>NC_052061.1:4921460-6346460 GCF_903992535.2 Arvicola amphibius | reverse complement strand
TGTACTGAACCACGGATCTGCTTTCTATACCTGTTGCTTTGACCGCTGATACCCTGCTCATCTGGGATAAACTGTCACCCCAAGGGTCTAACAAACCCAGAACCATTACCCCTAGCCACCCTCCTTATCTGGGTCCTTTAACCTGTTCCTCCACTAACCCATCTTGATCACACAGAGTTCAGTACACTTAAAATAGACACAGTCTCTAAATCCCCAAGTTCCCTGGAACTGCCCCAGCTATCTAAGGTTACACCTCTGTCCCCCCAACTCCGCTCTTCTCTGTCATGTAACCATGATAAAGACCCTTGCTAACAGCTTCTATTCTGTCTCAGACTTCTGACCTGATACCAGTGATTCCTGCTGCAGGACGGTTTACCCGCCTACTGGGGCGTGGCCTCATTGACTACCGCGGACATGAAGCTCGTCTGGCCCCTTCTGCTCTCTGTCCCCCCCCCCCCCCCGCCCTTGTCCTGGTTCGCTTTTTTGGCTTTTTTGGATCTGATCTCCAACAAGATCCAAGTAAAGAATCCGGATTTGTAAGTTTTCCCCTAAAATAGATACTTGTCTATCTCTCAGTTCTGAGCCTGTGTGAGATTTCTTTTAAGCGCCCAGTATCCCAGCCAAGAATTCCCCCTATGTCGACACTAATTCCTTGATACACCCCCTTTTCAGGGAACTCGCAGAAAAAAAAGACCCCCCCCACGATCCTTTTCGAATATGCAGCTCTTGAATGATTTTTACACGTGAAACTTTCCGTGGATATACTCTGTTTTTAAATCCCCCCCTTTTCTATACCTACCTCTTCTAGACGGACCACCACGGAGAGGCCAGAGACACAATCCCTCTTTTCACACCCACTGCAGCCCAATGGGGAAGGAGCCAGCACTGCAAAGCTAAGTTCCTCACTCAAGGACACAAAGCTCAAGATCACTGAACTTAGATTCATGCACTCTTTCTGTCCATATCCAGAAGGCAAACACCTCTAAGACACAGGACCTGTTTTTTATTTCCCTGAATGAGCCTGCACTCACCAAGGCTCAGGACAAAGGATTTCAAATATACACCCAGAAGCACTCACCCTGAGTCAGGCAAGCAGTGAGAGAGATCAGGACCATAGCACAGAGCCACATCATGGAAGGACAGTACTTCAAGGGTCCAGTGAGGTGTCTGGTGCTTGGAAGGAAAGCACTGGTCCTGCTCCACAGCTACAGACCAGCCCCTGAAGTCCTGCCCATTCTGCCAATTTACATAAGACAACCAGATGAAAAGCCCTGACCAAGAGCTCTCCAGGCCTCTAGTGGGACCTCTTAGCCACACCCACCTGGAATTCACTCTCTCTTATTTGCACAGTCATTGCACAACTCTCAGACAGCAGAGGTCCATAAACTAACCCAAGCTTTCTTACATAAGGCTTCTCCAAACATAAGCCAAACCTTAGTGTTGTGAGCCTCCCAGAGGCAGAGACTAGCTTAGCAGGCAGGGGAAGCTTTGATCTGGCATCTCCAGAAAGGGATGGGAGATTTTAGAGCAACTCAAGCCCTCTGAGCATCTCAGCTCCAAGATTCGGACACATTTCTCGGCATCCCTGGATTTTTGCTTCCTAAAGTTCTAGGCCCCTATATTTGGAAACAGCGTTACTTACATTTCATCCAGTGCCCCCTAATATCTAAATGCTGCCTTTGCAGGATGCCTGCCAAGTGGCCAGTCTTCTTCTGCTTGAGGGGACAGGCTCTTCCCACAGTTAATATCCCTCCGTAGTCTAATCCTGCCTACCCACTATCCGTTCATTCCTCAAACATTTACCAAATGTCTGCGATTTCCTTCTACAGGAAAGAAACGGGGGAAAGAAAACCTGAAGGCCTAGAGACCCAAGGTGCATGTGAGCTTAGTCTTCTCAGATGAGAGGCTGAACTCTTCCCACTACTGACACGTAAAGAAGGTAACATATGTGGCAATGCTTCCCAATTTAGCTATTTGTTAAGGCTTCTGTTCTGCCGAAAGTTCTGCAAGATCTTTTTAAAATATCATTTGTAGAAAGTAGAGAACATGAGGGGACGGAATGCTCAAGATGGGGAAAGGCTAGAGAGGGAGAGCAAGGAAAGAGATACCTTGATTGTGGGAGCCGTTATGGGGCTGTGGTGAAACTTGGCAGGAGAGAAATTCCCAAGAATCTACAACAATGACCCCAGCTAAGACCCTAAGCAATAGTGTAGCGGATGCCTGAACTGGCCTTCCCCTGTAATCAGATTGATGACCACCTTAACTGTCATCAAAGCACCTTCATCCAGTAACTGATGGGAGGCTTGGCTTCCAGAGTTCAGTGTAGAGAGGAGGAGCAATAATATGAGTAAAGGGGTCAAGACATTCCCTCTTGCATGTCCTCGTTATCCTTCCACCTAGTTAGCCCCTGTGCTTTCATGTCATGCGGGTTCCTGAGCTGGACCATCAGATCATTCTTGAGTGACAGGGTCCTATGGAGAATGGTCCAGGGGTCAGAGTTAAGGACATAAAAAAGGTGGGCTCGGGAGGTCTTACATAAGCTATAGCTTATGCCAAGCAAGCTTATTAATAAGTACAACATCTTATGTACTATTTCCAGGGGAGAAATGGGACAGAGCCAGCAGAAACTGTCATAAAACGGGAGGAAGTCCACTGAAAGTTAAACAATGTTGCATAAGGGGAACACGGGGTATCTCAAGGTCTTTACAGACCGAACACACAGCAGCCTTGAGACTGATAACTATAGCCCTGTGTAGTGGGAGGAGCTGGGTTCCCAGGATCTGAAGCTGTAACTCCCCTGAAGGCCTGGCTCCAGAACATTACTGGCTCTGCTCAGCGTATTCCTGGGTTTAGAGAAGTAACTGTGTTCATGCTCCTGCATGACAGCCTCAGGGAAAAGCTCCTAAGCCCTTGGATTCAGGCTATTACTGACTCTATCCAAACATGCCCCTGATTGAGAGAGTGTCTTAGCTCAGGTTTCTATTGCCGCAATGAAACAGAATGACCAAAGCCAGTTGGGAAGAGAAGGGCCTATTTGTCTTGCACCTTCAGATCATGGTCCATCACTGGAGAAAGTCAGGAACAGGAACTCAAGCAGGGGGCTGGGAACCTGGAGGCCAGGAGCTGATGCAGAGACCATGGAGGGGAGCTACTGACCCGTTTGCTTTTCCTGACTTGCTCAGCCCTGCTTTTTACAGAACCCAGGACCAACAGCCCAGAGATGGCACTACCCACCATGGGCTGGGGCCCTCCTCCATTGATCACTAATTAAGAAAGACCTACAGCTGGATCTCATGGGGGCATGTCTTCAGCAGAGGCTCGCTCTTCTCTGATGACTCTAGTGTACATTAAGTTAGCACACCAAACCAGTCAGTGCAAAGAATTGTTTCTTCTCCAGACATCAGGGCCTCAGAGAAAGCCTTGGATCAGCGGGGTCCTCAAGATGTTCTATTATCTCATCTCTCTAAGGATCTCTTCCTTATTTATCATGGTTCTGTTTGTACCCAGAGTCCAGACCCCCAACCTCCAAGAAACCAGATCCAATGCAAAAACAAGGAGTCTTTTAGTTGCGAGTTCAAACCCAGGTCCCTCATCCATCTGACATGGCAGGTGGAGTAGGAGACAATCCAGGCGGCACGAGAACAAAGCATATATTGAGGTTGGGTAAGGGGGACGTCCTGAGATCAGCAAGCTGCCTAATAACAGTCTCAGGATTGGTGCACCTATTGGCTGGAGTGATTGATTAGCCAGCGGCAGCTGTGGGAAGGTTGCTACATTTGGAAGCCATCTGGGGGGCCATTACTATGGTTATCACTTTTTCCCTTCATCAGCAAGGCACATCCAGAGCCTTCCCACTAACTTCTAATTGGTTCCTTACCATATGGAGGATATCTTGTAGTTGATCTTCAATAAATAGAGCAACGTCGGGAGAACCACACATCCTACCATATCCTGATGAGTCAGGGGCTTACATCCAGCTTGGTCTTTCCTACAGATGGTCATGGCTGGGAATGGCCAGGGCAGGCAGGGGTGGGCAAGGGCCTTGGCTCTTTAGTCCCATCTCTACTGTTACTATTCTCTCTCTCTCTCTCTCTCTCTCTCTCTCTCTCTCTCTCTCTCTCTCTCTCTCCATCTCTCTCTTTCTGTCTCTCTCTCTCATGCACACACACACACACACACACACTCATGCATACATATTCTTGTTCATACCACACATGCACACACAGACATGCACAAACACAAGAATCTAGATTCCACACACGAGAGAATATAACTTGTCAGGTTCTACATTGTCTTAGGACCAGCAGCCCTGCAACTGTGGAAGAGAGAAACCAATTTTCTTTTAGAATGATGTTCTCTGCTGGAGTCAGATGAAGCCTGGTGTGGTTTGTTTCTAAAAGTATTTATTCCATTTGTGTAATAGAACCAGACTATTTAGAAACAAAGAGGCAACTAAGGAATACTGAGAGCAGGGAGACAGTCCTCCCCAGGGAAAAGTACAGCAATTAGCTGTACTCCAGGACCAAATGGTCAGCCCTGCAAACATACAAGCTACATCACACAGACTAAGCATTTATGGTATATGCGTAAAATCCATCAGAGTAATGGTAATATGATTTTATGCATTTAGGTATATTATATGCATATATATATGTATATATGTAACAAAAATTAATGAAAACAGAGGCTATGAATTTGAAAGACAGAAAGAAGAGGTATATGGGAGGAGCTGGAGGGAGGAATGGAAAGGGAGAAGTGGTATAATTACATTATAATCTCAAAAGATTATGGGGTGTAGAAAAAAACACATTAAAAGAAGACAAAAGAAAAGAGTCCACTTACTTACAAAGGCAAACTCATCAGAATTACAGACACTCTGGGAGCAAAAGAATGAATAAAAATAAAAAAGCATAGAAGGGTATAATCTAAGCCCTGAAGCAAATAATTGCTACCCAGGTTTGTCAAATTATCTTTACAAACTGATGGAGACCCAAAGACCTTCCATGACAAACCCAAGCTTCAATCAGGCCAACTGTGACAGCACGGAAGATACTTAGAGCTGTTGTACACACAGAGGAAGGAAGCGTCAGTCACAAACAAGACTTTGAGGCGTCTCCCCTAAATCTTCATATTTCTGTGAGGGCTGTTGTCTGGAAAGTTGCCTTGATGTCTTCTCAACCCTCACCTTCAGGGCTGCTCTTCACAGGTCTCCTAACTTGATGCTTAATGTCTGATCACTTAAAGGTGGCACCCAGGAGTGGTTGATATAGCATTAGTCTGGT
The DNA here is from genome assembly GCF_903992535.2 of Arvicola amphibius. Classification (NCBI taxonomy): domain Eukaryota; kingdom Metazoa; phylum Chordata; class Mammalia; order Rodentia; family Cricetidae; genus Arvicola; species Arvicola amphibius. The sequence continues at coordinate 6,341,178 of NC_052061.1, read as the reverse complement.
TTTAAACATGGGGAGGGCTCCTAAATACCAAACATATGGATTCTCAGTGACTTTGTCCTTCCTTAACAATAGAGATTGCTTATGATCTCTACCTAGGACAGTTTCTTACCACTCTTCCAAGGGTGTAGGTTTTTCTTGTTTCTCAAGTACCAGGAACTCTTCACCAGGGCCCTGAAGTAGAGAATGGTGTGTTTTCTCAAGTGGTTGAAAAGCTGCATTCATTAGAATAGGCATCTGAGCAGGGCTGCATGCAAGCACAGCTGGAGATGGGCTTTCTAAGGTCTTAAAACCTGAATCCCGTTTTTCCATGAGCACCTGACATACATCCACAGAGAATTCAGTGGTGGGAGTAAACTCCTCCGAAAGTATGTGGTTTCCGGGGATTTTAAACAATTCTGACACTTTATTTAGTAAACCCTCATGCTGGCCACAAACTACCTGACACTTTAGTAAACTCTCATTCTGGCCACAGACCACCTCTGAAGCTTTAGTAAACCCTCATGCATCCTCCTCTTGTGTTTGATGATATCTCCCAGCTGGAGGTAGAAGATGAGTCAATGTTCACACTATATTTTTCTTGAAAAATATTTCCTCCCCGATTTGGGGATAAGCATTTGCCAAACCACACCCCTACACAGAGGCATCTTCCTACAATAGTCTCTTTCTATTTGTCCTTCTCAATCTAACATAGGTAGAGACAGACACTGAGTTGGTCTTAAAATGAACATTTATTTTCCAAATTGATGTGACAGGTACAACCATTGCCCTCCCTGTCCCCTGTCCATCCCCATAACAAAACTCTCCCATCTTCTCAAAGATTCATCTTTGGCCATGAAGCATCTCCTATGCAGTAGCTTTATATCGACTTTTCTGGGCTCCTGAGGCTGGAAGAGTTTCCCACTCACAGCTCAGTGTGTACTGTCTGTGGTGACGTCTTGGCCCTGAGCTCAGTCCAGAAAGTCACCTCCTTATCTTTCAGTCTCTGGGCTTGCTGGGTTGTGGCTCCAATGTGCAGGTACCCTTCCTTCTGGTCATACTCTGGCCAATATGGCAGCCCCTCCCCATTGGGGTTCCTGGGAACAGAATTTCTTAAAGTTACTTTCTTAAAGTTACTTTGTGGTCCCACATTCTATGACATTTCTAGGGATTCCTGGTTTATCTCTGTCAAAAGCTTTGCACAACAAGAAACTGGAGTGCACCATTGTCAGAGCAGTGTAGATACAGGGTGAGAACTGATCGCTTATACCTTAAAACCCACCCCTTCCCAACAGTCCCATCCTGCCCAATATCTTGGCAATGTCTTTGTACTGTTCTCACCCATTCCGAGCAAAGTTGGCCCAGAATTTCATCACCATCTTGCTGAGGTTGGTCTCCTCTTCTGAGGCATTACCTGTGGGAAATATGATTATTTATATATAATATTATATTACTTATTATATATATAATATTACAACTCATTATGCAGTTCATGACCCAGCAACAGCTTGTTACAAATGCAGAACATGGGTTCTAACTCAACAATTGCTGAGTCCAGTTATTCATTGCCGGAAGGCCATAGTTAACTGGCGTGCACTTTCAGGTTGGGAAATGAATGATCCAGGACTCAGCAACAGTCATGATCTTCCTTCCTAGCTGGCTTGTTTTTCCGTACTCACCATCCAGTTCCTCCCTACTCTGGCTGTAGATGCTGCAGTTCAGTGATGTCTTGTATGAAAACATTTCTGGTATGTGTCTTTTCTCAAGATCCCCTTCAACCCACGTATTCACAGTTTGAAAAAGCTATTAGAATAGAAAGCATCCTAAAACATACCTAACTGGAAGATTCCCAGAGTGTGTTATCAGCAGCCATTGAAGTAGGACAAATGACATGAACTACTGAGAATTAAGGTGTTAAAGATGTTCATGAAAGTGTTTTTAAAATATTATATTATTTGCTATAATATAAGTAAAAGACAAATTTTTAGGTAATAGGTAAGCATATAGACAGACAGATGCACATGACATCAGACTCATGGTTAGAAACTGCTTGGCATCTTCTTAACTCACATTCTGATATGCCATTTTAAGTGGGAAATCAAGCAGCAGAATTCTTATCTTCAGGTGGGGGAAATAGAAGACACATTTCTGTTAGTTATATCAGTGGTCAACATCCTGATGTGAAGCATTGCTGGCTGCCTGTGGGTAGACACCTTTTCTGTGATGTGCTGGAGTGGGAGAAAGCCTGGGCACCTGACAATTTAGCTCATTCCTGTAACCCTGAGCTGGGAAATACATTTTAAGAGAGGAGAAAAGTGCTCCGGATCGCAGAAGCAAAACTGGAACCCAGATCTCTTAACCACCAGCACATAGGGAGCTAAGCACCATTACCTATTAAAATCGGGGCTCCGAAGACGGAGTAGAGTTCATCTCCATGGTCTCCCTGCACCGTCTTTGGTTTCGAGTCTGATGAGAAGCTTGGGTGATATTGAAATTCATACATGTAGGTGGTGGCTCCAGCATCTGGGGAGACATGGATTCATGCACAGTTCCTGTTACCAGGCATGTCCTTGGCTGGTGTCGTGTAAAGGAAGCCCAGCTCTTCAGCAGAGCAGACCGCTTGAACTACCTGGACGTGCTCGGCTGTCACGAAGGGGAAGTGGAGGTGGTACTTGAGTCAGGCATCCGTGGACTTTAAAACTAATGAGCAAAATCACTCCCCCCAAAAACCAGATCGGAATTCATGGTAATGTTCTGGTGCAGGTTCATTCCAGGAAGACTCACAACCACGAAGCGTCTTCTAGTCACACTGGTGTTGAACACTTCTCCCGTGTTTCATTCACTCATTTCCAGGAGTGCAAAGCAAATCCAAGTACTTGCCTGAAAGTGCTATTTATGCTCTTAATTAATGTTTTAAATTAGCGTAAAAGTAGTGGGTTTCATTATAATATTTCCACATATATTTTATTTTATTTCTTTCTTTACCCCACTGCCCTGCACGCCTATTCCTACCACTTGCTTGGGCCTTTCCTTGTAACCACACCCTGCTATTCTACCTTTAGAACAACGTATAACATTGCCCTCTTTCCTCTCCCCTCTCCCCGAGAATCTCCTCTATTCTCATTGTCTTCTTTCTAGTGTATCTCCTCCGTGCACATATACATACAAACGTAAATCTAAACTCCACATATGAGGGACTCTCATCATATTTATCTTCCTAAGTCAAGCTTATTTTACTTAAACATGATTTCTCATTCAATTCCTTTTCTTGCAAATATGGCAACCATTTTCTTTATAAAATTCCACTTTGTATACACCACATTTTATTTACCCCGTTCATCCATTTGTCAAGATCTATCTTAGTTCTACTTCTTCACTATTATGAATCGTGTAGTACTGAGCATGGGTATGCAAGTATCTCTGTAATATTATTATTATTATTATTATTAAAATTTAAATTACACAGACAGTGAATATAAGTCTTTTATGTCTCAGGAATAACACAGTGTATAAAGCTGCCATTCAGAAGAATAGAAATAAACAAAAACTTACTGATTAACTGATTATGAGTAGACACATCTCACAGAAATTAGTAGAGCTTTTTAAGGTGAAGTAAAGAGATACTAATGAATAACACGAAACCTGTTAGCACAAATGTCAAAGATATAAATAGAGTTTACGACACCCTAGAGCCGTAATGATCTTGCAGGTGGCAAGCTAATTCCAAGTCCTAAAGTTGAAAGTCAAAAATAGCACTAACAGCTATAACTAATACAAATATTCTGTGACTAAAATAAACTGTCCTTACAGAATGATGTGATTTCTGACATAAAAGACATAAAGTATGTGGAGCGGGGGCAGGAAGTAGAAAAACAAACCAAGCCTAAAGCTAGAGAAGGGAGCGAATGAAGGTCAGACAGAGATGACCTGTAGGGCTGGGAAGGCAGGCCAGTGACAGAGATTCTCACGGAGAATGGTTTGGAGCTGAGTTAAATAGCCAGAGAGAAAGGTCGAGATGGGCAGAGACAGAGAGATTTGTGAGAGCATAAAGGTTTCAAAGGTTTTGAGGATAAAAATGAAAAACCTTACACTAGTTACCAAAGGGATTCAAAAGCTCATGAGAGATTATTACAGACAACTGTATGAACACAGATTGGATCACCTTGAAGGAGATGAACTGTTAGTTCAATAAATCTTACCAAAACTGAACTAAGAAGAAACAGACAATCTGGAGATCAATAATGAATGAACTTGAGTTAGTGATTCGCGTTTTTCATCCAAGAAAAGTAATGCTTTCCCTGAAGGATCACAACTAATACTTAAAGAACTGGGAACCTTGTATCTCCAATTCTTACCAAGTTTCCTCAGAAGTCAATGGAACACTTCCAGTTTCTTTCCCAAGAGGACAGAAACACACAGATACGAAAATAAGATGAGGCACTACAAGAAAAGAAAACTATCCCATGTTCCTTAATGAATACAGATGGGAAAATACTCAACACAACACCAGCAAATCAATTCAATGACATGATGAACATATAATTTACCATGGTCAAACAGTACTTAGACTTGTGAGTTTAACACACATGGGGACTGTGCTACATCATGTTACAGGTAGAGGACAAAAACAGGCACCTTATTATATGCAGAAAAATGTTTGATAAAATTTAACTTTCATGATTAAAAAGTTGACCAAATAAAAGAGATAAAAGAGATGGAATATATATATGTGTGTGTGTGTGTGTGTGTGTGTGTGTGTGTGTGTGTGTGTGTAGAGAGAGAGAGAGAGAGAAACAGGGTTTCTCTGTGTAGTTCTGTCTATGTTGGAACTCACTCTATAGACCAGGCTGGCCTTAAACTCACAGAGATCAGCCTGGCTCCACCTCCCTGAGTGCTGGGATTAAAGGCATGTGCCCCCACAACCTGGTATGAGATGGAATATATTTTGACACAATAAAGGTCATATTTAAGAGGTCTGGGGTCAGCATAGACTCCCAAAGTACTTACAAATAATAAGTAAATAGAATAAAATTACAGCAGAGGAAATCAACAAATGAAAATCAAATAATGTTTCCTCATACTAAAAATAAATAGTGTCACTAGGGAGATATCTTTCCTGATTTCTTCCTGCACTTTTCTCCTTATGTGTTGTGAAGTGAGCATGTTTGCTCCACTGTGCTCCCCAAAATGATGAATCTCACTTCAGGGACTCAACAGAAGAGTCTTCTCTGCACATACTGAATCCATGACCAAAATAAGTTTCTCTTCCCTCACGATGTTTATGGCAGTCATCTTGTCTGGACAAAGAAGCCTGACTTCTACCCCCAGTACTGGTAACACTAGGAGCCCTTTGCTTCAAGGCTTTCTCTGGTCACTGTAAAGTGTTCTTCCCATATGCAGCAGATCAGAGCACACCAATGATAAATGAGCAATGGTGGATAAATATCCTTTCCTCTTGCTCAGAAGCAATAATCCAAAACCCACTTACTTGTCTGATTATTCAGAGTTCCTCAGTGCCAACTGCCCACAGTGGGCAAGTGCTTAGCTGTGCATCACTGACTGGCCTCCATCTCCTTCCTGAGTTCCTCTTCATCTCCCTCAGTGATGTTTCCTGGGATCAACTCGAAACTTAACTGCTTATAATTGCAACCTGTCCGAAGAGCTTGCTACTGCCAGGAACCAAACAGAACAGAACTCTTTCTGCACCAAACTTTGAGGCCTCACTACAAAAAGCTTCCACATCTGCCTATCCTCAGAGGTTAGGAGGTTAGAGACCAAATCTGGTGAGTGTGTTGCCCCCATTCCACCTGTTGGACTCACCTCTGTGGCAACGAGACACAATCACAGATGGTACCCCAAACATCACATCCCCAATCAACTCTAGGAACAAGTCTCTATTTTTGACTGGGTCATCTGTGTCCATTGAATACTCCTTGATAGCAGCAGGAATCCCATCTTCTGGTATGTTCTGAAATGGATGAACAAAGTGACCACCTCCAGGTGAGCAGTGTGGCTTTTCCAGGCAGTTGAGAACATTTCATTGGTTGTGAGTTTTCTGTATTCTGCATAGATCCCCCCGTGACGTGACAAAATCATAAAGTTGGAAAACATGGGTACAGAGCCTGCGTGAGTCTCAATCTTTCCTTGATGAGACTGAAGTGGTAGTCATGAACCTGTGTCAGTCTGAGCTAGGTCCTCTGCATATCCACTATTGTTGTTTAGCTTGGGGTTCTTGTGAGACTCCTAACAGTGAGAGTGGGGCTTTCTCTGACTCTTTGGCCTGCTCTGAACTTTTTTTTCTCCTACTGGGTTGCCTCATCCAGCCTTGATATAAGGGTTTGTACCTTGTCTTATTGTAACGTGTTTGCTATGCCTTGTTTACTTGGTATCCCTGTGAAGGCTGAGGCCTGATCTTTTTTTTTTTTTTTTTTTTTTGAGGGGAAGTGGAGGAGGAGTGGATAAGGTGGGGGGTGCTTGGAGGAGTGGGAGGGAGGGGGAAGAACTGCAGTCAGGATGTGAATGCATAAGAGAAGAGAAGAAGAAAAAGAAAAAGAAACAGTTGGTAATTTGGGCCAGTCTCACAGCCAGTTACCCGTGGTTGTAAGATGCTTACAAAGAAATAAGCAACTTTGTCAGGAGCCACGTGACCATCTCCTTGTCCCGTTTTAACAATCAGTTGGTGGAAATTCCATTAGCTGTTTTAAAAAATAGTTAAGTGTTTTGTGAATTTTCAGGAATGAAATAGGAGAGACACCAGGAAAACATCCTGCCCACTGGAGATTATGGCTCTAGATTCCTCATCTCTGGGTACTTGTTGACAGAGGTTTCTGTCCCCACCAGGGTCCCCACAGTCATTCAGTCCTGAAGACATACACAGAGGCCTACGACATGAACTATAAACTGGTTGGTCTATTAGCTCAGGCCTTCTTATTAACTACTCTTACATCTTACATTAGCCCATCATTCTTGTCTGTGTCAGCCGTGTGTCTTGGGTATCATTTCATCAGCGAGGCATTCTCTTCCTGCTTCCTCTCTGTCTGGGTGACGACTGAGGACTGAACTTTTCCTCTTCCCAGAATTCTCCCATTCTCATTGCTATGCCTCTGCTTCCTACCTGGTTGCTCCACCTATACTTCCTGCCTGGCTACTAGCCTATCAGCATTTTATTAAACAAGGACAAAGAAACAAATCTTTACAGGGTAAAGCCATTATCCTCACAGCAGGTACAGGTCTCCCATGAGTTTAATAAAGATCAATAAAATAAAGAGATTTGTTTATAGAAACTGAAAGAGTGAGATAAAGACACTTACATACTTATTATTAGGCTAGGGGAACTGTGTTCCCCTAGGCTATGGGAGAACATTTAGACAAGGGTTAAAGTAGGAGCAGAAAGCCCAGTGACAGAGCAACCGGCTGGGTCCTCACATCCCCATTACAGTCATATATAGCTGGGTTCTCTCAATTACATCTAAAATTCCCCCAGTAAGGGTTGCAAAACTCTCAGCATGTACTGACACCATCAAGAACTCTACACTATAGAACACAGAATTCCAGCATGGTTTCAGCAACTTAAGGCACTATGAGCCCCTGCTATGCCTGCCTGAGAAAGTCCAATGCTTTCAAGAAGAAATTACACTTTCTCTAGGGACAAACCCCACTGATAGGAAGACGGGTTTCTGGCATCTTTCTTACATAAGTCACTATAGAAAGTGGCAATTATATTCCATCTTACTGAAAACATCTCCAGTCAAAATCCAGTGTCAGGGATTTGAGTCCAGGTCATGTTTAATCCTATGCCCCCCCCCTCTCGTTATCCATTACTGGGTAAAACCTGCCCTATTTTAACCACTGTTGGCGAGTTCTCTACAATTGCCTAAGAAGAAAACCCTCTTTTTACCTATTAGAAACAAATCAGTCAGATCACCCTTTCTGAACACTGTCCCCGAGGTACTGAGAGAACCCATGGGATCCATGAGACTTGAAGGGCCAAGTACAAGTGGGTCTTTCTGTGCCCAAGCCTGATGCTCCTGAACTTTCACTGCTTTCTTGATTTATTTGGTTATTTCACCAGCACAATTACTGTCTCTCTGGGCCCAAGAAGCCTGGGAAAAGCCAATGACAAACATGTTCCCAGGCCAGCATATCTCAGATGACAGGTGACAGGTGAGACCCAAGAATGTCACCATGGAAGACTCCACTCATAACAACAGGGACAGTTGCCCTAGACAACCAAACAAAACTTGAACGAAGACCTTATGGGTGCACAGTTGGATGGATAATCGGTAGGGGAGAGGCACCTGTCAAACAGTTTGTTCATGCTCACGTTTGGCAGGATCCAGGCAAACTCTTGCTTGTTGATTCCCACTATATAGGGGACAGTGTTGAAATTCTTCTCAGCCAGAATCTCTTCTGGGGCCTTGGCAGCACCACTCCATCAATCACAGTTGGGTAAAGGGATAGTGCTGGGGAAAGAGCAGAACAGTAATCCAAAATAAATCACACCCACATCTTCTGCTCTGCCTGTCTAAGGGAGCAGCTGCAACATAGACCCTGTGGACTGCAGCTGGAACGTAGACCCCATGACTGTGGAGAGTGGCCATAGACACTCAGCATCCATAGAAGGTGAGTTAAAGTCTAGAGTTTTACAAAGGCCTAATTAGGGACATCTATCTATAGCAGGATGGTGATGGCAAAGAAGGGGTAGAGGGGCTCCTTGACTCATATTAAACATGTGTCATGTATGATATATTTCAACTGTAGCATATTACCCCAGAGTTAATATTTGCTATTCCTTACACTATTAGAGTGAGCTATTCCTCGCTATTCCTTAGGTCTGTAAGGTTGTCCTGAATGTTGAAACAGTGACTCCTAAACCATTGCTTCAGGGGAACTGCAGAATGCATTTCCCTTATATGATGTGTGAAGTCCTATTTAAGACACATTATATATCACATAGATTTTTTTAAAATAATTAGTTGGCATAGGGTTTAGTAAAACACCAAGTGGGCATGACTTATTTATTTCTCCCATCCTTGGTGACATGATACTACGTCTCTTCAGTTTCTCAAGTATGATCGCTACAAGTTTTTCAAAGCTGTAATCCTTGTGCGAAGTTTAAATACATATATCCACAAATTTAGATGGCTCCTTATCTTTTCTAAAGTGTCATCACACAATGTAGATGACACATGACCACTGCCCAGAATGGCCTCATCCTCAGATAGCAAATATCCTCCCCCTCTTTTGGGTGCTGTTTCATCAACACTGACTTCATGCAGGTCTAATCCCAGGACTGTCTGAGCCGTGGGGTAGAAACACCACAGAATAGGAATTCTGTCCCCATCTTTCACTTTCTCTTTTATCGTAACCATGGCAAAGACCCAGAACATAGTGCAATGTTTTTTCTACAGTACCCTCATCCTCCAGGATGGAATTCCCCAAGAGGGACAGAGCTATGTTCCAGCTCAAAATCATATCCTGCCTCACAGTAAAGTACTTTTTAAAATTTTGTTAAATGACTAAACTAGTCTAATTCTGGCCTCAGAGACATCAAAGGGAAAAGTGACTGGTTCCTTGGTGCAGGAGTGAAAAGGACAGGAGGGTAGGCCGCTGCATAACTGATTTCACCAGACGCTGGTCATGGCTGGGGGTGTGTGTGCAAGGACAGGAGGCCTGAGATGGAAGAATCTGCTGGAGTTTCCATGCTATAAGACACAGTGTGGTAGCTTCAGGCTCCTACCTATCTACCTCCTGAGCCCTTTGTCATCCTAAGAGGTTTGTGTTCAACAATGGTTCCCAAGACTCCTGGCTAGTGATCTCATCCTTCTGACAGTGGAAAGTTCTAGGGTCATCTCTTCTCACAGGACCACTCTTTGATCAAGAAATGCAATAAGAAAAGGGTAAGAAACTGTTGAAATGCAATGTGGCCCTGAGGGGCTTTCATCTGTGCTAGTCACATAGCTGATAGGATGCAAAGCTGGTGTTCGGGTTTCTCTGGGCTTTTGTTTGTTTGTTTTGTTAGTAGGAGCAGGGTTGTACTAGAGATCAAACCTAGGGCCTTGTGTTAGGCAAAGGGTTCTAGCGCTGAGCTGAAGCCCAAGTCTACATTTTGATCTCTTTGAGAGGCAGAAGCATCTCTCCTGGGTACTGTAATTCCGCATGTATTAACTGCTCCTGAGACATCCTGAAAACACTCAATTTGACTCTCTCATGCCAATGTCAAGACCAGAGCAACCAGGAGAAATTTAGAAGTCCCATCAGCTAGATGACTAATACCTTGAGTTAGTCAGAATGGCAACAGTATGGTGAATGCAATGAATAAAATATTCTAAGGAAATTGCTGCGCCAAATGTTTCTGTTGCTGTACTGACAATCCAGTGACTTTGCTGCTCTTGGTCTCAACAGCACACACAAGGAATCAGAATGATTCCACCAAGGGCGATTTTACCAACTGTAGTTAACTGAAGACTAACATTGTAAGGGAGCAAGCTTTAAAACATCCTTACCTCTTTGGTATCTTCCTGTAAATCAAGCTTCAAGAAGTTCTGTGGAAATAAAGGCACATTATGGTGGTCAGCCTTCTTGCTATAAAGCCTGATCATTTAGTCGATGATCCTAGTTCCTCCTTGGCTGATGTAAGAGGACCCTGAATGGGATCCTTTTTGCTTGGTACAGGGTGGAGCACGGTGAGGGAGGGCAACAGCAGAGAGCCAACAGGTCCTAGGACCCAGGGTCAGGGCCACTAGAGCTCTGGGGAGAATGTTTGCTTGCCTGTTCCTGCATTCTCTTACAACCATTCCCCCCATTTCCTTTTTGTAAACAACGCCCCAATTTCAGTAGAAAAAAGTGGAGAGGACGTGGCAGCATCAAGGGGAGGCTGAGCTAGGTTTATGAATGGGCAGATAGGATGAGAACTTCCTTCCCACTCCCTCCTTTCACTTCCTAAGTTCAGACGTCTGGGTATGAGAGGGTCACCATATTCCTGAACAGAGGGAATTCTTCAAAATGAGTACGTAACAGTTTCAGTTAAACAACATTTGAACTAAAGCTATTGCTCAAACGTTGGTGCTGGACAGTTTCTGAGCAGAGAGGGTATAAGTGTAGCATGCTGATAACTTTTATTTTCCCGGGAGACAGGCATGCTTCAGAGGGAAGTCACAGAAGATAAAGCTTAGGCTTAGATTCTCAGTAATACCTTCCAAGCACCCAGATCCAGGCACATACTAAGACATTGATTACTCAAGGATCCTATTCCAACCCATCTATTTTCCTGTTCAAAGCTTAAAAAAATAGTGTGCTCTTACAGCATAAAACTCTGACCCCTAGAAGCTCACCGACACTCATTTTCAGCATGTGTGCACGTGCATACACACACACACACGCACACACACATCAACAACTAAAGAAAGAGAGGTCAAGAATTGAGAGAAAGCAAGAAGAGGGGGCATGAGGAATGAACGTAAAGGGAGAAATGATGTAATTATATTTTAATTTCCAAAGCTAAAAGTTATTTTAAAAAAGAGCACAAGAGCCGGGCGGTGGTGGCGCACGCCTTTAATCCCAGCACTCGGGAGGCAGAGGCAGGCAGATCTCTGTGAGTTCGAGGCCAGCCTGGTCTACAAGAGCTAGTTCCAGGACAGGCTCTAAAAAAAAAAGCTGCAGAGAAACCCTGTCTCGAAAAACCAAAAAAAAAAAAAAGAGAGAGAGAGAGCACAAAATTTGCAGTTGGCGTCATTGACGGGTACTGCTCCCAATAGGTAAAAATAAACAAATAATTAAAAATCAACAAAAACCCCTGTATCTGGCACTTCAGAGTCAGATGAGAGAAGACTGGATGAAGCCTGGGTTGAAGCCTGCGGAGAATGCTCACTACACACGCACTATTTTCAGCGTGACCTCCATGAGTTCATCCTCCGTCTTCTGGCGCAGGCAGTGCACAATGACAGCAGATGTGGTGGTTTTGCACCCAGCAGTAACAGCGACTTTCTGTAAAAGATTTCAGGTAACCGCAGAGGTCAAGAGCAACATCAGTATCCAGCATTTGTGTAGGCAGTGGGTTCTATCCTAAACCCCATCTCTAAAGACAGAGAAGTGTTCTTAAAAACACTCGAGGGCAGCTGGGGTGGTTTCTGGGGCCCATGAACTGCTTTTTCTGTTTTAATTATTATTGTGACAGCAGATATCAATGTGTCACATATCTGATTCTGCTTCCTTATAATTTTCAAATATCTCAAAGAAACCATGAACAGACAATGGAAGAGCCAGGACCCATGATTCAACTGTTTAGTTCAGACCCGATCCCTCACTTAGTGGTCATTTGACTTCAGCTTCCGGCATCCAGTGTACAGGAACTAGCACAGGTGACATGCATCCTGGCTCAACACGCAACCTGTGCAGAACTGCAGGCCATCTGAGTAACACGATTCAGAGGGAGCCAGGAGAGGCACCAGCAGAATGAGGCTTAGATGAGGCTCTAAAAGCACCTCCTGTCCAACCACTCACGCTTCAGGAATCCCTTGGGTTGAATCTCATAAGCACGAAGACAACCCTGCCCAGACGCCAGGAAATCAGGAGAAAGGAGACAAGAGCTGTCCAGTGGGGAGCTTACTTTAGTCAGTAAAGAGACATCCTTCATAAATAAGCCAGAAGTGAAGACCACACTGCTCTCAGAAATGGCTCTGTGGAAGAGGTTCTTGGCCAGAGGAGACAGAACCTGTGGGGAAAGAGGAAAGGAGGAAAAACTGTATACACACAAAAGAGCCAGCTTATCTTTTCTATAATAATTTTTGAGATTATGGTTACATAAATTTTCCCCTTCTCTTTCGTCCCTCCGGCCTCTTTCACATACCCATCCCTTGCTGAACTCTCAGATTCATCGTTTCTAGTTCCTTACTTACTACCATTTAAGTCTCCTTCTTCTACCCCCTCCCTTCCCCTACCCACTCATTGATGGACTGCAGTGCTCAGTGGAAAGGAGGGGACCTCATCTATCCTGGTCTGCTTCTGCGACCTCGGATCTGAGATCCCCCACAAAACCTCAGTGTAGTGGAAGTGGAGTATCCGCTTAGAAACAAAACAGAAAGGGTACAAGTGCCATCACAATGATCAAAACTACCTGAAAGATAGTTTTGGCCATTCCTAGCTGCAAATTCCGCAATAGAATATTTATTACTCAGAACTTACCCTAAAAAAAAAAAAGGTGTCATGATTAAAAGGACTGAGGATATAGCTTATTTGGAACAATGAACAGAGAAGTGAAAGAGAGAGGGGCAGGGAAGTGTGAAATGATCAGAGGTACAGAGAACATTTAATTAACATTGTATGTATTATAATAGAAACATTTGAAATACTTCAATACCCATATATTACAAATTAGGTAAATAAGCAATTCCTCAATTTTGATGTGAAATAGTGTGAAATTATAAATCAAGATGTTATGTAAGAATATATAATGTTTGGGAAGACATTTATATGACATTACATTATTAAGGAAAGTGTCACTGTAAAAAAGGAATATAACTAGACTATATGAGTCAGAGAATGGATAGAGAGATGATAAAGATATGATAAGCGATGGATTGATTGATTATGGACAGATGCATAGATGAACAGACAGATGATAAATGAATATAAAGATGTTATAGATAGATTATATAGATAGATACATACATTGGTTTTTAGATGATCAATAGATACAGATAGATCATAGATGATCTATGAGAAGTGGTGAGTCTTGATGCTAAAAGATTAACAAAGTGGAAAATCAACCAAGTGAGAAGACTAAGATTATCACTGTCCAAGGCTGTAACTGGACTGGCTTATGGCTCTGGAAAACAAAGTTGGACAGTAAACTTTCTAGATGCCAAAGGCTTAGTGTTTTCCATAGCTCCTCCCCATCTAGTGTTCTGCAACAAGTAGATTCCTGAAATTCTGTATTGAAAGGAAAGATGCTCTGGTCCTTGGAGATGGCTGGTCTCCGAGAGCTCCCATAGCAAATTCACCAAAACTAAGCGTGGATTGACAGGGACACTTACAAGAACAGAGATGCTTTCACTTCCTGCCGACTCTCCAAAGACAGTCACAGAGCCCGGGTCCCCTCCAAAACTGGCAATATTGTTCTGGATCCACCTCAGTGCAGCCACCTGATCCAAGTGACCCCAGTTCCCCCGGCTGTGTTCATCCCCTGTGCTACAAGAAAATAAAGGGGGACATAAATAGAATGGCAAGACTCCCATCCCAGGTTCTTGTATTTTTGGAGAATATTATTTTAAGATGTGTTACTTTTGCTTATGTTGCATTTGCTTAACTTGTGAAGCTGTGTTGCTGCGCCTGTCTAAAAACACCTGATGGTCCTAATAAGAACTGAATGGCTGATAGCGGGGCAAGAGAGAGAAATAGGCAGGGCTGGCAGGCAGAGAGGATAAATATGAAAAGAAATCTGGGAGAATAGGGATCTGGGAACGAGAAAGGAAGGAGGAAGACTTCAGGGGCCAGCCATGCAGCCACTCAGCTACGCAGCCAGACACTGAGTAAAAGAAAAGAAAAGGTATAGGAACAGAGAAAGAGAAAAGCCTAGAGGCCAAAGATAGGATAATTTAAATTAAGAAAATCTGGCAAGGAACAAACCAAACCAAGGCCGAGCATTCAAAACTAAGAATAAGATTCTGTGTGTAATTTATTTGGGAGCTGGGTGTCACCCCCTCCAATCCAAAAGAGTAAAACAAGCAACAATATCGGATGACTTGGGGGTCCTCAGGGAACCTTCCAGAATTCGGCTATGCATTAATGCCTGACGTAGAGGACCTCCCCTGCCTCCCATCCCTACACTGATCTTTGTGGGGCTCTCACTGTTTCTTTTAGCGACGGTGTAATGAGTATCCATCATCCATCCCACTGCCCTTAGGGATATAAAAGGACAAAATCTGACTACACTCATTTTGCACTGCAGAATACAAGCCAATAGATTCAAAGGGTATATCATGCCACTAGAAAGACAGTCACAAGGAATGAGGCAAAGGTAAAATCATGAGGCAGTAAGAAACATCCCTGGGGCTGGAGAGATGGCTTAGAGGTTAAGAACATTGTCTGCTCTTCCAAAGGTCCTGAGTTCAATTCCTAGCAACCACATGGTGGCTCACAACCATCTGTAATGGGGTCTGGTGCCCTCTTCTGGCCTGCAGGCAGACATGCAGACAGAATATTGTATACATAATAAATAAATTTTTAAAAAAAAAAAAAAAAAAAGAAACATCCCTCCATGGTCTCTGTTTCAGTTCTTTCCTCAAATTCCTGTCCTAACTCCCCTCAGTGATCAGCTGTGATTGGGATGTAAAAGCCAAATAAACCCTTCCTTTCCCAAGTTGCTTTTGGTTATGATATTTTTATCACAGCAATGAAAAGAAAACCAAGACGATAACCCGACCCTCACTCCTCCCCAGCTTACTGTCTTCTCATGTGCTTTGCCCTTTTATCCAACAGATTTAAGTTCATTTCCTCCACTAATGCATTGTAAAGTAGAGCCATTCATTGCCTGACTCTGCTGAAATAGCCCAGTCTATTTGCTGGCTTTGGGTCACCCAGATTCTGAGCCTAATACTTCTGTCCCCTTTATCATCAATCAGTTTCAGGGAGGTGGCTATTTTTTATAAAGACCAAGGCAGGTCTACTAAGTCAGAAAAAGAAGTCCAAAACCCTACCTGAAGAATCCCCAGATGCCCAGGCGATACTGAATGGCCACCACTACCACGTTTTCATGTGCAGAGAGGGCCAGTCCATCATAGGTGGACGCCCCACCCACTACTAGTCCTCCTCCATGAATCCACACCATCACCTGGACAACAAGAAAAGAACCATCCTGGTCATAGAAAGTAGAACTGGGGAGGAGTTCATGCGTTTTCTGGCTTAGGTTTCTTGGCCAGACCATGGCTCTGGGAAACCACCATTCAAATTCAAGGAGCAGCAGCTGGTTGCAAAAGGTGTCTCTGTCCTCATCTCGTGTGGCTAGGCCTGGGAGGCCATCAAAGTCACCATCTTCTACTTTCTTTCTCTGGCCCGCCCTTTACAGTGTGTATCCAGGTCTTCCCAAAGTCAGAAGCACTATCACGGGAAACAGAGGGAGCCAGGGATGTCACATGCCCTCGACCACTGTACCATCCTGATGCCTAAAAATTAGCAAGGGGCGGTATTCAAATTTTACTTTCAGCTCCAATAATACTAGCATATGTGAGGATTGTCTCAAGATCCACACACAACCTCAATGGTATCCCTTCCCAATGTTCCATTTCTCTGTCGTCTCTGCACACTCAAGTTCTACCCCACCCTGCTAAGCCCAGTTCACATCCACATCCTCTGTGAAGTCTTTTGTCATTTAAGTACCTGAGTGCCTAGAACACATCAAAGACTGCGAGAAGACTTGAGGCGGAGGGAGGACACGATAGCCTCTAATTCACAATTTCTGGATTTAAGAAGCTCATGTGCCATAGAACAGAGAGAGGATAAAGTTTATAATGTTGCACAACATTATATATGTTATATATTTATGTAACATTACTGTTAAGTTGGGAGCGTAGTCCCCAGCCTCTGGCATCTATCCCAGACTCCCTGACCTGGGAGTTGCTTTGGTCTGGACTCCAAATCCCAGCATGCCACTCCCACAGGGTATTTAAGTGAGCTCCCAGAGGAGAAACCCGTGGTTTGGAGTTTGCATGGGCTCCCTGCTGTCCTGTCTCCCTGCCATGTGCTCGGCCACCAGAGAGCATCTTACTTAATAAAACAATGGGCATTTAGATTTGGGTTGAGTTGACCTAATTAGATTTCTTGTACCAGCAGAGCTGCCTTTTTTCTTATCAATTACTAATAAAAATAACACAAAATATTCAGTGAGAGTGTTCTGGGTAATTTAAAATGATTATCTACAATGTAGATACTTACACAGTCCACCTTGACAGATAGGAAAACAGGGGAGCACAAGAGACCACCCTCTAATAAAAGCTGGAGATTGGACCTGGCAGCTGTCTGGCCCCACTGACTTCACCCTGAGTTTCCATCTCCTGCCATGGCTCATGGTCACAATCCAGTAACATGCTGCTGGACTGAATTGGAGCTCCTGAAACTCTATGGCGTTAACAAAGAGTAAGGCCATAATCCCTTCTCTCTGGTACATCGCTGTTCTACCTACTGAACCAGGACTGGCTAGACAGTCACCATTGAGTGGCCACAGGGATAACTCCTATGTGAGGAGAAGAAACTAAAAAGGTAAGACACAACGTGGTCTTTCAGTAAGTGAAATGTAGTAGACCAAGGATTCAAACCTAGACCCTGAAGTCAAGGTCTTGTGTGCATTGCTGGGGTGGGGGCTTCCCCAAAGGTCCTATTTCCCCTCCTATAGAACTGATTATGTCCAAGGAAGGACTAAGTCAAACTCATCTTGAGTAAAACCTGAGGTCAAGGACTGGTGGGCAATGGCATGCTCAAGATGTTATGATGTGTGTGTATGTGCAGACCACAGGACAAGGCTCTCCATAATGGTCTGTGCTCCTATTTCCTATGAGCCAGAGACTGACTGTGTAGACACACTGAGTCCACAATAGAGGCGAATGAACGAGCCAGAGTGAGACTTAGTCTCACCTCCTCATGCAAACTATGCATGTTGAGAACCAAACACTATTCTCAAGATCATGGCCTCCTCCTTCACCTCTGAGTTCTATCCTAGAGGATTCTGGGAGACTGGGTGGGTTCTCACACCCTGTCTTATTCCACTTCAAGAATCATCTCTTTTACAGTAGTCCTCCCCAGGACTCTGGCCTACAACTGGCAGCCTGCCCTATCCCTGCCTCGTCATGTTTCTATAGGACATGCTGACTCACTAGGCCATCGGCACCTGCCAAAGGCAACTAGGGAGTGGAGAGAGAATTCATAAAATCACAGGGAGTTGGCAACAGACAAGAAGAGTGCTAATGAGATTGCCCAGAGTCCTCCCTCCCTACTGCAATCGTGGGCCTTACTTTAGAGATTCCACAAGGAAGCTGTCACAGGCAATGTGGGGGAAAAGGCAGCACACATCTCCCTTGCCAGTCCCTGCCTAGGAGCGCAGGTGTGAAGTCGGAAGACCCAAGCCCTTGTCCTGTGACCCCTTCTGTGTGCCCTCTTCCCTACCCGAGCCTCAGTTTCTCTACCTGTGTAGAAAGGCTTGGGCATTCATTTTTCTCTTTCTGGCACTAACATCATTGTAAATTGTGCCTTAGCTGCTCTGGGATCAGATTCTAACCTAATAACTGAAAGTCATCTTCTTCCTGTTAGGAGCATAAGAGAACATGCAAAAATCAGGTTGTGATTCCAGGTGGGCAGCAAATCTGATGTCTTTGGGCAACGGTGAAATAAGGAACACTGTGGTGAGGGGACCCTTGAACCATCTGACCATGATACCCTGTGTCCAGCTGCCGTTGTTGCCTTCTAGTGGCCCAGAGATCTGGATGCTGGAGCTCATGTGTCTGAGTCAGTGTGTTGTGCACTTACTGGCAGCCTGTCCCTGTTCTTCTTCATCAAGTTGGCAGGAGTGTAAATATTCAGGTAGAGACAGTCTTCGGAGAACTCGAGATCAATTTTCTCCTTGCGATTCGTTAGGAGGTCATTGACCATCTTCCCTCTCGCTTCATCTTGGCAACACCTAGGAGGAGACAGAAAATAGCAGATGTTCCTCCAGAACAAAGCTGAAAACACCACCCTGGGGTGGGCACTGCACTTGAAGGGTTGGCGCTGTGGGTGGTGCTATTTTCACTAGATCAGACTTGGGTGTAATTGGTAAGAGGGTATCTAAGAATACTAGTGGGAACCCTGGGGTTCTTAGAGTCTCCCATCCCTGAAGATGGAGAGAAACTTGTTGCCTCCCCTTTCCAGAGCCTTGGGATGCTCTGGGCCAAGAACAGAAATGCTCATATAGTGCCCTGTTCTAGGAGATGATGTCCCCACACTACCAGTACATGGCTCTGCCTTCTATGTGCTTTAGACAGTGGGCCGCAGGATATCTGTGCTCCTCTATACTCCACTTCTTGGGAGACTCCTATTAATGCAAACGGCTCCCTCCGATGGCAGCCTGTTGCAGGTCAGGAGTGATAGCTTTGTGTGATGACCTCACAAGAACTGCCTTCTAGTCCTGCTTCAGTCATCGATGAGCTGGCTGGCCTTCAGTGAATTCATGCTTTGCTCTGAGCCCCAACCTCCCAGGTCCACGTGAGGTGAGTACTTAAGGGGGTTGTATATCCAGTCTTTTATCGTCTTCTTATTCCAGCAATCATTATTGCATTCTCTGATAACACATTTCAAAGATGAAATGGTAACAATTGTGTCTGGTACTGATATAAATTCTCCCAGTGTACAAACTCATGTGGCAAATCATCCCTATACTTGAATTCTACATTTACTCTCAAGTTATAGATAAGAAAACAAAGACAGGGAAGTTTGAGAGTCTACCCAAGATCACGCATCTAGGATGATTCAGGCTCTGCAGTGCTTTTAATCCAAGTAAATTGTAAGTAATGTTATCCAATCTTTTGTGACACACGTGGAAATCACCCGGCCTCAGTGTGTACAAGAAACAGGGAGGCTCTCAGTGCCAGGATGACCAAGTTGCCAAGCGGCTAATGTGAAGCCAGAAAAGGCATGTCTAGATGCCTATTCTCTGGAAGCTTTCTTATACCAACAAAAGTAAGGGGTATAGTACTCATAAAAGCAATAACTCAAATGATCAAAATGAAGAAAATTCAACTTCACTAGTATTCAAATAAATTCCACAACACTAAAGTATATTTATTGTTGTTCCAGTTATTATATTATTTGCTTGTTTACCCAATATTGACAAATTATTCATTTTTTATTTATTTTATGTATACATATGTGTATGCATAAATGAGGGTATACACACAGTGTGAAGGTGCCCATGGAGATCAGAAGGTTGCATAGGATAGCCTAGAGCTAGATTGACAGGCAGCTGTGAGCCACCCAGTGTTGGTGATGGGAAATAAACTCTGGTCTTTTGCAAGCTCAGCAACTGCTCTTAATTGTTGAGCCATCTTTCTAGTGGCCACAAATTATTCTTTTAATAAGCCCAAGTACTGGTGGGTGTCTGTGAATGAATCTTCTCGTGTGTCTAAGGAAGAAGCCGACATACTTGGATATTCCTGGAGGGAAACTTAACAAAAGTCTCTTACTCTTTCCTCAGAAATGTTATTTCTTGGCACTGACCCTAAAACAGTTATTAGTATGTGCAGTTATTAGCCATAAGATCATAGTGTTATATATACCATTGAGAACACTAAAGACAAATTAATGACACCATATTAGAGACTGGGTAGATATGTTTCAGTTCAGTGTTAGATGTTGGGTTGTTATTAACTGCCAGACTGCGATACTTAGTATCAGAGGGGTATTGACTGAATGAGTAAGCCAGGCAGCCCCCTATGCTATCCAAATGTATGAGCTATTTTCTGGAAACAGACAACAGGTAAATAAGTAAGATTAATGCTATGATAAGAGTTCTGTGAATAGAAACATTGCATGTGGTTTTTGTTTTCTTACATTGGTTACTGTATGTTTTTTTACTTGTCTGTCATATTCATGAATTATATTTGGTATCAGAACATAAAAACAACAGATATGATTCCATAAAAGGAAAGAAGGCAGTCAGAGGTGGAATCTTGGATACCTTCAGATAGTCCTTACCTAGTAAAGAAATAACATCTGAACTGATGTTTGTGAGTGTCTTGGGTTCTCTGGGGGTGGCTACAAGGCTATATAGAACAGCTGATTTTTTACCATCTGATCAGGATAATTGGGCCCCACAAACCATTGTTCTAGTTGTTAGCGGACAGCTAGACATGTCTGGGACAGGCATTCCCTACTCCATTTCCCCATCAATTTTCGGTAAAGAAGAGAGAGCATTAGGATAGATAACACTGGAATGTCTCGTTTTCTTACCTATCATATTCTAACATGTTGCATTATTAATTTGTTAACTCCTATGCTTTCTCTTATCTCTCCCTCATACTGAAACACAGTTTAGTCATTTTAGGACTTTGAGTTTGGTTCATTAACGGATCTTCGAACTAGAGAATACCTGGCTTACAACAGGTGCACCATGCATGTTTGCTGAACACAGGACTACAGAAAGCTATTATGGTTCTAAAATGATTCATTCTGTAGTATTCCTGAAAGATTCCAAAGCAATGTATAGTAGATGAGAGAATTGTTTGGATTCCTTCCTGCATCACTCAGGGACATATTTCCTAAGTGAAAGAGGCCCCAAAGCAGTCCAGTGGCTTACATAGGAGGGTAGGAGGTGGCATTCTTCACGAAGCTCCAGGGCTCTGCAGGCTGTGGTGGAGCAAACCTCAGGGAGCCGAGAGGAGGCTTGGCAAAGGGGACTCCCAGGAAGACGGCCACAGGCTGTGCAAATCCTTCTAAGCGGACGTACTTCCCCAGGACTTTGCCATGCATGGTGTTCACCACAGGTGGTGAGGATGGGTGTCCTGGTGGACAAAGAGAGGATACAAATTCATTAGAAGGAAAAGGTCAGACCTGGGTTCTAGGTGGATTGGGGAAGTTTGATGGTGTGTCATTGAATGAGTCACTTGAACTATCATAGTTCAAGTTGAACTTGAACAAATGATAGTTGAACTATCATTTGCTTCTGACACAAAAAGACTAAGAAGAAAACTGCCCTTATGTCAGAGCACTAAATGAAAAAGTAAGCTGAAATTGGAACTAGAAAAGTATCCATCAAAAAGGTTGCTGCAAAAACAGAATAGGCTAAAATAAACAAAACCTTGGCTTGCCTCCTAGAAGCCTCTGGAAACTCTGAGCCAGTAATATCCTGGGCAGAAACACATGTTGGATGAGGAAACAAACAAGAAGTTATCCCTTATCTCAGAATGGCCAGGCAAATGCTGAGATGAAGGAAGTACATTCTGAGAGGAGAATCAGGACTTAGAAGAAAGGAAGAGGCCTTCTGATTTGTGTCATCACATTGTAACTGGCACTTGAAGTAAGAAAGACGAAAGGCAAAAAAATATCAAATGGAAAAAAGAAAGCATATTTAACAAATGGTGCTGGTATAACTGGATATCAATATGTAGAAGAATGAAAATAGATCCATATCTATCACCATGCACAAAACTCAAGTTCAAATGGATCAAAGACCTCAACATAAAGCCAACCACACTGAATCTTATAGAAGAAAGTAGGAAAAACACTTGAACACGTTGGCACAGAAGACCACTTCCTAAATATAATCCCAGCAGCACAGACACTGAGAGAAACAATAAATGGGACCTCCTGGAACTGAAAAGCTTCTGTAAAGCAAAGGACATGGTCAACAAGACAAAACAACAGCCTACAGAATGGGAAAAGATCTTCACTAACCCCACATGAGACAGAGTCTGATCTCCAAAATATACAAAGAACTCAAGAAATTGGTCACCAAAAGAACACATAATCCAATAAAAAAAAATGGAGTATAGACCTAAACAGAGAACTCTCAACAGAGGGATCTAAAATGACTGAAAGACACTTAAGAAAATGTTCAACATCCTTAGTCATCAGAGAAATGCAAATCACAACAACTCTGAGATTCCATCTTACACCTGTAAGAATGGCCAAGATCAAAAACACTGATGACAACTTATGCTGGAGAGGTTGTGGGGAAAAGGGAACACTCCTGCATTGCTGGTGGGAGTGCAAGCTGGAACTGGTACAGCCCTTTTGGATGTCAGTGTGGCGATTTCTCAGAAAATTAGGAAACAATCTTTCTCAAGACCCAACAATACCACTTTTGGGTATATATCCAAAGGATGCTCAATCGTGTCACAAGGACATGTGCTCAACTATGTTTATAGCAGCATTGTTTGTCATAGCCAGAACCTGATAACCTAAATGCCCCTTGACCAAAGAATAAGGAAAATGTGGTACCTTTACACAATGGAGTACTACACAGGAGAAAAAAATAACATCTTGAACTTTGTGTGAAAATGGATGGTTCTAGAAAATATCATTTTGAGTGAGGTAACCCAGACAGAGAAAGACAATTATCACATGTACTCATTCGCAAGTTGTTTTTAAACATAAAGCAAAGGAAACCAGCCTATGAATCACAAACCCAGAGAACTTAGACAACAATGAGAACACGAAGAGAGACATACATAGATGTAATCTACATGAGAAGCAGAAGAAGACAAGATCTCCTGAAATTGGGAGCATGGGGACCTTGGGGGAGGTTTTGAGGGACAGTGGAGAGGCAGGGAGGGGAGCAGAAAAAATGTAGAGCTCAATAAAAATCAATAAAAAAGAAAAAATAAAAATAAATTAAAAAGAAAAAGATAAAAGGCTGAGGGATCACTGAGCAAGAAGAAATAAGAATAAGACAGACTAGCACAGGGCATGGCTACGAGGGGAAGATGGCATATGACTGCTTATAGAATTCTGTAGGAAGAGCAAGATAATCTTGGATGAGAAGGTAAAAGTCGGGGAAGGAAATAACATTAGGTTTCATGCCATGGAGTAGAATACAACAGTAACAGTTTTGGTCCCAAGATCACAATGATCTTCTAAAATATCCTGGTAACTCTATGTAGGGTCATCTAAATGTAAAGAAAACTGGATATCAGGCCCTGTCTGAACCATTGGCTCCATTCTTGCAAAGCAGACAGTCTTTGCTCGTGTCCTCGAAGTTTCCTCATCTGTCTTCCTTCTACCTGCTGTCAGATCTGAAGTGACAAACTTGATCTTTCTTCAAGAGGCAGAAGGACATTCCTACACTTCACCATCAACAACCTTTGCTTCATCGTTTGATGAATAGTTGTGTTGTTAGAACATCATTCATAAGAAATGAGTCCTCTTGCCTTCACGTTGTTCCCCACTGTATACAGATGGTGTGGGTAAAAAGTATACATCCTTAAAATGTGCATGCAAAAGAAAATTTTACACACCATCAAATGGAAAAATAGTTTGTGGCACTGGGGGGGGGGGGGCTTCATGGGAAAGTATCTTATAAAATGCCATCCATGACACATGGCTTCAATAACCAACATCGTAGTGGGTACATTTGGGTTACTTTTCATTGTTTCTGTTACTAATTACTGTAAATAAAACTGAATGAAGGTTGAAGTTGAGATGTTAATGGCATTTAACTAACGAAGTTTTGACTTAATGGCATTTAACTAATGATGTAAGTTTTTACTTTAAGATCTTTAGTATATAAGAACATAACTTGAGCTGGGTGGTGGTGGCGCACACCTTTAATCCCAGCACTCAGGAGGCAGAGGCAGGCGGATCTCTGTGAGTTCGAGGCCAGCCTGGTCTACAAGAGCTAGTTCCAGGACAGTCTCTAAAAAGCTACAGAGAAACCCTGTCTCGGAAAAAAAAGAACATAACTCGTCCAAAATATAATATGAGCTTTATAGAGATAAGAGCAATTAACACTGTAAACCCTATCGATAAAATGAAGTTATAAGCTTGGGGTCTTGCCTAATGTCATTAGAAGTCAATCCTACATTTTTCTCCTTTTGTCATTGGTGTTAATTATTCCCATTGAACCAGACTTCCTGGAAAACCTGCGCACAAGGAGATATAAGATGACAACACTGAATGTTGATTGTTTTCATGAACTTTATGAATTTTTTCCTGAGAATAGGGTCCATTAATAATTAAGAGGAAACTGGTCTGAAGAAATATAAATAAATATATGAGAAATGAAGACTTGTTACCTGCCCTGATGTAGGGCTAAAATAAAAGTAAGAAAAAAAGTATACTAAAGTATGAGCAAGTGATGCTGGCTCCTTATAAGATGAAGGCAGTGATCTACCAAGCAAATATCTTGGTAAAAGATGCCATTAGCCAGGTGTGATGGGATGTGACTTGTGACTGAGACTGAGCTCCGAGGATCACCTCAAGTTTAGACTAGCTTGGGATAAATAGTAAGACAAAAAGAAGCAAAAAAAGAAAGGAAAATGTCTCTGGGTTTGGTCCTCTTGGTACCAGAAGAAGGTGAGGAAGGGCAGGTGGAGTGGCACTTGCAGCGAGAGTCACAGCATGAGTGCACGTGACTCTACGGCAGGGGGAGGAGGTGTAAGTGAGGAGAGAGATCCAAAGATGAAGAACTGGCACGAATCTGGCTTGGAGTGAGAGCAGTCACAAGAGCAGTGTCAGGAGGAAACATACCGTGAAAGCCAAGGCAGTAGAAGAGGAGGGATTGGCAAAACTGTTAAATGTCAGGTGACAAATCACTTAGGTATGGAGGGACATTAAGTTCAGTGATGAACCCTTCCCTCATATCAATCAAAGTAAAGTGTGTTTGGATATAATGAGAAGAGGCAACAAGAATGTTACCAGCAGTTGACAGTTACCTCCTATATGCCAAATTTACATTTCAGTTCATTGATACTCCCCAAAGTCTTGCTAGGTACTGCTAATATACCCACTTAACAGTATTTGGAAGTATGAACCTCCAAAGGACGGAACTGGAGTGGCATTGCCTGGGTGACCAGCAGGGCAGAAGCATCAGTCTCCGTATCTCTTTCTTACTGTTACACAGTTCTAGGCCTTTCTCAGTATCTTATGTCCATGGGAAATATAAACCTAAGAAAGGATGAGGCTGTCAGGTCCCTGATGACTGAGCACTTGCTCTGAATTCATGAGCCAGAGGTGAGATTCTAGACAACTCTGAGGAGAGTATGTGTTTTTGCGAGTCTCAATTTCTCAGCTAATGAAACAGAGCGACTATATGTTGAGACTCAACGCTACACTATATACTAACTGTGGATATAATCTGTGTGTCTGATGCTTTCACTTGTAGGACCCATTACTCTGCAGGAACTGTCTGTCACTCTTAGGATCGATCTGATCCAGTGTTCCTTGCCACTTCCCTTAATCAGACCTCATAGCATGAGCCACATCCTCTGCCTTCATTCCCTAGAACCTTACGCCACACAATCAATACAGGCAATTTCCCTTGCAATTCAAACAGATCTTACACCTATGTCTGGTGCTTCACCTCTTCGTTCAGAGGAGATCCTACCGAGCAATTTGCCAAGACTTTCCTGACTGAACCTGGTTCTTCCCCTTTGCTCCTCACCCAGTTCTGTGTCCCTTCCCTTCAGAACACCTAATAACAAATGCCTTTCCCATGGTCATTAGATCTTGATGTGTTGACCTGACCCTATCTTTTCTTTTAATCCACTCCATTTGGAATCTATCCTTATTTATCCATGTGTTTCTTACACTTTCAACAAACCACCATGCTACACACTTTAGAAACAACAACAACAAAAATCTTTCTAATCTACCCTACAGTCCAGTAAAGTAGGAAAACAGCTATCTTTGCCTCTCTCTGTGAGGCACAGGGTTGACGCCTTGCCTTTCTTCACCGTTGTGTGCTCCTGGGTCTCAGAGTTATCCTTTTCTATCCTAGTGCATCCAGGCCCAGGGCAACCCTGGTCTGGGTCACCCCAAAAGCAAGCCCAGGTTGAGAGAATCAAAACCCTGCAGAATCTATCTTACCTTTGTTATATACATATCTCTGTCTGCCTCTGTCTGGAGCAAGTATTTTGGCTTGTATTTAAAAGAACTCACCCAATGCCATGCAGGCTGATAGAGACACCAGAACCAGAGCACAAACGCACATCATGGACAAACCGGCTTGCAACCCAGGGAAGACTACAATTCAGATCTGTAATAAAAAGAAATAGAGTGGCCCCACCCATGTGCTGGAGATCCACCCAGAAATCTTGGCCACTAAACACATTCATATAATCTTAATGACAGAAAACTCCTCCTTCTTTTCAGAAGCTCCCAGGACTTTCCGTGAGATCTCTAAGATACACCCCCTGTTTACTCTGCTTAACCTGAATGCCCATACACCCACAGTTTGGCCTCTTTTATTTGAACAGTCACAGCCCCACTCTCGGATTACAGGTGGTCAAAACTCTTCTAATGACTTTTGATTCACCCTCTTATCCCTGCCATGTTCTCATCCCAGTGCTCTGGGAGCTTTCCCAAGCCTGGCAGAGGCCTGCGGAAGAGCGAGGCTTTGGCTGGGGGTCCTCACCATGGGTGAGGAATGGTGATAGCCCATCACAGCCCCACAGGTGCTCATCATCGACCTCAGAACACATCTCTTAATTCCCTAAGCTGACAGCTTCAAGGTCCCTCAACTGTAATAGTGATCTGAAATTTGATCCAGCCTCCTTAGTGAAGTCTAAGTTAGCTTTGCAATCTTCCTGCCAAGTGGCCTGCTTGGCTTCACGCACAACCAAGCTCAGGGAACTCACTAGGTTTTGGGGCAGGCATTGACATAGAGAATTCCCTTACGGGAGATGAATGCCATTTCCCCAAATCATTGGCTCTAATTATTAGTCTATCCATTGTTCCATGTACTTGCAGGTACCAAAATGTATGGCCCTTAAGAGCTGCTGTGGATGGGAAGATGATTCCAAGACACCCAAGACACACACCCTTTTCCCAAGCAACCCTCTGAACAGAAGACAAAACAGACGTGAGAAAGGGGAGAGACTGCAGTGCACATGAACACTCCAACACAGAGGGGTACAGTGTGAGGGTGCACTGTCAGGGTCTCCTTTACTAGGTGCCAATGATTGAAAAAAGTGGCTCAGGTCCTTCTTAATGATGTTTCTAAATGCCCTATAAGAGGGACTCATTTCAAACAGTCTGGTACACCAACTCTTCGCTCAAGGCGGAGATGAGAATCTCTAGGTACCGGCAATGAAATACAGACTTGTATTGTGAGGGGAAAATACAAGTCATAGACAAACCTGGATGCTTTGGAACAAAGCCTGTTCTCTAAAAACTCAATGTACAGTTTTCCCACAGGGTGCAAATACTCCAGGCCTAGGAATATACTCAAGATAATTAAAAATGCCAGCTGTGCAAAACCTTCTACACAGATACTTCTGTTCCCAAAGTGGAACTATCCCAATTGGATGACTAAATAAAAACCTATTCATGATGTTGAATGCTGTTGGTAAGAACATCATCCTGGGTGCTAGAGGATGAGGAAGAAAGAAGATAATAAGAAGGTGAACTCCCAAAAAAAGATATAGTAATCCTCCTGGATATTGGAAGTAGACACGATCACCAGGCAAAATTGGGAACTTGAGGGTTGGGCAAGACTGGGCCAAGGGAAGATGGGGAGAGAAAAGTGTGTAGGGGAGAATGGGGGGAGCTCGGAGGAATGGGGTGCTTGGGATATAGGAAGGGTGGATATGGGAGCAGGGAAGCATATATCTTAATTTAAGGAGCTACCTGAGGGTTGTCAAGAGACTTGACCCTAGAGGGGTTCCCAGGTTTCCAGGGAGATGCCCCCAGTTAGTTCCTTGGGCAGCTGAGGAGAGGGAGCCTGAAAAGGCCAGTTCCTATAGCCATACTGATGAATTTCTTGCATATCACCATAGAACCTCCACCTGACGATAGATGAAGAAAATGACAGAGCCCCACATTGGAGCACCAGACTGAGCTCCCAAGGTCCTGATGAGGAGCAGAAGGAGAGAGAACATGAAAAAGAAAGTCAGGACCGTGAGGGAACCTCCAGCTGGCGACAGATGGGGAAGGTGACTGAGCCCCACATTGGAGCACTGGACTGAGCTCCCAAGGTCCTGATGAGGAGCAGAAGGAGCGAGAACTGGAGGGAGAAAGTCAGGAACGAGAGGGGTGCGTTCACTCATGGAGACGGTGGGACAGAACTAATGGGAGATCACCAACTCCAGTTGGAATGGGACTGATTGATCATGCGACCAAACCTGTCTCTCTGAATGTGGCCAACAGCGGGGGCTGACTGAGAAGCAAAGGACAATGGCATTGGGCTCTGATTCTTCTGCATGGACGGGCTCTGTGGGAGCCTTCTCAGCTTGATCGATCACCTTCCTGGACCCGGGGGGAGTTGGGAGGACCTTGGTCTTAGCATAGAGTGGGGAACCCTGATGGCTCCTTGGCCTTGAGAAGGAGGGAGGAGAGGTATGGGTGAGGGGAGGGGGGAGGGGAAGGGGGAGAAGGAGGGGAGGGAAGGGGGAGGAGGAGGGGAGGGAGGGGGGAGGAGGAGGGAAGGAGATGGAAATTTTTAAATATAAAAAAAAATAAACCATGAAAAAAAAAAGAAAGCAAAAGAAAAAAAAGAAAAAGAAAAATGATGAGGAGCCGATACTAACGGAAGGAGGTGCTCTTTGGTTTAAGCCTTTTCTTTTGAGTGAGCAAAACATGCTGGGTAAGATGGTGATGGGTTTAAAATACATTATGCATCTTTAAAACACACCTTATTAGTTTTATTAGAACTTCATGGGTTTTGATCATATTCGCCCCACCTCTTCCTATAGCTCCTCCCAGATCCACTCAAACCTTCTTACTCCCTCAACTTCACGCTCTGGTCATTGATTTCAAATAACCCATCAAGCCCAGTGCTGCCCATACACTTCCAAGTATGAGACTATCCTCTGCAGTCATACCCTTAAAGAAAGCGGTCTCTCCTTCCCCCAGAAGCCATCAGCTGTCCAGAGATGCTCATTTAGGGGTGGAAACCCCACTACCCCTCCCCCTTCATGGTAGAGCGTTGACTAGCTTCAGCTGGCACATGCCTTGTGAAGGCACGTTGGCAGTTCATGCGTATGACAGTGCTGTCCTCTCCAGAACAAAGTGTTTCACTTTGATTCTCCTCAGTCTCTGACTCTTATAACCTTGCCCCTTGCAATGGTTCCAGAACCTTGACTATATAATGTAAAAGGCATTTCCTAAGCAAATTAGAGTTGCGTGAACTAGAGACTTTTAGACACAATATGTGTAATCTGACCATGTTTGCGCATCAGCAAACATCTCCAGCCTCACAGCAAACATCCTGGATGCTTTGTATCTAATTATTCAAACGACCATGTTTTGACGCTAACATTGGGATTTTATTTATTTACATTTTCTATCTCTACCCATCCTTACATCCCTTTGCCAAATATTTCTTGAGAGCCTGCAGTGTGGAAAACCTTGTGCTCGGAGTTCTGTGTGCAAGACAGTAGTGTTCTGAAAAATCCCCATGATTCATCCTAGAGGATCCTGAGGCTAAACGAAACTAAGGGCCTGGCCAAGACAATAAATCACATAAGGTAAGATTGAACAAAACATGTGTCACTATCGATCCATACACTTACCCATTGTCACATGTGCTGAAATATCTTGGGGGAACCAACTTTGTGAATGGTCTAGGCACACACATAACTATAGAAGAGTTGGGGTAGTCTTATGCTTTCCTGGGATCTCCTCCCCCACTTCCCATCAAAGTTCCCATACAAGTCTTTCTGATGACCTCTTCTGCATCTTAAGGGTCTCCAAGAAGGATGGATATAGGTTCTGTATGGAACCAGGGTACAGCTATAAGGGGAGGCAGGCATTTGGAGACAGGAGCCCTGGGGTTGTAGGAAAAAGCAATGGATGGATGAGAGAGAAGAAGTCAAGCTTCCTGTTCTCCTGCCAGTGTAGAATTCCTCCTGGGAAAGCCCTGTACAGCCAGGAGTGATATGGCTGAATAGTCCCGGTGTGAGATCAGCTATCGCCAATGGAGTAGGAGTGAGAAGAAGATTGCCCTGTGCAGTAAGGAGGCAGCTGACCTTCTCCACAGTGACCTTTCCTACAGTTTGCTAGAGGCAATAACTGTTAGCGATAAAGGATGAGTGACTTACAAGAGAGCAGGAGTCTGTTTCTCTAAGCTGTGCCTGGATATAGGAGGAGGCCGCTAGTTATTTCCAGAAATAGTCAATCAGAAACTGTATTAAGTAAATCACTGTTTGGTCCATTAGCAGCTTCTTATTGGCTGACTCTTACATATTAATTTAACCCATTTCTATTAGTATGTTTATCACCACTGGCTTACTGACTAAAGTTTCGGCATCTGTCTCTGGCACAGCTACATGGCTTCTATCTAACTCCTTTTTCTTTCTCCCAGCATTCAGTTCAGTTTTCCCTGGCTACCTAAGTTCTGCCCTAACAACAAGGCAGTTTCTTTATTCACCAATGATATTCACAGCATACAGAGAGGATTCCCACATCACCTGGATAACAGCTGCCCTGTGATATAGAATGATTTAGACATCCTATGAGCAAGAATTAAATAGCTATACTTGAACTGTTACACATTTTTGGGTAGCCTATCTGAAAAATACAGGCAGAATGCAAAACATTTGCACTCAGTGTTGTCGGGACCTTTGCCACCTTGGTCTCTACGCCCTCTTCTAAGCTGATGTACAAATACGTCTACAGCCTCTGGTGTAGGGCTCAGAGCTGGAATGCTAGAGCGGATGTTGTCAGTGGATGCTCTTCTGGAACCATGCAACCCAGTGCTCTTGGGTGACTTCCACCTTCCAGAAACTCATCTTCACTGCAGAGATATCCCTGAGTGGAGCAATACCACAGTATTCATGATGAGTCTTGGTTTTAGGAGATCCACACCCCTCCAACGCCTGAATTAAGGGTCAGGTGGTGACTGATTGGAGTTGACAAACCCATGTTTCTTGTTCTTCTCCTCTCTGCTTAGTTTACTTTGACAGACAAGTTCTTTCCCAGTGCTTTCACTCATTAACCCTCAGTGAAAGCTGGTGGCGTAATTAACCCCACATTGGCCATGTTCCTTCTTCTACCTCTCATTCTTATTCTTGCCACTGTTCTAATCATGAGATCCTTCTGCTTGAATGTCCATCCCAAGTCTGCTTTGGGGCGGGGGGAACCAAAAATTGGTGTGTAAATACTTGAGAATTCATATGTTGAAGCTCTACCCTCCCACCCCAAATCTTTGCGACTATATTTAGATACAAGACCCTTAAAGCATAGAACAGTAAACTAAGAGAATGGACGTGGGCACCAATCCAATCTGATGGTTGTCATCACAGGAGGAATTTAGGAAATGCAAGTAACACCACTGGCAAACACGCATGGAGGGTCCCCCACATTGATGGCATGAAAGAGACACCTGCTGCGTGCTAAAGAAGAGGGCCTACGAGAAAACCAACCTGTTGGCAGCTTGAAGTTCAATTCCCAGTCTCTAGAAATAAAGGAAGGAAGGAGGGAGGGAGGGAGAAAGGAAGAGACAGAGGGAAGAAAGAAGGAAGAAAGACTACCCCAACACCCTTAAACTGTTATGGTAGCCCAAGAGCAAAGACATATAAACCCAACCCAGTGCTTTCTTTGTTGTCCAGTGGGACCTAAAGCCCTGATATGAGTGCATGATGCCTAACATAACAAACAAATCAGTATCAAAACCAGGAACAGAACCTTCGACATCTGGCTTTCACCCTGTGGTTCCTGGCGACCATTCTTCTTTCTTAAGGCAGTAGGGAGATGACCTAACTGCAGCACTTTTCATAAGGCAAGACACTTTGATTTTGTGCATAATCACATTGGCTGTTCTGTAGCCAAAGATAAAGATGGAAGGGCTGAGGGGTTAGGAACCAAGAGAGGTGTGTTTCTTCATCAGAGCAAACCAATGTTGAAGAGTTAGACTCAGTTCCCAGAGATGATTTACTCTGCAAACACTGGTCTGAATTGGGTTTTCTCTTTTACTTTTATCTACAAAGGAAAATGTGGGGGTTTTCTTTTTGTTGGCCAGCAGGTCAAGAGGGGAAGGAGGCAGAAGTGGCAATAGAAAGTTTTGTAACATGGCCCATGAGCACGGACAGACCACCCCACTGGAGACAGATTTCGATGAATCAGCTCAACTTTGTTCCAGAATATAAGGAATATATAGAACTGGGGAGCCTGGGGATTAACCCTAATTTGTATTAAGTGGCAATCTCCAATCACAAGACTTAGTATAAGGCAACAGGGTCCCAAAGGAGAGCTTCCAGCACAAGTCTTCTTAGCAGGGATCTGTGTTAAGGGTCAAGCTAAAGATGAATCAGGCATCTGGTTTAGAGACAGCTTTCAGAAAGGTCAGTCCTCCAGGCCCAGGGACATCCTCCAGATAAGGGCAGGAAGAAAGCAGGAAGTTTTGCTGGAGTGAGGGAGTTCCATATTCCCTGAGTTAGAGAGAAAGCTGCTAGGTTTATGGCAGACTGTCGCCTCTAACCAGGCAACAATGTATCCCAACAGAAAATGTGGTCTTAAAGAGTCTGTTAATAAGTGTTCCCCCACCTCAATACACATAGTACAATCTGGGTCAGCCTCTTGATTGGACAACAAGGCACACATACACACAGACACATACAGAGACACACACACGCATGCACACTGGTAGGCAGGAAAGTAATTTGTTTACCTTAGATAACTGGTGTTTGAGACCTAGAAACAGCCGTGGCACTCAATTTATGAAGATTATGCAGTGATTTCCCAACGAAGCATAAGAGATACAAATGGATTATTCTCATATCCTTTGTTTGACCACAGGTGCAGTTGTGACTCTGGGGAATTTGGAAAACACAGGAGGTGGCTCATCTAAAGCTTACCTGCATATAAGAGTAGTCTTCCTGTCTCACGGCGACTTGGCAGAAATAACAGAAGAACCAGATATTTCCCACGCCTCACACCACTTCACAAAGTTGCTTACCATGTCTAATTTTTCTATGTCACTCTGGCTAAAGCTGACACATCTCTTTTCCCTTAACTGTGAGTTAGTGTGCATTATTGCTTTTCCCTTGAAGTGCTGTTTACAGATTCTTATGTGGAGCTATATGACCTTAGGAGAAAAATCCTGGGAAATGAGCTGGAATTCTAAAAATATGGAAGAACACGGATGGTAGTATAGGTGTCTCTGGATGTTTTTAACCCTACAAAGTTTTCACACATCTATTAATTTATTCATATTAAGAATTTTCACACTAGAATACATAAGAGAATAGCCTGAGACAAGAGCAAACCACACATGTAGCTTTGCCTACCATGCCTCTGACACATCATGGGTGGACTGTAATAGAGGACACCATTCTAAATGCTCTAAAGTCTGGAAATACAATAACCATATTGCATATCCTCTCTTTGAAGGTCTTATGGCTTGTTTACATGACATTAGCCCTGACTTAACATACAGACTCTAAAATTATAAGGTTTCTTCTAATGGGTCATGCAATCCCCTAAATCCTACTCTTTAGAACTCAACCCCAGGCTGAGCTTCTCTCACACTGTCTCAGCCTCAGCACCAGACTGACTCCAGGGAGAAGGACACCCAGTGTGGGCAGAGCAGCAAGAGGAGAAAGCTGGAAACAGAATTGGCATTTGCCCAAGACTCTGAGCATGAACAGTAGGCATTCTCTGAAACCTGGGAGAAGACTGCAGCGATGACAGCCTTGGTGGTCAGGAGTGTCACTGACTTTTTGCTCTTGAATGACTGTCAGAGGTCTACGCTTCATGCCAAGTGACTTATTTGTACCCTTTTATAAGCAAGTTTCCCAGACAAACCTTTAATTTACTGTACTTAGTATGTTTCTGCCATTAATGGAACTTATACTAAAGCTCCCTTTTGAGGTGATATGTTAAAAAATTAATGCATTTACAGAAAACTAATACTACAGACAGTAGGCTAGTTGAGGTAACACTTAAATGAGAAACTCCTACTTCCCTACCCCCCAACACACAATGGTCCTTTAAAAAATGCTATGTTTTATTTGGAAGTAAGCAGGGGACATTGTAATATATCAAAATGATGCTGTGGAAATCAGGGATTCATCTGAAGGATGGCTAAAGCAACATTTAAGGCAAAAAAGCAGGCTGTATAAGTGGTTTTAAAACAACATTTATTGGCCACAGAATTAGTAGTGGGGACTCCAAAGGTGGTACCAGTCTAATAGACCTTGAGAGAACAATAAAATGGGGCGCTGAACTGAACAGAGAATTCTCAACAGAAGAAGTTCGAATGGCCAAAAGACACTTAAGGTCATGCTCAACCTCCCTAGCTATCAGGGAAATGCAAATCAAAACAACTTTGAGATATCATCTTACACCTGTCAGATTGGCTAAAATCCAAAACACCAATAATAACCTTTGCTGGAGAGGTTGTGGGGTAAGGGGTACACTCATCCATTGCTGGTGGGAATGCAAACTTGTGCAACCACTTTGGAAAGCAGTGTGGCGGTTTCTCAGGAAATTCGGGATCAACCTACCCCAGGACACAGCAATTCCACTATTGGGAATCTACCCAAGAGATGCCCAATCATACAACAAAAGCATATGCTCATCTATGTTCATAGCAGCATTATTTGTAATAGCCAGATCCTGGAAACAACCTAGATGCCCTTCAGTGGAAGAATGGATGAAGAAACTGTGGAATATATACATGTTAGAATACTACTCAGCGGTAAAAAACAATGACATCTTGAATTTTGCAGGCAAATGGATGGAAATAGAAAACACTATTCTGAGTGAGGTAACCCAGACCCAAAAAGATGAACATGGGATGTACTCACTCATAATCGGTTTCTAGCCATAATTAAAGGACATCGAGCCTATAAATTTGGGATCCTTGAGAAGATAATAAGAAGGTGAACTCCCAAAAAAAGATATAGTAATCCTCCTGGATATTGGAAGCAGACACGATCGCCAGGCAAAATTGGGAACTTGAGGGTTGGGCAAGACTGGGCCAAGGGAAGATGGGGAGAGAAAAGTGTGAAGGGGAGAACGGGGGGAGCTCGGAGTAATGGGGTGCTTGGGATATAGGAAGGGTGGATATGGGAGCAGGGAAGCATATATCTTAATTTAAGGAGCTACCTGAGGGTTGTCAAGAGACTTGACCCTAGAGGGGTTCCCAGGTTTCCAGGGAGACGCCCCCAGTTAGTTCCTTGGGCAGCTGAGGAGAGGGAGCCTGAAAAGGCCAGTTCCTATAGCCATACTGATGAATTTCTTGCATATCACCATAGAATCTCCACCTGATGATAGATGAAGAAAATGACAGAGCCCCACATTGGAGCACCGGACTGAGCTCCCAAGGTCCTTATGAGGAGCAGAAGGAGAGAGAACATGAGAAAGAAAGTCAGGACCGTGAGGGAACCTCCAGCTGGCGACAGATGGGGAAGGTGACTGAGCCCCACATTGGAGCACTGGACTGAGCTCCCAAGGTCCTGATGAGGAGCAGAAGGAGCGAGAACATGAGGGAGAAAGTCAGGAACGAGAGGGGTGCGTTCACTCATGGAGACGGTGGGACAGAACTAATGGGAGATCACCAACTCCAGTTGGAATGGGACTGATGGATCATGCGACCAAACCCGTCTCTCTCTGAATGTGGCCAACAGCGGGGGATGACTGAGAAGCAAAAGACAATGGCTCTGGGCTCTGATTCTTCTGCATGGACGGGCTCTGTGGGAGCCTTCTCAGCTTGGTCGATCACCTTCCTGGACCTGGGGGGAGTTGGGAGGACCTTGGTCTTAGCATAGAGTGGGGAACCCTGATGGCTCCTTGGCCTTGAGAGGGAGGGAGGGGAGGTATGGGTGGAGGGGAGGGGAGGGAAGGGGGAGAAGGAGGGGAGGGAAGGGGGAGGAGGAGGGGAGGGAGTGGGGGAGGAGGAGGGAAGGAGATGGAAATTTTTAAATATAAAAAAAAATAAACCATGAGAAAAAAAAAAGCCCAGCATAGCCCAAAACAATCCTATACAATAAAAGCACTTCCAGAGGCATCACCATCCCTGATTTCAAACTCTATTACAGAGCTACAGTAATGAAAACAGTTTGGTACTGGCATAAAAACAGAGATGTTGACCAATGGAATCGAATTGAAGACCTGGATATTAATCCACAAACCTATAAACACCTGCTTTTCAACAAAGGAGCTAAAATTATACAATGGAAGAAAGAAAGCATCTTTAACAAATGGTGCTGGCATAACTAGATGTCAACCTGTAGAAGAATGAAAATAGATCCATATCTATCACCATGCACAAAATTCAAGTCCAAATGGATTAAAGATCTCAATATAAATCTGACCACACTAAACCTGTTAGAAGAGAAAGTGGGAAGTAGTTTGCAAAACATGGGCATAGGACCACTTCCTACATAGAACCCCAGTAGCACAGACAATAAGAGCAACAATTAATAAATGGGACCTCCTGAAACTGAGAAGCTTCTGTAAAGCAAAGGACACTGTCATTAAGACAAAAAGGCAACCTACTGAATGGGAGAAGATCTTCTCCAACCTTGCATCAGACAAAGGTCTGATCTCCAAAATACATAAAGAACTCAAGAAACAAGACATTAAAATTCTGAATAACCCAATCAAAAAATGGGGTACTGAACTGAACAGAGAATTCTCAACAGAAGAAGCTCAAATGGCCAAAAGATACTTAAGGTCATGTTCAACTTCCTTAGCAATCAGGGAAATGCAAATCAAAACAACTTTGAGATACCATCTTACATCTGTCAGAATGACTAAAATCAAAAACACCAATGATAACCTATGCTGGAAAGGATGTGGAGTAAGGTGAACACTCATTCATTGTTGGTAGGAATGCAAACTTATGCAACCACTTTGGAATCAGTGTGGCGGTTTCTCAGGAAACTGGGAACCAACCTACCTCAGGATCCAGCAATTTCACTCTTGGGAATATACCCAAGAGATGCCCAATCATACTACAAAAGCATTTGTTCAACTATGTTCATAGAGGCATTATTTGTAATAGCTAGAACCTGGAAACAACCTAGGTGCCCCTCAATGGAAGAATGGATAAAGAAAGTGTGGCAAATATACACATTAGAGTTCTACTCAGCGGCAAAAAACAATGACATCTTGAATTTTGCATGCAAATGGATGGAAATAGAAAACACCATCCTGAGTGAGATAACCCAGACCCCAAAAGATGAATTTGGTATGTACTCACTCATTAGTGGATTCTAACCATAAACAATGACATTGAGCCTATAGTTTGTGATCCTAGAGAAGCTAAATAATAAGGTGAACTCAAAGAAAAACATATAGATCCTCTTGGAAATTGGAAGTAGACAAGATTGCTGGGCAAAAGTTGGGAGCATGAGAGTGGGATGGGGGTAAGGGGAGAAGGGGAGAGAGAAGGAAGAAGGGGAAGATTGGGGAGAGCTTGGGGGAATGGGATGGTTGAGATGGAGGAAGGGTGGATATGGGAGCAGGGAAGAAGAAATCTTAATTAAGGAAGCCATTTTAGGGTTGGCAAGAGACTTGGCTCTAGCGGGGTTCCCAGGTGTCTAAGGGGATGTACCCAGCTAGGTCCTTGGGGAGCAGAGGAGTGGGTGCCTAAATTGGCCTTGTCTCATTGCCACACTGATGAAAATCTTGAATATCACTATAGAACCTTCATCTGGCGATGGATGGAGATAGAGACAGAGACCAACATTGGAGCAGTGGACTGAGCTCCTAAGGTCCAGATGAAGAGCAGAAGGAGGAAGATGATGAGCAAGGAAGTCAGGACTGCGAGGGGTGCATTCACCCACTGAGACAGTGTGGCTGATCTAATGGGATCTCACCAAGGCCAGCTGGACTGGGACTAATGGAGCATGTGATCAAACCAGACTCTCTGAATGTGACTGACAATGGGGGCTGACTGAGAGGCCAATGATAATGGCACTGGGATTTGATTCTACTGCATGTACTGGCTTTTTGGGACCCTAGTCTGTTTGGATGCACACCTTCCTAGACCTGGATGGAGGGGGAGGACCTTGATCTTCCCACAGGGCAGGGTACCCTGACTTCTCTTAGGACTGGATAGGGAGGGGTAAGAGGAGGGGGAAAGAAATGGGAGTAAGGGAGGAGGTGGTAATTTTTAATAAATAAAAGAAAGAAAGAAAAGAAAGTTGAAATAGAGTCAATATAGAAAACACAAACTGAGGGAATTCTGGAAAAGGAAAATCTGGGTAAACGAACAGGAACTCTAGATGCAAGCATAGATCGTGTACCTTAGAGGTGGAGCAAACTATGAAGCCAGAGCAAGTCCCAAAGCACTGTTCAGTAAGGGAGAATGGGGGGCACTGGAAACACAAAGTGCTACACTAACACAGAAGTCATGGACACGTGTGATCTTCTGCCAAAAATCATGAGGGCAATCTTTATCCTGACATAGGCTCAAATTGCAATCAGTTTGTCATGACTTTGTCTAGACTGCAAGATCCAGGACCAATTCATTCTAGAGAGTATTGCCTTCTCCCTCCCTTTATGTCCCTTCTGTTACCCATACTACCTAAATCTGAGTCACCCCTCCTTGACAAGGCTGTTTTGTGAGGCAGTCATCCACCGAGATAAGACAAAACATTGGCTCTGAAATCCCAAGACTTGGATATGTGAAGATTTCCAACAGACATCCAGAGTGGTACAAACGTAAGCAATGACTGTTTCTCAAGGTGGCCTCTGGTGGGGTTTGGAGATGCTAGGTATACTAGAGCAGTTGTGCTGTGTACAAGAGGATCTGAGCTTCAATTCCTAGCACCTATTTAAAATCTGCGTGTGGTTGTGCATGCCTATGACCTCAGCACTGGGGAGTGGAGACACTGAAACAGTAGGATACCAGCTCATTACGATACCCTGCTCCAAGGCAATGACATAGATAGTGATAGAGGCAGATGCTTGATGTCATGGCCGCCACATTACAGTACTCCCGGTATTCATACACTCATGTTTGTATATCACACACACACACAAACACAAACAAACAAACAAATAAATGCAGACTTTAATGTTTTCAAAAGTAATTAAGTAAATAAATAAATAGTGGTTCCTGGGTACATCATGCTAAAAAGTCCAGCAAGAGGCAGCGGACTACTTCTGTAATGCTAGCCTGCTCTGCAACCTTACCTCTCCTGTCTATTTAGGATATATATTTCCTAAGTACCAGTCTCTACACCAACAGAGTTGCCTGAGACCCCCACTCTTTAATCTGTACACCCCTGAGAAAAGATACCTTCCCCTGACCACAGTACCAAGTAATAGGAGCTGTGATGCCCCGTTTCTCTCTCTTTCCACGCTGTCATATCGGGTCTTTGCACTTCATCAGCCTCCGTCTCTTCATTCTTGGCTTCCAGGACTCTCCCCGGGCCACTCAATTTACCGTGCAGCTACGCACCAATTTCTTTACATCCTTAGAGGAGCAGGTGAATGCTGGCTGTCTACTGAGATGGTTTGTCCTACCTCACACACTGTTCCTTGAACTAGATGCTAATAGTACAAGTGTGAATAGTTTTGAGACTCCATCAAGATAGGACACATACTCTCTTTATTTATGTATTTTTATTTAAAAGCTTAGAAGTTTCTGATGAACATTAAGAACTTACAGGCCAATAAAGGAAATAATATTGATAAAGATAAAATTATTGTGGGTCTTATAAATTAGAATTATAGGGTAAAATATAAATGATCAAACACTGAAATTATTAAAACTGAGAAGGCATGTGCACTGGCAGAAATACAACTTAATTTTGCCTAAAAACATCTGTTGAATAAGCTGCCTCTTCAAGTACAATTACAAAAAGTCAGGAGGTAAATAGAGCTTCAAGTACAATTACAAAAAGGAACATGGACTGGTGTGTGTGATAGTCAGATATACGAACTGTCTTTTATCACGTCATACCTTCTATGTTCATCTCTGGAGGCTCAAACCTAGGACGGTTTTGTTGAAAGGTAGGATCAATGAGAGGTAAGTAGGTCACTGGGTATAACATCCTAGGAAGAGATTAGTGTAATTCTCACAAAGCCTGGCTCATTTAAATCTAACTACACCCTAGTCTCCTCTTTCCTATTCTATTATTCAATCTCTTTTGAACATGCCTGCACCATTACAAGACAATATGCAATGATAACAATATGTTCTTGAACCTTGGGGATTGTGAGGCCATTACCTCTTTTCTTTATGAAGAACCCTGCCTAAAAAGTTTTTATAGTAACAGGAATAAGAGGCTATGAAAACAATATTGGATATTATCATTGCCTCCCAAAATTTGACAGCAAAACTCTATCACTAAAGAAACCACATGCTTCGAACAAAGAAGTTAAAAGAATTGATGTGGAACTAACCTCCAAACCCTCCCTAGTTCTCATAAAATTGGAAGGTCCTATGGAAGTTGACAAGGAGAAAAAAAAAACCAGAACTTCTGCCTACTTGTAAAGCTTTAGAACCATGACAATGACTGATGTGGTAAGATCTCCCCCGTGGTGCTATAGGGACACTTACATCCTAGGGAAACCCAACAACTGTCAGTTAGGTCATAGACCTGCTCAGGATATGGTAATTCATGCCCACTACTATAAACCTAGCCAACTACCCATGGATGGAGAGGTCTGAGGCCCCAGAAGAGAGCCTACTACTGCCATTTTCCTAAATTAATATAGTTTAACCGTGTTCTAAATTTTTATCCTCATACCCACAGATACATGTAGCTTTTAACCCTCACCAAAGAAGTGTCTTTCTTTGCAGGGGAGGCTGATACATATATCTACAACTGCTCAAAGTACCAAGAACAAATGACTTAAGAGCTCAGATCTCAGTACATCAACATCTACAGCATAACTTCCAATGTAAAACTCAGGGAACATGACAGAAGAAGACAGCAAGATTATAAGTGCAAGAAGGCAAGAAGATCATATCTTCTAGACTTGACAGGAATGCTCCACCCATGAAATCTCAGCAAAATGGTTCCATAAACAAGATCTGTATAATGAACACATCAATCAACATTCCAGTGTGGTTGGGGGAAATTTCACAAGGCTACATGAAGGACTACAGGTTATTAATGGCTGCTGAGAGAGGGAGAACCTGTTTTCTCTGGGGATCAACTCCCCTGATGGCTAACTAATCCCAAGTGGTGAGCCTTTATCATATGTACAAATGAGCAATGGTAAATGAACTTAGTAAGTTTGTGTAAGAGGGAGTGCATGTGTATGTGTGCACATGTGCACGCAAGTGCACATACACATGTGTGTGTGTGTATGTGGCAATAATAGAAAAGAGGTCATACTTTGAGAGGAGCTGGATAGAACAGTGGAAGATTTGGAGGGCAAGGGATGGAAATGGTATAAATACGGTACTTATGGATGAAAATTTCAAAAAATTAAGTTAAGTTTAATTTTTAAAATATTTATGTGTAGATGTCTTGCCTGAATGTATTTTTGTAAACCAAGTGTATTCCTGATGCTTTCAGAAGTCAGAGAAGGGTATCAGATAACCTGGAACTTGACTTGCAGATGTCTGTGAACTACCATGTGGATGTTGAGAATTAAACCTAGATCCTCTGGAGGAATGGAGTAGGAGGGCAGAGGAGGGAATAATGGAGTTAGGGGTAGCTAACACTAAAGGCCTGTTGAGGGATCTATATGGAAACCTACTAATATAGAAGCTTCCTAAAATGTCTACATATATAAAAAGACTTTAAGTGGGAATACCATATGATTTGTGGAAAATTCTCCCAACTAGATATCCTGTGCTGCTACCAAATAAAACACCCAATGCATGGATGGCTTACATTTCTTCGAACCGTTGGCCAATGTGGTCTCATAGGTCCCACAAACTTTATAGACTACTGCTAATACCTATTAGTGATCTTCCCC
The DNA here is from genome assembly GCF_903992535.2 of Arvicola amphibius. Classification (NCBI taxonomy): domain Eukaryota; kingdom Metazoa; phylum Chordata; class Mammalia; order Rodentia; family Cricetidae; genus Arvicola; species Arvicola amphibius. The sequence continues at coordinate 6,298,695 of NC_052061.1, read as the reverse complement.
AACTTGATAGCAAAACTCTATTGCTGAACACATCACATACTCAATCATAAAAGATGACGAAATCTAGCTGGTATTCAGCTGGAAGATTCACCCGCAATGGCTAGAATTAACAGTGCTGCAAGGTGCCCTATATGCTACCAGAAAATTAATCATCAAGCTCATCCAGCTACGAACCTTGACATCTACAGAAGCAATTGAGCAGCAAGATAGGCCTAATGGTGCAATAGTGGCTCAAATGTTATTGTGCATCCAACCACTTCCATTGGATTTAGGGCCTGCTCTTCAAAATACAGCTTATATATGACAGGATCAATGAGGCCAAGAACCTGAGACTAGATAGCAAAGGGCCATAGAAGAATAGCATTCTGCTAATACATAGCAATAAAACAACTCCTCATGACATACTGCTATACCCACAGGTAACTACATCACTCACCCCTCATCAGGAAAGGTTCTTCTTATTGCAGATGGTAATTAGCATAGAGACTCACAACTGCTCAATGTGCAGAAAATAAAAGATTTTGGAATGTTCAGTCTTAACTGGGATGTCTATATCACACTCCTCCTCCCCAAACTCAACGTTCATTGCAAAAGAGGGGAGAGATCATGAGAGCCAAATGTCGTGGATACCTTCAAGAAAACAGTGTTTTACAGACACAGCAGGTGGACATTTGAACTCACAGTGACTGTGACAACACACGCAATACTTGCACAAGCTCAAGTCAGACAAAATCCCAGCACAGAGGAGGGAAAGCGGGAGTGAAGTTTAAGTTTTCCACAATGAACAATATATTTTCCTGCAGTAATGTTTGAAGTTTCCAGGAAGAAGATGGGGCCTCACAACAACCACTCCACCTGGTTGATATGATGTCATGATGTTGATAGTGATTCTTTAGGACCAGTTACATGTACCAGCTGCTCAAGATGGTCCCAACTGGATTAGCTGAAATGGTTCACCTTCTTACAACGCTCTGACCAGAACTTCAAACAGAAACCTCAGAGGAACCCTATTGACTACTCAGAGACTACTGAAATTATACCAGACAGTTATCTTGAAACTTAACCATAATTTTACTTACACAGGAACCCATAGAAAGAACATGGCCCCCATGACAACTGGAAGTAATCCTAGAAGATGATGTGCCCTCTCCCAACAAAGTTTGTCCTCGGGGTTAGGGACATCAATTAGGGGTTGATTATAACTGGTATAGGGTTGGAAGTTGGAGTAGAAATTATGTAGGCTCAGGGATCTCTTTGAAAAAAGAAGGAAAATTGGATGGGGCAATTGTGTTACTATTGTAGGGTCAGTCTGAGACGCGTATGAACACTGTCTTTAAAAAAAGATTCTGATCCTTCCACATCAAAAACGATGTTTCCTTCTGTTGTGGTAACTCCACAGAGGCTTCCAGTCACCAAGGAAGGAGTTCCCTTGGAACTGGTTGCACTGTATCCATGTATCTCCTGCAAAAATTAACCCAGTAGGTATCGTTTGGCCATTTGAACTTCTGTTGAGAATTATCTGTTCAATTCAGTACCCCATTTTTAATTGGGTTATTTAGAATTTTAATGTCTTGTTTCTTGAGTTCTTTATATATTTTGGAGATCAGACCTTTGTCTGATGTGGGTTGGTGAAGATCTTCTCCCATTCAATAGGTTACCTTTTTGTTTTAATGACTGTGTCCTTTGTTTTACAGAAGCTTCTCAGTTTCAGGAGGTCCCATTTATTCATTGTTGCTCTTATTGTCTGTACTACTGAGCTACTGGGGTTATACATAGGAAGTTGTCTCCTGTGCCCATGTATTGCTGGCTACTTCCCACTTTCTCTTCTAACAGGTTTAGTGTGGTCGGATTTATATTGAGGTCTTTAATTCATTTGGACTTGAGTTTTGTGCATGGTGATAGATATGGATCTATTTTCATTCTTCTACAGGTTGACATCCAGTTATGCCAGCACCATTTGTTAAAGATGCTTTCTTTCTTCCATTGTATAATTTTTGCTCCTTTGTAAAAAATCTAGCAATCAAGTAAATGCAAATCAAAACAACTCTGAGATACCATCTTACACCTGTCAGAATGACTAAAATCAAAAACATCAATGATAACCTATTCTGGAGAGGATATGGGGACACTCATCCATTGCTGGTGGAAATGCAAACTTGTGCAACCACTTTGAAAATCAGTTTGGTGGTTTCTCAGAAAATTGGGAATCAACCTACCTCAGGATCCAGCAGTACCACACTTGAGAATATACCCAAGAGATGCCCAATCGTACTACAAAAGCATTTGTTCAACTATGTTCATAGAGGCACTATTTGTAATAGCTAGAACCTGGAAACAACCTAGATGCCCCTCAATGGAAGAATGGATAAAGAAAGTGTGGCACATATACACATTAGAGTACTACTCAGTGGTAAAAAAACAATGACATCTTGAATTTTGCATGCAAATGGGTGGAAATAGAAAACACTATCCTGAGTGAGATAACCCAGACCCAAAAATATGAATATGGTATGTACTCACTCATTAGTGGACTCTAGCCATAAATAAAGGACATTAAGCCTATAGTTGACAAGCCTAGAGAAGCCAAATAACAAGGTGAACCCAAAGAAAAACATATATAGATCCTCCTGGAAATTGGAAGCAGACAAGATCACCAGGCAAAAGTTGGGAGCATGGTGGTGGGGGTGGGGTGGGAGAAAGGGATGGGGGGAGAAAGAGGTGAGAAGGGAATATTTGGGGAGAGTTTGGGGGAGTGGGATGGTTGAGATGGAGGAAGGACAGATATGGGAACAGGGAAGGGGATATCTTAATTGAGGGAGCCATTTTAGGGTTGGCAAGAGGCTTAGCTCTGGAGGTGTTCCCAGGAGTCCACGGGGATGACCCTGGCTAGGACCCTCGACAGTGGAGGCGAGGGTGCCTGAATTGACCTTGTCCCCTGGTCAGACTGGTGACTATCTTGAATATCACCATAGAACCTACGTCTGGTGACAGATGGAGATAGAGACAGAGACCCACACTGGAGCACTGGACTGAGCTCCCAAGGTTCAACTGAAGAGTGGAAGGAGGGAGAACATGAGCAAGTAAGTCAGGACCACGAGGGGTTGGTCCACCCACTGAGACAGTGCGCCTGATCTAATGGGAGCTCAGGTCGACTGGTACTGAATGAGCATGGGATCAAACTGGACCCTATGAATGTGACTATTAATTGGGGCAGACTGAGGGGCCAATGATAATGGCACTGGATTTGTCTCTACTGCATGTACTGGCTTATTGGAATCCTATTCTATTTGGATGCACACCTTCCTAAGCCTGGATGGAGGGGGAAGGGCCTTGGACTTCCCACAGGGCAGGGTACATCGCCTTTTCTTAGGGCTGGAGCAGGGTGGAAGAGGGTGTGGTGGGGAGCGGGAGGGAAGTGGGAGGAGGGGAGGAAGTGGAAACTTTGACTTGTATTATTAATAAAGTAATAAAAATGCAAATCAAAACAATTCTGAGATACCAACTTGTATTTGTCACAGTGGCTAAGATCAAAAACACTGATGACAGCTTATGCTGGAGAGGATGTAGAACAAGGGAATAGTCCTCCATTGCTAATTGGAGTGCAATTCTTGTATAGCTGCTTTGAAAATCAGTATGGGGGATTCTCAGAAACTTGGGAAACAATCTACCACAAGATCTAGCAATACCACTCTTGGGCATATTGTTATGCCCAAATCCATGGGGTCCCCACAAAAGCCAACAAAGGAGACTGAGTCCCATATGTAAAAGCAAAGAGCCTTTATTTTAATCAAGTTTGCAAATTCAGTCTCTTCGCATGTCCAAAGTATTAGAATAAACGGAGAGCCCCGAGCTCAATAGATTTGGGTTTTTATAGTAGTAAAGATGGGGTTTGGGGGTCTCTGAAGTTCAGGACCCCTGATTGGCTGACATTTGTCTAGGGGTGTCCTGGTGAGGTGTGCTGGCAGGTGATCCTATCTACAGCGGTTGGAATGGCAGGCACTTTCTTTGAAGGGTCTGCTCTTGGGTTGGGGTTGGGTAATCTCAGCTCTGGTCATTTCAGCTTGTGGTGTTTTCCTGCTACCCAGGTATTGCCTCAGGGTAAACTACTGAGACTCAGGCCTCTTATTTAAATTTATCGATGGCCAGAGTCCCAGGTGATAATGGTTGGAAGTAAAGAACCTCCTTTGGGTGACCTCTCCAGACTTAGATTATCATGGCTGGCCCCCACACACATACCCAGAGGATGCACACTCACACCACAAGCACATTTGCTCAACTATGCTCACAGCAACATTGTTTGCAGTAGCTGGAACCTGGAAACAACCTAGATGCCCCCAACCAAATAATGGATAAGGAAAATGTGCTACATTTACACAATGGAATACTAGTCAGCGGTGAAAAACAATGACATCTTGAAACTTGCAGACAAATGACTGGGACTAGAAAAATTCATCGTGAGTGAGGTAACTTAGACACCAAAAGACAAATATAATATGTACTCATTCATAAGTAGATAATAGACATAAAGAAAAGGGCAAACAAGTTACAGGTCAAAACCCCAGAGAGGCTAAGTAACAAAGAGGACACGAAGAGAGACATACATAGATCTGCCTAGGAAGAGGAAAATAGACAAGATCTCCCGAGTATATCGGGGGTGTGGAGGGAAGGCGGGAGGGTGGAAGAGGAGTAGGAAAAAAATGTATAGCCCATTCCTACCCAAACAATTAAAATGAGAAAGATTTAATAAAAATACTAATAAAATATTCCGAGATCTATACCTTAAAGTAAACCTGAAGGCTCTTGAAATACAAGCAGTCAATCCCACACGTAGAAGATGGCAAGAAGTAATAAAGGTTAGAAAAGGAATTCGTGAAATGGAGATCAAAAGAATAAAACACAAAATCAACCAAAGAGTTGGTTCTTTGAAGACACTCATGAGATAAACCATAGCCAATCTGACAAAAAAAATAGGGAAAAAAACAAAAAATAAAATAAAATTAGAGATCAACAGGATGGCGTCACAGCATCAGATCAACAGGATGCCGTCACAGCTGACGCCAGTGGAGCACAAAACCTCATAAGAGAGGACTATGGTGACTAAAAGCTGTGTGACCCAGAAGAAACAGCAGTTCCTAAATGCATATCACCAGCCAGAATTAAACCCAGAAGATGAAATTTAAGCAGAAACAGTAAAAGCAATGAGATCAAAGCTATAATCAAAAGTTGTACCCCGACCCCCAAAAGAAAAGTCCAAGACTAGAAGAATTCACATGATTCACTGCAGATTTCTATCAAACTTTCAGGTAGATCTAATCTTCTTAACCTGTTCCATAAACAGAAAAGAAAAGAACAATACCAAATTTATTTAACGAAACTAGTATTCTTCTGATATTAAATTCGGGTAAAGATACGACAAAAAAAGAACAATTTCTTTATGACGATAGATGTAAAAACTCTCAACAAACTGAATTCGGGAGCAAATAAGAAGACTAGACACAGCAGATGTCTTAGTTACCTTTCTATTGCAGTGACAAAACACCATGACCAAAACAACTTCCAGAATGCAAGGCTTCCTTTGGGCTTACAATGTCAAAGGGATAAGAGTCCTTTACCACCATTGGAGGAAGCGTGGGAGCAAGCAACAGGCATGGTGGGAGGAACAGCTGAGAACTCACGTCTGAACTACAAGCAAGAAGCAGCAAGAGCAAACTCCAAAAAGGCTCCAATCATTGAGCTTCCAAAACCCAACCTCTGCTAAAGGGCAGACTTCCTCCAGCAAGGTCACACTTCATAAGCCTTCCCCCAAAGGCCCATGAAAATATGGGGGACATCTCATTCAAACCACAGTAACCAAGAGGGTTTCATTCCAGAAAGGCAATATTGACATAGATATGTAAATCAATAAAGATAAGGACTGGAGACATGGCTGACTTGTTAAGAGCACTGGCTGCTCTTCCAGAGGATCTAGGTTTGATTCCCAGCACCCTCATGATGGCTCACAACTGACTGAAATTCCAGTTCTAGGAAATGTGGTGCCATTTTTTCTGGGCTCCCCCAGGGCTATGCATTACAGAGACATGTATGCAGGCAAAATATCATTATACATAAAATAAAATCTTTTTTAAAAAAAGCAGCCAGCAGTGATGGTGCACTACATTAATCATAATACTCAGGAGGCAGAGGCAACAGGTCTCAGCAAGTTGGAGGCTTAGTCTATGTAATGAGTTCTAGAACAGCCAGGACTTTGTAGATAAACTTTATCTCAAAAGAAAATTTAAAAACATTAGGAAGGAAAAAGAGAAGGAAGAGAAACAAAGAAAGACCAAAAGAAAAATAAAAGAAAAAAAGAAATATAACACTATTTAAATAAACATGAGAAACTGCAGCATTCAATTGATCACTAAAAAGACATTTGACAAAGTTTAACATGCCTTCATAAAGTCTTGAAGACCTTAATTATAGATGGAACATATCTCTAAATAAGGGAGACTATAAATAAGACAACAATAGCAACAATATATTAAACAGAAAAAAGCAGCATGACCTCTAAAATCAGGAATGAAGCATGGGTGCCCACTGATCCCTCTCTGGTTTACTATAGCAGTCGAAGTCATAGCTATGGCAATTAGACATAAAAAAGGCATAACAGGGATAGAAAGAGGATAGGAAGAAGCCAAACAATCCCTAGCTGCAAGGGACAGCCTTCTTTACTTAAAAGACCATATAAAATCTACAAAAAATACTTGAACCTAATAAACACAGAAAAGTTGCAGGATACAAAATCAATATTAAAGAAAAAACAGACTTCAAATATACTGAAAATATACTCTGAGAGAAAGGAGGTGAGAAAATATCCCATTCAAATTAACTCCACAAAATTATTTAGGAGTATATCTACAAAAAGAAGAGACAATCTCTACAATAAAATCTTAAGACATAGAGCAAGAAAGCCATAGAAGACACCATGCAATGAAAAGCCCTTCCATGCTCTAGGGTTGACACAGCTGATAGTGTGAAAATGGCTACACTGCGAAAATTGCTTTACAGTTCCATGAGGTGACTATCCAAATTTTGACATTGCTTGACAGTGCTGGTGTAGACCTTTAATCCCAGCACTTCTGGAAAAAGAGGCAAGTGGATCTCTGAGTTGAAGTCCAACTTGGCCCACAGAGCAAGTTCCAGGACAGCCAGGACACAGAGAAACATTATTTCATAAAACAAAATACAATTCAAACTCACAAAGGGAGTTCCAGCAGAGTCGAGGCTATACAAGGAAAACCTGTCAAAAAGAAAACAATACAAAACAAAAATTTTTTTTGAAAAATTGATTTTAAAAAAGTCCCTCTCTCTAGTTCCTCATGAAAACCCAACACACAGATGATGTGTGCTCATATTTCACACAGAACACACACAAAGTAGCCTAGAAGCAAAGCAACATGGCAAGGGTTTACAGTGTGCTAAGGCAATCAGGGATGGGTTTAAATTAGGGTAACAGATGCAGGCCAACAGTAGAACCTCAGATTGCAAATCCGAGGTGCTGCCTGTACCCAGACATCCCCAGGAGCAGTGGAATGGGAAGCACCTTTGTATCTATCTGTGTCAAGTAGTGCACGTGGGAGGAGGGAGGGGACCTAAGAGACTTTTGGGAATGACCTGTGTGAGAAGAAGACTCAGGTAAGGGGACCCCAGGAGTGACCTCACTTCCTTAACAATGACATAACAATGCAGAATCCGGTAACCACTCAGCCAACTGCTTAGAGACAGCCCAGTAGGCTCACTTGTCTTCAGACAGGAGACCAAGCAAGATGCTATGCTGTTCATTTCGGGTTTGTGGAAGCTCAGACCACAAGAAAAAGAAAAGTGAAGGTTAGGGTGAAGGCCGTGGATGTGCCTGGAGATGCCGGGTTCACTCTTGGCTCCAGTCCCTCTGGCCATTTGGCCAGAATGAAACAAACGAGTCAGGGCAGCCAAAGCCGGGACCACACAGATCAGGTAAACCACTCTGAAATCTCAGTTTCCTAAATTTCACTCTTGGTGTTTGGCAGTATAAAGGTTCAGGAAAATGTGGAATGATGCTAGCCAACCATAATGTTGCAGTCCTGTGCCAGTTTGAACCACCCATCCTGATCTCTCCTCAGCTTGAAAAGGGGTCGACCCCAGAGAGTCTGGCTGAGAGTACATGAAGGAGTTCACCCTAGAAGACAGGAAGGAGTCCGGACGAGAGGACATGAAGGAGACTTCTTCAGAGGACCCAAAGGACTTCACCCCAGAAGACACGAGGAGTCTGAACAAAAGAATGTGAAGGATTCAGGCCCAGAGGATCCAGAAGACTCTTCCCCAGAGGACCCGAAGGAGTCTTCCCTGGAGGACCTTAAGGAGTCTTCCCCAGAGGATGCAAAAAAGTCCTTCCCAGAGGACCTTAAGAAGTCCTCCCCAGAAAACCCAAGGAGTCCTTTTAGAGGACCTTAGGAGTCCTCCCCAGAGGGCCCAAAGTAGTCCTTCCCAGAGGACCTTAAGGAGCCCTCTCAGAGTACCCAAAAAAGCCCGCCCTGGTGGACCTTAAGAAGTCTACCCCTGAGGACCCTAGGGAGTCCACCCCAGAGGAATTTAAGGAGTCCTCCTCAGAATCCTAAGGAGTCCACCCCTGAGGACCCTAGGGAGTATACCCCTAAGGAGTCCTCCCCAGATGACCTTAAGGGGTCCTCCCCAGACGACCTTAAGGGGTCCTCCCAAGACGACATGAAGAGGTCCTCCTCAGAGGACCTTAAGGAGTCCTCTCCAGAGGACCTTAAGGAGTCCTCCCCACCAGACCCTCAGCCCTGCTCATTGTGCTCATATATATAAGGGCTGGATATCTTCTACCCAGCAGTCTCACATGCATGGAGTCTTGGGAGGGTTGGCAAAGGAAAGTTCATTTCACTAAGTGTCCTGTCTGTCCCTTTCTGCCAGCACCATCTGTACCCTCCTGGACACATGGATTGACGAGATCTCTGAGGACTTTTCCAAGACATCAGACCTGTCCATTCTGAAGAGGGTGAGGACCTACTTGATTTTGAACATGCCCTACTCAGATCATCTTGTCCGTGTTCATGAGCTCCATACCAAGTTACAGGGAGAAGTGGCAAGTGATTCAGAGGATAGCAATTAAGAAGGCCCCAGGTAGGTGATAGACACTCTGGGAGGAGGTCTCAGGACCTGGAATGATTAGGGGATCCTTTACAGGTTCCTCTTTGCAGGAGTAGTAGTCATTGGACCCTAGCCTGGCCACATAACCTTTTGGAGGATAGGATCTGGGAATCCAGAGAGACATGGTCTCCCCTATGTTTGAAAACGCTGAGAAAGAGGTCTCATCCTGGGCATGTTGTCTCCTCCTGCCCCTCCACTGCCACATCCCCTTCTAGAGATGCTTGCATCAGCAGCACGTATTTCTCCATCCTTAGATCCTGAGAGCTGCAGGAAGAGCTGCGCATCCAGATCTAGAGCTCCAAGTCTGTTAACCAGCAATGAAGACAGCTACTCTCAAGCCAGAACCGGCCAGTACCAGAGCAGCCAGAGACCCGTGTGCAGCTGGGGCAGCAGGGGTGGATGCTCCGCATGCTCCACCTCTTACCCTGTCGGCAGACACAGGGCAACTTCTATGGGGGATCTAACTCCCCAGGGATTGGCCCGGCCCTCTTGCTCCTCTCGGTGTCCCTCATCTCTCTGCTCTGCAGACAGCACCAGTCCTGTTGTTCCCCACAGAATCACCCCCGATTTCAACCCAGCATCATTCCCAGACCTACAATCAGCCTCCCCGCCCCTGAGTATTAGCCTTTTGATTCTTCTGGATGTTTTCAATGTTGTGTTAGTTTAAATATTGGTTTTAATAATTGGTTCTTGTTTGTTTTTCATTGTAAATTGTTATTACAGTGTTCACTCAGCACGCTTAGGTAGGGCCTAGTAGTTTCCCCATGGTTCTGGGAGAGGCTACAAGGAGCCAGACCATCCAGGAGGAAGGGAGGCAAAGCCACTGCTTTGCCAGAGTCCAGGTGAATGCCTGAGTGCCATGCTAGACATACAGATAGTTGCGCCTCACTGACCTTTGCTGAGGAGGTAAAGGCCAGGTTCATGTGCTCAGAGGTCAGTCTGACAGTTGTGCTTCCCAGGGGTTTCTGCTTTAGTTGTAAGCTCCTGTAGCTCTGTACTATTTGTGCAGTGAATTTGGATTAATTGTAATCTCATGAGATCCCTGCTTCCCATGAGCACAAGGCCAGGCCCACACTCACTGTCGCCCATAGTAAGTACACAGTTTTAAGAAACGGGTGGCCATAGTTCCCAGGAGTGTTCTTTCATGCAGTTGACAATGTTTGAACCATACTGATCTTCTTGAAGTAATACTTAGCGTTTCTTCAATGTTGGGGACAGTCTATGAGTAACAGTGTCACGTGTTTATTTCTAATTCCTCCAGTGTTCATTGATATGGCCTGTAGCTACCCAACTGCTGTTCGTCATGCTTTTATGGCTCCCCTCATGACAATTCCATTGATGACTACCACCAACTCTCTCACACCTTGGGCAGCTAAGGTGCTCAACTCCCCAGTGAGACCAACTGAGTGTGCAGCACTTATACAGATCACACAAATCTGCTCGTTATAGCTTCCTAGGGATGAAGGGAGCTCACCCATCAGGCACCATGGTGTTTTTCAAGTGAGAAAAATCACATAAGTCTCAGTTCACTAGTGGTCAGTGTCCAGCCATCAGAGGGTCCACATCAGAGCATGGGGCTGAGCTTCAGTAAGGTATCTGTAGGGTGATGAGGCACCAGTTGTGCAGGAAGTCTTCTGGGAGGCCCCCATTTTGACTGCGCCAGAATCAGGCTTCCTGGTAAAAGATGGAGTCAGAATGAGCCAGTCCAACTCAGCAGGAGGGAGGCAGACAAACTGTGACAAGATAGTTCAGGAAATTCAAAATGGTGAAAGTATTTGTTAAAATTTAGAGATTTACTTCTAGTCCCAGAAAGATGACTGAAGGTCATTGCGTTCCTGAGGAGACCCAAAACCCTGACCACGCATGCTCACTTCTTTCAGTGCACAAATCATATTATGAACACGCAGGACCCAGAGTCCCCTGCCTAAAGATTACTCCTGCTGGACTGGTCCCAGAGCAAGTAAGACCAGCAGCCCTTCCCTCCTCTCCTCTCCTCTCCCCTCCCCTGCTTCTGGGGAAGGCTGCACTCACCACTGCAAGTCCCCAGGCAACAAGACTTGGACATTTCTCCCTCAGGGAAACCGAATCCAATCCAGTCACTCATTTATACGGTCCTGTACCATGTAAGCACATGTGGGCAACTTGGCTATAACCGTTCCCCTGCCAGAAACCTTAAGTGTTTTCCTTTCTTTAGTGAATAAAAAAAAAATGAATGAAATGTATGCCCTGGCAATGTTGAAGCATGTATGGGCAGCCCGTATATGGTGGTTCTGTTGAAATTGTCTATATTGAGTTTCATGGTCTAAGTTGATGAGGACGACTGACCAGGTCTCTTCCTCAAGAGGGCACCTGATCTCATTATAGATGGTTGTGAGCCACCATGTGGTTGCTGGGAATTGAACTCAGGACCTTTGGAAGAGCAGGCAGTCTCTTAAACGCTGAGCCATCTGACTGGAAGGCAGAGGGGATTTTCAGGCACTTCTGCTTTTAAATTCTTCTGCTGAGATTCTGCAGTCTTTACACAGCTGCTTCTTGTTTTGGCTTTTTTTCGAGACAGAGTTTCTCTGTAGTTTTAGAGCCTGTCCTGAAACTATCTCTTGTAGATCAAGCTGACCTCGAACCCACAGAGGTTCACCTGCTTCTGCGTCCTGAGTTCTGGGATTAAAGGTGTGCAACCCGGCAGCCTGTTTCTAATATGGGAACACAAATATGTTTACCTTCCTGATGGTGCAACATCTAATGTCATCCTGAATAGTTCATAGTGTTTGCAAGAGGGCATCAAGTCCCCCAGGAATGGAGGCTTGGTTTATTGCTCTGAGCTTATTCCTGGAATCTTGATTGTTTGTAGGCGCTGTTGGAGGTAGCCCTTAAGATGGGCATAGCGGTGCACTGTGTCATCCTAGAACTTGGGAGGCTAAGGAAGGAGGATTGGGAGTCTATGGCCTTGTAATTAGTTTAAGGCCATCTTGATCTGCATGAGATCATCTGTCCAAATAAGTGAACGCGAGGTATAGTTCAGCGCTTATGCATTGTGAACCCACCCCCCCCCCCCCCCCCCCCGCACACAAGTGTCCCTGTGATATGTGATCAGGTTTTGCCTGCTAGCATCCCCGTCCTCACAGATCCTGGTTTAATGAAAGGCATCCCCTACTCTGCTCTGACATTCGAACTGGGCAACCCTAGCCTGGTTGTCAGCTTCTCTGAGACAACAGAGAAAGTTTTGACACTGCAAATGAAAACCCTTGCGCTTCTAAACCTGAGAAAGCCCACTATTAGCAGGAGCTACACAGATTAAGCCAAGACTCTATGACCCCAAGGGTTGTTTATTGCTCTCATACTTTTTGGACAGAAACTCATATGTAGCTCAGACCAGCTTACCTTAGAACTCCTTTGTACTTCCACTGGGCATGAATTTATGGCAGTTCTCCTAGTTCAGCCTTCCTGAGTCCTGGGATTACAGCATGGACAATGTGACTGGTATTCTTGATTCTCAACTTGAGTACACCTGGAATTAACTAACACCGAATGGCTTGGCACACCTGTAAGGGAATTTTTTCTTAATTAATTCATTTGAAATGCAAAACCCTACTTCTAATCAAGATCTTTGGGGTTGGAAGTGCCAACTCTAATGTAGACCACACCTTTGCTGCCAGCCTAAACGACATGGAAGAAGGATACTTGTTCTCTTTGCCTACTTCTTCAGGAGTCTTCCTTTCCTCCCCTCTCCCCTTCTACCACCTCCCGTGACCCCCACACTTACTTCCAATTTGCTCAGGTGATCTTGTTTTTTTTTTTCTCTCATTTCTATGTGGATCTCTGTATGTCTCTCCTAGAGACCTTGTTTTTGGTCTGGGTTCTCTGTCGTTGCAGCCTATAGCCTGGTTTTTCTTTGCTTTATGCCTAAAAGTCACTTAAAAGTGAATACATATTATATTTGTCTTTCTGGGTCTGGGCTACCTCACTCAATGTAGTTTTTTGTTTTGTTTTGTTTTTTTGATCCATCCATTTGCCTGCAAATTTCAAGAAGTAATTTTTCTTTTACCACTGTGTAGTACACCATTGTGTAAATGAACCACATTTTCTTTATCCATTCTTATGTTGAGGGACATCTAGGTTGTTTTCAGTTTCTGACTATTACAAATAATGCTGCTATAAACACAGTTGAGCACATGTCCCTGTGGTCTAATTGAGTGTCTTTGGTTATATACCCATATGAAGTTGAGTATTGTTCTATGAAAGGCTTTTGTTAGTTTTATGTTTGTTTAGATTGAAAAGTCACACAGTTTGATGGACTATCACCTCTTTTAGTTATGAGATCTCTCCTGTTTAAATCTAATATTTATCAATTTTGATGGTATCCCTAGGCTTTCTTCTCCTGTGGAAACAAAAGCAAAGCCTCTTCCCCAATGTAACACATATCCTAAAAACTAAAAAATGGGAACACCTACCTCTGCCTCCTGAGTGCTGGGATTAAATGTGTGTGCCACCAACACCTAGCCAAAAAAAAAAATCTCTTTTTTTCATACTGTTACAAAGAACTAAAAACAAAATTATAAAGTTTGCTAGGGTCACACTGATGAATGCCAGGGCAAAGGCAGGCCACATGTGCAGATATATGGTAAGCAATGCTAAAAGCATCTCTGGAGAAAGTAAAAGGAAAGGGGGTTTCTATGACCTGTCAGAACATATAGACAAATAGTGTTACTTCTGCCCACACAGGAGCATTGCCAAGAAGCAATGGGCATGTTTTATGTCCTTTAAAACAGGCTCCTCAGCAAGTCGAGGTGATCCCATTAAGTGTGTGGTCTTGTAGTCTTTTTACCTTAGTATTCAGCCACCACAACTGACCCCTGTCCTCTTGGTACAAGGCCACCCCACAGGATGGCTAGTTCCTTCAGAAGGAAATGAGAGGATGTAAAACTGTACAAAGAAAACTATAATCTGAAGTCTTTACTAATTCTTTAGGATTATAATGGGACCCATATAATCAATCAGAAGAAGCCACATTAAGCCAGTCTTCAAAAGTGTTGAGTCTTCTGTGACTTGTAGACTTACAAGGATGGTAGAATGATGGCAGAAGACAATAGTCTGATAATGCAGTGATAATGGAAGGGTGGCCTCAAAGATAGAGCTGAAAAATCGGAAGGGAAAGCTGTGCCATAGATTACTCTAGGCAGGAAAGTTTCATGAGTTTTCCTCAATTTCCAAAGTGCTTGCACCAAGAACTGCTCGTCACATCCATCTTCCCGCTGTTAATAGCAATGTCTGTAACAAGTGTGTCATGACTGCATGATGTATACACTGATGAAAGGAGTGTTTAACAATGTTCATTGGCCACTAAGATGCTTACTGGACCAAGAAAAATATGAAAACATGCAAACCTACAAATATATAAAATTGTGGAGACATAACCACCTTTGGCTCCACCATCAAAAAACCAATCCTGCTAGACTTGCATGTATGCAAATACAGGTTTAGACCCTTGAGTCTTAGGGCACTGATATTCCAAGGATGGACATTTGCATGCGAGTATTAACGAACTCATGAGATACCAGCCAAACATCGTGCTGTGTGCTCCTCTCCCATGTGATATCGTCCATACCCTGTATTGTACATAAATCCTTCTTGTGTTCATAAGCTAAATGAAGATGCTTCTAATTCACTACGTATTTGTAGCCCTCGCTGGAACTTGAGAAAAACTAAGGAAAAGCAACCCTCATGATAAAACAAAAGTGCTTCCTTGGACAAAAAAAAAAAAATCCAGTGCCTGCTGTAAAAAACCATACTGGTCTGGGTGATGGAATAGATGTGGAGGATAAATCAAATGCTCCAGGAGGACATAGGAAACATATATTCTGACAGACTTCTATAAATGATCAAAGGCCTAAGCTAAGAGTGTGTATAAATGGCATTTTTATTGAAGGCTTACTAGACACCGGGTGCTGATGCAAGTATCATTACCCTGGAATCTTAGAATCCAAAATGGCTTCTTTAAGATGTAGATGTTCAGTTCCTAGGAATTCAAACCCTATCTCAAGTGAAATAAAGGGCGAGATGGGTCCAATGCATAGGACCAGAGGGTTTTCTTTGAGACAATGTAGTGTTACAGAGAGTGTGGGGCCACTTTGTTCTGTACCAGCTAGCTTATACCTGAAATAACCATTGTATTGATTAATACAGAAATTAAACCAGAAATTGTATTGATTAAATTACTGCTTGGCCCATTATCTATAGCCTCTTATTGGCTAACTCTCACATCTTGATTTAACCCATTTTTATTAATTTGTATAACACCACGAGGTCGTGGCTTACTAGGAAAGATTCAGCACGTGTGACCTGGCAGCTCCATGGCGGCTCTCCATCTGCCCTTTTTTTCAGCATTCAGTTTTCTCTACTCCGCCTACATGAGTGCTGCCCTATCAAATAGCCAAGGCAGTTTTTTTTTTAATTTAACCAACCAAAGCAACACATAGACAAAAAAACCTCCTATACCAATGAACCCCAAACTGGCCAAAATATTGTTATATAGATGATGATGATGTCCTTGAAATTCTGATCCATGGTTTTCCCTGTGAATGCTGAGATTATAAGCAGATGTGCCCACAACTGGTTTACAGCAGTGCCAGAGACTAGACCCAGGGTTTAGTACATTCCAGCTAAGCACATTCCTTCTAAATTCCAACCCCAAAGGATTTGATTCTGTTTCTTTTCACAGGAGATGAAGCTGTGATTCTGTCAGTCAGCAAGCAGTGGGGTAGGACTCACCACTGAGCTCTCTGGCAAGCAGTGGGGTAGGACTCACCACTGAGCTCTCTGGCAAGCAGTGGGGTAGGACTCACCACTGAGCTCTCTGGGTCTGGGGCTCAATAATGGACTGACAAGCCTGCAGATGCATCTCACTAAAGAAACAGAACACAGGGAAGCTCCAGAGTGTCCAATGCAGAAGCTAGACAGGAAAATCAAAGCCACCTGGGAGAGACTACTGTGCCATGTTGATCTTGTGGACAAGGTCTTTGGGCAGCAGGGAGCCTATTAAGTGGAGATGGACCATGGTTAGATTTGTGCGTTGTTATGATAAATGGTAGGGCAGAAGGATGGGTTAGACCAGGTAGAGTGAACGCAGAGGCAGTGAGACCACATGGTGGACAATCAAAGTCACATTTCATGAGATTACTTCATATCTAACTGGGACTCATATTACCCATATTGCTGTTGGACTTTATTCTATATTTGTAGGTAAAAAGTCAATGTGGCAGGAGAGACTAAATAACTAGAAATGAGTTTTTCCTTGAGTCTAGAACTGGACCCCAGACAGAGCTATCAGTGGTGATTCCTAGCCCCACTGCTTGTTTAATTAAAAAAAATTATTGTTCCTCCCCAGGTCTTAGTTTTCTCATCTTCATAATGTATTAGTCCCTGGATCCCAGAAATAGAACAGGCTGGGGTCACCACAACATGAGGAACTGCATTAATGGGTCAGAACATTAGGAAGTAAAAATCCACTTCTTTAGGAACTGTTTAAAATTCAGACACAATATGTCATACTTAAGATGCATTTTTAAACACTAATGTCCACACGAGCCACTTGGAGAACTTGTCCTAATGCATTTCTTATGGCTATGGATAGGGACCTCGGATTATGAATTTCTAATATGCTCCTCAGAGGCCATGCCAGGAAGGCTGTATAAAAGTCATTTTTAGGAGCAAAGAAACCTTAAAAAGGTCTGACTACTGAGAGGGGGGAAATTCTGAAGGTGGATCTCCTCTTGTGAATCTTACCTCACAATGAAGTGATATTAAAAGATAACACTTATGAATTTTACTATCCCGCTGACAGTGAAGATGTAAAGACTGTTCATAGCATGAATAGATCCATACAGTTATACAAGGGATTGATTAGAGTGGCTTACAGGCCGTGGTCTGAGTAAACTGTACACTGGTCATCTGCCAATAAATCTGAGAATATAATACCTGTTTGGTTTGCAAGGCTGACCAGCCTAGCTGCTCTTCAGTGTGTTTTGGAATCCTGCAGAAGCAAGCACTAATACCAGTAAAACAAATGAACTTTCCAATGAGAGAGAGAGTAAGCAGGCAAAGGGCAAGGGGTTCACTCTTCCTGCCTTTGCCTAGGCTGCCCTCTGAATGGGGGGCCCCGATTAGGGGAGTCTTCACACCTCAAGCCACCCAATAAAGAATACCATCAATTGTAGGTGTAGCCGTAACCTTAGGTTTAGACCACTTCAGATATTGTCAGCTTGATAACCAAGAATGGTTATGGATTCTACACAGTGAAACGGTCTCAGAAGATAGAGACTATGGAAGGAATGGAAGCTTATGTTGAATGAGGTTTCCAGAATTGGACCTTTTGAGAAAATCCTTAGCTGCAGCCACTTTGCTTAAAACTTGTTGTTTCGTATTTTGCTCTTGTGTCTTTAAATAATGGAAGTCATAATGAAATACACAGAGACAGCTTTATACTTCAACATGTCTCTAGTATTTCTTCTATGCAGTTGGTTCTTGGCCTGTATGTGTGTCTGGGCACCATATGTATGCCTGCTGCCCAGAGAAGTCAGAAGAGGGCATTGTTTGCCTGGAATTGTTGAACCGCCAGGTGGCGCTGACCTAGGCATTCTGCACATATGTTAGTTGTATATATATATAGTTGTATATATATAGTCCACTTATGGGACTTCTCACAGTGGGGGACAGGGACTGTCTCTGACACTTTTACTGGCTTTGGGGGCCCTATTCCTCATACTGGGTTGCCTGGCCTAGCCTTAATATATGGGAAGGTTCTTAGCCTTCCTGCAATTTGATATGCCATATTTGGTTTATATTCATGGGCACAAACATTTCCTGAACAGAAAATGAGGAAGAGTGGACTAGGGAGTGGTAAGAGAGGGGCTTTGGTGAGAAAATTTGGTGGACAGGAAGAAGGGGAAACAGAGGTGGGAATGTTAAGTAAATTAATTTACCTTGATTAAAAGAAAGAAATATAGTGGAATGTTTCTTAAGAACAACACCCAAGGTTCGTCAAGCCTGTACATGAACAAACATTTACTGACACACTCACAAACAGGCATGCACACACACAAAAACGCATAAAGAGTGATCACTGTGTGTCTCTCACAAATGTGCTGCTGGACCAGTGAGGTCTGGGAAAGAGAGTGTGCACTTGACAAACAGAAACAACAAGCAAGAGTGCTCACCTGACACACAACATGACAAACAGTGCTCACCTGACACACAACACGACAAATAGTGCTCACCTGACACACAACACGACAAACAGTGCTCACTGACACACAACAGGACAAACAGTGCTCACCTGACACACAACACGACAAATAGTGCTCACCTGACACACAACATGACAAACAGTGCTCACTGACACACAACAGGACAAACAGTGCTCACCTGACACACAACACGACAAACAGTGCTCACTGACACACAACAGGACAAACAGTGCTCACCTGACACACAACACGACAAACAGTGCTCACCTGACACACAACAGGACAAACAGTGTTCTCCTGACACACAACAGGACAAACAGTGCTCACCTGACACACAACAGGACAAAGAGTGCCCACCTGACACACAACACGACAAACAGTGCTCACCTAACACACAACAGGACAAAGAGTGTTATCCCAGAAAACAGTGTTAAACACAAGCACAACAAGGATATGCTACAGTTTCTCTTGGTACTAAAAATAGGGCTTGAAACACCCAAGTGACCTAGGGGCCAATAGAAACCATTTCTATTCCTTGGGAATTCTGCTCTTAATAAGAAATTGAAGTGACCTATAGGCACAAATAAGAGTTTCTGTACTTCCTGGATGTACACTAGGAAGACTTAAAAATTCTGCCACTGCATCCATTGAGGCTACTTTGTGTAACGGTCGTCACCCTCTGCGGCTGTGTTGACCTGATCCTCCTGCCTGGTGTCAGGTCAGGAAAGGCCACTCTGGCCTTGGTTATTCTCAGTGAAGGCAGCTGGGAAACAGAAGACGAGAGTTGTGAATGAAAAGAGCACATAACTTCTTGTGTGTGCCCTGTCTCCCAGGATCAAAATCCATCATAATTAGAGAACACAGAGATGGTAGCAGTAGAGGCAAGGGGCACCTCCCCAGGTTCCCTCATCCATTGCTAACTTTTACCATTCATTATCCTTCCCACAGCTTTTATGTAACTTTCCATGATTTAGCACTCCGCAACGCCAGCTCAACGTCCTGGGTCTTCTTGTTTTCCCTATATGTCGACTGCCTTTGGGTGGTACACTGGCTTCTATGTGCAAAAAACCACTCTTGAGGTGTTGTGTCCCTTTTCTGTGACCCGTCCTTTCTTTATATGTTCCGTAGAATGTAGATGTGGAGCTGCGGGCAGGCCTACTTTTCATCCCACCCGGCTCCTGCATGGTTAGCTTTACACCGGAAATAATTACAAGGAAACTGTATTCTTTTAAACACTGCCTGGCCCATTATTTTCAGCCTCTTACTCACATCTTGATTAACCCATATCTAATAATCTGTGTAGCACCACGAAGTGGTGCCTTACCGTTTAATTTCTAGCATACGTCCATCTTGGGCTGGAGCTTCATCGCATCTCTCCCTGAGCAGAGGCACGGCAGTCTGTCTGAGCCATCTACCTCACTTCCTTCTTCCTGTTCTGTCTTCTCCACCCACCTAAGGGCCGGCCAATCAAATGGGCCAGGCAGTTTCTTTATTAGCCAATGAGAATCCTCCATCAGTAGAAAGCTTAAGAACTCAAAGTCTTGCTCTTTCTTCCTACTCATCTGTCTCTTTCATTTTTACTTGTAAGTTTGACCAGCGAACATTACAGGACGTAGAAAATGCCTTTCTCCGCACTGAGAAAACAATGCCTACTGTGGCCAAGGAGGGATCGCGGACACATGTGTAAGTGGCCCTCCAGAGTCCTCTAAGGACTGGAGAAAGAAGAGTTGTCTATTCGTCTACAGATACCCAGCCCTGCTAACAACTTGAGTTTATCGAAAAAATGTCCCATTGTAAAATTTAGATTCCTAAAATCAAGATAATAAATTTGTGCTGTTTGAATCTGTTACACTTTTAGTAATTTGAATTTGCTACTTTGGATATCTGGGTAATATTAAACATGTGTTGAGTTCATTTTTCCTGATATGTAGGACAACATTGTCTTATTTACTATACTTAGTGTAATGTGGGGGAGGAGATTTGATCATGCTTTTGTGTATTTGGAGGCTGGTCAGTTTTATCCTTTTTCTACTAATGACATTGTCATCTTGTTCTCTGTACTACTGAGTGCCATTCTAATATTGCCAGTTTTAATATTACTTGTACGGTGCCTGGATTACTTTTATTTTACCTCCCTATGTGCACAGGCCTCAATGGAGCACAGCATATTTTGAAAGGTCAGGTAGTCCAACTCCACTGACAAATCTTGTCAGAGTTACTTCAGTCATTTATGTATTCTGTGGGGAGGGGAAATGCTTACTTTACTCGACATACATGTGGAAGTCAGAGGACAGCTTTTGTGACTTGCCTCTGTCCTTTCATCTTGTGGGACCCAGGGATTGCACAAAAGTGGTCTGGTTTGTCAGTGAGCAACTCAATAGCCTGAACCATCTCATGGGTTCTACATTCAACTTTGCAATTATATAATTAAATTTAATATATAAAGATCAACATTGGTAAGTCACGTGTTATTTGGTTTTTTTCTATAGACAAAAATAATGTACCTAAATCTTTGGAAAGGGATAGCTACAAGTACAAAGACATTTCTTCACGTGGGGATTGTAAACTTGCTCTCCCTTTCTTCCATGGTTTGGGGACTTAAAACTTTCTCAACCTACTTGAAACAGCTTTTTCAAAGGACAACTAAAATTTCATTTATTATCATTTTTCCTAAATTTGTTTTCTACATTTAAATAATGAGTTTTATTTAGTTCTTGGATACAGAGATTTTCATAAGAAAGAAAACTTTATTTAGTACCAATCAGAGATTTTGTACTTTAAAAATTTACTTTTATGTGTATAATTTTTAAACTGTAGTTACAGAAGTACACACACAGAGAAAGACACACACACACATAGAGAGAGAGAGAGAGAGAGGGAGAGAGAGAGAGAGAGAGGGAGAGAGAGAGAGCGGAGAGAGAGAGAGAGAGAGAGAGAGAGAAGCAAACAAAAAGAGAGTTGGGTGTTCCAGGTTCCTCTGAATCCAGAAGAGAGTGCTGGATCCCCTGATCAGGAGTTACAGGTTGTTGAAAGCTGCCAAGTGAGGACAAAAAATATAATGTGTGTCCTCTTGAAGAAAAACACTTTTAACCACTGAGCCATCTTTCCAGAAATTTCCAAAAATGCTTGCAACAACTTATTCTAGTGTGTACATATGTGTTGGTATGGGGGAAAGCATGTGCCAAAGCAGAAAGGTGGAGTCAGAAGACAAACCCCAGACTTCAGTCCTCTCCTTCCACCATATTGGAAGCAGGGATTACACTCAGGTCACCAGGCTTGGTGGCAGGGACCTCTGTGTAATGCACGACACCCTGGACCCTGTCCAAGCCTTTATTGTCCCAGGCCAGGCTTTCTTCCCCCTCTCTCCTCCATCTATCACCTCTTCATTTTGTGAGTTTTGAAAGCGCTCAATGAATTTAATAAAAGTAGAAGAATATTGGAGCACACAATACATGGGAAAATTACAGCTAATCATAACATGACACAGACATCCTCTGTTAGCATTTATTTTTCATTAAATTGAGCCAACATCTGGGTAATTTTATAATAAATTACAAAATATGTCATGATGTAAAACTATGTAATACAGAGATGTGGATTGTGAAAAGGATGATCATTCATTGGCTTGCCTGAGAAGTCACCTCTATTACCAATTCCCTAAGACACATGAGTTTACAGCTCAGTCCCATGCACACAGGCAACAAGTGAGTGAGAGCTCATGCTGATGGGATACTATGTTCCTCCCTCAATAGAAAAGAAGAACATACCTTCTAATATTATCTCTTATAATAGAATCTTCACCTTGAGGGGTTTGCAAACATCCTTCCTAGATGGTGAGGAGGACTGGATAATCACAAACCTTCCATGGTCCAAGTGAGTTCAAACACTGATCCCAGGCTAAAAAAGTCACCAAGGATATACTGAAAGTTCATCATCAAGCAACTTCACAGATAAAAAACCAGAGCTTCAATGAACCCGGGAAAGATGCAGTCTGGGACGTTATAAAGGACCAACAGAATCGGATGTACTAGACCTGCAGCTTCAGCCAAGCCGCTCCTGAATTTCCTATTTGTGGACAATCTTTTGCCCTTCTTTCTGGTAAATACCCCCCAATGTGAGGTGCATAAAATGTGTGATTGTGTATATGTGTGTGTGTGTGTGTGTGTGTACATGGTATACATGTAAGAGAGTGTGTGCAAGTTCATTCTCTTCAGTAGCTTTGGTTTTCCACCACCGGGTTGTAAATGCCGTATCTTGTGTATGTAAGGAACATTACCTCACTAAGTAACACCCCAGTACTAAAGTTGAACACATTTTTGAGTTAATGATGCTAGAACAGGCAGAGAGCCTGTTCCTGACCAATGGGAAGCCAAGCACTTCTTCAACCAGCCGCCCACATGGGCAACTTGGTACCGTGTCTCCCGAACATCCTGGGACATGGAGAAAGAGAAGAGGCCAGGAGGAGGGAGGAACTGATGAAAAGTCTAAGGAGCCCACTGAGCCTCCAAAGAGGGCAAGTAAAAGAACACGGTGAAATAGAGCTTGGTTGGCCAAAACCTGGATATGATGACATATCACATCACCTGGAAAAGGGTCCATTACAGCAAAAAACCCAACACTGTGACAAAGGCCCTCAAGAAGAGGATGTGACTGAGATGAAGTTTGTGGGTAGTGGCAAGGGTCACAAGCAATCTTATGGCAAAATGGAGGAAGATGTGCAGAAAGACCATGACGTAGAGCACAGAAATTTAGATCATCTTCAGCATGGTTGCCATGTGCACACTGGCCTTCTGATCACTGACAGGAGACTCACAGACCCCTTGAAGAAGGTCAAGGGTTGCACGAAGAGCACATTCGTGAAGGGGAAACCATTCCCTTCCAGCTAAATAAATCTAGCTCTCCTGTCAGAAAACATCCCTCACAGCCGGGCGGTGGTGGCGCACGCCTTTAATCCCAGCACTCGGGAGGCAGAGGCAGGTGGATCTCTGTGAGTTCGAGGCCAGCCTGGTCTACAAGAGCTAGTTCCAGGACAGGCACCAAAAGCCACAGAGAAACCCTGTCTCAAAAAACAAAACAAAAAAAAAAAGAAAGAAAACATCCCTCATCACTCACAAATGAAAAGGGCTATTCACCAGAGTCACATTTTCAGACCCTGAAGAGAGTGGGAAAGAACCTCAAAAATGAGAGGAGACACCACCCCCACTCTGACACTCTGGGAGGAGCTCAGGTTGAAATCTGTAAAAATATTGTCACCCGGGGCATCGCCATCAAAACCAGGTTCATGCCTAAGGCCGAGGGGAAGCCTTCGGAGGAGCAGGAGATGGGCAGAGACCAAGGTCAGTTCCCTGAGGTAACAGCCGACACGGAGAGGGAAATCGCCAGTACGCGAGGCCCAGGGCCACAAGAGGACATCTTAAGTAGGTCATTCAAGCTGAACATTACTCGAGGAGACATGCAGACTCTTCAGAAGAACCAGTGGGTCAATGAGGAGATTATTAATTTTTACATGAGTCTTCTCACGGAAAGAAGCAAATCTCCAGGGTTTCCAGCACTCCACATCTTTAGTTCGCTTTTTTTACCCCAAACTGAAGGGTGGGGGACTCAGGGCTGGGAAACGGTGGACACAAACTGTGAACATCTTTGAAAAGGACATTGTCCTCGCACCGGTACATCTGGACGTCCACTGGACCCTGGTGGTCGTAGACTTACAAAAGAAGATCATTGTCTGCTGGGACCCGATGGGACAGAAGAGACCAGACATCCTGGCGATGATTTTCCAATACCTGCAGGATGAGAGCAAAGTGAGAAGGGATTAAGATCTGAACCCTATGGAATGGAAGCAACACAGCATGGCAGCAGAGGAGATTCCTCTGCAGCTGAATCCGAGCGATTGTGGAATGTTTACCTGTAAATATGCAGATTATATTTCGAGAGACCAACCCATAACCTTCTCCCAGCAGCATATGCCTCTGTTTAGGAAGCAGATGGTATGGGATTTTTTCACGTCTGGGCAACCAAGAACAAACAATGATGTCTCAAATGAAATTGGTTTTAAGTGAATCAAAAGCAATTTGACAATAAGTCAACTGCTCATTGATAAACTAATTTATAAACAGTGAAACTAGGTGATGTGGTTGTACATGCTGTATCCCCAAATCTAGGGAAGTAGAGACACGAAAATTCAGATCCCACTCCATGTTTGCACAGAGAAAGTTCAAGGCCAGCCTTGGCTGCAGAGTGAGGTCCTTTCTCAAACACTATGAAATTAACAGGGTGACTTGATTGACATCATAAGAAAGCTTTAACCCCAGGTGAACTCAGGGAGTAGTTTATGGCTTTATTTTCAATGTAGCATTAATAGGTGGAAATAAAGAAAACCTAAAACAAAGTCACAAGCAAACATTACCACCAAGTCTCAGGAAAAAAAAAATCATTTTTCGAGTACCTTTTATGTGAATGAAATATTAATAACCGAGAATAAAGTCAACCAGAGCAACTTAGGGAGGCAGAGAGAGGGCACATTGGTTAAGAGCACTCAGTGTTCTTGCAGAAGACCTGAGATTGTTTTCCTCCAGCACCCACATGGCCCCATCTGAAACTCAAGTTCCAGAAGATCAAGTGACCTCTCCTGGCAGCTTTAGGTACTGCAAGTCCGGAGAGCTAGCACCAATGCCTATGCTTATTTAAACACTGTGCCCCATCCCTGCTCATGAGATAGATGTCAACAGGGTAGCACATATAGATTGTCAATAAATTAGAAATTAACTTTGGATCCAGAAATAACAATGTCATCACATGATCATAGATCAAAACTAACAGACAAGAAACAGTATTTTTTTTTTATTTATAAACTAGGCAGCCTGAACAACATTAGACAAGGTAGGTATAATGTTACACGTGATGCTGCACACCTGTAATCTCAGTACCTGGGAGGTGAAGGAAGAAGGGTCAGGAGTTGAAAGTAATCCTTATTTATACAAAGTTCCAGACCTGCCTGTCTCCAAGAAGACCA
The DNA here is from genome assembly GCF_903992535.2 of Arvicola amphibius. NCBI lineage: Eukaryota > Metazoa > Chordata > Mammalia > Rodentia > Cricetidae > Arvicola > Arvicola amphibius. Next base: position 6,273,258 of record NC_052061.1, on the reverse strand, counting down.
ACGGGAGGAGGAAGAAAAGAAGGAAGAGGAGGAAGAAAGGGAAGCGATCAAAAGAAAAAAAGGTCTGATAACACCATCCCTGAATCCACCATGGGGGCTGAAGCCGTGTCCTAGTTAACCCAGGCTACAATTATTTTCACAAAATATGCAAGCAAAATGTGTGTACACATTCACAACACTGTTTTTCTTGGTAGTAAAGGTCCTCATATGAAGCTGCTCTCTGAGCACAGTGGTCCCTTTGAAATGATCTTGAAAAGAAGGAAAAAAATAAAAAACAGGTAGAGAGAATTTGATGACTTCAGGTTTTCATTCTTTTTCGTTCAATTGAGTCCGTATTGGAGTGAAATCTCAGTGGGTGAGCATTCTTTTCCCCATCTACTTTATGAGGAACCTGCAAACACTATCACTCATCAAAGGAGATGGACCCTTTATCAAAGGAGATGTTAGAGTTAATTATACAATTACATGTCTGTCACGAGGCCTCCCTGTACATCATAGAAATGACCAGGTTGGTCAAAAATAAATGTTTGATGTCCCTATCAACTGTAAACTTTTTCTCCTAATGGAAACAGTTGTCCTTTTCCATCCCAGAATACGTGGAAACAGTAGATCAGATCCATGACCATGGAAGGAATATAAACATTTTGACTACACTCTAAAGCCAGTGGCATGACATGGAGTCGTACCATCTCCAACTGGTGTTCCCTTACATTCCATCTGGTATTGAAACATAATGTGTGTATCTTAGGTAGAAGAGTGGCATGGGATTTTCTGGTCCTTCTTGTACATATCCCATGGAGAAGAGAGTGGGGATTAGGATGGTGCTCACTTCCTAGGAGAGATGCAAATAATAGCTGTCCATTCTGAACAACGAAAGAGTGTTTAAATCAACATGTCTCACGAATGTCACCACACGAACCACATGCCTTACTGCTGCTTCATAGATAAGAACAAACACCCCAGAGACAAACAAGAATCCATACAACATAAATCATGCACCTAAATACAGAAAATCCGCACACATGAAATCACACATCATAACCAGAGACTGATGAAAGACCCAGGGAGTTTTGTTCTTAAAGCCTTTATAGGTAGTCAAAGAGATACAATCAGAAATCTTGAATTATCTTGTCAGAACAAAATACTACCCTACGAATTCTAAGGTAAATGCAAATGATATCAGAGAAATAGATGTAAGAAGAAAGAACAATACCCCCAGTGTGTTGGGCTCTAATTTGGAAGGTGAGGGGGAAAGATCAACTCTAATGAAAATGGTGCAGAATCATCTTTCCCCTTTCCAAGCATCCTGGAATTCACACATATGATTTTATTCATTGGGAACAGATCTAATGAGTCCAAAGAAGCCAAGATTTTTCATTCAGCAACCAAAGGGGTGGTCTTTTCATTTAGCAGCAGATCATGTAACTAGTTTGAATTAAAGGAATAGATTATTCCAAAATCACAATCTAAATCCTGAGCCCTACAAAGATAACACTTGCACACTCCTCCAAGAGGTTGAAGGGAGCTACAGAAGCTAAAAGTATACAATGGAAAAAAAAGAAAGTATCTTCAACAAATGGTGCTGGCGTAACTGGATATCAACATGTAGAAGAATGTAAATAGATCCATATCTATCCCTATACACAAAACTCAAATCCAAATGGATTAAAGACCTCAATATAAACCCAGCCACACTGAACCTGATGGAAGAGAAAGTGGGAAGTAGCCTTCAGTGCATGGGCACACAAGACTACTTCCTAAATATAACACCAGTAGCACAGACACTGAGAGCAACAAAAAATAAATGGGACCTCTTGAAACTGAGAAGTTTCTGTAAAGCAAAGGACACAGTCATAAGACAAAATAACAGCTTACTGAATGGAAAAAGATATTCACAAACCCCACTTCAGACAGAGGACTGATCTCCAAAATATATAAAAAACTTAATAAATTAGACATCAAAATTCCAAATAATCCAATTAAAAAATAGGGTACAGAACTAAACAGATAATTCTCAACAGAAGAATCTCAAATAGCTGAAAGACACTTAAGAAAATGTTCAACATCCTTAGCCATCAGGGAAATACAAATCAAAACAATTCTGAGATGCCATTTTACACTAGTTAGAATGGCTAAGATCAAAAATACCAATGACAGCGTATGCTGGAGAGGATGTGGAGTAAAGGGAACACTCATCCATTGCTGTTGGAAATGCAAACTTGAACAACCACTCTAGAAATCAGTATGGCGGTTTCTCAGAAAACTGGAAATCAGCCTACCTCAGGACTCAGCAATACCACTCTTGGGCATATATCCAAAAGATGCTCAATCATGCTACAAGAACATGTGTTCAACTATGTTCACAACAGTATTATTTGTAATAGCCAGAACCTGGAAACAAACTGGATGCCCCTCAACCAAAGAATGAATAAAGAAAATGTGATACGTTTACACAATGGAGTACTACTCAGTGGTAAAAAAAAAATTGACATCTTGAAATTAGCATGCAAATGGATGGTAGAAAAAACATCCTGAGTGGGGTAACCCAGACTGAGAAAGATGAACATGGTATGTACTCACTCATAAGTGGATACTAGCTGTAAAGCAAAGGATAATAAGCCTGTAAGCCATGATCCTAGAAAAACTAAGTAGCAAGGTGAACCCTAAGAGAAACATATATAGGTCCACCTGGAAAGGGGAGACAGACAGGATCGCCAGACAAAAATGAGAGCGTGGGGTGGGGGCAGATGAGGAAGAGAGGGAAGGCAGAAAAGGAAGAGGAGAGGAGAAGGGGAAGGGGAGGAGGATTTGAGGGAATGGGATAGACCAGATAGAGGAAAGACAGAGATGAGTGCTGGGAAAGAGATCTTTTGAGTGAGGGAGCCATTATAGGGCTAGCAAGATACCTAGCACTAGAGAAATCCCGGGAATCCACAAGGATGACCCCAGCTAAGACCCTAAGCAATAAAGGAGAGAGTTCCTGAACTGGCCTTGCCCTGTAGTCAGATTGATGACTATCTGTCGGGGCAGCTGGCCGCTCCATTCAACAACTATCTTATATGTCACCATAGAACCTTCATCCAGCAACTGATGGAAACAGGCAGAGACCTGCAGTGGAGCACCGGGCTGAGCTACCACAGTTCAGTTGAAGAGTGGGAAGAGTGAGAATAGGAGCAAATTGGTCAAGACCATGATGGGGACACCCACTCAAACACTCTACCTGAGCTAATGGGAGCTCACCAACTCCAGCCAAACTGGGAAGGAACAAGCATAGGACCAAACTAGCCCCTCTGAATGTGGGTGACAGTTGTACGGCTGAGACAGACTGCAGGGCCGCTGGCAGCAGCACCAGGATTTATTCTTACTGTTTGTGCTGGCTTTTTTTGGAACCCATTCTCTTTGAATGGATACCTTGTTCAACCTAGATATAGTAGGGAGGGCCTTGGACCTTCCCCAAAGCAATGTGCCTTAGCCTCTCTGAGAAGTAGATGGGGGGTAGGGGGTGGAGGAAGGAGGAAGGGAGGGAGTAGGAACTGGAATTGGTATGTAAAGTGAAAAAGGTAGCTTGTTTTCATTTTAAAGATAAAATAAATTATTAAAAAGAAGCAAGTTGGAGAGGAAAGGGTTTATTCGACTTACACTTCCATATTTCTGTTTATCATGGAAGACAGTCAGGACAGGAACCGAACAGGGCAAGAACCTGTAGGCAAAAGCTGATACAGAGGCTGTGGTGCTTACTGGCTTTCTTCCCGTGGCTTGTTCATCCTGCTTTCTTACAGAACCCAAGAATCAGCCCAGAGACGTAATCACCCACAAAGTGCTGGGTCTTCCCCCATCCATTCCTAATTAAAAAAATATCTTACAGCTGAATATTATGGAGGAAATCTTCTCCAGTGAGGCTCCCTCTTCAGATAACTCTACTATGTGTGTCAAGTTGACACAAGACTAGTAGGACACAGGCAGTGGTGAGTACTTGGGGTGGTGGGTAAAGTCTGGTGGCAGGGCAGGGCAGGGCAGGGTCACTGAATTCCTGAACCTAAGACCTGGGCATGAACAGTGGAAGAGACCTAAGAAAAAAGGTCACACAAACTCCAGCCGGATGTCTCTGTGTTGGAGACAGGAAGCCTTTGGAAGCTACCTGGTATCCTGGACCAGTGGGTTTGAGCAAGTTAGGACCGGCTTGGAGGTCAATTCGGTGCCTCAGTCAGGAGCCCAGCCTTTCCCTGGTCACCTCCAGCTGGTGAAGACACCAAGTTCCACACTGAACCCCAAGGACACAAAACAAGCAGGCACACAGAGGAGCAAGGCAGCTGCTCCCACCCTTACCTTTGTCTTGACTTTCACGCTTGGCTTTGGTCTCTTTGTGGTTTTTAAAACCGCTCATGGTGGACATTCTCTGGCTGCTCCATGCTTGCTTTCAAAGGGCGAATTCTGTCCTGCAGTCACCAGCAAGTCTCCTTGGAGAGGCTGAGATTGTACTGTCTGGCCCAGAAGGCAGAGGCATTAGCCCCTGGAGGGGCGGGAGGACCTGGGGGCAATAGATGGGTGGGAGACGGCAAAGGAGCAGAGAGAGAAGCAAAAAGAGAATTAAACGCTTGCCCCGAGATCTGGCTTAAGCTACCTTGGGAGTCTTCAGGCTGCTTCCTCCGCAGCCTTGGGGTGGACGCGGGATCGTGCCGGTGCTGCACACTGCTGTTGAGACACAGGCAGCGATAGCGCCCAGCCGGTACCCAGAGCCTCCTGGATACGGTGCTCTGACTGGGGTCTGCCGCCGCGGCCGAAAGAAGTCCGTTAGCTCTGAAGAATGACAGTTATCCCAGGAGTCCCTGTGGAGAGACTTGAGTGCGTCTGCGGCTGCGCTCTGAAGGGCCTGGTTCAATACAGTCAGTGTTCTCTAAAGTTAGTCTCCGCGAGGGTCATCTGCTGTCAAGACCGCCAGGTGCCTAAGTAAAGAACTTACAGGTCTCCCACTGCCGCTGCTGCCCCCTGGCGGCCATGAGGAGAAACGCACCGGGAGCTTTCTCCCCACCCTGTGGCGATCAGTGCCGGGGCGTGCGCACAGCCTCTCGGGCAAGTGAACTTACTTTAAAAATCAAAGGAGGATGGAGCTCTACAGTTCAGGAAGGAAGGAAAACTTCTTGAACGCCATCAAGCTCTCTATGCTAGACCCAGCTCAGGTACTCGGATAACAGGGAAATCATGGCATATTAGGAATCAGTCGCATTAGAATGTTATGTTGCTAGCAGTCTCCCAGAAGGTCCCAAAAAATGTTAGGGACCTTCCCAGGCTCCTCTCAAATTCTTCAAATGCTGTGGTCCTGATTTATCAAAGTGATATGGTAAGGCCATTTATGATGCCAAAATATTTATACTGCAAGATCTGAAAACTGTAAAGACTTTAACTCTGAGCACTCAGGCCCACGTCAGTGATGAAAATTAGTCCTTGGTAGTGCTGATCAAACATAAGCTGACAGCAAAGGGAATTAGCAACAGGAAATTATCCAAAATGATCTCACCATATATTGCATGCATGAGAAGTTACAGGCAGTGTGATAATTCTGTAGATAAAAAAAAAAAAAAAAAAAAAAAAAAAAAAAAAAAAAACCACTTATGCAATTTCAGGGCAGCTAATTCTGACAGGCTGGTACATGTAAACTCAGCAAAACTGATGCAAACTCAACCTCAACAGGGTCCAGAGTCACACAGTGACCAGGTTCAGACCCCATGTGTATCAGTCAGACGATGCGATGCTATGACTTGGGAGCACAGCAGGTTCAGACCCCATGTGTATCGGTCAGACGATGCGATGCTATGACTTGGGAGCACAGCAGTGTGGTCCTGATTTTCAGGATCCAAAGTTCCTGTATTGTCTAGTGGACATTAGTTCTGCCCAATCTGTGTTCACAGCTTAGGACCAGTTCATTAACATGTTAACACCACCTTGGGGTTGGTTCATTGACATATCTGAGCTACCACCTTGCTGTTACTTAACATATTAGAATTTGCCTTAGGCTTGATTCATAATGGAGCTGCCTGTGGCTCCCTTAAACACATTTTACAAGCTTCATATTGTTCCAAGCTACGCAAAATGCTTTTTATACAAAATGATTTATGCTCCAAGCACTCAAATTCCCCAGTGCCTGGATGATGAGCTTAAATCACCACAACTGGCTCAGTTTCTGTTCTGAAATAAGAATTTACTTATGATGACACAGGCTTGTCATTCTTACAGTCATTTAATTAAAAAAAATTCTCTATTTCTTAAAATAGTGTCCCATTGTTTTGTTAGACTGTTTAGATGAATTATAAAAATATTATTTATGTAATTTTCTCCTTCATTTTGTTAATATTTTATATTACATTTATTAATTAGTTTTATATGTGAACTCATCCTTGAACTCCAAGAAAAAAAACTTACTTAATAGTCAAAAAAGATGAAAATAAATAGATCTTTTTTAAAAAAAAGAAACGGTCCCAAAAGTCCTTCAAGTGGATGTGAAGGATGGATGCGGTGCCTTTTCGGAGATCTGGGAGAGAGCAAGCAAGGGTAATTGACTGGAGCCAGACAGTGCATGATTTTGTATTAACAGTTTATAAAATGTTGATTGTACTCCACACTCAACAAAATGCCACATATTCTTTTAAGAATCTTGTGTCAGGGTGGAATTTATCTTATAGAAGTACTTCTGTATTATAGAGGTGTGCTCTCTCTCTTTCTCTCTCTCTCTCTCTCTCTCTCTCTCTCTCTCTCTCTCTCTCTCTCTCTCTCCGCTTTTTGAGATAGGGTCTTTCTATTATGTCGATCTGACTGGCCTCTAACTCACAAAAACATACCTGCCCCTGATAAGTGTCCTGGTCAACTATTGCGTCAGGGGATCCATCTTTTTGATGTTATCAGGAGAGAGAGTAGCAGGCTGCCTGAAAGGAAAGGCTACTCACAGCGCCCTACAATGTACCTGAGGTCCTACTCCAAGGAAAGCCCAACTTTGAACATCAGAGTCTACTTGTCGTGGGTACTAACTGAGAGGAGGTAAAGGAACCTGTCCCAGAGAACTGCTGCCTTCCTTCGGACCCCAACTGCAAAGGTTAAGAGGCAGTTTTGAACGTTCCTGGGTGCCGCTGGGTGTTGCTGCCTCTGGATACCAGAGTTTGTGGAAATAGCAAAGCCTCTATGCACTAGCAAAAGGCAGTTCACTGAGCCCCTAGTCCGGACTGAGACTAAACAAAAGGCATTTTAGCCTTTCTTTCAATATTCTAATGACACACCCTGACCCAGTACTACCTGAGAATCTGTGGTAAAGAAGAAACAGACAGCTCAAACCCAAAGGTTGGTGGAGAACACCAGAGGGAAAGGACATTCTCCCAGGAACAACAAAAAGACTCTGGTAACTGACCTTGATCAGGGTATTCAGCTGGGGTGCACAAAATTGTCTGAGTTGCTCAGACCAAGGTGTTCTTCCTAGACTGGGCAGCCTAACGCAGGATGCTTCATCCAGATGCCAGGTATGTGCTCAAGTCAATCCAAAACAGAGAGCCCTTACCCTGGAAGGGGTCCGAATGAGAGACCAGTACCCCAGTAACCTCTTGGAAAACTGATTTCATTGAGATCTGGCTTCCCAATGAAAATTCTAGAAATACAATTCTTCATTTTTAGCTTGGATTCTGATCACACATTCCCACTCTGCTCTGCCTAGGATACAATCCCTTGCCCACATGTACCTGGGAGCATAGAGGCTGCGACACTACAGTGTTAGCAGAGGTTTGGGTTATAAGAAGTGCTTGCAGTACCCAGAGCATCTGACTATCCTAGCACTTAAAGCAATTTGTAAGACGCAAAAGAACTGCAAATGCCTCCTTTAACTGAAAAGGTAACTACTACTGACTTACATATCTAGAGAAAAATCAATGCTTACATATACATAGTTGTAAGCATCAGGGATATATATATATATGTGTGTGTGTGTGTGTGTGTGTGTGTGTATGTATACATACATATATATATACACACATACAACCATAATAGTACATCTGCATGTGTCTTTTCCCTCTCCAGGTAGATAGCCCCATGCACACTCACAGTGACAATGTCATGTCTACTGTCAGTATGTATATTTATAGTCTTCTTTCCTCTTCCCAATTTTAGAACCTCAGTGGGGGCAGCAAATTCTGCTTTTCTGAGAACCTGCTGGTGGCTCCCCCAAGCCCCAGTTCTCTCTGTTCCCCAGCTCCCAGCCTGGAAGCCCTCAGGGACTCAATGCTCCTCTCTGAAGTCTAGGCATTAGGTATCTGCCCATGACTCCCCCAAGCACTGGGACTCTGATTTATTGACCCCCCCCCACCCAGGCCAGGAGTCCAAGGGGACTCAAAGACATTTATTCCCATTACCTTGTAGGAATAGCTGAGGAAATTAAATATTGCACAACAATCAGCATTTTTTTTAAGAATAGCTGAACTGCACCAGAGAGTGATCCATCTTGAGCCAGCTGACAGGGTATATTCAAAGTTGGAGCAACTTCTTCATGGTTTATACATGATAAAGGCAATTTTGCTTTATAAGCCTAGTATTTTAACTTTATCCTCTAAGCATGATGTTCGCCATCACATACATACAAAGCTCTACCATGTATTCTAGTGAACTGGCCTTTCCTTTATTCTATACTACTCATCCCCTGCCAATATTCACTGGCTTAGTATTCACACAGCCTTGGTGTGAGTGTCTGTGTGGGGTAGCTTTTCGTTCTCTTTTAACCTATCAGTTTCTTTGTGTTTACAATTTGTTAAAAAGCTATAAGCAAAGATCCACAAGAGGGCATCAGGGAGTCAGAACCGGCAGGTAAGCAGATGTCCTTTGTGGGAGGAATGGCAACCTCAGAGAGGGGGTAGAAAGAACAAAGCTATAATAATCTGAAATGAGCACAAAGACAGATTCCACAGGCCTAAAGAGCTAGGGCAAGAAAGTTAAGGAGTTTGCAGTTCAGGAACTTGAAACCCCAGTGAAGACCAGAGAAATAGAAAGTAACTGGTGTGAATAACCGGTATGTTCAAAAAGGCTGAAAAATGGAGTATCCAGAAGGTTCTGGACATTCCCTTATTGGCCATCAGGATGATTTTCCTTTAGGGGAATGAGCAGTGGTCTTTGCGGGCCTCCCAAAGACCCCTTTAGCAGCTGAGGTTCTTCGGCCCCAAGCTGTAGCCTGGGCCTGAGGTCAGAACGCATTAGTGCCAATTCCAAGCTCACTCAAGTTTTAATCTTCCTTTCACATTTAGATCTCCGCCTCTCTGGCCCTTTTAATTAACAAATGCCTCTGCAGTATCTGACACTCAAAGTAAACTTAGCCAGCCACCAGCAAGAGCAGCCTTTCCGTAAAGGTGAGGATTCCGATACCAGCTGTCGTTGTGTGCACTGAGCTGAGGGATCTGTGGTAGAGATGCTAAGAGGTGTGATTGACAGGGATCAGCTCTGGAGACAGCCCTCTGAGGAGGAGGCACTGAGGCAGGCAACAGGGAACAGTTCAGGAAGTCAGACTGGCCTATGCAAACGCCTTGGGAAGCTAAGCTGTAGGCAGCTGAGGAGCTGAACCAAGGCCAAACTGACCAGTGTCATGAGACCTTGGTTATACCCTGCCGATTCTTGTCCTCAGCTGCCCTGGGGCTTCTCGGGGTTCCACCTCTGGCAGGTGCCACTCTGAGGCCCAGGCTAAAACCAGAGGTTCTAACAATAGACAAATGTTCTAGCTGCAGATAAAAATGAACTCATAGGGAACCTCTTTACAGAATATGCCTGAGATCCTTCTTGCCTTAGCCTTCAGTTTCAGGATTCTGGATTATCTCTACACTCTCAGAGTAGGGCTGAGAGAACTCGGGTAGGCGGGATCACCTTAATGTTTCCAGTTTTGTTAAATGTGTTATTCACTCAAAACATTCCTTACAAAAAAATGTAAGGAATGGGGAAAAAGAAAAAAAAAAGTCAGACTCCTCATGGGGTATTTGCTTAAGTCTTCCTGTCTTAGCCTATCTGACAGTCTGACATAATCTCTTTGAATTGATGAGGAGGAATCACCACTGTTCAACGGAACTGTAATCTGTTTGTGCCAAATTTGGCCACGTTGGGAGGACATTCCCACGTCTTCATTTATTCTGCGGTCTTTTCCTGTCACTCCACTTGTTTGGAGATTGAGGAAGTGTTTATAATTCTGTCTTATCTGTATCAGCTTATGATGACAATGGTTTTAAGATACTCAGAACACAAAGTAAAGTCAGCAGCAAAAAAAATAGCTTTCTTATATATCAATAATGAACTCTTAAAGCAAAATTAATAAAAATTCAGGGTCAGAAACTGGGGTTCAACCTGAAGATCTGAAAAGCAAAACAGTCAACCACTGGTTCTTACCTCGACATCAGTCTGAAAATGGCGATCCTGCCTCCAGGAATCTCAGAATGAGATGGTCTGAGAGCCCCCTCCTCCCATTTTATATTCCTTTCTAGGCTAGGATTAAAGGCGTGCGCCACCCAATTTCTATGGCAACTAGAGTGGTTACTGAGATTAAAGGTGCATGTCATTGTAGTTACTAGGATCACACCATAACCTGATCTGTAAGGCTGACTAGTTTTACTCTCAGAACTTCAGGCAGGCTTTATTTATTAAAATACAATCGAAATGCCACTACAAACTCTGAGAAAGAAATGAGAGAACAACACCATTCACAATAACCTCACAAAACAAAATAAAATATCTAGCAATAAGTCTAAAGAGATAGAAGGCCTTTAACGATTAAAATTATAAAGCATAGGAAAAGAAATAAAGGAGATACTAGAAGATCCAAAAACCTCAGGTGTTCATGGATAAAGAAAACTGAGAATGTTGAAATGGCCATTCTACAGGAAGGGAGCTACAGTTTCAATGACGTCCCCATCAAAATACTTACTGTCTCTCTTCATAAAACTGGGGAAATAGCCGAAAATTCATATGAAGGAAAAGAGTCTCCAAATAACCAAAATACTCTTCAGCAGAATGGTAATACTGGAGGCATCACAATTCCTGTTTTCAAATACTTATTACGGAGCCATAGTAAAAACAACAATAACATGGCATTTGCATAAAATGGCATATAAGCAAATGTAATAGAATAAAGTACCCTGTAATAGCCAACTTGGTTTAAATTAAATGCTAGAAAACACAACCTTTTCAACAAATGATGTCACAAAAAAACTGAGTAGCAGATTCCTCTCTTACCCTATGCAAAATCAATTTAAGATGAAATAAAACCCTTGATATAAGAGCTGAAAGAGCTAGAAAATGGAGAGAGAGAAAGAAAAAAAACCCTCCAAGATATTGAGACAGATAAAATTTCCTGAGTGGGAGCACACATAGTAAAAGTAAACCCATACTGAAACTATTCTACAGATTGGGGAAAGTTCTGTTAGTCATTCACCAGGCCTGTGATGGTTACAGCTCATGGTCAGCATGGTTGGCTTAAGAAGTGATAGGAGACAGAAGAGACCACCTCAGTGTGTCTTTAGGAACGTTCCAGAGAGACTCATCTAAGGACAGAAGGTCTATCCTGAGTGTGGAAGCCCAGAAGGAATAAAGGAGAAAGAGCAGAGAATCCCCTGGCACAGGCTTCTTCTCCTTCGGTGTCCAGCTCCACCATGCCCTTCCCATCATGATGATATGGCACTGAGCCAAAGCGAGTCCTTGACCTTCTCTCGGCTGCGTGGCACAATGACATGAATTCGGACTAAAATAGGTACTGGGATGTGGGGTTGTTGCCATGGCTATTCTTAACTATGGGGTCCAGAAATCTCTGGAACCAGTTTGCAGAAAGAATTTGGAAAAGATGTAGCTATAGACTTCGGGGTTTGTTCCGAGACTAAGTTTAAAGATGATAGAATAATTAACTTAGCAGAAGCAAGTTTGTGGTAGTGCAGTAATTGGACTATGGTGCTATATAGATTATACATTGCCAGATGCTTTTTGCCAGGTGTGCAGTGAAAACTGGGGAGCAAAGAATTTTCAGAAGATCAGAAAAGCCTATTTGATATTGGGACCAATGAGATGTTCCTGCTGAAGAAATGAAAAGAAGCCACGCGGAGTGGGCAGAAGGCTCAGGAGTTAAGAACACTGACTGCTCTTCCAGAAGATTGCAGCTGTTTGCAGTGCCCACAACTAGCAGCTCACAAAGGCCTTTAACTCCATTTCCAGGGGATCTGATGCCCTCTTCTGGTCTCCAGAGACAACAACACTCATACACAGAGAAATAAATCTTCTAAAATAAAGTAGTTTGCATGGGTACAATAAGAAAGATGGCTTTAGAGCTTCCAAGGCAATGACTGGATACCACCCAGCACAGGCTCAAGGGTGTGAAGGGTGTAAAGATTTTAACAAATCTGAAACTCTTTATTTTGAAAAGAGAACTGAGTGGTGTCCTGTTCACACAGGGACACACCTAGGGACCCATTTTTTCACATTCATCCAACAAGGCACACAGAGGCACCTGCAGCCAAAAGAACCCATTAGTGCCCAAGTTGACATCAGACTTTGCCATTAGCAATAATATGCTAGATTTCTGGACATGTAGTATGCACGAGTTACACTTGTACATTTTTCTTCTTATGTAGAAGGAGAGGACATCTTTACTGCTCACCCTGGGTATTCCGTATCCAGCTTTGATCTCATTATCTCTTCAAACAATATAACAATGTCCATTAGCTATTGTTTTACAATTTTTCAAAAAGTGTAAAGTATTACCTCATATCTTTGGTGTTATTTTTGTTCTATATTTTGCCTACTGTTTCTACCTCCCTCCAGGGTGAGTTCCTTTCTCCACCCAGCCAGTTTCTAGTACTTGACAGTTCGTGTCTACTGACTCAGGGGTAGCACCCAGAAGTGATTTCTCTCATTCGGGTCTAGTCTCAATTTTAGAAGGACTCTGTGTTCCTCAGTCTTGGAGATGGGGCATTCTCAATGATTCTGTGTTTCTCAACTGTGTTGCTTGTATTTTGGGTTTTTTGGTTTTTTGTTTTTGTGGTTTATTTTCGGCAGCTTGACACAAACTAGTCATATCTGGGAAGACAGAATCTTAACCGAGAAAATGCCTTTATAAGATTGGCCTGCAAACAGGTCTCTTAACATTTCTTAATTAGTAATTGATATGGCAGAGCTCATTCCATGTGGGTGGTGCCTCCCCTAGGAAGGTGATCCTGGGTTTTATAAGAAAGCAGACTGAGCAAACCACGAGGAGCAAGCCAGTAGCAGCGTTCCTCCATGGCCTCTGCCCCAGCTCCTGCCTCCCCGTCTCTCCCTGCCTTGAGTTCCTGCTCTGACTTCCCTCAGTGATGAACTGTAATGAGGAGCTGCAAGATAAAATAAACCCTTTCCTCCCCAAGTTACTCTTGATCCTGCTGTTATTCACAACAGTAGAAGCCCTAAGACATCAACACTAAAAAGTCTATGGTGATGTCCATCCATGACAGCTTCCCCTCCCCTTCTAAGAGTGTGAATTGTCATTGTCACCATTTTCCTTTTTGTGCTCTTAATAAGTCTTCACCAGAACCAAAGGGGAGATCACCTTGCTATTTTCCCTCCAATTGCTATGGGATTTGTTCCTATGTGGTCTGCAGTGTTTGGGTGTCTGCATGTTGTATGTGTATGAGAGTTTGGCCTGTGTGCCAGGTACATGCCTGGTTTTCACAGGGGTCATAAAAAGGCATCAGAACCCTTGAAACTGGAATTCTAAATGGTTGTAAGCCACTATGTGGATTCTGGGAATTGAGCCCACGTCCTCTGGAGGAGCAACAAGTGTTGCTAATTGCTGGATCATCTCTCTAGTCACTGTGAAATGTTTTGAACCTGAACCCCAAGGGACAATCTTTATTCGGTCATTCTACTGTCCCCAGTTAATCATGGACACCTACCAGACCCTCATGGAGAAGAGTCTGTGGTGGATGGAATCTCCTTGGGTCTTTGGTTCCCAGGAATTCTATACCCTTGATGTAGCCCGTGTGCAGCTTTTAGCACTTTTAGTAAACTCTAGCGTCTAGTCATTCTTCAAACATGCAGGAGAGCATTTCCATCGGGAGAGGAAGGGTGAGCTAGTTAATACTCACACCTCCCTCCTCCAAAGTCCCTGCCTACCTCTCTACTTCAGGGAAAGTCTTCCTTCACCCTCCACCCCCGATGGTGTTGTCTTCCTACAATGGTTTTTTACCATTTTTACTTTTCAGTTCCTTCATCCTCCTCTGCCAGAGAAGGGTATCTTCATTTGGAGCCAAAGACATGACACAGACACTGGTTTGGTCTCTAAAAGAGCTAGAGTTTTCTGTGAATTGGGGCCATGAGATAGGCATCCCATCTTTCTTGCCTTCCCATGTCCCATTGCATACAGTTCTGAAGTCCCCACAATAAGAAGCCTTTTCATCTATAAACACCACATGGTCTAACTCTGCCTTTGCTGCATTGCCCTCCCCCCAAAGCTAGCTGGGCTTCTCACTTTTAAAAGTTCATTTTTTTTTCCCGGAGGAGCTTCTCCACTGCCTCCTTGGTCCAGACTTTAGTCCAAAATGCCACTTCCTTGTCCTTCAGCCCTTGGGCTGCCTGAGTGGTTGCACCAATCTTCAAGTATTCTTCGTTCTGATTGTATTCTTGCCACGCAAACAATGTCTTATCACTGGGGTTCCTGGAATCAAAATCAAAGTTTCTCAGATCTGCTATGCGGTTCCCATGTTTCTCTCTAAATTGGATGGATCTTGGGTGTATGGATGTATATTGCTGCCATGGGACTTACTGCTCTTGGGATGAGGAGCACTCCATCTACTTGGACAGCCTGACCACTGTTAGAGAGCTCTCATTGTCAAAGTACTATGGTCATATGCTCAGGCCTTTGTCCACTTAAACTTTAAAATCTACCACTTCCCCACTCGAAACCCCGTAACATCCTACTTCCCCCACTAACCCTGTCCACCAGTCTCACCCATTCCGAGCAAAATTGCCCCAAAACTTCATCACCAACTTGCTGATGTTGATCTCTTCACTTGAGGCACTCCCTATGAGGAAGAGGATAAAAGCCCTTAGTTGCTCCTACTGGTCCATAGGCCAACAGCATCTCTGCCATGCAAGCCTTTACCATGGTGGGTTCTGTACTCTTGTTCCATATCAACTGGGTGAAAATCTGCATTTGAATAAAATCCTGGCCAATTTCACACATTCAGCAATGCGCATGTGGTTCATTAGTAAGCTGGATGCTTTTGCTTTCTATGCTGCATCTTCAGATTTTCCCATGAGTATGAGATGCCAGCAGGCTTTCTCTACCTTGTAGGACTGCTATTGACTGTTGGGTCTTTCTTTAAATCTCTCTCTCTCTCTCTCTCTCTCTCTCTCTCTCTCTCTCTCTCTCTCACACACACACACACACACACTTTTAATAGTCTGAAATATATGAGAAATGTGAAGATCCTCATGAGTAATTCAGCTTGGAGACCCTGGTGTGCCGTGGAGACCCTGGTGTGCCATGGAGACCCTGGTGTGCCATGGAGACACTGGTGTGCCATGAGAGACACTGGTGTGCCATGAGAGAAGTCATAAGTCACATGCAACTGCTGAGAGTTAAGGTATGGGAGACATTTGGAAAAATATTCAAATAGTGCATAAGCTAAAAATATGTGAGTTTTAAATAAATAGTGACATATGGAGAAACACTATATACCTAACTCAAAGTTAATGCAAATTCCAGCCTTCCCCATACCCTTATGAGTAGGAAACTACCGGCATTCTCTTTTTCAAGCAATGCCCTGCAGGTGAAGTTACAGGTCAGGATTCTAAGAGACTATATACTGGAGACACAAGCACAGTCCTCTTACATGCCCGTTGGGCAGGGAAAGACTAGGGACTGCTCAAGCTACCTCAGCTCCATTCTGTTGAGCCATGAAACTAAGATCAAAGAGGAGAAACTCTCTCAAGGATACCCAAAAAAGACTGGAGCTCAGGCCTTCTAATTCCAGGCTCATAACTAAAAAGGAACCATTACCTTTTGTAAATGGGGCACCAAATACTGAGAAGAGTTCATCCCCATGGTCTCCCATCACCATCTCAGGTTTCAGATCCGATGAGAAGCTTGGGTGATACTGAAATTCATACACGTAGACGGGGGCTCCAGCATCTGAGAAGACACCAGTCCATGTTCAATTCATGTGGAGGCATAAATCTGGATGGTATCAAGGTTCCCAGCTCTAAAAGGAGCTCCCGACTGTTCCCTGGCACTCTCCAGCTTCCACCATCTATGCTGAACACGTGTGTGGCAGTATGTCACCGTGAGCCTCCTGATCTTCCTGGGTCACTTACTTGTCTCCTGACTGCTGCTTTCCAAAATCACCTTCTGAATTAACTGCATGCATTTGGGTCTTTTCCTCGGCATGAGCTACTTTCTAGCAGATAATACAGCAGGAGAGCACACATCCCCGATCATGTAGAACCAAGACTAGGGGCCTAACTCTCAGCAGTGTCCACGTCTATCCACGCTCGGAGATAAATGAGTTAGAAACTCATACTGATGCCAGCGACCCTCTGCAACACAGCCCCTGGGTCTCACCTCTGTGACGACGAGCCACAATGACAGATGGCACGGCAAATAACACATCTCCGATCAAGTCTACAAACCGGTCTCTGTTTCTGACAAGGTCTTCTGCCCCTCCTAAGTATTCCTTAATGGCTGCAGGAATCACATCCTCGGAGATATTCTGAAATGGATCAAGGAAGTAACCCCTGTCCTAAATGGTAAGCAATGTGACTTCTTTGGCCAGATTATAAGTCTTTGCTGATCATGAACCTTTTTTTAACTCTTTAGTCTCTGCTAGGTTAATGAAGTGTTAAAGGCATGAAAATGAGACAGAACCCCAAGCCTACATATGTCTGTGCCATTGGTGTTTCTGTTATTTGAGATGAGCCCCCAGCCCTTCTGTGCTCCTTCATCAATTCTCACAATCCCCATCAGCCTCTTACGAGAAAGGGACTAGATTTCCTCAGAAGAGATGTAGCTGTCTTCTGGTCCAGTTTGCCTGAAGAGAGTGGATATCCCATAATCTGTTGAAAAAAATTATTGAGAACTTGAGAATCTTCAAGAATTAACAGGAAGAACCCAGTAAGAAAACCAATGAACTCAATTAAAAGCATGACATTTCTTTGTTGGGTCTCAATGAACATAGATCTTCCAAGAGTTAAAAAAATCAGTGAGACAAAAGGACTTAAATCTAGACTCAAAACATACTAAAGCATGTGCACACAGACATGTGCGTGCCTATGTGCTTGTGCATGGTGTGTGTATTTGACATGTTAATCTATGGGGTATGCTGGTCCTCCAGTTGATGAGAGAAAATTCAAACAATGGTGATGTATACAGAAGCAGAGAGCTCAGGGATAGAGGCCATAGAACACACATTCCTCAGACTCGGGTGACAGAGGAAACCAATATCAGTCAAAACGCCTGTGTTCTTGGTGACCTCTGGATTCCTCCTGCTGCAGTGAGAGTTGCAGAACTCTACACATGCTCTGGTCATATCCCAACCTCTACACTCAGAGACAGGACTATCATACGGCTAAGTAGCACCGCAGCCAAAAGAACGCCCCGGAATAAGCAGAACCTCCTACAACGCCTGCCTGAGAAAATGCGATGCTTTCAGATGCAGTCATTCTGAAAAGCTTCAATTGTTGATCACTTTCCTGCTTGGGATATGACTCCTAGACTCAAAATATTTTCTCAAGGATGTGAAAGTAATCTCTAAACAATAAAAATAACTCAAAACATGTTTGAATAACATGTTGGGGGAGAGAAGTCTTGGCCAGACTACCAGTCTCCGTGGAAAGGTATTTGAATTCCACGAGCACTGCACTTCACAACCCTGAGTCCTGTCATGAAGAAAGCTTGACAGTTGTCCTGCAGGTGACTGTTAGCTCACAAAGCGTGGCTGTAGCCATTGGACTCAATTGCAGTGTCCTCTTTGTGCTCAGCGCATCCTGGAGTCATCTATATCTATTGGTGTCAGAGATGTAAGTTCCAATTGTGATTGATTGTTTAACTTACTGCAGTCATATTACTGCATAAAGCCTATCCTATTGCTTTAACTAGCATCTGGCTTAACTGTCCACCAGGGGGTCTTAGATCACGTGTGGAGATCCACAGGACCTGGAACTGCACATGCAAACTGGAAACAGTTATGCCAGGCCCAGCTCTCCTGAACCTCTAGTTCCTTCCTATATCTGACATCCTTCTGAGAAAGGCACAATTAATATCTCTATGGGTCAAGTCAGGACTCTTTAATAGGAAGATTAAATTCAGGAGATACATGGCAAGGTCTTCGAGGCCTGAACCCTCCAGGAGACATTTGAACCGTCCTGGAGAAGATTTTTGTGGCAGTGTCTTCGCAGGACAATGAGCTCAACTTCTCTGAACTCAGAGAAGAGGTAGTAAAGAGGGAAGCCTTGAATGACTTAGGGTGGAAGAGTGTGTCCGCATGAGGTCTGTACATTCTTACCAGTGGAAGAAGCCAACCAAACTCTTGCTTGTTGATGCCCACCATGTAGGGGACAGTGCTGAAGTTCTTCTCAGCCAGGATCTCTTCTGGAGTCTTCGGCAGGAACACTCCATCAACTGCAGTAGGCAGGAAGGGGCAGCTCTGGGGGAGAGAACAATGCAATATCTGTGATTGCTTCTTCCCAGAGAATGCTTATGTCCCTTCCTTTGTGAATGCAAGGCCAGTACCCAGTCTCTGGCGGCTATGAGCCATAGTCACAGAGACTTGGAGTCCTGACAAGGGGGCTGAGGCACGAGGGCAGCGCTCCAACTGGGAGCTAGCAATAATGATGCAGAGGGGTGTGCAGAGCATCTTCACTTAAATTAAAATATACTTGATATGAGAATAATTGACGTTTATTTACACATAAATACATATGTATACATATAGCTATTACGCAAATATGGAGATATTGCTCTTTGTAGTAACTATGTAGTAACTATGTCTTCAAAGTTGCAGTAAATATAAAATTAGCAAATACTGAGTCACTGCTCTAAGGAGAAATCTAGAGTTAGAATCCCCTATCCCTAGGAGCCTCTGGTTACAAAGTTTCCATTAGTTCTTATCTGTGTGGGAGTTCCTGTTTATAAGTGCATTATGCTGTTTAGGTTTATTAATGCATGCAACATTTATAAAATGCAATGGCGAGGAAAGGTTTAACATTTTTCTGATCCGAGTAACTCAACTGTAAATTCCTTTTGGTTTCAGTCTCACAAGCATGCTTTCCATCATGTTTTTTAAAAGAATTCATCATCGTGAGCTGGGCTTAGTGGCCCATGCCTGAAACTCTAACATTCCGGAGCCTGTGGCAGAAGGCTCGCTACAATTTTGAAGGGATCCTGAGCTACATTCTGAATTCCAGATTAGCCTGGGCTAGAGACTGAGACATTATCTCCAAAAAGAGGTAAAGAAGGAAGGGAGGAGAAAAAAAGAAAAGCCAAACCTTCAGAACAAAAGAGGAAGTTAACCAGCTCCCGTTTCTGCAGACGGCTGCCTTTCCATCCGCCCAGCTTTATCCCACACTGCACACAGAGCAGTCCTTCCCCACAGCAAGACAAACAGATACACTTCCTTCCTCTTCGGGGTGTGCTGTGCTGTTAACTAAGGCTCTCACCACCTGCCAGTTTCATTTTTCTCTTAAATCTGAATACATAACATCTTTTTTTTTCCTGCTCACACATTCCAAAACTGAAATGGAGGTGCCATAGACAATGGAAGGTTCTAATGGAGCCTCCCCACAACAGTGCCATTTGGAAGAATGCAATGTAAACAAGAATGGGGGATCTAGCGGGGGATACACTGTTGACAGGGAGCACTGGAGTAGGAGTCAGGCAGGACTTAATTCTTATCCTCATGTTACCCTGAAAAACAATTTTCCCTCGTAGGGCATCAAGCAGGATACACACAAGGAATCCACACAGGAAAACTCCCCATTCATAGTTCAACATAGAATAACACTAAGAAGATTAAAAACTGATAATTCAGAGGGCAAAGATCCTTACCTCTCTGAGGTCTCCAAGTAAATTGACCGTAAAAGTTTTCTGTGAAGATAGAGGTAGAGATTTTGGTGAGATGGTCGCCATGTGTAAAAGCTGACCCATTGATTATCATCCCTAACGTATCAGATGCTCCCTCCTGGCTCCTCCATATGTGGGCCCAAGGTAACAGAAGACTGCACAGAATTCTCTGAATGTTGGCATGGACTAGTATGAGAGAAGATAGCATCAAAGGGGCAGAGTCTCAGGCTCGGAGCCAAGATTGCTGGAGCTCTGGAAAAGACACCTAGTACCTATGCCTAGGCTACTCTTTATCTTGTCCATCTACCCATTTCCCCTGCTAACAACACCCCCAATTCTCCTTTGAGGAAAAACGAAATAATCAAATGACTTTGGTAGCGGGGATACAACGGTGAGATAGAGCAGGAGGTAGAACGGTTTGTCCCCCTCCCACCCTTTCCCGCTCTCACTTTTTCAACTCAGACATCTGCGTGTGAGTTGAGTCACCATCGCCCTGAAGCTAGAGACTAGTCCAAACATGGACACATACACTGTCAATCCAACAGAATTCAAGTCAGATGCCAGGACTAGACAGTTTATAAGGAAACAGGACATAAGTGCGAAGTGCTCTGTCATTAACGTGACAAGAAGATAAATGTGCTTAGAAAGACGCCAATAAAGAAGCATGGAAAGCTGTGGCGTAGACTCTCAATAATCTCCAAAGTGCCACATCCCAAGACATGAGTCACCTGAAGATTCTGTTGCTCTTTCCTTTCTCTGTCTGAGGCCTCTTGCCTCTTGTTCTCTTACATTAGTAAACCCTAACCCTAATAATCTCACTGGCCAGTCTAAACCATGCTTTTCTGAGTGTGTTCATCAAGACTGCAGTGTTCACAACTCTATGGCTTAGCTTTCAGTCTGGCCTCTATATGAGAATCAGTCCTAGGATCCATCCACTGTAGTGGATAGGGTAACGCCTGTAATGCCTTGATCCTACACAAGTAACTAAAGGCAACTGGGGAAAGTTGGGAGCTAAGGGAGGTGGTATCTTCCCCAGGAAGAGCACACCAATTGATTGTCCAGTACCAAGTGATCAACCCTAAAAACATAAATACAAGAAACATTTTATGGTCTGAACAGGTTATATTTAGGAATATATTTGAATAGACAAATACGTATATTTATGCAATAACTATTAGTGAGAAATGAGATCAAAAATTTGAAGGAGAGAGGGGGAGGCTATATGAGAGCATTTGGATGGATGAAAAGGAAAGAAGAGATTTTGTAGTTGTATAACCTTAGAAATAAAAAAATAGCTATACTGGATGGATGGATGGATGGATGGATGGATGGATGGATGGATGGATGGATGGATGGATGACAGATAAAGAAATAGTATGGGGAAAAAGCCTAGTATGGTGCACTCACCTTTATCCCAGGCTCGGGAGGCAGAGGCAGGCAGATCTCTGTGAATTCGAGCCTAGCCTGGTCTATAGAGTGAGTTCAGAGACAGCCAGGACTATACAGAGAAACCCTGTCTAGAAAAACAAAAGAGAGAAAAGAAAGAAAGGAATAAAGGAAGGAGGGATGAAGGGAAGAAAGAATAGGAAGTCTAGTCCCAAAATTGGGAAAAGAATCTCATAAAATCTAAATTATTGGAATAATTATTATTGGAATAATAATAAAATAGTTTATTAATTAGAAAACATTTTAAGAAGTGAAGATAAATTGTGGTACAATCCTTTTTTAAAATGTGCTTAACAACCCCATCTTAAAATTCATAATAGTAATTATTTGTGGATGGGGAATTTAAAATTTTTTAAATAGATATGAAACATTCATAGGATGATTTATTTCTTTAGGATAAGTTATTACATGGTTGTAGTATTTTGTTTTGTTCAAGAGCTGAGGACTTTGCTCTGGCTGTACCAGTGCTATACAGGTCACATCCCCAGCACTATTACACAATTTTCACCCTGCTGCTTTTGGGCTTTCTTATAATCGGGATATTTCATAAGAACATAGAATTATGGAATTCCAAGTTTGGATCAAAAGGCTTCTAATCGATGAGACCTTTCCCAGCCACCCAACGCAAGGTACAGCTAAATAGAGAAGTCCTGAGGTAAGGACACAGGTGGGGCCACTCAGAAGAGCACACCTACCAACTTCAGGGTGATCTCCATGAGTTCGTCCTCTGTCTTCTGGCGAAGGCAGTTAACCATGACAGCTGATGTGGTGGTTTTACACCCAGCAGCAATGGCAACTTACTATACAAAATCAAAAGTAACAGCAGGTTAAGATCAATAGCCCTTCCCTCCATCCATGTAGACGGAAGGGTTTGCTGCCATCTTCGATTTCTGAAGAAGGCAGGGAGTCCTTGAAAATCCTCTGGACCCACAGGCCTGTGACCAGCAGAGGTTGACATCTGCTTCTAACTGAAATAATGGCGTTATATCTATATCTCTGTTACTTGAACTTTAAAAATGGGCATGTTGTCAAAGCAGAGGACTTAACACGATCTGTGTTCAATTCAGTGAAGAGCAAGGGATCTTAAATTTCACTCTATGCTTCACAACAGCCTCCTCCACTCTCTGGTCATTTCCTTTCCTACCAATAAATAAGGGTGATTATTGCACCTGCCTCGTAAGGAAAGCTAGTCCCAGGGATATAGTGAAGGAAGGTTTCCTATCTCTTTACGTCATAATTTATAGGAAGCCTAGACAGCACAAATTATATGAAGATATATCCAAACATAGAGAACATGGTTTGAGTGGAGCCCTGCAGGCTTTCTGGCTCAGCCATTCTCATGTCTGGTATTCCTTGAGCATCTTTAATTTCGTCATACGATATATTCCAATTTCAGGTTCCCCTCCCCCAACTCCTCCCAGATCCTCCTACCTCCACACCTCCCCAAATTCACACTCTTTCCATCTCTCTTTCATAATAATATATAATAATACATCTCATAATAGTAGCACCAATGATGAGGAGAAGGAAGAGGAGGAGGGTTAGAACAACAAATGGGGAAAAGGTCAAAGAAAAAGCAGAAGAAACTTCTAGAAGCAGTGACACACGTGTTCACCAACAGAAATCTCATAAAATCACAAAACTGGAAATCAAATGCCCAAACCAAGCATTATCACACACACACACACACACACACACCTCCAAAAATGTTACTGGGTTCATTTTGTCTTGGCCCTGTATGGGGCCTGCCCTTAATAGTAGATTGTATATTCAGGGAGATTCCATCAGAGAACACTTTTTTTTCCCTTTGTGAACAGTACTTTTGAGGGATTGTGTCCACTTCCTCTCTCTGCACTGGGACCTCATGTGGTTTAGACCTGAATCTCTAGGCAAGAAAGACTGCCAAGGACTCCAGAAGAGCAGGAGAAAGGGAGCTGCCCAAGGTAGGTCTTACCTCAGCAACAGGTTTGACATCTTTCCTGACCATACCAGGGGTGAGAGCCACACCACTCTCAGAAATGGCCCTGTGGAAGAGGTTCTTGGCCAGAGGAGACAACACCTGACAGGAAGAAACAGAGCTTGTATTCATAGGAGTGGTCAGTGATTCTCTTGACTTTGAAGTCTCTCTCTATCTGCTTCGTGGCCCTGGCTGTTCAGCTGGGGACTTTGGTACACTATAGACACAACCGTGTATCCCAGCATGCATCTCAGGCTGCCTATATGGCCAAGTTCCTGAGAGAAACTGGTGTGGAACCAGAGTTTGGAGTAGGAAGCAGAACAGAAAGTTAAGTACTCAACCATAATGACAAAACTATTGGAAAGAGAGTTAACAATCCCTGACATCGGGCTGGAGAGATGGCTCAGAGGTTAAGAGCACTGGCTGCTCTTCCAGAGGACCTGAGTTCAATTCCCAGCAACCACATGGTGGCTCACAACCATCTGTACTGAGATCTGGCGCCCTCTTCTGGCGTGCGGGCATACATCGAGGCAGAATGTTGCATATATAAATAAATAAATCTTTGAAAAAAAAAACAATCCCTGACATCAAATCCAGTCAAGCACCTCTATTTCTTAGAATTATGAAAAGCTATTTTGAACACCCCCCCCAAAAAAAAGAGCAGAGCTAAAGTTTTACCTCATATGCCTGAGGTTCTGGGTTTGAGCCAAAGTAGAAATTTAATAGTTACTATACTTTAAAAAACACATTGCAATGTTTTTGTAGCTGCTAAATCACGAAACAAATACATTTTTGAACAATGAGGCCATAGGGATAACCCTCTGCTCCTCCCTGAGGCAGCTAGAGTTCCTTACCTCTCCCAACACCTTCTGCGCCCTCAGTGCCCTTAGTCTACTTCCACACCAACACGACCCATCACTGTCCCCTGGACTGTGTCTGTCCCACATTCTCTGTTCTACTCTCTGCTTGTCACTTGGCTCATTCTTCCCTCAGCCACCTTTATCAACCTTTCATTTCTCAAACCTAGGTGTTCTGCCTCTAAGGACAGAAAAATCCTCATATCACCTAGAGGAAACCCTTGTCTGTTAGAATAAAATATAGGCATAAATCTTCATGTGTTTGAATTAGGTTTATAAAAAAGAAAAATCCTCATATTACCTAGAGGAAACCTTTGTCTGTTACCAAGTGCCCCCAACACATAGACCTATCTTGTAGCCATTGAATGAGATTCTGTCTAACTCTTTTTTTTTTTTTTTGCTTCTCCGTATTTGTATTCTATCAACCCCTAGTTCACTAGACTGGTAACGTCCTAATGCTAAGTGATTAGCAAAGAAGAGAAGCCTCTCCATGAAAGGATGGGTATGTCATTGGCACAGACAGAATTGGATGTTACTACACAAACCTGAGTTCTGAGCTTTCTGGGGTCAAAGAAAAGTTGACCCTTTGCTCAACACTATCTGATACTGTACAATAAGTTAACTGAACTCTGAGAGCAAAAGTACCATGGCTGGATGGACTGGCCTCCAAGAGATCCTATTAGTGGTCTAGGCATGAGACCTGGTGCTGGGGACACTTACAAGAACAGAGACACTTTCACCTCCTGCTGACTCTCCAAAGATGGTCACAGAGTCTGGGTCTCCTCCAAAGTTGACAATGTTGTCTTGAACCCAGCGTAACGCAGCCAGCTGATCCAGGTGGCCCCAGTTCCCCCGGCTGTGTTCATCTCCTGTGCTGCAGGACAATAGGGTGCGAATATTGACGTCACAGCAGGTTCTACAAAATTTTTTTTTTTTTTTTGGTTTTTCGAGACAGGGTTTCTCTGCAGCTTTAGAGCCTGTCCTGGAACTAGCTCTTGTAGACCAGGCTGGTCTCGAACTCACAGAGATCCGCCTGCCTCTGCCTCCCGAGTGCTGGGATTAAAGGCGTGCGCCACCACCGCCCGGCTTACAGCAGGTTCTAAAGAGCACAGCTTGACCAGGAGCTCAGTGTGAGCTTTCGGGAATATGTCTTCTTCTGCATTCTTGACACAGGGACCTTCATTGCCCCAATCCTGATAGCATGGGGCTTTCCTCGCCCAGAAAGTGTGTGCTGAGACATTATGTACCCCAGAGTGGTCTAAGACCTAGAGCACACCTGAGAACTAAACAAAAACTTCCAAAAATCAGAATGAGATGAAAAGAGAGCATAATGCCATCTAGTGGGGATATTAAAATGAGCCAAGGAGCTAGCAGGAGGCCTGGAGGAAAGAATGTAAGATTTCATGACCATGGAGGGATCCTCTGAGGCACCGGCATTTAATAGAGGCCTGAATAGAATGAGGACATCTATCTCAGAAATTATCAGAGGAAGGAAGTAGAGCCAAGTACAAAGACCTCAGGGTCATGAGAACAAAGCAGCAAATGAACAGCTGGAATCACTCGGGGCTTCACTGGGGAGGAAGATGATGCATCCAACAAGATGGTGCATAACCAAAGCCAGGAGAAGGATTCTCTCAAAGAGGCAGTAGCAACTGACTGTCGTGGCTGATGCAGTGAGTCCCATATGGTTAGGAGTACCATTGAAGGTCTCAATTGGTCTCTATGGCAGCCTGGAGGGCATGGGCAGATGAAAACATGCCTGCAGGAGCACTCACTAGGTTCATTCAGGAAACAGTCCTTCCTTTCCTTTCCTGTGAGAAGATGTATAGCATTTGACAACTACTCAACCACTGTACTATGCAGTGACCACAAGTATAGAGGAATGCAGTGTGCTGCCAGCACAAGTCAAGAGAGGTGAGTGTTTCAGAAGGGACAACACTAAGAGTGGGCCATAGAGAACACGTCAGTGCATCACAGGGTAGCAATCAAAGCAGGAGAAACAGTTCAAACATTCAAAAGTAGATCCACAGGCATTTCTGGGGAAGGAGGAGGTAGGTGAGGCTAATAATGAAGGGAGCAGATGCTTTTTGAAGGAGTTGAGCAAATGGTTCTATGAGAGATTACATCACTATAGCTGGGTCCTAAAGTCTTTGAATCAGCAGCTGTTATGATTTAGATGTCGTTTGTGCTACCTAGGCTTATTGCTCCCCAATGCAGCAAGAATATACAGTGATGGATCCTGTAATATACCCATGAAAGACCCAATGGAAGGTGATTATGTCTTCAGGTGCTGGCTGCATTTGGAAGGTATCTGTGAGAAAGCTCTTATAGTAAGAACAAGGCTCCTCTTTTTGGTTTCCTAGATCACCATGAAATATATCTAGGTGTCTAAGTAGAAGACTCCATGTTGATGCATTGACAATGTGACAGTGTTAATAAAGGGCCTCACCAGATGCCACCATGAGGTCACTTGATCTTGGACTTTGACTCTCAAAGAAAAAGAGCTAAGTTCATCTTTTTGTTATTGTGTATCATCAGTATGCAACTGACAATTATGGGAGTTAATGTGCTGTCTCTAGTGACCTACCTGAAGAATCCCCAGATGCCCAGGCGATACTGAATGGCCACCACAACCACGTTTTCATGGGCAGAGAGGGCCAGTCCGTCGTAGGTGGATGCCCCACCCACCACCAGAGAACCTCCATGGATCCACACCATCACCTGCAGGACACAGCAGCAAGGACCATAAGAAGCAGCACTAGGAAGGCCATTAGAAACTGTCTGTGCTGGTTGTCTTTTCCTCACCCTACCTGAAAGAGGTCAGTGCCCAAAGTCTGTCAGTGCCTAGCAAGGATGCAACAAAAAGCATCTTCTTCAATCTCCTCTCACCAGCGCTGGGCCCACCGTCAAACTTTATGTCTCCTGGAAGTGCATGCCTTTCGCTCCCACCCTGAGTACCATGTATTTTAATGGTCTTCATATTAATAGTGCCACTGCAGGCACAGGAAGGACCAAGGATGCCCTGTTTTCCCCAATACTCACTCCCAGACTCTTCATCTACCTGAATTTATACTCCATATCAGTTAACTCTGTAGTGATGGGTGAAATTATATCGTGTGTGGTGACTATCTCAAGACCCATTTATTCCTCCTGGGATGTTTTGAATGAGAATGGCTCCCATAGGCTTATATATCTGAATGTTCGGTCCCTGGCTGGTGGAATTGCTTTGGAAGGATTAAGAAAGGTCACCTTGTTGGAGTAGATACTTCACTGCACCTGAGTTATAAAGTTTCAAAGGTCAATGCCAGGCCATGAAGTGTTTAAATAATATTATAACATTGCCAGTAAAGAAAAACTTACAATTTGTGACATATACCAAGAACTGACCTCCAAACATTAGAAAATAACTTTCTTATCCATTCTTGGTGTCATTCAATTCCTGGACTCTTCAACTTGAGAACGTTGTAACCCTAGCTTATTTTATAATTGTCTTCATTATTTTTTTCTTTTAATGCGATTGTTGGCATTCAGTGATCTTAGACTTACACTATCTCTCTTTTAATATATTTTACCTTTGGATTACTCTTTTAAAATGTTCTTTTGTGTCTTGTCACATTCTCAATATATAGCCATGAAGGCATTTGTTCCTGTTCTCTCAACAACAGTCTAAAGAGTAAACTACATGACACAGAGATCACATCGATGGTTCAGGGCAGTTGTGCCATGGTTTCCATTGCTCTTACCCTTCCTGGGGCCACTGGTTGGTGCATTCGTGCTGCTCTTGCTTAGGCTTGGTATTTAAAACCATGTAAAATTTGTGTCTTCTAGGATATGACAATTTCAAACTATATCACTAATAATCAGGGATTCTAGTCAACTTCTGCTAGAGGAAGTTCAGTCTCCATTCCAACTGTGATCTGACTTAGGTGAGAACTACACCTCTCAAAGGCACAGGGAAGGTTTTAAAAGACAGATCATCATCTTTCAGTCCCCTCAAAAAAGTACTCTAGGGATCACAGCTCTTAGGGGAGAGATTAGGATAGAGAGGGATACTCCAGAGGAATCAAGATTGATAAATGAGAGAATCCAATAGCAGAGGAAAATTGGAAACCCTTCTGACCATGGAAACAAAGCAGCCTGTATGGAAGCCATGACCAGTGATCTTCAAATGCTGGCAAACCCAGACTGTGAACAACTATGAAAATGACTTCTGAAAGAGAGATTGTCGTGGCCCAAGGCCCCTGAACCTCAAATCCCTCCCAGCCCTCCAGCTCACTTCATTCTCAGCAGTACTTTTTCTTAATAAACTTTCTCTATTTCTATCACTATTTGTGTGTCCCTGATCTATTCTTTGTTCCAGAAAACAAAAACGTAGATGTCTTTGTAGGAGCACTCTAGACACTAATCCACCCCTATAATACTAGAAGGCAAGACTGTGAGAATGGCCCATGAACCTCCTCTTACTGACCCCAAATCTGGCTGTGTATGGGTACCCTGAGTGCACATAGAAGATGAAGCATGCATGAGTGAGCTCTGTCCCCACTTCCTGTGGTTTCAAAGCACATACAGAACAAAACAGAAATTCTAAGATCACAACTTCTCCCTTCACTTCCAGGCTAAAAGCCAGCACATCTCAGAGAGGTCATGATACCCTGACCTCTTCTGCCCCACGAGTCATCTTCTGTTCCAGCAGCCCCTTCAACTTCAGCCTCCAACTAATAGCCAGCCCCATTTCTGGTCCTTCATTTATTTGGAAAATTCTAACTCACTGGGTCATCAGCCTGTGATGAGATGAGGAGGGATATGAGCTGTTAAGCCCCAGATGTTTGGCCACCAAGCTTCTGACACTGTCTCCCTCTGCACCCTCCACACTGCCATAGGACAGGAGGTTTTTACATGTGATAGTGGCGGCCTGTAGAAGTGATAGCTGTGTGCTGTGGAAAAGCCTCATATCATGCTTAGCTCATGACAAAGACACTGGTTTGGTGATCAGAAAACCCAATCTCTTGTCCTCTATCACTAATGGTTGATGTCCTTTTCTTCAATTATTGCCCCAGTTTCTCTGTCAAATAAAAAGTTCATAATTTTTCTCTAAGATTTGTTTCAGGTTTAATTTGCTTCAAATTATACCTAGGCTGTACTGAGGATCATATTCTCTCTCTAGTAACTAAGACCAGTCACTGCCTTTCTGTTGGTGTCAGGGAACTT
This sequence comes from Arvicola amphibius, assembly GCF_903992535.2. Lineage (NCBI taxonomy): Eukaryota > Metazoa > Chordata > Mammalia > Rodentia > Cricetidae > Arvicola > Arvicola amphibius. The sequence continues at coordinate 6,243,713 of NC_052061.1, read as the reverse complement.
GAAAGAGCAAGGTGTGCATGGCAGTCTCTACTACAGTCTGGTTGACATCTCTGGGACTGCATGAGGGAAGGAACACTTGCATTCCCAATAGTTACAGAATTCTCTGGATCTCTGAACTAATCCTGGCCCATGAAGCCCCTGGACCCAGCTCCCTTCATTCCCCCTCAAATTGCATAGAAAAGCCAGATGCTGGAAATCACAAGTCCAGATCAGTGGTCCCCATGCTCACCGGCAGCCTCACGCTCTTTGTCAAGTCAGCAGGAGTGTAAATATTTAGGTAAAGACAGTCTTCAGAAAACTGGAGAGGGATGCTCTCCTTTCTGTTGGTGAAGAGTTCATGAAGCATTTTCCCTACCGTAGGATCTTGGGAGCACCTGAGAAGAAGAGAGCACATCTGAGATCTACCAGACAGATACTGGGCATGTCACCTGGAGCTCAGCTTTGCCCCGTGAAGCTTGAACCTGGAAATGAGGTAGGTATCAAGGGTAAGAGGGCCTTTGTGGTTCCTGAGGAACCCTGGGATGCTGTAGAGCCTCCTGAATCTGCAGAGGATGCAGACCCGGCATCATTCCTCTTCCTGGAGTGTTCGGACTGCCTTACTCCATGATAGGAGCTCCTCACACACCAAACCTACCCTGGGAGATGGCACTCCCTGTTCTGTCCGATGGCCTTTCTTCTGCTAGGCTTTGTATAGACTATAGGGTGGCCACATAAATATGATACAGTTCTTGAGAGTCTTCCATCAACCAGAAGAGCTACCTCCAATGACTCACAGCCCCTGGCAGGTCAGGGGCCATTTCTCTGTGAGGCAAAGAGTTGCATTCTAGTTCTGCCTCAGTGACTAAGGTGCTAGGTGACATTGGTGAATTTCTGTCCTGCTCTGGTTCCTAATCTTTCAGGTGCAGATGAGAAGAATGCTGTCTTGAGGGACCTTGCAGCAGCCCTGGTCTGCTAAGTTTCTAATTATTCACCTGCCCCAGTAATCATTGGTTACTTCCCTGATGAGATGTCTTGGAGATTATTCCCAGATTGTAACTATTAATAAGAACTGAGTTCTCCTAGTTGGTTTAACTTGGCATTTGTTTTGAGTCCCTTTTTGCAATAATTCGTTTGAGCTCCAGATTAGCCACAAGTGTGTTCTTTCATGTCCTCGATTTATAAATGAGAAAGATGGGGCACAGGTTGATTAGAGAAACTGCCCAAGATATATCACGAGCAGGAGGGAAGCATAGTATTTACGTCTCAGGTAAAGGATAACCAACATCCCCTGAGCCCAGTAGTCAAGTGGCAAGATCTGAGATACTAGAGAGGAATTTCTGGTTTCCATCTTGGAGAGTGTGGCCTATGTCAACAATAGCAAGGGGAATAATATTCATAATGTGTTTTAATTTTCAAATATCAAAGAAGAAAAAGAGTTCAACATCACCAGAAATTTAGATAACTATAACACCAAGATTTGATACTATAAATTATTACTGTGATTTTATATTGTTATTTTTCTTATTCACTAACCACAAAACAAGCATTTTTGATTAAGTCCAACATTAGCAAGCATCTGCTAAATAAGGACTTTTTATGTATCAATGAAAGAAGTGTGTATATTTAGAATATTTATGAAGGGAAATTGAGCCAAAAGCACATATTATTTGACTCAGTAATGTCATTGCTGGGGCTGAAATATTCATGAAAGTGTATAATTATGTTGCTAAAACATATCCACCATATTCTTATTTATTTTGTCAAGCATGTCAAAAACAACTCAATAACCTCCCCCAAAGAAATTGAGTAAATAAACTATATTTCAATAGCAAAATTAAGGCAGCTTCTTAACATCAGGCTATGATAATTATACTATGGAATGATGTTGATACTGATGATATTCTTATAAATGAATAAAGAACCAGCCACCGTGCCTCTATGTATAATCAGGAAGAAATTGCACCACAAAGACAAAGACGAGAAAGTACGACAGAAAAGCCAGCCCCTCCCTTCTCTCTGGGTGACGAAACGGGTGCGGTTTCAATTTTCCTGTCTCTGCTTCCTGTATTTCCCAACAATTTTTTGCCAACTGCTTGCTTTATACTTTTAATCAAGAAATGAAAAGACTAAGTGTTCTCTTAAAGGGAAAGACATTTTAGAAGACCAAAAGAAGTGGGGTTCTGGAGCCTCCAAAATGACCTGAGAAGATGGGCAGTGTCTGAACTGACTTTGGCAGGTGCCCGGAATTCTTGGGGAGTGGCAGTCAGACCACCTGGAGTACCCAGCTTTCTTCACCCATGGGCCATTGTGACCAAGGAAAACCAACCACCAGTCAGCCTGTGATTAGTTAACAAGACTGGATTTGCAGTGAACCTCCATTACCCGTCACCCATATCCATTCTTACCCAGCCCACACCGCCCCACCAACATGTAAGACAGAACAGACAGAATCTTACTGTTCAACTTCTTTATCTCATCAAAGCACTTAGCATTTCTATCATATTCGCTAAATAATTTATTAGTTTACTTGTTGTCTCTTAACAGCGAGATTCATGAAGATAACTGTTTTCTTTGCTCATGCATTCAAACTCCCAGGGCATGCCCAACTCACAAGAAGCACATGTTGGTTATGGGCTCTAAGAAGCCGTGACAGTTCTACACTGGTTTAATTTCTACAGTGCTCTTAAGGACTCCAGACAAAACAGTTGATCACAGAACTGCCTGACTTCTTTCTGTGTCACTGAGAGAGATGCCCCTGTTGGATGAGACCCAGGCCCTCCCCAGCAGCTTACATAGGAGGGTAGGAGGTAGCGTCCTTCACGAAGCTCCAGGGCTCTGCAGGCTGTGGTGGAGCAAACCTCAGGGAGCCAAGAGGGGGCTTGGCAAAGGGAACTCCCAGAAAGACGGCCACAGGCTGTGCAAATCCTTCTAAGCTGATGTACTTCCCCAGGACTTTGCCATGAACAGTGTTCACCACGGGTGGTGAGGATGGGTGCCCTGCTGGACAAGGAAACATGAGAACACATCAGAGGGCAAAAACCAGACCTGGATTCCAGGAGTTTTTTTCACTGTCTATGCATGTGACCTTGAGTAAGTCACCTCAACTCTCTAGGCCACGGTTTCTTCTCACATAAAATGAAGAAAATGATTCTTAATAACTCATAAGAATGACAGAATGAATAAATCAGAACTGGAGGTATAAAACTATCCAGGCAAAGTGGTTGTTAACAGAGAACTTCTACTGAACAAGACCTTCAGTTTCTCTCTCAAAAGCCTCCAGGAGCATTGATCTGTCATGATCCCAGGGCAGGACGGGTGAGAGGATGAGCAGGAAGGATATCCCCTTGTCCCCGAAGGAACGGCCAGTAGGGGAAGAGCCACAGACACATTTGCCCTGGCTCTGGAGTGAATGGTTTTATCCTGGGAAAGGACAGGAAGGGCTTTGGGAGTCAGAAGAAGTGAGGCCTCCTAACTGGTGTTAACTGGTGTGATCGTGGAGGAACTGGATTTACAGATGGGGAGAGAGGGAGTAAGGTAAGATGAGAAGAGAGTGTATAAAACAGAGAAAAGAGACTGTGTAATGACCCAGAGAGGCCAGAGCATAGGACCTGGCTGGGAATGGTGGCAGGTGACTATGAAGCCACCAAGTGGAGTTCCATGAGGAGAGGAAGATGAGGAAGATGGCCCCGGGTGAGCAGGTAGAGTCTAGCATCAGATTGAGATTATTTTGTGGTCAATAATCTGCAACAAGTGTGCTGGAGGACAAAATATTTAATTCTGGAACTTTCCTCTGTTAGCTCTGAGCTGGGCCATGCAGAGAGTAGAGACTGGCTTCTGTGTGCTCATGAAGAGATTCTCTCAGAGAAAACAATGCTTCTCTGCTGCCATGCTTCTACCTGTGGGGAACATTGACTCAACCCCACCCATCCTCTTCCAAGACTCCTTTACGGTCACTCCTGACATGTCCTTGTCTGGGCTTCAGTAATCTATGCACCAGGGTATCATTTGTAGGGAATTATATCCTGACTCCTGCCCTCCCAGTTGCTATGGGGACAGGTAGATTGTCAACATCGCTCCCAAAATGTGTGGGCAGAGATGAAAACAATCCAGATTTGGCCTAAGAGAAGAATAGTCCAAGTATTAGACAAGCTTTTGGAGGGAGGTTTAAAGAACAATATCTGTACTTCTAATTCTCTTGTTCACTCTGGATTTTTCTCATGTAATTACTTATAATTAGTAATCACTTATAGTAATGAACTACATTCCTGATGAAGAAAGTATGAACTGGTAGCATATACTGAATAAATGATTTAATATAAAATGAAAATAAAAAATAAGAACAGTATCCAAGTCTCATAGTGCCCATGGTCAGTTACATGCTAAGGATATTCATGTTTTTTATGGTGACTGCTAATTATTACAAATATCTCCCTTTCTTTATCTGAAGTTTCATGGAGACATGTCCAGTTAGTCCCCAACTTCTGGTATTCTGACTTATAATGTTTTCAATCTAAGATAGAGAACATAGTCCCACCAATAGTCTAAGAACTCAATCATTAATACTCTAAAGTGAAGCGACAAACTCGTATGTCTGCTCCATGGTTACCACCATGTATGTAGACTCTGTATGTCTATGGTCAGCAGCCTTGAGGGGGGAATAAATTCCCTGAGGAGGAGCAGAGAAAGGACCATTAGCAGTTGTGGCTTATATAATAGGGAGTGTACACAAGTTCACATATCAGGCACTTGCTGTGTGCCAAGGGTGCATTCCAGTCCCAGGTACAGTTTCTCAAAGATGCTTTGCTGAGTGCCTGTCAATATGCCCACTTCAGTGGTGAATGAGTGGGATTTGGAAGCAACCTTAGGGAGCTCCTAAAGACAAAAATAGATTGGCATTGCCAGAGTATCATCCCACTACAAATTTGGGTCCTTCCCAGCTCTGCCTTGCACTCAATTCCCAGCCTCTCATGGTGCCATATGTCCAGAAATAAGATTAAAATCCAGAAGAGGCTTGGGTTGCCAGGACTCTGATAGCTCACTAGCTCATCACCAGCTTCATTTGGGTCTCATAGCCTGGACCATCCTCAAGCTGTCCTGGTCACCCAAAACAGAACACCAGAAAATAGAAGCAGCCTATATGCCCCCAAAGTCTTCTGCGATAACTCTATATAGCCTGTCCTACACACCAACTTTTTTCTGTCCTTTCCCTTCCTTTCAGGGGAAACACAATGGCCATTGCCCACGGTCTTTCCACCCCACACCTCCTGAATGACCTGATGCCCGTTGGCAGCACTCATGTCCTGTGTGAGTTTCCTTCTCTAGCATGATCTAAGTGTTCTAGAAAAAAGCACCACTTTTCTCCTCACTTCAGCCTAATAAGATAAGCATTATTACTGCCCATATTTTAGGAATAGGGTCCCCCAGACACAGAAAAATAAACACTGGCTAAAGGATGCACAGCCTAAAGCCTGAACTACATATAGACCCACATTCCAGCTCCTGGTCCATCCTTTAACATTCTGCTGAAAAGAAAATTTTAAAGATCTGTTTTAGAGATTTCATGATCCAGCTAGAAATAGACTGAGGATCAAGGGGGAAGTAATCTGATCTCTTTGAATATCCCTATGTGAATTCTGCCGTCAGCATAGTGGCCTCCTGAGCCTGACGCCTGACGCAGGGTCTCAGGGACTGTAGAGTCTTCTGTATCATCTCTCATGGCCAAGGCTGGTTGTACGTGACTGCCCCAAATTCAAGCATGTGCTACAGAACCAACCCTGAAACCCTTGCAGTTCTGCCCACCTCTTCTCTGGAACAGGGCTTCTACATATTTGTATTTTAGGGGACTTACCATAAGCCATGCAAACAGGAAGTAAAACCAGGACCAGAGCGTCGAACCTCATCATGGAATGACAACCCATCTTCCAGCTCTGACTTCTCTGTGCTTCTCTTAAAGGATACTCGTCTCCGCCCCAAACCACAAACTCTGCCCCGCAGAAGTGGACCGACTACATCAGCTAATGTAGCAGAAACACCTCCCTCTTCCAAAGAGTTTCCCTGAAGTCCTTTAGCACCACCAAGCCATGCCTACCCTCTTTCATCTGAGCAGTCTGTAACCAATAGCAGACTGGCATAAATAGAACCAGCTTTGTATGTAAGACTTTTCCCATTGTAGAACTCCAGCCTCAGAATCAAAGAGCGTCAAGCAAACTGGATTCTAAAAAGAAGGTGCAACACTATAGAGTAACTTGAAGCCCCAACGTTGCTCAACTGGGGTATTAGGACACATCCCTTAGCTTCTATGGTCTGGTATCTCCGATGGTTCTAGGCGTTCAAGTTTAGATGTGTTCATACACTCTGGTCAGGCCTCTGCTGCTATGATTTCATCATGATGTCTCTACCTAAGTCTTTCGTGTACTGAATCGTTGGCCGCAGCTCATGGCAGGAGTGAGGTGAGTGGGTCATGAAGCCACTGAGTTTTATAATTTAGGGATCCTTTGATGAGTCCATAGCTGAATGACTGAGCTGTCAGAAGGAGGGACTTGGGGAGAGGAAGTGAGCTGCCAGGGCATCTCCCTCCCTTTTCAGCTTTGTATTTGGAGGTTTACACCATATAAGCATACCATCTATGTCCTCGGGTCATCTTTAAATTTCTTTTTTTTAAAGATCTATTTATTTATTATGTATACAACATTCCTTCCATGTATGTTCACATGCCAGAAGAGGGCACCAGATCTCATTATAGATGGCTGTGAGCCACCATATGATTGCTGGGAATTGAACTCAGGACCTCTGGAAGAGCAGTCAGTGCTCTTAACCTCTGAGCCATCTCTCCAGCCCCTTCTTTAAATTTCTTTAAATGCATTATTTATTTTTCATTTATGTATTTATTTTCAAGCATTCGTTTCTATAAATGGAAGACCAGCATTACATGCAATAAAATTAAAATATGGAAAATACATTAATTTACTTAAAAACTAAATGATGATAAGATAAAAATAGTAAATGAGGAAACACAAACAATGAACTACTATATTTACAAAACAATTTATACCCGAAAGCAAGCTACTTAATGCAGAAAGCAAAGCATTGACCATTAATTCGTAACATACGGACTCTAGCTGTCTTGGCCACCATCACCAGCTAGGCGACAGGCGGTAGATTGCTCAAGGATGACAGTCACTGCAGTCCTCTCCTGGAGCTTCAGCGAACATGTGCTGCCAGCGCCTTGGCCAGATGCTCTATTTTATGTACACTTTCCAGGTTCTAGATTCTGTGCTGTACACTGTGGAACTAGTATTGATGTGATAAACACCATGACTCAAAGCAGCTTGGGGAGGAAAGGGTTTATTTCAGCTCACAGCCCCCACGGCACAGTCTGTCACGAAAGGAAGTCAGGAACTCAAGGCACAAATCTAGAGGCGGGAACTAAAGCAGGGGACATGGAGGAACACAGCTCAGAATGACCATCAAGAAGGGATGACAGTCACAGCTTATGCAAAGCAAGGCTCCTCTCTGGAACTTCTTCACCTTGGTTGGGGACAGCATATTGGACAAATGTGTTCCACTCTCTGATTGGTTCAGCAGTGGTGTTTACCCGATGTTGAGGGACAGAATGGATTATTGTTGCTGTTTATAGGTGGCCCTAGATCTCCTGGCACTCTCTTCTAACTATGCCCTACCATTGCAGCGCCATCTTTGCTGAAGTCCTCCCCAAAGCCAGACAGATAACAACACTGTGCTTTTGAACCCGTGATTCGATAAGCTGTTTATCTTTGCGAACCGCTCAACCTCAAGTATGTTATTACAGCAGCAGAGGATGGACTAACATGACTCTCTGGGTTTTGGTTTGTTGTTTTTGTGTTTTGTTTCTTTGTTTGACATATTTCCTGCAGATCAGGCCACGAACGCTGTCCCCACAGGTCCTCACATGTACTGTATCAACTTCACCATCAAAAGCACTTCTCTCCTGGTCAGCCTTCACCACCCTGCGTGCTTGCCACAGAGCTCCCACAATGCCTTTCCTGGCAGGTCCCCTTCCTGGACATCCTTTATACTCGAGATCCAATCCATTCAAGCCAGCACTCAAATGGCAAAGTAGATTGGGTTTGGAGGGTTTTTTTGTTTTATTTTGTTTTGGTCTGTTTGTTTGTTTGTTTGTTTTTGTTTTTGTTTTTCCTGCCTTTTCCATCCCAGGGAACAAATGAGGCACACATAAATCAACTTTAGCTGAGGACATAAACAAACGGCCTCCCCCTCAACCGTGGAAAAGATGACTGGGGAAGGACCAGGTCAGGTGTTTTCCCAAAGGCAAGGCTGAGCACAATTCCTACTCTCCCCCACCTCTGAGAAAGATTGCACGTGACATGCATCTCTGGCCAGAGGCTGAGAGAGGACAATTAGGCTTCTGAGTTGAGCAAATAATCCACACACAGTCTGCCTTCAGAGAACAGATGTAAAGTCCAGTCTGGAACGAAGGTTGGCCTCACCTGAGGCTCTTTCAGAGGCTCTGTCTTTAGGAACGTCTCAGGAAAGCGCAAACACAAAAACACTTCAGACCTGTTCAACCTCTGTTCTGAAATAAGCATCTCAGAAACCTACTTCCTCTTTGCAATCATGTGTAATCTTGAAATAGTCACAACAGTAACTGTGGCACATTACACAGGTACAGTATGATTATAAAAAGTAAGACTGTCATCTTCCTTTTCTGAATAGTGGGGAGTAGAACACACACCCACCTACCAGGTGGCTAAGCTGATTCCATCCTTTCTAGTGTAAATATAAGCTCTCCAGAGAAAGTCTACAGCTTCACTCTAAATAAAGTTCCCTCTCTGCTAAACACCTTGCCGCTCCCGAGTAGCACTCAACAAACTTACACCATAAGATATTCAGAGGTGTGGCTCTTTCCCAATACCTTCTTGCATGCCATTTGTTCAGGATCCCTTGGGACATGTCTGGTATATATGATAGACTTGGGGACATGTCTGGTATATGTGATACACTTGGGGACATGTCTGGCCTATATGATATTCTTGGGGACATGTCTGGTATATGTAATACACTTGGAGACATGTCTGGTATATGTGATACACTTAGAGACATGTCTGGTATATATGATACACTTGGGGACATATCTGGTATATATGATACACTTGGGGACATGTCTGGTATATATGATACACTTGAGGACATGTCTGGTATATATGATACACTTGGAGACATGTCTGGTATATGTGAGACACTTGGGGACATATTTGGTATATATGATACACTTGGGGACATGTCTGGTATATATGATACACTTGGGGACATGTCTGGTATATATGATACACTTGGGGACATGTCTGGTATATGTGATACACTTGGGGACATGTCTGGCATATATGATATTCTTGGGGACATGTCTGGTATATGTAATACACTTGGAGACATGTCTGGTATATGTGATACACTTAGAGACATGTCTGGTATATATGATACACTTGGGGACATATCTGGTATATATGATACACTTGGGGACATGTCTGGTATATATGATACACTTGAGGACATGTCTGGTATATATGATACACTTGGAGACATGTCTGGTATATGTGATACACTTAGAGACATGTCTGATATATATGATACACTTGGGGACATATCTGGTATATATGATACACTTAGAGACATGTCTGGTATATATGATACACTTGGGGACATGTCTGGTATATATGATACACTTGGGGACATGTCTGGTATATGTAATCACTTGGCATACCTTGGTGAATCTTAACTCCATCAGCGAAGCCTCATTTCTCCTCATTCCAGCTTGACCTTTGCTCTCTGGTTTTAGACCTCTAATTCCCTGGACCTTGTATGACATCAGGGAAGAACACTTTCAAGCCTGACCCCCTCCCACGCATGTCTCACTAAGACTTAGCTCAAAACCAGAAGTGCCTAGGACTTGGCTCACACTAAAAGCTCTACTGCAGTGAGGTTAAGGGACACCCATTTTATTCAGCATCTGTATCTTGAGTGGTGTGGGAGGGTGGAGATTTATCCGCACAAATTAAATTCTGTTATATATTTTGCATATATTTTGCATTCTGATTTTATTTCATGTGAGTAACAGGATCATTATATGTCAAGGGATGGGCCAGGCCTCCTTCAGACTCGTTGAGAAAATCTCATTACCTTCTAAGACAAATTGAATTTTTTGACATTGAAAAGAATTTCATGAGGTTCAGCCCTGAGCGCATAAAACAGCAACTAAAGCAGATTAGTGAACAGAGATTCCCACAGAGAGCAGCTCAACTGGGAATGAGGATAATGGTTAAGGGGGAAACTTAGAAGGAGGAAAAAACTCAAACCACACAGTGATGACTTCTAAAGAGCGCCAGAGAAAAGGAAAGGCAAAGGTAGAGAAAAGAGGATTAAGGGGGAAGCAGAACTGGGCAGTGCTTCTGAAGCAGACATGATAAGGGGGAGGGTATCCGTCCAAAATTCCACTCTCTGATCTTTCAGTCTCTGTCCAACACTGATGTTCAAATCCAGCTTCAGGTACTGCTCGTCCTCGTCGTAGACTGGCCACGGAGGCAGGCCGGCCCCGTTAGGATCCCTGAAATGAGAGCAGACTCCGATGAGGTGGTCAGCGTCAGCCGCCTGACTGCAAGGAGGCCAGCTGGTTCACTCACCCGCTCCTGGCGAAGTTAGCCCAGTATTTCATCATCTTCCTGCTGAGCGACTTCTCTTCCTCAGTGGCTTTCTCTGCAGATGAACACAAATCCAGCTGCTGCTCACCAGCTTCACCTGGGCCTGAGGCTCCTCCCATTCGGTGAGGCTGTTCCTAACTTGGCCCTGAATCCTTACGAATAAGTCCTAGCTCACATATGCAGTTCAGGCATCACCCAAGGAATCCTGGCTTCCAAACAATGCAAGCTGAACATACCTTCCTCATTGGACCTCACTCTAGCGATTCCCATTTGAATGCAGGATTATTGGGATATTCTCTCTCTCTCTCTCTCTCTCTCTCTCTCTCTCTCTCTCTCTCTCTGTCTCTGTCTGTCTGTCTCTCTCTCTCTCTCTCTCTCTCTCTCCCTCTCTCTCTCTCTCTCTCTCTCTCTCTCTCTGTCTGTCTGTCTCTGTCTCTCCCTCCCTCCCCCTCCTCCTTCCCTCCCTTCCCTCCCTCTCTTTTTCTTTCTGTGTGTGTGTGTCTGTCTGTCTGTCTGTCTCTCTCATTAACTACAGTCAACCACTGCTATCTGATAAGACTGATTCCAAGATGCCCCTAACAATAACCAATTCCAGAGATGCTACAGTCTTTCTATAAAACAATGTCATTTGCTTATAGCATCTGCAAACCCTGAAATCACTTTGGCCTCACTTGCAATACCTAGCACAGGACAAAGGCCAGGTAAATCTCATCGCTTCTCTGCAGGCACTTAGCTGCCTACCCAAAAGCAAGCATCATTTCTGATGTCTTTGATACATCCAGGAGGACGGTCTACACCTGTGCCATGTGCAAGCCGGCCCTTCTCTACTCATTTGCTCGTGTGTGGGTACATATTTGTATCTTGTTCTTTCTGTTGAGGTTGTATCTGGGAATAGTATCTACTAGTTCTACATGGTCATTTGTAAATCTGACAAGTGTTGTTCTATAAAATCATAATATATGCATTCAAACATACATATATGCAATTGCATTTAAGGTTGCATTAAACCTAGTATGAGCATCCAATATTCTAGTGAAATTGTTTCCCACCACTTAAATGGACTGTTCTTCCAAACACAGACTGACTTAAGAAAGAATGATTCAGCGGTCAAGGGTAGTCTCCTGTTCTTCTGCTGTAACTAAAATTGAGAGGGTTGCATACAGCAAAAGCCACCTACACATCTACTTTTCCATAAGTTAAGTTTCTATTAGCTTGCTCTTTTCTATAGACTTTAGAGACTCTAGATTTCAAGGCATTTACCTCCCTAGCACTGAGGCTGTTCCTTGTTTCTTAGCTGGAGAGGCCTTTCTTCACTGGGTAGGTGTGTGAGCTTCTTGCTGAGTAAAAGCCTGTATTAAGCACTCATGGTTTGCTCTATGACGATTGCTTAGTTTCATCCTTATGAAAAGCTTAGCGGCATCTACCTCGTTATCTCTAAGACAAGGATGGATAGATAAATAAAAGGCAAAATCACAGCCCACAAACTCAATAACAGTTCTGTGTCACAGGCCAGGTTGAATTAGTGAATTAGCCTCCATTTCATGGTGTTTTAACCTAAATGTTTTAGTGGTATTTCCCATGTGTGATTTGCTTGTAAGTTTTCAGTGTGTGTGCGTGCGTGAGTATGTGTGAGTGCGTGTGTGTGCATGTGTGTGTGATGTGTGTGATGTGTATGCTTGTAAACTCCTCAGCCAGCAAGTCCTTACTGACTCGTGTATAGTGATCGGCCGAGCAGTTTTATGTACGCAGTGGGGAACTGACTCTTCTTACCTCACTCCACATTCCATGTGCCTGCAGGAGGAGCCCACAGCTAGCTACTTACCAAACATGGCTATATCGCCCTTCAGAAAAGGACCTCCAAAGACAAAGCGGACTTCATCTGTGTGGTCGGCCTTCACAAAGGCTGGCCTTGTGTTTTCAAAGCACTGGGGTCGGTGCTGAAACTCGTAAAAATAGACAGGTGCACCAGCATCTGAGAAAAAAAATAGAAAACATCAGGCATGTACCCAAGTAAGGTGTGGTCCTGCATCCCTACCTGTCAGTCCAAATTTACAGACCCAGAGGGGTGATAACTCAGAGCCCTCATAAACCAGCCTGCCTGCCCACCAGCCTTCCCTTCCCTTTTTCCTCCCTCCATTCCTCCATCTCTTCTTTCTTTTCTTGTTTGAGTCTGAATCTCCCCTCCATAGCAATCTTCTCATCCCTAGTGACAAAGATGTTACAACCCATACACACCCTGAGAAGAAAATAATTCTACTCCTTCAAAAGAGAAAAACACTTTCATACTGAGCCCCAATACACCTTGTAACTTTCTCTCATTGACCCTGGTTCAGATGTCTGGAGGCACACAGAGAAATCCCCTCTTTCCAGAATAATCCACACACATGCAATCCTCCCTCTGTTCTACAAAGGTCTTCTCTACAAAGGCCCAAGTATGTGTATAACAATGCACACACATACTTGGGCACACATACTTGAGCACACACACAGGCACTCACATGCACACACACAAACACACATCCCCTTGGTCTCCATTTTTCCTTCAGTTATTGGTTCATTTTTCAGGATCTCTTGCAGCAAGATACCACAAAACATCTGCTTTCTGCTTTTTTCATTCCCTCTCTTTCTATTACCTTTCTACAGATAATAAAAAGTACCTATTTCAAATGTAGAATTTGGGGAGTTTTTGCAAATCTGTGTATAATCATGAACTCACCAGACAGAACATGTCCATCAACACAATAAATATACACACTTAAAAACAACAAAAATAAATCTTTCTTTGGAAATGGTTTCTAACATATGACACAAAATACACAATTAACATTGATAATGTAACTGAAGGATTATGCATGAAAATTTAAAATCAGTTTCCAGTTATTGAATGTTATCAACAGAGCAAAATATCAACCCACAGAATGTCTTGCAAATCATCTCAAAAAAGAATTAATTTGTATAATATATGAAGAATCCCTGAAAGAAAATAAGTAATTCTCAGATCAAATAAAAAAGAAGCACAGGATTTGCACAAACATTTTTGCTCAGAGATGTGACAATGTTGGAAAAATATTTCACATTTTCTCTTCCATGTGGTATTCATACAAACTTGTATATACATATATCCACATACACATGGAGGGAGAGCAAAAGAGAGAGAGGAAGGGGAGACAGAGGAGGTAGAAGAAAAGCTGTTTAAGGGCAGGAAGGGGACAAGCAACAGATGGGGAAGGGATGAGAAACCGATATGTGGGAGGAAGAATCAATGACATATATGAATGAAATCTCACCATAAGAGTCATTATTTTGTGTTAGTTTTAAAAGTTCATTTTAAAATGTCAGAGAAGAGCCTGGAAACACCCTAACTTGTCCAATCGTTGGGGAAAGACAAACCAACACTGTAACTGGATGACACCTCGCCCATATCTACACATATGTGATAGTTAACCCTTCCAGTGCTGATGCTGCAGGGGAACTGCTGTTCTTGAGCATTGGTGGAGGGGTGGGAAAATAGCACAGCTGTTATAGAAGGTAATATGCAGTCCTTAAAAACGCAGAATGACTGTGTAGTCCGGTAACCCAGCCTCTGATGGGCATAGAATGGCTATCTGTACATGTGTGTCCAAACAGCATAATCCACCACCGTCACAGGCAGAACCACTCAAATGACCACAACTAAATGTGGTATATACGGGCAAAGAATATTCCTCAGCACAACAAAGGAATCCTGATATATACCAGTAAGTAGATAAGCCTTCAGGCATTGTGCTAATAAGCTAGACAACAAAAAGGACAAATATTGTGTTATTTCACTTACAGGAGTTACTTAAAAATGGTTAAATTACTAAATGTTTTGTCATACAGTTTTTGTCATAATATTTTAAGTGTGAAAATTATGTAGTTTAATTTTTCCCTGCTTGCATTTCATATTTCCTCCTATTGGACTGGACTCCTCTGGGGTCATACTCCACCCTCTCAGGTGTGCTGAGGTTTGTTCTGCGGACAAATGTGGGGTTTGTCCTGGAGGACATCACACGTACACAAGAGAAATGAGGACTCCGATGGCTGCTGGATGTAATGTTCTCTGTGCATTGTTAGGTCTGCTTGATTTATGGTATTATTCTCATCTTCTATTTCCCTCTTCATATTTTGCACAATTGCCCCGTCATTGAAAATGCGATGTTAAGGTCTCAAACTATTATAATAAAACTATCCCTTCAAGCTTTTTCTGTGACCTTTACTTCATGGATTTGTGGTTCTATCATAAAGTGCACACAGGTCTTTAATTCCAGTGCTTTTGGGTGCATGCGCCCTTTTATAACGCCTTCCCTGTGTCTTGTCACACTTTCTGCCTCCAGATTTATTGTGTCTGGCTTATGCAGCAGGCCCAGGTCTCTTCTGGTGGCTGCTTGCACTGAATATCTTTGCCATTCTTTCTCTTTCAGCCAATGTGCGCCCTTGGTTCTTAGGCGAATCTCTGCTTATAGCATGTGCCAGAGTTTCTTCAATTCCTCTAAAACAGCTGCCTACTGAGAGATTAGTCCATTTACATTTAATACAAGGGGGAAGGACTGACTTCCACTGTTTTGTTATTTTCTGTGTCTCTTAGAGCAGCTTTGCTTTTCAGTTGCTCCGTTTCTACCTTCTTTTATACCAGAATTTTCTGATGCATCATCCTCTTACTCCTTTTACCACATATTTTTACTGATTTTCTAAATTAATGTTCAATATTTGTAACTCACATCTTAACTTATATAAAGTTCAAATTAATTTTAATTTACTTTTGGTAGCATAAAAACTGTTAAGACTAAAATTTATATCTCTATACATTGTGTTACTAGAAGATTTATAATTGTCTTATGAAACTGTCTTTAAAATCACTTAGGAAAGGGAGTGCTATGAACAAAAATGAATTAATAAAGACTTTCACATTTCCTTTCAAGGTTACTTTCACTGTGTTATTTACCTGGTTTGAAATGTTTTCTGCAGCCCTTTCTTTCAGCTTAAAATCTTTGAACGACTCCTCTTCTTCCCTGGCAAGGTTGTCAGCTGTGAGCTCAAGGTCTGTGTACCAGGAGATGTCATAATTTCTCCTTCTTTTCTGAAGGGCGGTTTTACCAGAGACCTAATTCTCGGTTAGCAGCTTTGGCTTTTTCACCTCACAGCACTGTGACTCTGTCATCCCCATGCTTTCCGATTCGCATCATTTCTTTAGCTAGATCCCATGATAATCTCATTTCTAGATGACAAGTGCCCGCTCTCTCACAGTGTCCTCGAAGCTCTCTTACTTCTCTTCGGTTTTAGCTATGATGTTTCTCTTTGTAGTCTCTGAGCTTTTCCTAGATGGGGGTTATTGAAATTCTTAGATGCCGGACCATCAACAACGTTGGGACATTTTGTGTCTTACTTATTCTTCCTGCCTCTGTGTTCTCTCCTGCCTTTCTTGGAATCCTATTATACATAAATCAATTGATCAAATTGTCCCACGGGATTTCTTTCTGCTCTGTCCATCTTCCTTCACTCTTTTCTCTTTGGGATTAAGTGTCTCAAGTGTTATAACCAAGTTCCTCGTTCTTCTTTCATGTGTTCAGATCTGTAATGGATTCCTTGAGTAACTTGTTCGTTTCAGTTAGTGTGCCTTTCCACGCTGTTCAGCTTCTTCTCATGTGTTTTTTTTTTATTTTTTTTTATAATATTTTTTGTTGTTTTTTTGTTTTTTCAAGACAGGGTTTCTCTGCACAACAGCCCTGGCTGTCCTGGAACTAGCTCTTGTAGAACAGGCTGGACTCGAACTCATAGAAATCCGCCTGCCTCTGCCTCCTGACTGTTGATATTAAAGGCGTGTGTCACCACCACCCAGCCTCATGTTTTTTTCTAATAAATCATATCTCTTTATAGCCACTAGTTAGTGATAATTTATTCTTATGGCTTCCTTTAAATATCTGAACATACTTAATATAGTGGATTTTCACTGAGGCAGTGGTGATATAGTGGTCGGTATTCCCGCCATTCCATTTATTTAAAATAGTTTTTAAATTTTAAGTTTTTAAACTTTAAAGCTTTGTTCAATAATTCCAATGTTTGGAGTTCTTCTTTTAATGTCTTTTTCCTGTGTGTAAGTGAAACATTCTTGATTTTTTAACTGATGTAATTTTAAAAAACAAAACAGAAACAACAACAGAAGTTCTCATGTGGAAGTGATGGATTCTGATCCTACCAACATCTGAGTTTTGTGTTTCACTGATTGCCTGGGTGCTGTTGAGGAACTTTTTTATGGATGTTCTATACTAACTTTATAAAGCTTATATTATTTGTTCTAAGTTGCCATTGAAGCCTGTTTTCTGGTACCTTAGTGATCAGTTTACGATGTAATATGTTATTGAGATTTCCATAAACCTTTGGAACCACCAATCATACAAACAAAGCAGAAAAACAAAAGCAGAGGCACTCACAAGTGTTTTCAGTTAGGCCCTGTGTGTATGTGTGAGCTCACATGTGTAGTGTGTGTGTGTGTGTGTGTGTGTGTGTGTGTGTGTGTGGTGTGTTCACACACCTGCATGCCATAGCACTTGTGTGCAAATCAGAGGACAATGTATCAGCTTTTTCCTCCTCTCCTTCCACTCTTTGGGCTCGGAGAATTGAACTCTTGTCCTCAGGCAGCAAGCGCTTTACCCACCGAGTCATCTCATGGAGCTCCAGCTCCACTTCTTAGCTGTAGAAGAGTGGGTTCTTCGCTATGCTCTACTGTTCGACTTGTCTACCCCCAGCCAACACAGCTATTAGAGTGTGTGTGTGTGTGTGTGTGTGTGTGTGTGTGTGTGTGTGTGTGTGTGACAGTGTTTCCCTGTGTAGCCCTGGCTGTCCTGGAACTCTCTCTGTAGACCATGCTGGCCTCAAACTCAGAGATCTGCCTGCCTCTCCCTCTGGAGTTCTGGGATTAAAGTAGTGTGTTTTCCTTTGTAAGTTGTTCTCTATTGTTGAGAATGTATAGATGTATATAATGAAAAATGATTATATCTACCTTACCTCTTCTCTTTCCCAACTTCACGTCTTTTAATTTACTAACCTACTACACCCAGTTAGTGCTGCCCATATATCTATGAGTGAGATAACCCCCTAAAACACGGGAAACAGGCCAGTGGTAACATCCACAAAAAGTGATTCCCTCTAACCCTGCGACCGTCCACTGCCTGTAGCGCCACAGTGAGGGGTGGGGCTTGCTCAGTTACCATAGCTCAACGATAAGTTCTGAAACCGAGTGAATTCTTTCTCCTCTAATTTTGCTGCACTTTCTCAGGATTGATTTGGCCATCGCTGCATTTTCATGTAAATTTTAGAGATAGCTTGTTAACTTCCACAAAACTGTTACAAAAAAAATTGAAGCTGTTTTGTATTGAGTCTACAGATCAATTTTCCCCATTTTCTTAGAACCATTTAAATTAGGCTTCCACTCTTTTATCATTACATTAAAGTGGTTGCCAAGGTCACCAAATTCAACAGTCATCTTGCCTGTCATTAGCAGACCTGATGCCACAGCAATCTCCCATGGCAACCTAACCCACAGCCTCTGTCCTTGGTGCCACTGCACTTATCACCATCAAACACAGTCTACGTTAATGTGTTTTTCTTTTTTCCAGTCCTCCTCGCTAGAACAGTGGCAGGGTATTTATTCTGCTCACTGCCAAATTTCCAGGAAATAGAACAAAATCTAGCATAACGGAGGTCACTGTCAAGTGTTTGTTACAAGAAAAGCAAAGGGAAGGAAAATGAAGGGGGAGAAGGGAGAGGGGAATGGATGAAAGGAGAAGACTTGCTTTACATCCCCTCCCCAAGGATGCTTTCTTCTCTCCCACATCCCCCCTCACTCCTACAGCTAAGATGTTTAGAAAAACAACCAACTCCAGGGAGAAAGGCAAAGAAAGTAAAGGGAATAAGTAACCCATGGTCTGGAACTGCAAAGATGGATACAGCATTCTTCCATCATAGACTCACCAAAAATATCCTCATGGTGAAGCAACCTCAGTGGGGGGGGTGGATCCTCAGTGGGCAGCACAAACCCCCTACAGCCTCCTACCTCACTGTCTGTAGACTCGAGAGGAGTTCTTCAGACTCACCTCGGTGATATCGAGCTGTGACCAGCCCGGGAACCACAAAGAACACATCCCCAAGCAAGTCCAGTAAAGTGTCTCGGATCTCAGTTAGGGAGTGCATGCCATGGAAGTACTCTTCAGCTACAACATGCAAATACTGGGTAGGGATGTGCTGTAAAAAGAAAGAAAAGAAAGTGGGGGGAGGGATGGGGGAAGATAGGGGGGAGAGGAGGAAGGAAGAGAAAGGGGAGGGAGAGAAAGGAAAAGATCACATTCATAAGAAATGAAAGTCAATAACAATGGCCAACCTGTTAATAAGGATTAGCCTGCCTGGACAGGCAAATTTGTAAATGCTGTCTACGTTTGGCTCATTTCATACACACAGAAATCCTACGATGCATTAAAAATAGTGCACAGATTTGGAAACTAAGACAGGCAGAGAGTGAACGGTTGCTCCAAACTGATAGACCCACGATTTTTTCACAAGTCTGTATCTAAACCCCACGCTCAGAGCCACATACAGTGCACACACACACTGATGGTGCTAAGTACAAGTGAGACTCTGGAGTCCTGGGTTCCAGAGTTATTAAGAATTTCCAGATGGCGACAGCAGAACACGGAGCTAAAGGGAGGGACCTTCAGAGAAGGAAGTGCTGTATGACACGCTGGCCACACTTCCACAAAGCTGTCCCTGTCCCTGGAACAAGCTCTGCCTCTAAGCCATTTGGCTTCTTGTAGCCTCAGATTTCTCAGCTATAATTTTTAAAATGGGTCATTCTAGGAATACAGGAGATAACCAGGAGCGCGTGCTTCCCAGAGGAGAGCAGGCCTTTGCTCGGTTGCTTGCTGAACCCCATTGCTGAGTGCCTCCATCGGATGGACAATTTGATGCCTTCTTTGACCCAACTCCAGCTGCCTCCGAGTCTCCTAACCTTGATTTTACCCTGAGTACCAATGACAGGCTATGGAAGGTCAACTTCCTGAGGATGCAAGGGCCTGTACCATGGTGACTGTTAAAAAGGGTTCAATGGCCTAGGTGATACTGGGACATTTGCTGTGCTGTCGGCCTTTATTTTGGTGGCACACGCCTGTGGAATTTGGCAGCAAAGCCATGTCTGGTGCAGCCGAGCTCAAAAGGCTGAGGGTGTTTTAATCAGGCCCAGAGTAAGAGAGGCCTCCAGCTGTGCAGGCTTTGGTACGAGAGCCTGTCCACATGGATCATGAGAGGACAGACCTTACAGGCCTAGAAGTGTCCAGAGGGGTGGAAAGGTTACCAGTCACAGGAAAGCCACCAGAAGACAGTCACAAGGAGGACTCTGGGCTTCTGGATCAAGGCCAGAGAAATGGTTGCCACTTACGAAGCAGTTCCTGCATGCTACCAGGTCTTTCTTAGAGACACTGCAGTTCAGCCCTCACTCTTGTGCCATCCCAGAAAACCTACTTACTCCCACCCCTGAGATTTGGCTCAAGACACGTTCAGCATTTGAAATGTCCTTCTTCTTCTCCAGTATCCCTTCCCCTATCACCTAGAGCAATGGAAATCTCCTCCAAGGGGCATCTACCAAACAGGCAGAGAGATCCCGCTGCTCTGTTTATATCATGAATATCCTTCAGTCTTCAGGCTCAGTTCACTTCCTTGGC
This sequence comes from Arvicola amphibius, assembly GCF_903992535.2. Lineage (NCBI taxonomy): Eukaryota > Metazoa > Chordata > Mammalia > Rodentia > Cricetidae > Arvicola > Arvicola amphibius. The sequence goes on along the minus strand of NC_052061.1, from coordinate 6,223,315 downwards.
TAGTCATGACTCACCAGACATTCTTCTTCAAGGCCCAGGGACTAAAGAGTCCCCCGCCTGACCCAGTCAGGCCACTGTACTCTTCAGCTAGAAGAAACCTTCAAATGGAAGTCCAATCACTTCCCCTTCTCTGTTTCTCTGGGTTATCATCGTCTCATGAATCCTCTCCTTCAGGAGTCACTCCCTCAGCTGATCTCTTCCCATTCCTCAGCTCCCCGTTGGTTCCTATAGTTCTTCCTATGCTCCGCTCACTCCTGACTCCCTGAAACTCTTTCTCCCTGCAGGGAGCTACCTTGATTCTCCTGTGGATACCACTGGCCCTGGGCTTTCATCTGCTCTGCTTCATGAGACAGCCGTGATCATACCTGTTCACCCCACACTGTATCTCATTTCCTGGGGAAGTTTTAGAGTATTTTGCTTCAGTAAACATATGTTCTATGAGTCAATAAAAGCAATGAATGTGACCTTGAGATTATGCTATATCAATGTTTATGGGAAGAAAGAAGATAGAAGGAACGGGAGGGAAAAAATAAATTTATCTTCTTACCTCAGTGTCTACCTGATGCTACTATGCTTGTTTCTGAAATATGAAATGCTTCACAATTTAATAGATGAGCACAAGACTGTTAATGATGGACCTTAACACAATGCCTGATGACCACATAGTAAATATAGAATTCTAGCCCCCTGTATATTTCATAATTCATAACTTTTCAAATTATACTTAGATAATTCAGTATATGTGCTGGCTTGCAACATTCTTGAGGGGGAAAGTACCCCCAAATCCACATTAATATGTGTCAGAAACAGATTAATAATGGTGTAAATAAGGAAAATGAACGCATAGAAGTTAAAAGGCCTAGTGGCCACAGATCACATTTGGCTAATATGAGGGTTACAGAAAGCCTTAGGGTTTTTAGAGCTCTTTGACCTTAAGACTGTGAATAAGGGATTGTGAACCAATAAAAAGTCTACTGAATTAACTAGTTGGTTAATTAATCAGAACGGAATGTCTTTAACTTCTATCTATGTGTAGAGCAGGGATTTCTGCCAAGTGGATGACTCTCTGGAGAGCCACACTGCCCACTGTCACTTACCAGGAAAATGTGTATCAAGTTAAGAGCAACAGACTTGTTGGAGCCGAGGAGGATCTCAGGGGTGTCCTTCTGTGGAAAGAAGAAGGGTATTCTCTGTAAACCATCTATCTGGGCTCGTTGCTCGGAAAGCAGAGGCTAAATGAGTAAGTTACACACCACTGTCTCCTTATTGGCGAGGAGACAGGAGCACCGCTCACACCCTCTGAAAGTTAGCTCCTTTAACTATAAAGTAGAAGAAACGGCGCCTGCTTGTTAGTTCCTCATTTAGGTCTGTGCCTGGTGTGGGAAAGGCACTCCCGGGACTGGTCACGACGGTTATGGTCACTGATTCCTTTATCTCTCGCCCCCTTCCCCTGCCAGTTTAAAATAAAGAGGCTGGTCTAGGTAAATGAGTTTTGACATCATAATGAATTTAATCTCTCCTCCAAACTTCTAAATCAGATGAGAAGCTTCTTAAAGCCTAGAGTCCAGAAAGCTTCCCTCCATGCTCACCCGGGCTGTTCAATCAGCCCTCCTCAGAGAGGATAAGCCTCGCCATCCTGACACCCCCCTCGAGAAGACTTCTTCCCAGTGTGTTCTGCATGCTTTGAGCATGCTCTGAAAAGCATCTCTTAATTATGCGCACTCTCTGGAGAGTGTGACCCAATGGGAAGCAGGAACCTGTGAGTGCCCCCTACTGAAGGTTTGGCATTGCTATGTGTACAACTTCCCTGCATTCCATAATTCCACTGTAGACACAAACTCTTCTCAAAAGTCAGAATGCCAGAGCCAAGACTGAATATAAAACATTTGAAGGAGCCGGGCGATGGTGGCGCACGCCTTTAATCCCAGCACTTGGGAGGCAGAGGCAGGCGGATCTCTGTGAGTTCAAGACCAGCCTGGTCTACAGAGCTAGTTCCAGGACAGGCTCCAAAGCCACAGAGAAACCCTGTCTCGAAAAACCAAAAAAAAAAAAAAAAAATTTGAAGGAGTGAAATTTCCAAAACCTATCTGAAATAGTAAATGTATTTACTTTAAATAATCATTTGTAGTTCTTTTGTTTGTTTGTTTTTAGTAAAGATAAATGGATCCAACTCTCTCCTCTTCACACAGTTACTTCTTTTACAATAAATATGTATACAGAACAAGACAGACATATGGTTGATCCTCCAGACCCTGGTTCTTCTTGCCTATAGTTTAGATGTGTTTGAGTACATCTAACCAAAGGTTCGTGGGCTGGAAGTTTTGTAGTCATTATAAATGTGTGATGGTAAATCTCTAAGAGGTGGGACCTCGGTGAAAGTGATTAGGTCAAAGGTGCACCATCTTTTGAAGAGATTTCTGTAGTTCTCCTAGGACCTGGCTAGTTTTCCAGATAATGAGTTGTTATCCAGGAGGGTCACCTCTTTATGTTGGGCCCCTTCTGCATGCAGCCCTTCCCCTTTCTTCTCCACCATGCCGTGGCATAGCCTGTGAAGTCATCTTCAAATGCTGTCACCACAGTGTTTTGACTTTCTATTGGCCAGAATCATAAGCCAAATAAACCTCGTCTTAATTAAAATTCCAAGCACCAAGGATTGCATTTTAATGACATCAAACAGATTAAGATGCCCTCTTCTAGTCAATGGGAAGATTCTGCTGCCGGAGAGCAACAGGTCCCAACTTTTATCACATGGGGAATCATCAGTGGAAGCAAGCGGTTACCTTGTTGTTGAGGGAGAAGCAGGGAGGAAATACAGAATTCTTACCATGGGCAGTATGTAACCACATTCTTGGTTATTGACTCCGATGATAGAAGGAACTGCTTTAAATGCCTTTTGAGACAACAGTTCTAGGGGTTCATCGGGAAAGAAAGAACCATCGACCACTCGAGTGAATGACTTTGTTTTCTGCAACCAAGAGAGAAAAAGCAACAGTTACTTCTGTTAATAAAAAACTATTGTCCCCAGATGGTTCAAAGGCATCTGGAAAGAGGAAAAACAAAACACTATAGGCCCAGTCAAATGCATTAGCTTCTGACCTGTCCTGTCATTTACTTAAAAAGAAAAAAAAAATATCTAAATTTTTCTGTGCCATAGTTTCTCATCTACCCAATAATAAAACAATAATAATATCAACTAAAGAAAAACACTAGCCTAGCACAGTAGCTGAATATAGAACACTGAAAGCTGTTGCCTCTAGGTGATACGGATGCCTACCCAAGTTTAAGAACTTCTGGCCAAAATGGGGAGGGGAAGAGTAGCCAGGATGAAGGAAGGAGGTACTAACCCTTTCCTGTGCCTTTTTTATCGTGTGTGTGTGTGTGTGTGTGTGTGTGTAGGGGGGAGGGGGAGGAGGTGTGGCATGCACATACCACAGTGTCTGTGTGAAAGCCAGAGGACACCTGTGTTGTGTGTGAGATTTTTCTCCTTTCACCTTTAGGTGGGTTCTTGGCATTGAACTGAGGTCATTCAGCTTATGCAGTAAATGCTTTTTTGGTGGGGGGCGGGGATGAGCTCTCTTGACTGCCCTGATCATGTTTTCTTTTTTTAGGTTCCTGTGTAGGGAACTGGGTAGAAGGGAACATGAAGATCTTACAACGGTGGGTGGTCATTATCCACTTTCTAGATTCCAGAATGCAGATATTCTACACATGCCAAGCTGCTACAAACATTTGAGTCTGAGAAGTAGCAATCTTATTCATTCAAGGGCTAGCAAAGAGTCTCAGACTGGAAGATCCACTAAAATCCATCCAGTCCAATTAGCCATCTAATCTTGAGGATTCTCTAGTGCCAGCCAGACTTTGATTGAATACCTATAGCAATGGCATCTCTGCCAATTCCTTCACAGGCAGTTGATAGTTCAGAATATTCTGCTACAGCAACAACAACAGAAAAAAATGACTCTCAAATTAGAACTCGCAGCCTTTGATCTTGATTTTAGCTTCTGGGATGATGTGGCACAAGCATGGCCCTCTTCCCAGATGCCTCCAATATCTAAGCAACAGCCTGAGCTGAGCAATGTCCGTCTCCCGCCTTAAGTCTCTTGCAGGAATCCTAAACCCCACATCATTCAGAGGTTGCCCTGAATCGCCAACCCCTCTCTTGTCAAAGTTTCCAATCAAAACAAATAAAACAGATACAATGTTTGGCCACTACCATCTTCTGAGTTACCCACACAAATCTTCCCATCTCTCCTCACCTTGCCAAGGCTCAGCAACTCCAAGGAAGACTTTCCCCTCAGGCACGTCAGCATAGCCTGGGAGTCTAACACACTGCAACCACAGACATCCGCAACTACCTGCAGCTGTTCACAGAGAAGAGAATAGACAGTGGTCGGGATCGCACCCAGGGGAATGAAAGCCTGGAAAGTGGCCTCTGCCAGGCCCAGAGTCCTTGCATGTGAAGGTCAGTATAACAAAAAGTATTTAAGAACTCTAACACATGTGCACACCCAGACACAACAGTGATGCTGCATTGTGCACCTGGACTCCTGTCCTCTATGACAGTGGTCCTCAACCTTCCTAATACAGTTCTTCATATTGTGGGCCCCCCCCCAACCATAAAATTATTTTCATTGCTACTTCATAACTGTAATTTTGCTACTGTTATAAATTATAGTGTGAATATCTATGTTACTTGGTGGTCTTAGGTAATTCCTGGGAAAGGGTCATTTGACCCCCAGGGGTCATGACCCACAGGTTGAGAACCACTGCTCTATGACTGACATGCATACGCACACCCTTGGGCACAGCAGTCCAGCTGTCCTGTGTAGTTAAACCCTTTCCTGTTGACAAGCCTTCCATACAGGCGCAGGACTGCTGCTGGACTAGCATAAGGTTTTCTGGACATGGACAGTGAGAAAAGTCTAAGCAGACAAGAGACTGGCAGCCTGGGAGCTTCCGGGGCCTAGGGAAAGATGTGAGAAGTTACCTACATCATTTTTCCGCTCATCATCGAGGCCCTTCAGGTTTGGAATGATGGCCACTCCGCTCTCCATGATGGCCCTGTGGAATAAGCCCGTGCTCAAAGGAGACAGAATCTACAAGGAAAATGTAGGAGACCCAGCATCAGTCGTCCCAGAACCACACCTATCTATCATACATGCCACCAACTCCTTCCTTAAAGACACCGTCCCAGGAGGCCCCCTTCAGAATTCTGCTTTGGCCTAGAAAGTCCTACTTGGGAGTTCGATACAGATATAGTGGCTTAAATGAGTTATTTTACCTCTGAATGTCCCCATTTCTTAATTAATTATTTCTGCTTTTAAGACAGGCTCTAACTCCATAGCCCACCATAGCCCAGGCTTCCCCCATCCTTCTGCCTCAGCCTCCAGGTGCCAGGATTACAGGTGTGCACCTCCGTGATTGGCTTCAGGAACACTGAGTCAGCTATTCTGTCATGGTTTCTAGTGCCTTTACTCCCTTGCTATTGGCAAGTGACTTCATGCTTCTGAGCATCAATTTAGTTCTCTGAAACACTGTAGCAAAAATTGCATCAGGTCATAGATATTTTTGTTTAGAGTAGGAGAAGTAATGAACCTGAGTGTTCACTAGGTACCTGGTCAGTTTCACTCATGAAGGGTGACGTTTGTTATAGATAGATAGATAGATAGATAGATAGATAGATAGATAGATAGATAGATAGATAGATAGATAGATGGATAGATGGATAGATAGATAGATAGATAGATAGATAGATAGATAGATAGATAGATAGATAGATAGATAGATAGATAATGGATTAACACAGTCCTTCTCAGAGATGACTACTGAGAACATAAAGTTACTTTGACTAGTGTTGGGCACTGTACAGCAGAAGCCCTCTTAACCCACTTCTATGTAACTGACCTCTGCTTAACATGCTAATTTATGTCAGGGAATTCGCCACTTGGGGACAGTGACTCTCCAGTATATTCAAGAATTTCTATTCATGCCAGTCTTGTGCCAAGAGTCGGGCGTGTTATTCCCAAAGTTGTATTGTCAGCTGCACTTGTTGCTGTGGTAACATCATCAAGGGAATATAATGCAAATCAGTGGGCTTCACATGTGAAAAACTGTCTCAGAAAAAAACTGATAGAGATGGGTGGCTAAAAGATAGCGCTGTCAAATTTGGTGTGGAGAAGAGTGAAATCTTTAAGAGAAGACCCTAAGAGCCTGTTGTACTGTTGTGACTGTGTAAGAGTGGTTTTCTCCAAGCTACTTTGCAGACTACATGAGACTTTGTACAGACGTTTAAATATGGGTGCTGCCCGTAAAGAGTCTCAAAAACCTGTGCTCAAAGGCAATGAGTTCTGCAGCTGATCTATGCGAAAAGATCCGTGTCCAAACTCTGGGCAGCAGACCAGCTCTCAACGGACAATGCCTGTATCCAGCTGCCAGTGAGGTGCGTACACTGGATGTGTGTGCTTCTATGCATCTTTCATTATTCATGCTTTAGCTGGGGCTTTCTAGTGAACAATGCTATGGTTTGTGTGACACCCCCCCACACAGAAGGTCCAAATGTTAGATGTTTGCTTTTCAGGGTGGCAGTATTAAGAAACAGTATGAAATCTCTAAGAGGGAGAGCCAAAGAGGGAACACTAGCCTTGGAAAGGTCTAAGGTAGTTCTCAGTAAATGGCGATAATAAAACGAGCCATGCCAACTGCATGCATCTCTCTACTTGTCGGTTCAAGATGTGATGCCACCTACTACCGTGTGGTGTGTGTGTGTGTGTGTGTGTGTGTGTATGTGTGTGTGTGTACTGCAAACAAGGATTTATCAGCCCTGATGACTAGATTGTAAGGATTCAGCTCTACAAACACAAGGATCCCACCCCCCAAATTATCACTCATTGTGTGACCTCAGGAATTCATCTAAACTCTCCTGGTGACTGCTGTCTTGTTCTTGAAATGAGACTGTACCCCAGACTTACGATTTATCTAAGAAGCAATAGGTAGTTTTTAAGTGTGTACTCCACTCCAGTTGACAGCTCCACACCCGTGTGGATATGGGCAGCCCAAACTGAACTCAGTGGGTTATTAAAAATAAAAAAGGATATGAAAAACCAAAAAAAAAAAAAAAAAAAAAAAAAAAAAAAAAAAAAAAAAAGATATGAAGTTAGGGGAGGTAGATCCTGGAGGAATTCAAGGAAAGAGAAAGGGGATGCATATAATCAAAACACATGTGTGCATGTAAGAAGTACTCAAAGAACTGATAAAACTTTCATTTGTTAAGCCCAAGGAAATAAAAACGTTACATGTATTCAGCACAACAGTAGCAATGTTGTTGTCTTGTGATGTCTTGTCTCTATGTGTATAACCTCCCTGGCTAAGAGTCATCCAAGTCATAAAACAGAAAACTCACGAGACTAGAAATGCTTATGGCTCCTGCTGAGCCACCAAAGAGTGTCACGGAATCAGGGTTTCCACCAAAGAACTTGATGTTCTCCTTGACCCATAGCAGGGCTGCCAGCTGGTCCTGGAAGGCCCAGTTCCCGGGGGCATACTGGTCCTGTGTGCTAGGAGTAGGAGGCAAAGTGAGAGTTCTTAGGTGGCTGCCACATGTCCTTCAGACCTGCATCTCTTGGTCAGGTGTGGCAGGACACTGAGCACCAGAGCCCTACAGGAGCCAAGGGCAACAGGCTTAGTCCAGAGAAGCACACACAATATAGTATGTCCAATGTTAGGATGTTCTTGACTCCCCCCTTAACCTCTGCCCCTTGGGCCAGGCCATCCTGGACAAAGGCATTCCAGTGAATGACAAAGTCCTAAATTGCCTGGTTACTAATAACAATAACAGTGCCCACAGCAGCAGATGTGCCCAACATGGCCCCAAGAAGTATACAGGTACTACTTCTAGCACCTCCATAGCCTTTGAGACGAATGGTTCTGGACATTACCCTCTGTGCCTCTCTAGGTTCTCTCTGCCCTATATCTCTAGAAACTGTGTCACTTGGGCTCTGGCATGTGCCATTGGCAAAAGGTACTGAGAGGTGAGAGGAGAGAAAGACTGGGCTATACATCCCACCACCCTGTGCTCGCTCCACGCTAGACAGGGAGGATAAGGAAGTGGCAAACTACCCACCATGGCCAAAATTTGTGCCAGCTCTTTTCAGTTAAATCTGTGAGCATGCCACCACAATACATATCCTATTTACAGAGACTAGAAAATTCAGGCACAGAGATCTCCTTGCCAGAAAGATCTGGAAGGAATTAGGATTCAATGATTCTGACCTCTGAACCCACACTCTTTTTTTTTTTTTTTTTTTTTTTTTTTTTTGGTTTTTTCGAGACAGGGTTTCTCTGTAGCTTTGGAGCCTGTCCTGGAACTAGCTCTTGTAGACCAGGCTGGTCTCGAACTCACAGAGATCCGCCTGCCTCTGCCTCCCGAGTGCTGGGATTAAAGGCGTGCGCCACCACCGCCCGGCTGAACCCACACTCTTAATCATACTCCGTGCATCTGCCTCAAAAAGTTGCAGGTTTCCCAGAATTACTGAGCAATTTATTGAAAACACATGAAAATAACAGAAAACAAAAACCAAACAGACAAAAAGAAAACACTAAGACCCACATTCTGAGTGAGGAATTTCAGGATCCTACCATCCTCCAGTCCCCAACCTGTTCCTCCTTCCACATCCCTTTGTCAGTATGTAACCATTCTGGCTAAGACTAACTTCCCATTTCCAGTTCTCTCCAAGCTCTGCCAATTTAACCTTCATACTATGGCAGGTCCCATGATGCCCCCCATTCCTCCCTCAAGGTGCAGAAGCATCTCACCACAATCATTAAGATCACAAACTGCAGCACAGAATTCATTGCCTGGCCATCCATTATCCGGGTGATGCTGGACCAGTCATTTAACCAACTAGACCTCAGATCCCTCATGTTGAAACTAAGGACAATAAAAATGCCTGTCCCGTAGGACTGCTAGAAAGATAGATACCAGTCACATTGTGTTGCATTTGCTACCTCTTGTTTTTATTAATCAACCCTGTATAGAGTCAATAAGATGGCAATGGCCTCCTTCCTGGCCTCCCATTTGTTAATGGACAAACATCAAGCGTGGTCTAACCTCCAGTCTCTTCCAAAGTACACTTCCTGGTACATATCTCTCAACAGGTTAAGAGTAGGACCCTCAGTCTTTAAAGGATAAAATTCCAAATTCCATGAATACCATGGCATTCACCCCACTGCCCAATCAGGCCTTTCAGAGACACACAATTCCAGATCACACCACTAGGCTACCTTTCTGTTTGTCTCCTTTGCCCAGCAGTATGTGAACAGAAGTGGTGAGTGCCATCCTCCAGCTGACCCAAAAATAGGTTCCCTGTGTGGCCCTCTATACTTCCTTTGCTGCTGGCCAAAGTCAGGTCTAGACCGTGGGCATCAGAGCCACAAGACGGAAGGATCCCAGAGCACTGGTTAACCATGTGCAAGGATGCCTGTCCACTGGAGGTACAAACTTGGACAGTCCTTGGTGAGAAAGAGTCTTTTTAAAATGCTAGGATTTGAGGGGCTTTGTGTTCATGTGTGAAACTGCCTAACTAGTTAGGACCTAATTTACTCAATGGTACCAAAGGTTTGTTTGTCCTAAGGTAGATGGCCACTGACCACAGCTACAGTACAGCTTCTCTTTGTGGTCTTGAGTGTCATTCACTAGAAGAGACTCACGTGAAGAAGCCAAATATTCCTAGACGGTACTGGATGGTCACAACCAGCACATCTTCGTAGGCAGCCAGGGCAGACCCATCAAAGATGGAGGCTGAGCCAGTCTCAAAGCCACCTCCTGGTATCCAAACCATGACCTGAGGAGACAGAACCCTTCCAGTCAATCCCTTCTCATGCTTTTTGAATTATTTTTTATTGAGGAAAATATAAATGCCTCACTCTTCTTTGTAAGAAGACTCTAAGGACTTATTTTTTGAACAAGGCCCATGTAGACCCTGGCCTCTTAGCAAGCAGATGATTCCATTAGCTGAGTGAACAATGACAGGCTACTCAACCTCTCTGGGAATTGCTTTTGTTTTCATTTTTGTTTCCCCTCATGTAAGAACTGTGCTGCGGAGAGTATAAATATCTCACTTAGCAGGTTTTGTGGGGTTCAAATAAAAGTCTGCAGTGAGAACTTTTAGAAGAGTGTTTGCTCGGTCCAAGTGCTTGGAGGCTGGTGACTGATGCCTATTGAGCCTGTGGCCCACAGGGAGATGAAACCACTGTAAGGCTCATACAAGAACAAAAGCTGGGACAGTCTTTCCCAACCTATGGGTCTCAACCATCTCGGGGTCGAACGGCCCTCTCACAGGGATCACCTAAGACCATTGGAAGACACAGATATTTACATTATGATTCACAACAGTGGCAAAATTACAGTTATGAAGTAACAACAAAATTAATTTTATGGTTGGGGTCACCACAACATGAGGAACTATATTAAAGGGTTGCAGCATTAGGAAGACTGAGAACCATTGCTCTAGAGTCACCTAGGAGATTTGCTTCCAGGAGAGCATGAGAGGGATCGTCTAAGCTAGCCTCTGGGTGTACTTGTGGAAGACTAGCTATATTAGGATACTTGAAATGGAATACAGGCCCATCCAAATGTGGGCCTAGAGTCCTAGGCTGAGCTAAAAAAAAAAAAGGCAAGCAAGGTGAGCATCAGCATTCTTGTCTCTGGTTCCTGGCTGTGGATCCATGTGAACACTTGTTCCAGTCTGCTGAGGCTGTAACTTCTGCCATGATAGACTGAATCCTGGAACTGTGAGCCAAACCAGCCCTTTCTCTCTTTTCTCCTTTTGTCTGGGCATTCTATCACCGTGATAAGACAAATTACTAAAACATCAGCTAAAGAGGTTTCTCTTTTTTTTTTAATCCTCGGTGTAAAAATGAACAAAGTGGGGCATACAAAAACTTTATCTTATTTCAGAAAGATTAGGACCAATGAACTCAAAATATTGTTCAAATGGTATTGTCACTACTTTCGTAGATCTTAACCCTTTCCATTCTTCTAGCTCTATATCTTGGGGTATCGCCCTTGCATCAGGAAAAGAGAAGAGAGGAAAAGCTCTGGCTCTGTACAACATAGAGCAAGGACATGAGCAAGTAGTCTTTGTGTCTTAACTTCCTCATCTGCAAAATGAGTTCAACCATTCTTACGCACTGCGTTAAGGGATACAATGCCCGATGCCTGGCACACAATAAGTGTTTGAAAATTGTTGTTGCCAGAAACCACAGGAAGACTCTCCCAGTATAGAGGCATGGGGAGAGAGGGTGCTGAGAGAGAGGGTGTAGCTAATATGCAGGTCATAGAAAGCCTCCTTCATCTACAGGGTTCCTTAGTACTTGACATCAGTACTTGACTGTTTTAATTAGTTAAGAACAGTTTAATTATTCAATTACACTCTTTTAAAAAGGGGGTTCTCAAACTTGAAAAACATTCAGAATCCTTTTAAAGCTTATCTTTTCTAAGTTGCACAGACAATTTTAATACTTATCAGAGAGGGGAGAACAAAATGAAACAAAAATTGAAAGTTAAATCGTGATCATTGAAATATCCAACAGAGACAATGACAGAGGACAGCTACTGTTTATGATTTTTAAAAAAACAAGTTACTTATGCAATAAAATTTCCATTATCCAATAAAAGCTCAGTCTCATTCTAGATGCCCCAAGCCCAGCTGGTGCCCAGGCCTGCTGGTGGATGCCCAGTGCAGCAGGCAGCCTTACCGGGAGACTGGAGTCATAGTTGGCATGGGCTGGCGCATGAATGTTGAGGTACAGACAGTCTTCTGAGACTTCCAACTTAGGGTAATGCACTTGGAGCACTTTTTGATATGTGGTGAGCCACTCTTGGTTCTGAAAGCACCTGAAAAGAGAGAGCCACTCTTGGTTCTGAAAGCACCTGAAGAGAGAGAGAGAGAGAGAGAGAGAGAGAGAGAGAGAGAGAGAGAGAGAGACAGAGAGAGAATCTCTGCAATCTATGTCAGCATACTTCCTGGGAGGGCCATTAGTTCTTGGGACAGAGGCAAGGAGCAGCCATCTTTTCTGAGCTGAGAGGCATGTCAGGACTATTAGCATAGAATCTGATTGTGCCCCCGGCCCCTCCTTTCAGAAACAGGCAGACTAACTAAAAAAAAAAAAAAAAAAAAAAAAAAAAAAAAAAAAAAAAAAAAAAAAAAAATGATGATTTCCTTTTATCCAGTTCCTGGATAAGAAAGCTCATTTTCCAAAATAGTTGTATTGTTAACCACAAGGACACCCCTGTCTATACCCACCACTGAGTTCTCCCCAATCAGTCTCTCTTTTAAATCCAGAAGGGCAAAGGTATCTTCCTGCAGCCTCCATACCAGGAATCCAGAGAGACACAGGAAGGCTCTAGCACCCAGGCTTTGCTCCCTCTGCCTGGATAGCTTCTCCCTATATTCTTCTACATATAGGGAGAGTCATCCATGGCTCAGAGTCATCCATACCCTCTCTTTCAGATTCAGTCCAAATACCGCTCCTCTAGGAAGCCTTCCGAGATTTCTCTGAGTGGCCATAGCTCTTCTTTAGACACACCCACAGAGTGTGCATTGTGCCCTACAACGTGCCCCAGGCTTGATCATCACATTATGATCTTCTCCAATTCATCTGTGAGCAGCTGAAAAGCCTGTGAGTCTGGATTAATCACAGTCTCTAACACAGAGCCCTACGCACGCCAAGAATGAGAACGCACTACACTTGATCTCAGCCAGAGGGCTAAAGGGCGACCAGAGACGCTGAGTGTGTGGATGCTTCTGCCGTACCTAAGTGCTCGGTGATTGTTAGTTGTTTTCTTGAAAGACGAGTGAACACTAGTGGAGAGTGAGAAACCACCCCTGGAATATATTCCTTTTGGGGTGTTTATGCTCCTGGCTCTTTTGTATGTTGTCCTTCATAAATTCAGGTCCCATTGCTTTCCACAAAGGCAGCCTGACCTTTCCTAAAAGCTGGGCTGAGTGGTTCTCGGCTCTCTTAGTTGCTTTCTCTGCCCTCTGGTGGTTGCCTTGGCTCCCTACATTTTAATGATCGATTATTTTTCTCTGTCCTCCACCATGGGTCTACATGCTCCTTGAGTCCCCAACACACAACGATCCTATGTTTTCCTCCACTTTATAATGTGAAAAAATCAATATGTAGTCCACAGACACCAGGCTTCCAATGCTGAGTTTTGATCTTTATCTTTGTGTGGGCCAGGAATCAAGCTGCTCGGTTTGTAGGTAAATAGCCATGGTGTCACAGGGGCACATACCCATGTATTACATGGTTGGGGATGGTATACGCTAGGACAGGTAAGGTAGATGAAGTGAATATAGTTTCAATTTATAATGTCTTAGAATGTAATCTCTTCTTAAACTGAAGAATCTCATTAGTCCACTGTGGCAATTCCCAAGTCCTTTTTCTTTTTCTTTTTTTTTTGTTTTGTTTTGTTTTGTTTTTTGAGATAGGGTTTCTCTGTGGCTTTGGAGCCTGTCCTGGAACTAGCTCTGGTAGACCAGGCTGGTCTCGAACTCACAGAGATCCACCTGCCTCTGCCTCCCGAGTGCTGGGATTAAAGGCGTGCGCCACCATCGCCCGGCCCCAAGTCCTAATGATATCCAATTCTGGAGTTGGTTCTGAATGAGTTAAATGAATAAATAACCAACTAGTAATTTTTTCATATTATTTTCAGTCCACTCGTAAACCACATGAAGTCATCTTTTGGGGTGTTGTGAAAGTCCTGGTACCAAGGTCCTCCTTTAGCCCCATGTGACCCAACCTAAGATCTTCACAAAACCAGAACTGGACATCTCTGGGATCTTCACGTCTCGTTGCTTCATACAGTGCTCTATATACTATATATATATATATATATATATGTATATATGTATATATATGTATACACATACATACATACATATACACACATATATACATATATACACATATACACACATATGTACATATATGTATGTGTGTATGTATGTATAGATAGATAGATAGATAGATAGATAGATAGATAGATAGATAGATAGATAGATAGTGCTCTTCCACGGCTAACGTGGGAACTGGTTAGCTACCTAGCCTTGAAACTCTTTGCTGGCTGGAAGCTACCTACCTTCCAGGCCCCTTGTGTTGCAGAGACATTAGTGATGGCTAATCTTCATTGTAGTTGGATTTGGGATCACCTAGAAGGTGCTTCTCTGGCCTCCCAGAGAAGATCCTCTCTACCCCAATGTGACCTATGGGCTGAGGTCTCATGGTAAAGAGAAAAAGGAGAAAATAGCAGAAGCATAGCCTACTCTCTGCTTTCTTATCTGCCCGGGTGTGCCGAGCCCCAGCTGCAGCCTTCTGCCGCTGCAGAAGCTGCTATACTGGTGGCACCTGCTCAAACTATGGACCAAAATCAGCCCTTCCTCCCTTAATCATTTTCAGTCAGAATCTGGTCACAGAGACTAGAAAAGTAACTAATACAGCAGCTATGGTGTCATTACGCAAGCATTTATGGAGTTCCCACTGTAGTCCTGGCCTTGCATTAAGCCCAGATGAGACTACCGGAATTAAGCACGCGCACGCGCGCGCACACACACACACACACACACACACACACACGAGCACACTGTGGTTCTGCTCTCTGAATCCCTCATCCGTACTGACCACAAAGGCCAGCCCAGAGTGAAGGTCACACAGAAACACTAGGAAAGTCTTTCATTGAACGATTCGGGAAGCTCATCACAGCACTTCCTACACCTGCTCAGGGTTCAGACCCTCACAGAGCTTTCAGAGCTTTCAGACTCTTGGGCCCAGCTTACAGGGTTCTGATTCATGAAGCTTAGGAGAGGCCAGGGAACACATACAAATCTAACAAGCCTCCAGCAGTTCTCCTGAGCAGCCGGCATGGGAGCTCCGACCGAGACACTCACCGAGGTCTGTGGTCCTCCCACTCCCGTGGCCATCTTTCCTCTCCTCTGCCCCTGAACTTCATGACCTATATTCCCCCTCCACAATCTCTCCCAGTCCCCAAAACCACAGGCCACAGTGACTTACAAACTGGGATAGGAGGTGGCTTCTCTCAAGTCAAGCCAGGGGATCGCAGGCAGTGGACTGGAAAATCGCAGGGCTCCAAGAGGGGGTGCAGCGAAAGGGATCCCCAGGAACACGTTCACAGGTTCGAGGCTTCCCAGCACAGTGACTTGCTTCCCCCTGACCCATCCTAGCTTGGTGTACCTTTGTGGCTCTTCAGCCCCAGACCCTGAGGAAACACACAAGGGAGAACTGACGAGCAGGCTAGAGAGAAGGAGGCAATCGGCTACCCAGGGGCTCCCTTCCGGGTGGGCCTCCACTCAGAGGCCACAGGAGCTGGGACTTTCTCTATAGCTCAAGGTCCTCTGCTTTCGAGATCACTTGAGAAGCCACCACCATGGGGACCTACCTCAGTTGCTTCTGAGCACCCACCACCACACCAAAGACCTTGGGGAGAAGATTTTTTTTCTACACCAAAGTTGTCCCTTTCCTTGAAGCTCTGGGGATGCCCTCCTCCTGCCAAACTGATTGCTGGGTCTACCACCCTCTAGTCATTTCCATACTCACCACAGACCACCACATGTCAATCGTCGCCTGCACTTACTGGATGGCATTTTTTTTTAACAAACTAAATAAATTACCTTTAACTTTTGGTTCAGAGGACTCCTGAGCAATAGTATCGATTGAGTTGTTGTTTGGATAAGTTAGGTAGCTGCTTTGGTTACAGATGAAAATGAAAGATTAGTGAGAGCAGCAAAAAAGGTCTCATGTTGATGCCCGCTGGAATCAGCTCTTGTACTTCCCATAGTTTGAAAATGGTGCTTTGGGTGACTAGGCATGCAAGCATCTTGGGTTTTGCACAGAAGATGAAGCCTTGAATTACTTACTTAGCAGGACCCAGGAGTCTTGGCACTATCTGCTCTGTCCCTTGTGCAAGTCCTGTCTCCACAGCCAACACCACAGAGCACAGACTCCTGTCCACATGCCTCCCCAGTGCCCAGGATGGTGCCTTTCCTTACTGGGTGTGAGGAACCGCAAGGACAGAGGCAATCCCTTCTGACTCTGTCTACCTCTGAAAAGGAGGCTCTGGCCCCAAACTTTCAATAGCATTGGACACTGAAGCCCCAAGGGTCTATCTTACATAGCCCACAATGGGTCCCCCAAAGACCTCTGGGAAATATGTCCATTTCTCCTAGTAGAAAATGCTACTCCCTTCCCACATCCTGAGAACCCTTGTCTCCCACTGGCCCTCTCACCCCTGATGATGACTGCAAAGATCCAAATGACCCAGATTAGGGCCTGTCCAGGGTGCACCCAATCCCCACACATCTGGTTGGCCTGCCTGAACTGTCTGGATATCCACAGCGGCTGCTGGCCTCAGAGAACTTCAGTCAGGAATCACAAAGTGCCTCCTATGAGCATACAGGTGCTGAACAGGTAAGACACTGGATGCAGAAGAAATCGTGAACAACATCAAAGCAAGAGTTTCTGAGAATTGGCCAAGCGAGACATTCCTGTTCTGATTTATATACAGAGTGGGTAATGATTAACACCTGTGCTGAGAAAAAGCATATTATTGACTTGGAACTCAAAGGACGGCAGAAGTTGAAAAAACTCTCAGGAACCACTTAAGCCAGGATTCTCAAACACAGGTGCTGTGTGGGTCAGACATATTCCCTTTGCTGTAACAGAACACCCAACTTAAAGAAAGTAAGGGAAGGTTTGTTTGTGCTTATGACTTAAAAAGGTTCATGGCAGTTGACCCATGTGGTGGTGGGAGGTTTCATCAGAAAGGGACACAGGAAGGGGCCACACACAAGATATCCTCAAGGACCTTCCCTAAGTGAACCACTTCCTCCAGCTGTTCCATCTCCGAAAGTTCACAGTTTCTCAACACCACCATCTGGAAACGCCTGATCCTGGAGGAGATATTCGATGTTCAAACTATGACCAATGCCTCTAGAAACCAGGAAGGCAACAAACTAGCAGAGAATGGGGATGACTAGGAGAGAGGCAAGGACTGTGGCAAACCTAACAAAATGTATGTTTGCTCAAGTTATACTGACTTCTCAGATGCAGTACCCATTTGCTTTATGGCAATGTTGTGGTTCAATTTTTAAAAAAAAATCACAGTTTCAATTTTTTAAATTAATGCTGTGTACTTAATATAGCATTTTTTTCTCCTTTGAATTGTCTCTTGAGTTAACCCTCTGTAATTACAGTCTATACCCATGTTTTCCAGTCTATATAACAAGGAACAAGTTCAGAGAGGTGGAGGTATGGTACCAATGTCTTTGGCATTCTGGTTGTTTAGCACAATGCTCTTTCCTATATGAGTCCAGGCTCTGGGAAAATGCTGGTGGATCCTAGGGATCCAGAGCAAGAACTCATCTGCCCCAAGGCTTCATGCAGCACTTAGTCCAGGTCCTCAAATGGGGCTTCCCAAGTGCTTGAAGACTAGATGGGTGCTTGTTAAAAACTCATCCTCCTATCCCCTGGAGATGTGGGTAGCAAGCCCTATTATTTGAAAGCCGCAATAGTAGGTTTGGGAAGTATCCATCAAATGCACAGATTTCTGAGTAGTTGTCTCATGAATATTCATACAGTGAGTCCTGAGCAAGTGTTATATTCCTACTGGATACTGAATTCTGTTCAAAAAACAGTAAAGGATTTCTTAAGGCAGAGCCAGAGAGTGGTGGATGCACTTTTTTCAAAGTGAGGCACTCCATGAATCTGTGAGGATTTGAATTGCTCTAGTGGATTCCTCCTCTCCCTGCTCCCCACTCCACTCCCATGCACTGCTGCTTCACCGCAAAGTCCAGAAAGAAGACTGTGGAATCCATGTTTGATTCCAGATTCAGGAGAAAAAAAACTCTTATGTTTTAAGCTAACATTAAGAAGCACTTGGGACTGGAGTGATGGCTTAGCAGTCGTGATGGTTTGAAAGAAAATGGTCACCAAAGGGAGTAGCACTATTAGGAGGTATGGCATCATTGAAGTATGTGTGGCCTTGTTGGAGGAAATGTGTCACTGAGTGTTGACTCTGAGGTCTCCTATGTTCAAGCTACTCCCAGTAATAAAGACCACTTCCTGTTGCCTATAAGATGTAGGATTCTCAGCTACTCCTCCAGCACCATGTCTGCCTACACACCACCATACTCCCAGCCACCATGCTCACCTCCATGGCAGTAATGGACTAAACCTCTGAGCTGTAAGTGAGCCACCGTAATTAAATGTTTTCCTTTATAAGAGTTGCCGTGGTCATGTTGTCTCTTCACCGCAATAGAAACCTCAACTAAAACAGCAGTTAAGAGTACCTATTGCTCTTGCAGAGGACCTGAGTTTAGTTCTCAGTACCCTCATCAGGCCACTCACAACTACCTATAATTCCATTTCCAAGAAATTCCACACCCTCTGACCTTCACAGGCACCTGCACATACATGGTATACATAAACTCATGCAGGCATGCACACATGCACATAAATAAAAGTACTAAATAATGTGTGTGTGTGTGTGTGTGTGTGTGTGTACCGTGTGTGCATGTGTGTGTGTAGGCTCCAGGGTGCCTTGCTCAGCCATCATCAGAGAAGCTTCCTCCTGCAGCAGATGGGAATATAAAGACCTACACCCAGACATTATGCAGAGAGTGAGAGACCTTGGAACACTCAGCCCCAAATGAGATGTCTCCAGGGCTCAGAGAACCCCAGAGTATAAGAGTCAGAGGTAATAGAGGGCACCAAGAAAACAGGGCCCTCTAAATCATTAAGACTGAAACACATATTAACTCATGGAGTCTGAGGCACCATGCCCAGGGCCTGCTTGGGTCTGCACTAAATGGTCCTAGAGCTGAAAAAAGTGGACACATGCTCCCGTTCCTAACCCAGAAGCTATGTCTAATTGATAATCACTTGCAAATGAAAATTTAATTTCCTCCAAGGGAGTCTCACTGGGTAATAAACTACTCTTAGGGGTAGGCTGTACGCCAGCAGTAGATGGCCGAGAGAAAACAAACTCAGTGACATCTTGTGCAGTTCCTTGTCCCATAATGTCATGTCAGAGCTCTTCTTCATTTAAACTTTATCTTGTAATTTTTATTTTAATTTTGTTTTATTTATAATTTTTCTTCTTTCTTATTACCCTACAGGTTCTTTGTATATATATTATGAGTCAAACAATTGGGTCTCTGTTTCGTGTGCCTTCTCTTGGCTTCTTTCCTTTCTGTTGTTTGTTTTATTCAATTCCAATGTGTTAGTTTTTGTTTTATCTTATTATATTATACTTTGTTATTATCCCTTTAAAGTCTGTTTGGTTTCTAATGAGAGGCAGAAAGGGAGTGAATCCAGATGGGGAGGTAGGGAGGATCTGGGAGAAGTAGAGGGAGGGGAAAACTTTAATCAAGATAAAAAAGTTCTAGTTTTCAATAAAAGTTATATTTTCAATAAGATAATATGCTTTAATATTAAAAAATAAAAATTTATTCTTGAATTTCCCAGTGACCAACAATGAACACAACTGAGGGTTAAGAACCATAAACTGCAGCTAAGGAAGAAAAGAGATGTTTGTATTAAAGCCTACTATTCAAACTGCCCATCTTTGAGGTGATCACAGCCTCTGGGGATGTGTAGGTGGAAGAACGGGAATTTCTAAAGCACCCAGGCTTGCCTGGGATGGGGTTAGGGGACTCATTTGTTTACACATAACACTGAGCATGCAAACAGTCTAATGAATGTTCACACACATGTTTGCTGCTGAGAGAATTCACAAAGGGCTTTATTTTTGATTAATTTTTTTTCATCTGAGTGGGGTTCACTGGACGCTTCAACACGCATACACGGTACACTGACTACAGTCAGACTACCCTTATGGCTTTGTAGACTTCAAAGCATTTGCTCAGATCCTGGTTCTACAGTAGGCGGACGAGAGTATTTATTCGATTAGACTCTGAGTCCTACCCACATAGTCTTCAAAAGGTAATAAAGAATGTGACTTTTGCCCCTGCTAGATGTTCCTGCTCATGGCCTCACAACCCTCAGTGGAGACCTGGATTCTACTTTGATTCCTCCTCAGAATGGAAGGTGGTATCTTTGAACAAATCCTTCCTCTCCTTTGGAACTCAGTTTCCCGATGTTAGAAATGATGACAGCTTTGCAGATATTTAGTGATTATGTGTTCCAGGGTCACAAGAGTGGGCGTTGTTTCCAGATCTGCCTGTGAGGCCACAGGAACCTGACGAAGAGTAGAGAGGTTTCCAAGAGGACAAAAGTTGCCGACGGGCAGGTGACTGGTTCTGAAGGCACAAATGTTGCCACCTCAAAAAGTCATGTGAGCCACGATGAAGGCCAATGAGGGTCTCTGGTGTTTATATATGTCTTGCCAGCTCTTTTAATAATCTTTTCTGGTCCTTATGAATGGGCATCATGAAGATTCTCCCTGGCTGGGTATCTGTTTCCACCTTTCTCCAATTAGAAGTCAATAATTCACTCTTAAAATGTTTAAGGTTGCTTCCCATATTCTGGTTTGCTATCACATGGGATACACCCATGACTGCCTCAGGAGCCCCTTACTGTATGTCAGGAAACAAGGACTCTACATCCATTTATAGGAAACCCTGTAGGTACCCAGGCCCCAGGTCAAAGGCTTCTCATCTGTTATAAAATTCCCATCTTGTACATGATAAAATTGAGGCTCTGTATGACAGCATGATTTATCCAGTATCACACTACTGGGAAGAAACACATTTGGCCTTGAAATGAACCTCCTTGCCTCTTAGTAGCAAATCTTACAGACCCAAGGTGCATGCCGTAAGCAATGAGGAACAGTAAAATGAGGAAGGACAGACTGGCTTCCCATCCCACTTGGCCACACTCAATTAACCTTTCAGTAGATACCACGTTCTTGGTCCTAGGTGTTCTCAGCAGCAGCACAGGCCTGTGGCCCTGAGAGGCACTGACCTTTGATCATGCCTGCCTGTTTTTGAGGTGGCTCCACTAACACCCTGAGGGAAAAAGCCCAGATGAGAACTAAGATCTCAATCTCTCAATCGGGCTCTGTGAGACTGGAATTACATGACAGTTAGAGTCCAGAGAGTAACCCTCAGTGAAAGGACCATAGTGACAAGGAGGGCTCTGGAGGGATTCTATCCACTCCTCAGCGACCGGACACCGGGGGATGTTGCATTCTCTGTGCTAACAGTGCCATTGTCTATAATCTTCCTCCCCTGTTTGGTCCTTTTTCATCCTGCTTCTTTCTCCTCCCTAAGATCATCTCCTACATAACGATTTTTTTTTTTAACCTGAAGCCTTGTCTCAGGTTCTGCTGTCAGAAACCAAAATTATGTTTGTTGACAGTAAACGGAGTGGGAAGGAAGATCCCAGCATAACTGTGGGACTCGGTTATTTGCTAGTCCAATGGCATCATATTGCTAAGACAATGAGGAAGGCTCCCAGGGGTAAGGGCAGTGTATGAGAGAGTGGGAATTCTAACCCCACCAGATACAGAAGTAGTATAGTCTGAAGTGTGATTTTGGCTGGTTGTCAATTGCCTTGGAAACGTGAAGAAAATAGTGGGCTCAGGTAACTTTGCTGTTATTTCAGGGTATGCCATGTAAGTCAGGGGACCTGTGGGCAGCTTTTAAAGACCGCCTTTAATCCTAAAACCATAGCTAGACCATGCTGGAAATTGGACATAGGGTTTAACCACAAGAAGAGCCTTGGAAGATCTCCTGAGCCAAAGCCAGGCCCTGAAGTACTCAGCGTGGGATGAGGCATGGGATGACACATTTGGAAACCCTGAACACCCAGGTTCTGCACTAGCCAGTTCTCCCCTTTTTACCAAAGGAGAGGAGATACTCCAGTTCTGGAAAGACCCAGACGGTGACTCATGCCTCACAAAATAAAACTTTCCCTGATGAAGACGGCCTACAGCAGTGTTTCTCAGTCTTCCCAATGCTCTGAGCCTTAACACAGTTCCTCAGGTTGTGGTGATCCCAACCATAAAATTATTTCCACTGCTACTTCATAACTGTAATATTGCTACTGTTATGAATCATAATGTAAATGCCTACTATGTAGATGGTCTTAGGTGACCCTGTGAAAGGATCATTTGATCCCCCAAAAAGGGGCCATGACCCTCAGGTTGAGAAACACTGGCCTATATGATCTAGGGGTATGAGATCTTGGAAAGTTGTACTTTTAGGTTTCAGTGTAGCCTGCACACACACACACACACACACACACACACACACACACACACACACACGCATTCTGTAGAAGAAAATAGATTTCTCACCAAATGAATAGCATGGTGTGGCTCACGTGCACTAACAAGAAGGAACAGGAAATGGTTCTTGATGGTGGTCATGAGGAGAGGGCAGAAGATGAGGCAGGGTAGGAGAGGACTGAGTAGTACAAAGGCACATTCTCATGATGTATGGTTGATTGTACTGAAAGAGTACCTGGTCTGCTTAGAGAGCGGCAGGAAAATCTCAACGAAGCTGTAGGCTAAGACTTCACCATGGACATGAGAGCAGTGGGGTAAGGCGACCAGCAGCAACAGTCAGGAGACCTAGAGAAACTGTGTTCTCTGGGACCACAGCACCTTCCTACAGTAGGATGGTAATGGCAGCCACCCTCCTCTGAAAGATAGGAAAGCTTCATGCACTAGGTGGTGACACTTCACTGCCAGAAGCCAGGAGGAAGACCCACAGCATCCAAAGGACCACATAGGGGCTTCACCTGCAGAAATGATGGAGTTGCTTAATAAGGCATTATATCTGAGAAGCAAAAGAAATGCTGCCTCATATCCACAATAAATGGAGACAGACACAAGAATGGAGTAGCAACAGTATGTGAGGGTAACGGTAACGACACCAGTGAAGAGTAAAGGGGTCTTCCTTAAGCTCTCACCAGGGCTCTGTTGTTCTCACATATAGCCATTATCTGTTTCCTAGCAACTTTGTCTCCATCATCCTCTGCAGCACAGAACCTGTCTGCTTACTCTGTTGTCTGTGCTGACTTTTTCCCCCAATACTACTTTATGTACCCCTTAAAGTAGCCTCTTATATTTGTTACATATAAATCACCCCCCAAAAAACAGTTAGCCACTGAGTTACCACTTTGTACCAAGGTCTCTGTGCACTTCCAGTCAAACAAGATAGCAGCTTCCATTCCTTCAAGGCTCAGGCGCAGGGTCCCATCATACCATATGCCTTCTGAGACCAACTGATATTTCTTACATTGAGTTAACTAAGAAACATGTGTCAAAAGATTTTACACAGAGGTTTTATTGGGGGAGATATCTAGGGCTTCAAAATTGGGAGGCAGCGAGACAAGTCCAGAGGAGCTGCCAAGCCATGGTAGGATCTGAAACGAGAGTCTACATGGACGAACTAAGACAAATGATATCCATGAGGACCAAAGGAGGTCTAAAGCATGTTAGGGTGTCTAGAAACTGAAACCAATCACCACAGGGGTCCCCCCAAAATTAGTCTGTGACATATATGTCTCTCGTGTTCAGTATAATTAGAGGAAGCCGATAGGAAGGTATAATGTGAGTTCAGAAACAGGCAGCCAACACTTGTTCTAATTCTTAGAAGCCTGCAAAGCCCAGTCTCATGGCTACTATCCTACTCTTTGATAGGAAGTATACATTGCCATTGGTACTGTCTATTAGGAACAGAGTATTTTCAGAGCTAGTAAAATAAGATAAGACAAGCACATTTAGTGTTTATTAGAAGTTGGGATTAACCAAATCCATACAGTGCAAGTAAGTTAAGTAGGCATGGATGTCCCCATGTCATTTCTCTTTACTGTGTCAATGACTCTCTGAAGAGAATCCGTAAAGCCACTCATAGAAGCTTCTCTGTCGTTAGCTGATGGGGGAAGAAAACAGGCTCCATTTACACAGAATTGTGTTTAATTAATCCACACACCTTCAAACACCTGATTTTTGACAAGGAAGCAAAAAATATCAAATGGAAAAAAGAAAGCATATTTAACAAGTGGTGCTGGCATAACTGGATATCAATATGTAGAAGAATGAAAATAGACCCATATCTATCACCATGCACAAAACTTAAGTCCATATGGATCAAAGACCTCAACATAAAGACAGCCACACTGAACTTTATAGAAGAGAAAGTGGGAAGTACACTCTAATGCACTGGTACAGGAGACCACTTCCTAAATATAACCCCAGCAGCACAGACACTGAGATACAACTAATAAATGGGACCTCCTGAAACTGAAAAGCTTCTATAAAGCAAAGGACATGGTCAACAAGAAAAAACAACAACCTACAAAATGGGAAAAGATCTTCACTAACCCCACATCAGACAAAGAGGTCTGATCTCCAAAATATACAAAGAACTAAAGAAATTGTTCATCAAAAGAGCAAACAATCCAAAAAAAAATGGAGTACAGAGCTAAATAAAGAACTTTCAACAGAGGAATCTAAAATGGCTGAAAGATACTTAAAGAAATGTTCAACATCCTTAGTTATCAGAGAAATGCAAATCAAAACAACTCTGAGATTCCATCTTATACCTGTAAGAATGGCCAAGATCAAAAACACTAATGACAACTTATGCTGCAGAGGTTATGGGTAAAGGGAACACTTCTGCATTGCTGGTGGAAATGCAATCTGGTACAACGCCTTTGGATATCAGTGTGACTATTTCTCAGAAAATTAGGAAACAACCTTCCTCAAGACCCAATAATACCACTTTTGGGTATATATCCAAAGGATGCTCAATCGTGCCACAAGGGTGTGTGCTCAACTATGCTCATAGCAGCATTGTTTGTCATAGCCAGAAGCTGAAAACAACCTAAATGCCCCTTGACCGAAGAATGGATAAGGAAAATGTGGTACATTTAATTTACACAATGGAGTACTACACAGCAGAAAAAAATAACATCTTAAATTTTGCAGGAAAATGGACGGAGCTAGAAAACATCATTTTGAGTGAGGTAACCCAGACATAGAAAGACAATTATCACATGTACTCACTCATAACTAGTTTTTAATCATAAAGCAAAGAAACCCAGCCTACAAGCCACAATCCCATAGAACTTAGACAACAATGAGGACTCTAAGAGAGACATACATAGATCTAATATATGTGGGAAGTAGAAAAAGACAAGATCTCCTGAGTAAATTGGGAGTATGTGGGCTTTAGGGGAGGGCTGAAGGGGAAGGAAGAGGCAGGGAGGGGAGCAGAGAAAAATGTAAAGCTCAATAAAAATCAACAAAATAAAAATAAATAAATAAATACTCTGGACCCCTCTGATACCAGCTGAAGTTATGCAAACCCTTCCATGGAAGAATAGACTTATTTCATGTTGATAAAATCTGTCTCAATCTTTGCCATGAAGTATTTTCTGATGATAAACCTTGCCTTGCTAAATCTTCACAATTCATAGAATTGATTTTTTGTTATTCTGTTTCTAGATAAGAAAATTGAGCCCTGTCAGGTTAAAAGAAGGTCACAAAGACCAGTGAGTGACAAAGCTTGTCTTCAAAGATGGATCTGTTTCACTCTATTTTCAACCATGATGTTATTCAGCCTCTCATTAGCCATTAATCATCTTTCTTGTTACTATGGAAAACCCCCTGACAGAAGCAACTTAAAGGAAAAAGGGTTCATTGAAGCTCAGAGCTTGAAGGTGAATTTTGTTATAGCAAGGAAGATGGAGGAGAGTGAGGTGGTTGGTCCGATTGTGTTCACACTCAGTGAAGAGTCAGGAAGCAGAGTGGGATGAATGCTGGAGATCAGTTGCCTTCTCTTGTTTATAATATGTACTAAGATTTATATTATTTTATGTGTATTAGTGTTTCTCCTGCATGTATTTATGTACCGCATGCATGTCTGATACCTGCAGAGGTCAGAAGAAGGCATCGGATGCCCTAGAAGTGGAGTTATGGATCATTTTAAGCCATAGTGTGGGTGTTGGGGACTGAACCTGGGTTCCCAGCAAGAGTAACATGTGTTCTTAATCTGAGTCATCTCTCCAGCTGAAGCTTTTTCCGTCTTATGCAGTGTTGGGGCTCACCCCATGGAATGGTGTTACCTACATTCAGGGTATGTCTTCCCATATTAGTTAAATCTTTCTGTAAATATCCTCATACATACACACACACACACACACACACACACACACACACACAGAGAGAGAGAGAGAGAGAGAGAGAGAGAGAGAGAGGTTCATGCTCTAGGAGAGTCTAAATGCCAGCAAGTTGAACCAAGATGAACTATTCATGCTGTGTTCTAGACCACACAGGGCTGGAATAGGGTGGATTCACTTAGTATTCCAATGACCATCCCTGTTTCTGTTAGAGCAGGACTTCAGTAAATATTAAGTCTAAAATTATAAATGAATTTAATAGCTAAAGGGTACAACTTATCGAAAGTTGCCAGAAATAACACAAACTCAGCAAAATATTTTAATCCTGATACCAGAATTCTAAAGGTCATGAACTAGATCTTGGTGAGTCTAAGGGACGGGGGAAAAAACAAGTCCTTTTGTTTGTCTGTTTTTGGTCTGCTACATCATTCAGCACAACACTTCATCCAATGTGCAGGCTATTTCTCCATACATCAAACACTTCTCCGAGGAAAGCCACCTGGATGTCCTCTAACACAATCCAATTTGACTCTCTAGAGCAACACTGGTTTAGGGCTTGGCCCCGCAAGACTGCAGACTATCTAAGATGTCAGTCACAAACAGTAGACCGTGACTCATCCTTCCAGTCAAAAAGAAACTGGGGTTTAGGCAACCTAGTCCATGATTGGATTAATTTGTTTGAGTGGTTTATAGGATTCAGGGAAAGACTTCCATTGATACATTTGTTATAAAGATAAAGACAACCAGGTGGAAGAGATATATGGGGCAAAATACATTGAAAAGCATATCTCTCTCTCTCTCTCTCTCTCTCTCTCTCTCTCTCTCTCTCTCTCTCGTTCTCTTGTTCTCTCTCTTCCCCTATCCCTCCAGGCACAGTAGTCTCCAGGGACTTCTGTTGGCCACCAATCACAGGCTCATTAAGATCCTTCATGTTGAGAGACTTGTAGACTTTGTTCTATAGACATGATTGGTTAAGCGCTGGATGTCGTTTCTGAACTCAACAGTAGATCTCTTTACCCCTCCCCAGAGGTTAAGGGGACAAATAATTTTTACCTTCTAGTCACTTGACTGAGGGTCTCCAGGAGTTTTCATCCCCTAGTTATCTCATAGTCATAGAAAGATATGCTGATATCATTCCAGAGATTCCAAGGGTTTTAGGACTCACATGTCTCTGTGGCTGCGGGAATCCTGCAGACACCCAAGAGAGATGAACTTCTACTACATATTCAATCAGGTTGAGGAGAAAGCCATTAAAAGTAAAAAAGGACCAAAGAAATATAGGAAACTTCATCTCAGGTGAGTCTGGAAAAATGACAGAAGTTATTGGTTACAAGAACCATTCTATTTGGAAAAGGAAATTCAGATCATCTAATCTTGAATCTCAAAGAGCATCCAAGATGCTTGAGATTCTACTTAAATAATTCTTGCATTTTTATTGTTGTGAAATTTGAGAAAAAAAAGTGAGAGAGAATCCTGTATAAGTATTTTTTATTTTATCTTGTTTTGGTGGTTTGCGGGGGGTTGAGTAAGCATTTAAAGATTCATTATTTTAGCATTGTAGAAGTTCTTTCAGAGAATAAAATTAATGGATAATGTTTTGTGATGGCTAATCTTGATTGTTAATTTAATTGGATGGATACATGCCTAGGAGATTGGAAAAGCATGCCTGGGTTAAGGAGGTGAGGTCATTTCCATGAGAAGTTGGATCATGAAGCCTCTTGCCTAGCGAATACATCTATCCTATGATGGATATCCTTTGTTGGGAAGTAGTGAAAGGCAGGAAGTAGAACTTAACTCAAGATAGTAGGTCACTGTCTTCCTTGGCTGCTATATTTTGTCCTACCCCTTCCTCATAGTCTTTTCCTTTGTTTCCTGGGCACCATGCTATGAATTGTTCAGCTCTCCCAAGCCTTTCAACCACAATGGATTGGCACCTTCAAAGCTTCAAGCCAAAACAGACCCTTCTTCCTTTAAATTGCTTGTTAGGTGTTTGGTCACAGTGACAAGACTGTGACTATAACACTTGTAATGCTCTAATGAGGCTACAGAATCTTCCTTCAAAACACATGACCTTGCGAGTGAATAAAAATTAACTATAGATGACTTCCTTCAATATATATGAAAATTCCTTTAACAAATCAGCATTTCAGATCCAGTAATGTATACAATAGCATACTATAGGGGCCACCAAAGTCTTTGTGCTCACAGACGTGTTCCAGGGTATGTGGTCATGACCTGTGGGTCGATGCCTGTTCATTGTGACCCTTTGGGAGTAGAACGACCATTTCGTAGGAGTCATCCATCAGAGATCCTACACATCAGATATTTACATTACAATTTATAACCATAGTAAAATTACAGATATGAAGTAACAACAAAAGTAATTTTAGGATTGAGGGTCATCTGTATTAGAGGGTTGCAGTATTAGGGAGGTTGAGAACCACTGCACTAGGGGAATGTTAAGCACACAAGGTTGTTCCATCAAGGGAAGGAAGGCAAAACCTGTTTTCCTTCAGAATGCTGGAACAGATATGCTCTCCAACCTGGTGACCTCTGCTCTATCTGTGTGGTCAGAGACTTTCTGGCTCAGGACCTTCTCCAGGCCCTTCTCATAAACTTGTTTTTCTCCATTAATCTAGAACTATCTTTGCCAACGATGTCACATCTTTCTTTCCAAAGAGCTCCCATTTAGTCACATCTGATCTGTGTTTAGCTTGCTTTGTTCCTCAAAGAGACTTAGGTATGCTTTGTTGTGCATGAGAGATTGTCAGGGGCCCAAGATGGCTTTTACAGGGAAGGAAAAGTGGGGAAAAGGGGCAATGTGAAGGAAGATGGATGAGTCATGCGTCCAGGCTCAATAGCCATCTCTGACATTCAGAGAACATCTTTTCTTTTCCCATTCTAGTGAGAAACCATTGAAACAAATCTGACTTTAAATCTTAGGCCAGCCTCTATAATTTCCGTTGACAAACGTTTTATTTCCCTTACAGTCAAACATTAGTCTATGCTTAATAATAATAGTAGTAAGTTTGGCAAACCTTAGTCCACATTTTGATGCTATCTGAAGACTATCAGATGTCCACATTTGATAAATCTAAAGAAAAATACTAGAGAGTAAGTTTATAATATGTGTCTTTATTAACTTCCTTTCCCAGGGATGGCTAACCTTTCAGTTAATCATTAAAATGCAAAAAAAATTAAATCTTATGCCAGAGAATAAGGAAAGACAGCAAGAGATAATAGTTTTAATTATCTGTCATCTTCAGTCAGAAGTGTCACCAATAGCCAAGTTGGTGGCAGATGGATAATAATTCTTCAGCTCTGTAACCTCAAAATGGTGACTTTTAAAGTCAACTAGAAGTAAATGAAACTCAAGGACTTACTTAGATTTCCCTTGGTTATAATAACATACAAGTTTGGTTTAATATTAGAAAAATCAGTCAGTGTGGTTGCCACATTATGGGCTGCCCTGGCCTAATATCAAAACCTTGAGCAATCATCAGCTTGGCTTTTCAAAACCTTTTTGAAACATAGCTCTGCTCATAAAGTCAGTGAAAACACGAAGGTTATTATGGCTTCTAGTGTAGGAAGGCGTAAGTACTGGACCTATTTTTAAAATTATGTATTTTTCTTAAAGTCATCCTTTGAGGACGTGATGGATGGTCACAGGGACGTCTCATTAAACCAAGGTACACAGAGAGAACAAAGTGTCCCTGATGCGTGCAGATGAATACAGATGAGCAGAGCCGCGTCTCTGGAAGAGATTGCCCATGGGGGGGGGGGGGGGGGGGTCACACGCAGGTGGAAGGAAGGGCTACCCAGACAGCAAGTCTCTCATGGACAGAAACAGAGCGTCCAAGCTTTCAGAGCTAACTATGGGTCAGTCCAGCAGACTGAAGTCTGGAAAAGATTCCTGAAGGGCTTTTGCTCTCTGGTTGTCACTTCTCGAGCATAGTTTTGCAGAGTGAGCATGGCACTGAGGAGCTGAGAGAAATGCTGGGGAAAATGGCGGACGCGCACAGGACCGCAGGGCCCCACCCACTTAAGAGACTGGATTCCACCTGCCAGAGGAGTGGAAAGGGATCAGCCCTAGCTAAGCTGATCACAGCAACTGTGTTTGCAGTATCTGGTATACGATAGAAAACCATGTAAATCATGAGGAAATGAGAAAATGTGACCTGAAATCAGATGACAATGAAGGTCAATAAAAAGCAGCCTCATAAATGATCAAAATGTTGCTGGTGGATAACAACTTTAGAATGACCATCACAAACAAGCAATTGGAAGATTTCGAAGACAAGTGGGCAAAATGGGTGGGAGGTGGGAAGTTGAAAAGCTCCAGGCAAAACCAAAAGCCCAACAATACTGGCTATGACAATTCCAAAGCGCTAGAGTGCAGCACGTAAGGCAAATGCTGGGCTGGATGGGTTTAGCAGTGAACTCGTGTGAGCTGGCGGATGGGAGGCAAACTTGAAAACAGCCAAGAAGGTCTCCTAACTGAAGCAAAGTTGTAGAAGAGAGCAAAGGAAAATCAAAGCATTACCGGAACAAGGCCAAGTGTGTAATAGTCCAACCCTGTGAGACTAGGGGCTGGAAGAAGAAGCTGGGGTAATGGGCACGAGCTCCGCGCTTGCGAGGCAGAGGCAGGACTGTGAGCTTGGCACTAGCCTGAGCTACACACTAAATTCTTATCTCAAAAAAATTTAGAGTCTGGAAGACAAGAGAAAGAGAAAAAACTGAAAATTATTTTTTTAAAAAAAGTCTATTGACTGAAAAACTGATTAAAAAAGACAGTAGCTAGTTCATGAGTCTAAGAATCTCAACAAATTCTAAAACAGAAATGAATTCAAAGAAAATTATTGCTACTTAATATACTGTGATCAATTTCTGAAAAAAAAATCAAAGTTTTATTTTAAAAAAGGAGTCTTAGGAGCAGACAGAAAATGAGACTCATCAGAGCCCAGGGAGAAGAGAACAAGAAGAATAGGAACTATTCTTAGGAGAGACAATGGACGATGCTCAGAAGACAGAAACAGATGAAAAGGAAGGGACTGCCTGTCCGACACCTACGTCATGAGGTTAACCTCCACAAGTGAAGGAAAGGAAAGGCACCTTCAGGGAGAGGAAGCTGGGAGAACACAGCTCCAGGGATCCACACTGGGAGAAAGAATTGGGGAGCTTCATCAGCAAACCCTCAGCCCACATGGCGGCATTATCTGAATGCCGATGTGATACCCCGGAGTCTAGAAATCTAGGGGGAAATTACAAATAATCAGAGGAAACCACTCGGTAAGAAAGGACGCCCAGGGCCCATTCTGCCCCAAATCAGTGGATGCCAACAGAACTGTCAGAATAAATTTTATCTAAGCTCTGGGAACCAGCCAAAGCAATACAAACAAAGCAAAACAAAACAGGTAAACATTTAACTCAGAAAGGATTAGCTGAGTCATGGCAGGAGAGATCTGCGACATTTTTGGCACCCTCTCCCAGCCCCCAGTCCTCTTGCAAGCTCAGAGGCGTCGATTCAAACTCCCAGTAGAGGGGCCTTGTGTAGATGAAGTAGTTCAGACTTCATTATCAACAAACTGTGATCATATTCTATTTCCCTGGCTCAAATAAAATGAGGTTCCAGCCCTGAGATGGGGAAGTAGACCCAAGGTCCCAGGGTACCATTCCTAACCAAGAAGCTTTCTACAACGGAGTGCAGAAAACCGTGTCTACCAACTGGACTCCAAGCCCAGGAGCAATTTGTCAACAAAGAAAAAAATTCCATGGTATTTTATTTTTTGGGCTTTTGTTTCATCATTTTTTTTTTTGTCTTATTGGATTTGTGTTTGTTTTGATTTTCACTTTGGTGTTTTGGTAGTTAGTGTGTGTGTGTGTGTGTGCGTGTGTGTGTGTGTGTGTGTGTGTGTGTGAGAGAGAGAGAGAGAGAGAGAGAGAGAGGCACATAAAAATGGGTGCATAGGAAAGTGGGTAGGATCTTGGCAGGAGTACAAGGAGGAGAACATGATCAAAACATATTAGACGAACAAAAAAACTTTTAATTTTAAAAATGGGAAAAAAATAATTGTGGTCATGTAGGCCAAGGGTTTCCAGTCCAGAAAAGCAACTGTCATAGGAAAGCTTGGGAGAACAACCTGGAAGTGTGAAATTTGGAGATGGGAAAGCAAGCTTGATTTTAAAATCACACTTGTGGGTGTGTCTTCCACAGCTTTTCCAAAGAAGGTTAGCCAAGGACAGAAACCCTACCCTGGCGGTTGGTGGCTCTGTCCATATACTGGGGGCTAAACCAAAATAAGAACGGACAGAACCTCCCAATACAAGTGTTCTCTCTCTGCTTACGCGCCTGGGACTCAGTCATGCTATCCACACTGCGACAGACTGAAATCTCGGAGACAACGAACCAAAATAATTTACCCTTCCTCTCAAGTTGTTTGTGCAGGGCATTCTGTAATGACAAGAAGCTGATTAATATATGATAAAGACTTGAGATACTCGCACGCAGTCCTGTGTCTACGTGCATCTCAAAGGTAGGGAGCACACTCAAGGAGTGTCTGTGAGGCACAAATCTCTCCTGTCTGATTGACTGCCATGAACTGAAGGTGGAGTTAGCTATGCATTGCCCAGCGGAATGCTGAAGGCACTTTAGCACACACAGAGAATATTTCCAGACTGGGAGATTTTGTTTAAGGCTTTTGTTGTTCCAGGCACTCGATAGTTGTGTGACATCGCTAGATGAGATCTTAAACACGCACCTGAACGTAATGACAGAGCTGAATGGATCTCCACAACGGAAACAGGTTCTGTTCTGTATTGGACAGCCGTTTCACAGGCCTGCCGACTTCTTCTTTGTCTTAGATTAGGCTTAAGAACCATTTCAAAAAAAAAAAAAAATGAATCTTCCTTAAAGTGTAGAATACATAGATTACTGGCATGTAACACATATTGATAGGCCTGAAAGCAGTAATTTTCTTTTTAAGAAAAACAATTTTCAAAATTATTGTAAGCCCACAGTGCAATCATTTTTAAAGTCTGTTTTTCTCAGAAGGTACGTTTTACTATAAACATTTGCCGGTGTAAATGTAGATTCTTCACCAGCAGACTATGTGCTTTTATACATGAAGGTGACTTCCTATGGCCAATGAGCTGTTCTCGAAGCCCACTGACTCTCAGGCAGTTTCAGAAGTGTTAAGTTATGGGACAGAATTAAAGCTGCTGGTAGTGCCTGCTTTTAACATGTTCTGGAGCTAACGTTTTAGCTTCTCTTGGTATCATTAGAAGTCAGATGTTTTTCCATTTGTCACTTCGTACCTGTTACCTGTCCCAGTGAGGACTGTCTGGCATCACCCTCCAGTGAAGTCTCTACATAACCATTCACCAAATGTGGCTGCTGTGACTCTTTAAGGCGCCTTCTGTCCTGTGGTGCCTCGTTGTCCCACTGCTTAACAAATAGGTTGTGAGGAATTAGAACTTGTATGCTGACAGTACCTCCGTGTAACAAGATGCAGAATTAAAAGACAGAAATGTGTTACTGACTTGTGCCTTCGTCTCGGGATTGTTGAGTACTTCATCTAAAGCTTCCATGGTACTTGTGCTTCAATTTTCACTTCAAACTCTACAGAATAAATTAAAGTGAAACAGAAACAGGAAATCTCTGCCCAATCACTCACTGACCACTAAGCTAACCAAACAGTGACATCAGTTGCCATACAGGGCAAAGAATATAAACTTTACAAAATTCGTTTATAAATTGCTAAACAAACAAGAGCCGCAAGCGCTCTTAACCGCTGAGCCATCTTTCCAGCCCATATAAGAACCACTTTAGCTGGGTGCAGCCATGCATGTCTTTAGTCCAAGCAAAGGCAGGTGGGTCTCTGTGAGTCCGACGTCAATTTGGTCTACACGGGCACAACAAACTTCAGTGAAGCAAGTGTTTTGGTTTGGGTCTTAAATGTCCCCCAAAGGCACCTGTGCTCAAGTCGCAGTCAGCCTGCTGGTCCTATTGAAAGAGGCTAAGATCTCTAGGAGATGGGGTACAGTGAGAGGAACGAGGGGGTGCTTGAAGGGTTGTTGGAACCCTGGTCCTTTCTCCCTGCCAGCTGCAATGAGGCGAGCTGTACCCTCTGCTATGATGTCATGAGCTCCTACCATAATAGTCTGCCTTGCCACAGGTCCAAAGCAATGGTCCCAAGGGCCCAGGGCCTGAACCCTTTAAAATCACCAGGGAACTGATCCTCTATTTATTTTCAGGGATTCTTTGTCACAGTGACAGAAAGTTGAGTAAAATAGAAAGAATGAGATTTTCAGACCTTCTGCCTTATGATATTCAAAATCTCGACTTTTCAGCAAAAAAAATGTCAAGAACATGTGAAAGTAGTTCACACAAAAGTAGAATGAAAGAAATTAATTAAAACTAAAGCAGACTATTCCTAAAGTATCTACCACACAAACATGAAGAGCTGGGTTTGGGTCCCCAGCACCCACACAGAAGCTGGTGAGCCCACTGCTGGTGGCAGGCTTCAGAAACAGAGAACCCTGGAGCCTACGGCACCAGTCTAGTCAGCTGGTGAGTTGGGTGCTGAGTCACGCATCCAATGCCCATCTCTGATATTCAGGGAGTGTTTTCCTTTCCCTTTTCTTATAAGACATCCTCACAATAATATTGACTTTGTGTATTAGGCAGCACATGTACACCGTCATCCTCATACATGTATACCCCCACACATGTATGCAACCACACAAATACCCTCAAAAAGACCTAGAGAAGGGTGTATGTAATGATGAAAAACCAGCCATCCCACCAGAAGTTATAAGAATTAAAAATATGTGTATAACTAACATCAGAGCTCCAAAACATACAAAGTGGAAATTCACAGGTTTTGAAAGGACAGTTCTACCATGATAAGTGAAGTTTTAAATACGCTGCTTTCAAGAAGAGATAGATCATTTAAATATAAGCTGATCACAGAAATCAAAGACTTTAAAAATAGTATAAACCAACTAGACCTAAGGAGTGTGTGCAACATATTCCAACAAACAGAAGAAACAGGGCATGTTGACACATATCTGCAAACTCACTATATAAAGTGAAGACATGACTGCTCCAAAGTATGGCTGAGGCGGTTTTTATTGTAGACATGAGGGAGAGGACAGCCAGAGGCATCTGGAAGAGTCCAGAGCAGGGAGAGGAAGTAGTAGACTAAACATGACTACAAGACTGAATCAGATCATGAGAGGAGTCAGGGAGAATGAAAGAGGAGGACCAAGAGAGAGGGACAAACATGAGGGGGGAAAGAGAGGGGACCAAGAGCCAAGAGAGAACATGGCCAAAACAGCAACATTATAGAGGAATGAAAGCTTGGGGGAAGAGAAGCCCATGTGTGGAGGTTTAGGGGGTGGGGGCCAGGTGAGAAGAGCTGAGAAGAGCCGGGTGGCAGCACAGGCTCTGTGACAGGTACTGGCATTGCTGAGAGAGCCTGTAGGCCGGCATGCACTGTGGTGTGCTAACAGACCCAGGGGTAGTCATTTCTCCCCAGTTTCTTTGGGACTTGACACCCACCAGTGGCAAGCTGGGATGGGAAGACTGAGCCTTTACTACTATAATCAACAGCATCTCTGTCACTGTCATTAACTATCCCTGTGTGCATATGAGAGCAGGCATATACACACCACAGCAGGTACACACACACCACAGCAGGCACACACACACACACACACACACACACACACCACAGCAGGTACACACACACCACAGCAGGCACACACATCACAGCAGGAACACACACACCACAGCAGGCACACACACACACCACAGCAGGTGCACACACACCACAGTAGGCACACACACAATACAGCAGGCACACACACAACACAGCAGGCACACACACACACACCACAGCAGGAACACATACACAACAGCAGGCACACACACACACACACCCCACAGCAGGAACACATACACAACAGCAGACACACACACACACACCCCACAGCAGGAACACATACACAACAGCAGGCACACACACACACACACACCCCACAGCAGGAACACACACACACACACACACCACAGCAGGCTTGTGGGAGTCAGATGACAGCTTTTAGGAGTTGGTTGTCTCTTTGCAGAATGGGTCTAGGGATCAAATCCAGGTCGTCAGGGTAGCACGGCAAACACTTTGCCCCACTCAGCCATCTTAAGGGCCTGAAGATCAAGAGTTTGAAGATGATGTGAACTACCTGTCAAGATCTCATTTCCAAAGGATGAATGAATGAATGAATGAATGAATACATACATACATACATACATACATACATTTTTAGAATAGCTGACTCTGCATTATTCTCAAGTGGACATGGAAAATTCCCCAGGGTGTACCACATGTAAAGATACAAAATAAATTTCAGAGAATTTAGACAGTTGGAAATCACATCAAATATTATCTACTACCACAATGAAATGAACAAAGAAACAAATAACAAAAGAAACACACAAATTTTACAAGTATGTAAAATGCAGTCAAAACATCAAACGATCAGTAGGTCAAAGAATAAACTGAGTAGGAACTAGCAAGTCTTTTGAGACAAATAATAATGAAGATTCAGCATACTGCAGCTTACCGTCTGCGATGCAGAAACAGTGCTGGGTGACATTGATAAACAGAAATGCCCATAACAAAAAAATTCTCACAGCAGTACCTGATCGTCTATGTCAAGAACCAGGAGAAAAACCACAAGTAAATCCAAGGCAAGAAGAAGATGATTTCAGAGAGGAAAGACACTAGTTGAGAAAAGAAAAATAATGAGATGTTAATTATGATGGACAGAAAAATAGCAAGGTGCTAATGGAGATGGATCCCAAAGCTGATTCTTTGAAGAAGAAATTGATAAATGTCTGATCCAAGCAAAGATAGCTCACACAAATGATTAAAATCAATCACGAATGTCATTGTTTAACAATTGGTTGCCACAGTTTAACAGCGTGTTCATCCTGAAAGTTCCTTATCTTATGTGGGTAGTTAACTAAATAGTAGAACTCCCCCAAAATCCTAAGAAATAGTTAATTTTGATGAGGAAAGAAGGAATAGAAAAGACAAGACATAAGAAAAATACAGAACCAGTAACAAAAAAAAATGAAGGCTTGAGCCTCTTTATATCTGTTCATATTGGTAAACACATTTCGTGAAAGTCACCTACACACAGCAATTGAAGAGCGTGATCTTGCAGTACACTTGAGAGAGTAGATTTTAAGAGAAGAAATATTACCAAAATATAAGTTCTTACCTTTGTGTCTAGGGACTTGGTTTCATGAGAGAATGACAGAAGGAGGGAGGAAGGGAAGGAAGGAAGGAGGAAGGGAGGGAAGAAGGGAGGGATAGAAGAAGACTTTCAAGTCCGTCAGATAAAATGGTGTAGTATCTGCATAGAATCTATGCACACTCTTCTATTTAAGTCATCTCTAAGTTATATATAATGCTCAATACCATGAAAATTTCTTATAAGTAATTGGGCTACTTTATTTTTAGGGGAAATGACAGGAAGAAGAAAGTCTATGCAATTAAAATGTGTATTATCTACCCTCACTTGTCTGAATCCATACAAGCACACCATGGATCTGAGTAGGACCCCATAGCAATCCTAACAGCACAGCCTCCGTATTATGAAGCAAACACTTCTGACCTTGGGCAAAGATAGAAAACAGGCACAAAGTTTAAACAAAACCATCCACATAATCAAATAAGCAAAGGAAGTCACTAAAGATAAAGATCTGAACAGAACTGAATAATTCAATCTAATTAAATACATAAAATAATATTAATAACTCTGGATCATACAGTTTTCAAGAGTACATAAAACACTTACCAAGCAAGATCCTCTGCCCTAGAATGAGTTGGGGTTTTCTCAAACAATCTTGCTTATTATTTATCAGGTAGACATGAGAGGCTAAGTCCTGTTCAGTACTGTTCACCTTTACAAGATCCCTTATGGATAGCTCTCTTATTGTGATACTTTCCTTCTAAAAAGAAATAATATAAAATTCAGAAAAGGTATATAAAACTTATCCAAGGTCATACTTGGTGCTAATAACCAACCTTTGAGCTTGACTTTTCTACTTTCTGGAGTAATTAAATTTCAATAACCTACCAAAAGATGAGTTAATAGTCCTGTTTCTAACTAGTTCTGGTGACTACTTATTGGTACAGATGAAAAATAGTCAACTCCTTGGCCATATATTCAGAATGATGGACGTCAGGGCCATGTCTGCATTCCTTCACTGTCAATCACAGATCAACAGGGCTCCAGTTTGTCCTCTACTACACTTGCCTGGACATTTCCCCAACACTGGCTAATAGGTTTGGTTAGCCCTTTGTACTTATTGAATGGCCAAAATCCCAGCTTAGGATAAAGTCCTGAAAACACTGTCAGCTGGCAATGCAAGCTCCCCATCAGTCTGGGTGAACCCTCTGATTTTCACTGAGAAAGAACCAGTCAAAAGGGGATTGGTCTAAGATAACAGCCGTGCTCCCCAGGCTTAGCATAGGCGTGTGTGGGAATCCTGGTCCACAAACTCAGGAACCCCACAAACAGAGCCCTATTCTTCTCCAGCTCAAAACAATTTTTACATCAGGCACATGACACCATGCCGTGGGGTTGAATTTCCTGACACTGCCACTTGGTTTCAGCTCCAAGCCTATGACGCCATCCCTACTTGCTGCTCTGAGCTTCTTTGTTTCTGGTCTTGAGTTTGGATACAGGTCCTCCTAGGGAACTCTATGTGCTGCTTTCACTGCAATGGATTTGGTGCAAGGGAGCTGTCAAGACACACAAAAACTCACAGCATTGGGCAACCCAGAATCACAAACTTGTTAACGTTCATGAGCATAAGACTTCTCTAATCAGCCAGGGAGGTGGGTGTGCACGCCTTTAATCCTAGCACTCAGGAGGCAGGGGCATGCGATCTCTGTGAGTTTGAGGTCATCCTGGTCTACAGAGCAAATTTCTGGACAGCCAGGGATACACAGAGAAGAAACTGTGTCTCAAAACAACCCACCCAAAAGAGACTATTCTTCTGGAGTCTAAGGCTTTGAGACCTCAGAAATTCTAGAACTGACTCTCATTTTTGCTCTTTTATGCTGAGCCATTCTTCTCTGAAGCAATGACTACAAGATGACAGCTAGCTGGATGAGAAATGGCCAGTGTATAGAAGAAATAATAGAGGATGTATTATCATATAGCAACATATTGTCTGTCCATTCCTGGAAAGGACTGACACCCCATTAACTTCACCGAATGGCTAATATGTAAGAACTAGGTGGAGGTAGGAAGGATACAAAGAAAGCAAAGACTTAAAGATTACCTGATCTAAATTCAGAACAGGGGGTTCATGTGTGTGCAGGTAACTTTAACAGGTGACATGTTGTGATAAACAAATGAAATTTGGCCAGGTTCAGGGCACACAAAGAAAAGGCAGCTAAGGCTGAGGTGAATGTGTTAGTTGACTATTTATGTATGTAACAATATGCCTGAGATAACTGACTTTAGGAGAGGGAACGTTTGTGTTGAGTTGCAGTTTGGGAGGTTTTCCAGCTCCCCCGTGAGTTGGTCTGGTTGCTTTGCAGCCTGTAACAAGTGGATACATCATGGTGGGAGCATGAGGTAAAGCAAGAGTCCTGTGATATAGCCCTCGAGTCAAAAGGAAAGAGGGACTGTTAGAGTCCAAAGAAACTCAGAACAATGGCCTTCTAGCATGCCCAAGCACCTCCAGCCTCTCTCGGCAAGTACCTGTTATAGAGTCATCCCGGCTGCCATACCCTGACCCTCACACTGACTCCCGCCAGCCCAGGGCCTTCCCTTCCCTTCTCCCAGCTTAGTATTCTTATAAAACCCAGCTTAGCCATGAGCTCTCTCTTTCTTTCTGACCTCTCTTCTCTTTGTTCCCTTGACCCTCAGTTTCTCTTGGTTCGCTTGCCCTCTCTCCTCTCTTCTCTTCCTCTCTTGTTCTTCCTCCCTCCCTCTCTTCTCATGGCCCAGTTTGGTCTGCAGGCCATGTTCAGTCTATTTCTTTCTTTCTCCCCCTGCCCTGGACTCTTCCAGATGCCTCTGACTGTTCTCTCCCTCATATCTACAACAAAACCCTTCTCCACACCCATTCCGTGGTGTAGTCATGGCCTCATTTTCATGCAGAGGCCATCATCCAACAGTTTCCTTGGAGGACACACCCCCGGTGGTTTAAAGATATCCTACTATGCCCCACTTCTTAAAGGTTCCACCACCCACAGGCTGGAGGAAACCAAGCCTTGAAGTAGCGTTCCAGATTCAATCTAGAGCAGACACCCAGAAAATCCGAGCTTACGTTGCACCTTCTTACTAGTAACTATTGGAGCAATAGCGTGAGGCCTCTTTAGTAGGAAGCTCCCAACAGGTAGATTCATCTTACCACAGCCTTGAGGCTACAGATCATTCTCTTTGACCTCTTCGACTTCAAAACCCAGAGTTCTCAAGGCCACAGAAAACAAGAAAGTGTGTTTCAATCCCTATCTAATGGGGGGTGTTATGGATTAGATACAATGTCTACTAAAGGCTGGTGTGTTGAAGGCTGTCGCCAATGCTGCAATATTCAGAGGTGGGGTATTAGGAATTTATTGCACTGTGGACAATCTAGCTTCATCAGTACAATGGAATCATAAATTGATGGATTATGGATTATTGGGTGGTAATGGACATTCAGGAGGTAAGACCTAGTTGAATGGAATAAACAACTGAGGATGTTCCCCTTAAAGAACCTCTGTGTGTGTGTGTCTCTCTCTCTGTCTCTCTCTCTCTCTTTCCTCTTCTCTCCCCTCCTCCCCCCCCTTCTAGCTCCCTTGCTTCACCACCTCATTACAGGTCTGGAAACAGGAACAGCAGAGCCAAACCACCACGGACTAAAACCTTTGGCACATGAGCCCAGCCTTTCATCCTTAGGTTGACTTTTTCAAGCATTTTATCCCAGAAGCTGAGAGCTGAGGAACACATAGGATCCTGGGTCCACAGAGAAGTTTCAAGCTGAGAAGAACTGAAACTCTGAATATACCAGTTTTTAAACTCTGTCTCCTGAAACCCTTGACCCCAGAGAGTGAGCCAAGAAAAGCCCATTGCTCCTTGAACCCTCATCTTTAAACTGTTTGATTAGCTTGAAGTTGTGCTCTGAAGAGGTTATGTTACCCACTATGGGGTGTCTGTCAACGTCTGAATATTTCTCAGGTCCCCATCAGTCAGTCACTGTGAGTACTGGTCCCCATCCACAGGACATCCTCCCATAACTATCAGGAACAAAAGATCCATAGTGCTAAGGCTGAGAAACTTTGAGCTGGGTGTATGCTAGTGGCTGTTTTAACCTACAAAATCAGCAATCACACCTGATTTATCTTAATTTCAGTGAGGGCTCCAATGTTTTTGCTTTTGTTCTTATCTGCAAACCCTTAATCAAGCTCAATCCTACCCTTGCAGATGTTAAAAATGTGGCCCAGAGAAGGTAAGAGATTTCCCAAGATCACACAGTAGAGAACGGGGATTCAGACTCAAATGAAGCCTCCTTTACCCTACTAAACCTTCCTGGGTGGCAGTCTCATTCCCCAGCCACAGGCAATGGCTTCTTCCCTGCCAGCAGCTAGTGTCTGACGCAGAAGTTTTCGAGAGGGGGCTGTTTCTCCCTCTCTGTTTCTGCAGATGATGCTCGTCCAGAACTCAAAAGAAAATGTTTACTTCAAAAGAAAAACAAGGGAACAAAAGAACCATACCCCCAAACAGCGGTGCAGACTGAGGCCAGCTGCAGGGAATTATGGGCAATTCAGACCCTCTCACGTCGACAGAGAGAAAAGGCAGCTGAGTTGCTCATTGGAAAGCACAGGACTCCCCTCTCCAGGGATAATAGCTGTGCCCCAGCTAGACAAGGAGCCTTGCAGTCTGGAAGAACCAGCTCAGTGCCATCCCACAATGAGGCCTGGGAAGGAGCCTGATGGAGAAGAAGGGAACTTAAGTTCAGGAAAAATTAGTGTGTGATGTTCTAGCTGCTTCCAAGGGCTAAAGCTCACAACCCAGGGCAAAGCCTGCTTCCCAGAGCTGGGAAGGACCTCGGTGACAACCCACAGGAAATGAAGCAAGCAGAATGGTGGGACCAGGACCAGGCACAAGATACAAGCTCACCCTGCTTCAACCAAACCCCAGGAAGAGTCGGGTGGCTGTTCACCCACCAGTTTGTCCTTAACCTGCATGCCTTATGCTGGCACCAGGGTTGAGTCCCAAGGACAGAGTCTCTGTCCAAGAGCACACATGCTGTGCTCAGAAGTGGACTTGGTGGGTACAACTAATTCCACACACTCGTGAAACAAGGAAACCTGGGAAATAAAGAAGGAAAAGGGTTTGCCTGGGACAAGGAAAAGCTGCCCACATCGCCCAGGCTAACTGAGGGTCCTTCTCCAGACAGGAATAGCATCAAGTAAATATTTTGCTGAGCACACTATTAGAAGTTTACTTTACGCACATACTTGTGTGTGTGTGTGTGTGTGTGTGTGTGTGTGTGTGTGTGTGTGTGTGATGTTCCTGGAAGTCAGTGTTCCACATAAGGTGTCATCTTTAGTATTTTTCCACCTTACTTTTGGGACAGGACCTCTCCCCAAGCCCGAACGTGGAGCTCACTTATTGACTAGGCTAACTACCAAGCTCCAATGATTTCCTTGTCACCGCCTGTTCCCCAAGCACTGAGGTCGTAGGAGTACTGCCTGGCTTTGATGCGGATACTCGGGATTCAAACTCAAGTCCCTAGGCTTGGGCAGCAAGCACTTTACTGACAGAGACGGCGCTTAAGCTCCTCCTCACATGGTGTTTCAAAGCTTCATGGAAAGCTAAAATAAACCCCATGTGCCCAAAATGTACTAAGCTGCCCCCAGCCGTACAGTTTGGAGAACAGATTCCCCGTCATTGGTGAAAAGGATATTTTCTTATGCACCTGCTCCTGGGATCTGGCTCCTCCAGACTTCTTAGTGATGTAGGTGTCGCTCATTTTCCCCTGTGCACTGGGTGCCAGTGATACTATAGACTAGAATCACCTGCCAAGTTCTAAATCCTCCCAGTTTTCCTCTGGCTGTTTCCATGGCAAACACCTGCACCTCTCCTGTTCTGTGAGGGATACAGGCCAAGCCAAGAGATCTGCAAACAGTGTGCTGACCCCACTGGAGTCATCCCTCTTTCCCTCTTCTTTAGCAACGAGCTGTATTTTATTGCTGAAGCTGACGACTGGGTTCTAGCTGTTCTGGGACTATCTCTCTGCTAGCAGCCAAAATTCCCCCATCCTGGTTCCTGTAAATGACAGAAGCGCTGAAATGATGACCTGAGAGCTGACTTCAGACAAAATTCCTTCCCTTTGATTCTGAGGCTTTGGACTCTGCATTTGGATGCTGAGCACAGCTCTGATGGTTCACCTGCCACAAGCTACCGAAGATGCCCTATGCTTTATGTTCCACTTATAACAAAGCAGAAAACCCATCACCTCACAAGCGGGGACAGGCTATGAAAGCATGTAAACACCCACTCCTTAAAGGGCTGTGCATTGGGAGAGGATACAGTCAGGGGACATGAATTGAGCAATATTTCATGTTAGGAATTTGCGAGCATACTTTATGTGACATTTGGCAAGTCCTAAAGATGCTGTCCCCAACCTCAGGTAGGAAAAATGGCCTGATGGTGCCACTGTCTACCACTTTCCTCCTGCATCAGGACCAATAGCCTAAGAAGCTGCCCATGGAAGAGGTGAAGAGTCTGAGAGAGGAGACTGTTTTGACTTTTTCCTCCTAATTCTGGCTACATTTAGATCTTAAGTACCCCTTCCCCACATCAAAGGCTGGGGGAAAGGTGGGGTTATTAGGAAGTGGTTGAGACTTTCAGAAGTTGTGACGTAATAGGAGGCCCTTGGGTCTTTGGATCTCATCTAGGTCCCTTCCACATTCTTGAAGAAGTCCCCAGAGACCTCAAATTATGGTCCCTATCAGGTACAATCTTACATCTCTTAATTTATAGGAACTATGAAAGGCATCTCCCACCTGTCTCCTGAGATGCCAACATTGGCTACTCCTTTTTTTCAATGCAAGTTCCCAGATGAGGGTTGTGGGTGGTGGAATCCAAGGCAAGGGTATTAGTGTTCCAGAACAGATCATTATCAAAGCCCTGGGATCGAGGGAGAGGTGACAGTGTAGAGACTAAAGGATAGAAAGGAAGTAGAGGCAACAAAGAGACTTGCCTCCATCTGGATGCTGGCAGTGGACCAGCCTGGGGACAGGCCATTCCACTTCTGTCTAGGGAGTTTGAACTGTGAGTCCTTGACCACAGAACCCTGGGCCAGTTCTTGTTTTACGGGAAGAGGAGGAAGCAAAGGCAGAGCTACCAAACTCAAGAATAACTGTCTTTAGGTGAGGGGAAAACCAAGTTACTGCCTAGGATGAAAACCCC
Source organism: Arvicola amphibius (assembly GCF_903992535.2). NCBI lineage: Eukaryota > Metazoa > Chordata > Mammalia > Rodentia > Cricetidae > Arvicola > Arvicola amphibius. The sequence goes on along the minus strand of NC_052061.1, from coordinate 6,178,663 downwards.
CTGGGAACTTGCAAGCCCCTCTGTCTGCAGGTGTCAATCATCTTTATACAGATGCAGTCTCAGGGGACATCTGCCCAACTTAGGGAATGGAATCAAAACAGGGGCTCAACCAACATTTGTTTAATTAGGAGTGCAGAGTACTCAGGGGAAGACCCTTGCCTAACATGTTCCAGACCCTGAGTTAATGCCCAGCATTGCACTGCAATTATAATTAAAATTAATTTTAAAAATTAAAAAAGAAAGGAAGAAAGGAAGGAAGGAAGGGAGGGAGGGAGGGAGGGAGGGAGGGAGGGAGGGAGGGAGGGAAGGAAGGAAGGAAGGAAGGAGGGAAGGAAGGAAGGAAGGAGTTGCCAATTAGCAAAACAGTTAGCCAAAGGTGAGAAACAGAAGATGTCCCAGTGATACTGGGGCCAGGAGAGTCTTGTTCCTTGTCCAGGTTCTGCTATTCTAGGAGCTTTGAGCTGAGGGTCCCAGGCTAGTCACACCCAGTCTCTCTAGTCTTCGCCCTATTCATTTGTAAAGGGGGATTTAGAATTTTCATGATTTCCTTGGAGACAAGGGCAGCCCGTATGCATTGTAATCTCTTGGGATTAGTGAGGGAAAAATCCAAGGGAAAGGGAAAGGCAGCCATGGTGAACTTCTCAGCAATCTCGCTCTGGCTTCCCATCTCCGACCCTCTCTTTTACATCGGAAATTGTATAGGCGAGGTCATTTATTGACTTCAAGCAGAGCATCCACAGGTCATCGAGGAAACTGTATGCCTCAGAGAAAGCAGGGAACGACTCACAAGTGAGTGAGAAGAACATGTGGCAAGTTGCTGTAACCGTGAACTTGAAGGTTCTCAACCAGCAACATAGCTTGAAGACTCAGAAAATGAAAACCTGTCAGAAAAATGAGGAGGAACAGAATGGGCTACACTCACCAAGAAACACGGCAATACAGCACCTGCCAAGTAGAAATCCTGGGCCATACTTGACTCCCAGGGAGGCATCTCTCAGGTCTGAGGCTAAAACAAACAAAAAGTAATGAAGGAAATGGGGTTTTGGGGCACTGAGTTCTCCGCGGACAGGGCTGTCCTAATCACAGAGGGCAGTCTAACCGGGTAGGAGTTTTATTAGGAGTTAAACTGATACCCAAGATAGTGGTGAGTTAAAGGAAGGCTTGTGTTTTTCTAGCTTTCTGTCTTTCATGAAAGCGCACCGAGGTGAGGGCAGAGCCAGCTAGTATCTGGTGCTGGAGAAGACAGAAAATCCCTGAACTCCACGCGGAGTCGGAGATAAGCAAAAGGAAGCAGCTCATTGGTTATGGCTTCCCCGAGACTCTGCCTCCTCCTGGGACCACGGGTGAAATCATGACTAAAGTCCCTACATCCCCTGGGTCACACAAGCATTGTGTCCGTGCCACACACACACCTGCTCTCCTCGCCTTCAAAACAGATGTTCCCAGAGGGCATCTTATCTCTGTTCCCATTACACAGAAAAGAAAGTTGGGGTTCATAGGAGCTTAGTGACTTGCCCCTACTAGCAGCTTGCTGGTGGTATACAAAACCACTTCTCCAGCACAGTGTAATGGTAACACTCTCAGCCTTTACATCTCAGGCCAAACCTCCCTTTCCTGCTTCCCAGCAGGAGTCGGCGCCCTGTGTTTTTAATGCCTACCACCTATGTTAGTCAGGTTTTGTTGTTGTTATTGTTGCTTTGTCAATCTGGCATAAACCTAGACATAACCTGGGAAGAGAAAATCTCACTTGAAAATTTCCTCCCATCAAATTGGCCTTTGGGCATGTCAGTGAGGCATTTTCTTGATGGCTGATAGATATGGGAGGGCCCAGCCCACTGTGGGTGGCGCCTCCTCTGAGCTGGTAGTCCTGGGAGGTATAAGAAAGGTAGCTAAGAGGCTAGAGAGATGGCTCAGGAGCTAAAAACACTGAAAGCTCTTCCAAAGGACCTAGTTTTGATTTCTAGCACCCACATGGCTACTCCCAACCTTTGTTAACTCCAGTTTCAAGGGATCCAATGTCACCTTGTGGCCTCTGAGGACACTAGAAACACATGTAGTACACAGGAATACTTGCAGGCAAAGCACACACACACACACACACACACACACACACACACACATATATAAAACAAAGTTTTAAAAAAAAATCTCTAAAACAAACCAAAATGGGTAACTGAAAGTAAGCCTGGGAAGAAACCAGCAAGCAGGGTTCCTCCATGATTCCTGTCTCTATTCCTGCTTGAGTGCTTATCCTCACTGCCCTCAAAGATGGGCTGTGATGTAAAACTCTAAGCCAAATAAAATCCCCCCAAGTTGCTTCTGGTCATTTTGCAAGAGTAGAAAGCTAAACTAGCCTAGCGTTTCACATATCACCAAGCCACTTGACTTTATCTTCCCTGGATCCCCAACTCCCTGTGCTCTCTCTCTCTCTCACCCAAAGAAGATTTGAAAATACTTTATTGAGTTGAATGGAGCAACTTTACAAAATTGATTCAAGGTCCAATGCCGGTGCTCCATGCATGCAAATAGGGCTGTCTGGCTGATTGTGTCTTCATTTTTAGAAGCATTTTTATTAGTGATTTTTAGAGTTAGTGTGGCCAAAATAGCTGATAGAAACAATTTAAAGGGTGAAAGGATTCTTTGGACTCATGGTCTCAGAGAGTTTCATTATGGCCGGGATAGCTAGGCATGGTGGTTCAGGCCATGGTAGCAGGAATATGCAGTAGGAATGTGTACTGGAAACTCTTCACATCATGAAGACCAGGAGTAGGAACTAGGAGGAGTCAGGAACTAGAGACATTCCCATAGAGACCTCTTTACCAGCTAGACCCATACCTCCTCAAATAAGCTCCACTAGCTGGGAACCCAAACAGGAGCCTACAGTGGGCGTTTCGGATTTAAATCATAACACTGTTGTTTCTAACCAGGTCTCCAGGGGCCCATCCATGTACCTCTTCTCCCCCAGACTTCCACAGGAGCAAAGTCTTTCCCTCACTTCCCGTGAGAGTTTCCAAGGTAGTGTTACACAGTTGAGGGAACTGCATGATTGTCAGGGGTGGGGGACATCCCCTAGGACATCCCCCCACCCTACAGAAGAGTTGCCAATGCACTGTGCAGTGCGATTCTTCCTCCCACTCCAGGGAAAGCTCCAGCTTCTCCAGGAAAGTCTCCTTGCACACATTGCTTTGTGTTCCTAAGGCAGCCTAAAATGTAATGAGCTTGGGCCTTAGCATCCAGCTGTTGACGCAAAGCCTTCGTGATTACAGAACCAGGAGATGGAGAGAAGTTAAGGCCAGGTGTAAGTTCACAGAGAGAGGAAATGACGTATGGGATTTGAAGTCAGACCTGCCTAACTCTGGAAACCCGCCGTCTCACACCACACAGGTTCTATTCTGTAGGCTTGGCTACAGGTGATCAGTGGCTTTCCCTCCAGATGACGCACATGCCCTAGTCACCAGAAAGAAACTTGGGCTAAACCAGACAGCATCTGAGAGTGTCCTGCTTCCTCATGAGAGCATTCGAGGAGAAAGCTACTGATTGACGTGGGTTGTAATAATAGTCATTTGAGTGTAATTGCTCCTTGAATTCCAGCCAACGCAGGACACACTGAGATGCAGCTGTACACGACGTCTGGGTTCTCCCACACGGCGCAGTCGGGAACAGGGTGGTCAGCAGTGAAGCCAAGTGGGGGCTGAAAGAAGCCTGTCAGTTGCATCTTGATCTGTTCAAGACGCTGGAGGGAGGGAGAAGAAAGTTTGGGGTTGAAAATGTAGTTCCTTTATGTCTACTGTTTCTATAAGGGGATAAAAATAAGAAAAAAGTTATTTCTTCCTTAGAAGAAAGCCACAGGCACAGGAATAAAAACCAGCAAGAGGGTGTGATAGTCACCGTAATCTGGCTGTGCTGCAGGAGCTAGGAAAACTCCCCAAGCCAGGCCTTACAAGGACGGTGACATAAACTTCTCATTGAGTAGAACGACATTGGGGTAGTAGGGCAGACCTGGGCAGAAGAGCAGGCTGACAGAGGTTAAGAGGCAGAGCCAGCACGCTATGCTGAAAGTCACGCAAAGGGTGCTGGGTCAGGTATATCTACTGTTCTGCCACAGGCTGACAGGTGACCTCGGCAAGTTAGTGTGTCTTTGTACCACTCGGTTTCTCCCAGAGAGCCCCCATGGCACATGGAAAGGCCAAGCACTCATCCCAGGGCCTCCTAGGAGAGGAAGTGGAAAGATGTTTGGATTGGAAACAAGCCAGAAAGGGTCATTTTCACTTGCGTAGGTTTACGTTAACGCTACATGTCCTCTCGCCTATGAGAGCCACTGCCCTCTGCCTCTACTCCGTGATGGAGATGACAGGGAACTGGGAAGCCTGTCTGGACTGCCTGCACACTTTCCAATGTGCCTCCGCCTGCTGGGGAAGTGGGCAAAGTTGGAAGTGAAGTGGTCACTAACAAGAGTCTTCCATTCACACCTTCTCCTATGAAACGGGGAGGAAAAGAAGGAGGGACATTACCTAAGTCCAGCTATCTCCTTATATTCAGCACCATGCCCAACCTGTGCCTGGAAATTAAACTAAATCAAACAAAAAGTAAAGTAGTTAGATACCAGGACAAACTGGAGGACCACTGGGGTAGACCAGAGAGCAGCTAAGAGTATCTCAAAGAACAGGAAAGGCATCATGGGTATTAATAACCATGAGTTGAGGGTGTACCACAGTTGAAGACAGAAGGAGCCAATCATCTATCGCGTTGTGATTTATGTGAGCTTCCAAGAATAAATCAAAGGGATCAAAAGGTGAAACAATTGCCCACAGGTAGACATCAAACTTGAGCCCTGTGGCCCTATTTAGCGCTATGTTGGCTGCATTGGTCACCTGGGAAGGTCAGGAAATACGGAGTCTGTTTTGTCTTCTAACATTTGAGCAAGATGATTCTTTCTCTATGCTCCACGCCACCATTCTCAAAATGAAAGGATTATATTTGACAGGATATTTATTGCCTTTGGGCTACTAGCATTCACTCTGTCCATAGCACATAGAAGACTGGAGGTGCCAGGGGACCAGTACTCTCTGAAACTGATGAGTGTCAGGGGAACATTGTCTCTGTTCCCTCACCCCTTGGCCAGCAACCAGTAAGATGCTCCTCTATTCCCAGAGATTCCCCATAGAACACACCTCTGCCTGTCCACTGTGGTACCTACTTGATAGCACACCTTCCTCATTCACCCACCAGCACTCAGGTCCTCTCAAACAAAACACTTCCACTCCATCCTCTTGGATTGAGGGAGCTACACTAAGCCTGGTGCAGCCCAGGGTCCTGCCATCTTCTTGCTCTGCCATCTCCTCCTCATCCCCAGTACTGCCTCCCACTCTGCTTTGTCTTTTTTGTTACAGGCATAGCTGTGCCCTGGATTACAAGGAACTCTCAGAGAAGTAATTTTCCTTCCCATTCTTTTCAAGCATCTTGGGTGAGACTTTGTTTGCAAGGGAGCCTGGAGTCACACTCAGGTTCGAGTCTGTTAATAAGAAGGAGGATAGGTATTTGCAGTGGGATACTTAAATTCTCTGCTTTGTTTTTTTTTTTTTTTTTTTTCGAGACAGGGTTTCCCTGTAGTTTCTAGAGCCTGTCCTGGAACTAGCTCTTGTAGACCAGGCTGGTCTCAAACTCAGAGATCCGCTTGCCTCTGCCTCCCGAGTGCTGGGATTAAAGGCGTGCGCCACCACCGCCCAGCTTAAATTCTCTGCTTTAAAATTGATGGGTATCTACTTATTTTCTGTTCTGCAATACACACCTACATCAAGGTACTGTTTTCTGAAGTACCGGAGCACAGCAAGAGCAATTCTATCTTTCATAGAAGAGACTGTGTCTCTGAGATGCAAGGCTTCCCTGAGTTTACAGTTAAGCCGCAAGAGGCACAGTGAAGATCTGATGCCGGTTCCTGTTCTGTAATTATTTTCCCTTCCTTTATATGGAAGAATTTTACCTGGTTTGACATCCTAGCTTTGAAGGAGCAGGACTAGGATCCAGAGAAAGCCAGACAACACACAGAGAAAAATAATCCAAATTGGGTGAGTGCCCAGGAGCCCCTGCCTGCCTCTTCCTTCCATGGCGCCTGCTCTGGGCTGACCACTTGCAAATAGTCCATGCCCAGCTCAGGCCCATGCCTATGGCACCATGAGAGCTGAGGCTGTGCTATCTGGCTCAGAGAGTGCAGCAGCACCTGACCTTTCTAAATAAAACATCTACCCCCCCAAAGAGACAGCAGTTCCCATTGTCCTCGTTGCCTGGGCAGCCCCTTTTTGCACTCAGCTCATGAACCTTGAATTGAATTGAATTGTACTCTCCCAGGATAGGAGCGTTTATTCTCTTGGGCCTGGCTGTTGTCATATAAGAACTAGACAGTACAGAGGGACTGAGCCACTAGGGTCCCCAGATCCTCCATAAAGCCATCCCCTTGCTGTCGTCAGTGTCAGTTGCCTAGCAACTGCCTTTGGCAGATGGTGGTACAGAGAGCATGCCAATCTCTCACAGGGCTAAAAATACATTCCGACGACAACAGGTCTATTTTAAAAGATACAAGGCGCTCCCAACGTCTTCCCTTGTCTGTGAGGAACCATACTATACCAGCTTGCTCTGGGCTTCTGATTCCATCTGACGGTGTGGAAGGGAGCATTCAAGGGGAAACACAAAATAGACAAACAAACAAACAAACAAACAAAACCACAGGCCAAGCACAAAAGGAGTGCTCCAGACATTGTCATGGAATAAGAAAAATGGGAGGAAGAAAGGAGAAAAGAACTAGCAAAGTGGGAAGTAATATCTAGGGCCTGGCTGTTGTCATGTAAGAACTAAACAGCACAGAGGGACTGAGCCAATAGGGTCCCCAGATCCTCCATGAAGCCATTAGCAAGCCTCATCTAGTCCTATTTTTAAGCTATTCAGGAGGGTGGGGTTAAGGAAGCAAGTTCATAAATCAGAGAAGTCTAGAGATGGAAGAAACAAGCTTCCATTTCACAGCTGGGAAAGCGAAGGCAAGAAAGATGAGCACTGGCTCACTGTCCTGCTCATAGGGCACAGTCTCTGGAGACTGTCAGCCTCTGACCAGCTCAGCCTATCCAGTCACCACCAGTGCAGGAGCAAGTCCATCTGAGCATGTGCATACTATGCAAGGATCCTCATGTATGCACTCACTTGTACACTCATGTCTGTAGCCATCCATTGATATACTCACCCTTATACTAACACATGTGGCTACTCACTTACTCATGTGCTCCTTTCTGTGGCTATTCATTATATACACACATGCCTGTGGACATACATACATACACATGCATGAGATTATTTAGACCCTCATATACACATCCATGCCTGTGGCCATTCATTTATGTTCTCTTGTGTATGCCCTCATGCATGTCATCATTCACTTGTGCAGCAGATATTTATTAAGTCCCCGCTTCCCTCTTGTAGCACACCCTGGAGGCAACTACACACACAAGGGACAACTACACGTGATCCTCACATCCTGTTACTTGTGCCCTCCTAGGTAAGACAGGTACTGGACAGGCACGAACAAGGTGACCCCTTGCTGCAGGCACTAGTATCTCATCCAAGGCTGGCCCTATCTACAGTCTCTACAGCCTTCAGCCATTACTTAATTGAGACCGTAAGAAAAAACATGGAAGGCTCAGTCACGTTTGAATTTCCAGTGAACAAAATATGAAATAAGTATATGCCAGTATGGCACTACTCAAAGTCAAGATTTAATCACACCTTCTGTGATTTCCTAGGTCTGCTTTATAAAATAAAAAAAAAAAAAAAAACAAGACAAAACCTTGTTTCCTTGCAGGGTTATTCTATGAATTAAAGGACAACAGGGAGACTCCTGTGCAGGCAAGTCGTCCCACTTGCTGCCCTCTCCAAATAGGACCTGTGTCTCTGGCCAGCTATTGACCAGCCCAGTTGTGGAAATGCATGGATCCAAGTCCCTTCTCTACAGATCTGACGGCGGTGTATGTGGGGGGGAGGGCGGGGGTGGACGGAGGGAACACAGCTTTATCCTGAGGCTAAGCCAAGAGGTGAGGGACACCACATGGTGACGGTGACAAGTGAATTGGCAAAGGAACTAAGAACCAAGAGACTAGAGGGGGCAGTGTGGGGTCAGCAGCTCTCTGCTGGTGGCTTGTTGCAAGTAAAGATGCCAAGGCTGGAGCAGACACTTCCCGAATCAGAATGTCTACTGAAGGATATGCCCTTTAACCAAAATCCCTGCTAAGATTATCATGGTTGAGAGCCACTGGCTTGGGCCTTGGAGAGGAACTCCCTGGGGAGTCATGATCACAAAATGCCACTTCGGAATGTGAGGTCCTGGCCTGGATCCTGGAGCAGGAAAAAAAGGCCCTCAGTGAGAAACTGGGCGAAACCCAAAACACGTCAGTAGCTTCGTTAATGGGATTGTGCCCATGTTAATTTCTTCGCTTTGATCGTTGTTCCGTGGTTACATAAGACATGAGCACCAGTGAACGCTCAGGGAAGGATCTATGGGGACTTTCTGTGCTATGATTGCTACTCTTGTGTAAATCTCAAATTATTTCCAAATTAAAAGTCTAGAGAGAACAAGGCGGGGGGGGGGGGGTCTGTTTTGGCTCACATCATGGGCCTTGCCCAGTCCACCACAAACACAGTGTGGAAGCTGACTGCTCCAAGCTGGCATTAGCTAAGCCAGCACAGGTAGTTGAGAGCCCCCTCTCAAAATGCACACAAGGTACCCAGGCATGTTGTTTCTCTTCCCTGCCGCTCACACTGGGGCCTAAATGTCAAGCCCAATGAATTACATTTTAATCTGTCTGTGTTATCAACCTGGCCAAGGACTTAATTGGATGTCAGGCACACCCGCTGGAGGGTTTGCATAATTCATCAGGATGGAGGCTGGGGAGGCCTTTCATCATAGGCCAGGGAGGAGGAAGAGAGAAGAGGGAGGGGGAAGAAAAGAGCAGGAGCTGAGGAGAGGATGGAGGGGAGAGGACGAAGGGAAGATAGGAGTTGGTGAGGGAAAGGCCTAGGAGGAGAAAGGGGAGAAGTTAAGAAAGAGCAGAGCTGGAGAAGGAGTCAGGTCAGGGAAGGGGAGGGTGGAAGAACCGGAAAAGAAAGGGAGCCGGTGGGGTTGGGAAATGGACCCAAAACAACTCTCTCATCAGGCAGCCAACCACTCTGCACTGAGGTCTCCAGGAAGTCTGCATTCAGCAGGCCAGGGAAACTTCCCAGGGTCTCCTGTAGAATGCCAGGCTGATTGCTAACATCTTTCTGACACTGTTAAACAAAACATCTTCCTGTACCACCATGAATCCTCTCCCTCAGAAGATAACATCTGCCTGGGAGGAGTCTTGGTTGAATGGCCAAAGAGGGGGCTTCCAACTCAGGCTATATGAAGAAGCTGTCTCCATCAACTAAGCCCATCAGAACTTGAAAGCCTTCTACTTGAGCCGTCTGCCGTCACACTTGCCCCAGCTATGCCCTGTTCCCCACTCACCCTGCATACTGTCCGTCTTTCTTTACATGATGCCCATTTACAAACCTATGTGTGTAGGAGCCACAGGAGGTCCTTGTGTTCACAGACTTGCACTAGGGGAACCTGGAATGTAAAACCCACGGAGCTGTTCCTTCAAGGGAAGGAATGTGTAACCTGTTATCCAGCCAGAAGGCAGGGAGTGTCCATGGTTAACAGCCTGGTGGGTGACCTTTGCTTTTTCTGTGACCAAGATCACACAGGAGACTCCCACAGACCCTTATCTTGAGCTTTTATTCTCAGTCAATCTATAGAAACCATCACTATGGGAGACTTCAGGCGTTCTTTACTGAGTCTAGATGGAGTCACGTCTGATCTTTATTTAACTTACTTTGTGATTTATCGTAAACCCAGGGTTAATTATCACCAAGAAAGTTTTCAACAGATTGTACTGTGCCTAAATATTCCTAAAACAATACCAGCTATTTGCTGTACTGAACCAAACCATCTTCCAGCCTCCTGTGGGTCATTACTCTGCTTCCCATGGTGGTCTCAGAGACCCCCACATATATTAATTAACAGTTACAGAAAACTCCTCCTAAAATATAATATTTTATAACAATAATTGTTCGTTGTATCACATTTTCTGTGAGCTCAGAATCCGGATGCAGCATCTGGGAGCCTCTGGCTCTAGCTATTTCTTAAGACTGGAGACAAGCTGTTGACTTGGGCTGTGGTCGCAACTCAAGGTACACAGGGAAATTTTGCCTGCAAACAGGCCTGCATGGCAATCAGTGGGTTCAGTTCCCAGATGGTCCTTGGATGATGGATTCCAGGTCATCGCTCAGGTCCATCGCCAGTCACGGGTCTCCTTCAGTTCCTTGTCACGTGGGCCCCTAAAGAATCAGCTAACAAATGGGGAACTAAGTGGACTCAGAGGAGTGAACTAATATGCAGGAAAGACTACTGAGCACAGAAGCCACAGTCCTTTCATACCTGCTCTTGGAAGTGATGGAATGTCACATTTCTGTTTCTTGAAGTGAATCCCTATCCTAAGCCCACACTTGAGGGGCGAGGATTCCACAGGACATGACTGGCAGGAACCCAGGGTTGCATGGTGTCATCTTAAACAGGCGTCTCAAGTGAAATAGAACACTCTGTCTTCTTCCTCCTCCTCCTCCTCCTCCTCAAGTTTTCTCTACCTTGGGAAGTAAGGTACTAGCACTGTGATAATTGATGGCTTCCTTTGGATTTACTGGAACTATAGCTCTCAGAATCCTCCTGTTGAATGGTTTTAGGATAGATGGGAACCTGTTCAAGACTGGGAAGGTAGGAAGGTAGGACAGTCACCAGCCTTGAACCGTCACCACAGGCAGATACATGGACTAGCAGACACAGAGACACCTGGGTCACCCAGATTAACTTCTGTCTTCCCTCCTCATCATCCATCTCACGGCAGAAGGCAGTCTTGGCCAGCAACAGCCACCCAAAGCTTACAGCCCAGAAATATGACTAGCCCAAGAGAGATGGAGTTGCCAGAGGCAGTGTCCCTATCTGTCGAAAACTCCTTCACAGCCTCCCCCTGGGTACTAGATCATCCATTTCAGGCATAGTCAACTCCTTATTCCCTAAGAAGTGTGGAGCTGTCTCTATCTCCCTATAGCTGGAATCTCTTCCTCAGAGAGGTCTTTTCTGAATCTACCAAGCCTTTGTGCTCTAAGCCCCCGATTCCACCAGATTCTGAAAGCAATTATCAGCTGCCTCACTGTCTTCTACTCTCTCCACAGCCTGCACACTGAGCTTTGTGTTGCTGGCAACCAATTTAGCCTAACACTAAAGGGTATGCTTTTAGTGGGAAAATGAGGCCACCTTCCTGACAGCAAGCAACTGAAGAGAAAGGGGCCTAAGAACCCAGGTCTGCCTCCTGAAGATGAAGAATCCATTCTCTTCACATGGCAAGGCTGCCTCGGGCAGAAGTTGGACTTGGCCTTGCACAACCTCACTTCAGCGCTGTCTTCATCTCAGCCCTCAGGTTGGAGACCGAAGGGGACTCAATGTACTGTGCTCCTATCCCCAAATCTCAAACCCTTGGCTCAGGCTCTCGAGTAAGATGGGCCCTAGGGTAGAGTCAAGGGCTGAGCAGCGGACCCATGTGCCTTCTTCAACGCTTCATGGCAGTTCTCATTCTAGAGTCCTGGCCATGCCCCAGTGGCTCTTCCCACCTGCCAGTACCTCACTGACAGTCTCCAACAGACTGACACCCAACCCACAATCACACCCCAGAAACGATCCTAGAAGGCCCAGGCTGTGTCACCAGCCTCCTACTTGACAGTGCTTCCCTACCGAGGCTGAGTCACTTCGAGGCACAGGCTTCTTCTCTGCTGGCCCTGTACTCCCACTACACTGAGGCTAGGTTAGATCAGACCTCCAAGCCAGAGTTCTCCTAAGGTCCATACAATATGTCACAATACTCGTGTGTGTGTGCGTGCGTGTGTGTGTGTGCGTGTGTGTGTGTGTGAGTGCGTGTGTGTGTGTGTGTGTGTGTGTGCATGTTTACATGTGTACATGTGATGGGGTGTGTGGAGGCCAGAGGCCAGAGGCCAAAATCAGGTGTCTTTCTCAATTGTTTCTCTACCTTAATTTTTAAAACAGGGTCTCTCACACCAAGCCTGGAGTTAATCAGATGGCTAGACTGACTGCTCAGGAAGCCCCAAGGACTTTCCTGTTTCCACTTCCCCAGTGCTGGGATTACAGGCCTGAGTCACAGCACCTGGCTTTTTACATAGATGCTAAGAATCAGAATTCATGCCCGCAAACTTGCATAGTAAGCTTTACACCCACTGAACCATCTCCCCAGCCCCTGAGCCATTTCTTAAGACAGAAGCAGATTAGGAAACTATGGGACAAAGAGCATCTGACATGCCAGTGTCACTTGAGTGTCCCTGAAATTAGTTCTATCTCACTCCCGGCCCAAATGTCATGAGTCAGTCTCTTATGGGAGATTCATGTCCTTTCCCCCACTTTACCCTACAACTCAGAGCTCTGCGCCCTCGTCAGGAGGTGACCTATCCTCGCCCCTTTACCCAGATCCTTCCTGTCCAAAGGTTCATGCCAAAGGCAGCCAACAGCTAATCACACAGTTGAAAACACATTTATGAATGATTTTCTCTTAAGATTTAAAAAGCACTCCATTTTCATCAATTTACACATTCCAAAAATGTTTCCCATCTGTTGTCTCATTTAATCTATCAAAAGTTATTGGGTGGGTTGAAGATAATGCAACCATTGCAGAGCTGCAGGGGGAAAACATTTCTGGCATATTCTGAGATCCCTCTGCCTAAGCTTGACAGTGTGCCAAGCCCTTTCCACCAGTAAAATGCTCCGAATTCTTATTAAGTCATAGGTGATTATCTATAGTTACTACCTTCATTCCCAAAAGTAGAAAACTGACAAAGATATTTTAAAATAAGCATATCCATTGTCCTTGAACTAATAAATAATCAAAGTCACGATTTAATCCCTGATCCCAGGCTTCAATTAACCACAAAATTTCCCAATCACAGAAGCTCAGGGGGTTAAAGAGATTTGTTCTGGTCCTTCAGAGAAATGATTTCGTATTTTCTATAACAGAATCCCTGGGGCCGGGTACTTTTAAACAAAAAAGAGGTTCTTGGTTCTCGTAGTTTGGAGGCTGAATATTAAAGATAAACCCCATTGGCTCAGCCTTTGATGATGGTCTCTTGATGGCTAGAATTTGTGCAATCACATAATAATGCAAAAGGACTGTTACAGGACTCAGAATTCTTCTTTTTCCCTGTTATTGCAGGAACTAATCAGGACCCTGTCTGCAATAACTGCCTAAATCCCTTCCAGGACTGCAGCCCTACAACCTCATCACATCCACTAGGCCCCACCTCTTAACTGCCTCAACACTACCACACTGGGGACCAAGCTTCCAGAGCACTCACTGATCTTTGGGGAACACATTCACACCACACCCAGACTGTAGGGCCCCATAGATCTGAGTGAGTACAGAATCACTGCTTGATCTCTGTTTTCAAATAAAGTAATAAGTATTTTGATTCTACAATCTGAGGAATGGCCTGAGCTCATTAACAAGTCCCTAAGCGATGCTAATGCAGCTAAGCTGATGAGCGCACACTGAGTAGTCAAGGCTCTGCACTGCATTGGTCCTCAAAGTACCTGCCCCCTTCTCCCATGTATCCAGAGAAGAGAAGAAGAGAAGAGAGGAGAGGAGAGGAGAGGAGAGGAGAGGAGAGGAGAGGAGAGGAGAGGAGAGGAGAGGAGAGGAGAGGAGAGGAGAGGAGAGGAGAGGAGAGGAGAGGAGAGGAGAGGAGAGAAGAGAAGAGAAGAGAAGAGAAGAGAAGAGAAGAGAAGAGAAGAGAAGAGAAGAGAAGAGAAGAGAAGAGAAGAGAAGAGAAAAGGCATTACTGATTACTGACTGGTAGTGGAGGGGACCTGCATCCAGATTCCCTTCCTCTTAACTGCTCAGCTTTGTGCTTCACATTGGCTTCACTTCCAGGTCAGTGCAATAATGCAAAGGCTGCTTGAAGGATGAAGACACAGTGGGATGTCCTGAAGAAAAATGTAGCTTGCACTGGTGGACCAAAGTCATAGCAAGAAAGGATTATAATAAAGTCAGCTAAACACAGCCCCTGGGTGCCTTTAAGTACTTTTCTGTAGTGAGGGGCTGCGGGCCAGCTTCCTGCCGCCCTGCTCCTGATCGCCGGCTAGCTTATGCCCCGAAATAATAACACACAAATTGTATTCTTTTAAACACTGCCTGGCCCATTATTTCTAGCCTCTTATTGTCTAATTCTCACATCTCTTGCTTTAACCCATATCTAATAATCTGTGTAGCACCATGAAGTGGTGCCTTACCGTTTAGTTTCTAGCATACGTCCATCTTGGGCTGGAGCTTCATCGCGTCTGGCTTCTCTCTGAGGAGAGGCACAGTGGTCTGCCTAACTTAGGAGAGGTGTGGCATCTTACTGATCCTTCTACCTCACTTCCTCTTCCTGTTCTGTCTACTCCACCCACCTAAGGGGCGGTCTATCAAATGGGCCAGGCAATTTCTTTATTAGCCAATGAAATCAACTCAAACAGAAGACTCTCCCACATCAGTACTTTCTCCAACACAGGGAGATTCCAGGTGCTCGACTTCCCCTAAACCTGACTAGGATATCTTTGACATCCAAACTAAATAGCAATGTCAAGGCTGTGGGGCAGGTAGAAGACATTGAACAAAGGAGTGGGAATATGGAAATCATGTCTGCTAGGTTATTCACACACTGGAAGCAGAGATCTCCTGGGTTATAACTGGGGTGAGTGGATCAAACAGGTGAGGTTCAACACCTTAGACCCACCCAAGGCATGGCTGAGACAAACAGAGGTACTTCTCGCCCTCCTGAGAAAGTGGTTCTTCAGCCTCGTTGAGGAAGGAGGTACTTGGCTCGCAAGCCTGCTCAATGCCCTTTACTTAATATTTGTATAACAATAAATTACCCTCTAACATGCTGTGTGCCTGACATGCATGCTATGTCTATTGTTTATTGTTCTACATTGCCTCAGCTACAAAGTGAACTTGAAGAGCATATGGATTCTTATCTTGTTCAATGATACATTCCAGACATTCAATAGATGCCCAGTAAGTATTTATCGATTAAATAAATGAGCATGTGAAATACATCATCACTGCAGACAAGACTAAATACACAGTAAATATTTGTTATTTAAATATCAGCGCAGTATTGATCCATAGGCTAGATGCAGAAATGTGGCTCAGCCTGAGCCTAAGGCCTCATAAGGATGTGCAGAAAGTGCCAAGTCCTGTGCTCGCGTCAACCATTATGGTCGCCATCGATTAGTCAGGCTTCTGCAGAGAAATGAATAGAAATCCATTAAATGTGGGGGGAGGGAGAGAGAGTAAGAAATTGAATCAACGCAATACAGTGGAAGCTGAGAAGTCCCAGGATCTGCTACTGGAAAGCAGGAGACACAATATGCAATTGGTGTAGTGCTAAAGCCGGAGGAAGGTAAGAGCTGTCAAAAAGCTCTGCCTGACACTGGCAGGCTAGAGACTCAAGAACTGATGCTTGAGTTTGTCCCAGGACTAAACAATCAGGAAAGGAGGATCTCCCTGCTACTCTTGCTCTATTTAGACTTTCAGCTCAATGGATGAGGGCTATCCCCACAGGATAGGACTAGTTCTAATCCTCATCTAAAAACACCTTCACAGACACATCCAGAATGATAGTTGACTGAACATCTGAGCACCAAGCTGCCCAAAGTTGGTATATAAAAGTAATTACACAGGCCCCTTGGGCTTGCCATGTCTCTGTTTTTACACACCAACGTGCAGCTAACCAACAAGGCCCTGCCTGCCAAGAACCACTTCTCCATAGCTCATAGTCTCAACTCTGAGCTCTGCACCATTGTAAAAATGGCAGCCTCAGGTTCCCTCTGGACAAATGCCTGAGTGTTACCTTCTTTGCCTTTCCCCTGAGCTGTCCTGATAACCTGCTTTATTAATTGGCTTCTCTCCTCTCTCAGAACATTGTCCTTCCCAGACACACTCCGTCTACTCCTCCTGGGACTCCCAAAGACATGAGACATCCATGCTCCCTGACAACCACTTCACCACAAAGTTATCAGGGACAGAATTTAGTAAACAGGAAGCCACATAGAAAAAAACACTGAGTCAGAGATGACACACAAAAACCAAGGTTGCCAGAGCTGCCTGAATTCCAGTCTGCACAGAGGTCCTTCACTGCCACGGAGTACAGAGCCCCTGTTCTCGGGTTCCATGTCCTCCTGACTGCGGACAGCTTTTGCTACTGTGCACTTTACTCCACCACCTACTCTAGGCCTCTGTCATTTCTATTCTTCCCAAGGCCATCTTTGGAAGGCTGATTGGATCCTTGCAATGTTTGAAAAAGCAAGGAGAGTGTTCTGTTTGCTTTGCATGTTGCTGCCATAGGCGCTTTGCAGGCCAGACTCTTTGCTTCCTCGGTGTGGTGCTGGCCTCTGTGTTAGCTATGCCAAGAGCTAACTCCCCTGGAACAGCCTCCTGGTGATGATGCTCAAAGGCAAAGCATCTGTGAGCCAGCTAGAAGGGCCATCCTGGTATCTCTTCATAATTGGGTCCAATCACACACTGTGTCCCTAGCTAGCCCTGATACCATCTACCAGCACTGAATCACCTTCTTTGATGCTTCTGAGTTTTAGCAGTAAGTGCTCCTTTAAGTCTCGTTATTCTCTCTGTGATACCAGCATAGTTCATACAAACTAGCTCTCTCCCATCTAAGTAGATATGTGCTCTAAGTAGTCGCCGCTACATTATGGGTATTTGTTCCCTCTAAATTTCACATTGCATTGTAATCCCTAAAGTAAACATTAGTGGATATGTAAGCAGGGCATTTGGGATGTAATTAGGATTAGATGAGATCATAAGGATGGAGCCTTGGTGATGATGTCAGTGGCTTTATAAGAAGATTCAAGCTAGGCACTTGCTGTCTCTCTGTGAGAAACCCTGCACCACCTGGGGACTCTGTCCCCTCCAGCGTGTGTTCTTCCTGGATGTGCTGTCTCTATTTTAGACCAACCAGCCTCCAGAACCATGAACCAAATAAACTTTTATGCTTTATTAATTACTCAGTGTGTGGTATTCGGCTGTAGTAGTAGAAGAACAACCAAGAGAGATGCTCTCCGAGAGTGGATCATGAAGCTGCTAGAGATTTCCAGCAGGTGTGGCTGGACCAGTGTTATACTCCTGGCAGGACAAATTAAATAAGGGAGTGCCCAGCTTTGCTGGGGACAGGGACTGGTTAGGGAGACATCTCCAGAAGAGCAAGATCTCAAGTTATGCCTTGAAGATCATACCAAGTTCTCCATGTTAGTGAGGCATGCAAGTGTATTCCATGAGAAAAAAGCATATGCTATCCTTGCTTCTTATGTGACATTTCTCTCATACTGGCCTTTGTGTAAAAAATGTAGATCTGTCTGGTCTCCCAAAATTCATTTGAGGCTGTATGGAACATCCGTGTGTCTCATTTCCCTTGTCTGTCAAGAGAGAGCAATCACAACATTCCTTCTTGATAATTATTCAATATGTGGAGATATAGATGAAGCACATAGTCTAGTCTCATGTAAAACCAAGCTGTGAATTCACCCCGGAAGATAATTCCATGGAAAAGGCCCCGTTTCCCTCTGAGTAACACAAAAGTATCAGCAAGGACTCTTGCTGTATAACCTGAGCCATGTGTCCATTCTGCAGCCATCCTTATGGCCTTGGAGTAGAAACCATTAGCTGGCCAGGATAGGGAGTGAGGAGCTGTGGCTGATGCTTCCCTTCATGCTTCCTCATTAACTGAGGGTGAGGAGGTAGCTTCCCAGTGGAAATGTTAACTCCAGAATCTGAGATCATACAGGGGAGGCTGCAAAGTGAGCAGTAGTGGGCAGATAAAGGGCTAAGGCCAGGTATAAAGGACTACCGAATGGGCTATGAATCACCGGCATCCTCTCTGACCTCCCTAGGCCTGAACAGGGCAGAGCCAGAAACCAGGAAGCAGTGTATGATGGACCGAGAGTACTGGAATTGCTTTACCATTCAGACTCAAGAAGTAAGAAAAGGTTGGGGGAGGCAATGTCGGATGGGTAAGAGGTGCAGAGGACTGGGGAGAAATTGGTGAAGGAAAACATGATTAAGATATAGTTTGTGAAATATTTGTGAAAAATTCTTTTCAATAAATAAATAAATAAAATCAGAAGGCTTTCCCAAAAGGAAGAGTAGGACAGGAAAGTCTGTTTTTAGATACAAGTGAACCAAAGACCATCAACAAATAGATAGCTCCCGTGAGTAGTTATAGGAATACCCTCCCCAACAAGAGGAAGCATGCATTCCTTTTAAGAGTGCATTAAGAACATGCCAATGGAATCCAAAGCCATGGATCCTGGAACACACACAAACCAATTCAGAATAACAACCACAAAAAAAATCGTTCCAAACTGTAGTAGAGTTTAATTGGATATCAGTAAGAAATACAAGAGGAGACTCTCCAAACACTAGCATATCAAAGAGCATATTTCTCGGTAATTTAAAACTTAAAAAAAAAGCTCTCAGATGAAATTATGGAATACTTGAAGCGAATTTAAATCAGTATATAACATTCCCAAATTAATAGGATGCATCTAAAACCTGAAGGGAGGCTATCACCTTAGACATGTATGTTAGGAAGAAGAAGAAACATCATTCTTTGGAAAGTCTACAAGAAATTAGAAAACAACAAAATTAACCCAAAGACATCAGGAAGAAAAGAACACAGTATGGGGCTGGAGAGGTGGCTCAGCAGTTGGGACCTGAGTTTGCTTCCCAGCACCCACATGGAGTGCTCACCACCACCTGTATCTGCAGTTCCCAGGGATCGCTGACTTCCATGAACACCCACACAGCAGCAGACACTGACACATAAGTGAAAATGAAGATAAACCTTCTAAAAGAGCATAATAAGGCTAATATAAAAAATAAAATAAGTTTAAAAAGAAATACAGGGGAAAAAAATCAGCCAGGCTGTGATCTTTAGTTGATGCTTTCACACCTTTGATCTTAGGAGCTATTGTAGTGTTCAATAATCCAGGTGGTGTGTGTCAGTCAAAGGACGGACGTGTAGACAACGTGATGGAGGGTCAGGGGCATCAGACACTTTTGTATCTGATTATGGCCGTGGCTATACAGATCTATACAAGCGTTAAAACCTATAGGACTGTACAGCCCCTAACTACTCAATACTGTGTGGTCTGCGGGACTTTGATTTTTATTTATTTTGCACAAGCATTTGTAACAAATTTACTTGAAGAAGATTTTATCTTAAAAATTAGCTTCCAAAGTTCTAAGCCAATTCAGGGGGAAAAGGAAAATGTTTTTGACAAATGGTGCTTGAAGGGTTCTCATCCACGTGGAACTGAGTCCTGAGTCCTCTTCTCTACCCACAAAAATAGCTGCAGGCAGGATCATTGGCCTACGCACAAAACTGAAAACCATGAAACAACTCAAAGAAAACACAAGGGGAACTATCTGCCGCCTTAGAAAGGACACAGCTAACCTGAGAACATTAAAAGAACACTAAACAGAAATCAAAGCAGTAGATTGCTAGGCTTCATTTTTAAATCCCTGCTCTTAAGAAAACATCAACAAGAAAATGAAGTTGAAAATCTCAAATTAGGAAAACGAGTTGTAAAAATGTGGGCCTGACAAACTTGTGTCAAATACATAAAGAGCTCCAACAAATCAATAAGAAAGTGTCAAGATAATTTTTAAAAAATAGGTAAAATAGCATAAAAGCTGCTTCACAGAAAAAGGTTATTCATATGATTAATTAGCCATGAACTGGGTCCATGACATTCACGCAAATTTGAACTATGGGTATGATTCCATGCCCACCAGAATGACTATCAGGGAAAAGATTGGCAACACAAATGTGGAGTCTGTGGGTCAAGAGGCACTGCCATGCATTGCTTCTAGAATGTAAAATCACACAGCCTTCTAGGACATCTGTTTGGGTTTCTCCTAAATGTAGGCATCTAGACATCAGGGGCTCATGGTGGAGCAGGGTCTGGAAACCGTAGAAAGGAAGTCATGACTCTGTCTCTAGTAGAGAATGCTTGAACTCAGGTTTTTGTTTGAACCAATTGCAATCAGCCAAACTCACAGGACCAAGCGCTTATGAGTCACAAGCTCCGTTGAATGTTCATTAAACTCAATCGTGAAAAAGCAAATAAGCCATTTATAAATAGAGTAATTTACACAAATCACTTTTTACACCTATTCTCCAATTATCTCCATTGGTTCTTCCTAACAATTAGTTTTACAAATAGAGAAACTGGAAAACCCCAGTGCCAGGTGATTCCCACGACCGCACCCCAAGCATCGTCTTTAGGAAGGCAGGAGCTGGAACCCTGCGTCTGGAGTTCCTCAAATGGCCTTGGTTTCCCAACTGTGTTTCCTTTGCTCTGGGGTGCTACAGGCTCGCCTACGAGCACGGTACATGTTGCTCTCCTCAGTTTTCATCACTTGATCTCATCAAATTTGAAATCGGCATCTGCTGATGAGCATCCGTGGCTTCCCCCTTTGTTCACAAATTCCGTGGGGTTCCGTTTCAAGGTCTTCACTCTTGTCCAGCAGTTAGAGCTGCCTGACATGGGGTAACACTAGCTACTGTGGCTGAGTGTGCACGAGAGAAAGACGGGCTGGGAAAGGGCTGGCTAAATCAGCCCTAAGTGATGTCAGCCTAGGCATTCCTCCTCCGTGACGTCAGTTTCCTCACCTGTAATGCAAGGAGCTCGGACCGGAAGAGTTTTCTAAGGACTTGTGGCTGGAGGATTAGTATTTCTGCTACAATCTCTAACTCGAGCATATCTCAGTCCAAAACAAAAATTAAGTGCCATTGGGCCAAAAGAGATACACCTCTATACAGAGAAAATCCCAAGACCTGGAATAAATCATCTCCCATTCCCTTGTCCAAGGAGTGATTAAGAACCAGGCAGTCTTCGCTGTGCCAGTTCTGAGTTGATTTGTGGGTGTGTGTGCATGTGTGTTCCTGTGTGCATGTGTGTGTGTTCCTGTGTGTTCCTGTGTGCATGTGTGTGTTCCTGTGTGTTCCTGTGTGCATGTGTGTGTGCATGTGTGTTCCTGTGTGCATGTGCTTGTGTGTGCCTATGTGTTCCTCTCGGGGTATGTGTGTGTGTGTGTGTGTGTGTGTGTGTAAAAGAGAGAGAGAGAGAGCGAGAGAGAGAGAGAGAGAGAGAGTTCACAGGACCCAGTCCTAGTTTCATTGAGAGCGAACATTATCCTTTTGGAACGAGGCCCCTCCCTGGAATAGAGACATCTTCCCAGATCTTGAGCAGCCTTTCCCCAAGCCGATGCAGTGCAGTCCTCGCCACTAGGTGGCAGTAGCTGTCACTTGACAATTCAGAAAAGGGTGTGGGAAGAGCCAGGGGACCTGCCTGCTTTGAGAAAACTAGGCCAAAGCCTGCTTGTTACATCACTTCTAATCGAAGCAGCCAGTTCAGTCTGGATTTTTCTGTATTACAGGCAACCATGCTAGGAAGCTTCCAGGCTCTCCTGTGTGTTTCAACACTAATTGTTCGACCTGAAATCAGACTTCAGTTTCTAGAACCTGGGCCTGGAGGCCCTGCCTACCTTCTCTTTGTGCAGGCCTCCTCCACTCCTGAGGCTTATTGCTGGCCATCCTGAGCTAGAGTCTCACCCACCGTCACTCTTCAAATGTATTTTTTGCCTTACATTTAAAGCCATTTCCTTCACCAAGTATTTACTAGCCGATACCGCCTAGAATGGGGGCTGGGACTTCATAAGCAATCATTATTTACTTACTGAGCACGGGAATGATTTGAATATATAATATCTCCCATAGGCTCCTAGTCACATGCTTGATCCCCAATTGGTGGCGCTATTTAGGGAGGCTTCAGCCCAGTCCGCCCCCTACTCCCAGTCTCTTTCCTTTTCTCTACTTCCTGTCCACCGTGAGGTGTGCCGCCTCCTCCTCATACACGCATGCCTTTGTGATGCTCAGTACAAGCACTTGGGACCACACAACCATGGGCTGAACCTTCTAGAACTATGGGTTAAAATAAATCATTCCCCGTCAGCAGTGTCCTCTCGAGTAGCTGGTCAGAATGACACAAAGCTGTCTCATAAATCTTCCTACTGGGTGCAGAAGCGTCATGTGATCTAGGACTCATATCAATGACTCTGAGATCAATAGTTTCCCTGTGGCCCTGAACTGAGTCCAAAACCGAGGCCAAGCGTTTGAGCCTGACTCTGTTTGCCTCCAGAGGTTCTTCCTTCGGCTTTTCCTACAGGGAGAATATGAGATACCCAAAGCAAGCGAGTAGCAAAGACACAGGCAGGAGACAGTGTCAGTTCCAGTGTGGGTACAAACTGGCCGTCTCAGACAGTGTCATTAGGACCTTGGTGGGTGTGTCCTATAGATCCAGTACTAACCTGAGCTCTGTGATTTAAAATGAGACC
The DNA here is from genome assembly GCF_903992535.2 of Arvicola amphibius. Classification (NCBI taxonomy): domain Eukaryota; kingdom Metazoa; phylum Chordata; class Mammalia; order Rodentia; family Cricetidae; genus Arvicola; species Arvicola amphibius. The sequence goes on along the minus strand of NC_052061.1, from coordinate 6,156,098 downwards.
ATTCTCCTTGACCCTGAACCTCCTGCACCCCTAAAGCAAGGTAGCTGGACTGGTCAGCATTTGCCATGTGTGGCTAGTTACCAAAATGAGCTCGGGTCTTCCCTGGATGTGTGTGTGGGTTTTTGGACCCCACTCCAGATCTGCTGAAACCACTTCTACAAGGGAAGGCCTAGAGATCTATTTTTAGCAAGTGACTCATGATTCTCAGGACCAGGGAAGTCAGGCAAACACTCTGGATGATCATGATGGCTCCCAGCTCTGTCCTTGTTGATCCTGCCACCATGCCATGGGCTTCTGGCCCACTTCTGCATGCTGGCATTGCAAACCTGACTTCCCCCTGGAATCTGGCCCCTCGCGCCTCCCCAGTCCGTGTGGATGTAAAAGCGCCTCCCTTCTTGTAGGGCACTTAGGTCCTCAGGGGAGCTGCAACTGTTTAAATAATGAATGGAATTTTCAGCAGCATTTGGAATTCTCTTAAGCAACAGAAACACGATTGCAGAAACACTCCTTGAAATCTGCCCTTTCTGTGGGTGGCAAGGAAGACCAGTGTGACTTTTCCTACCATACAGATCAGGACATTTGGGGGAAGACTTGACTCCCAGCTTCCACACTGTTCACCAGCAAGGTATCATTTTCTCCATTGCCCTGGAAGAGATTCCGAAGATCCCTGAGTCAGAAGGTATTTCAGGAGCCAGACGGGATGGCTGGCCCCTGTCCTTAGTAGGAAGCTTCACAGGAAAAAATAAAAGATAAAAAAAAAATGGAGAAGCCCCCAGGCACAAAGCCACCCAGCCCTAGTCTACTGACTCCTTGCTGAAATTCCTTGCTGCTCTAATCACAGTCGTCAGAAAAGATAGAGTGAGCATAAATGGCCATTTGGTGTGTTTGGGTCTGGGGGGTTCTGGTTGTTTATTTGCCCCCTTTCTGCTACAGTCCCCGAAAATAACTGCCCTCATTCACACGAAACAAACTTGACCTTCTTACTGCTAGGCCATATCTTTGGGTTAACAAAGCGCTGTGTTGAGATTTAGGATCCTAGTCTGGTTGGAAGACTGATGTATCAGTCAGCAGTTGATGTAATAGCGCTATATAACAACTACCCCAATACCTGGTGACTCCGAGGGGGGACACAAACCAGCTCCAGTCCACGACACCATTTCCTGCTAGACATCTTTCCAGTCCTTCCTCCTCCTGTTTGTAGACTCATCAAATGGTTACCTGCGCAACCTTGCCAGCCCGGTGCTTCTCTTTCTGTTTTCAAGTAACACGACAATGAATTCTAAGACCCAGTGAAACTGTATGCAATGAGAAGGAGGCTGGAGGGGGAAGATGTGAACTGAAATCATCAAAAAACACATCCAGACAAAGCAAGGAAACTGGTGGACTGGAATACACAGGAGGGCCTGGAGGGGAAGGGGAAAGGTGCTAAAAGTAGATCTTAGTTAAAATATAAAAAATAAAGGCATTACTATTTCCTTACTGGAGTCCAAAGGCATGTCAGCATGCACGTGCTCATGTGGAAAGGATGAGAAGCAGGAAGAAGCAGCAGCAGGTTTCCATGTTTTCACTGGAAGGATGTGGGACATGAGTCAGCACAGGTGCCAACACCTCCGACTGCTGCATCAACCTTCCATAATGAGTTGAAGTGCAAGAATACAACTTATTATATATAAAATGTGCTCTGTTGATAATCTCAGTAAGTGTGAAGGAGCAAAAAGCCCTACTGAAGGACAAGATTCTTAAATTAGAATTTTCACATAATATACAGCAACCTGTGACTTGTTAGACATATGTAAACCAAAATGGCAAAGGACACTAAAAGGAAGCATAGACAATGTATGTTATGTCCGTTCTAATGAGAACAGCATACTCTGAGAAGTAATAATACAGGCTGAGGAAGAGAATGGTGAAAGGGAAGGAGGGGAAATCTATTTCAGCCTGATGAATATAGTATATCTAGTGACTCAGTGGGGCAAAGGGCTTGCCCAGCATGAACAAAGCCCTGAGTTCAATTCCCAACACCACAAAAACAGGCGTGCAAAGGACATGCAATATCCTTAAAGATGTCTCAACTTCTGTGCACCTGAAAACATGCTTTAATTTATAAAGTAAAAACTCAAAGATGTACGAGGAGAAAGTGATGGTTTTCTATCATGGCTGTGTTTCATTCTCTAGGTCTCAGAATCACCACATCAAACAACTGTAGGTATAGAAAGAGGAGACCTGAATAGTAAACTGTCTTAGTTAGGGTTGCTGTTGCTGCGATGAAACACCATGACCAAAAAGCATGTTGAGGAGAAAAAGGTTTTTTAGGCTTACACTTCAGCAGTGCTGTTCATCTCTAAAGGAATCAGGACAGGAACTCTAACAGGGCAGGGTCCTGGAAACAGGAGCTGATACAGAGGCCAAGGTGGGGAGCTGTTTACTGGCCTGCTTCCTGTTAAATGTTCAACCCATTTTCTTGTAGAAACCAGGACCAGCAGCCCAGAGATGGCACCACCCACTATGGGTTGGACCTTCTCCCATTGATCACTAAGTGAGAAAATACCTTACAGCTGGATCTCACTGAGACAATTCCTCAGCTGAGGCTCCTTCCTCTGATGACTCTAGCTTGTGTCAAGTTGACATATAAAACCACCAAGTACATATGCAAATCATAACTCGTAAGTATAACCAAGAGCCCAGGGTGTAGCTCAGTGGCAGAGCGCCTGCCTGGCATGCGCCAGGTCCTGGGTTTGATTGCCATCGCTTCTGGAGGAAGAATCCCCTCAAATACTAAGTGGCAAAGGAAATGTCAACAAATTGCGTAAGGAAGCTTCAGATACATTGCCTTCTGTGATGGAAAGTAAAAAATAAAACAAAAAACTAGTCAGTCTATGTGTCTTACTTAGACTTCAATACCTTTTAAAGTAATTATTAGTTAACAAAAAAATAATAATAATACTGCTTCTTTCTAGAAATGAACGACAAGGAGAGGTCATCTACCAAAAAGCATGAAGTGTACTAAACCAAGAGAACTTACCTTCAGTTTCTTGGGGAAAAGATAACTGAAAACAATGACAGTAAACTCCCTTTTTTTTAATTCAAGAAACTAGAGGAAAATAAGCAAACCTAGTGAAATTGAAGGGAAGGAATAGTAAATGTAAAATGCAGAAATTAGCTAGCTATAAAACAAAAAAATCAATAACAGATCAATAAAACTAAAAGCTGCTTCTTTGAAAATATCAATAAACTCAACATATGGCTTATGAAAGACTGAGAATAGGAACAGGGTGGAGGATAATAAAGTAAACAGCATTAAGATGAAGTGAAGGGGTATAATGGACATGTTTTTAACTTTAGATTCATTTTTATTTAAAAATTAATATAGTATACAACTTGCCCATCTACACAATTCAATGTGTAGTTTAGATTGTATATATGTGCGAATATAGTATATGCACATTCACATGTGTGGGTTGCACATGTATATAGGTACACATGTACATATGTAAGTATACATGTGGAGATCCAAGACTGATAAGAGCATCTTCCTCAATCAGTTACCACCCCATTTATTTAGCTTTGGTGTCCTAATGGGCCTGGAGCTTGCATTCTCTGCTAGTTGGACTGGCCAGATTGCCCTAGGGCAGCAGGTCTCAACCTGTGGATCACAACCCCACTGTGGGGTTATACAATCCTTTGACAAGAGTTGCATATTAACATTATGATTTTTTACTTCAAATATTTACATTATGATTAATAACAGTAGCCAATTATGAAGTAGCTATGAAAATAATTTTATGGTTGGGGGATCACAACAACATGAAGCACTGTATTGAAAGGTTGCAGCATTGAGAAGGCTGAGGACCATTGTGGCCTGGGGATTCCCTGTCTCTGCCTTCCACATGCTAAGAACACAGACAGACCATCAAACTCACTGGCTTTTCCATAGATTCTAGCAATCTAAATTCCAATTGTCATACTTGCTAGGCAGGCACTTTACTTCACAGCCATTTTCCCATTTCCTCATGTGTTAAGCTATCGCCACGGCCACTTTTAGAACTTTTTGACAATCTCATCCATGTATACCATGAATCGCAACCATAGTGACCATAACCCCACCCCCTTACCCTCATATTCCTTCCTACACCTGTTGACTTCCTCCTCCTTCCCAATCAGTCCCCTCCTACTTTTATGTCACTCAAATGTGTAAGCGTGCATGTGTGTATATATGCATGCATGCATGCATGTGTATGCATGTGTGTTTGTGTGTGTGCACTGCATGCTTATGTGTGTGTGCCTGCATGCATACTTGTGTGAATGTGTGCATGCTTGTATGTATGCATGCATGCGTGCGAGCGAGCATGCGTGTGTATGTGCATGCGTGTGTGTATGTGTGTGTGTGTGTATGTTAGGTCATGTACTGATAGCCAAAGCTGCCTGTGTGTGTTGATGTTGCAATGGTCACATCATATTCAGGAGACACATTCTCCTTCCCATCTTCCAACTCTGACATTCTTTCTGTTGTGACATTCCCTGGTCCTTGAAGGATTTGATACATCAAATCTCTGTCCTAAGCACCCCACTTAGGACAGAGCACCCAACAATCACTTAGTCTCGGCACTTTGTCCAGCTAAGAGTCTCTACATAAAGTGTATGGTGCCTTCAGTAATGGAATCATACCACTGTTTTGATTGGCACCCAACAGCAGTGGCAATAGCCTATAGTATACTAGGGGCCTCTGAGACTCCAGAATATTTTTTTAATTGAAAAGTAAATACATACCAATTTATACAGAATCATTTCAAATGTAGGTGAATTGAAATCTTTCTGGGAAACAGTAAATCAAGAAAGCCAGAAAAGAAGACCACCATGAAGTAACGACTAATCAGATAGGTGAAAAACATAAAGATCTACCCACACCCAGGCTGTGCTAAAGCACACAGATCTGAAGGGGTTAGCGAACACATTCTACCATACATTCAAGGAAACTGTAATTCCGTACATTGCAGTCCACCTGGGAGATAGAGGCCGTTCGGTTCATTTTATAAGAATAGCAAAAGCCAGGGCGGTGGTGGCGCACACCTTTAATCCCAGCACTCGGGAGGCAGAGGCAGGTGGATCTCTGTGAGTTCGAGGCCAGCCTGGTCTACAAGAGCTAGTTCCAGGACAGGCTCTAAAAAAGCTGCAGAGAAACCCTGTCTTGAAAAACCAAAAAAGAAAAAGAAAAAAAAAGAAAAAAAAAAAGAATAGCAAAAGCCAGTATGAAAACTGGACAAGAAAAACACGGTGGAAATGAGATGGGAGGGACCATTTCACTTAGGAATAAACATACAAAACTCCTACAGAAAACATTGGGAAATCAAACCCAGCAGTTTATTAGTGACAGAACTGTAAGGCAAGTTCAAAATTAAGAAAAAAATCCATGTGACTCAATAGACTGAAATCATCACCATGAATGATTTTAACATGCTGAAATTTAATAAAATTTAAATGCTTTTTTAAAATTAAAACAGACAACAAACTTGCTGCTGGTTTGCCCTAGACTCGCAGCACACATCATAGCTAGAGTTGGGATCAAAGCGGACCCTCAAAAACACTGCTACTTTTTAATATTGTACTCAACGTTTGCCCCAGCACAGACTAAAGAAGGAAAGAGACTCAGCACTGAACAGCAAGAGCCAGAATTGTGAATATTTGCAGTCAATACAATGACCCACAACAAAAACACACAAGAACCAAACACTCGTGTAATTAAACACCAATTCATTGGAAGAAGTGTGCATCCAATCAGCATGCAGCACTAATAGTCTTCATGTAACGCAGAAATAACTAATTAGAATGTGTGTTCTTATAATCTTTTAATGAAAAGAAAACAAAACTGAAAAATAGCAGAGATGAATTTAATAAGGAACGCCAGCAAAATAACGTGGGGTGCTTTTAAGATGTGAAAGAAAATACAGAGTAAAGTCTGACCACCTCTCTTTTCTCCACTGCTAGGATTTGAACCCACGGCTTTGTGTATACTGCGAGCGCTCTACCACTGAGCTCTCTCCTCAGCTATGATGCAGGCCTCCTGAGTCCTCTTCCTGTGGCAGTGTGCCTGCTTACACAACCAACACCAAAAACAAAAGCCCACCTTTGAGCCAATCCACTGTGCTTTACCAATTTGGTACCTCATGAGCAGATGAAGAAGTTGAGAACCTGTCTCTGCAGAAAACAAGATGAGGAGCGTGGGGAGCAGAGAGAGCGGCTGGGAGAAGAAGAAGACAGAACTTGCAGTCTTGGAAGAGTTTCTTGTTGCTGGCCCTGACCAAGGTGAGACCTAGAAGCGGGGAGATGAGGCCACTCCCCCCCACGCATGCCCCACAAAACCTCCCTGGCCAAACAGATGGCGCTGCACATTTTTAAACCACTTTTAACACAGTAACTGTTTTCTGCTGCTTGCTCTTTATGCCTTTAGTCAAAAGTCTCACCAGCTGTCACTATCTCAAAGAAAATGTCAAGGGCTGTGTCTGCCTATGCCTGTGCTCAAGTCAGTGAGGGACAGGGGCCCAGGAACCTCAGCTAGTGGTAGGCACAGCTGGGAAAGTGGTAAAGGACGTGGGCTCCTCACAAAATGAACGTAGACTTCACAGCCAATCCTTCCCAACCTATTCAGGGCCTAAATGTGTATCCTTCCCATCCCTGGCACGTCTCAGTGAGGCCAATGTTAGTATTTCCACATCACAGAAAGAACGGTGGAGAAGCCCGGCTTCAAGTCCTGCAATGGATCCCCGACTCTCCTATCCCCCCAAACCCCCCCCCCCATTCTTTCCTTATCTGGATCTCAGTGGCACAGTGAAGCCGGCCAGATGTCCTCTGAAGGCCCTTCCAGCTGTGAGGCTCTGGACCCTTGCCTGGCATCAGCAAAGTATTCCTAACTCCTCCCCACAAGGACAACACATTAAACACTAAGAAATCCAACCCTGGGGACAGTGCGAGGCCACCAAACTCACGTCCCTGACCCGTGTTTTTCCACACCCATCACTAGTCTATTGAATGGTTGCCAGACAGAGGAGGGGGAAAGAACCTTGATAGTAATTCACTGAGCCAAATCCCCACAACCTTTCAAACTACACAGCTAAACTGATAGAGAACTCGGAAGATGTGTTTAAATTTTCTTGTTTAACCATGTAATTGTTTTCATGTGCAGTCATGTCTTAGAGGCTTATGCTTGACCTGCTGAATGACTCTCCACATTTGAAATCATCCATTAGCAATAAGCAGCTAACACTCCATTGCGCACAATGAATTTCACTGGCACTAAGTTGCCACGTGCTACATGGAGAAGAGGTGGCAGCGTGGTCTCTCCGAGTCAGGGCAGGGTCAGCACTCAGCCCGGGAGCCTGCCTCAAATCTGCTAATCTCTGTTCTTTATTCTAGCTCTGGATTCTTCTGGCACCGAGGTGGCCATCCAGTCTTCCGCAGAGCTGACCCCAAGAGACAGTTTTTAAAGACGTATTTTCCTGTTCCAGGCTTGGAACTGGGGTCCAGGCAAAAACCACCTCTGGCTAGTACCTACCTTTGGGTCAACATACACAGCAAACAAGAATCGGGCTTGCCCTTGGGCTCAAGATGCAGTGGCTCTGCCGTCTCGTCTCAGAGACCCAGTCTTCTTGAACATCACGTATGTGGCACTGCCAACAGAGAAAGGTCCAATGTGTTTACTGCTTTCGGCATTGTTGCCAGCTGGCTCCTCCCGGGGGACACTGAAGCCGAGCTTACAAAGCTTACAAATGGTGACGTCTCTTGAATCTCTTGAGCTTACCGTCAACAAGTGGCTCCAACATGGGGAGGAGGAACTGAATCATCGCCCTGGGGGGACCTCGGGATCAGAGCTAAAAGACCTCAGAGGCCAGATTCTAGGGTTTCCCAAGCTGCTCTTCTTGCATCATGTATGAAGCCTATTGAACACACACATGCTCAGCCCCACACCACTGGGAAACCGCTGACTTCCAAATCGCATGTTTAAACTGACAGAGAACCTTGAAGGAGCATTTACATTTTCTTCTCTCCTTGTTTAACTATAGCTTTGTTTGCAGTCATCATCACCTTCTCTTGGAGGCGGATGCTTGACTCACTGAATAAATCCACAACTATAGCTGGGCCCACGCTTCTCAGTCTCCGAGGACCACACAGCCAAGGGCTGATGTGTACTTAGGTCTGAGAACTGTGATATGACGTCCTGGCTCTCAGCACTGCCTACAGGATACAGAGGCTAATGATGTTAGAGCTGGATGAGCTATTGTAAACTCAAGTATATTCCATACATGCCGTCTACCAGGCATGCCTGCTTAGCCACACGGGCTACTCCAGAATTTTCCTCCTTTCCTTCGGTTGACACCATGGCAAGAGAGTGCCATATCATATATTATTGACTTGGAGAAAGATCAAAATCGAAGAAGGTGTGCTTTTTACTGAAATATATATATATATATATATATATATATATATATATATATCACTTTCATACCATCAGAAAGTCAAAACTGCATGCAAAATCTTTAGAAGTCAAGGACCAATCATTTGACACAGATTTTTCTGGCTGTGGGCCCTGAGATAGCAGAACAACTTAAAACCTCTCCAGGCAGTAACAATGGGCAGTTAGAACCGAAAATGACTGATCCGGCCATTTTACAAAAGGAAAATGGCACAGCGAAGAATTAGAAACTTATCCCAAACCACAAAGGAATTGGGTCGGAGCGCTGGATAGACCCCAGGCCTCCATCAGCATGATGTAAGCTCCCTGGGTATTCTGAGATGCACGTGAGTTAGGATCTGATTCAACTCCAGATGGTTTGTGCCATCCAAAGTCTAGCACAGGCCCTAGAAACACCTGTCACCCTGCAGGAGACCAGCAGCTGGGTGGAGTCTGTGCTAGTGATTTGATGACCATATTTGAAGTAAAAAAGAATCCAGATCCTTTCTATTTTGCCTCCTGCTTTTAAAACCCCAATATTCACCCAGCCAGGTTTTGCTAAGGCCCTTCCTCATAGAGCTCTTGCTTTGGAGCTAAGTACAGATAAGCAGATATAGAAAGAAATTGGTCAAGGCTCCACCTAGCCTCAGGCAAGTTGTTTCCTTGCATAAATCTTATCTGTAAACTTGGGATAAACAGGCTCACTTCATGCACCTGCAGCCTCCAGGCCCTAGAGCTCATGGCTGGAGATCATGGGGCAGACAGAATATTGCCATTTGACTTTCCTTGTTCTTTATCGTCACATGAGATCTGCATTCTCCACCAAACTGCACTATTGAGCCATTCATTGTCCCTCTCCCCCAACAGGCTGCATAAGCTCTGTTGGGACTATTTCAGAGTGTCTCTGCACTGTGCAGTCAGGGAAGCAACCAACAGAAGCCCTGCAGTGCTCAGTGTTGAGATGGGATGTAAACTGCTGGAGAAGGAGTTTTGAAGCATCCTAAAAAGTAAAAACCTGTCGTTCTTCAAAAACAGGTTAATGATCTTAGTAAGAGAATGTTTTGTCTACTTCCTGTGTTCCAATAAAACTTTATCTATGGTTGGCCTGTGGTAGCACGCACCTTTAATTCCAGCACTCAGGAGGCAGAGGCAGGCAGATCTCTGTGAGTTTGAGGTCAGGCTGGCCTGCAGAGCTAGTTCCAAGATAGCTAGGGCTGTTGCACAGAGAAATCCTGTCTCAAAAAACAAAAGCAAAACAAACAAAAAAAACCTTTATCTAAGGACAATGAAATTTGAATACCTTATCATTTTTTCCTGCAATAAAGTATTCTTCCTCTGATGTTCCAACCACTTAACATGGCAAAAACCACTGAGTTTGTGGGCTACACACAAAGGAGGAGGAATACAGTTTGATTGCCTTGGATCTCCTTCCTCAAGACAGTCTCCACATGATTGACACTCCACTGTCATGGCCACTCATCAAACAAGTACTGAGCTCCCATAAACTCCAGAAGAACAGAAGATCATGAGACAAAAAAAGAGACTCAAAAAATCTAAAGGCCAGCAGGCAATCAGAATGTGCTGAGCTGGGTCTTCAGTCCCATTGTGCACTAGAATGTAACAGGAACAAAATACCCAAAAGATGTTTAGATGGAAGCACACATTTCTATGACTGGAGGTTGCTTGGGATTAATGAAAAGGAGGAGCACTGAAATTAGCTCCAACTCTGCCCAGCCTCATGACCAAAGGCCATGTCTTTTTCAGAGACTATCACGGCATCTCATACAAGCTTGCTCCCTGGCCAACATGGGTGCTCAATGGGTGTTTGATGAATGACCACAATGAAATATAATAATGCAAAGACTGTCTTGAATAAGAGGGAGAAAGTTTTCCAGGAGATAGCAAAATACAATCCCCTAAACTCAGTGGGTTTTTTTGCCTTATTGGAACATCAGAGGAAGAATATTTCATTGCAGGCAAAAATGATACAGTATTCAAATTTCAGTGTCTATTGATAACTTTTTATCAGACTATAGACACACCCATTTGTTCAAATATTATCAACGACAGCTATCTAAAGGGATAGCAGTCATGGGCCATAAAATCTAAAATATTTACTGTTAAATCTTTTATATAAAAAAGTTTACCAATAAAAAACTTTTAAAATATGTGAATGGCTAGGAGGGAGAATGGGAGTAGGTGGGTTAAGCTAATAGGAAAACAGCTCTGGCTACTATAACAAATTACCATAGACTGGGGGACTTAACCTATAGGATTTTATGTTCTTGCAGATATAGAGGCTGAAATGCCAAGATCAGTGCATCAGGAGACCCAGGAAACAACTTTCAAGCTTTAGAGAACTGGAAATAGCATTTAAAACCTCATAGCCCACTCCCAGTGGCACGCCTCCTCCAACAAAGTCACACCTGATTCTTACCAAACAGTTCCACTAGCCAGGACCAAGCATTCAGACATCTGAGTCCATAGGGGCCGTTCTCATTCAAATCACCACGACTTTGGGGGAGCGGAGCATTCACTAGGGAAGTCCAAGGGGCTGGATCAGGCCCAGTGATGGCCTTTCTTCTATGCAACAGGGACTTTATGCTATTGTTTTACATCATTTTGAGGATTTCATGGGTGAGTACAATATTTATGTCATTTATACCCCATCTTCTCTTCGAACTCCTGCCATGTCCCCACTCCCTCTCAAACTTATCACCTCTTCTTAATTATTGTTATATATACATGTGTGTATATGTATATACACACATGTATGTATACATAAATACAGAATGATGAGTCCATTTAGCATTTCTTGTATATTATGTGTATAGAGCTGACCACTTAAGATTAAGTAATCTACCAGAATGTTTCTCCAAGCAGGCAACTAACTCTCTCGCTCTCTCGCTCTCTCTCTCTCTCTCTCTCTCTCTCTCTCTCTCTCTCGCTCTCTCGCTCTCTTGCTCTCTCGCTCTGAATTGCCTGGAGCTCTTCTTCTAGGGGTGAGGCCCTATTAGATTCCCCCCCTTAATGTTGGGATGTCAACTAATGTGGTCATTGTGCTTGCAAGTCTTGTTTAGGCAACTGTAATGTTCATATGTCACCGTGCATCCCTGCACAGGGACTTTGAATAAAGATTTATATCTGGGGCGGGGCTGCTGGTGAAACAAACCAGGGGTCAGCACTGTGTGGTAAAGCCCACCATACACTGTAGGGAAGAGTCAGAGAAGACCCCACCACTTGGCCTTCGTCTTCATTTCTGAGGCCCACCATCAAAACACTACTAACTGGCTGTCTTAAAACACAAAAATTATTCTCTCACTAACCGGAAATCTGCAACTTTGAAGGTCAAGAGGGCAACAGTGCTGCCCTCCCTCCAAAAGATCTAGGGACAAATCTTACCTTGCACTTGTGTTACTTATGATGGCTGCCGTCAAGCATTGGTATTCCTGTTTGTGGGTGCATCACCTTAGTTACAGTCTCTGTCTTCATACAGCCATCTTCCATGTGTACCTTCTCTACCCAAATATTCCTCTTCCTATTGGGATGTCCATCATGAGGACAGTGTCCACCTCAACCCACTGCAACCTCATCCTTACTAAACTAATTTCATTTGTGAAGACCCTATTACAAAAGAAAGCCACATTCTGGGGATCTGAGTAACACAAAAGTTTGGGGGACATAGTGAACTTGACACAGCCACCAAGGATTTCAGTGTGATGCTGTCTCCTTCATATGAGAAGCTTCTGGATCTCATAAAATCAGGCCCTCCCACTGACATGTCTACTCTCCCAGTGCTCCTGGATACTTTTCGTCACTAATACATTACATCATAGAGTTCTCCCTTTCTCTCTCTTTCTCTCTCAGTGTGTGTGTGTGTGTGTGTGTGTGTGTGTGTGTGTGTCTTCCTCCTTCCCTCCTTTCCCCTCCCTCTCCCTCTCTCTCATCATGGTTACAGGTAAGCAGTACAATGTTTGTTCTGAGGGAGCACTTGCTTGCTCTTGTCCATCTCTTCAGAGTCAGCATCCCTTGAAGCTTCTATAACCCAGAGAAACTACAAGGGTTTGAAGCTGCCTGAAGCCATATGAACCCAAGAGAGGAAGAGCATTGATGTCAGCAACCCTGATCGCCACAGCCTTGTTGCTCTACCAAGTCCCTGGCAAGGGTATCCTGGTCCCTGGCCACCCTCACAAAGAGGAACAGTCCTATTCTTTCCTATCTCTATAGACACAATTAACCTTGGGAGAGATTTACCAGCCTCTCTCTCTCTCTCTCTCTCTCTCTCTCTCTCTCTCTCTCTCTCTCTCTCTCTCTCTTCATATCTATATGTATATATCTGTGTGTCACTTTTGTGAAGCCATATTTGATGCAGGTAAAAGGGGAGAGAGTTGGTAGAATCAACATGGGAGGACCCAGCCATCTCCAGTAGCCAATGGAAAACGACTCTGTGAGTTCCATGTGATTAATCTGAATTGCCTCTTCACCGTGAGATGAACAGACCTTAAAAAGCCAGCTAATGTAAGATAATGGCTCCAACAAAACACAGCCTATGAAAAGGGCCATAAAAGAAAGTGAGGTTAATGGTTAATGATTATGCTGCTGAAAATCTAGGAAGCAGCTTCCAAGCCCAATACATTTCAGCTAAAGAAAATCTCCACACCTTTCCCAACAACCTTGGGAGACAAAGTAGCATCAATCACTCTCCCCACTTCACAGATGGAGACAAAAATCTTTGAAGATTATAATTCAAGTTAGCAGGAAATGATGCCTTCAAGGGCATCTAAAGGGCCCTATGGGTTTGGAGGTAAATAAACATGACACACTGTAATATGGTCAAGCAGCAGGTGTGGTGCCAAGTCAAGATTCTGGCTCTAAGTCCAGGTTTCTCGCCACGGTAACCTCTAACGATATAGTCCCACGGTTCTCCCGGGTTCCTAACATTAGTAGGGCTGAAATACATACATCAGGGTCTTTCTAGTTCTGTTCCACCTCCTTCCCACTATATCCCCTTGGCCTTGAAAGAACTGTCACTGCTCTTAGAGTCACTTCAGGTACTTGGCAAACCTATGTAGGAAGGATGGGAGAACCCCTACTGAGCACTCACTGGGAAAACACGCCCTGACATGGTCCATAGGACCAGGCTGTGTTCTCAAATTGGACCAGGCATTTGTTGTTCTGAATCCACTCTGAGTGCTGAATAGCAAGAGAAAATGGGACACTTTGGAAGTAGCTTGCCTCTGTGCCAACAGGGTGTCAGAATTTTCACTTCATCTGTATGGTACAAATGAGAAGGAGATAAATGTCATGGTCTAGCAAGAGTCTTGGAGCCTACCAGCTACAACATGGGAGCGCTGCACATCCTGACCACATTCGAGGCAGGATGGAAGAGCTGCACCCAAACTCTGAGCCTGCGTCTTTCTGGAAGGATTCCTGCATTGTGCATCCACTGAATTAGACACCTACAGCCAACTGAACTATTTCTATTTTGTTGATGTGTGCTTATGTTTGTGTGTGTACTCTTAACCACCATCCAATCCTTCAGCCCCAGATTATTATTTGTTTTAATTAATAGAGTTTTTACAAAGCAAATTTACTCATAGCTCTAGAAATCCAGAGAGTAATATAGAATAGATTACCAGCCCCCTCATTCCCCTTCCTATTCATTACTATGCCTTTACCTCTGAAAGAAACCTTGCTTCTCACCTATAACAAATGAAATTTCAGTGTTTGAACTTAGAGTAACAGAAATATATATATCCTGTACATGTCTGTAGATCAATCATCATATAGACTTTTATCCAATATATAATTAAGAATGGAATGCTGGGTCATAGAGCAATTTTATCTGATACTGAAATTCCATTTCCCAAGTCATTGTTTTAATTATCACTCAAGCTAAAACATATGGGTGTCTGATCTGTATCCTCATTTAACTTCATAAGTTTTGTTTTCAATGCCATCCCTGTTGAAGATTAGTAATCATTTTAAGTATTATATATATATGTGTGTGTGTGTGTGTGTGTGTGTGTATGTACGTATTCAAGTGAAATCATACACTAAGCCTCAGATTGCAGCAATTGCCTTATTGCAGTCAAAAGCTGCCATTGCTTCAGTTATTTCTCTTAATTCTTTATTTTAATTCACTTCCCAACTTCCTGTTTTAAACTATGCAAAATCCATAGAAAACTGAAAGAATCCGATAATGAACACTTGCACATCTTTTATCTGCTTAAGATTCATTGATTATTAACTGCTCACTTTTAATTTTTATTTGTGTGTTAAAATAGGTAGCAAACATCACAACACTTTATTCCCTAACATGTAAGTGCATTTTTACTAAAAACAAGAACATTTCCCATATACAAATAACATATCTTATTTAAGCTTGAATATTGATAAATCTATGCTTACATTACCTTCATTTTTCTGACTGTGCCATATTACTTCTTTTTTCTTAATTATAAAAACTTTTGGCTACCTTGCTATATTTACATCAGTTCCGCCCATCTCTCTTTCTTTCCAACACCTTCCCTGCTTCCTCTTTCAAATTCATGGCCTCTTTTTCTTTAAATAGTATTACATACATATGCAAACTAATCTCTATATAAGTGAATAAATACATAAATACCACCCATTGAGTCTGTTTAGTATTATTCAAGTTTGTATGTTTTTAGAACTGAACATTCAGTATTGAATAGCCAACTAGGTGACCTGTCCCTGGAAATGACACATTTCCCTCCCCAAAAAGCCATCAATTGCCTGTAGCTCTCCATCTAGGGGCCTTGTGAGAGTTCCTCCACCCACATTAGCGTATCAACTGTTTTGTCAAAAGCATCTTTAGGGGGCTGGAGAGATGGCTCAGAGGTTAAGAGCATTGCCTGCTCTTCCAAAGGTCCTGAGTTCAATTCCCAGCAACCACATGGTGGCTCACAACCATCTGTAATGGGTCTGGTGCCCTCTTCTGGCCTGCAGGCACACACACAGACAGAATATTGTATATATAATAAATAAATAAATATAAAAAAGCATCTTTAACACTACTAGGTGTAGAAGAATGAAATCCGACCCGTATCTATCACCCTACACCAAGGTTAGCGCCAAATGGATCAAAGACCTCAGTGTGAGATCTGAAACAGTAAAACTGACTGAAGAATGGGAAGGCCATCCTCTACGAGACAGAAGTACAGAAGAGGACTTTCTGAACCAGGCCCCTTGTGTTTAATATTTAGGATTCACTCAACAATCATACTTTGAATTTAGTTGACCCATCCATTTCTTGTCTTTCAATCTAAACAGTAGTGGGGGGGGGGGGCGGGGTTCCCCTTGAAGGACATCAATATCACTTTGTCCTGTGGAAATGCCAGAGTTCCTTGCTTTTTCATGATTAGCCTTAGTTAAAATAGTTTTGCTAAGTATATCCATGCATTGTTTCTCCTTAGACTGGTTTTGTTTTCTGGAGTGTAATCACTAACGATGGTTTTATTCCACCAGGATAATTTCAGGTGTTAGTATAAATATGGATTTTTTTTGTAATATTAAAGCTTTAGGTTTTGATACATATAATTAAAAAACTATAAAATTTGCTGATTTAAAATATGCAATTCAGTGTATTTTAGTGTGCTCAGAGTTGCACAGGTATAACCACAATCAATTTCAGAACATTGTTTTTACCCCTGAAAATAAATCCACATGCTCTTTACCCATCAAGCCCTAACTCTCCACCATTCTTCTAGATATCTTCACCTATTCCTTTGCCCATTCCCAGACTTAGGCATTAATCTACTCTCTACCTTGATACTCTTATATAATTGAGGGATTTAATAATCTCATCAGTACTAAATGGAGCTTCCAATTTCTCCAAACAGCCATCAAATCAACTGTTTGTTTGTTTGTTTGTTTGTTTGTTTGTTTGAGTGATGGCTTTTGTCTGCTATATTCAAGTCATCCTCCGTGGTCTCTCACTGTGGCCTCCATCTGTACTTCCTGGTACCTAGTGACATTGGGCATCATTTTTATGTGCTTAGCTGGTCCTTTAGATATGTTCTTTGGAGAAAAGATTTCATAGCCTTAGTCCAAAGTCTAATTCATTATTGAATTGTTGTCGGATATTTGATTGCACTGTGACACCCCCCAAGATTGTTAATAAAGTTAACCTTGAATCAGAGGGCAGAGCCAGCAACTAGCTGACAAGAATCAGTCAAAGAGTACACAGAGAACCCAGGATACAGATAGAAAGGCACAGAAGAAAACGGGAGGGCCTTGGAGATTCTCAGGCTTTTTGGACTTCCTCTGCAATTTTGAAAGTGGGGAGAGAAGGTCAAAAGGTCACTCTACCACCACTTCTTTGAACTATCAGATTTTCACCCCAATATTTGACTCCTGAATCTTTATTAGTAATAGAACAACTTAGATAAACACATCATTGAGTCATAAAAGAGAAAAAGCATACTTGCCTATTTCTTTGTTGGGAGCTGAAAATACTTGGCCCCACTTCATTATTTCCTGATTTCTCCCTACCCAGAGATTTTATTATGGGTTTACTTAAGGATGACTTTTGTTATCTTGTTTTGAGGTATGTCTTCGTTACTGTTCTATTGATGTGTAGAGACACCATGACCAAGGAAACTTTTATTTTTAAAAAAGCATTTAATTGGGCCTTGTTTACAGTTTCAGAGGCAGGAAGCAGGCAGGAATGGTGCTAGAGCAGCGGTAGCCGAGAGCGTAACATTCTGATCCACAGGCAACATGCAGAGAGAAAGACTGGACTTGCGGGCTTTAGAAGTCTCAAAGCCCACTCCCAGTGATAAGCCTCTTCCAACAACGCCACGCTTCCCCCAACAAGGCCACACCTCCTCATCCTTCCACAAAAGGAGTCCCCAGTGACTAAGCATCCAAATATGTGGGTCTATAAAAGTCATTCTCTTCAAATTACCGTGGGGAGCTGTTTTGTTGTTTTTGTCTTGGTATGTTTTTTTTTTTTGTTTTGTTTTTTTTTTAGAGTTGTACGTTAACAGAGAGATTGAGAGAAAGGTACAAAGACTCCCCTTTCCATACATCTCTGCCCTCAAACACACACAGCCTCCTCCAGTAGCAGTATACTACACCAGGATGGTTCATTTGTTACTACTAGTGACTCATCATTCACCACTTGAACCCAGTACACAGTCAGGGTTTGTTCTCATACTTTCGCCAAGCCTGTGTCAGTGGGCTGTGGCACACCGGAGTGGTCCAGATCAGGTAGAGTGGGCTGAGGGTGACCATTTACAGTTTCTAGGAAGCCAGGTTCTGAATAAAGCCCAGGAGGTCAGGCTGTGCTCACAAGCTCCTCTGACTGAACAACTATCAGATTCTTGGACCTCATATCAGGAGACAGCCATTGTTGGACTAGCTGGACCACAGTCTGTAAGTCACTCCAATATCTAATATATATTCCCCGCTGGGCAACATGTAACACAGAACTGCCTATATCAAGAGAAGGTGGGTACCATTCAAACCACCCATAAGGGTCACAAGCCTCTGGCTAATGCCTTTGAGCATATGTCTTTCCCCAGCTCACTCACCCACTCCCAAACCCAGGAGGACCTTTTCTTTTCCCAATCAAGTGTCTCTGTTAGGACCACCCTGAGTGCATGGCTCAACTCTTGGTCCTGGGACATAACGACCTGGGGTCCTCAACTCAGATCCACACATAGAGCAGTTCTTCCTGGAATCTCTGCTGTCCATCTTTTCTTGTACGGCTTCTCGAAAATTCTTCCATGTCTCCTTTTTTATATTTCCACATCCTTAGTTAACATTCAAATCTGTCCTAGTTTGCTTTCTCTCGCTGCGGTAATCACCATAATGAAGGGTGACTTAGGACGGAAAGAGTTTATTTTGCTTAGACATCCCCATCACTGTCAGTCGTTGAGGTAAAGTCGGGACAGGAACCTGGTAGGAACTGGAGCAGAAGCCACGGGGAAACACTGTTTATTGGCTTCCTTTTTCATGGCCTTCTCAGCCTATTTCCTTATACAACTCAGACCTACTCGCCTAAGGGAGGCAATACCCACAGTGGGCCCTCCCACATCTTTAGGGGGAGTTTTCCCATTCCAGGAGCCTCTTCCAAATGACCACACAGAGGCTTATATTAACTTTAAGTGCTCAGTCAATAGCTCTGACTTATTACAACTAGCTCCTACATTTAAAATTAGCCCATATTCCTTATATATGCTCTGTCACGTGGTGGTATCTTTATTAGCACAGCACATTCATTTTGCTTCTCGAATCTCCTCTCGACTCTGTGACTCTGCCCTTCTTTCTCCCTGGACCCTCCATTGGTTGCCCTGACTATACTTTTTGCCTGGGTATCAGCCAATCAGCTTTTATTAGCCAATGAGAGTAATATCCATAGTGTACAGAAGGACTATTCCACAGCACATATCAATCATTAATCAAAGAAATGAACCACAGGCCTCCCTATAGGCAATGTGATGGAGTCAACCCTGCGGTTAAGGTCTTCTCCTCTCAGATGACTCTACTTCATGTCAAGTTGACAAAACACGGGCCAGCACAAGAACTTGATAGCTTTGGAATATTTCCAAATGGCGACTCAGGTTTGCCAGCTTCACTTTCTGGATTGTCCTTTAATGTGGGATGTCATTTCAATCGCGTTTTGAATAACCACAGAATTTTGTCTAAATTTCATATTGTTTCCTGAGCATGGCTTTTTATTTAATGTGGCTATCTTGCCTTTTTAGGTTTTTATATGTTCTTAGATCTGAGAAGACTAACTCTTTTTTTTAAACATTAATTTATTTATTATATATACAATATTCTGTCTGTGTTGTGTGTATGCCTGAAGGCCAGAAGAGGGCACAAGACCTCATTACAGATGGTTGTGAGCCACCATGTGGTTGCTGGGAATTGAACTCAGAACCTCTGGAAGAGCAGGCAATGCTCTTAACCTCTGAGCCATCTCTCCAGCCCCAGTACTAACTCTTAGCATTGTATTTTCTTGCTATTCTAATGTATTTGTTTTTCAAGTGAGCTCTGCAGTCAGCTCGTCCGACAGCTAGCCAGTCATGTCCCTTGCAGACAGGGACAGCTTCACTCTCACAGTCGAACTGATATTGTCAGTTTTCTCTTGTTGGTTTGATTTCAAGAGTCCACCTGGTAAAGTTTCCAGTAATAAGAGAGAGCGATGAACACTGCTAATCTGCCCTTACCTGTAATTAGAATGTCAGTTTCCCCAGTAAAGGTGCCTTTGGCACATTGAGAAAGCATTTTAGCATTTTAACCAGTGCTAGGACTTAGAACTTCCTGCTCTTTCAAAGATGCAAATTTTCTTTCTTTTTTTTTTTTTTCTGATACCGTCCTTGGAAGGAAGACCATTTTTGGTTCACATTCCTAGATTCCTAGATGGAAATCAGTTTATTTAGACAATGTGCCCCTTCTAAAGGTTATTGTTGACCAATAAGTCATACCATTTAGATTTTCACATCTGCCTAAAGCTGATTTCCCAAAGTTTTTAAATTGTCATGTTGGCTCTCCCTTTCCCCTGGTGTGCATGCTTTCCGTCTGTCTTTGCTGCGCTAGCGAATGAGATCAGACTTCCGATTAACACTATCAATCTGTTTTATAATCAGTTCCTGCTTTCGTCGTTACTAATGATTTCCTTCTGGCATCTTTCGATTTATTTTGGTAGGCTTTGTTTTCTTCCAGTTTTTTCAGTGTAGTAGGTAATTCATTTTCCCCAATTCTTGCTTTGTTATTTAAGGTGGTAGTTTTGATGGAGACAAGAGAGAAATTGGCTGTGCAGTGTGACGACCCCAAAAGGAGTAAGTCCTTGTCCTTGTCAGAAGCAGGAAACATCCCTGGTCCTTCAGAGAGACCAGGACTGTCACTGGGGGGGCTCTGGTTCTCACCTCTCCTCTTTACCCCTACAGCAGTGCCTTCCTGAAGGGCAGTGTATGACAGGGTGACCTGAACTTTAAGCTAGATGCCCAGACCTTCCCCCAGCTTTGGAACTGAACATCTGGATCTTCAGGGTAGAAAGGGGTTTTATCTGTTCCCAGGTTCAGTCCATCTCCTGGATGATTTTAGTATCTCAACTCGTAATGGTTAATGTCACAGTAGCCTCAGAGGCTGTGGAGGATGGCCATCAAGGCTCTGGTAAGGACATTAAAGGAAATCTATGGCCTCCTGATCAAAAGAATAAAATCTACCTCCTGCCACAGGTGAAAACACAACATTCTGACCTGCTCCAGGACTAGAACATTATATTATTCTATGGTCTCCTCAAGAGTTAATCCAGCTAGGACTGTCAATTACCTGGCCAGGAATACATCTCTGCCACCACCCCCTACCTCCCACCCATCACCACTCCTGCCAAAAACCTATTCACCTAAAACCATGCTAAAGAGATGGGAGGAATAATTACCCCTTCCTTTCTGAGATAATGTACTTGTCCTTCCTGGAAGCTCTGCTCTCAATGCAGCCACCTGAAAAGCCTCCATGGTACAGCACTATGGTCTGATGGCTTTTGCACGTTACTCAGAAAGTATAGCCTTTTTCTTCAAAGCCTGGTTGTTGTGCTCTCTCTTTCTCTCTCTCTCTCTCCCTCCCTCCCTCTCTCCCTCCTTCCTTCTATCTCCCCTCCCTTACCCTTCCCCCACCTCTCTGCATCCCCAACATCTTCCCTATGACTGCTTACAAATACTGTGGGTTTCTTTTCCTTCTCCATCTTTCTCTCCTGAGCAGCTTGACTGCCCTGTTGTTTTTCTTTCAAACCAGAAACACCTGACCTCAAGCTTCCTTTCAAGTCCATGTTTGAATTATTTTATCAATGAAACTAAAAACCCACAAAGGGGAAACTGGTAACAGTTTTATTTTTCTTTGCATTTGACTTTAACTGGGATTTTGTTTCTTAAAGTTTCTATCATGAAATATCACAGACTAGGTGAGTTAAGCAACAGAAATTGATTGCTGGACACTTCCAGAAGCTAGAAGTTCATGATCAAGGTGTGTCATTCATTACCTTTTGAACATTCCTCTACTTAGAGAAGCAATCTTTGTTCTCATGTTCTCATAGTTACTATGTAGCTCAGTGCTTCTCAACCTGGGTCACCATCCTATTGGGGTCAACGACCCTTTCACAAAGGTCTCCTAAGACTATTGGAAAACACAGATGATTATATGACAATTCATAACAGTAGCAAAATTACAGTTATGAAGTAGCAATGGGAATAATTTTATGCTTGGAGTTATCACAACATGAACATCTGTATTAAAGAGTTGTGGCATTAGGAAGGTTGTGGCCATTTCCTCTGAATGCAAACATTGGCACCTGAGAAGAGAGAAACTCAGGAAACTCAGAAGACCTATGAGCCCTCCAAGGCATCTATGGGGTGTTCAAGATTCTGGTGCTGACATAAGGGTAGACCAGTTGGCTGCTAGGCTGGCAGTCCTTTTGCTCAAGAAGACCCCAGTAGCAAGGAATTTAAACTGCTACCCAGGAAGGCCTAATGCCCAACCGTAGGCAACATCCACAGGTCTGAACCTATTTTTCTTAGTCACAAAATATTCTTTAACAATTTTCTTTTTGCCATTTGAAAATGAAGAAAACTAATTTCTTAGTTTCCAGTTCAGACAAAAATATCAGCAGGCCAAGATGTTGAACCAGCCCCCTCTGTATCATGAACAACCCGAGAGTGGGAATAAAGGAACATAGTCCTATTTTACCTAAGGTTCACTTCACTGTGGACACAAAGACAGACAGACGCTATGAGAGGGGCAGCATGTGCCCATCACAACAGACTATGTCCTGCATAGTTCCAGCATGTGGAAGAGAGAAGGTGTGAGAAGGGTTAGGTTGTTTCTTCTGATGACATTTCTGACACCAGTTATGTGGGGGAATTTTCCCTCTACTAATTCTCCACCTCTCTGATGCTTAGTGCCCAAAACCACAATTCAGTTCTGTCCTTTTCTGCCTGCATGTTAAAGGACTTAGCCTTGCAGGTGTCAGCTATACTTCTGACATTAGCTAGAAAGTGGGGGTCCCCACAGCCTCTTCCTCAGGTTCTGTGTCTGTCAGTTGAGCTAATGGAACTCATAGAGGCATTTCCACATACAGTCACTAGTCCGTTAGCAGCAATAAAAGTGAGCAGCCAGACGGAAAGGAAGGTAGTCTAGAAAAGCTCCAAGTGCAGGAGCCTTTGACCTTTGGTGCTGTCACTCTTTCCCCTTCCAGCATGTGACTATCGGTACCAACGCTAAAGTTCCCTGAATGTCATCATTTGGGGATCTGTGGGACTAATGAAGGGGTTTTCCTTTGCAGGTGCAGTTAGTTAAATCATTAGTGACTGATAATTCATTCAATCTGCACACCTTCCCCTTGTCCAGAGAAGATGGGGGCAGCATAAAGGTGAATGTTCCAAACTTCTAATCAAGGCGAGGTACTTCTGATGCGTAGCCCCCCTTCCTGGTTCTAGTGGCTGCCTGAAAAATAGCGTCATTAAAACAAAGCATGCTCCTACAACCTTACCACTCAGAGAATTCCAGGAGTCAGCAACTCCATGCCAAGAATCAGAGACAAGGACAAAATATCTTTCTTATTATCCATCACAAGTCACTAATAACATCCCTTTGAATAACTTGGGTGAAAATCCCAGGTTCACCATTTCTTTGCTTAGCCTCGGGCAAGAAACTGAACACCAAGGAAGAAAAAAAAACGAGAGCTAGCAGTTGTCCAAAATCTTCCCACAGTGAGTCCGCTGCTGGAGCAGTAACTCAGCCTTGCAGTGAGGTCACACCCCTCCCTGTCCCTGGCTCCTGACATCTAGAACCATTTGCTTTCTATCTCTATGCCCGTCATCTATGGGGGGAAAATGGCTGCTGGAGTTTAGTTACCGCACTCGGACATGACTAAGCCAGAACCAGGCACAGAGGGGTTACCAGCTGCACCTCCTACACTGTCTGTTCCTTCTCTCAGGAAACCCGTGTCTCACCAGACACTCTCCCCATACACGTTCTCATGGCCAGATCTGGGTTTTATGGTCATCCCTAATTGCAAGGTCAGTCTTCATGTGAGGAAAGTGAGGAGAGGATTGAGAATGGTCTGGGAAGTGGTCCTTCACAGTGTCTGCCTTGCAGACTGCTGTGAGGACAAGTGGAGCAAGGTGCATGAGATGCTGACACACAAGCACTCAGTTGCGACATCTACAACTAACAGTCAGATGAGCATGGTTTGCAAAGCCATCAAGTTCCTCCCCTGCCAGTGTGAGAGCTGTAATTTTCAGCAGAGGTTAGAGAGCCTCGTACACTCCCTTTAAAGTACCCCACTTCATATACAGTTACAGTAAACTCAGTGTGATGTGTACATGTACAGGGATATATGTGTGTGTGTATTGACATGTATAACTGCAGTGTGTATATACATGTGTACGTGTGTATAGTCGTATGTCTCTGTGTATGTGTATATGTGTGTTTTTATATGTGTATGTATGGGCATATGTCTCTGTGTTTGTATGTGTATATGCATGCATATGTGTGTTGCATGTGTGTATGGATACATGTATGTATATTTGTATGGCATGTGTATATGTGTGCATATTTCGTTACTGATGTGTATTATTTAACGTGTACATAAAGCTGAATATGTACCCATACATCTTCAGGAGGAGTAAATGAGTACAGGTTGGTAATGATTGATATGTGTATACCCTGTGTCTTAAATTAGCAAACTCGCATACTTTCTTCATACTGCAGGCCTGAATCATCCTTCACTCTTCCTCTCCCTTCTCCTCATCAGTCGCCAGTCCCACAGACTGAGCGGCACAATATGTCTGCCCTTTGTTATCATTCTCAAGGCCCAAGTACAACTTTAATCACCTCTTTTCTGGGTGAAAGCAATAAAACCCATAGGCATTCTCTTGTCCCCACTGTTCTGTCCCCTACCAAAGTCATCCATTCTCACCTTCTTGCCAGAGTTATCTTCCTGAAGTCAAGCTCCAAATACCTCATTTTCTTGTTCAGAAAATTTTAAAGGCTTCTTATTGCCCTGAAGGTAATATTATTCAAAGGGTTCCTGCCACGTGCCCTCTCTTGCCTTCCCTCTCCTTACACATTTAACTTAGAAATTGGTTCTAGGGGTGGTAAACATAGCTCAGTGGTAGAGCATCTCCTGGGCTCAACCAGCATTGGAAAAACATCTTCTGAACCTCCCCCTCCCCTGCTTTTCCTGCATTTTTCTTAATTCATGTCTGCTCCTCTAGATCCTACCTATTCTGGTGATGGTACTTTCCACCACGCTGAAGTTCTGAAGTTCAAGACTACAGGGATCCCATAATTTTGGGAATTATAATTTGTATAAAAGTGTCTGATTAAATCAACAAGCAGTCAAGAATTCCCTCTGATATTTTCTTAGTTCTGGGATGTGCTGACAGCTGACAATTTAAACTGGAAGTGCTCCACCAAACACACTGGGAAGGAGACCAGTTTCTTTGAGCCAGCGGGCTCTCCCTCTGGAGTGGACACTAAAGAGGCCTAGCTGGAGTTCATCTTGGTTCTTCCTTCCTCTCTGCAGCAATGTGAGCTGTGCTGTCCAAAGGGAAAGAACCCATTAGGGTTGGCACCAGGCATTGGACCGGATATGTACGTTTCCTTGTCCAGTTAAGCTCTTTGAGGTAGACATTTGAGTTTTTTCTTTTAGTTTCTAGCATATATATGATCCAGAGATGAATATGCTCTGAAGGTCACAGAACTGCAATCCTAAAACAAACCTGACTTTGAAATGCCAGTCTTGAGGTCATCCACAGGGAACTGAATTTGGACTAGTTCCTGGGAAAATGCTACAGAATATTTGTGCAGGGGCTACTCAACCTAAGGGCTCCTGTTACACAATGGCAGCCACCAAAGTTTCTATCTTCAATCTCCCCATTCAAACCTGCAAATAAGACTTAGAAAGGAAAGTTCAGCCATAATCCCTCACCTGACTTGAGGGTTATTTTTTTCATTATTAAAGCTATTCCCATCTCTTAGCAATACATCTTTGGTATTGTATTATCTCATGTTTACATACCTAGATCTTAAAACAAGATCACAAAACCTAGGTGATGGTATTCAGTTCTTTCCAAAAACTGGAATAATCTTGAGGCAATGAAAAAGCCTTGAGTATACTACAGGGTGCGAACTCTTGGACCCAAACTAATCCACCACACCAGTCAATAAACAGGTGCATCTTCTGACTTCCCACTGGACTGTTTTCATCAGCAGCCAGAAACCCAGAGCCAGCCACATACTACCAGAGCATTTGAGAGGCCAAGACATTTCAGTCACACCCTAGGTTTCCAGCAGAGGACACACACACACACACACACACACACACACGTACACACGGTTCTTTGAAAAGTAGAAATATATTTATCGAATAGCTCCTATGTTCTAGGCTCTATGAGAAGTAAATCCATTGACACTCACTATTGATAGGGCTGAACTGAGACCTCCAACAACCTTGTGACTGGGCCCTCTGAACATTCTCATTTTTTCAGACCGACAGGTTAGAGTCCAAAAGAAATCCCACATAGTAAACAGAAGAGCTAGAATTTGATCAAGATGTACCCCTCCCCAAGCCCATGTCCAGACAGAAGAAAAAGGTGCCACACCACTGAAACAGACACAGAGAAGCAAAGACGTATGAAATGTATCGGTGCTCCACACACAAGTACAATGAGCTGGTCCTGACGCTTGTATAGAAGTCCACCAGGTGTTTAGCTTGATGGAAAATGTATATGTAGCCAGATTTAAAAAAAAAAAAAAAATGGGAGGGGAGGGTGCACTGTGTGGTAGAGAATGTGGCTGAAAAGAGAAAGTGAAGGAGGAGGAGGGGCCGTGTTTTGGAGATGATAAAAAGCCCTTGCCAGATAAGGGAATTTATGTGTCATGCGCCTTGCCTCTTGGGATTGGGGAGCCCTCTGTAAGATGTAGTCTGATTGAACTTGAGCTCTGGAAAGAACGGTGTGGTGGGAGAGGGGAGAAGATTGACTTGAGTATGACAGTCAAGGGGCTAAGTGTAAATATTTCTAGGACATCAATGATGCCAGGCTGAGAAGCAAGCCCTTCGGACCTTCATGAATTGAGAGAGTATGCTAGGAGCAAACCAGAGTCAACGGCCCCTGCTCAGGCCCAGCAGGTATTGCCATACTGGAGAGTGCACCCAAAGGCTTGGGTGATTTTAAATTTTTAAAAGAAATCTTGACTTTTAAAATCTAGTATCCCTTTGATCTTTGCCATGCTCAGTACTGTCTAAACTCTAGAACTAAATACAGTTGTCCTCCTGCTGCGTGTGGACTTGTGCATAAGAGCTGAAGAAGATTCAGGTGGTGCAGCATCAGCTAGCAACCCAGCTGGGCATGTAAAAACTGCCTGTCCATATATGATACAGAGGTATAGCACACACATACGTATGTACACTTACATATATATGCAAATTCATGTGTATACACGTTTACATGTGCATGCACACAAGTGTGCAAGAGGCAGCTGCTGCCACACGGTACCACAGATATGCCATACCTCAGAGTTGCCAGGTCCCTCAGGCACACTGAGCTCCTGCATGCCCCTTACATTGTTCTTGGAAACAGAAAAGCTGCTTCTAGCTTGTGGTCAAATGCAAGCTTCCTCTTCAAGACCGCTTCCCATTTCTTGACAGACCTCAGAATCATCCCCGGGAAGGTGGCCAAGGAATTGATCGGCACAGGTTTAGTGCTGTAGCTAAAACTTTCGACCCATCCTGCTATCTAGTTATTTCAAAGAAAGGCGCTCCCTTCTCCTTCTTCCCCTCCCTATCCCACCCTTTCCCTCTCCCTCTTCCTCTCTGCCTCCCCCCATTTTCTCTGACTAGTTTCCTGAGTGCAGAGTGCACGCTGCTGCTTCGTGTGGTTCCGATTCCCTACCTACTGTTCCATTTCCCCCACCGGAAATGTTCTGTTTCCTCCCACTGACCAGCTCTTCACAAGGGACACTATGAACACTCCTGCTCCGTTTCTTAATTATTTAATGTGTTTGCAATCAATTTTCTGGACCTGGAGAGAATGCCTTTGCAGGGTCCCTGGGCGCTCTACTCTCCTGGAAGCCAAAGCCTCTCAGCGGGCCCTCAGGTGAAGATAAAATACACTGCTTTTCTCACACCTGACTCTGAAATTCACCACTCCGGTTTATTGTATTCTTTTTAATTAATTAGTTTGACATTCCAGCAGCAGTGTACCCCCCCATCCGAGCCCCTCCCCCAACATCCCCTGTGTTCTCACCCCCCAGTCCACTCCTCCTCCAGTTCTATTTAGGAAAGAGCGGGTCTCCCATGAGTATCAACAAAACATACCACATAAAGTTGCAGTATAACTAAGCACCTTCCCGTGTATTAAGGCTGGGCAAGGTGACCCAGAATGAGGATTAGGGTCCCAAAAGTAAGCAAAAGAGGCAGAGACAGCCCCTGCTCCCAATGTTAGGAGTCTCATAAGAGGACCAAGCTACATAACTGTAACTTATATGCCAAATGCCTAGGTCAGTGCCATGCAACTGAACCCTGGTGGTTCAGTTCAGTCTCCACGAGCCCCTATGAACCCAGGTTAGTCAACGCTGTGAGTTTTCTTATGATGTTCTTGACTCCTCTGTCTCCTGCAATCCTTTCTCTCCTCCTTCTGTAGGATTCCCAGAGCTCTGCCTAATGTTAGGTTGTAGGTCTGCGTCTGTTCCCATCAGTTGCTGGATGAAGCCTCTCTGATGACAATTGGTCTAGGCACCAGTCTATGAGTGTAGCAGACTATTGTTAAGCGTCATTACACTGGCATTTTCTCCCCCAGTGTGTTTGGTTCTATGCTAGGTCTCTGGGTGATCCAGCCTGTGGGTCCTGGTACTCCGGCAGTGTCGGGGGTAGGATGACTCTCCAGGCCTGGGCTGTAGGTTAGACCAGTCATTGGTTGGTCACCCCCACAATCTCTAGACTACCCATGCCCTAGCAGGACAGACTGTAGGTTGAAGGTTATGTGACTATGTTGGTGCCCTCTACCTGAAGTCTTGTCTAGTCACAGGAAATGTCCAGTTCAGACTACGTACTGCTAGGAGTCTTAGCTGGGATCATCCTCAGATTCCTAGGAGACTCCCTTGCACCAGGTTTTTCCCTGGCCCTGAAAACCACCTCCCCACTTTTCAGTAGTCTCTTTCAGGACTCTCCTGCTCTTCCCCTACAACCTGATCACTCAGGTTCCCATCCACACCTGCCCACAGTCCACTCACGAAATTTCTTCTATTTCCCCTTTCCAGGGAGATCTGTCTGTCTCCCCTTGAACTAATAGCCTACGACCTGGTTCAGATAAAGTTTCTAGCTAGATCCTTCGTGGTTCTGGAGTGTATTTCTAACTATATAACTATGTTTTATATTATGGCAGGAGTAAATAATCCAAGCACCCTTTCTCTGATCTTCTGTCTTCATGGGTGTCTTTGTGTACCATTAACAAAAGTTGTTTGTGTTTCAAATAATGTGACAAAGGTGCTTGTAAAATCTGCATGAATGTGGAGTGTAGCTCTGTGGTAGAGTGCTTACCTAGCATTCACAAGGCCCTGGGTTCAAGCCCCAACAACAACAACAACAACAACAACAACACACACACACACACATACACACTTGCATTCCTGGAGCTAGTAAATCAGCCCAACAAACACACTGTGGACCTACTGTGTGCGAAGCACAGCTCTGGAGCAAGGACAAGCAACTCCTTCACTTATTTTGTAAATAAAGTTTTACTAAAAGAACAGCATCATTCATTTACACACAGTCCAAAGCTATTGTCAAGCTAAAATGACACAGAGTACTGACAGCAGAGACCTTATAGCCCCAAACCAACGAAACGTTTACTTCTGGGCGACGCGCCAGGCACTTTACAGTAAGCTCTCTGGCTAAGGCTCTCCTAGTGTTCAGGGTAAAGCTCTACTTGGAGTTCTTGCCAGAGCTCCAAAATGTTTTGACTATCTCTAAATGCCATCACACTATTCTTTAACAGCCTCATAAAACCCCTTTCCCACAGTGTCTCTTGTTCTTTTAAGTTGTCACTGGCCCCCTAGATCCTGGATCTTGGCTGCCTTGCCCTTTCCCGAGCTGGGCATGAGACGATCATGAATTCCTTTTCTATTTTCCTCAAATCTATCTCCTCTTCACGACACTCTTCTCACACTGGCCTTCAGCCCCGGCATGGACCACTGAAGATGGTGCCCTCTCCACCTGTGGGGTCCTTTCCTAGCAAAGTGCCAAATGCTGCCGAGCTGAGGTGTGCAAGAAGCACAGCCTACAGGGCAGGCCTTACAGCCCCCATAAAGTGACAGGGGGCCGGGCAGAGTCCCAGATGTCTGCTCCAGCTCTGTCCCGTGACCCTCGTCATAAACTTAGGAGGTAGGCACACTATCGCTTCCAAGTTCCTGATGGAGAAATCGAGACTTGATGGAATTGAGTAATGTACCCAAGGTCACAGGCAAGCAGGGTGTGGAGCTGGAAGGCAAACCCAGGCAGCTGGCCCAAGTCAGAGCTCTTACCATACATTTGTGCTGACTCTGCTTTTCAAAGCTTTATCTGTCCTTTGAGGGTCACCATCACAGCCGCCAAAGTCAGCTCATGACAGCTTCCTCGCAGGCTGGACCACTTGTTAACAGAACAGAGAATCCACCTGAGCAGAGTTCACTTGGCTCATGGAGCCTCTCCCTCCACATCAGGAGAGACCAGGGCCCCTCACAAGGAGGAAGTCCTCACTGCAGAGGTGCCCTTGGGGAGGATTTCCTGACGGGAGTAGCTAGGGCAATTACAACCTCAAGCAGGCTCTCTCCTGCATTTGTCTGAGCTGAAATCCATTATTGAGTTACCTTGCTGTTCCTAGATCTGTCACTCGACAAGCTTTTATCATGAATAGCAACACACTTAAATATTCAGCAAGCACCCTGCAGAGCACCAGCTACTGAAAGCACATGCAAAAGGTCATGCTTTCAGTGGCCTCCCTCCTCTCCAGAACCTGCAAGAAGACCCCAGCTCCACACTACTGGTAAGATAGAGCTTTAAACTGAAAATATAGGATGTTTTATCCTGGTTTTTGGCGTGGCTGGTTTTCTCTTGTCTTTGTTAGGTAAAATCAGAAGGAAAGGGCAAGTCAAATGATGTAGTCGATTCAATTCATTTGAACCAAACATGGGGACTTTGCTTTGCTGAAATCTCTGTCATTGACATTGAAAGGAATAACCAGGATTGCCAAATAACTCCTACCCTCAAGGAGCTATCAATTTAATAGGGTAAATTTCAAGCAGTGAGATAAATTATATGTTTACATAAATACAACACTGTTAATAGCATATCCTTCCATTTCTCTTACATAACAAAGTACCCAAGGCTGGGTGTATTATAGATAAAATAAATTGGTTTAGCTCACAGTTTTGGAAGCTGGAAGTAGACAGGCCCCTCCAATGAACATGTCTGTGGCTCATGATAATACTGCAGATGTCTTCACGAAGGGGCACAAAAAAGAGAACTGAGAAGGTGGGCACATGGTGAAGCAAGAGACCATTGACCAAAGAGACATAAGTCTCGTTCATTTATAATGACTTACTTTCAGAGGGACTAAGGCACTCTAGAAGACTAGCATTAACCATGCTCCTCCTAGTGACCTCTTAAGGAATCTATCACCTCTCAGCATCTTCAGACTAGGGACCTGGAATCCAAAACATTAACCCTTAGAGAACAAGCCGTTTCCAAACCAAAGCAACTCTATCATTTCCTATGAAGAATAAACATAAGGAAAAGAGCAGTAAATGCTCCTCCCTGGGCCCTGTGAATGCTAGGTACGTGTCTGGTGCTGCCAAGTCTCCTGCTGTCACATGTAATTCCCACTGCAACCCTGTAAGGCTTCATATTTACAAATAAGAAAATTAAGGGCATGCAGAGAAATTAGATAACCTTCCTTAGAAGTAGAAAACTGGGATTTAATTCTAAATTATTCAGACTTCAAGGCCTATTGTTTGGCCCCAAAGAGTGAAGAAATTGATAATGGTGGGTGATTATTTGGGTCAATGCATTCCAAACATAGGGAAGAAGACAAAAGAATAGCCAGGAGCTGAGAGTGTAGGGCGGGTGCCAGTGGTAGAAGGCAAAGGATATGGAGCATCCTGGGCAGCTGGGGAGCTTGTGATGATCACGGACGAACCACAGTGGTAGCTTCCCCCAAATATATGACTTCTTAGAACACAAAAATGGCCTAAGAAATCTCTAACTTTTTCTGATTTTTAAACCAAATCATGCCCATCTCCCTCAAGACTGCTTCTGTAATCTTGGTAGCACAGCAAAATCTTGCTCAACTGAGCAAACAGGGGCTTCCAGGGCTGAGCATTCGTCCTTGTAGCTGTTCTTCAGACTCTGGTGATAGAGCTAGCAGGGACTCCGCAGCCCTCTAGCTAATCACTCCTCCCTCTGAGAGGGCAGTTGCCTTACTTCTGTGCCTCATCAAAGGAGAGCCAAATCAGTCTGGGGCACTGCGCTGGGACTGGGATGTTGCATGTTGCATTAATAGAGTGTTTGAAGTCCGGCCTTCAGATGGTTGCTTCCGTTTGTTGTACTTTATCCTAAGAAGAGATTTGGAGCATCAACAGCAAGGAAGAACAGTGGGAGCCTGCTTACCAGATGAAGAAAGAGTGATAAGGGGAAGACAGGGAAAGGAGGCCAGTCCATGTTTTCAGTCACATCATACATTTCCACGTTGTCTAGAAACGGTATCTTATGAGCAAGAAGACTCAAGGTTACTGGGAGGGAATGAATATGTCGAGCATGACCCCAAAGGTCAAAAGAACTCAGATTGAGAACTCACTGCTAGAAGAAACAATCTGGAGAAGCCAGAGCCAGGGGATTGCCAGATTTAACCAAGGTCAAAAAGACGGACAGTGGGACATACTCTGAAGTGTCCTAACTTCCAGCCCACGCTCCATTCATAATGCATGCTGTCTCCCGAGAGAATTAGACTGAGCAAACAGCCAGGGTTTAAAAGGTCAGAAACTGACTGTGGAGGGGGGAGGCTGCTAGGAGGACAAAGGACAATGTGAGGTGGTCTCTGAAGAGGGACAGACAGGATGCAGTGGGCAACAGCAGAGGACACTGCAGAGAGTGTGGGGCGCCCTCTACGTCACCAGACTATGCCAAGTCTGGCATCTCAGTATCTGAAAAAGAAGCAACCAGATTCCTGCCCTAAATATTGCCAAGACAGTAAAATTAAATCTCCCTTCTCAGATGAAATGTAAGCCCTTATAGGGACAAGAAGTCTAAAATTTTGTGTCCAGGTTAACCATAAAAAAAAAAAAAAAGCATGTTCCTTGGAAGGTTTAAGAGAAAAAGAGGAAAAATCGTCCTCTTACCTCTTCCTTAAGGATGAATGTTTCCTCTGGCAGTCATGAGCATTCATGAAGCACCCTAAGAGCTTCACCCCTGACAGGGTAGCCAGGCTAGGGGACAGAATGGGAATTATCAAATCCAGCTTCCCTAGGGCCTTATCTACGCACCAGTGAGGGCAACATCACAGGAGTCCTGAATCACCTCCCTAATCAAGCTCGGTTCACTGGTCCACTGCCAAGCTCCCTCGGCCTGAGTGGAATGAAGGCTCGAAAACGATGTGGGCAAAAAGTAGCAAGTAACATTGGGACGTTTCTAAGATGAGTCCAGATGAAAGGCAGAGAGCCTGTGCTCAACACAACATGAAGCCATAGACACAAAACACGCGTGAAAAGGGAAATGAGTGTTTAGGTCCAGTTGGTAAGTGACTTTCTCATCTTTTAACCAATCTTCATTAGAATTATATGTAACTTCAATAACAGACAAAAACATTTGCAACAGCTTATTCACCTGTGCTTGCCTTTCTAGCCAATCCACGCTGACACACATGGAGCCAGTGGATGGATGGGTGAGATTTTCCACAGTCTTCTCCCAACCCTCCATCTCCCTACCTCATTTTATATACTGCATTATCTCCGTCAACTCGAACTCCTTAACTGTGGTCTCAGACACTAGTTTTTCTCCTTCCTTCTCACCACCAACCTCTTCCAAATCCAGCTGATCTTGAGCTGTTCCCAGGGCTCTGCAGTAAATTCCCTGATAAAGGAAGGTCCTTGAGAGATAGGTTGTCTTCAGGGATGTCATATTTGAAATATACATTTTTTTTAATTCATACATGCTAGGCAAGTACTCTACCAAGTCCCCAAGATAACATATTTGCTTGTAGCCAGACTGGCACCAAAGACTGTCACTGTCAATGCCTTTGAGGCCTCCCTGTGTCTGGGCTGGTCCTTGTGACCTACTCGGCCAATAAAATGTAGTAATATGCTATGGTTCCTAAGGCTAGGTAATAAGAAGCTTGCGGCTCATTATTGGCTCTCTCAGAAAGCTCACTGATGGATGTTCCCTTTGGGAAGCCAGCTGCCATTCTGTGAAAAACCCAAGCCACGTGGAGAGGCCGAGTGTTATGAGCTGGTCCCTTTCGGCACAAGTGTGGGTAATCTGGCAGCTGACATCAGCTGTCCTTAATGTGAGTGCATCTTGGATGTCTTCCCAGTCAAGCCTTCTGATGACTCTATCCTGGAGTCAGCTACATAACTGTGACTTCTACATAACGAAAACTACATGACAGACCTCAGGCCAAAAACCAACCAGCTGAGTTTAGTGTGTGCACAGAACCAAGAGAGGCAATGGCCTGGTAATTTGAGACACTGAATTTGGAGTTCCTTTCTGATGTAATTGATTAGGACAGTGGGTTTTTTATTGTTTTTATTGTGCTAAATATTCTCCTCTGCTCCCCTCCCTAAAAAAGGCATTAGGTAGGGGAGCCCAGGCATAGTTCATAGCTAATGGATGAAAATCAAGTTGTAACTAGACAATGGTCATGAGTTTGTTGCTCCCAACATTGACCTGGGTTCCTGTCTTTGCTGGTAACATGCAGTGTTAATTTCCTTGGTGAGCAGATGGAAGCAGGATCCGGTTCTCAAACCCGGATCATCACAGGCTTCAGATCACCATGCAGAGAACCTGGAAACGCAGTTTTCAAGTTTCTGTCATATATCCAGTCTCTGAGATCAGGCTTTATTAGTGCATGCTAAAATGTAACACTTGTTGATTTAGCCTCACTAATAAAACACCGGAAAAGGGGGACACCCTTCAGATTTTCATCCTTCCTTTCTTCAGAATGCAATGTACCTTCGCTTCATAGCATCATAAATCCACTTCCATGAGTTGAAAAAACAGTGTTCAGCTTCTCATCAATATTTAAATAGCTCACTAAGAGCCTGTATTTTACTCCACACAAGAAGCCACAAAACTCACGACAAAATGAATTACTGGCTGGCTAACTTACAAGTTGAGTGTTCTCAGCTTTTAATTTGAGGAGACACTCGCAGTTTTATTTAGGATAACATAAAATTTCAAAAGAATGAAGGTCCCATAGCCTAGGTTTGATGAGCTGTCCTATCCATCCCCAGTATTTCCCTGACTCAGGGGTTGAGGTCTAGAAAGGACATTATGTACAAGTATTAGGTGTGGTCAGCCCATTCGGTTCAGCTTTCACACCCTCTCAGTTTGTTCTTGATGTAGCTGAGACAGCCCCCATGAATCGCTTCTCTCTCTTCCTCTACCTTGCTCTCTCTTGCTGAGCTTCCATATAGAATTTAAAGAAGAAAATGCTGCCAGGGTACCCATTCTTTGTCATTTCTGACATGCAGCAAACGGTGGCAAAGTAGAACATTGAGTGAGGTTTACTTTGGACCCTCTTCCAACATTGTGATATATATTCTAACACATGTCCAAAGACAGCTCCTTCCTTTCTCCTTTGAACTGGTGAGTTTGGCTAATCAAGAGAAAGGCTTAATGGGAGGGGGAGTAACTGTGAAGGACAGCCCAATGCCTCATTCCAAGGGTTAAGAAAAAGGCAGGATAGTCCCAGTGTGACAGCCTAGCTTTGAGTTCCAATTCTTTCACTTACTGCCAGCGTGAAGGAAGCTGACATCTCTTTCACAGGTTCCCTCATATGTAGGCAAGGAGAGTGACATCCACGGGGGATGCTGGGATATCAAATGATGTCACACTTCTCAGCACATGCCTTAGGTCTGCTGTATTGCCACAATGGCAAAGTTTCCATAGCTACCAAAGTGACCATGAAACAGAGCCGATTTCACACCCACAGACCCCCTCACAGCAGAGCACACCTGGGCAAAAATAGTAAGTTTTTTAGGTTCTTTCTGGGGGATTCCAAAAGTCATGGACAGCTCCTTGCCTAACTCCTGAGTCAGGACATGGGTGTAGAAGATATGAGGCCGGTGGGTAAGTCTACTGCAGGCAGGAATGGCTGGCTCCAGTCCCATTCCAGATTGCCACATGCTTGTTAGTCAGTCTACAGAGCTTATCTGGAATGCCTCCATGGTCCCTGTCCACCCTAACACATGCCCCACCCATGAAAATAGGCCCTGAACTCATGGCTGCCCTTTGAGAATGGGAACGTGTGGCATTCCAACCTCTCTGCAGCTGGATCCAGAGCTGGGGAGCCACTTGTCTCACACGTCTGGGTTCTGTCCAGGTCAGCGACGCCTTGGCTCATACTTGCCTCTGCTTCTGCTCTAAGATAAGATGACAGCACTGGACAGGCTGTTCCCTGCTGTCCTCCTTGCTTCTGGAGCCCCCATCTTCCTAGGCACCTAGAACCTTCTAGGACACCACAGATCACAGCCCATGGGTCACTTCCTTTTGCCTTTCCTGACCTTAGGTCTTTTCATGGGAAACTCTGACATAAAACTACTTTCTTTTCTACACTTACCAAACTAACAGCACATGCTTTCTGGGTTATGTCAGCTGCAGGAGCTGTCGAAGACACTGGAGAGGAATCAAATGCTCCCCATGGATGGTGAGGCCACACACCTCACACTCACTCATTCACTCTGCTCTTTAAATCGTTGCACATGAGAAGTCAGGAAATACAGAAGATCGGCATGCAGGAAGAGAATTTTATACACACTCACCTATCATTTCTCCAGTGGAAGCTTCAGCCTTTAACGATCCAGCAGAGTCCCAGTTCTTCTCCTCATCAAGCTGAATAAAGCATTTAGCCAATAAAGCACCAAGGTTCAGTCAGCAGCTTTGCTGACCCCACTTCAGGCCTCCCCGGATCTCCTGTCCCCGTGATTGTTAGTGGGCCACAATTGGTGATAGATGGGTACACACAGAGTGACATGCAGCATTGGCACAGGAATGTGACAATCTTACACAGGGAGAACCCCTGAGTGTCAGGCGGGTAAGCAATCGTCTTTTCATGGCATAAGCTTTTGTCAGGCATTGCCCGGCTTACTGATGTTCTCTTCACCTTTCAGGCTCCCCTAAGGAATAGAGTCAATGGAAAAGAACAACACTGGTTTTTTACTTAATTAGAAATATTTCCTACAAAGTTAGAGTGCTTTGATAACATGCAAAACACGATCATTAATTTGAATTCTCATTAATGACATATTAAAATGGGGTATTTGTTTATATCTCATAAACATAAACATGAGATATAATTGGATGCTTTTGGCTTTTACCTCAGAGACATTCCTAGACATTTTGGGACTGAAAATTGTCAACTGCTCTCTGTAAAAACACATCCATGGAATCATTTGCCTACAGTGTGCATGTCTGTATAGATCCCCCAGAGCCTCCTCAGGACCTTCCCTTCTCTTCCTACACATAGTACAGAGCTAGGCTGACCACCAGTGTGCTGGTTCTCAACCCTGGTCTTAAACACTATGCTATTCTTTCCTTAGTTTGTTATAACATTAAGGTTCCAGAAAAAAAATCTCTTTCCACCAAAGTAACAGTTTGGAACCTGAAATATGTCAAATCTTTGGTATCAAAAGCCTACATGGGTTTTCCTTATTATAGCTTTAACTGCCCTAGCAAAGGTTTCTCCTGATTTAATGAAACACAGGCCTTTATTTTGCTCTCTCCCTTCAACACCTTGGAGCCTATTTGTTTTGCTCCTGTAACTAGGAAAAAGAAAAGAAAAAATTATTAGTGATTAGAAAGGTCGTATTAATGTTCACAAAATTTATGGTTTTGTTTCCTCTGATTGAGGAGTTAATTTTCCTTCTCCTTTGACCAAAATATTTTGAAGTTTCTACAAGCCTTTCTAATTGGCTTTGTAAAATATGAGTATACACACTCAGCCTTTCTCACCAAAGACTCACGCCTGTAAGAGAGTTCTCTTACTTCCAGTATACACCTCCAGCACCTCCACCCTCAAAAGGGACAACGTACCTTTAACAGATCAGAGTAGGGGCATTAGGTTCTTCCCTGATGTGAGGATAGGACCTCACAGGCTCCATCCATCCTAACTACATCCCTTATCTACCCTTTGCTTCCCAGGGACTATCTAACCTTCTCTGTATCTTCCTTGGTCTGGTATGTGGATTTGGGGCACTCCCTTGCTACATCTGGGACAGCTAGCTCCCACGAACGAAAATGCCAGCCAAGCCACTATCTAAAAAAACATCGAGTAAATGTTAGCAGGCATCTTTGTCAGCGCGGGGCAGGAGCTGCAAGGGGGGCTGAACAACATGGAGATGTGATCTTTGATGACAGGCATCAGCTGCTCGAGTTTGTACCACATGCTCCGTGCGGCTACCCACAGAAGAGCAGACATATGTAAACCCTGCACCCCACCCACCATCACCAACACATGGATCCTGACACCTCTATGCCAGCACCACTGGTGGCAATACAGGTAGGCTCTGTAATTTTGCCCCCTGGAAAAAAAATACATGTTTGAATCAGAATTTTACAACGGTCTTCTTGCTCTATTGCTGGAAGGTTCTAGGACTGAGTGCCTGCTTTACATTTCTGACTGAGGTCAAGCACGGCCATCTGATTTGAGTGGCTCAACTCGTTTTCAGCTGAGCTGCCTCTGCCAAGCGAGTTCTGTGTGACACTACGAGCTTGACATATGTCAAGTTGTTCATCAAGCAGGTCCTACGCCTGCCCCAAGCACAACACATACAACCTCATGCTTCGTTTTTCCAACTTTTCACTCCACTGTCAGCCAAGTTTACAGAAACCTTCCAGGCAAGCAGAGCACGGGGGCTCATGCTTGTAATCCCAGCACTCGGGAGACTGAAGCTGGAGGGCTTTGAGTGAACTAGACTGTGAATTCCTGGCCACCTGGGGCCACAGCATCGAAAGTGTCTCAAAAAATGAATGAATGAATGAACAAATGAATAAATAAACTAAAAAAATAAGGAAGGGAGAGAAACTTCTGGGTGAAAGTTTGTTAAATTTTAATCTAAAGAAACATAGTACTACTTAAATAATCATACTTGTTTGTTTGTAAGATTTACTTATTTTTAAAGTATGTGTGGGTGTGTGCATGCACGTGTGCATGTGTGCACTTGGGTGCAAGTTCTCTTGGAGGTCAGAAGAGGGCATCAGCTTACCCTAGAGGAGATCCCAATTGAACTTGGGGTCTCTGGAAGAACAGCAAGCATCCTTAACTGCTGAGCCATCTGTCTGGCCCCCTTGGGTTTGGGGGGGTTGTTTTGCTTTATTTTGTTTTGAGGCAGAGTCTCACTCTGTAGCCCTGGCTGGCCTGGAATTCTTTATGTAGACCAGGCTGGCCTCAGACTGACAGAGTTCTGCCTACCTCAGCCTGCCGAGTGCTGGGTTTAAAGGCATTCCCCTACCACACCTGACTCTCCTTATTTCCTCAATATATATTTTTATGAATACTTTGAGAAGCATATACATGAATACAATGTATTTTGATCATATTTTATAACACTCCTCTACTCCTCTTCCTAATTCCTACCAGATCCACCTCCACTTTGCTCCTTTCCCTCTCTCTCTCTCTCTCTCTCTCTCGTTTTATTTATTTTGGGCCAGGTATGGTGGCACATGCCTTTAATTTCATCATTTGGGAGGCAGAAGCAGGTAGATCTCTGTGAGTTCAAGGCCAGCCTGGTATACATAGTGAGTTCCAGGACAGCTAAAGCTACATAGAAAGATCCTGACTCAAAACATTATTTATTTTTATGTATATAGGTGTTTTGCCTGCATGTATGTCTGTGTGTCAAATGCATGCCTTGTACCCAAGGAGGCCAGAATAGAGCATTTGATTCCCTGAGACAGAAATTGCAGACAGTTGCGAGCCACTTTGTGGGTGCTGGGAACAGAACCTGAATCCTCTGGAAGAGTAGCCAGTAGTCTTAGTGGTTGAGTCACCTCTCTAGCCATCTGCCCACAACCACACGCACACACACCCCCCCCCCCCGCACCTTTTAATGGCTCTTCAATATCTATAAAATATCTACAGGCACTTCACTTGGTATTAAGTGGCATGGCTCTTGGTATGACTTCTGCCAACTTTTCCCTAATGTTTTTCCTTAAAAAAAAAAAAAAGCCCCTTTGTAAATGCTAGGTTAATAGTTTCTATCATGCTTATTTTGAGCCTTTATCTATGTTTATATGTATTTTAGAATCATCTTCCTCTCCCTATAAACTGACCCCATTATTCAAGGCTGCCAAAATCCCCATTCCTTTGTATAGTCTTTGCTAAATTACAAGTGAAGCAAGGGCCTAGAGGTCCAAGCCTGGAGTCTCATTATATGAAATAGGAAGGTGACAAGTTCGAGGTTTTCCTTGACTACACTGAGTTCAAGGCCAGCATGGGCAACTTACTAAAAATGTACTAGTCACTTTTCTTGTTGGTGGGAGACAAAAATCAAACTAACAAATAGACAAAAGCACTGAAGGAGGGAAGGGCTCACTTTGGCTCAGCTGGAGATAATTTAGCTCATATGGCCGGAGCATGAGGTGGGTGGTCACAGTGAGTCCCCAGTCAAGAAGCAGAGAGAGGAGCTAGAGAGGTGGCTCAGAAGTTAAGCACACTGACTCCTGTTCCGGAGGACCTGGGTTCAATTACAGAACCCAGATGGTGGTTCACAATAGTCTGTAACTCCAGTTCCAGGGCCTCATCAGACACCAGGCATGCACTGTGGGTGACAGACATACATGAAGACAAAATACCCATAAATAAAATAAATAAACATGTTTAGAAGTAGCATGGTACCCATCTCCCTTCTGTTTATTAGTTCTATGTCTCATCCCATGGCATGGTACCACCCGACCTAGGATAAGGCTTCCCATCTCTGTTAACCAATCTCAAGACCTCCTCACAAACACGCCCAGAGTTTGTCTCCTAAATGTCTCCTGCCTCAATGACAATGACAATCAAGTCTAATTGTTAGGGGCTGGGGAGATAGTTTACTCTGTAAAATGTCTGGCACACAGGCATGAGGACCTGAGTTCAATTGAGGGAAACAGAGAAAGACAGATCCTTGGGGCTTGCTGACCAGCCAGTCTACCCCAATCTGTATGCCACAGACCCCAGAGAGACCCTAGCTCAAGACAAGGTGGACAGCTGCTGAGGGATGGTAGCAGAGATTAATCTCTGACCTCCACGCTAGCAGAGAGAGAGAGAGAGAGAGAGAGAGAGAGAGAGAGAGAGAGAGAGAGAGAGAG
Source organism: Arvicola amphibius (assembly GCF_903992535.2). Classification (NCBI taxonomy): domain Eukaryota; kingdom Metazoa; phylum Chordata; class Mammalia; order Rodentia; family Cricetidae; genus Arvicola; species Arvicola amphibius. The sequence goes on along the minus strand of NC_052061.1, from coordinate 6,115,083 downwards.
AGAGAGAGAGAGAGAGAGAGAATCATCACAAAGAAAAAGAACTTATTTCAAAATAAAAAGGAAAAAGGCTCAGGGATATAGTTTGGTGCTATAGCACTTACCACCATGCATGAGACCTTTGATTAAATTCCCAAGACCTTTGATTAAATCCCCAAAGCTAGAATTAAGCTCTCAGGAGAGGCCATGTACTGGACAAAGCCCATTACTGGCATTACATGTCATTTATTACTGACAAGACAACCTATTACTGCCTACATTTTACAGCCGAGGAAACAAAAGTTCAAGAAATAGAGCGTCTTGCCTGACACAGCAGAGCTGCTAAGTGACTCAAAGCCAGGCAGCCTGAGGCCTGCTCTCTCGCCTTTAAATACCTTCCAATTCTGCCACTGAGGCTCTGCAGCTGACAGGCTCTTGCAGCGCCTTCTTCATATACCCCTATCTCATGTTACATTATCATCCATGGAGCTGTCTCCCTCACGCTCTCCGGATGTTGAATGCATTACCGACTTTGACACATGCATTGATTTCCATCTGTATCAATAGCCAGGGCTGTGTCAGAATCTTCTGTGGAACATCACTATAAGGGGCTAGCGATGTCAGGGTAGACATGTGGAGAAAGAAACCTGCTGTGCCCACAGAAGTCTGTGAACATGAGAAAAAAAATGACCAAAGCCATCCTTTCTTCTTTAAGTAAACGCCTGCTTGCTTGGTACAGGTACTCAAAACACCATCATCTCTTTATTCAGGCAGTTACGTTTCTGGTTACAGGAAACAAATACTTGACAAAAAGCAACTTAAAGGGGAAGGATCTGTGTTTGACTCACAGTTTGAAGGGACATAGCTATCATGGAGAGGAAGGCCCGAAGGCTCCAGAGCAGCAGGAGTGTGCAGCTGGTACCTCTTCACATCACAGTGGAACAGAAGCAGAGCTCAATAGGAAGTGGGCTGGGCTACAATGACCCAAGGCTCATACCCAGGGTCCTTCACTTCCTTCAACAAGAAACCTACAAAGTTCCACAACCTTACAGTGACACCAATGGGAACCAGGTACCCAAATCTATAGGGGACATTTCTCCAAACTACAATACCAGCCGCAGAGGAAAGCATTTTCCAACCAGCTCTTTCTTCTAAGAAAATGTGGTAGATGATAGCAAGTGCGTTCAGAAAACAAGAGTCATGATGCAGTTGACCTCAGGAAGAAAGCATGTGGCCTGAGGGAAGCCAGCCAAGCCTCAGGCTGAGGCAGAGCTGTCTAGAAACTGAGTAAGGAGAGTGAGACTTCAAAAGAGTGAGCAGGATGACCCATCAATGGGACTTCTTACCATGCCAATGCCAGTCAAGGCCCCAGTGCCTACAGTCAAGGCTGAGTAATTTGAGTTTAGTTTAACAAAGAGACTACTCTCAAGAGTGTGCTGGGGGATACAGAAGTCCTGGGCTTGGTGCTAGGTCCTGAGGTCAGTAATCATGGAAGTATTACCACCAAGAGCTTGAAGGGGAACCTGGTGACAGAGGCTGGAAGTCAAGAGATGTGACCTTGAAAGAAGGGACATGGCCACCCATGACCAACTCTTCCAAGTCCTTCCCCTCAAGTCCATTCTTAGACTCCTTATGAGCCAGGCCTAAGCAAAGGCAAAAGGCAGGGAAGCCCATTGGTTCTGCCCACAGAGCCTGGAGACCAAGCACAGGGTGGATGAAATAAGGCAGAGGAAAGAAGGACCCTGAAGGGCAAGAGGAAAGACAGGTTGGAGTAATGGTCCTGCTCAGTGACCTGTTAACACAGCACAGATTGTATGATATGATCATTGTAAAAGCTGGGGTTTTTCCCCCCCTGGCAGATGCAAATGCTGAAATCCTAACCCCTAAATAACTGCTTAGAAAGGTAAGTAGGGTTAAGTGAGGCCATAGGGTAGGGTTTAATCCATATAAGTGGTGCCCCATAAGAAGCGAAAGAGACTTGGGTGATGGCTCACTGGGTAAACTGCTTACTATATTAGCATACGGACCTGAATTCAGATTCCCAGAACCCACAAAGAAAGTCTGACATGCTTGTGTGCATCTGTAATTTAAAAAAAAATTATGGCTAGACATCTCTTAAAAAGAGGAGGGGGAGGGAAGGAGAACAGGAAGAGATAGATATTTGGGATACCTGTGCACAAGGGGTAGGTAGGCAAAGAGAGAAGATAGCCATCTACAAACCACAGTGCAGGGGCGAATTGAGACAGATCCCCAATAGCTCACTGACCAGCCAGTCTAGTCAATTAGAGAACACATGTTCAGTGAGATACCCTGTCTCATTTCCAAAGTGACATATCCTTAGACTCAAATTTGGAAGTCAAGATACTTTAAATATATATGTTGGTTTAGCTTAGTAGCCCCCAGAATCAAATCTCTCTCTGCAGTCAAAAATTTAAAGAAAACACAATAATATACATAATCCTGACTCTGTGCATTTTTCATTTTTTTCATGGCCCATTATAATTTTTTATTCTATTTTTCCTTTAAGAACCTCAGTTTAATATCCTTAAAATATTTTTTTTAATCTATGACTCTATCCTTTCTGTATTAAGCCCATGCACATTTATCAGACATACTATGGCCCGTTCAGAGGCCTTTTATCTCTGACTGTCTTTACTGTGTATCTATAATCATTTTATAACCAGGAACACTTTGAAAAATGCTAAGTGTCATAGCTTTGACTAAAGCTGTACCTTTGCCTTTTGGCTCCACCTCATTCAGTGTGTAGCATATCTACTTGTAAACTATTAGCTATAGACAATTTACATTCTATAGATTCTTATAGATTGATACATATGTAAGATTATCTTTATATTTCTATCTAACTTTTTTACTGATACAAATTCAAATTATATTTGTTATATTGAGTATTCTGCTATTTTTATTTACAATTTTTGTGTACATATACAAAGTTATTTTGTCATATTGTGTGTATGCATGTTTCTACCTCTGCTTAAGATATTTTGTATATTGGTACAATTTTAGGATGGATTCATCATATTGCATTATGCATTTCTATTGCATTCTGCTCAAGATACTTACATTATTGCTAACATTTTGTTGTCATTGTCCTCATTTGCTACACATCTGTTTAAAAATTGTTTATTTTTATAATGTAAAGCCTTAGTCTTTAAGCTACATAGGTATTAATAATTGCAGGTCAATAGTCACCCATGTTTGTCATACTTATAGTTTAGGTTAGTCAGATTCTCCAGATGCACAGAGATTGTACTCCACATAGATAGGTAATCTTCAAATACTTAAAAGAACTTCAGAAAATGGCATTTAAACAACTCAGGATTCTGTTGATGTGAGGCACAATTGCTCCCGGCAGCACTGATCTATTCCGAAAAGAATGTTGGGCACCAAAGTCAGTCCACTTGGAGCTTGTTTTCTTCTTGGCAAAACTGGCCTTTGGACAAAGAACTGCTCCTGCCTTGACTGCTTACAGCATGCATGCTGTCCAATCTGGACATGCCAGATAAAACCAAATCTGACTGCTGAACCGTACCAAGACAGGGTAGGACAGTCTTTCAAATTTTACTGCATCAGAAAATGGTCTATCAGATACTTTAGACCTTAGCCAAAGTTGGTTGCCCCAACATTACAAATGAGACTTTGAGTAATTAATTGTACAGGAAGCCAGCTGTCTCTGTTATGTCTTGCACCTTTTGGAAGTCACTTGCTTGCACTTCCTACTTACTCAGGTAATATGATTTTTCCCTTCTCAGGTCTTTGATGGAGTTGAAGACTAGATAGTCATGCAACTTCACTCTTATAACTTAGCTAAGACATTTTAGTATAAGACTTAGACTCCTCAGTATAGGAAAAACTATTGAAATAATCTCTGTTATTTGCTAATTACCTTAGATTGAACATTTAGCCTGTGTTTCTTGCTTGATGTTGTTCATGTTGGCTGTAGTTCTATTTTTGTGTATGTTTTTGGCTTTTCTTCTTCCTGGACAATACTTGATATTTGTTCTATTGTATAGTTTTGTATTAGGTTTAGAACCCTCTTATTTAAACAAAAGGGGGAGGTGTTATGGGAATTCATTCAGCCAATAGCCTTTTGGGTACTGGCCCATTAGGACATGGTCTGAGGTACTACACGTGGACTCATAAGTGAAGATAAAAAGCATTTCTCTCTTGGGTGGTGGTCAGAGTTCTATTTGCAGCTTCCAGCACCCACAGAGGACCATAGCTCTCTATTGTGAGTGTTCCCCAAATAAATGGTTGCTATCTTTTAAACTGGGCTCTTGTGAACTTCCTTAATTACACATGCAACAAATTGATTTCAGAAGATCAAAGCAGCTAAAATCTTGTTCTGGGACTTTTTTAGTCTTCACAAATGCAAGAAAATACAATTTTATTTCTTAAGGCACTTAGTTATGACAGCCCTAGGACACTAACATCAAGCAAGAGGAAATCTAAGACATTGTTTCACTGATAATTAATTCACAGAGTCTGAGCAGAGAGAGGGAAATGTCTTCCTCAATTCTGTAAGTTATTTTCAACAAGAACCCAAATGAGCAGCTGGGGTCTTCTGTGAGAGCCAGAAACTTTAAACCTTAGCTCATGAGTTAGATATAACCTATTGATGTATTTTTGTAGTTTATATCATATTGCCCATGTCATATTATTTATTCTGACAAGGCAAAGGATTGAACTAAAGGCCTTTCTCATGTTAAACAAATACTCCACCACTGAAGTACATCTCCAACCCCAGGACCACATTTTAAGTGAATCAGTTTCTGTCTTTAAAAAACTAGTCAATATATTAGCTTTCCATTGTTGTGATAAAATACTTGAGATAAGGATGGTTTATTCTGACTTATAGTTTCAGAGCCAAACATGTTTGGTTGGTCTCATTATTTAACAGTCTGAGGCGAGGCAATGTGGTGGAACAAAACTGTTCACTTCAGGGTGACCAGGAAGAAGGAAGAGGAGAAAGAGGAAGAGGAGGAGGAAGAGGGAAAAGGAGAAGGAAGAGGAAGAAAAGAAAGAAAAGGAGGAGGAGGTGAGAGAGGAGAGGGAGAAAATGGCAAAAACAAAGAAGAAGGAGATGAAGAGCTAGTGTTCCAACATCCTGCTCAAGGGCACACACACCTAAATGACCTAACTTTCTTCCACTAGGCCCAATCTCCTGAAGGTCCCCACCACCTCCTAATAGTGTCACAGGCCTGAGACCAGACCATTAAGCAAGTATTTTTGGAAGACCCCTCATGATCCAAACAGCAGACTTCACAGTAATATCCAGATACTCACTTTTCCTTTAGCAAGAAGACCTGGTGTCTCTGGGTTTACATGCCAGCATGTCCACTCACAATCTAAACCACATTATCCATTACCAAGTGTGTCATAGCAACCATGCCATCATGGGCTCCTCATTATGCTAATGTTTGGCACCAATAAGGACTTCAGTGATCTATCTTTATGCCAAAATTCTCATCAAGGGCACATGTGGCTATTGATATCTAACCAATATACAGTTGCTCACAGGCAACAGAAGCAATCAGTATTTTTGATCACCAAGGATTTGAACCAATAAAAATGTAACACCAACACAGAGCTGTTCAATCTAAGTAATTAAAAAAAAGTACATTCCCCTAAAAGTGTGCAGTGAAAGCCAGGGACCTGGCTATACGTGTGATACAGCTAAAGAATGTATCAGTGTGTACAACAGACTGAATGTTTATCAACTGTCCCAAAATTTACAATGAAACCTGATTCTCTGTGCAGTGATATTAGGAAGAGAACCATATGAGGTTGTGTGAGGTTTACGTATGCTGAGAGCACCTTCATTCTTGTCACCAGATGTGGACGTAGGTCTAAAAGCACAGCTGTCTTTGAAAAAGAGGCTGGAATCTGAGATCTATATTGATGCAGTTGAACTTTGACTGTTGGGGAAAGCTTTTAGTTTACAGGTTTCTTAAACGATGGGGTTGTGTCAGAGGAGAGCAAATGGGTTAAAACAATCCCAAAAACTTAGAAAAGAAAGTGGAGTCAGGAGCAAACCTGTTGCCATAGCCAGACTTGGTGGCACAGATGCATAATCCTAGCACTGAAAGACTGAAGTCAGAGGGTTGCAAGTTCAAGGCCAACCTAAGCCACTGGCAAGACCCTGTCTAAAAACGAGACAAAGTGAAAAAAAACAAAACTGCTGATAAACTACCAAAGCATGCTGGGTAGGGAGGGGGAGGGAGGGCTGCTATCAGGAACAGAGCCGCCTCCCTCCCAGGACTTGTAAGGTTCTCTGAGCAGTGACTGCATGCCCATCAACCATCTGAGCGATTTCAGGTCACTTGCTCCATGGGCATGCACACTCATCAAACTACCTCTGTGTTAGGCCTCGGATTTCCTTCCCTCACCCGGTGCCTAGCAGGGGGAGGCTTCCCAGCCTCCCTGCACATTGACATGTTGGCTTTCTGGCTGAACGCATCCATTTGGGGAGCTTGATTAAAGAGCTCCCACCTCAAAAGATCAATTTGACTCTCTATGCCCTGAAAAACCGCGTTTCTGGATCCGAAGACAGAGCCAGATGTTCCCTTAGAGGTCTCCTGAGAGTCACCAAGCTGGCCTTGCTGGCAAGCTTCCTCTTCTCTCCCCTTCCTTGTCCCCACACACATGCCAAAACCCATCTTTAGCCATATGGCCTTGCTTCAAAATAATAATAACACAGAAGCTACTGAACAGTGCTCTCTGCATGCTGAAACTTAATGAAAAGGATTCCGGTCCATGTGCCCACAGGTGGCTTTTTAAACCGATGCAGATTAAATTAAATTAACAATTCAGTGGCTCCATCACACCAGCCACATTCCAAGTATTCAATACCTACCTGTGGCTAGCAGTTGCTGTGGTGGGCAGCACGGATAGACCACTTCTTTCGCTGCTCAGAGCTCTTCCGAACAAGGCTGATGATGAATTCAGAAAGGCACAGTGATGAGTGCGCACAGAGGCTTCTAAGGGCTCACAAACTACACAGGCTGGGCCACCTGCAGTGGGGAGGAGGGAGCAGGCCAGAGGAGTAAGGTTAGGAGCTTCCCGTGTGTCTATCCCAGCCTGACCTAGATATCATGCCAACCTTCTATTTAGTGATGAGCTTGAGCTTCTGTGGGTTCAGGTTCACAGACACTTCATTTTTGGACAGCCAGACGCTTTCAAACTCCTAAACTTCAGGCAAATCTCAAAACGCCTCCCTCCCAGCACCAGACTCTCTGAAAGAAACCTCACTAATGGGACCAAAAGACAAGGAAAGGAGCACCTCTCCCACCCAGATAGCCCTGCAAGTCCTCCTGCCAGCGACTGCAGTTCCCCACTAGCCATTCTCGCAGTTGGCAGGGTGGGATGACTAAGGTATTTTATAGGAGGAAGACTGGGCTCGGGGAAATCTGAGTATGTGGCTCCTCACAGAAGGCTAAGAAGTTTTAGGTGAAGCTAGGATGTGAGATTTAATTTTCCAACTTCTGAATAAATGTTTCTCTTATACCACGCTCCTCTTTAGAAAAGAGCCCTCACGAGTGCAACCATTGGCCCAGGTGTTAAAGAGCTAGGGCATGTCCTGGGAAGAAGAGACAATTCTGCATCCCTGAGTTCTTGGTGCAAAGCAACGGATGAAGACACAGGGGAGTTCTGGCTTGGGAGACAGAATGGAATACTCTTCCCTTATGACAAGTGCTCCACTTGCAGGAATGAGGCCGTGCTAATTGTCTGTTTCTAGCTACCTAGGATTCTAGAAAGATGGATGAAATCATAGATGGGGAAATTGTTGGAAAGACGGTAAGAAGCCAGAGGATTACAAGTCTCCTGCTTCTCGGAACCCAAACAAAACTAAATCTAAAATAAACAGACGTTTTTTCTCAGCCTTTTATTCTTATGAAAGAGAGAAATGTCAGAGAAATGAAACATACATCAGAGAGATTATATATATAAATCCCCCCACCCCCGGTCAGGGGTTTCCACCTGTCAGCAAAGGCTCGGCTCAGCCGCCTATATTCACCCAGTTGGTGTCCTAAATAATGAGATTCACTCAGAACATAACAAGTTAATGAACCCACCTGACCACGATGGACCTTCGGAAATGCCAGAAGCACAACCTCAGCCTTCTAAATACATTTCCCTGAATTGTAATGAGCCAGGCATTAACAATCTGCTTGAAGTCTAAATAACGGCCTCCTTTTAACAAAACATTGTATTTTTCCTTACTAGTCTGGATAATGGGGTATTATTTTATTAATGAAGAATGATTTGGGCTTGAAATTTACTTATTTTTAGGAGAAAGGAGTACTGAAAAGAAAACATATCCAATTTTCCTGAGGCTTGCCTCTTGGTCTAGCTTGTGCTTCGTATTCTGTGAGTTTCTCTGAAGTATGCTTTAAGGAGATGGAGTCTGGAAAAAATCTTATGAGATGATAGACTTTGGGAGAATAAAAATAAATGAAAAAAACAGAAAGAAAAGAGAGGAGAGAGGATATATGTGTGTGTGTGTGTGTGTATGTATACAGAGAGAGAGAGAGAGAGAAAGAGAGAGAGAGAGAGAGAAGTGTGTATGGGGGCAGAAGCCTAAGCCAACAGAAAAGTGTCTTTTCTAGTAGAATACTTGGCTCTCAAGTTCCTACCTATGGGTGAAAGGATTCTCAAGCCCTCCAGAGGGTTCACAGGCTTCAGTTCTCACAAAGAGGAAGTCATACCTGTCTAATAGCTTCTCCAGCATGCCAATTCCAATCTGACAAAATCTTCCTGAATTAAGGACAGGGCAGGCGGCTGACAGGACCTGTGTGATGCCATCTAGTGCAATTCCGCAGGCAATATCTCTTCACTTTCCCGATAGGCCTTGTTTTAGCTCAAGCCTATTGATCTCCCACCAGATAAGCTGCTATGAGTCCTGACATGTTTCCATTAGTGCCTGGATCAACCACTTCAACCAATGGGAATCCCTTTCCCCCATTTTGCCCTGGACCTTGGAAGCAGAATGCAGTTAGAGGTTTTTATTATGCTTCCCAGGAGTGAATCTTTCCTTGAGGTGCCTGTTTTCCCTAAGTCCATTGGTTGAGTCTAGTGGTCACTAAGAACTTAAACTAAAGCAACTTCTCTCAAGACTCAGTTTTCTATCGGGTAGGGTGTGGTTGGCAACATACCCTATGCATGTATAGCTTATAGTCTGAAATACACAAGGTGTTTACGGGTGCATTTTTTTATACTCAAAATACACACTTTTCCAATTCATCTGGACTCCAGAAAAGAGAACCTGAAACCCTTCTCTGGGGATTTTTATCTGTCTGATGATAACGTTTCCCTTCAGAGACCTAGCTGGACCCACAAAAGAATGTGAAGTGTTTGTTCCAGGAGACATGGAGACTTCACTAGGGGTCACAGGGAGAGAAATGGAGGAAATGGGAAATGTGGGTGCCTAGCAAATGAGTACTGTACCACATTTGCCAAGCTGTCTGGGCTCCATTGCAGGCTGGCCACCTACTGACCTTTCCTGAAGACACTTAGCCTTTCTGCGTGTGATCTGCATTTCCACAGTAAATGCCACTCTACTAGAGAAAGCACATCAGCACTCACTGTTGCAGTCAGGCTGGGCCAGAGTACATCGTGGAAACAAACAATCCCCAAGGTCTCCTTGGCGTCACATTGTACATGGCCTTTTGTTCCCTGTACATTCTCCATGATAGTGGGGTTCTGGTAGTCCCAGGAAGCCAGGCTTTGGGAGCTCCCTGCTGACGGCTACTTCCACAGTCCCCACGCAAGGCAGAAATGGGTGTGTCATGTCACATGCAGGCTCAGGAATCTTTTAGCATAATGTGGCAGATAATTCTGACTCTAGTCCATGCGCTAACTCAAGTTGGGCAGCCGCGTACGACTTTAGAAGAGATGAAGCATGGGCTTCTCCCAGCACCTGGATGGAAGTCCTCTAGGAGACTAGTCAGCTGAAGCTTCAGTTGCCTTCTGCAGATGGGGTACCTTACAGCACCCAGGAGAGGCCCAAATGATGTGTGTGCACAATCACTTGCCTTATAAACTTTAGATATTCAGATATTTTGTATTTTATATTTTCATATGTGCTTTAGGTACCACAGAAGCTGCATCTGTTCTGGACAGAAAGAAATTCTTGGCTGTTTGTCAATAGCAAAAACCTGAAGGGCCAAGTGCATGTGGCACTACTCTTCCAAAAGAATGAGGAAAAGGAGGAAGATGCCATTGAAGCACAACAGAAAGCTTGGGGAGGGGGTGGTGGTGACTGCTTCTCCCTCACCCACATCCTTTCCTTGGTCTCAGTTTATGTCACTATTGAGCGTCCTAAACTACCCGAGATCACAGCTTGAATTATAGGCTTCTAGGAGTCGAGCATGAAAGTGACCTTAGAGTCACAAAGTATCCTCTAGCCTCACTTAAGAACTTAAAGAAGAAAGAAAGTGGTCAGGTTTACACAACTAACTAGGAGGAGCCATGTCCCCAAACTTTGAGCCGCTATACTTTTCCTTATAGAATCGCACACCGCTCATTAAATAAATATTGTTTGATTCTTGTGCCAGTATGAACTGAAAATGAAGCTGGTATTCTTGTCACCATGGAGAGATGCCATTACTTTCTGCTTCTGCACCATCAAGCAACATCCCAAATCACACCATAAATTTCTGTTTCCTCAAAATTGACTTTTCAGTGCTTTTCCTCATCTCCCTTTTGTGTTTAAGACTAATCCAAGGAAAATTCTTCTCTAGTCCTCTTTATCCACACATCACACTCTCTGATCCTCCAATCCCTACACCATACCTCAGTACCCCACCCCTGAACCACACCCCAGTACCCCATCCCTGAACCACACCCCAGTACCACACCCCAGTACCACACCTCAGTACCCCATCTCTGAACCACACCTCAGTATCCCATCTCTGAACCACACCCTAGTACCCCACCCTGAACCACACCCAAGTTCCCCATCCCTGCACCACACCCTAGTACCACATTGCTTCACCACACCCCAGTACCCCATCCCTGAAACACACCTCAGTACCCCATCCCTGAAACACACCCCAGTACCCCATCCCTGAAACACACCCCAGTACCCCATCCCTGAAACACACCCCAGTACACCATCCCTGTACCACACCCCAGTACCCCCATCCCTGAAACACACCCCAGTACACCATCCCTGTACCACACCCCAGTACCCCCATCCCTGAAATACACCCCAATCTTCACTATATAGACAAGTTTTTCCTTATACATAAGCTACTCTACAGCCTCCTTCTGTCCCCCAATAGAGCCTATTAGAGCTAAAAGATCATTTAAGAACCACATGGCCCAATCCCTATATTTTATCAATGTGGAAAGGTTTAAAAGAATTAAGAGGCCTTTCTTTATAGGCCACATGTATCAAAGCAAGCCCAAGGATCCTGATTCTGGGGCGTTTCTCTCGTGTTTTTCCATACTCCTCAGTGTGAAGGAGATTCTGCAGTTTACCTTACTGATGCCCAGTGTTACATTTTTAGGAGGTGATAAAAACAATAATTGATTGCTGGTTTATAGTCTTGTTTCTTTACTCTTGATAATGAAGTTAACAATGACTGAGATTTCTTCTGAGAAACACTTTTTTTAAGAAGTTTTTTTGCTCATAGGCACTGACCAGTTTTTCTCTTAAAACATTTTACCCTACCTTTCTGAAGAATTGTCCTTAGAAGTTCTCAGAATTCAGAAAGGAGCATATCATACTTGCTTTACATCACCTACTTAGGCAGGTATGTCTGTCAGCGTATTGGGGAAACTAAGTCACACACACACACACACACACACACACACACACACACACACACGAGTGGCTGATTGGATATAGTTTAACAAAAGGATTACTTATAACACTGGCCAATATAAGATGCAGAGCAACCAGAGACCCAAGGTCAGCAACAATAGCTGGTCAGCAACCACACACCTCCAGGCTTCAGTGCTGGGATCCGGATCTGTGATGATCCAGAAGCAGAGCACTGTGTCTGGAGAGAATACAGTGTGCAGTCAATGGAGAAGCCATGGTAACAGAGATGAAACCCACCCTGGCCTCATTTGCCTCCTCCCTCACTGTTTCTCACAGGGCTCCCCGTGGATCGAGGATGAGAAAGCTCTTAGACTCAGCCCAGATTGTTCTCACGAGTGGAGTGAGAAAATGCCATGCCCAGGAGAGGCAAACTTAAACTTCCATGCAGCTTGTTTCAACACTCTACAATCCCCAAACTGCTCTTGAAGGCCTACCCAAAGTCAGAGAGCCTTCCTCCCAAACACCACCTCCTCTACGTGAAACTTCACACCCGGTCCCCCCAGTCTGAAATTCCCATCTGAATTATCTGCTCACGTTCATTTGCTCACAGTGTCGCTCAGGGAGAAACCCCTTCCGATTTAAACCCCTCTTGGTGAGGGTTAGGATTACTGATCCTGTACTCTGAGAAGCTGAGACAGGGCGGTCCCACAGGCAACCCAAAGAGGGGAGGGTGAGAGGTGAATTCTTCTCTTCCCCACACCACCGTGAGTGGCACCAGGCAAAGCGCCTCCTCCTTGTTCTCTTAGCCTTCAGGTTTTTCCCCCAGAAGAAAATTGCCACCTGATGGATGTAATGGGGAAAATCACTTAATCAGGGAAAGTTTTGTTTTGTTTTGTTTTGTTTTGGTTTGGTTTGGTTTGCTTTGGTTTTGGATTATTATGTCCTACCTAAAACACGAAATTCCTCCAGGTAACCTTGAAAATAGCTATGGATATCATCTCCCTCCAAGCCATTTATGTAATATGGCCTAACACTACTTCTCTCAGTTTTGCCAAATAAAGCTGTATTTTCAGCTTTCTAGAATTTTCTTCACTCCTCACCAAGGCAAACCTACTCCTCATGAACTCCCTTCCTTATTTTGGGTATCATTTCTAAGGAAACCAGTCTCCTCTGCCTAGAGCATGGGTGGGTTGCTGTGGAGACCCTGCAGACAGGGCCACCCCTGTGCCCTCCTCCGTCACTAAGGCAGTTGCCACAGGTGACCTTCAGCCAGCCCAGCCAGCTTTGACCCCTCTCCAACCTGGGCAGGAAACTACTACCAGAAGTTTGCCTCCCCTTGTTTACACCTTCCAAACTGCTCATCTAATCTCTTCAACTGGGCAGAAGCATCCTCTCCTTTCAGCCATGTGTATTTTCGAAGCCCATCTGGCTCGCCAGGCTGATTCGGTCACTTTGTTTTAGACACGAAGGGAGTCAGTTTAGAGACATTCGGAGAATCACTCTTTCTGGAATAATTTCCCCAGCCATAACTGTTCCTCAAATCCTTTAAAAATATTTTTTTTACCAAGGGTGGGGACATGGCTTAGGAGTAGAGCACTCACCTAGGATGTGTGAGACCTGTGTTCTGTCCCCAGTATGGAAAGGAAAAAGAACGTTTAAATGAATCAGTGTCGGGGGGATTGTAGCCACAAAAACTCATGTATGATAAATTATGAGTAATAATGTATCGTACAAAATCTACACAGCAGAATCAACTCAAGTATTTAATCAACTCTTCTTGAGTTGATTCTAGAGAATAGATTGATAATAGAACCAACTGTCAAATTGACAAATAAAATAAAATGTGAGATATATGCACAGTAGGATATTATGCAGCCACAAAGAGAAATCCTGTCATTTGCAGTAACACAGATGGGCCTGGGCGGCATTACGTTAAGTAAAAAGTCGGGGACTGAAGGGCAGATAGTACATGTTTTTACTTACATGAAAAATCTACCAAGCTGATCTCAAGGAGCAAGGAAGAGAATGTGCTTACCAGTGTCTTTGAAGAGTTAGGGTGTGGGGGGCACAGGGGTAGGAGAGATAAAGGTGCAGCTGGCAGGAGGGAATAGCTTCCCAGTGATTTGGAACACACGAAGATAATATGGCTCACCACAACTGGTTGAAGTAGCTGGTAAAGAGGATTTCCAATGTTCCCAATACAAAGCAAATGTATTTGTTTGAGGATGTAGATATGCCAATTATATTTATCTAATTATTACACATAATACACAGATATGGAAATATATTGTATACAACTAGCGTATCCAACTTAAAATAGAAATATTTTAAAATTTGTGCATAATTTTATATGGGAATGATTGTAAAATAGTATTATAAATAAAACTGATAATTTGATTAGGTACTAATCAAGTTCCCAAATTTGAAAATGAGTAGAGGACAGACAGTCTGGGCAAGATTGTGTGGACCTGCTCCTTCCTAGCCCTCCCAGCTAGGGACAGCTATAAACTCAGACAGAATGAAGACACAGTTGAAGGATTTGGGATGATGGAAAGGACTAGCTAGGGATCTCAGAACTGGAGAAGGGGTAGAGAATGGCTTCTCCTGACCTCCCATCCAATGGGAGAAATGCATTCCCAACCTCGTAGCTACAACCAAGGAGCTGGGTACATCCTGTCTCCCCTGAATCAAATGGGAGTCAAGCACCAGGCATGTTTAATAGCAATACAAAATAATCAAAGGACTCTTGTCGGTCATAATAAATGTCCAGGAGAGTTGGTCTTCCCCAATGAGATTATGACTCTCCTCCCACACAGGAGACACCAAGTGTCCAGGGGACACCAACAAGAATTCTGTCAAGACAGGCAGCTCAGCCCAGAAAGCGTTTTTACTCACACACACCTGAGATTTTTCCCACCTACGGACACTCTCTCCACCTTCAAGAATCCAGAACAAGACACGGGATATTTAAAGTTCTTGAAGGTAACTACAGAAAAATATGTTGAGATTTGCCAGAGAAAAATGTGAAGTTAACTAAAGGAGAAAGCAAGCTGAATGACAACATAGTTCTCATCATGGAAGCTAGAGGAAATGGTCTAACACCTTCTTAAAGTTCTAAAAGGAAAGATTGCCAACCATAAATATTACATCCAGCAAAACTGTCCTCCAGATATAAAGGGGAAAAATCAAGATTCCCCAAGTAAAGCAAAGTAGAAGCTCGTCACTAGAAGAATATCTCTTAAGAATGCAAGAGAGGTTCGTCAAACAGAAGAAATGGTAAAAGACCGAAACCCAAGGCTCCCTGGAAGATGAAAGAAAAAAATCAAGGGTTATAAGCAATGGAATTTGCCTCCTGGTGAGTTTTTATTTTTAAACTTATTTTATAAAATTACAACCCCTGCAAGACTAGTGTTGAAAATTGGTAAAGATAAAGGGAATTAAATGGAAGGCAGGTTTTCACAGTTCAGTGGAAATAGTTACATACTGAAACCAGGATATGTTAATAACTGAAATGTGTAATTGGAATAGCAAAGGAAGCTGTGTCTAACATAGCAAAACACTAAACACGTTAATAAAATCTATAAGGTAATCATAAGCAATTTGCAAAGAAGTGAAAAGGGAAAGATAAAAACCAAAGAAGAAACTTAGCAATTAATTTAGGCCTCTCATGAAACAAGACAACAGACTCCCATCATGATGAAGGTACAGCAGCTGGGATTCATACTTGGATTATTGTGAGGTGGAAGGATCCCCCTGTTGCCTACCTTGGGGAGCAGGAATGCTAGTCTCTACAGCCTTCCCTCGAAAACAAAAGAAGCAAAACTTATTTATCTGCTTGCTTGCATACTTGGGTTGTTTTCCCCCCAGTGCTGAGGGTGGAGCCCATGGTCTCTCAGATGCTAGGCAAGGGTTCTTCTACTAGGCTACATCTCCAGCCTGAGAAAATTGCAGACTGGCTTAAGCTGCTAATTCCCCCTTGTGCCCAGACTGATTAGTGTAAAGTCACTGTTACAGAAGCCTATCCACACAGGCTTTGTGAGATCCTCTCAAGTCTCACTGAGGATAAGTTCACAAAACAAAATTCTGAAACACCGGATGAAACTATAACTACCATAAGAGAAGAAGCTACAATAAACTATGGGTTATATTGCCTGTTGCTGTGGTTTATGTAGTTTGATGTTTCATCCACGGTTCTTGGCTCATAAATCCCGTACCCCTTGATATTTCCTGAATGACTAGAACAATAACAATAATTATGACAGAACAGTTATTTTGGCCTTTTGCTCTTGCTTTTTAGATCACCTTTGGAATGAATGACTTCAGCATGATCTTCTGCTGTTGTTCTTAATTGTTGTTGGATTTTTTGGTTTTTTTTTTTTTTTTTTTGTTTTCCCAGGACAAGTTTTCTCTGTTTAACTCTGGCTGTCCTGGAACTCACTCTGTAGGTCAGGCTGGCCTTGAATTTAGCAATCTGCCTGCCTCTGCCTCCAAGTGCTGGGATTAAAGGCATACGCCACCACGACCTGACTCAAAGTGATCATTCTTAATTAAATGTATAATAATAATTAGTAGTAGTTTGTGTGTGCATGTACAAGCACACTCATGCACTGGAAAGTGCATGTGTGCAGGAGCTGGTTCTCTCCTTACATGGGGGGATCAAACTCAGGTCATCAGTCTTGGCACCAAGCACCTTTACCACAGAACCTCTCAGAGCCCCAGGGTGATTCACATTTTGAGTCAGCATACAAAGTAATGGATTTAGTTCTAACACAATCATCAATGCATTTGGTTTCTATTTGTCCCCTTGCCCCATTGTGCCCCATACTCTTTACTCCTCACTGGTCCCCTCCTAGAGTAGTAGCCTCCTTCTCCATACAAGGATTCTTCACCATAATCTTGGACCACTGGAGCTCTCTGGCTAGCTCCCTGTCATCCTTCCCTTCTTCCATCAGTCTCTCCGATGGACCTTCCACTTGCTTCTTTCTTTACTCAAAGGTGTACTATAGAAACTAGAGTTTCTTTGCCCAGTGGGTCATACAAACTAAGAGGATACTCTAGTCACCCATCCCCTGTCTTCCTGATGCGAGTAAACCAGAGAGAAATTCTCCGTTCTATATTACCAGACAGCAGATTCTAAGATTCCCATTCCAAAATCGGGGATCCTGTTCTATGCCCCGAGGAGGAGATGCTGGACAGATGGACCCTGCAAGATTTCCCACTCAGTCTGCTAGCATTAGAGCATGCCCTTTTATCTAATCCCATTTCTACATAGGTGTCCATGCTCAAAACCTGGTTGTGCAAAGATGTCTCTGTAAAAACCCAAAGCACAAATTAGATGCAGGGAGCTTCTGGACATCTGAACATGTGGAGGTTTGGAGGAAGGGGATAGTGCTCATTCACATTCCCGGAGGTATCATGCTCCAACTGCAAAGAGCAGAGGCTCCTGGACCCAGTTCCCTTCCAGACTTCACTTTAACTGATGCTTTAGTATTTTTTAAGTGTACTTTATGATTGTGGTGGTTTGAAAGAAATTGCACCCCAAAGGGAGTGGCACTATTAGGAGGTGTGGCCTTGTTGGAGTAGGTGGAGTCTTATTGGAGGAAGTGTGTCACTGTGTGGGCGGGCTTTGAAGTTTCTTTCCTTAAGCTTCAGTCAGTGTAACAGTCAGTCTACTTCCTGCTGCCTTCTGGGCAAGATATAGCCAGCACTGCATCTACCAGTACAGTGCCACACTACCTGGCATGATGATAATGGACTGAACCTCTGAAACGATAAGCCACAACCTCAATTAAATGGTTTTTCTTTGTAAGAGTTGCCATGGTCATGGTGTCTCTTCACAGCAATAAAAAGTCCTAACTAAAACAATAAATGCATTATAAAAGTGCAGTGTTTCTCTGAGTTCTCTGAGCTGAGCTGGAGGAAGGGGTATGGAAGCACCATTTTGTAGACATGGGTCAGAAGTTATGAAGGCCTGGACATGTGGCTTATGTCTGACATGAGACCCAACTGAAGGACTGAGCCCTTCACCTGTGGGAGATGACACCATCTCCAGGTGGAAACCAGCAGGTCTGAAATGAACTGGAGGCCAGCCATCTGGTGCTCTCTGCAGACTGAGCTGTTAGCTTGTTGGTGTGCATCCTGGCACCACAGAAGGGCATTGTGCTTTGCTTTTTGGTAGGAGACTCTGAGAGTGAACTGGCCTTCCGGCAGGAACATCCAAAACTTGAAATAAATGAACTAAACTAGGGTAGATAAAATGCATATATTTTAAATTATCAAAGAAGCAGGAGGAAAATAATGTGAGGAAAAGGGAGAAAGGGAGGGAGAGAGGGAGGGAGAGAGGGAGGGAAGGAGGGAGGGAGGGAGGGAGGGAGGGAGGGAGGGAGGGAGGGAGGGAGGGAGGGAGGGAGGGGTGAAGCATGTATGAAAATTCACCCAAAGAGCACTGTGGCGAATGGAAAATCCATCACAAGCACACGGTAAGCAGGCTGACATGACTCACGCATGTAAAGCCCTACAACCAGAGGGAGGTGTGAAGAGCCACAGCGCACTCCGAGCTGCCAAAGGAAGGACTGCAGAGACTCAGAAGGGAGGCCTGGAAGGCACAGATCAGAAGACAGTGGTAATTTTGCCACGTGTCGTTCGGTATTTTGAGAGACTCTCACTGTACAGTCCAGACTGGCCTCTCTCTTACTGTATCCCCTAAGTCAGCCCTGAACTTGAAATTCTGTCTAGGTCTTCTAAGTTCTAGGATAATAGACATAAGTCCTAATGTCTGACTTAGGGAACATACACATATTTTACTTTATTAAACATTTGTTTATTGTGAGTGTGTGTGTTTGTGTGTGTATGTGTGCCACAGTGCACATTTGGAGGTCAGAGGACAACTTGTGGGAATCGGTTCTCTCCTCACACCATGTAGGTTGCAGAGATCAAACTCAGGTTGTCAGGGTTGGTGGTCTTAAACCTGTTAGTAAGCACTCTTGGGAATTTACCCAAAAGATGCTCAATCATACTACAAAAGCATTTGTTCAACTATGTTCATAGCAGCATTATTTATAATAGCCAGAACCTGGAAACAACCTAGATGCCCCTCAACTGAAGAATAGATAAAGAAAGTGTGGCACATCTACACATTAGAGTACTACTCAGCTGTTAAAAAAAATAACATCTTGACATCTTGAATTTTGTATGCAAATAGATGAATGGATGGAATTAGAAAACACTATCCTGAGTGAGGTAACCCAGACCCCCAAAAATGAATATGATATGTACTCACTCATTAGTGGATTCTAGCCATAAACAAAAGGACATTGTGCCGGGCAGCGGTGGTGCACGCCTTTAATCCCAGCACTCGGGAGGCAGAGGCAGGCGGATCTCTGTGAGTTCGAGACCAGCCTGGTCTACAAGAGCTAGTTCCAGGACAGGCTCCAAAGCCACAGAGAAACCCTGTCTCGAAAAACAAAAACAAACAAACAAACAAAAAGGACATTTAGCTTATAGTACATAATTCTAGAGAAGCTAAGTAATAATGTGAACCCAAAGAAAAACATGTATAGACCTACCTGGAAATTGGAAACAGACAAGATCGCCTGACAAAATTTGGGAGCATGGGGCTGAGGGGTAGAAGGAAGGGGAGAAGGGGAAGAGGAGGGAAGAAGGGGAGGGTTGGAGAGAACTTGAGGGAATGGGATAGTAGAGATGGAGGAAGGACGGATATGAGAGCAAAGAAAGAAATATCTTGATTGAGGGAGCCATTATGGGGTTAGGAAGAAAAATTCCCAGGAATCCACAGGGGTGGTGGGTCTAGCTAAGACCCTAAGCAATAGAGGAGAGGGGGCCTGAATTGGCGTTGCTCTGTAGTCAGACTGATGATTATCTTAAACATCACCATAGAACCTTCATCCAACAGCAGATGGAAACAGAGGCAGAGAACCACATCAGAGCACTGGACTAAACTTCCAAGGTCCAGTTGAAGAGTGGAAGAAGTGAAAATATGAGCAAGGAAGTCAAGACCATGAGGGGTTCACCCACTGAGTCAGTTTGCCTGAGCTAATGGGAGCTCACCAACTCCAACTAGACTGGGAGTAAACAAGCATGGGATCAAAATAATCCCTCTGAATGTGGTTGACAGTTGAGACAGACTGAGGGGCCAATGACAGTGGCACTGGGATTTGTCTCTACTGCATGTACTGGCTTTTTTGGGATTCTTTTCTCTTTGGATGTATACCTTGTTCAACCTAGATGTAGTAGGGAAGGCCTTGGACTTTCTACAGGGCAGGGTGCCTTGTCCTCTCTTAGGATTGGAGGGGTTGGGGGAAAGGTGTGTGGAGGAAGTGGGAGGGGCGTGGGAGGAGGGGGAGAGAGTGGGAATTTGGATTGGTATTTTTTTAAGTAATAAGATAAAATAATAATAACAAAGAAAGCTTGTTGGTACGCACCTTTAACCACTGAGCCATCTCTCTGTCCCCAAGAAATATAGTTCTATTTGGCATTCATGACATATTTCTTTAAACATTTTATTCTCAGATAATTGTTACCCATACGCAATTGCATAATTAATGTAAATAATTCCCACAGTGATGCCTGACTGTAACATCTTGCTTTACACAGTCAAAATACCAAACACTTCCATCACCACAAGACAAGAGCACTCATGTCCGTATCTATGGTCACATTAACTTCCTGTCTTCATCCTGTCTCTAACTGCTAGCTACTGGTAACCAGCTCTCCATCCTTGTCAGTTCAACGTTTTATATACATCAATGAAACGATGTGTTTTTTGCTCAGTGTGCCCCTCTGGAAATCCATCCACACTGGCAGATAGGCCATCATTTGCTCTTTTGTTCCTGAGTGCTATATCATGGTCTGTATGACCCACAGTACAGTGGCTGGGCTAGCATATAACTACATGGTGTGTGTGTGTGTGTGTGTGTGTGTGTGTGTGTGTGTGTGTGTGCCTATGCTCCTATGCTCTGAACCTAGAGCTCAGCAATTGCCCAGACTGACTGGCCAGCAAACTCCTGTGATCCTCCTGACTCTGCATCCCAACACTGAAATTACAGGCACATGCCAGCAGCCCTAATCTTTTATGTGGATGCTGAGGATATGAACTCAGGTCTGCAAGCTTGCACAGCAAGCTCCTGTGATCCTCCTGCCTCTGCCTCCCCACACTAGGATTACAGCCCTAACGTTTTATGTGGGTGCAGAGGACATGAACTCAGGTCTGCGAGCTTGCACAGCAAGCACTTTTTCTACTGAGCTGTTTCCCCAGCCCCACATTTAGTAGTTGTTTTTTTTAACTGCACAAGAGCTTCTTAAAACAGACCATTTTCCCATCCCACTTGCAGTGTGTAAGTGATCTAGTTTCTCCAGAGCGACAGCATTTGAGATTCTCACTACTCTATTGTTAGCTACTCTGATGGTGCTGTCATAGCATCTCATTATGATTTGTTGGAACATCCCCAGTGGCTAACGACATTGACAATATGCCTGCAGGTCCACCTATCAGTCCTTGTCAGTGAGGTGTCTTCTAACTGGGCTTCTTGTGTTGAGTTTTCAGTGCTCTTTGTGCTGTGTGCTCCAGTTCCGTTGGATGTGCCGCTGCAGCCACTTTCTCCCATATAGAGTTTGTCTATCCATCTCCCTAACAGCCTCTTGCAGAAGTCTTCAGTTTTAATGAAGCCCCATTTATCAGTGTTTCTTTTTATGGATTGTGGCTGTAACACATTGTCTAAGAACTTTGCCTAAACCTCGACTCTAAAGGTCTCCTATATTTTGTTCTAAAAGTTTCATAGTTTTGTATTTTGCATATATGTTCATGACTGACTTGAGGTTAACTTTTGTGTGAAATGTGAGACAAAGTGAGGTTTTGTTTTGCTGTTCTACTGTGTCACTGTCTAGATGCTCCTGTGCAGGTTCCTGGGAAGGCTCTCATCCCCTGAATTACTCTTAGACTTTTGCCAGAAATCACTGGGATTCGTTTTTGCATGTCTGGTTCTCAGTTTTCTATTCAGCTCCACTGACCTATGTGTTTATTCTCTGCCAATATAACTAAGATGCAATCTTCGTTTGTTTTGTTTTTTGAGACAGGATTTCTTTGTGTAGCCCTGACTGTCCTGGAACTCGCTCTGTGGACCAGGCTGGCTTTGAACTCGCAGATCCGCCTGCCTCTGCCTTCTGAGCACTGTTTCACCACTGTCCAGTCTAAGACACAAGCTTAACACCCCTGCTAAATGATACATTTCAGCATTGGATAGACTGATTTTTTTTTTCCAAAATTATCTTAACTAGTCTATTCTCTTCCCTTTCCATGTACATTTTGGGAATATTCTTATCTATGTCCACATTGCAGGGCCGGTAAGTTGCCTGAGAGGTTGACATGCCTGACACACAAATATAAAGACAAAAGTCTGGATTACTACAACCCAAGTAAATACCAAATGGGCATGATGGCTCAGCCTTAGAGACCAGAGGCAGGGGATCCCCAGAGCAAATCTGCTAGTAACAGCAGGCACTTTGGCAAGTTCTAGGTTCCCTGTCTCATTGAATAAGGTGGAGGATCCATCAAGGATGATTCTGACTCCAACCTCTGGCCTCCACATGTACATAGACCCATATACATGTATACTCTCCACATACATGTAAGCACACCTACACACACACACACACACACACACACACACACACACACAAATGGAAAGGAAAAAGCACTGCAGAAATATTGATAGGAATTGTTAAACCTGTGTATCAATTGTAATGAAGCGAAGTTTTACTAAGTTGAGTTTTCTAATCAATAGCACATGCTCACCTCTGTTTATTGGGTCTCCGTGGTCTTCCTCAGCACTCAGAATGCAGTCCTGTATATGTTTTCTTAGATTCATACCCAAATATTCTTTGTGAGTGGATGTATCTTGCATTGCTCAGCTGAAGGGTCCATGTGCCCACTACAGAAGTCATTTGATGTCTATCTGATTTCTTGTGACCTTACTAATTTCACTTATTAGGATACATGGCATGTCTGACTTTGTTTTGAGGACTCATTAAGGGGTTCTGAAACAGTCAATCATGCTATCTACCAAGGACAACTGTCTCTTCCTTTCTTTTCTTTTCTGCCTTAAAACACTCTCATGTGGTCCCACCGCTACATTGGACGTGGACAATGGGAGTGGCAATCCTTGATTCATTCTCAGCCTTGTGAAGAAAAAAATCCACTAATCTTAGCTTTCTGTTTTCTGTTCTATTTTGTAGTTGTTGTTTCTCTGTTTTCTTCCCACAATCTTTCTTTTCTTTCCTCCGGTATCCTCCCCATCTCATCGCTTTCCTTGAAGACTTTATTTTGTGTGGAGGGGACCCATTTCATTTGCCTATAATGCTCCTGAGTTCATTTTTGCTTGGTCTTTTACTTATTATTATTTGTTGTCATGCTATCCGCACACATCTCGTCCATGGGGAAGCTTACTCTCTGCTGCCCTTCCAGCAGCAGTCCAGCAGGAAGGGAAGGGCAGCCTCACTGCTGCAAGCAGAGCCCAAGCGGTTTCCACTGCTGGCGGAGCTGCATGTGGAAGAACTGTGGTTGCTGTTCCTAAGTTCGCAAAAGGAAAGTTGCAGTTCTCCTCTTGGCTTTGTCTGACACCACCCAAGCAGAGCTGCTGCCGCCTCAGTGAACAGGAGTTGTGTTCTCTGCCTGGCCTTCACTGGCCCGGATGGTAGACACAGTTTTTCCTAGGATTTGATGAGAGACAAGTTCTGTCAGGAAGCTGCTTATGCTGAGAAGTGCTCTCTCGATATTTGGCAGAGAAAGCAAGCTTTCTTTGATACTTAGCCTGTCAGGGTTTCTAGTGTGCTCTTTGTTTGCACACCTAGAATGTGTGATATAAAAAGAAAATCTGAAGAACTCACCACCATGTCCTATATTGGGTCCTGTGTTACATAGGTCTCTATTGCACCATGTCTTATATTAGGTCCTATGTTACATAGGTTTCTATTGCACCATGTCTTATATTGGGTCCTATGTTACATAGGTTTCTATTGTACCATGTCTTATATTGGGTCCTATGTTCCACAGGTTTTTATTGCACCATGTCCTATATTGGGTCCTATGTTACATAGGTTTCTATTGCACCATGTCCTATATTGAATCCTATGTTACATAGGTTTCTATTGCACCATGTCCTATATTGGGTCCTATGTTACATAGGTTTCTATTGCACCATGTCCTATATTGGGTCCTATGTTACATAGGTTTCTATTGCACCATGTCTTATATTGGGTCCTATGTTCCACAGGTTTTTATTGCACCATGTCCTATATTGGGTCCTATGTTACATAGGTTTCTATTGCACCATGTCCTATATTGGGTCCTATGTTACATAGGTTTCTATTGCACCATGTCCTATATTGAATCCTGTTACATAGGTTTCTACTGCTGTGACCAAATGTCTGAAATGGTCAGTTTGAAACGAAGAAAGATTTTATTTTGGTTCATGGTTTCAAAGTCATTTGGCTGTCTTGTTTTGGGCATGTGGGGGAGGGGTGCATGGGGGGGGGGAAAGCCTGGCTTAAAGCAAAACTGCTTATCCTTGGTAGCTAGAAAGAAAGCCAAGAGAAAAGGCCCTTACATCCCCCCTTAAGAGCATGGCCCCCAATGACCTAACTTCCTTGTACTAGACTCCACCTCCAAAAGGTCCCACCAGTCCCAATAGTGCTACAGGCTAAAGACCAAGTTGTAAGCATATGAACCAGTGGGGGCATTTAGCATCCATAACAGATCCCAGCATCTTGACTGTGCTCTCTTCTCTCCACTTTTCAGATCCATCTTCTACTACATAAACATATATAAACATATGCATATATAGATGGAGTGCTGCAAAGCAGAACTAGGAAAGAACGTTATCTACTTTGTCTTCTCAATGACATAAGTACCCACTGTGCATCTTGACATTTGAATTGTTGCCAGCATTTTTAAATTAGAAATTTTCAAATGAGAATCAAATGATTTGGTGCCCCTTGGAATACCTGGGCCATACTCCAACATGGAAACACATGACGAGGGCTGCACTGCCCGCTTCGGTTACCTACTAGCCACAATGGCTATGTGTATTAGTTGCTCTTCTCATCACCTACCAAATGTCCACCTAAAACATCATAAGGGAGGACAAGGTTTTGGGGGTTTAGAGAAGGGATGCAGTCCATCATGGAGGGGAAGACAGAGTGGCAGAAGAGAATGGACAGGAAGTGGGTCTAATCTATGAAACGTCAAGGGCCACCCCACAACAGCCCCAGTGAGCTGCTTCCTCCAGAGGCTATGCCTCTTAAAGGGTTCATCACAGCTTTCCAAACACAGCACCACCAGTTGGGAACCAAGTGTTCGGACACATGATCCCGCAGAGGACAAATCACAGTCAAACCAAATACTACAGAAATATAAATTAAAGTGAACTGAAAATTTCCACTTTCCAGTCACAGTAGGTAGGTATGATCAGTGGCCACTATATTAGACAGTAAGGTCGGAGAACAGTTCCAATGTAGGACAGTCTGTCACACGGTGCTGGGCTCAAACATGAAGCAGGCAGGCATGCTTCAGTATGTCAAGAGCCCACCACTTGCTAGTGTCATCAGCTGTGCCATTCATTGACCTCATCTGCTAAAAGAGTGTGTGTGTGCATATGCGTGTGCATGTGTATGTGCACATGTGCGTGTGTGTGCATGCATGTGTGGGAGACCTAGTTGGGAGTTAGTGAGATTTTAACTGGAGACACAGAAGGAAGCGCTCTGTGGGGAGCACAGCAGAGCTGAGCCTGAGGTGGGAGGAGCACAGGGAGAAGCTGTGAACACACAGGACCCTTAGGTCTGGGTAGAGAGAGGGAGAAGGAAAGCAACTGGAGATTAAAGACTCCTCAGAAGTAGGGAATATTTTAATCTCTTCTTTGCCTGTAACTAGCTGTATTTTTCGGCCAAAAGATTAATTTCTGCCACACAGGCCTTACCAACTGCACCTTGGCTTCTTTTCCCCTCTGTACTGCAGCTATGTTGGTTTTCTTGGTTCGCTGAAGGTCCCAAAGAAAGAAGGTACTGCCTGTTCCTTCCTCCTTGACTACTCAGCTCACGTGCTGGGCCAACTCCACTGAGTCTGTGGATTCCAGGGAAGGTTCTTTGAAGCCTTGACCAGGAGAGATACCTGCCATGAGAGTTCCAATTCATGGCACTTACCACAGTGTACATTCTTAATATACTCAAGAGGGCACTGATCTGTTTGTCTCTCTCCCCTGATTGGCTGTGAGCTTCATGAGCACCAAGACCATGTCTGCCTTAGCCACTGCTGTATTCCCTGGGCTAGCCTGGGCTAGCAGAAAGTCTAGCATGGGATGAACACCAAAGCAAACATCAACTGCCAAAGCTTGGGTGGTTCTTCTGACGTTAGTTCCTGCTGTTTTGAAAGGGAAGCGGAAATATGTTTGTCCTTGCATTTATAGATTAGGATAGCTCATTTTAAATTGGAGACCGAAAAAAATCTATAAATATTTTTATTATGTAAAGAAAAATGTTAGTTAAATAATTCTCTACCATGAGGCTCCCTGGTGGCCCCATTAAAATCAGACATGTCCTAGAACTCAGGGATCAGTCATACGCTGAGGTCCCCAAGATGTTAGGAATGAGGCTGGGTGGCACAGCTAGGAGCTTTGCCCTCATATCACCCAGTTAATTACCGAATGCCTTGTTTGACGCTACTTTGAAGTTTAATTTGTTTTCATCTGAAGCCTGATGAATTCCATTCCAGCTGGAGGTACAGTTTTTGTCTTAGCTAATCACCTCTAAATCAATAAAAAGACAGCAAACCTCCCAGGCCTTAGTTTCCCCATCTATTAAGCGAGAAGAACGATTGGCATTCTACTGTAGCTCACTTAAAGACCCTGTGAGGCAAGCCAGGGGAATGCAGCCAACAAACTCTGCAAATGCAGGGCCCAGGCCAGGAGTTCTCACAGGGAAGTGGTCTGCAGGTTTCTCCTCCCAGTGTCTGTGCCTGCAAACGAGAGGACTAGCCCAAGGCAATAGGGGCTTCGCCTTTCGGAAGCATTCTGATAGTCTAAGCTTTGATCCCCAGTAAGACCAGGAAGACAAGAGATGGAATCGCCAGAACTTTCAGCCTCTTCAGACCTGGCTTGGGAAGGCCCTGGGGTAACGGCTGACCACACTCAGAACTGAGCCCCCAAGCACCAAGTGTTCCTGCTCCATCACCTGAAGTTAAGAACATCAAAGGTGGGGAAATGACCTCAAGAGGTACAGATGAACGGGTGTGCAGGTTTTTAGTCAGTCCCCACCCCCACCCTGACCAAGGGGAAGCTGGCATGGAACAGATTCACTTCTCAGTACAGTAGAGGGCAGTGGTGCCCTCATCTCGGCCCACACCTGGGCCAGTGTGGAGGGTAGGTTCTCCTGGGTGTGTATTCAGAGCTCAGGAGCCAGGAGTTAAGTCCTTCAGCCTGTCCTCCATCTCCACAATCCTGGTGACCCCTTCACCCTAATTTAATATTTATGAACACATACAGGCATAGAGACACAGAGGCACAAACCAACATATATTATTAATCAAGTCCCTATATGCTCTCATATACACATGCAGCATACAGCAAGGGTCTTCCAACTGAATCCCTATGAATTATTTATGCCATGTAGCATCTATATTGACCTCTTCTCCATTCTCCAAAATAAGACTATTGCCTAAAGTTAGGGAGAAATGAGTCCATTCCACCAGGCACTTGAGAGTCAGTATGATTTATGATGGAAGAATCCTATTCTGGACCGAGCTATGACACAGGCTGATGACACTGGAGAGCTGTCACTTATCTCCATGTGCTCCAGTTGCCTCTAACCCAAAAATAAGGACTTTGGTTTCCACATTCTGTTCATGCTTTAGCCTCTGTGGTCATCCAGTGACAGGCAGGGAGGCATCCTGTCCCACTTCTGGTCCAGTGAGACAGAGGTGCTGCAGGGCAGGAATTTGGCTGAGCTTGGAGCTACTCACCTCCCTTCAGATGGTACTTAAAAGAGTCACAGCATCTCCGTGG
Source organism: Arvicola amphibius (assembly GCF_903992535.2). Classification (NCBI taxonomy): domain Eukaryota; kingdom Metazoa; phylum Chordata; class Mammalia; order Rodentia; family Cricetidae; genus Arvicola; species Arvicola amphibius. The sequence goes on along the minus strand of NC_052061.1, from coordinate 6,087,252 downwards.
TGCGGGGCATAGTTTTAAGGTATGTGGGTTTATCTTACTAAATTAGAATGAGGAAACAGGTCAACACTGAAGTCAGACGATGACTTTAAAGGAAACTCGACTCATTCTGTCTTTTACCTCTGGTAGGTAGGATCCCAAAGGAGCCAGGGTGTCCAGGGGGATTTGCAGCTGGGATATTAAACCTGCAGTTTGGCTCCAGGAAATAGGTTTAAGAGGGTTGGGCCAGGGAAGCAGCCAAATTATGAGGTTGATGACATTTCTGTTCTGTGTTTCTCCTCCCATTGAGGGCACCTCCGCGACCCATTTTTGGGCAGCTATCCAATGGCTTCATGGCAGACACAAGTCCCTCCTGACTGCTCCCAGGCTCTTCACCCCACCCCCACAAAACTGCCCTGGTTTAGTCCAGATCTCCACTTGATTGCAATGTAGGGAAATGCCTTTGGGTCCCTAAAAGACACTTCGTTTCAACAAATTAGGTGTTACTATCTCTACGGGCCAGTCATGTGCTCGGGGACACTAGGTCATACCCTGCCTTCCCTGGTGCATTCCTTCCTGGGATTGTTTCCTGCCTGTTCTTCAGCTCAAGGCAGTGAGCTTGACCACTTTAGGTAGACTTCAGATCCAAGTTGGATTTAGGCCTGCCCTTCAAAAGTCCCACACTGGTCCCGAGGAAGCAAGCATTGTGCCAAAACCACTGTGGCTTCACCTCTTCACGTATTGACTTGAGCGTGTGCACCCAAGAGCTCGGCACATCTTGTCCACTTCCTATCTCAGGGTCCAAATGCCCTACTTATTGATAGTGCATTTGGAAGTCTGTTTTCTTCCTTCTCTGAGTGAACTGAATAAAACGGCCATTCCCTCAATGAAAGCCTTTCCAAGAGAATTAGCCAATTTGTTGACTTATTAAAATTAACAACATGGTAAGAGAAGATACTTGGACTCTGCAGGAGATAATCAGAAAATTAATTCTTCACAGATTTTTTAAATGTTCAAAGTGCAGTGTCCTGGTGGGACATGACAGCAACATGTTCCTATATTTTACAACTGAAGTTCCCCTCTGCCACGCCAAAGATGCACAAAACTGTACTCCACATCCTATTGTTGCTAGAGGTTTCATATTTTACCTTAGTTATTTAGTTATCACTAGACAAGGCCTTGCTTCATAGCCCAGGCTGGCCTTGAAGTCACCATCCTCCTGCTTCTCAAGTGAGGCATCCACAGGTAGGCACAGCAATGACTATGTTGAGATGATACTACCCTACCCAATAGAGCCATTAACCTGGCAATTACCATGGTGACCATTCTAAGTGAGCTTGAACATGGCTGAGGGAGTGGGCAGCCATTCCCAGTGGCTCTGGTCCATACATGTTAGGTGGGAAGAACAGGAGTGCCAGGTCTGTCACCAGAGCATTATATATCAATATGAGCTGATATCCTTAGAATAGGTTCTGGTCCCAATCCTGCTGCCTGGGAGCCAGAGCCAATGACCTTCCTTCCCCAGATCTCAATTGCTCCAGCTGCGAAGGTTAACTTTGGCTTGGAAGCCAGCTGAACCACAATGAAGGGAGGTTAAGACCGCAAAGCAAGTTCCTCTCAAATCAATGAATTCTACATAAGAACTGCCGTAGCTTTACTTCTGGTCTGTTCTATACATAAAATGTAAAAACTTCATTTAAAGAATTATTTTTATTTTGTGTGTGAGTTTTACTTGCATGTATGTATATGTCCCATATATGTGCCTGCTTCCCTCAAAGTCCAGAAGAAGGTGTCAGACCCCCTGGAATTCAAGTCACAGATGGCTGTGAGGCCTGTGGTTGCTGGAAACTGAGCCTAGATCCTTGTGAGCAGAGCAAATACTCTCACCTCTGAGCTTTCCCTCCAGCCCCATCATTTAAAATGAATTACAGAACGGTACAGATAAATGGTGGCTGAGTTGAATTCTTTTTTAGTGCCTTAACTTAGCAAAGTAAAATGTTAACAAAAAAAAAAATGAAATAGCAACTCTTTGCCAGTCCTAAAGTGCTCCGATCTGAAACAGCGAAGTAATGGGGACCCTCTAGGTAGAATGGTGTCTCGGGTTCTAATGGCTAGGATGCTCCGTTTCACGTCACATCTGCACGTGCACTCCATCACTGCCTTAACTAAGGAAAGGGTAGTTGGTTGTCAGGGTTTTCAACTTTTGCTGGTTCTCTACTATGCCTAGAGTCACATGACAGCCTCTAATGCTGAAGACACTAGGTGTGGTGGCACAGGTCTAATCACAACAATCAGAATGCAGAGACAGAAGGATCAGGAATTCAAAGCAATTATCTGGTACTTAGTGAGCTTGAGGCCAGCCTGGGCCACAGTGACCCTGTTTCAAAAAAATGCTGAGAAATGGATATAGAAATGTGGTTTGTTTACACAATGAGAATGTTCTCGGCCATGAAGAAGAGTTAACACATGCATTTGCAGGAAAATGGATGCACTAGAGAGTGTCCTATGAAGTGAATTAAATGAGTCTCAGAAAGAAAAATATCTGATGTTTTCTCTCCTTTGTGATTCCTAGATTTTATATAAATACGTAAAACCACATGTGCATCTATAACATGAAAGTAGGAACAAACTGTTTAAGCAGACAAGGGGCTATCAGGAATGGGAGGGAGAAGGGGGTAGGCCAGGGAATATGTTCAATAGATATACAATATATACTTGCAGAAAAACTTCAAAGTAAATAATTTTTTAAAAAAATTCCAACAGATGAATCTCTGAGTTCAAACAAGCCTGGTCTACAGAGCGAGTTCCAGGACCACCAGGGTTACATAGAGAAACCCTGTCTTGAAAATAAAAGTCTACTTTCTAGAACCTTCTACTCAAATAAATGTAATCAGTCTCTGAAAGCACGGCCATGCCACAGGTGCACTGAGACCCTGAGGCCTGACCCTCTAGGAGAATTACTTGGGACAACTTGAATAAAAATTCAGATTCCTCAGCTATACTCCAGCAGAAACCCTAGAGCCAAGAAATCCGTATTTTCAAGTTTTCCAAATAAGGCTACTGTTGTGATTCAGTCTGGAATTTATAAATCGGATAAATTATTTTATTTTATTTGTAGTAGTAATATGAGAAAGAGAGAGAGAGAGAGACTGTGTGTGTGTGTGTGTGTGTGTGTGTGTGTGTGTGTGTGTTTGTACAGGTACATATGTACCACAGTGTGTGTGTAAACAGAGAACAACTTTCAGGAGTTCTCCCCTCTTACCAAGGGTTCCAAGCATTGAACTTAGGTCATGTGAAAAGTTCTTTTTACCAACTCAGTTGTCTCCCTGGTCCTAGTACTTAGAAACCACAGAGAGCTGTTTCACACTGAACATGCACGAACCTCAAGAAGGTTCACTATTCTGTGCATCCGACTGGGACTGGGGTCAGCATCAAGGAGTCATTCATCTTCTCATGGCACCCTTCCTTGAACTGTCTTGCCTAAGAGCTCAGGGACTTCACGGAATCCCTATCAACCCAGCATCTCTGAATCATGAAACTGAGGTGGATGGTAAGTGATGTAGATGGAGGCAGGAAACGATCAGAAACACGGCCCTTTACCAGGCCATTACATCGGATGTGTCCCATACTTGGACAGCTTTTCAGGATCGTTGGCCATGTCCTTCTCACGCTCCCAGATGGACCTCAGGATCGGCACTCAGCACAGCTAGGCCACAGGCCACCAAGGATAGGTGAAACCTTCTGAGACAGAATTCACATGAGAACATTGCTCTGCGCCCAGAAGTGAAATCAACAAAGCTGCAGCCGGTGTCCGCAAGCCATTCTTACAAGCCATTCTTTTGTCAGCCTAAACCGCCCTTTGAGATGCTGAGAGCTCTGCAATTTTCTTAAACAAAGTCTAAAGGACCTGGAAATCATCACAAAAATATGTTAAGCATCCAGAGGCTTTGCGTGACTAAAACAGAGAGTGTGATATGCTAGATCACAGGCTGATGATCACTGAAGGCCAGAACATAGCCTGTGTTTGTGCTTCCATATCCCCAGAATCCTCGCAAGAGCAGCTAGGATTGAATAGATATCCATGAAGAACTTACTCTGCCCAAAAGCCCTCTGCCTGAAGCATAAGCCTTCACAGAGCTGCCCTTAGCCCAGCTTCCAAGCCCAGCGTTAAGACCTAATTGTATAGAACAGAGTCTAATAGGATGAAGGACACTGAGATACCTACTGAGGGATGCTCCTACAACCTAGGTATTCATTCACCCACTCAATCAATCATGGTAAGAGGCAACATTCATGGAAAACCCCCTCCAGTCTACAAAAGACACTCTCCTAATCACTTTGAGTGCACTGATTTGTCTACTTCTTACCGTTCACATGTATTTGAGGTGGGCACCACTGTTAGCTAGACTTCATAAAGAAAATAAGGAACATTCAAGTCACCCCACAAGCAGTACTTGCTGGAATCAGTATTCAGAAAGACAAAACTGGTCCCCAGGATCATGTGCCAGGCACATGCTAGGCATTTCAGGATACAATGGTGAGCGACACCACAAAGTCCCAGCATAGCAAAGTCTGAGAGCAGAGAGGCAGGGAGTGAGAGAGGCGCGGAGGCAGGTCCTCCACTGATCTGGTGGCCTTTAAAAAGTCTTTTCCATCCTCTAGCCACAGTGCATGCTGGAAAATGTGAAATATTCTCTGAAATGTGCTTAGCTCAAAGAGAATCAAAAATACGTAGTATTGGGGAAAGACCTGAAACTGAGTGGGTTAAGGGTTTCTGCATACATAATGGAAGAAATGGTTTTAAAAGGGGGTGCAAATTCCTACATAAAGACAGAAGGAGTTGCCTTACAATGTGGGATGACACAAGACACCCTTTCCTACATGAAGAACTTCTGCATGGCCCGTGAGAGATGAGGGGGTGCCATGGGAAAAACAGTGCTGCTTCCCCCGTCCTCTCTTATCAGTTTCTCTTTAAATGATGCATCTTCTGTATTACAAAAAGAATTGGAGACACAGGGGATCTGAGTCACAGACTTTGCTGTTCATTTGAGTGTGTGTGTGTTGCCAACAGCCAACAGCATCAAGTATCCGTCCCCATCTGAAAGCAGCCGTGCCAAGGCATCAGCAGAGTGCATTTGCTAAATACATGAACATCTGGACAGAGCCTTTCCCGGGGACTCAGAGCCAGGCTCAAAGTGACAGTGTAACTAGCTTAAGCAGATGAAGGGACAAAAAATGGTCAGAAAGCATGATCCCAGCCAGGCCTGCTGTTCTGCGGGGTGGGCTGGTACCAGGATAGCCTTGGAGACAGGCTCCTTATTCACAGCGATTGGCTAGGCTAACAAACAAAATGTGTCATCCTCTCCATTCTGTCCCAAGGTTGCAAATGAGCTTCCTGTTCGGTCCTCATCCCAGCCCAAACATCTGACTCTGGGTCACTTCTTGGGTAAAACATAAGCAGCACCCTCTGTGCTTTGTTGCACTTCCGTAGATTAACTTGGATCTGTTCCCATGGCAGCAGTCAATCTGGGACCGGATGCTTTGGCTGAGCATACATTACAGTTCCTGGCACCTCACCACGCTGAACCTCTTTCTTATCCTCTTCCTCTCCCCAGCTAGCCCCAGCCCCCAGCTATCATGAATTTATTTTCAAATAATATATTGAAAATAGTCTGGAAGCTCCTAAAAAATGTAAGCTTGGTGTTACTTACAGTCTAACAATTACATTCCCAATTACATTTAAGAAATTTGAGGGCCAGCAAGATGGCTTAGTGGGTCACCAAGACTGACAACCTGAGTTCGATCCCCAGGGCCTACATAATAGAAGGAAAGAACTGATTCCTGAAAATTGTCCTCTGACCTCTACATGTGTACCATGGAAGCATGGAAGGCATACACTTGCACGCACACACACACACACACACACACACACACAAATAAAAATTAATTTTAAAAAGCAGAGGTGAAAGCATATGCACACACAAAAACTTGATATAAATGCTCATAGCAGCCCCAGCCTATTACCATAACCACAAGGAAGAAACACCCCCAAAATTCATTGGCAGTAAATGAAAAGTAAAATGTGGTCAAGCCACACAGTGAAATATTATTATTCAGACAATTAAAAAGAATGAAATAACAATATATGCTACAACATGGGCAAACCTGGGAAACATTAGAAGCCACCCCAAGGACCAGGTATAGTATTTCATTTACATAAAATGTCCAGAAAGGGCAAATACCTAGAGATGAAGCACACTGTTGTTTGCATAGGGTGAGGCTGAGGGAATAAGAATGCAACTGGTCACTGGGAGAGAACTTTGGTTTGGTTTTTGTTGGTGGTGGTGATGGTGATGGCGATGGTGGTAGTTGTGGGGATGGTGATGTGGTGGCTTGTGTTTTTGAAGCAAGAATGCTATGTAGCTCAAACTAATCTAGACCTTTCAATTCAGGGTGACTTCAGATTCTGGATCTTTTCACCTCAGCCTCCTGCATGCTGAGATGAGCACAGTCCTTCATGCTGAGATGACAGGCATGTGTTGCTGCACACCATCCTGCATGCTGTGACAGGCATGTACTTCTACACACAGCCCTGCAGGATAAGGCTACAGGCATGTGCTTCTGCACACAGTCAGTGTTTCTTCTGAAAGAAACACAAATGTTCCAAAATCAGTTTTGACAGTCAGAGCACAACCATTTGAATGAACTGAAAAGCATTGGATCATACACTTCAAATGGGTGAACTATGGGGACTTGAGATAGAGCTACTTTAAATGCACATATCACATGTACCTTACAGTATAGGATATTCTTACGGTGCACTCAAATGGATGATGTCCTTTAGAGAACATTTTTAGAGAAATGAAAGGAAGGATTGGGCTACCTCCGGCGTTGTATTCTTCTTCTTCTCCTCCTCCTCCTCATCCTTCTTCTTTTTAACAAGAGAGACATTCTCTTTAAAGTGGAAGCAATTGTACAGTGCCTTTCACTTCAAGCTCCAGTCTCAAGCAGATGTAAATCAGATAGCTTTACAGCTAAAGAGTCAAAGAAAGAACATCAATTTAGCAAAACCAGAAATGAGAGCAACTGGATACAGTGAAGTACTTTCAAATTTTTTGACCTAACATGATAAAATATAGGAATTTAGTTGAGCTACAGAAATTTTACCCTGAAGAACACTGGAAAATGGGAAGAAATCTCTCCCTCATTGTTACATGTCTACCTGACAAGAGGCAGAATGAGTGTCCTGAGACCAGGAGGATCTTCTCCCTAGCCACACTTCCCTGAGGCAGGAACAAAATGCCCAACTTGTTTCCCATGGTTCCTGAGATGAACAAAGCCAGGACACAGAAGAGCTAGGAGCTGGCCTTGCTATGTGGAATGACTCTCAGTAAACAGAGTCTATTTGGTGCCATTAATGCTACAGAACCTTGGCTGGGTGGCCTTGAGATGACTGCTTGACTTCAGTAGAGACCAAGTTCTCAGTAGGAAAATATAGCCAGTCTCTGTATCTATGGGCCCCTTATCCAAAGACTCAACTAAGCGATCCAAAACACTAGGAAAATCTTGGGTAGCTATTGAGCATGTGCAGACTTTTATTCCTGTCATCATTGTCCAAATAATACAACACAACAACTGTGCAGTGCCAAGTATTACAGATAATTGAAAGGTGATTTGAGCTGTAGGTGAAATAATTAAACGATAAATATCCTTTAGCAAGGACTCCCCAAAACAATTAGAAATAGGTCTGAGGAAATGGCTCAGTCGGTAAAGCCCTTGTCTTTCAACCTGAGGTCAGATTTCTAGAGCCCACATATAAAGCTAGGGTGATGGTGTGTGCCGGTAGCCCAGCAATGATGAAGTGGGAAGCAGAGCAGGAAGAACACTGGCACTCGCTGGCTAGCCAGTATAGCCCACTTGTCAAAACTCCAGGTCAGTGAGAGACCCTGTCTCAAGGAAGATAGAAGGTGACTGAGGAAAGGCAACTCAAATTGTCTTCTGAACTCTACGAATAGAAGGCACATGTGTACATGTGGCAGTTTGAAAAGAAATAGCCACCATAGGCTCATATATTTAAATTCTTGGTCATTAGGGAGTGGCACTACTTGAGAGGGATTAGGAGGTGGGGCCTTGCTGGAGGAAGTATGTCACTGGACGTGGGCTTTGATTTTCAAAGGCCTAAGCCAGAGCCAGTGACTCTCTCCTCCTGCTGCCTTCAAATCAGGACATAGAACTCACAGCTACCATGTCTGCCTGCATGTTGGCCATGTTTCCTGGCATGAGGGTAACGGACTAAACTTCTGAAGCTATAAGCAAGCCCCAATGAAATGTTTTCTTTTTATAAGAGTTGCTATTGTTATGGTGTCTCTTCACAGCAATAGAACATGGACAAAAACAGCATGAGTGTGTGCTCATGTACACACACACACACACACACACACACACACAGAAAAGGTCTACTATGTGTCTCAGAAATCCCCCCATTTACTCATATCCAAAGAAGTTGGAAGTGGTAGATGAAGAAACACCAGTGTCAAAAGTTTATTGAAACACCCACTGTTCATTATATCAAAAAAGGGGAATGGAACAAAGTGCCCGTTGATAACTGGATGAATAAGGGAAAATGTGGTGTACATTCTCAGTGGAATAGTATTTAAACAAACAAATAAGGAAAGTCTGTTATCTGAAACAACTGGGGACAGATCCCAAGTAAAATAGTTCAGGCACGGAGATAAACACCACAAACTTTTGCCCACATGTGAAGGCTGCAAACTTGATTTCAGATAAACAAGATTCTATTTCAGAGAATAGAATAATGAGGTTACCAGACCCTGGAAAAGGCATGGGGGGTTGGGGAGGGTATGGTTAATAGGTGCAGGGGAGCAGCTGTATAAAGCAACTTTTCAAGTTCAATGGCACAGTAAAGTAAGACTGACAATAATTAACTGAATGATTCCAAACAGCTAGTAGGTAAGATTCTGAATGTCCCCAACACAAACAAACCATGTCTGTCTAAGGTGGTAGGTATGCCAGTTACCTTTATCCTACCATTCTGTACTGTATACATGTCAAAGCATCACACTGTGCCCCAGAAACGTAATTACTAGCTGCTCTAACAAATTACAATGAAGACTGGTGGCTTAAGTCAATATGTATTTATTCTCTAACTGTCCTGGAGGCCAGTGGTCCAAAGCATATAGGCTAAAGTCAGAAATGGGCAGGGCTGTTCCCTCCTACAAGTCTTCTTTGTATTTGGTGGCCTTACCCCAGTCTCTGCTTCCCTGGCCACAGTTGCAGCTCTTCTATAGTCAAATCTCCCTCCATCTGCTTCTTCTAAGGGCATTTGTGATTGCATTTAGGACCGGCTCTGAAAACAGAACAATCACAAGATCCTCAGTTTAGTTTAATCTCATTGGTAGAGTTCCTTTATCATATAATTAACAAGTTACAGGTTTGACAGATTAGGACATGGGCATTTGGAGAGGTTGTTATCCAGCCTACCTTGTGACATCAGCAGCATCGTTGTCTGTAGAATTGAAGACAGACACATGGACAAACCCCAAACCAATGGGTCAGAACTGCTTCCCTCCCCACTTTTGGTAGGAACTACAAAGTCTAAGCTGTCCAGAGAATGGGAGGTATAAAATACTGGGGACACAAATGCAACCTTCTACCCAGAGGCAGCTCACTGAAAAGGGCTTGCCTTTGGCCAGGAAAGATGGCATGAGAACAGGCTTGGAAGAAACTCAAACATAAGTCAAATTTGATCAGGAAGAAAGAGAAAAGATCATATTGATCAATACTAAGAATTAAAAAGAGAAGAGTCCCATTCAGCATCATGTGCGAGCTTTGACTCGTGCTCGGTCCTCCTCTCTGAAGGGAGACGGGATACTCCAACACTCTTTGTCCACGTCATCACACACCTGTGATGTAATAGGAAAGGAAACACTTGTGTGGACAGGGTGGTGCTACCCTACGCCACACTGGAATGGAAAAAGAAGCTCAGTGTGCGACATGGCCTGACCGAGAGGTGGTTTTACACAGGCCAAGTGTGTGTGTGAGGAGGAGGGAGCTGAGCTGGGGCCTGGCACGAGGGAGAACTCACCCTGATTAGTAGTTTCAGTAGGAGTAGCGAAACCAAAGCCAGTATGAGGCTGTGGGAGAGGAGAGAAAATCAACAGGAATGGCAGGCAGGTGACTGGCAGGTTTTCAAAAAAATGCCCAGAGGTGGGTTTTCTTTTATTTTGTGTAAGAGAAGAAGAATCTGGCCACCTCCGGAAGAAAACATCAGAAGAGCAAAAGGAGTGAAGCTGGAGAATGAGGTGGAATGCAGGAGCGTCAACTCACCAATCATCTTTGCCTGGGCACACTGTCTCCAGGATTAGTATGGTGGCTGGGAACACAGCTCCAGGATGGCCCCGAGACCACTCTCCCCTCTTCCTTGGTCCCTGTGTGAGGATAAAGGGACAAATCCTGGTATATTACTATAACATTCTCAGGGTTTGTTGAGAAAGTTAGCTGGCTATCGGAGCAGGGAAGGTGAGAGGTATCCCTCTAACCACCTTAGCCTCTTAGTAGAACTAATGATGTGTCAGCATATTAACAGGTAAGTGAGTTTGTTCACTGTGGCTTCAAGTTGTTAATAGTCAGTAAAGCAGTGTCCTTGAGTTCATGTATTGGCAATATTCTTTTCCATTCCCTGTAGAGTACAGTAGGGTTTGCTCTCAGACACAGAAGAAATTAGTAGGCAATTTGGGAGCAGATAAATTAGTAGGTGTTGTAGGATCTCTGGTGAAGGATGGAACCCAAGCTTAGATCCTCCAGCCCTCGGCTTCCATACCACGTGACTACTTCCACACCATTCAGCAAGCCTGTACCAAGATATGCTGTGTGCCCGCCACTCTGCCGAGTAGTAAAGGCACGAAAGTGGGTGAAGCTAAACTCCTGGTCCTTATAGAGGAGCTGTACAGAAATAAAAGCAATTATATTCATCAGAATTGCATCTTCTGCATCCTCAGACCCTGAACGACACAGAGGGAGGTCTGTGGGGCTCCCTGGGAACACTGCCAGTCTGAAAAAAAATTGAGATTTGTCACACAAAGAAAGAGTGAATACAGATTTGGATATCTAACTAGTCAGTGCCACAACAACCAACTCTGAAACAATATTGGGGGCTATCCCAAAGTGAAGACAAAACGTTATAGAGTCAGAAAGAAAGCGGGGGCAGGAATAGGCAACTGAAACAGTAAGCAGGGTATCTTTGTGGTGGGGATGGCAGCTGGGCTAGGTGTGCCTCTTTCCTAGCAAGACGTGAGAAGGAGGAAGAGGAAATGCCACCAGCTCCTTAAACCCCAGGGCTTGCAGCACGCACATGGGCACATTCACCCCACCTTATTGGATGACTCCAGTCACATGGTCAAGCTCAAAACCAACAGGTGAAGAGTATTTTCCTCCCTCCACCTTTCAGAAGATATTATAAAATCTAAGCTTTCCAAGGGATAAGGGGGCTAAAACGCGGGGATGTTGATGTAATTTTCCATACTAACATAGTCACTGAAGGTAGCTCTATCAACAATGTAAAGAGTGGTGGGGGGAAGAGGAATGGGTAGAGAAATGAACTGGATTATGACACCACAGATGTCCCACTTACTCTATTGTACGTTGAAAATTTTGTAAGTGGGGAGTGCATTAATGCAACTAACCAGGCAAACAGCACAGCTTAGCAACACATAACACTGCAGAGGGTCAGTTGTTTGCTCTCGTGATCTCATGGCTAACCGGGAGCCACAGCCCAGTACCGCTGCCTGGCATCTCATGAGAGCGTCATGCCACCAGCCCAGGAAGAGATCAAACTTCAAAGTTCAGCTTCTACTGCACACATAGGGCTTTTGCACTTTTGTGAAGCCAAAACATTGTAAGAGGAACCACTGTAAGTCAGGGACCATCTGTGGTTCATTTAGGAGATGAGGAAAACACAGCATTAGCAATGGAGAAGAGAGCAAACAAGATGTCTTAACTGCCTCTCCATGGGAAGTACTCTGACTCTGAAAAACAACTAGATGAAAACCCATCAGCGGGCACAGCCCGGTGTTATTGATTGAGCTGCACAGAGCTCTCGATTGCTAATGTTTCTTCCTCAGATGACAAGTGACATGACTGTTTATCTTCTGTCGTCCCTCTTAGACAGGATAATTCTTTGAAGACGCGTCTGAAAGATAAAGGTAAGCCCATGGATGGCCACACAGCAAGAGTCGTAATAGAGTTATTGCAGGGGTTAGAAGGCCAAGTGTAGTTCTGTTTTTTTTTTTTTGTTTTTTTTTTTTTTTTTTTACTTCTCCCTTGATAGTTTTCCCACGTATAACCCAGTTTGTGGCACTGCTGCCACACTTATAACTCTAACTTATTTTCCCTCACTCTTCTGTGGGTGAGTCTTATCTCATTGGATATATTAGGTTTATCAGATGCACAGATTCCTGCTTCTCTGGCTGGATACAATCAGTTGCCCAGTGTTTACCCTGAAGATCTCTTTATCTTTGTTTAGTTACCCTGACTGTATCACACAGTCAAATGTTATTTACTGTTTCCCACATGTGAGGCACCTGTTGGACTCAGTAGCCATAGTGCAGTGTCTTGGGTGGATGACGATAAGCTAGTTTGCATTCTTTCTGATGGTGTCAGCCATGCTGGGTGAACCACAAACTCTGCATCTATGTCCAATGTCAAAGCACTCTTCAGATCTCTGATGGAGGAGTGTCTATGTGTTACTTTCATTGCTTATTAAAAAACTGCCTTGGCCCTTTAATAGTACAGAAAATTAGGTAGGCGGAGTAGACAGAACAGAATGCTGGGTAGCAGGAGTGGGGAGACACTTCAGGCAGTTGCCATATGCAGTCGCCATGCTTCTCCTCTCTGAGATGGACGCAGGTTAAGACCTCTCCTGGTAAGCCACCCCTTGTGGTGCTATATAAATTACTAAATATGGGTTAAAGCAAGATATGAGAATCAACCAATAAAAAGCTACAGATAACGGGCCAGGGGCCAGGCAGTATTTAAATGAATACAGTTTCCATGTAATTATTTTGGGTAAAGCTAGCCAGGTGGCGGGACCAGCCCCGCCGTTCCCTTTTACAGATCTCCAACTCCTTTATGCTTTGTGACTGAAAACACCTCTCTCTCTCTCTCTCTCTCTCTCTCTCTCTCTCTCTCTCTCTCTCTCTCTCTCTTTCTCTCTCTCTCTCTCTCTCTGGTTCTACACCCTGTTAGCAGCTCTCCTTGGAAGGTATTCCAAAATTCTGGCATCTCCAACATCCTGGGGTCACCAATGAAATACAGGCTTCACCTTCACGGCTTCATACAAGGGCCTCTCTGGGTCTCTATGCAGAGACTTGATGTTTGGAACAGTTAGTGTGAGCCGTGACAGAAGCTTGTCCCTAGTCCCTGCATTATTTAATTGTCTTAGTTAGTGTTTTATTGCTGTGAAGAGACATCATGACGACAGTAACTCTTACATTGTGGAATAACCTTTTTGTACACTGTGAAGATGTCACTCTGGTTTAATAAAAAGCTGAATGGCAAATACCTAGGCAGGATTTCCAGGCACAGAGGATGCTGGAAAAAGGGGTAGTGTCACAGGGAGACATCAAGATGCAGAGCAAGCAGCATGGGCATTACAAAGCAAAGGTAACTGAGCCACTTAAAAGAACATAGATTAAAAGATATGGATTAATTTAAGTTATAAAAGCTAGTTAGAAACAAGCCTAAGCTACTGGCCAAGCCTTCCTAACTAATAAGAAGTCTCTGTATGGTTATTTGGGAGCTGGCCTGCAGGACAGGAAAATCTGCCTATTATACTCCTATAAAGGAAAACATTTCATTGGGGCTGGCCTACAGTTCAGAGGTTTAGTCTATTATCATCATGGCAGAAAGCAGGCAGCACACAGGCAGACATGATGCTGGAGACGTAGCTGAGAGTTCTACAACCAAATCATGAAGCAGAAGCGAAGCAAAAGACACTGTGCCTGACCTGAGCATTTGAAACTCCAAAGTCCACCTCAAATGACACACTTCTTCCAACAAGACCACAGGTACTCCAACAAGGCCACACCTCCTAATCCCTGTCAAGCATCATCACTCTCTAATGACTACACATTCAAATATATGAGTCTATGGGGGCTTCTTATTCAAACCATCACAACTGCTAAATGTTTTGGGGGTTTAGCATTACAGGAATTTTAGAGATGGGATTCAAATGTTAATGAGCCCACTTATCAGACTAATGAGATAGTGAAGGCACTAAAAATTGTTGAACTAGCTGTGTGCATGACATGAAAAAATCATTTGCATGACCCAGTGGTTGCTAGGGTCAAATAAGATAGTGCAGAACAGAATGTTTTTGATGCAGTAGCCTGTATCATGTCCAGATTCCCTTACCTTCTAAATCAAGGAAGAAATGACCTCAGATTATGATTCTTTTTAGAAATGATACTTTTTATTGTAAGTGACATTCAGTTCTCAGCAATGTAGTTGAATGGGGTGTTAACCAACAGCCAGTTAAGAGAGAACTCAAGATGGAACAGATAAACACTTGGAAAGAGGAAAGAGGCTGAGAGTCATGGGTTATGTGCTTGCTACACAAGTGTGAGCATCTGCATTCAGCTCTCTAGCACCCACATAAAAGTTGGGAGGTACTTGCCTGTAACCCCAGGGTAAGAGAATGGGGGTGGATAGAGCCGTCTGGCTGAAATGGTAAGCTCCAGGTTCAGTGAGAAATGAGGTCTCAAAATATAAAGTGGAGAGGTACCTGAAGACAGCATGCAGACATCAACCTCTGGCCTCCACATGTACCTGCATTGCCTTGCAGGTAAACACTCAATGAGAACTAAGGTCAGACTGTCAAAGGACAATTCTAGTGTGGAGGGTCAGGTCCAGCGGGTTTTCATTGTCATTGCTGTTGCTGTTTTCCCCAACGCTACCTGTCTTAGCTCAAGTTTCCTGTTGACAAAAGGCATGAGATAAGAATTAAGTGCTTAGAGTCTATTTGAGAGGTATGATCTTCTGACACAGAGTGGAGGGAAAAGACGCAGATGCCACATGACGTGTGATATTGCATGAGTACCATACACTGTGTGAGGTCACATATGAGCCATAAAGAGACATAGGTGGTCACTTCTCCAGTGCACTTGTTTGTTCACAAAGGATATTATTTTCTTTTTTCTTTTTAATGTTATACGTTCCTTTACCATTAATCTCTCCCCTACTTCCATCAACCTCCAAACATGCAGGGTTCAGTCTTTCATTTCCTAACCCTTTCCCCCAAAAGGTGCTACTTCCTACCCAGGCAGCTGGGGTAGGCGCAAGACTTCAGATTGGACCCACTTTTAGCTCTCTTTCCCCCCAGCCTGGAGCCAGGAAGGAACGGTGATGGAGAAATGGTTGGCACAAGGGCCTGAGGAGCACTCTAGCCTGAACTCTGCGTCTCCAGACCTGGCCCCTGTGTGGGAGAGTCAAGACATGACTGGCCAGACCTGTCGTGTCTAGCAGAGGCAAAACCCTTTCCCCAATAACCCAATTAAAGTTGTGGGTTTTCAGTAAGGCCATGCCTGGTGTTTTAAAGCTGTGGTTATGGACATGTTCCTAGCTCTGGCTCTCTACCAAGCTGGCTATCGAGGGTAGAAGAGAGAGGCAGTCCTTGCCTGCCTTGAAATTTTACAGGTTGTATCAGGAGAGCAGCCAGCCTGGGATAGAAGCAGCCAGGCCCAAAGGGCCACATATCATAGATGCTCCTGTTGAGTGGTACTCCCTAGAAGAGGGAATCTAGACCACAGAGCAGGTTCTGGGGCCCTTAGGATTCAGTGCCCATGCTCCAACAGGCTGGGCTGATTAAAGATGGGCACTGGGGACAAAAAGTGGGAGGTAGTGTGGTCAAGGGCATTACTACATTGGGAATATAGATGGGCAAGTAAGAGGTGGGAAGTTGTACCCTCAAGGAAGCTCTGTACCCTGATGTATATTCACATGGGATCTAGAGAAACTCAAAAGTAAGCAAACCATCCAAGTGCCTTGCTCTGGGGAAAGGCGAGAACATCTCCCCCTCTATTTTTATGGACCCAAGAAAGGAGCAAGGTGGGGTACAAGGGTTTCTCAGAGGAGTTAGGGGGTATACAGTGCACATCCTTTCCTCCCCCTTGGACCTGGTGCCTGCCTGAGCTGAGCTGCTCTGTCCAGCTAACACAAGCTGCTGGAGTCACGTAGATCCTTCCAAGGGTTCCCTAGCAGGGACCTGATGTGCAGCCCTCTCTGGATGGTGGTGGGGACTAGGTGGTCAATAAGGCCGGCCATGGAGCACATAGGGACTCAGGTGCTTGGTAAAAGCTCTGTGTGTGCCCTGGGTCTGCCATAGTCAGCACGAGGCAGTATTCTGAAGGCACAGCGCCTCTGCTGAGATCAGGCCTACATCCACTGCATAGAAGTTGCCGTTGGCCTGGGGCTTTGCAAGGTCCTCAGGCACCTCGTGGAAACACCAGCTAGAAGAGTTATGGTGAATCAGAGTCCCTCCGGCCCTCGTAATCATCCCTGAAGAAGGGGAACACTGCCTGAATTATCAAGGGGATCATGGCCAAGTAGGTGTAGGGGCTTGTCATGCCATAGGTACCTCTTCTTCCTCCTCTTGGGGGTTTCAAGGGAGACTCGGCCTTTGGAGGCCTCAGACAAGAGTTGTTGAAAGGCGCCATACAAGAGAGGAATCCCTCTACAAAAGATGTTCTAAAAAGACACATTGGCAAATCTGTACCGTGGACCAGCCTGCAAGAGGAGGCGAGGGAAGAAAGACTTTTGGCTTTCCATCACTTGTTTGCCATTCAAAAAATTCACTTCCCTCCATTTCCAGGTTGACTCGTCTGTCCCCTTGGCAGTTAGTTCAGGACATCAGGTCATACACCCCACAGCAGTGGCAGGAGTAGTAAAGTCTCTAAGTACTCAAGTCGTTAACCAGACCACATATAAAGAGCCCAAAAAGAGGGGCCAGATCCTAGACAGGCAATAATGGAACTCAGGAAATGAAGCCATGTAGACTCAAGCTGAGGTGTGGTTGTAGCACCTCTCAGAATGATGTCATGTCCGGGAATAGTCTCTCAGAAAGTTTGGCACAGTGGGGCTGAGGTGAATAAACAGCCAGGGTCCAAGAGACTAGGGCACCAGAAGAATCAGAAAAGGCAGATAAGTATTCTATATAGACTTCTTTATTCATTGTCTTTTGGTGCCTACTAGGTACCAATAACCTGCTAGACTGTGAAAGTCAAAATAAATAAATAATCTGGGTGGTGGTGGTGGCACATGCCTTTAGTCCCAGCATTCAGGAGGCAGAGGCAAGCGGATCTTGGTGAGTTCAAGGCCAGCCTGGTCTACAAGAGCTAGGTCCAGGACAGGCTCAAAAACTACAGCAAAACCCTGAGTTGAAAAACAAAAACAAAAGACAGTTGACCTCCAGATATGCCTGCCTCTACCCCCTGAGTGCTAGGATTAAAGATGTGTACAACTGCTGCCCAGCTCAAAATATTTATATAAAGATACAAAAACAAGGTTGGGGAGATGGCTCCGTGGTTAGGAGTGTTTTCTGCTGTTGCAGGGGACCCAAATTCAGTTCCCAGAACTGTGAGGTGTCTCACAACTTCCTGTAACACTAGTTCCAAGGGATCCAACTTCTTTGGCCTCTGTAGGAGCCTACACTCATATGTATATACCCATACTTATAATTAAAGTTAAAAATAAAATAAATCTTTAATTTAAAACTACACAGAAGCAAAGTGAGTGATCAATGGAACAGAATAGAGAGCTCTGGGGAAAATGCCAGTAAACAGGAAAACATTGTGAGGTGGTGAGAAGAAATCCTAGCAATTAGAGAGCAACTCTGAGAAGTAAGGGCATAGAAGCATGTGAAGAAAGGGGGGGTCTAGAGTCACTGCTCTGCATAAGTGGGGTGTACTTAACTCTACACTCAACTTCCCAGTTAGTAAAACAACATCTATGCATCCCTTACTGAAGACAGGAGGAGGCTCATCCTTAAATAGGACATCCACTCCAAGGGACAAGGCAAGCACCATTTAAGTTCCTCAATTTTAAACTAGTATCTAAGGAAGAACGCGTCCAAGGGTTGTTAATTAGTTTAACCATCTGTGTGGTCAGGAGCATTAGGTCTCTCAAGGCTGCTCGTGTTCATTGTCTCCTCTGGATGGAGGAAATTACTCAGGAGAAAAGGCTCTAAGCTAAGCAAAGTCTGCTCCCAGCTGACCGATGTACTAAATAGATGACCCTTGTCACGTAACTAAGGACCTGGGATTTAAACAGAAAGGAAGTGAAGTGATATCATTAAGACTACACCCTCTTTCCTTCTACTGCATAGCTTGGAGGTTTGATTTTTTTTAAACGTACAGAATATTCAAGCTTAACTGGAACTTAGAGAGCATCTAGTCTCCATCATTTGTCCTTTGTCTTGTTACTAGGATTCCAAAGGGCTAAAAAAAACCAAGATAGCATGAAGCCAACTGCACTATCAATTGAGAATACTATCAGGTTTCAGATTCCCAGTTCAGGACATCCCATCTTATCCTGAGGCTCCCTTAGAACTAGCCAAGAGTTTCCTTAACCCAGCACACTAAATACAGAAATTAAAATTATAAGCCGGGCGGTAGTGGCTCACGCCTTTAATCCCAGCACTGGGGAGGCAGGGGCAGGTGGATCTCTGTGAGTTCGAGACCAGCCTGGTCTACAAGAGCTAGCTCCAGGACAGGCTCTAAAGCTGCAGAGAAACCCTGTCTCAAAAAACAAACAAAAAATTATATTATAATCTGCATT
This sequence comes from Arvicola amphibius, assembly GCF_903992535.2. Classification (NCBI taxonomy): domain Eukaryota; kingdom Metazoa; phylum Chordata; class Mammalia; order Rodentia; family Cricetidae; genus Arvicola; species Arvicola amphibius. Next base: position 6,068,427 of record NC_052061.1, on the reverse strand, counting down.
CTCCCTCAAATTTCTATCTTTTGGTCCATGAGATATTTAGTAAGATTATCAAGGTTTAGACCCCAGTCGAGTGTCCTCAAAAAAATTCAACTAATGTTCCAGCTAACTACACGTTTCTTGTTCAAAATGTCCTACCTCTAGTTCCCAGAAATTTTCTCACGCGTGAGCTCCCTTCTCTGCTCTGGTCCCACGCTTCCTCCTGACCCCAGTAACTGTGGAGGCTCTCACGAACAGTCACACAGGCCAGGGTTCAAGCTGGAAGATGCTGGAGTTACAGTCTTAAGAGCTGGGAGAGGACAGAAGAGCTAGGTCATGGTCATGCAGACCCTTGAATTTTACTGGCGGGCAAACTGAAACGAAGAAAAGAGAGAAAACAGTATAAGCGCAGCAAGGCTATGTTCTGATGCTCTGTGTAGTCTTCACCATAACTGTCTTTCTATCAGGAAAAAACTGTTTCTGTCAGCGAAGGGCTCAACTGAATGAAGTCAGAGCCAGCCACGGTGAACCAAGCTGCCACAGAAACAGTTGTGGGTTTTTTAAATAATTTATAAAGATGCTGCTGATCCCCACCCATATTCTTGGGGCATTACAATTTAGGTGCCTTCCAGTCCAGTTCCAATGGCCCTTGTGGGCCTCTTCCCCATCTGCCTAGCCCAAGTACTATTAACCACTTGGGCTGGGATATTAAAGCCCTGATTCCCAGTAGCCCTGCATCAATGACTGACTGGCAGGATGATATACTATACACTGGCCTCAGCCCCTTTGATGGGAGAACTCTGAAATATGCTTTCTACTCCAGATTAAGCTTCAGTGGGAAGTAGCTGGCTCTGTAAACACTGTTTCTAGTTCCTCCCATTCCCATGTCCTCTCTACCCTCCTGCTGGTACTTCCTACACCTCCTAAGTCACCACTTGTACTTGAATTGTGCCTCCAGGCCTAGTCTAGAGAACTCAAAGAGGGTTTAAGAAATGTGAATTCCCTCTGACTTTGAGAATGCTGTGCACTCTCAGGTAGGTGTTAAAAGGAACTTCAGCAACTTAAAACCTTTCTCATGGTCTGGCAAGACTGGGTGACTTCTCAACTTCAAGATAGCCATTCTGGGGTTCCTACCCCTACCATCATGTGGCTCTAATATCAAATATGTTGGACCCCGTTCCAAAAGGAACATGGAGAAAAGTGAAAGTAAATAGAAAATTTTGAGACTTGCTAAGAGCCAAGACTGGCAATGTTGTATATTACTTCCTTCAATACTGTATTTGGGCAGAATTCTGCCATATGATCTTACTGAAAGCAGGAGACTAGGATTTATACCATTTTGTGTCCGGACAAAGGAAGGAGCATGGTGAAAACACACTGTTGTCTTTATGACCGGCTTCCAGCACGTTGCCTGGAACTTAGAGTCATGGACTCTGATTTGCAGGCATCACCCAATCAGGAGAGAAGTACTGCCTGGTAGCAGCAACTCTTCCCAGCCTTTGCCCTCAGCTCCTGTAGATCCCACTACAAAGCCTTGGATAGCCTTCAGTCATTTAGCTAATGGACGGTATTTGAATACCTTCTCTGTGCCAAGCGATATGCTAATCACCAAAGAAAAGCCATTTACTAAGAGGAGTGATGGTCGGCTGTTGCAGTGAGTGTCCCTGGGGACCTTTGCTCATCATGTAGTGGGAACTGGGTCTATGTTACCAGCTCTCCTGGAGGCCCTGGGCCTTCCTTCAGCCCTAATTCTCTACGCTAAGTCAGTCCTGAATCTGGACTTGTGCTAGACTAAGCTTCATTCTCGGGGTTCTACCAAGTTCCATTTCCTCTGGGACAGCATCTCTCAAATCTAGATGGTGTCTAGAGATTGCTTTGTTCTGACTCACTCTGACTCACTGGTCAGCACACTATGGCCCACAAACCAAAACTGGCTCCTCAGCACCTATTTTTTTTCTAGCCTGTGAGCCATGAATTTTTTTTTATATTTTTAAATGGATGAAAAATACAATTAAAAAATAGTATTTCAGGACATATGAAAATTATATGAAATTTAATTTGACTGTCTACAATAAAACTTTATTAAAATATAGCTATGCCCATTCATTTACATATTATCTGTGACTGCTTTCACATGCATCGGAAGAGTTGAATAATTGCTGACAGAGACCATATAGCTCATGAAGTCCAAACTGTTTATGATCAGGACCTTTACAGAAAAATTCTGACAACCTATGTTGTAGCTGAAGATTAGTATTTTCTTTGATTATGAATGAAGACAACCAACCACAGGACCTGAGACATTTTTACCAACAGAATTCTCAGACATCCTCAGTTGCCACGTCTTAAGATGTTACTTTAACTGATTTTTCAAAAGTAGAACAATTGTTAGCGCATTCATTTTTGTCATTTTTCATAGAGGGTCTTACAAAGCCTGTGTTGGGCTTAAATTTTCTGGGTAGCCGAGGGTGACTTTAACCTGACCCATCTACTTTCCTCAAGTGCTAGGATTATAGCTGTGTACCACCATCCCAAGCATATATGGTGCTGGGACTTGAACCCAGCACTCAAGCAGGCCAGAGATACAGTCTACCAGTTAAGCTATGATACTATTCCTAGACCTATATTTTATCTAATCACTCTAAAATGTTAAAAATAGATATATAGATAGATGGATGGATGGATAGATAGAGAGAGATAGATAGATAGAGAGATAGTTAGATAGAGAGATAGATAGATGCTAAGAGCAAGAGATCAACTCAGTGATAGGGTGTGTGCTTAGCATTCTAAATTCAGTCCACAACATGGAAAGATAAATAAATAACATAAACTTACACTATTATGTCATAGAGTTGCAGGTTTAAAAAAAATTTACAACTATTTTTAATATGATTGCAATCTTATATATTTTGGTTTGAGCATCTAAAAAAATAAAATATTTCTCTGGCCAGGCACATGAATAGTCCAGTAGTAGCAGAACTTGGAGTGGGGGAGGGTAGTGCAGGAGATCCACTTAGTTCAGAAGATTGAGGCTAACCTGAGCAACATCATGAGATTCTATCTCATAAAACAATTACTCTGCAGGGAAAAGAGAGCTCATTGTCAGTGTCCTGATTCCCAGCCCCAGCCAGCTCCACACCAGGTTCGGGCCATCTACTTGTATCCAAGCTACTCACTGGGAACGTAGAGTTTTTCCAGAAGCACAGCTGGTGTGATCTCTCTGATCCCATGTTATCACTTGATATTTGGAATTATTGGCAGAATTCAGTTCTTTCCTCCGACCCCATTATGGTCCCCATCGTTGCCTAGACAAAGGTCCTACTGTGTCCTTTGACCTCGGCACCTTTAACTCCCCAGCCACAATTATCTAGAAAGAAGGGCTTTAACACTGGATGGAGCCCACGGACTCTAATAGAGACCCTGGATGTTCACTTCCAGGATGAACTCATAGAGATACCTCTGCCTCGGGACTGATGTACTCACAGGTCTGCCCCACCATGCTCAGCTCAACTTGAGTGTCTTTTAAAGCATTCATCCAAACAGATTATGGAGGCCCTCTGTCTGCATTATGACCTGAAAGGCACTCCTTTTCTTCTGTTGCTTTGATGCACACCATTTTCACTTCTACTGCATTTTCTTCTAAAAAAAATAAGTCTCATTTCACCCCAACAATTCTGTAAAAGAGAAAAGAGAGCAAGAAACTAAAGTTAGGGTAGTTTCCCTCACCCGAGGCACCTTGCATAGACTCCTTAAATTCTGATGTTATTCATCCTCTCAGTGTTTCTTATGTCACCTACCTGAGTTCTGGCCTCACTTGATCGTGTCCGAACAGTTTTAGTGTTTCCTGGATAACACCAAGTCACAACCACAAAGTGGGCATTGCTACAATAAGACATTGACGGGACTTTAAAGACAGAATAACTGGCTGGTAGATAACGAGCCTGAAAGTGGGGAATAACACTGCACACTAAAGGGGCTGATAGTATTGATCTGCCTGCTAGGCCTGGTGGGAGGATGAGCTCACTGGCAATCGCAGAGATCTTCCCCGTGAAGGAACATAAATGATAGCACATTTGAGATTCACCTCGCTCCCTTTGGGATGACTCTTCTTGGAGTGGGTTAAATGGCCGTCTGGATGTCATAGCAACCAAGATCAGCCTGGTGGAGTCTTCACTCCTAGATTCCATGTGAGGTTCTATATTTTTAACTCAGTCATATAGCAGATGTATCTTTCTTTAAAAACAAAAGTCCAATGAGAGAGCTTTTGGCTTTTGGGTTACTGTAAGGAAAGAGGAACACAGAGAAACTTCTGAATGCCTTCAAAGACTTCAGCTACATCCAGCATTCTTATCTATAACTCCAGAAAGCATGGACAAAAATGTCACCCTAACACAATTAAAGATGGTTAATAGCAACTCAGTCTTGTGGAGGCTGCAGAGAGGCCACCCAGGAGGTACAGATTTTGTGGTTCTTACTTAGCATTCGCTTCAACGCCATTGAAAAAAGAAAGAGAGAAATCAGCTCCCTCTCACCCTCTTCCATAGGCAGACCATAAGGGAAGGGTTTCACGGATTGTTTACACACTGTCATGTTACTACTGCTCTCAGTGCTGTCTCGCCAGTGTTCTGATGTTTGTGTGAGCATCGTGCGCTCGCCAAGCAAGCGTTTCTGATTTCTGACAGTATCTGTGCTGAGCCATGCACTCTCTCTCGAGTCACTCATGGAAGACAAACAAATGAATGAAATGATTTATTCAGGGTCACACAGCTTGAGAGTGGCAGCAGAGATTGTCCCCGCTCCTCTTGACAGCAAGCCCACACCTCTACCTAATCTGTCTTTCTGCCCTCCATGTTGAAATCCAGGCACAAGCTCTTATGTCCTTATTTCCTGTGTTTTATTTTCTCTGTGCTCTAACCAGCTAAGCTAAGCATGCACTTAGCTATAGAAAACGCTGGAGGAAGGCTGTGGTGGAGGCAGAGGGTCCTTCTGCTAGTGCCCAAGACAACGCAGCCTTGCCGGTGTCCTGAGAATACCTCTGGGGATACATAAGAACCTTTTGACAGAAAAAAATGAAGTTCACCTTGCTATTCTAAATGCTTGCATTTCCCTCCCAACCCTCAATCCTGTCCTCCTCGAGGCATTTGAAAGAGAAAGATTTAAAATTGCTTGGAAATTGAAGCAAGATTGCTTGGTTATTGATTCAAATTCTGCCAGATCTGACTCAGAGCTGTCTCCCTTGTTGCTGCCACCAGCTCTGATGGCTAAAGAGGGATTTTGAGGATTTGGCTTGTAATCAAATGACCCAAGAATCCTTCCTGCTTCCCCACTCCAACACAGGGAAATTTAATATTTTTCATTCCAGCTGAGTTCTCGCTGCCAGGATGGTAATTGGGATTTCAATTGGTCCCCCTGCAGTCAAGAATTTTGCTTAACATAATATTTGAGTTATTTGCTCTTGTGTCTTAACAGAAAACAGTAAACAACATTTGAGCAGCCACGGGATAATGAGGTGTGAGCTTATCCAGCTCCGTGGCAGGAAAGCACAATGTAGTAGCCCAGGAACCACTGCTACTGAGGCTGTGATAGGGACGATGCTGTAGCAGAGAAATCCTGCACTTTGTGTCAGCTTCCCCACAAAAAAGAACCTGGGTCTGCCGATCTTACAAGAAAAAAAAAGATTCTAGGTAGACAATAAGATAATAGTAATAGCAGCCTGCTTGCGTGCTAAAGGGTTTGAGAAATAATCATACAGACCTGAATCTACCTATTTTCTAGGCTTTCTTTAACAAATTTTCTCTGCTTGGTTTCTATGGAAACTGGAGACTGCATATGAGCTAGATATTCTCAGTAGTCTTTCCTAGCAGATGTGACCATTTCCCATTTCTCTAAGTGATGTCATATTTTAACCACTAAGATCAAAAGAAAAAAGTCTATGCACAATACTCTCTGAACCATTGACGAGGAAGGTCAATGTTGACGCTTGCTGTGGTCTGGAACAATATAAAGCACACACCTTAACTCAGTCCTCCTTTTAGATTTATTATCTTTAATAATTATTCAGGGGACCTCCAGGAAAAAAGAAACCTCTTTATGTCTTTCCAATATAGAGCACTGAACTCCGGGGCACAGTTGTGTGTGTGACCAAAATGCCGAGAGAGCTGCACCTGTGAGGCAGCTCCACGAGTAGCACACCAAGAAGATGACATTAACTAAGGCTAGAGGGCCAATGAGCAAAGACAAGGGCTAGTGTCCAAAAGCCAGAACCAACCAAAATCAGTCACAACTGTCATGAAGATGTCACACAGGAATTAAGACCATGAAGGAGTGCTATTTGGTAGGTACTGGTGGAGACTCCAGTCAGTACATCTCTTTTCCCAGTCTTAACCGGGCCCGTCCCTACTTGGCTTATGAGATCAAGCATGCTCAGGGTGGTATGGGCACAGATGGCCTTTCCTTTCTGTTGCTCTCCTACCTTCTGTCAAGACTTCCTATTGACTAACCCCACATTATGGTCAGGTGACAACAGACCCCGAGAAATAAACTCTTCCAAGGGAACAGAAAAATGCAGAGATGGACCTAAAGACAAACCAGCAACTGGGCTCACAGACTTACCACACTTATTTCATAGTTGAGAAACTGAGAACACAAAGATGATTTTCTTAAAAAAAAAAAAAAAAACAGCAAAGTAAGCAGGCATGCCATTAGCCACCTTATGCTATCTCTCCGAAGAAGGCTATTTTTTTCACGCATTCCTACATTGTGTGCCCTTCACATAAATAAGCCCAGTTAAACACCAGTTGGAAGAGACTGAAATCTGAAAGCTACCCATCGGTGAGGTTCTAAACATTTATGTGTAGTTGCAACTCCAAATGATTCATCCTGATGAATCCAGTTATAAAGGTATGAAAAGGACCACTGGGTTACTATTAACACAGATTTGGGAGTTTGGAGAATCCTCACCTCCTACCTCATCTGCTAGAGAACTGGACTGTTAGATTGCTATAAGCAATGATAGGAGGGAAGGGTAAACATGCCCAGTTCCTATTTTCTCTTCTCATGCTAGACCATCTGATCTGCTGCTAAACTAGTGAGGGAAACACATCAGGAAAGAGCTAAGGTTTCTGTGAACTTCATTCTTTCCCTGAAATGGGGTGGGGGAACTCGTTGGACTGGGGACACCTTGTCAAAGCATGGAGAGAAATGTTCCATCTGATAAGTAGGCTTGACCTCTATTGAAGTCATTGATATTTTCAGACAGCATATAAAGATCTGAAAATAAAGATTTTTGTTACCACCAGTGGAGGGAGCATTTTAAGATAAATGGCTTCTCTTTTTCCCCTTTCAATTCTTAACAGGAGGAAGTCCTATCTACATTAGAAGATGGATACTCAAGTGTCTTAGTTAGGGTTTCTATTGCTATGATGAAACACCGTGACCAAAAGGAAGCTGGGGAAGAAAGGGCTCACACTTCCACACTGTAGTCCATCACTGAAGGAAGCCAGGACAGAAACTCAAGCAGAGCAAGAACCAAGAATCAGGAGCTGATGCAAAGGCCATGGAGGAGTGCAGCTTCCTGGCTTGCTCTTTTTCATTACAGATCTGTATAAGCATGGCCACTAATAACCAAGCAACATATCCAATACGTGGCTGTCTAGAAATCTCTGCTGACATTGTTAATCTAAAACTCTTCACTTTAGCCTCAGGCGAATTTCTTTAATAAAGGCAGAAGGCAGCCACAGTCGTTGCCAGAATATCACAAGAATCGTCTCTAGGTCTCTAAAACCAAATCACCCTCAGCACCACTGTCTTCCATGCTTCTACTGGCGTAGTCCATTAAACCTGCTTAAAGCATTCACCTGCTTTCCTAATCCAAAATCCACATTCTTCCAAACAAAAGCTTCAGGCCTAACAGAGCAATACCTGGTACCAACTTTTGACTTAGGGTTTCTATTGCTTGAAGAGACACCATGACCACGGCAACTCTTAGAGGGGACGGTGCAATGAGCCGTTGGTCTGGTCAAGGCTCTGGCCTCTGACACAACTTCATCAATAAACTCTCACCGAAAATCCTCTTGGATGTGCTACTGTTGCCCTAAGTCATGGAAATCCTGTGACTATCACATGCTCCAGAAGGTCATAGATGGAGTAGATGTTAGGGTGGACCAGGGCTAGGATGTGTGTGTGGGTAGTAGCTGAGCTGGTTAGTTCAGGCCACTGGGACCGCCCTACCTCAGGTGAGGGGCCAGTTCTCCCGTGCCACCAGAGCCAGATCTCCCATGCCTGTGGTGAGATCTCTCCCTAGTGCAGGGACCAGTTCTCCCATGGGGGACAAAAATAGCTTTCCTACTCTAGTGTCCAGCAAGGGGCAAAGCCAGTGAAGGGTGGGGCCAGCTCAGCACAACCCTTGGATTTCAACAGGCATGGTTCCAGTGGGCCCCTGTGATAACACAAACCATGGACATCAACATTGACCCCAATTGCATAGGATCATGAACCGAGACATGGCCCTCAGCAGCAGCTAAGACCTGGAGGACATCATGGTCCTGGGTGACAGTTTAGGCCACTTATATCGGCATGGTCCTAGTGGCAGCACAGCCATCAGACACCATTGTGGCCTAGACCCTGGGCATCTGTGTGGCCTATGGTGACAACATGAGCCACAGACATCAACACAGACCCCAGCTGCAGTAGGACCATGAACATGATCCTTGGCAGCAGCCCAGGCCTGGATGTTACCATGGCCCCATGTGGTAGAGCAGGCCACTCAGATAGGCATGGTCCTAGTGGCGGTGTGACCCTCAGACACCAACGTGACCCCAGGTGGTGGCCCAGACCCCTGGCATTGGCATGGCCTTAGATGGTAACAGGAGACATAGACACCATCACAGATCCTTGCTGCAGTAGGGTCACAGACCAAAATATGGCCCTCCACTGCTCCCCCAGCCCGGACATCACCATGGTACCCTGTGGCAGCACAGGCCACCCATCTATGACTCTGCCTGGAGCATGGCTCTCAGATGCCAACGTGGCCTCAGGCGGTGGTACAGACTCCAGGTATTTACATGGCCTTTGGTGGTAACAGGAGCCATGGACCTCAACACTGGCTGCAGTAGGGCCACAGACGCAGAAACGACCTTATGCTACTGCCAAGGTCTGGACATCACCACAGCCCTGGGTGGAAGCACAGGCCAATCAGATCAGGACGGCCCTGGCAGTAGCATGGCTCTCGAACACCATCATGGACTCAGGTGACTGACCAGACCCTGGGCCTCTGCATGGCCTTCAGCGGTTACTGAAGTCATAGACATCAACACAAAGCCTGGCTGCTATAGAGCTATGGAAAGTTCTACATCTTGACCCATAGGCAGCAGACAGTAAGAGACCCTTGGCCTGACTTGAGCACTTGAAACCTCAAAGCCCAGCTCCAGTGACACACTTCCTCCAACAAGGCCACACTTCCTAATAGTGCCACTTCCTATGAGCCTATGGGGGCCTTTTTCACATTCAAACCACTACAACAAGGACGGTCTGTCTTCCTTCACAAGTGATCCAAAGTTAATAATCCATACAGGGAAACCCGAAAACTATAAAACATAAAAAAGGGGGTTTACTTTTCTTGAAGTTATGGGACAGTTTGAACCAGTAACCTAACTCTGATCTCAGAAAGCAAGTAGCCTCTGGGAACTGGGGTGGGCAGCGTGCAATCCTCCCTGCCACTCCTACACCTACAATGTTTGCCAGAACCACTAAAACTGAAAGTAGAGTTGTTAAAAACAGGAATGGATATTTAAGGATGAAGAAGCCTCAAGACCCGTTCTTTCGCCATTGATGCAAAACACATTTTAGGACCAGAGTATCTGTAGCTTTTTCCAGATGATTGACTAATGACAGAGAAAGTCCACAACCTCTATACCCACACTTCCGCTATGGCTAGGTTCAGTTGTGTAGACCCTGATATGGATGAAGTACTAGTTATGAGTGCCAACTTAAGAAGGAAGGTTCTTATTCATTCAGAAAGACAAAGGAGATCATGATGCAACTTTTCAAAGCAGACAATTGCCACAATTTGCAGAACCTATAGAGTAACGCTCTTGCTAATAACCTGCCTGATGTCCCTTCATAATGCATTTCCCTCTGTTTTTATGCTTCCAGTCATTCCTTCACATGACAATAATTTTGTAATTTTTTTCTATTAATAATTAGGAAAAAAATACAAAGCCAGCCCCATCCTTAGCTAGTCAAATTCACTTCTTTATTTTTGGCATAGGTCAGAAAAAAAGTTTCCTTCAGCATTACAACTGGTTATTTATAGTGAGGTATCCATTTTTAGGGCTGTGGTCTAATATGGAAAACCCTCTCAAGAGTCTCTCTTCACATGAGCTAAGAGAGTTCAGCGTACTCGGATTTTCTTGTGATGTGACTGATTTCAGTTCATTCTGAGAGAACAGTACCCATCACTTGCTGATGTCCTTGTTTCTTTACACTGGATGACTTAGCCCAGAGGACTATGGGAACTTCCCTAGATGCCACAAGTATGCCCATTATACCCGAACTGATGCATCATCCATTCAGCTTCTGCTTAGGAGTGCAGGGAATATGCAATGGCCACTGAACAGTCATGCAATAGAAATGACATTGAAAAGAGGAAAGTTGGCATGAAAAGAGATGGTGGACCTCAGACTTTAGTGAAAATATTTTTCTTTGGCACTGTTCACAAGACACGAGACCATGTAAACTGCTAGAGCCCCTTTCAGGTTCCTTAGTGGGGAGTTATGCAAGTGAGGGAGCCTGGAACTTAAATCTAAGCTTTCTTAGTTTTGTGATTCATTTGCCTCTGAGTTCATCACTGGCACAACTGCTATTGTTACAGTATTATTATTATTATTATTATTATTATTATTATTATTATTATTATTACTGGGAACTTCAAGATATAAATAGACCTTGGACCACAACAGACTGTCAATTGATTGTGTGTCTCAGCATCTTGATCACCACTTGATTCTCAGAAGGCTTCCTTAGAGGAAATGGGCTTCATGATGGCTTTGGAGACTATTACATTACTTTAAACACATAACTGTGTCTAGATTTTAACTGGCGAAGGTAAAGAGCTACAAGTTTCCAGGACACAGAAATCAAGGTGATACAGAGGATATTTGATAAATTCATTATTTGCTACTATTATCAGACTAAACGGAAAAGATTTTGATGATTCAGATTATGGTCAAACCTATTTGGTTATTGAAAACTTAAAAGTAGCAGAGAGAGGGGGCTGGAGAGATGGCTCAGAGGTTAAGAGCACTGACTGCTCTTCCTGAGGTCCTGAGTTCAATTCCCAGCAACCACATGGTGGCTCACAACCATCTGTAATGAGATCTAGTGCCCCCTTCTGGCGAGTAGGCATATATGGAGAAAGAACACTACATACATAATAAATAAAAATTAAAAAATGTTTTTAAAAAGGTAGCAGAGAGATTTTCCTGATTTTGTTCTGGTTTATGGTTTGTTTAAAAAATAAGAAAGAATTACAAATCTATTTACTTAGGGGATTTTAGTTTCTGGCCATGTTGGTAAAGTGGCCTCTCTACCTACATCAAATTATCCTACAGAAGAAAGCTTTCTTTTCCTTTTAACATGAAAGTTAAAATGTTTCTTACCCAGGCTAGTGAAAAACAGAACTCTCTTCTCTCATGAGAAGCCAGCTGATCTTAACCCAAAGAATTGATACAAAGAAATAGTACCATTGAGGGAAGTCTAGATTTTCTTATAACAAATTCTAATGGAAGAAATATCTGAGACAGGGGACAGGTTTCTGCTACAGGTTGCATGCAAGGCTCCCAGAAGGCAGACATGCTGCCAAAGCTCCGCCCCCCCCCACCCCATCATCAGCCAGCATTGATTCCCCTGCCCTCACCTAGCCCTGAACAGACATTCACAAAGATGCCACCAATCTTGGTGTTGAAGAAACACATGACCTTGGCTGAATTCTGTCCATGGTAACAGTGACAAGTCTCTCAGGTTCCCATGGCCACGGCCTACCTGTCTTTCCGGGTCTGAACCTACTGTGTAAGCCAGTGTCTCGGGCTGAGGATGGGAAAGTCCATGTGCCATGAACACACAGCTGTGAAAACCCTTCCTCCACCCTCAGCACGACAGCTGAGAGCCGATGACAAGATTGCCTGGCTGGAGAGCATGAGAAATGGGCTTTGCTTCCACGCTAGAGACAGAAGTCCATCTCTTTACCCATCTACAACAATCCGTCGGGATTTTTCCAGACCTCACCGGCAGGGCCATTTCTTCTTCATGACTTTCCACTTGTTATCGAGAAATGAATTACTTTTTACAGTGACTCATAGTCAGTCTGTCCTTGTCCACCCTGCTGGTTTCTGTTTCCATCAAATCTATGCTCTGTAAACACTTACTGGATAAGATAGTTAATGTTCATTGCCAGTTGACCAGATTTGAAATCACGTGGGAGACACACCTCTGCCTGTGCCACTGACTCTCCAGAGGGCTGTGACAGTGCAGGGAAGATTCACCCTGAATGTGAGAGGCACCATCCTGTGAGCTGAGGTCCTGGACTGATTAAAAGAGGGGAAGCAGAGCCGGGCGGTGGTGGCACACACCTTTAATCCCAGCACTCGGGAGGCAGAGGCAGGCAGATCTCTGTGAGTTTGAGGCCAGCCTGGTCTACAAGAGCTAGTTCCAGGCCAGGCTCTAAAAAAGCTGCAGAGAAACCCTGTCTCGAAAAACCAAAAAAAAAAAAAAAAAAAAAAAAAAAAAAAAAGAGGGGAAGCAGGAAGCTAGCCTCAGAGTTCATCTCGCTCTGCTTCTTGACACAGGACACACGTGACCAGCTATGTAGCGCTTCTGCTACCAAGCTCCCCACTATGATGGACTATACCTTCAAACCTGGAGCCAAAGTAAACACATCCTTCCAATTCACTTATTTTGTCAGGTATTTGGTCACAACATTGAGAAAGATGATCAATACGATGGGTAAATGAACAAATGGCACTTTGGGATCCGGGAAGAAATCCAGGCACAGCTCTGTGGAAAGTGCATAGAGAGGCTCTGGGGAGCTTGGAGGGGATCTCAGGATGCAGCATCGCCCGAGCAGCGGAAGCCTTAACAAGACAGGGGGCTGTAAGCACATACTGACATCTAATAAAGCCTGGGTGCTCCCGATTAGTAGCCAGGACCCTATGGCTCACAAGTAGTGGCAACTTCGTTTAAGAAAGAAGGAACTGTTTGTTGGTTTTATTGGGCACAAAGACACTAAATTGACTCACATAATGAAGGAAAAAGATTCCAGAAGCCAAACCCCAAAATGGGAAATGAAACCCTCTAAGGAGCCTCCTCTCTCCTCTATTTGTTCTCTCCACAGGTCCCCATAGATAACCTCAGATATGTCCATTCTCTCTCACACTCGCTCTCCCTCCTTTTTCCACCTCATTTTCCCTGTATCTATTTTAATATCATTCTATTTTACATCAGAGAATTTTTCTCCATATATCAGAGAAAATAGCTCCTAGCAACTCTAGACAAATGCTTAATGTTTTAGAACTAAGAAAAAACTACCGTTATGCCTCCAACTGAGAGATTCCACGAGAAGCACCCAATTAAGCTTTGATCCTATGCACCTCCCTCTGGAGGCTCATTGTGCCCAGGGATGTCACACAAGTCTTGGCCCAACTGTGTGAAGAAGGAATCCAGACATCATCCCTGACAGGTCTGCCAAGGCAACATGAGTGTTTGAAACAAGACCTTTGGCAGCTTGCCACACCAGGAAAAACAAGGGCAACGGGGAAAGGTCTTGCTGGGGGGATCTTGGAAATAACTCTAGGTACTACATCAGCATGGGATAGGGACACAGGGAAATCCTCTGAGACTCTCTGGGCTTCTGTCTCCTAGGTCTGGCCTGCTGTGTTCAACAGCTCCTCTGAATCTTTACTGCTGGCCTGAGAGTTGAGTCTCAGATAGCAGCCCCACACTCTGGAGTGTTGGCTGGAGGTCTTTGGGTCTCCAAGTATCACTGTGATGAGAGGAAGTACCCTCTTCCCTGGCCTATCTGGCTCACTTGATTGAGTCCGAGGACCTTATTTTGATTCTTGCCTCGGTGCCTGATTTATAAAGTGATGTGCTAATAATCACTGCTATGCTCTTAGAGGTTGTGCAAATCATAGATAAGGATTGTGCAATGGCGCAATGCAAACTCTAAAGTGCCAGGCAAACTGGATTTGCTATTTTTAAGTTTACCTGCCTTCCTTTCAAGGCTCTCATAGCCTCTTCAGTCTAATTAAGAATAAAGTTGTGCTTTCTAGTTATTTGCCAAAACTAATTGCTGCTTTTTCTAAAACTGGTATGTATACATAGTTTCCAAAATTACACAGTCGGACAGACAAATATATGATTAAAGCGAGTCTCCCAGTCACCAAGAAAACGTGAGATATTTCATTTGAATATGTGCTAATGCAAGCATCTCCCACATTATTGGTACCCATCACTACTCCTCAGTCACAGGAGATTGCGTCTGGATCTGATGCATTCCCCTAAAACCTCACATCCCTGTATCACTGTGTTATCTATTGCTGCAATGAAGCTGACTCCCACGCATTTAATATATGCTAAAACATCACTCTTTTTATCTCTTCCATCTCCTCCCTTCCAAATTCAATAAACCTAAAACTGTTCTAAAAAGACAACTTATTGATGTTTAGCGGTGGTGGCGCACGCCTTTAATCCCAGCACTAGGGAGGCAGAGGCAGGCGGATCTCTGAATTCGAGGCCAGCCTGGTCTACAAGAGCTAGTTCCAGGACAGGCTCTAGAAACTAAAGGGAAACCCTGTCTCGAAAAACCAAAAAAAAAAAAAAATGACTTTTTTTTTTAAAAAAACAAAACAAGCAAAAACAATTTGAGGAGGGACTCAAAGCCTACAACACCTTAAAAAAGATGCTAAGCTTTGCTTTACGTGAATGCCATAGTACCTGTCAGGGTCCGTAGCCCCAACATAAAAACTACTTTTCTCTAACTGGACCAATACGGAGGTGCAGGAAATAATGAGACATAGTTCACACAGCAATACTGGAAGGGCATCTCAGGCTTCATTCATTCCTGAAGATCTACCTTCATTTATTCTTCAAACCTTGTATTCCCCCCAGGTAAACCAAGGTGGAAACTCATTAATATTCTCTTTCCTGGGGAAGCAGGAGGACCATCACACCTGCAACTCGGTCACCAGCTTGGAATCCACACCTCTTCCCAGGCGATCTACATAATAACAAAGAGAAGGAGCAGTCCATCCTGAGCCTTTTGTTAGGTGGCTACAGGTGTCTGGCAGGATAGCAGCTGTCCTTGGAAACTAAGCAAGGCCAGAGAACCTGGCTGCAAATATCTCGTATGAAATATGGGCCTACATGTACCTCTCATTTTCACTATTGGACTTTTTGCAGATGTACGCAGAGAGTCTCACTTTGTAGCCCTGGCTTGCTTTGAAGTTCTCATCTTCCTGCCCCAGGCTCTAAGGGCTGGGATGTACTCCACCACACCTAGCTTGTATTCTTGTCTTGTTCTACAACTTCCTAGGGCTGATCTTCTGACCCATCTGATGACTGTTTTAGCTCTGCTGCAGTCCCTTCCATTCTCTATCTTTTAAACTCTCTTAGGGTAGCAGGTATAGGATGTGGTTATTCCTACCGACCCTAAAGCCATCTTTTTACATGGAGAGCAGTGTTAAGGCACTACTATGAGCCCAGAGTCCAAATATAAGGCCTTCTGACTGGTGATGCGAGGTGTAGGTACTAAGCAGGGCCAACCACTTCATGCTGAAATCTGTGGGTCTTTTCTCTTGGATGTCCTTGTCTCCAAAAAGGAGTCACTACTCTCCTACAGTGATGGTTAATCTTGAATGTCAAGTTGACAAGATTGAAACACTCCTAAGGGTTTAAAAAGTGACACTACTAGCTGTGCCTGTTAGGGTGTTTCCAGGGACAATTTCCATGTGGGACAGCAACTGAGGGAGGACCACATGCCCTGAATGTCAATAGCAATACTCAATAGGCTAGGGGAAGGTAAGGATGGAGCAAAGCAAAAGGAGGACTCCTACTAATGTAGGCATGTTGTCTACTACAAGCGGAACTGTTTTACTCTACCAGATGTTACCTGCTACGAGGCTCTATCTAACTACAGGCTTGTGGTGGTTTGAATAAATATGCCCCCATAGACTCATGTGTTTGAATGCTTGGCCCATAGGGAGTGGCACTATTAGGAGGTGTGGCCTTGTTGGAGGAAGCCATGGGGCCGGGGACGACACGGTCTCCTGCTGCTGCCTGTGGATCCTGATGTAGGACTCTCAGCTCCTTCTCAGCACCACGTCTGCCTTTACACTGTCATGCTTCTCACCATGAAGATAATGGACTAAACCTGAACTATAAGCAAGCCCCATTAAATGTTTTAAGAGTTATCATGGTCATGGTGCTTCTTCACAGCAATAGAACACTGACTAAGGCCCAAACCAACGGAGCCAGTCTGTCACTGACTTGAAGCTCCCAAGGCTTAAGTCAAAATAATGCCTTCTACCAGTTGAGGTGGTTTTTTTTGTCAGGCATTTGTGACAGTGGCCAAAGACTGACTAGTGGGGAATAAGGATTTGCGCATCAGATCACAGAAAACACCCCACAGGAGAGTCTTAGAACAGAACCGTTTTCCTTGGTTCCCAGTACTCCCACAACTCAGTTCTCTCCGGTTCAGTTACCCAGAAATGGACTGTGTGCTGGAAAAGAACAGGGGTAGAATAGCCATTGGCTGCTTAGACTTGGAGCAGAGATCTCCTGAGAAGGAGTCTTCCAGCATCCACTGATGTTCTGTCCTCCTGGTGCAGGCTTGTGCATGAGCAACCTCATCACATCATCTCCAGGCAAGCCAGGAGCATGTCAGCCTGCCCATTGGCTCAGCTAGCAATATATCTGGAAGACAGACCAAGCTCTTAGTAAGTACTTCAGCCATTGTCTGGTTTCTGCCATAGTCCTATACAAAGCCTCTGGTGAGGAAGTTCAATGGTTCTCCTGAGAACCCCTCCCACACTTCGGAGTTTTCCTTTCCCTTAATTTCTCACTTTCATTATTATCTCTTAACTAAACTTGCTTCTACTTTGCTTACTCCCATGAGTTCCACATCTTCACTCTTTGTTGAGAGACAATATGCCAATGAGCTACTGTCTCAGGTTCAGCTTTGATAACCATGAGTATCTGTTCTCTAGGTCTGTGAGTCAAGCAAAACTGGGCCTAGAAAATCTCATCACGTTCAAAAAGAATGATCCTCACCAGCTCCCAACTCTGAGAGTGGCTGAGCTCCTGGGCTTTCTAGCAGTTCTTAAGGGGAGGTGACTCATTTCTCCTTAGCTTCCCTTTCACCAGGACATTGTTCAACTCTCCATTTCATGTCCCAAAGCTTTCTTGTCTAATGTCATTTTCTCTCCTTCTTTGTCCTTGTAGATTTATACATTTTCTTTGCTGTCATTTAGTGGTGCTTGCTGAAACTAAAGGGCATATACAGCTGGTGACAGTTCCCCTTGTATTCTGTTTTAGCAGAGGATTCTTTCTTTATCCCTAATAAATATAAAAAAGCATAATTAGCCTTCTTTTGAGACTTGTTCAGGCCATTATATCCAACATGGTATAAATCTTACATGATCTGATGGGAAGCAACTTACATACAAAGTGACAAAGGACAGAGAAAGGCAGTGTTTGCTCTCAGTGTTCAGAGGTTAGAAACGTCTGCCACCTCCACAGCAGACTGCCATGAATGAGGGAAACACACTCGGAGGCATTTCTCTTCATAACCCCCCCCCCCACACACACACACACAGCAGAAGCCATCATCCCGTACTCCATCCCGACACAGAGGCTTGCTTCCTTCTTTGCATACACTGGTCTGTGGTGGTTATTGGATGACAACGGAGCACTAGCACAGCTGAGCAGCTCTGCTTCGGCACCAACTCTAGAGTACCACGGGAAATCTAAAGACACAGAAACAGGGTTCTGATGAAGAGATCAAACTAAGTCGAGAAGGACAGAGGAAAACCTGACAGCTTCCCTTGTTAAAGAAGAATGCAACTAGCTGGGAAAAAAAACATGAGACCTGTTTCCTGAAAGCAAGAAGAGAAAACTTGTATTTTCACAGCACTTTTCCTCCAGGGGATGACGCTGCTTCAATGTTTTCCTGCAAAGAAAGCAAAGGCACAAGACACAACAGCAGGCCCATGGCAGCCGAGCTGATATTTAAAAACATGAAGACATGGATCTCTAGACGGGCAGAGCTGAGCACACTTCAAAGGCTGCAGCTCGGAGGGAATGGGGGATTTCTTCCAAAGCTCTGTAATGGACAGGTTCTCACTGCTGGATTTTTAAGCAGCTTCCAATTGCCGGCCCCAAAATCTGCTCCTGCAGCCATGCTCAGTATCTTTCTGATACTGGTTAAGAAATGAAAATGGGCCAAGCAAGGGAAATGAGATCAGGCCCAGGCATTGTTTTTAATATGAGCAAATGTTTTCTGGTAGAGGATTTAACTTAGGCCCTTATATGTGCTATACAGAAACCACTTTTGAGTAGTTTATAGTATATAGTATATAGTCCTAATATATTTTTACTTTACCTTTATTGTATTTTATTTTATTTTTAGACAGGGTCTTGCTAAGTCCCCAGGTTGCCCTGATTAGTCCTAGCCCAGGCAGCCCTTGAATGTATGATCCTCTGGTATCAGAGTCTGGAATAATTGGGATGACAAACCTGTACTATAGGTTTTTATAGTAGGTATTATAGCCGTAGGAACTATGTTCTTGGAGGGGAGGCACTTTTATAAATAATAATGTATTTGATTAAGGCATCTTTATATAAAATATCAAAATGGTCCAGCATCTAAAACTGAAAAAAAAAAATTCCCTGACCACAGCATCTCACTCCACGGATGACAAGGTGCAAGGCTACCAACTCTAACCCGCCTTTCCAAAGTCAGAGAAAAGCCAGCACAACTGGCCACACCCCCTCAGAAAATTCAGTTACTTGTGGTATGTCTAGCCAATTCTTCTAAAATGAAACATTTCTTCCTGCCTGGAAGGAAACTAGGCTAAGGAAACCAGAGGAGATCAATAGGCAGAAGAAACTCAGAAAGAATAGGGTTAACAAGGCTCTTCCCCAAGGGCACAGATCAGCAAACAATTGCTAGGAAAGAGACTCCAGAGTGGAGAGGCCAGTGGATTGGGGGGGGGGGGAATGCCATTTTCACTCATTTTGCAGGGGGATTGTGGGTAATACAGCTGTCTTTGGAGTCACCATGTTCTTGTAAGGAACCCAATAAACACGTTGGCTCACCAAACTGAGCTTGCTTAGAATCACTTCTTTAGTCGTTGTTCCTCCTGTCTGAGGTGAGGAAACATTTGCTTGCATCTCCTGCGGGCAAAGCCACAGAGCACAGCCGCCTCAGGACCCTTCTAAGACATCCTGACCCTCCAACAAAAGGGCCCAAATGGAGAAAACCCACCATTCTGCCACCACACTGGAGGGCAACAAGCTCTGGGAGCAGGGTAGTGAAAAGAGTTAAAACCTACAGCCTCTCATCTGCAGTATCAGCCTTAGGCTAAATGGCTGAAATTTCTCTCCCCAAGAAACTCGCTCCAAATGCAAACTATACACGTAGTTGCTTATGCTCACTAGCGTTGACAGAAGACAAAAAAAAAAGGTAGAAAAATGATGGCTATCGTGTTTGTCTTTTCTATATTTAGGCTTAATTTATTAAATCTCTACCCAAAACAGACTCTCTCTCAGAACCAGGAAGCCATGTAAGGATATGCAGGTTGTGTGATGAAAAGCTCTGATACCTTCACACTGGAGAATGTGAACACAAAAGAAACAGCCCAGCTTTGCTTATTTCCTAATGCTTTGCTCTCAAAGCGCTCTCTAAAACATCTAAACCAGCAAGCAGGCCACACCAGTTGATGTGGCTAACTACTGTGCTCTACAGACCTCTGATCAGCCATCACCTATTGTTAGATGCTAGGAGGCAGGTATATAGGTGCTGCAGGGTCTCATCAACATGCTGTCTCACAGAAGGTGTGCCTTTCTCCCACAAAGTGAAAAGGTATGTCATTTCTCCCACCTGGCTGACCCTGTGATACAATTTCTGTTAGAGTCTAACAGGCCACACCTGTTTCTAAAGACCTGAGGAGATCCTGAGCTCTCAGAAGTCCCCTCTACTCACTCCATCATGTAAGGGTAGGCACCACTCCTGGCCCCATACAGGACAAACTTTCCACAGCTAGTGTTTGGCCAAACAGTGTTAGCAAAGCCAAAGGAAATTCATCTTTGGAGGAACACACTCCTTCTGCACCTAATAACAGACTACCATGAGGCTCCAGGGTCCTTTCTGTGGAGGCATCGAGGGGCCCTGTGAACACCAAGTCCTCACAAACCCAGCACGGTTCGTGGAGACGTGTCCATAGACATAAACATCTGCACCAACAGCAGCACATCCCAGCCATGCCTTGGCACACTTCGAAGAGTCCTTTCCAAATCCAGCCCCTCTTCTCCTCAGCTGTAATCAGTCTCCAGCAATGCTACCTGTGGGATGAAGAGTTCCTGCCCCCATCTTTGGGTTTTTGAAGATAAAAGCAGTTTGAAATGAGCAGTCAAAATTACCTAAATATCCATTTAGACTGCCCTGCTGGAAGCTAAGATCTCTTTGTTTTTCCTCTTGATTTCTCTGTGTATAAGTAGTGTTATATATAGTTGCCTTTCCTGATTAAAGATAATGGTGAAACGTCCCTGAACAACCAATGAGGATGAGGAGGGCAATGATGACGGGAGTGAGGCTTTGCCCCATCTTGACTACTCTTACTCGGTGTCACTTTGCCTCTGTGGGACAGCTAAGGGCCTGGACCCAGCTTGACCCTTGTAATAATCATAAAAAACAGTTCATCTCTTTGAGTATGTGATGCACCATTCTAAGCAGCTTCCATCTATTATTTTATCTAATCTTCCTGAAACTCCTCTGAAGTGTAGGTACTATTACTAGACCCCCCCCCCCCCTTTATACTGAAGCCCATGGATTGTAATCACTTGGCTCAGGTCATACTGTAAGAACTGAGATTCTATGTAGTCTAGCTCCAGAGTACATAGTTCCAATATCCTACGACTCCATGAGACCTTACCAAGCCATACACAGTTCAGCTAAGGAGCAGGTGAAGTCATGCACAGCCCTTCAAAGACTATCTACCAATAGCTCCTCGGAGATGTCGGGTGTCTTAGTTGATTCTGGTTGCTATAATAGGTAGGGACTCACAGATAACAAACAACAGAAATGTGTTGCTCACCACTCTGGAGGCTGGGAAACCCAAGATCAAGTTTATAGATGGTGCCTTCCCATTGAGCATCACATGAGAGAAGGGACAAGGAAGCTCTCTTGGACTTCTTTGATAAGGGCATACATTTGATCCATAAAAGCTTTGCCTTTGTGACTTTACTGCCTCCCAAAGGCTCTACCTCCAAATATTGTCATACAGGTCTTTAGGATGTAACATAGAACTTTTGGGAAGTCACTGACATCCAATCTGTACCATAGAGTCTTTGGATAGTGTCAGGGATGACACTAGCTTCTCCTCCATGGTGTTACTCTACCGCTAACATGCCACTCCCTCTGCACAGTCTCAGAAATCAAACAAAATGTCTCTCTGGGCCCTACCCGTGATGTCCCCACATGTGCAGTATCCCCCGCGGCCTCACTCCCACCTATTGCTCTTTGAAACTGGGTTGGCACATTTGACACTAGGCAGCCACGAGAGTTTTGACAATCCATTACCTCTTCTCTCCACCCCACAATCCTCACACTCTCATCTATTCCACATGTCCCTGTGCTAACTGCCCTTTCCAAAGCTAACATTTCCAAATGGCAAGATAAGTTCAGAGTCATTTAAAAGAAAAATATGCATACTTGAGACATACCATGAAAATGTTGCCCCTCCCCCTTTCATTCTTCTGTAATGCCATCCTTACCCTCCCTGCAGAAACAGTGAGCTCATGGGGCCTCTTGCTTCTCATTTTTCCCAGGGAGGCCAATTTCAGTTCAATTCCCACTGTTGCATAACATGGGAGTTCAACTTACTTCCAAACAGAGGGATGGCTGCTTGCTTGGTTTTGTTTTCCTCTTCCCTGAAGAAAAAGCTGCAATCTCGGTTGAAGGCTTAAGAAGACTTAGCAGCCATCAGCCTCATAAGCTCTGGCAGGCCATAAATAGTCTTTTTCATCAGAAGCTGCAAATCACTGCACGACTGTCTAAAGCAAAGCCACTCGGACAGCTGCCCACTGCACTGAGCATGGTGCCCTGCGTTTAGTGGCATTTAATGAAGATTTGTTGATTGACTAGTTGATCCAGGTCTTCTATATCAGATACAGACTCTGTCAAGGGTTTGTGGATGAGATTTAAAACCAACTCTTTACGGCTCAAACTTCTCTCTCCCTACAGTCTATTGAGCCTAGCATCTTAAGGATCTATTTATAATGCTTTGTTTGGAAAGGTCTATGGTCCCAAAGAAGAGGAAGAAAAATCAGGATGACCCAATCAAATCCCCTCAACCACTGAACTATGGCACAGAGACAGTTTGTCATGACTGCCTGGAAGACATAAGAAAGCCCTCAGAGCCCTCTGAGTCATAAAAGGAAAATAAATTGAGAATTGATGCACGAAGGGATGGAGGCATATTTCAGTGACAGAACATGTGATCAGCTTGCAGAGGAACTGGTTTTCAATCCCCAACACTGTGTGGGAAATGCATTGTGATGGTTTAGGGCTTTGGAGTCAAGCATTCTGATCCTGTCTTTCCTTGGTCCTGAGGTCTTATGAAAGGTGCTAACCATTTCTCTGTGATGATTTTTTCATCCCACACCATCTTGCAGGATGTCTGACAGGACTACATAAGAAATCATGTGAAAGTTCTTGCAATGGGACCAGGCATGTAGAACATATCCATGATATTTTGGACAATTAGTAGCTGTGTGTGTTAGGTTTCTATCATTGTAACCAAATACTTCAAGATAACAGCTTAGAAAGGAAGGGTTTGGCTCACAGTTTCAGTGGTTTCAGTCCATGATCACCTCTATTGATTTAAACCTGCAGCAAGGCAGAATATCATGGCAGCACAAGTGGTCAAAGAAAGCAGCACATCCCATTAGCCGTGAATCAAAAAGAAGGAATTCCTATAGTGATGATTCCACATCCTTCTCTTTTGTTCTGCATGGACCCAAGCTTATAGAATTGTGCTGGCATCATGAAAGGTAGACCTTCCCAAAGTTGAGCCTCTCTAGAAATGCCCTTACAGACACACTCAGAATCTTTTAGAGGTCTCTCAATGCAACCATGTTGACACTCAAGATTAACCATCATAACAATGCAATGGAAGAAATTGTACTGTATGGCTAATTTATGAAAATTGAATGTATACCAATTACAACTCAGATAATTAGAATATTCAGTTAAATAGAACACCCTACACTCACAACAGGTCAAAGAGATTCACACACACAGTATGGATAAAAATGCTGAGTGCGCAGAAATGACTTTAGAGTGTGTAACAAGCTAATGCCAGTGGGATCACAGAGCACCAGCTGTGCTAAAATGAAATTATACCGAAAATGTATAAGGTAAAATCTCTAGAGGAAGCACACAATATAACCTCTCTCCCTATCATTTTCCTTTCTCTCTACTTTGATGTCAACTTCGTGTCCTTCCATATGTTAAGTGAACATTCTAGTCCTAAACCACACCCCCAGCATTTTCTTAGGATGCAGAAGAAAGGGAGCTGACTGCGTTATTATGTTTCTGTCTTGGCCATCAAACTTTAGCAAGAAAAACGAGGGGAGGAGAGTGGATTTACAGTTTGGAAGCAATTGGGTTCTTGTAAACACAGGTATTGATTTAAAAACAGGGAGAGAAATTTGGAGAAAAGTAAAGGCAACAAAGAAGCAGGCAGAGACGGATCCCCAGGCAGTGAAGAAACAGGTTAACAAACTCACAAAACCACCAACCACTCAGAAATCGTGAGTTAGGACAAGGAATTGTTGTGTTAAGTTTATAGGAAGGCCAGGAAAGGGACAATTTTTTGGTGGCTGAGCAGTGAAATGACAGCAGCAGAAGTGGCAAACATGTCCCTTTCCAGCCCCTTGATGGTTGTAGCATCATGTTTGGAGGGTGGCTCACAAAGACCTGGACCACATGGAGAAATTAATTCTCAATGTATTTTTTTTTTACCTTGGAAGATGCAAAGATGAACAAGCTTGATCCTGGAAGTCGGGGAACATCTGGACCTCAAGGAAACTGCTGCTGTGCACACAGTAGAGAAAGGAACAGGTTGATTGCAACTGGGGCTGTCACGGCGCAGAGAACAGGGGCAGAGGGAGGAATTCCCTTCATGAGGACTAGAGAAGGCAGCACCTGAGTGGCCCGGAGAGGGCAGGATGAGAAATAAGAAAAGTGATTTGGGGGCTGAGAAATTATGTTGTTTTTCATCCATTCTTCCTTCCAGCTATCCACTAATTCAGAGCAGCTAGCAAAAAATCCTTCTATCTACTGGCTAATGGAAATACTTATAAATAAATACTTATTAAACACTTACTTTCTGTCTGGCCCTGTATTATAAGTTTACAGTACAATTTGAGTACAAAGCAAGAAACCCATCTTGCAGAACCATTGGGGAGACAATGTATTATACCTTCAGAAATAAATCATGAGCAGTGTTCCAAGGGCTGTCCTGGAGAAACCAAAGAAGGCCTTGACAAGGAAGTATAGTAGGATTGAATTCCAAAGGGTGAGTTTGAACCATCCAAACATAAAAGTGGACTTTAGCACATCTGACAGAGAAAAGAGATAAATTCAAGTTCAGAAAGAGGGTGATGGACTAAGGGGTTACACAAGCCAGGGAAGAGAATCCCCTGTGGACCATAGTGTGGAAGACAGGCCAGCAGGAGTCGGCAGGGCAGATATGCTTGTGAAAGCATCAGAAAGAAGCTGCTATACTGATTCTAAGAACAATGATGAGTCCTGGAAGTAGTTCAAGTTGGCGTTCTTATGTGGAAGCTCCCTGAAAGCTTTACTTTAGAAATAGGAAGATTGCAAGGGGTCCACAGTGGATGAAGCAGGAACCCGGCAGGCGATATAGAGCAGGCCTGAAAAATTCCTTATGGGGCTGAAGAGAAGTGGAGTCAAGAATGAGCACAGAGGAGATACAAGTCCAGGGAAGTGGGGAAGAGAAGAGGAGGGCCTGAGGCAGGAGTTGTCAAGGTTGGAATGTGCCATGTGGAGAAGAGAAGGCATCCTTGCTTTATTTGCTCTTTGTTTCTTCTCCAGCACCCGTTGGTGGGAGACAATACAGAGTGTTAGTATCAGGAAGACGTTAGTCTCATCTTGATTAAAGAAGATTTACAGAGGACTTTGGAACAAAACAGAGAAAGATGTCTATACAAGGACTGAAAATACAGATTTGGGGCAAGGTCAGCAAGCTGCAGCCACAGGACAAATCCAGCCTTCTGCTTTTCTAAAGCTAGCCTATGAGATAAGAGATCTTACATGTTCTAAATGGGTGAATAAAAACCAAAAGAAGAATACTTTATGCTGTAGTAAGTATAAGAAGTTTGAACTTCAGTGCCCATCTGTAAAGTTTTATTGAAACATAATCAATAAGACTCATAACATATAGTTTTTGCATTCTTTTTAAATTTCTATATTAGTTGTACAAATGAGGGTTTTTCCATTTTGTATGTAATGTACTTTGATCATATGTACTCCTATTCCCCTCTGCTACTGACTTCTGTGTGTGTGTGCTGTCTTGTTTTGTTCTTTCTTTCCTTCTTTCCTTTTCCTTTGTCTTTCTGAATCTAGCTTATTTCCCTTACTGTGATAAATCTTCTTCCATATGTTTTCCTTGTAAATGGTATGACTGTTTTCTTTGTGGCTAAAAAAATACACACTCACACACTGACACACACTCACACACACGTGCATATGGTATATAGGTCACATTTTCTTTACCCACTTACCCACCAATAAAACCTGGGCTTATTGTATGACTTGCCTGTTGTGAACCCTGTGGTGATAAATGTGTTGGAAACTTCATGGTTGTATACCTAGCAGTAGTACAGCTGGCTCATAGGGCAACTCTTTGAGGAAGCTCCACACCTGTTTCCACAGCAGCTGGTCCTACTTGCATCAGTTTCTGTGGCTGCTTTTACAATGCTACAGAACTGAAGAGATGCAGCAGAGACTATTTGGCCCACATAGCCTAAAATATTTTCTATTTGGCCCCATATAGAAAAAGTATGTCAATCCTTGGTACAAGGCACAAAATTGCTCTTGGTACAGAGCAATTGCCTAATGGCTAGCAAAATTAAGTTTAAAGGAACCAGGTCATTATGCATTATGGAAAGCATGAGGCTGGCCTTTTAGGAGTGAGCTCTTCTGGTCTATGAGAGACACTTGCCCTTCCCTTCAGAAGGCCCCCTGCTGCTGGTAGCTAAAGAGAGTCCTGCGGGCTGCAATGGACCTCATTTTCCAGGAAATAGTTTCTTTCTTGACTGAGGCAAGCAAGGCTCTTGTGCTTCTCTTTTAGAGTACGCATCACCATGGTGATTAGACGGCTATCTGTAGGATTCTCGGTTCAGTGCCATCTCTCCCACTGCATTGGAGGCATGGCAGGAGAGAGTGTGCTACAGATACATGCTGCTTTGCTCAACCTTGGCTCTGCTGTTTACCGGTTAGTAACTGAGACAGACCCTCCCCTGGCCTCAGTTTCCTCATCTGTAAAATAGGATGCTGAGAACTGTGCCTCTCAAGGCTGTGAGACTCAGGAGATAACTCATGTAAAGCACTTAGGATATGTGTTGTCTTTAGTAGCTGTTTTGTTAGACACAGTGTGTTAAAGAAATTTCACAAAACAGAGATGAAACTTGAATTTCAAGACAAATGGGTACATGGGAAAGCCTTTTCCTGAGACAAGAAGGGTTTAAGAGGACTTCCCATGTCTGGGGTGTTTCAGAACACTCAAGTGGATTTGCAAGGTTGATAAGAAGAAGGAAAGTGAAGCTGGGTGAAGTGTCAGGTTGGGGCTGGAGGAGTGTGGGTGTGTTTGAAACATGTGGGTGGGAAACATATGGCTGATATTTGGTGCCTAGGTAGAAATGCGCAGTGTTTCTACATGGCCACTGTAGGAAAATCTCTGAACCTTGAGAACTGGAACTTATTTTTCTTGTTCACTCGCAGATCCCCAATACCTTTAGAACAACACCAAGAACATATTACATGCTCAACAAGCATTAGGTACATGTTAACTTAATAATCATGTAAGGGGTTACAACAGAGACGATCACCAACCTTGGACAGCACCAGCAGTTCCCTGTATAATGACCATATCCTGCTTCAAACACCCTTCCTTGTCTTGTGGCTCAAAGAAGTTCTCTAGTGACAAGTGCAGTGGGTCAGAATTAAAGCTCAGGGAAGAGCCACTTGAAGCTACTGAGGGATAACAATTGGCGCGTAAATATCCGGTGCCTCCAGTCATCCATTAGTAAGTCATGCCTAGCAAATTTGTCTTCATGATCACCACACACAGCCAGGATGCAGGTTCACAAAAGTTAGAGGCTACATTTTAGTAGTCAAAGGAGTTACCAAACATTTGAACCCCAGGGCCTCAAAATGAATGTGTGTGTGTGTGTGTGTGTGTGTGTGTGTGTGTGTGAGAGAGAGAGAGAGAGAGAGAGAGAGAGAGAGAGAGAGAGAGAGAGAGAGAGAACAACTCTTGGGTCACCTGACTGTCCAAGTCTGGGTCTATTGGAAAGCCACTTCCTGGATGGTAGATGACGGGTTATTGTTGACATCACATCCAGAGATAACACTATGGTAAAGGACTTGGCAGTCAAGAACAAAGTACATCAGAGTTAGTTTTCTCTTCTGACTCAAAGGATGAAATCACCCAACTGCTTGCCTCAAAGAGCCCAAGAGAGTAGAAGACACGGTGCTTTAGGACAGAGATCAAAAAACATGGAGGAAGAAGTCTATCAGAACGTCCTTGGGCCTTGAGTTTCAGTTCCTCAAAAGCCTTTTAGCAGACAACTCTAAGTTAGCAGTAAATGCCACAGCCCCTGATTTAACTACAGAGAGGGGAAGCACTAGAGAGAATCTGAGAGAATGCATTTTCACAGCCGGTTCCTTTAACAGATAGCAATCCCACCAAGAATTCTCAGTCCTGTGTGACATAGTGAGGGGCAAAGCACCACAGAAGAAAGGGCTAGCAGATGTCTACCTGTTCCACATCTATCAATCAGCCCTTTCCATATTCCTCTTTGGACCTTCTACTTAACTCTAAGTTAATAACCCCACTTCACATGTAACAAAGGTGAGTTTGGGGATGATGAGAACTTATTTATATAGCTAATGAGTAAGCACACTAAGGATTTGAAGTAAGAAATGTCTCTGTGATTTCCAAGTTCATGGACTTTCTACAACACCCCACCCAGCTCTGCCTGGGGCTGGAAACCCTCCCCAGTAATGCCATACAATGTTATTGGTCCCAATAACAAGATTTAAAAACCAGTACTTTATGACTGTAAATTGTCTCTACAAGGTGAACTGAAATAATCTCACTTGACTCCTAGAACCTTCCCTTTGATATGATGCAACTTCTCTCTACCCAAACTATGAGCATATTCTATTTCTGGGGTGGTAAAGAGGATCTCCCGACATTAAGGCCATAAGGAAAGCAGAGTGAGGGTGAGGAAATGAAACCCCCCAGGATGCAGCCATGGAAACCACCCAGGAACATGTGACATTGGGTCCCTCCCTAATTATAGGGAAATACATGTGTGTCAACATTCTTTCGCCGAGAACACTGGAAATTGCCCATGTCAGTGCCCAGTAACTACAGGCACAGAAAGTATTTAACAGATGAATGGATTCTCTCTTTCTCCCCATCTCCCAAGCACTGTAAATCTAAGTGATTGTCGTCATTTTCCTGTACATAGAGGCATCATGATGGCACTGTCCGCCCAGCCTATTTCTTTGACTTTTCATCTCTGAAGATTTCTGGGTACGTCAGTCACCAGCCTCTTTTTTCTGCCCTTATCTCTTTTTAGTTCCAGTTTTCTTGCTCCCAGTAGGCTATTGACTTAGGAACTCTATGAATCTCCTTTGGCAAACCTTTCCCTTAAGATGCTGAGTCACTTGTGGTCTGAAAATGGAGTAAACTTGGATCTCACTCAGTCACCACTCACTCCTAAGGACTGACAGTCATACGAACATGACTGGATTCGTCACTAATTTCACCTTATGTGAGTCTGTTACAATGTTCACTACACACTGACTTGGTCCAAGGCCATAGATGCCTTGGACCTCACAGAGAAAAGAAGCAATAATTTCTCAAAATTTTACAGCTGTGACAGTCTCCTCCCAAATGATGGGCCCATCTTCTGTTGGACGTTTTTCCTTTAGAAAATTGCCCCACTATCATAGTTTATCCTAGAAGATTTATAACATCACAGGTGAGCAGACTCTTGGGAATTCTCTATCTTGCTTTGTGGCCCGCACTTGTTGACTCTGTGACAGCTATTAAAATTTGTTTTAAAAGTGATTCCAGAAACAGGCTCTGGCTATGATGGAACTAAGGGAGTCTGCTACCCTTGCCACCAAAAGTTGTATACAATACTGTGGAATTTTATGGAATAGTTGTTCTCACATACTAGAAAATGACTGAAATGAGTCCCTGAGTTTCTACTTAGAATCTTGTACTAGACCCCAATAGGAACTGACATGCAAGTAGAGGATGGGTGCTTCGTGTGATGATGAAATGTGGGTCAGAGTTAAAGAAGAGCAAGGCGGCTGGAATTCGAGGGACAAAAATGCCAAATAAAGAGCTTCAAGGAGAAAGAGCACCTGCTGACTTCACTGGGTGACCCTGTATCTTTTTATATTTGTACACCATGATTCCACAGTACTGCCTAGACAGCAACTACCCAAGAACATCTGCCAGAGGCCTGTGATCTGAAGAACTAATAGAACCTACATGTGCATGGGACACATTCATGTTGTAACCAGCAAGGAGGGAGAGAACTCGCTAAATGGCCATGGAATTCACTGAAATGCTATTTCTTTCCTTTCTCAAATCTCTGGCAGAATACCTGGCATAAGGAATCTACAAGGAAGAAAGATTAATTTTGGTTCACCATTTCAGAGGTTTCAGTGCATGGTTGCTTAGCTGTAGCATGAATAATAAAAACCCAGAGACAGATAGTAGTGTTCCCCAGAGATCAGAAAAGCAAAGCAGCCAACCACTAAAGGGACCTTTCACCTCTACCAAATCTTCAGATCAAAAGGGCAAGATCCTGTCTCCATGAATCCTCAGACTCCACACTCCAGTGAGTTCCTGTGTCTTCCCCTTTATATTCCTCTCTAGGCCCAGCAATATTGCTCCTGTCTCCATCTCCCTAGTGTTGGGATTAAAAGTGTGTGACTCCCAAACACTGGGATTAAAGGTGTGAGCCACCACCACCTGGATCTGTTTCTGGATCGATCTTGGGTAACCCAGGGTAGCCTTGAACTCATAGAGATCCATCTGCCTCTGTCTCCCTGGAATTATAGGTGTGTGCCACAACTCCCTAGCCTGTATGGATGACTAGTGGAGCTGCTTTGCCTCTGATCTTCAGGCAAGCTTTATTTATTAAAACATAAATAATACTGGCACAGGGCCATGTTGCAGAGGCTGTTATTCACAGGAAGGAGAGTGAGACAGAGGAAATACAACCCTTCTCAAAAAAGAGAGAGAGAGAGAGAGAACACCCCTCCCCTAGTGACCGGCATAGTATGAATATATCAAGGAAGTAGTCCAGTCCAGTCATTACCTCAGAGTACTCATGATATAATCATCTCTGGAAATGCCCTCACAGGCACATGCAAAATTGTGTTCACAAATGAATCATCACAAAGACCCTAAGAAACTCAAGCCTTAAAAGTGTTGAGGGTTGGTTAATTTTAACAAATTAACTGTCTTCTAGAACAAAACTAACACTCTGAAGAAAGACAGCAAATACAATCAAAAATTTAACAAGGCTTTACATTCAATTTAAAAAATAGCTATTAGATATAGAAAGAATGGGAATAATTCAAACTACATCGGGCAAAAAAAAATTTAGTGCTTGGAAGCAGACTGGAAATGACAGAGAAGTTATAATTAACAGACAGTGAATTAAAAACATTTAAACTCTTTCCAAAGAGATAAAGGATAACATAAACCAAATAAGAAGATAAATGGAAACTATTTCTTAAAAGTCAAAAAAATGTCTAGAGCTCAAAACACAGCTGTAGTTTAAAATTAACTATAGGGGGTTAATATATTGGATACTGCACAAGAAAAAAATTGATAAAGACATAAAAATGTCAGTGTGGCATACAGAGGAAAATGCAAGCTGTTCAAAGAGGAGCACCAAATGAACTCAAAGAACATTAAACAATCTATCATGAAATTGGAGTCTTAGAAGGAGATAGGGAAGAAGGTACATTTTTGAAAAAATAATGGTTGAAAATTTTACATATCTATATATGTAGGTACATATTCACAAATCCTAGTGTAACAGGACCTCAAACTTACTAGGCCTTGAGACTTTAGCACAACTGACTCCATTACGGAAGTGTCATTCAAGCTGTAAAACTCAGCATGCAGACAGCAACACCTGCCAAAACTAAAACAAAGCCTTAAAGACTTAATCCATCAAAGTCCATAGTTCTGGGAAAGTCTCTAAATGTACTAACCTTGCTTTTTGACTTCTGTTTCCCACTTCTGGCTGGTTGTGCTTATTAACTGAAGTGTGTCAACTCAGAACATGGTTTTTGTGCTTAAAAGCTCACCTGAGAAAGGTTCAGGACTACATGGGAATCCCGAACAGCCAGTGTAATCGCTGGCTGGCTAATAAAGACTTTCTAGTGGCTTAAACCCATGTCCTAGAAGTCGTCTTTGGTGAATAACCCACAACATCACTTAAGTCAACATTAAGGAGGCTAAATATAAAGACAACCATGTCAACACACAGAATAACATCAACACACAACATAGCATCAACATACAGCATAGCATCAATACATGGTATATCATCAACACACAACAGAACATCAGCACATGGAATAAATGAGCTACCAGAAATTAATCATAAAGGAAAATTTCAAATCTGCAGCCGAAGGAGAAGATGAACCCCTAAAGAATAAGTGAAACAACAATGGAGTGACATTGTTTAACCCTGAAAGAAAACGCTGTCAATAAAGTTTCAACAGACAGTGAAAATAATGTTCAGGAATGAGGAACACAATCCTGAAATAAGACAACTATCAAGATGACAAATAATTTCAAAATAACTACATTACATACAAGTGAAAAAACAAAGAAAATATAAAGCAGATGTCAGACTGGACAATAAAACCTTCTGTACACTTGAAAGAATCCACCTTATACATTAAATCATCAATAGCTTAAAGATTACATCATGAGAGAATGGTGCACTGTGCAAACCCTGAGGCTAGAGAAGCTGTATTCGCATCACACGGTGAAGAGGGGATTGTGAGAATAAAAAGACATAATGTTGCCATAAGAAACTGACTTAACCAATCTACAAATTCAATGCAATTCCCATCAGAATTCCAGCAAAAGTCTTCAAAGACTTTGAAAGAACAATACTCAACTTCATATGGACAAGAAAAAAACCCAAGACAGCCAAAACATTCTTGTACAATAAAAGAACTTCTGGAAGAATTACATCCATGACTTCAAATTCTACTATAGAGCTACAGTAACTAAAACAGTCTGGTATTGGCATAAAAAGAGACAGGAGGACCAGTGGAATTATATCGAAGACCTGGATATCTATCTACACACCTATAAACACTTGATTTTTGACAAAGAAGCTAAAAATATGAAATGAAAAAACAAAACATATTCAACAAATGGTGCTGGCATAACTAGATATCAACATGTAGAATAATGAAAATAGATTCACATCTATTGCCAAGCACAAAACTCAAGTCCAAATGGATCAAAGACCTCAGCATAAAAGCAATCACACTGAACCTCATAGAAGAAAAAGTAGAAAGTACACTTGAATGCATTGGCATAGAAGACCACTTCCTAAATATAACCCCAGTAGCATAGACACTGAGAGCAACAATTAGTAAGTGGGACCTGATGAAACTGAGAAGCTTCTGTAAAGCAAAAGGCCACGGTCAACAAGACAAAAGAGCAGCCTACAGAATGGGAAAAGAACTTCACCAACTCCACATCAGAGGACTGATCTCCAAAATATACAAAGAATTTAAGAAACTTGATATCAAAAGAACAATAATCCAATAGAAAATGGAGTACACTTAAACAGAGAACTCTCAACAGACAAATCTCAAAGGGCTGAAAGACACTTAAGGAAATGATCAACATCCTTAGACATCAGAGAAATGCAAACCAAAACAACTCTGAGATTCCATCTTATACCTGTCAGAATGGCCGAGATCAAAAACACTGATGACAGCTTATGCTGGAAAGGATGTGGGGTAAGAGGAACACTTCTCCATTGCTGGTGGGCATGCAAGCTGGTACAGTCACTTTGAAAATCGGTATGGTGATTTCTCAGAAAATTAGGAAACAATCTACCTCAAGAGCCAGCAATATCACTTTTAGGTATATACCACAGGACATGTGATCAACTATGTTCATAGCAGCATTATTTATAATAGCCAGAACCTGGAAACAACCTAGATACCCCTCAACTGAAGAATGGATAAAGAAAATGTGGTACATTTACACAATGGAGTACTACACAGTGGTAAAAATATAATGACATCTTACAATTTGCAGGCAAAATGGATGGATCAAGAAAAAAATCATATTGAGTGAGGTAACCCAGACCCAGAAAGACAAATATAATATTTACTCACTCACTCATAAGTGGCTTTTAGACATAAAAAAAGGAAAAAATCAGCCTACAGACCACAACCCCAGAGAACCTAGACAAGAACCTAGAACCTAAGAGAAATATACATGGATTGACATAAGGAAGGAGAAAAAGACAAGATCTCCTGATTAAATTGGGAGAGTAAGGGTCATGGGGAGAGTAGAAGGAGAGATAGGAGGGAGGGAGGGAGGGAGGAAAGCAGAGAAAAATGTATAGCTCAATAAAAACAAAAAAAAAAGATTTCAAAATTTTTTTAAAAAAAACAGAAATTACATTTTAAAAGACTGGCTTAACAAGGCAGGAGGTGTAACAAGACTAAATGAGCATTCACCTAATAACAAAGTTTCAAAACACATGAAACAAAAGCTGACAAGAATGAGAGAATAAACCAATAAGTTTAAATTAAAATTGGAGTTTTCAACAGTCTTCTCAATAATTCAGAAGACAAGTAGACAGAAAAATCAATGAAAATATAGATGTTTTGAACATCACTGTCAACCAACCTGACCTAAGTGGCATTCATTCACAGGGTACAAAATACACATTCTTTTCAAGTGCACATGAAACATTCAACAAGGTAGGCCATGTGCTGGATGGACAGCCAAAGCAAAATTTAAACTCTAGAGAAAAATCTTAAGAAAACATGCACAACATTGGAGCAAATAAAAAATTCACAGGGTCAAAACATGTTAACCATTTTTAAATGACTACAATCAATAAATTGAATTACATCAAAATTTAAAATCCATCATTTTCGCAGACATAATTAAGATAGTAAAAAGATAATCTTGGAGAAAATATAATATGTATGTCTAGCAAGACTTACTCAAAAAATATAAACTCATAACTGAAAAATTTCCAAGCAAATCATCAATAACTACAAATAGGTAAATATTTGAGTATATACTTCAAAAAAGAAAATTTGTGAATGGTCAATAATGGATATCTTATCAAGGGTATAAAATATTTTTTAATTATCAAAGAAATTCAAATGAAAACCATAACATGGAGATTTCTATACCTCAATCCCACATTTAGATAGGTCTTCCACATTAAAACAAAGTACAGAAACTTCAGAGATAGAACACACTGTGAATGAATGGAGTTAACAGAGCTATACTAATATTCTGCCCAACAAATAAAGAATACTCTTATCAGCAGCAACTGAGACCTCTCCAAAACTCATCACATCATCTGCCACAAGTGAAGCTTTAATAAATTAAAAAAAGAGACAGTTTCTTGTATCCTATAGATAAGAGTAGAATAAAATAAACCAGCAGCAAGAAAAACTACAGACACTATGAACATTGTGGATTATTGAAGAAACCAGAAAGGAAATTCCTGGAGTCATACAAATGATAATGCAGCCTACCAACCCTCTGAGACATAGCCAAGGCAGTCCTAAGAAGGAATTTGCAGCTATAAACTCTCATATTAAAAAACTTAGAATGATATCAATAAACAACCTAATAATGCACCTCAAGACTCTAGAAAAACAAGAAGTCAATTCCAAACAGGTAGATGACAAGAAATACTAAAGAATGGGGAAGAAAGAACAGCACATAAAATCAAAGTGTTAGTCCTTTTAAAAAATTAATGTTGAACTGACAAAAACAAAGAGCCAGAAAACTACAAATTAACAAAATTATAGATGAAAGGGGAATCGTAACAATGGATTATACTAAAATCCAGAGAACTGTTGGAAAATACTTCAAAAACTTACACTCCAAAAAGCTGAAAAACCAAAAAGAAGTGAATAAATTTTAAGTGTATAAATTTTGTTTTGGTGATCTACCAAAACAAAAGAGAGAATGCCTAAGTGACTTAAGCAAGCCCATTACTATTGATGAGCTCAAAGCTATAATCAAGTTTCCCCACAAAGGATAGCTCAGGACCAGAGGGATTTACCATAGAATTCTATCAAACTCTTAAGATCTAATACCAACACTTCTCCATTTGTCAAAACTCATCAAACAGCACTTAAACCAGGTGCATTCAATTGTATGTAATTTATAATTAATTTTCTACTAAATAACTTTTGACCCTTAGGAGATTGCAGTCCAGATAGGAAAAACTAAATTAGAAGTACAAGGAACACCTTGTGGTTTCACAGAAGCCTGAAGTTATGTCTTATATAACTGTATGCAGATCTAAGGAGAGGGAAGTGGGTAACAAGTCAGTGAAGTTCTGTGTGGAACTCCAGCAGGAACTTAAAGGTAAGGGGAACTCTGAAGCACAGAAAGAAGACTTCTGTTTTCCAAGGAGAAAGTCAGCATCCTGATGTAGAAATGTCCACAGTCTGTAAATGGCCATGCAAAAGACTGGTGTGGTTAATATATA
This sequence comes from Arvicola amphibius, assembly GCF_903992535.2. Taxonomy (NCBI): domain Eukaryota; kingdom Metazoa; phylum Chordata; class Mammalia; order Rodentia; family Cricetidae; genus Arvicola; species Arvicola amphibius. Next base: position 6,032,097 of record NC_052061.1, on the reverse strand, counting down.
TGGAGTCTGATGCAGAAAAGGAAAAAAAGGGATAGGATCTTAGAAGAAAGTATATGTAAGCCTGAAAGGGGTGTGTTTGTGAATCGTTCATGAGGCAATGACAAATGAGGGTGACCTGACCTGAGGGCTGGGATTCTGAGGCTCGGGATCCAAAAAGTCTCCTGAAGGTGTATGACATGGACTTAAAGGGTTCTGTTGTAGTGATTGAGGTGGGGACGCAAAGAGAAGCATGGGTCCAAAATCCATTCTGATGAGCATAAGCCTATAGGGAAACTTCTCTATTGTAGAAAGTTCTTTCTTTTCTCTTTTTTAAAGGTGTTCAAAATTTAAAAATGACAATTTTCTTTTTAATAACAAAATAAAATATGAGATAAAACAAACACCACCATACCAAAGTTGGACAAGACAAGCCAACAGAAAAATAAAAGAGCTCCAAGAGAAAACACAAGAATCAGAGACCCACTCATCTACACTTCAGAAGTTCTATAAAAGTACCAAACTGAAAACTATAGTATTATATGCAGAGGATCTGGTGCAGACGTGTGTAGGCTGCTTCAGTGTCTGTGAGTTCATGAGCTTTGCTCAGTTGTTACAGAGGGCCTTGTTCTCTTGGTTATTCAGTCCCCTCTGCCTACCAAACTCCTTCTGTCCCTCTTCTGCAGGGTTCCCTAAGCTCTGAGGGCAGGTTTTCGGTGGGGACATCTCATTTAGAGCTAGCTGTGTGTCCCAAGGTCTCTCTGTCTCTGCATAACATCTTGCTGTGGATCTCTGTAATTGTTCCCATCTATTGCAGAACTTTCTAATCTACAAGAGGGCTTCATTACCTACTCATAGAGAGCATAGGCTCTGACATCCACAACCCTAGAACCAAACACGATGCAATGAAACTTGGGCAAATTTCTTAGGTATCCCACACCGTGTTTTCCTCACTTGTGATACAGCAACAATGTCTATCCTGCAGTTTGTTGAGAGAATTAGAGGTGATGAGAGCATCACCTGGGACAGGAACAGCATAGGTAACTAACAGCTAAGGCACATCAGAATTTTCTGAAACCACTGTCTGAGGAGTCTCCTTCCTTTGAGCCTACAAGACCAGGTCTCCTTAGATAAGACAATTGTAATAATATGGGGTCCTGACTGCCATCCATAACAGAAAGTAATATTGGGGGAAAATATAGAAATCTAACCAACGGTGGAATATCAATTCATTAATAGTGGCAAATGTAAAGTAGTAATAGGGAAAACAGGGTGTGGAGGTATGGTAACTCTTCATATCACCTTCATGCTTTTCCATAAGTTTACAATGAACCTAAGAATTAATTAAAAGTTAATTTTATGGGTGGTAGTATCACATGCCTTTAATCCCAGAAGTCAGGAGGCAGAGTCAGGTTGCTCTCCATGAGTTCAAGGCCAGCCTGATCTACAGAGCTAGTTTCAGGGCAGCAGAGGCTACCCAGAGAAACCTTGTCTTAATAAAAAGTTTATTTAATGCATATGATATTCAGTTAAATCCCAACTCCAGATAATCAATGCTTTTGCTTTGTTTTTTTTTTTTTTTTTTTTTTTGGTTTTTCGAGACAGGGTTTCCCTGTAGTTTCTAGAGCCTGTCCTGGAACTAGCTCTTGTAGACCAGGCTGGCCTCGAACTCAGAGATCCGCCTGCCTCTGCCTCCCGAGTGCTGGGATTAAAGGCATGCGCCACCACTGCCCGGCGCTTTGTTTTTTTTTTAATGTAAGAAAACCTTATGAAATATTTGAAGCATAATTGTACTTAATAAGTATCCACAGTTGATCTGAAATACATATTTTACTGGGTATAATGGTGAGTCCACCTGGAAAGAAATTCACCCCTAGAACAGGTAGGCAAGCAAGGAAGATTATAGCTGGAAAGGAACATTATATATATATATCCTCCAGCATCAATGGGCAAGTGAGGAAACTGAGGCTCAATGACCATACTAGAATCCTACAACCAGCTTAACGGGCAGCCAGGATCTGAACTGGAACCTGTCTACCTATTACATCTTTATACTTTACAAAACTCTTCCTAAAAACATCCATGAGAATTCATACTTGATGGCAAATAACAAAGGAGGGTCGGTCAAAAGCAGATAGGAACTTCAGAGGACTCCACCAAAGGCGAGCGAGTGCTCCTAAACACTCAGACTCATGGCCTTCCTCCAACAGAAGGTGGCTCCCTGCTAAGGGGATCCAGTGGGACTAGTTGTGAAAGAGAGCCACTAAGATCACCTCTGCTCCTCTCTGGCCCTGGTTGTCACTGCTAAAGACACACATGCCCTTGAATACAGACAGCACTAAAAGAGGTCTCAGGAACCATCCAAAGTCTTCCTGTGAGTAGGGTCACATTCACACTTGTCCTGGGAATGTCACTGTCTCTTCTAGCACTTACCCCTTGCCTTTTTACTTTTGCCAGCCTGTTAGAGTGTCAGAAAACAGCTTACCAGGCTAATTAGAAATCTGGACTAAATGAGCATCAGAGGTCTCTGAGACAGACCCCCCAAAGGCTAGTCTGCACAGGAAGTGTGGCTGTGAAACCCTCCTGCTCAGGGGCATCTCCTGTCTTGTTCCAATTAGGGGAGGCTGATCTATAGGTGGGTTCCCTGAAGATGAGGCTAAGAGGCTGGCTTTAGCTCAGCACAGCTCCAAGGGTTGCAGGGCTTATTTTAGTAACACCTGAGAGGACTCAGAGGAGAGAAAGAAGAGTGACATGGGCTCCAGCCAGCCACCAGCGTCTCCTGCAGGAAATCAGTGACGTCAGCCAGCTCTTCCAGGCTCCCGCTGGGCTGTTTCTCCTCTACTCTAACCTCTGAGGGGATGGCTATCCTGCTGTGGCCTGCCAGCCCGCCCTTGAAGACAAAGAGGGCAAAGCTCCCAGCCTGCTGTGAGCTTACCTCCAATGTGCACCTCATGAAGCCACCAGCAAACATAGCTTTGCCTGGGTAGGGTGACAATGGGGGTGGAGGAAGTGTCCGGCAATCCTCTTTTCTCTAGAAATGGGATTGAAAACTGGGTAATCGCCTAAATGGGGAGTCTTGATGAGTTGCTAAGCATCACTTCCATTTTATTATGGCGATGAGGTCCACTGATCTAGCATAATCCCTTTCCTGGGCTCTGAGAGATTGCCAGGCAGCCAGCCACTGCCCCGCCCTCCACCCCAGGTGCATTAGTCTGATGGGAAGAGGCCCTGAGCTCTGTGCAGACTGCATTTCATAATGGCATTTAAAAGCAGTGACCCAGGATCACATCGGGGTTCAGGACACTGCTAAACAACCCCTCTGCCCTTTACCACTGCTCTCCTTCCCTCCCAACAATAACAGGACATATGTGGTCTAAATGGAGGACTGTTGAAGTGAAAAGGGCTGTTAGGGGAGACCCAAACTTAAAAGTAGCTAGTGAAAGCATATTATCGTAGAAAAATCATAGGCTCTAGCGCCTAGCAATTCCACTAACTCTCAGGGCCTACTACCCCCTCTATGTACTCTGTAATTCTTAAGACTCTTTCTGGTTCCCCATGAAGAATCCCCAGGTTCACAGTTTACCAACCCAGCCACAAATTCCACTTGAGCTATTGGTTGATTTATTTTATCTTTCATTATTTATAGCGCATATTATATAATAATATGATACCTTTTATTCTTATAAATTGCATTATAGTTTATTAATGAACACCTTATAGCATATGATGAGCTAGTAGTGGCTGAAAGAAAAGACCTAATAGAATGGGACAGTCAGGAGAGGCATGATCTGGAAGAGGCAAGGGACTTAGGAAGTAGAAGAAAAACATCCAAGGCCACGTCATCTGGGGCTCACCCTGGCAGGCAGATGAACTAGAGATTCGGGCAGCTGATTTCTGCTGATGGGACTCAGGGACTTCAGAATAAATCACTGCCATGTGTGCCATTTAGAGCCTAAATGGAAGCTTTGCCTCAACCCTGATCACTTATTTATTCAATCACTGAACAGCCAGGGCTACAGCAAAATTAAAACGGGATTTGGATTCAGAAGCTGGGCCCCCAGATGCAATGCCAGCACGTACTAGTTACATGATACTGAACAAGGCATTTCACCATTATAAGACAGCAAAATGAGGTGTGTTCTTGTCTTGCACACTTTAAGGGCTGGGCTGCCAACTTGCACGACTCCAGGGAACTCCATGCCTATGTGAACAATACTGGCAAGAATTGGGCAACACACGATTTGCTCAGCCAAATATAGCATGCCTACTTGTAGTCTCCAAATGTCAAATGACATAAGATGCATTAGCCATAAACTCTAACACAGTGGTATTATACCAGTGACATTCTAGAAAAAGATGTTACATCAATTTTGGAAAAACTGCAAAAGGCTAAAGTTTAGCAGCCTCCAGTTATATACTGTATACATCCCACCATTTATTCACCCTAGAGTTATCTTTGTGAGTGGTAACTGTAAGAACCAAAGAATGGCAAAATAGGATGTGACCCTAAGCTCAAGAGAGACAATTATCTTTGTTAGTCATTCCACATTTGCCCTCCACACTATCCCCCTCTCCGGGCCCTCTTTATTATAGAACACCCAAGACATCTCTGTTAAGACATCATTCAGATCAGGCCAGTTAATAGAGAGAAGAAATGTCCAGCCCAAAAGAAGTGCCCTGGGTTCTATGCCCTCTCACATAACAACCCACCATCTCTCTGCTCAAGACAGCAGGCCTTAGCATGACCTGCTGAAATCTGTGTTCAGTGTGATTTGGAGGCAGGGCCTTTAGGAGGCAATTGGGTCACACGAGTAGAGTCTCATGGGTGAACTTAATATTTTAGTAAGAGGTCCGAGAGCTAGCCTGTGCTTTCTGCTACACAAGGATACAATGATTCCACTGTCTCAACACAACAGAGGCTTCGCCAGAACCCATTCATGTTGGCTCTGCAATCTCTGTTTAGCCAGACTCTAAAACTGTGAGAAATGCATTTCTGCTGTCCATAAGTCACCCGCTTTGTGCTCCTTTGTAGCAGCTCCAAACTTCCACTAGCTACATATTCCCAGGGGGAAAAAAAGCAAACAAAACACACAGATTCATGGTTGTAACACAGTGTTCACTCCCAACTCATACTCTTCCCCATGCTCATTGTTTGGGTCAGGCAGACTGAAAAATCTTACAATGTCCATTGATAAATTCGTGCCTTTTCTTAAGGAGGAAAGTGAAATTGGAAAAATACTAAACGCATGCATCCTACCTCTCCCCACTTCTCACTTGGATTGCCAGTCCAGGTTGTGTTCATCAGAAGCCACTGCCACATGTCCCCCAGCTCCCAAGATTCTCTTCCCTCCACACCTCAACATACCCTTCTCAGAGCTATTGCTCAGGAACCCAGCTCTTGGATGGCCCAGCCCTGGTCCTTACAGGCTACACCGTTCTCTTGTCCCTAGAAGGTGCTAACTCAGTTGCAAGCTTATACCCAACCTCACCTCTGGTTTCTTCCTCCCAAGTTGCCTACCCTGCAGCATCACAGGGTGTGGCTTTGTGTTCCAGAACAACCTTCCTGCATCTATTCATTCAATGTAGTTTGAACTTAGCCTATAATGTATCAGGCACTGAGATGGCCATGGAAATGTATTGGGGGGCAAGCTCAGCCAGCACCCCGGAGCTTATAATCTTTCAGGAAAGGTCATCCATCAGATAGACACAAAATAAATGTATGATGTGTTTATATAAGCCATGGTATTCGATCAGGAAATGTACTTTGACACATGTACAAAGCAGAAGGCTGAAACAATCTGTCAATGAGAAGAGAAGCAATATTTGAGCTAATAATCTGAAAATTTAGAACTGATAAATTAGGCAAAGATGACTGGAGGGAGAGGTGGCAGCCACAAAGGAACACTCCAAGCTGAGGCAGTTGCCTGGCCTGGGCTTGAGAGTAAGTAGGAGCCACTCAAGACTTGAGAGTGGTGCTGGGTGGGGGAAGCCAATCCTCCAGGGAGCTGGGGAAGTTACAAGGGTCCAGACCTTGAGAGGTTGTAGAATCTGTGTCAAGAACTTAGGTTTTGATCCTAAGAGAAACAGGAAGCAGTAAGAGGTTTGGTGGAACTGGCCACGGGAGTGTATGCTACAATTACATTTTGAAATGATCGTTCCAGCTGCTGTAAGAAGAAGGTCTTTTTTAGCCTAAAAGGCCAGGGGAGGATACAGAGGTACACTGGGGAGGGGACTGCATCCATTCCAAGAAAGAGGTGCAGATGTAAATTTGACAGGAGAACTGGGAATAGAGAGTGAGCCAAGAAAATTAATTTACCAAGTTTGAGTTTACTAAGCCAGATGGATAGGCTCTACCATCCGGAAGGATCAAACATCATTAGATAGTCAGATTTACATGCAAAGGTCCTGGTATCAGTTTGGGACAGGATGGGTGTAGAAAGCCTTCAAGGCTTCCAGGTTGAGGGATTGGTCCAAGATGGAGGCATGCATTCAGCAGCTGCACATGGATCTCAGCAGACACATGAGCAAGATTACTCCACAGTTGAAGCCGCCTCTCTATCTCTCCAACCATTCCATCTGTGCCTGCCTCTGAAAGGAAGAGCAGATGTCTGAGGCCTCATAGTGACCTCACAACTCTCTCTGGACCTGCTCTTGCTCTACTAATGCTTCTTAGAGCCATTATAGCCACTGTCTTCCCCACGGATGACTCTGCAACACTTGAGTCAGAGACATACGGCTTCCCCCCACCCCATGTACTCAGCACACAGACAGCAACCTTGCCTTTGAACAAGGTCCAGACCTATTTTTCTGATTTATGACAAAGTCCCAGTGTTCTGAGGCTCTAGAAATAGGTAAGAATACAAGCCCCTATCCTACAGTCCTCACCCAAAATCCTGTCTCAGTCTAAGAAGGATTCACCGGTTTACCCCTTAGCATTCCCTTCACCTAAGAATCCGAGATAGCTACCAAGGACTTTGAAAAAAGAAAAGGCATTCATGTTTTTTCACTGTTTACAGTTATGTGAGAAATCAGAGATCAACAGAGGATGTATTTCTCTGTTGTTAAAGACCCCCTAGTAACAAAGGAAGGACAGGTAAAGAGTAATTATTCTCAGAGCGACTATTGCAATCTCTCGCTGATTTAAAGTAGCTGTGCTTTATGTGAACTATCTACCAATATATCAGAGACTAAATCCACAAGATTCTTACAGCTTCCAGAAAACACAGGGCAAGAATAGATAGCAAAATCTAGTTGTATCAATGCATACGGAGCCACGCCTGCCCTCCCCCACTGCTTGTTTGTTGTTTATAACTGGGGAAAGGCGCTTGCCTCTTCCATACAGATAGCCCCTCAGCAGAACATACGACTTGGCTGTCTTTAAAATCCTGTCTTCCTTCTCTGGCAGCGTTTGTGTGCAGTGTTCAACCGGCATATTGCATTTGTGACACCATTAACTGCTGCTGTTCACAGGGACGTATCACTACAGTTAGCTGATGCAAGGAATAGAGGGAATTGGTTGGGTAAGAAAAGAACGAGAACAAACAGCCACAAGGAATGCCAGAAGAACATAAAACAGTCAGGCTTGAAGAAGGCAACAGTGATGGAGTGAGAACTGAATGCTTAGCCGAAGAACGATTAGGAAAGACCCCAAGCCCCAGGCTGATGAAATTTACACTTGACTTTGCAGAATCTGAGCATTCCCTAGGAACATTCCATTCCTTTCCACGGTGAGCTAGTTGCCAGTATCAGGTCTTCCCGAAGAAGGTGCCTCTTGTACTCAGAATATCCACAAGGGGTACCATGAAACAAGAAGGAAAAAAGCAAAGAAAAACTAAACATCATTCTGCTACCATGGAACCTCTTGTATCTGTAGCCTGCCTAGTATACATAATTCAGACTTTTTCTTCTTTATGTGCTCATTTGCTGTATAGCGGTCTCACTCCATTAATAACATGATAAAGCATAGCAGTTAAGAGCTTTGCTGAAGGTTAAAGAGAATCCACAATGGCAAAGCTGTGACTTGAACCCAGGTCTCTCATGTGGAATCCAGGGCTCAAGGGCGCTCAGCCTGTTTGTTCCACAGAGTCCCTCTGTCACCAGTCACCACACTGACTGCTTCTGTCTGCCAGCCCTGGGTCCTTTCCAAGAAAAGACAAAGCTCCAAAACAGGCAGTAATGACATTGATTATTCCAAGCCAGAGGCAGGGGATTTGGGATCATTTCCTTAAAGCACTTGCTCAGCAGCACTGAAGTCCTCACCCCTACCACCCCTACCTCCCAGGAAATAAATGTACAGTGTTCACTAACATGAAGGGGAGAAAATGCCCTGTGGAGTTCTGCAGTCTCGTTTCCCGGAGCTTGTCAAATGCCAGCAGCGAGTCAGGCCGGCTGCACTGTTTGCTTAGCTGTATCTTATTTTTATAGTGTTTTGCAGATTGCACAAGCCTCTCCCCACCCCCACCCCCCCCCAGAACTGGGCAAAAACATATCACCTTGAGCTTCCTAAAGCAGCACTCGAAAGATTTCCCTGATGTCCTTGGGCTTCGTATAATATTGCCTTTGGATGTAATATACCGTGGTACTCTGCTATCAGCCCTGTTTTGTTTCTTTCAAGGAAGAACATAGAATTTATTTTTAACATCCCTACAAGATATGTGACCAAAATGTAATTTTAAAAAGCAAACAAATGAAAGACTTTCCAATATGTCGTGCAAAGCATAAAAAGCATTGTGTTCAAAAGCTAATTTTTCAGTTTTCATATTTATGTCCTTTCCTACTTCACCCTTTTGTTACTGAGGAAGTTGAAATGAAAGGGGATTTGTCTTTTTCTCAAAGACTTATCTCTCAAGGCTGAGCTTCTCCATACCTGAATTCACACATCTCCCACGCCGTGATAATTACCTCCCCGGCAATCACCATGACATCACAAATGCGATGCTCTAGCAGAAGCGACATGAGGGTTATTAACATGTTAACATAGAGGGTTAACATCAAACTCAGACATGGTTTGATGTTAACCCTCTATGACCTAAGGACTCCAAAGGGGAAGTAAAAGGGATTTTAGCAGAAAAGTGACTCTTGAAAAAAACTATTCTTGGATTTTGATATTTATTAAATTTCCAAATAATAATATTTCTTGTTGCCCCAGCTCCTGAAACTGTGACTGAGGTCCACAGATGATGAGACCCACAGACTTCAGATTTTCAGTACCCTTAACACAGATCTTATGGGTACGTCCGTGGATGTACAGAACACAGTGTGTTCCTGGAGACTTTCTCCTGCCTTTCCCTGCCCATAATAAATGAAATGCCCAAAGCCTCAAGCCAAGATGAACAGCTATAAATAAATTTGTGGATAGCAGCCAAAAGAAGAGTGGACGCACCACATTCGTGTGGCATATTCACCATTCAAGCTTCACCTAAAAGAAAGAGAACATTTTATTGTAAGGCAGAGGGCTGAGGTGTGAGAGGATACTCAAAAGACATTTTTCTCTGCAAACGGCCCCAGCTTTGAGGCTTAAATATCAGTTCTGAATACGACTTAGATCCACTGGGCCTCCCAAATACGGATTTCAAGTTGCAGGCATCAAAGTGCATCATTTACTAAAACCACTCTAGCTCCCCCACACCTCCTGTTTCTTTCAGAAGATTCGATTGTAAATGCAGGCTGCCCTCAATCTCTGTGGTGGGAGCAGGAAAGAAACAAAAAACAGAAAAGAGCAATTTGAAGAGAACCTGAACTCACAATCTGGGAGCCAGAAAGTAAACACTGCACATTAAGTCCCTTGCTTTAATTGCTTGCCTGAAAATTCCAATTTGTAAGTGTTTTAATTAGCCACGCAAGGACTCACCTATTATTCTCTAAATACAAAAATTTAAAAGCAAACAGAAATGGGGGCAGAAAGGCCCTCAAGGATTAATCCTTGCATTCTTCTCATTTTTCCCCCAAATTTGGGGCTAACATTTGTGGTGGAGAATTTAATCTTAGGAAAAAAAAAAACAGAGTTTGTCTGGTAAACAGAACTCTGTGGTACTCTGACCACTTTTTTAGTTAAGAATTTAATAGGCCTAGGGCCCCCACAAGAGGGCTACAGGATTTTTTTGTTTCAACAAAATAACACAACTAGGTTCTCTCCTAAAATGCAGGAAATCAAACCAGGAGACTTCCGTTTGCTGGCTGGGTGGACTGAGTAAATGAGGACCCAGGAAGCAGTTGATGAGTAACTGCTTCAGTTACTCATCAACTGTGGAGAACTCGGTCTTAAATGGGATATCTAGATCACATCCCTTCCTCACAGACCTCAGAGAACGTTGCAGAAGAGAGGAAAGAATGGTTCAGAGGACCAGAGTTTGGCATGGAATGCTGCCAAACAGTGTCTTAGGACACAACAGAGGCATTGCACTCATGAGTTCAAAGCAGCTATGATAGCCTGCACACGATTGAGTCGCTCAGCATTCCAGCATAGACGTAGAAGGGGCACATGAAGCCTCACCCCTAGCTAAGGAGCTTTAGCAGTTATAGACTACTGGAGCAGGGAGAGTCAGTTTCCATCAGAATGTGGTCCCTGGAGGGCTGAACATGCTCAGGTTAGACATTCTACAGACTCAAGCACAGAGAACACTGTCCGACTGGGCTCAGTGCTTTGTGAAGAAGACATCAAGTTGGAAGGGAAACATGGCTAAGGGTATCTAAGAGGAACTGGGGAGTAGGAGAGAGAGAGAGAGAGAGAGAGAGAGAGAGAGAGAGAGAGAGAGAGAGAGAGAGAGAGAGAGAGAGAGGGAGAGAGGGAGGGAGAGAGAGAGGGAGAGGGAGAGAGGGGGAGAGAGAGAAGGAGAGGGAGAGAGGGAGGGAGAGAGGGGGAGGGAGGGAGAGAGGGAGAGAGGGAGGGAGGGAGGGAGGGAGGGAGGGAGGGAGGGAGGGAGGGAGGGAGGGAGGGAGAGAGAGAGAGAGAAACTACAGCCTATGTGGAGCTAGCATCATTCTAAATTCCCTTGCAGGAGATAAGAAAAGAAAGAACAAAGTAATGTATTGCCAGACTTGAAGAACCTGCCCAGCTTTTCCTGTTAGGATGTCCACTGATGGGTGACTTACAGAAAGCATTTTATTCTTTCTTCTTTGCTTTTTTTCTTTTTTTTAGTGCTGAGGATAGATTCCAAAGCCTCGTGCATGCAAAACACATGCTGTACCACAGTGTTGTCCTCCAGCCCACTATGGCTAGCATTTTAAATGTACCATTACACTTGTGATACTTCTACCATCTGTGAATACTGGAGTCTACTGGTTGCTGCTTCTTCATGACCACAATCCTAAGGGAGTATGTTAGCGAACTCTTCTCTTCTTGGTCTCGGAGTCTTCAAGTCTTCAGCAAAGCTAAGAATTCTTGGCAAGGGTTTTCGTCTCCAAAGTAATGATGGGAAGCTCTGGGCTAGAAGTCAAGAGAATGCTGTTGGCCCATCCTGGCTAGACACTCTGCCCCGGGGACTTTAGAGGAGGCTCTTCTGTACTCAGACCCTAATTTCATTTGCAGAATGAGGGTGTTGGATCAGATGCTTGCTTCTGTGTCTTGTGGTCTATGATTTTGGATCAAGTGGCTGCTCCAAGTCTGCAGCCATGTGAGACTCCGGAACCGACGCTGTGTCTCCTGCCCCATCAAGTTAATGTCTCCATGACCAGGATATATCAACAGCACCAGGCAGCATTCAATAAGTGACTACTGAATGACGAGTCCTGTCTCTAGTTAGGCTCTAGATTGTGTGTAGTTAGTTCTCGTGTAAACTGGATAAAATTCACATTTTATAGAGAGTAAGCAAACAGAAGATTTAGTCATTTACCCATAACCAGACAGTTAGCATCTTCAGAGCCAGGGTTTGAAGTCAGACATTCCAATTCCAGAACGCATTATCTTCATCTGTGCATGCCACACTACGCAGTAGCATAAGGAGTTGCTTGGTGACATAAGGGGCACTGAAACCTTAAAATAGAAAATATGGCAGTCTTCCAGTGCTGAGTTCACATCGGAAGTGTGCAAGCTTTCAGAAGAACTCCTCTGGCCAGTGTCGCTTGCCTGCACACCTCTCCATTCCCCTCCCCTCAGATGACCGCATGAAGAGTCCCTGGGGGAGCATTTGAGAACCAGTGGTCTTTCGTGTGGTCTGAATGGAATATGGATAATGACCACATAGAAAAGCGGGAGAAAGTGGCGTCCTGGCTCGTTCCCCCGGATTGTAAAACAGGGAAAGCCAAAACCACCACAGCTTATTTTTATCACCAAATAAAACCCAAGAGGAGTTATCCTCTAAGTCCTTGGGGAGCCACGCTGACATCACCTCTAGGCACACACACAGGCCTATTCACTTGAACACAACTTGATTCACAGCTGTGAAGAGATATTGAACAAAATAAGGGGAGCAGGTATCTGCAAACTGGAAATATTCTTCCAGAGGTGCAAATGCGATCTATGTACTGCCTTATCATGCTTATCACAGGATCTCTATTCCAAGAGATTTGGGGCAGATTCTCTTACTGTCATGAAAATGTGTTGGCATGGTGGCAAGGACGGTGGACACAGACTGTTAACTTGGAGTCTAGTTCAATGCTTTGAACCACTGGCTACTAGACACAAACTCATCATCTGGCTTCCCAGAACCCTGCTTCCTGGTCTGCAGAGAGGGAACTGATCTCGGTGAGTCAGTCAAGGACCAGAAGGCCTTGAATCACGCATTTTGCTCACTGGGTCCACCAAATACATTCATTATCCGTGGGGATTAAATCCATGTTAAAAAAAAAAAAAAAGCAACAGTGGATGTGCTGCTGAAATTGAAAATGAAGTCAGGCAAACAGTGGTACTTCTGCCCCAGGAGTCTGGCTTAGAACTGACTGGCTGTCAAGCCTTGAGGGCACCTCAATCCTCAGCACAGCAAGGAGGCTGAAGGCTCCTTCCCCAGGGCCGGTTTGCATGAGGCAAAGCGTTGCAATCCTGACCTCCCTGGAGGGTAGGTTTGCCTCTTTCCTGGTGAGAGCACAGATAACTAAGTTCAGGAAGTAGTGAGCTGAGCAAGCTGGCTGAGGACTGAGCCCTGCATGAGAAGACTGGCCCTCCTGGTGTGTGGATAGGAGACCTTCTTACACTTGTTCTGTCCCCATGGACTGTAGGTTGTTCCCTAAATTCTGCCGGATTCTAGTACCACTCTTGGTGCTCACATACCAGGATGGTGGATGTTTCTCCCTGTGCTTCCCATCCCAGGTTGAGTTTACCACAATGTGTTCTTTGGGGCTCGCAGCCGGCCCCTCCTGCTTCCAGTGGAAGCAGATAAGCTTTATTAAATTGTAGCACCGTTTGCATTGTGTAGAGTTAGCTGCAGATGCTTTCAAAGTCACGTCACATTTCCCACAGCCCAAGAGTAGATGAGGCTGGCTGCTCCTGCAAATGGATGCATTTCTCTAGAAATAGGAAAAGCCAAGGCTAGGGCCAACACTCTGTCCAGTGACGCAGGGGTCCCTCAGGGTCACAGGAGTGAACCCAATAGCACAGCTTTTGCCATGAAAACTCAACGCTGACATGAGATGGAATGTCATGGTCACAGGACAGACCCAGCAACTAGAAGACCTGCAGGCTCAGAGTCTGTAGTCAGTAAATGTATACAGAGTAAGTGGCTGATGGGAAGAATTAGTGAATTCTGATTCTAAAATCGCAGGGTTCTTGGAGTCTTTGGCCTGTGTCAATTGTACTTTCTCTTTGCCTAGATTCTCTTCATTTACCTCCTCCCAAAATCCACTTTCATCTCATTTCCACATTTATTTGGTTTCATTGCCCATACTGTAAATCCAACTGCTTCATTTCTTGATAAGATATTTTCAAATTGACAAAAGTTATGTATATGTACGTATATATTAACCATGCACAATATTGCCGTTTTGAAACACACATCATAGGTTGGCAAAATCAAGTCAATAGATATATGTACCACATACTTTTAATTCTTTGTGGCAAAAAACACTTAAAATCTACTCAGCAATTTTCAAGAATATAATGTATTATTGGCTGGGTGGTGGTTCAACCCCTTAATCGTAGCACTCAGGAGGAAGAGGCAGGTAATCTTTGTGACTTTAAGGCCAGCTTGATCTATAAGGTAGATTCCAAGCAGCACAATGAGATCCTGTCTCAAAATGAGTGTGTGTGTGTGTGTGTGTGAGAGAGAGAGAGAGAGAGAGAGAGAGAGAGAGAGAGAGACAGACAGACAGACAGACAGACAGAGACAGAGAAACAGAGAGAAAAACAGACAGACATTATCTACAATTTGAGATGATTAACTTTAAAATAATAATAACCACCATTTGAGGATGTTTAGGTGTATTAATTACAGGCTGCATACAGTAAGTCTTTTTATCAACAAAACAAGATTATAGTATTCCATTTAATAGATGATGAGACTGAATCAGAAAAAGAAGGTACTTTGCCAAAGTTCCCAGTTGTTAGCTTCCAACTCGGACTGTGTGGCAGTGAGATAGGATTCTGAGCCCCGGGCCTGCTATATAAGCTTCGGGCTTGCTGGTAACTAGAGCTGTGATCCAAGCTCTCTCCATCAGGGAACAAGATGTTCAAGGTCTGCCTGTGGCCTTGGCGTCACCTGGAGCACATCACGCTCCATCGGCTTCTCTGGTCCCTGCTGACTTCTTCTCACAGTTTTCACCTGTTCTTCAAAGCAGGGTTACCAAGTGACATCAAGTCCATCCAAAGCCAAGTACAGAACTGTACCAGCTGAAACTGAGAGGCAGAGGGGACTCAGTCCAATGAGATACTCACGTAAGCCTTCACTGAGTCACAGCCATTGTTTGGTCTGTAATAGACACTCAATAACGGTTGGCTTAGCAAGTCATTTATCATTATGTTAATTAATGTAATTAATAGAAATATTTGATTTGCTGTTGTTAAACAAGAATTCTGCCAGAAGTGATGGCACATACCTGCTATCTTAACACTCAGGAGACTGAGGCAGGAGAATTGTGAGTCTAAGACCAGCCTGGGTGACATACCCAGACTATATTAAAAAAAGAGAAAGAAGGAGAAAAGCAAAGGTATTATTCCTCTAAAACAGATGTCTTTAGGATCTGCTGGGAACCTAACACTTTGGTGGCTACTGTAGCTGACAGAGAAACTGTCATCAAGCCCCTAGCCAGGGAGTTTCAGTTGAGACAGGAAATAAGATTAAAGTCCATGAAACAACTAAACTGTCATATATTCTATTTTCTTAAGAGCATCTGATGCTGTCCTGGGATTCAGAGTTAAAACACACTCTAGAATTTAGAAATTTTTTATGAATTTAAAATGATTAACCTTAGGTAAAAGTTTTTCAGTCTCTTTTAAGGTGGAAAACGAAGCACAAAGCAGGTGTCCTTTGTCCATAAACATGCAATGGGAAGTGTCATATCAGGATTTGAAGCTGAGCATTGTGATCCTAAAACATTTTTTTGAACGTGGTAGAGGGTTCCTGGGGAATTGAACCCAGGGATTTGCATAAACTAAACACACATTCTTCTACTGAAGCAACACTCGCAACCTCAAGACTCATTTCATAATCTCTCATCTTTGTACTGCACAGTACAGTAAGAAGAAAAAGCTCCAGGACATGGGACATTGCCAAGTTATATACAATGTGTTCCCATGCCCAGGTACAGCTCATTGAATTCTTATATGGTTTTATTCAGCATAAGTGGGTTCATACACTGTCTACTATTTGATGAAATGATTTTTTTCACACACCCTCAGTCTTGAAGCTATTTCTATGCAATTGCAGAATGCATCAATAGCAGTGTATCCCACTACATTGATATTTATCTTTCTTCCTACTAATAAAAAATTAATATTGTTTCCAGTTTTTTAACAACAGTGTCAGTTAACATGTGTTAATGTATGATATATATGGATATTTCTGCACCATATGTTTCTAGTAGTGAAACTGTTTAGTCCAGGGAAATTTACATGAAAACTACCAGGCTGATGTAGACTCCAAAAGCAGGCAGGCATGGAGAACATCCACTACCTCACATATACATACAGCACCTCCCACATCCTACACACCATCTCAGGGAATGCCACAAGAAATTCTACTCTCATTGTACAGATGAAGACTGAGAATGAGCAAAATTTAGATCTGCCCAGGGTCAGTCTATGAATTTAAATCAGAGCTGGGAAAAAAACAACCAACCAAACAAATAAAATACCTTACTTTTATTAAAACTGTTTTCACTAAAACCACATTAGTAAAACAATTTGGATTTAACAAAACTCTTCTTTTGTGTCAAGCTGTTAAACATCCAGGTAAACAAACTTTTAAAGGTAGATGGTATGAAAACATAGTCAAATGTTGCCAAGTTCTGAGGACAGAACCGAAAGAGGAGACTGTGTTTTCTAACTCAAAAGTGCTATAATCTTATGATCCTAGATAAATAAAAAGAAAGGGATCTATGCTGATAAATGCAGGAATTTAAGTAAAAAGAGACCACAGTGCACTGGGAAACCCCAGAGAAATAGGCCCGGGAATCCACACAAAGGCTTGCCAAAGTGCCAAATTCACTGTCCTGTGGAAACTGGACTGTCTTAGGCACAGCTTTCCTGTTTAGGGATGGAATTCAGCATAGAAGTATCTTCCCTAAAACTGAGGAGGGGAGAAATGTCAATTTCGTGATCAACAGAGAATCCAAGTTGAGTCTTTCTCAAAGATAATTTACTCCAAGTAAAAGATTTTGCTGTTAAGTATTCCTTATGATTGAACAATAGGCATCATTAGGGAAGAATTTTGAAGAGGAATGAGTAAGTTCTTTACAAAAATGAATACAAAACTCTATTCTTGATCAGCCTGATTAGAGCAATGACAGAAGGAGGAGGAAACTGGATGATGTTTTGATAAACTCACTCATTCAGGTGCCCTAACATTTACATGCTAAGTTTCAGCTAAGGATTCTCAAAGGTTTACAACATCTCCTCTCAACCAATGTAAAAGACAGCCTGGGGCTGGCTAGAAGGGGAGGGGGAAATGCACCTGCCTCTGAGCCTGACCACCTGAGTCCCATTCCTGAGGTCCACATGGTGGAAGGAGAGAACTCACTCCCTCAAGCTATCCTCTAACATCTACCTGTGCAAGCACACACACACACAGAAACACACACATATAAAATTAAAAAATAAATACATGACCCAAGTGGTAGTAATGTATGCCTTTAATTCCAGCACTTGGGAAGGAGAGGCAGGGATCTCTCTGGGCTCAAGGCCAGCCTGGTCTAACAGAGTGAGTTCCAGGACAGTCAGGGATAAACAAATAGACCCTGTCTTTAAAAACCAAAAATAAAAAGATATATAAATATATAATTACCTTTTAAAAAGCATCCTGCCCCAGCCCCACAGTTTTCCCCTGGCTAGTATGGAATCTCTCTGTAAATTCTCCTGTTGTTCAACTGCATAAGGAATGAATTTAGGATATATATGAAGATGTAAACTCACATTGAATAATACCCTGAAAGACGGCTGTCTATCCATAACAACCAAGGCCTTCAAAAGCATCTAATCTTTATCAGTCCCTGGCTGAGTGTTGGGATAAACACAAAAGAATGAATCCCTTTAAGAGCCATATTTTCTTAAATCTATATTGTTCTTAAGATGATCTTGGAATATAAAATTGCTGGCAAGAAATGACACCCTATTACTGCATGCCACTGGGAATTTGAGTTAGAATTTACAATTTTGGCTTTAATCAAGACACTCAGTGTCCTGGCTAGCATGCATAAAAGATTGGCTGTGAACTTTGCCAAGGAGTTATTCACATTTCAGCTGACCCAAGATTTTTAATTATCCTCTAACTCCCAAACCATCCATTCTTCTGCAGTAGCACACAGGAAAGAAAAGCCTTCATTTTCCTGTAGATTTTTTCTTTACCTGATCCCAGAAGTGATTTCTTGGGGGATACTCTTGATAAATATGTAGCTCATAAGGAGAGCAAGAAAGGGGTCCAGTCTGTGACAGAAAAGAGAGAAACACAAACACCTTCACCGGGTTCCCAACAGATGCTCACTGCACAAAGGACTTGAAGGAACTAATGTTGTTGCTGTGGCAACCATGCATGCCTAAATGAACAATAAAATTAATAGTCCCTAACAGGCTTTGCTGGCATCAATAAGATGATAACACTTCTCTTTACTGGGAAATGTGTGCTCTCTGTGGTGACCCCACTTAGATATGGTTTCTCATACAGTGAAAAATGGTGTTTCAGTCAGAACAAATGGAATAAACTATATATATTCACTGTGTACGCTTCTCTAAGCCCAAAGCAGGAGCCACACTCTCCTGCCTTCCTGCTGAAGGGAAAAGGCACCTTTGAGCCTCCCACCCCCAGCTTCTCTTTGCTGTCCTGTTTAATTTATCAGCCAGTGCTAGTCTCCGATTGAACTTTTGTTAGAAGAACACAAGGCTAAGGAGGAGCTGAGGGGAAGCAGGACGCGGTACAAAGAAGAAAAGGGTAAAATTAGCTAGAACTCATAATTGGGCCCTGCGTGGCCTTGAAGAAGACCCAGTACATATTAATTAAATAGATTGACATGTTGCTGGCTGAATGGGGCTATTCTAGACAGCAGGGACAAAATTAACCTGGCCTCAGGTAACTTGAGTCACTACTCTGAAGAATTAGATGAATTGTATCTTTGGATAGAGATCAGAAATAAGGAAAGCTTTCTTGGGATATTGGATGTCATTAAAAATCTATTGGGCCTGGTTAGGGAATGTAGCTAAGTGGTAAGAGTGTGTGCTTAGTTGCATGAAGCCCTGGGTTCAGTCTTCAGTTCCCTCAAAAGTCTGCTAAACCAAGACATTACAATGCCATGAGAAATATTAAAGAAAGCCCCATTACTGTTGTAATTAAACTATGCAATTACAATTTGTCTTTCAAATGAGAGTAACAGTCTGATCCAGTATTAAGAAAAAATTTGGGTCTCCCAAATGCTTGTTATTACTGCATGATAGAATTATAATGAAAAAAAATGTTTCTGGATAAATAATTTCACCAGATTTTTAGGCAATGTCAACATTGGGAAAAGAGAGTTTTGTCAGGTAATGTTGGTAATGTGACTTAAATGTTTAAAACCTGCTGTTAATGAGCTATGTCAAGGGTTTAGAACAGTGGGCTGGGGCACAACCAGACAGCCTAGTGCCAGCCAGTCTACCCAGCTATGCATCCAAGGTTGCCCAGAAGAGCGAGCAAGAATACAGTTGTCTCCGCGTGCACACATTGCAGTTCAGAAGGCACAAACAGCTAACGAGAGTCAATGTCACTTTCTTTTAAAGAGAAGGATGTACTGATGGACACCAAAACCCACCCAAAATACTCAGAGCGGGTATGTGAATATTACAGGGTGAGTTAGACTCACATAGGAGTTGTTCTTTAGTACTTTTCCACGAGTTTGATAATAGGTTGAGTTTTTGAAAAGTAAGACGTGTCTTTGCTACACAAAGGAGAGAGAGAGAAAGATGTGCTTTAAACAGCATACCATGGGGTTATGAGACCTCCACATGAAAATAAAACTACCGTCCCAAAGCTTCCGTCTCTGGCTGGAAGGTAGCTTCCAGAAGTTCATGCTGAAAGCTTGGTCCTCAATACAATATAGACCCAAAGGTGGAGTCTAAGAGGTGATTAGGCCACGAGAGTGGGTGAAATAAAATGATCACAGTGCGGTGTTAGCTAACAAAGGGAATTCGTTGTATGAAAAAAAAATTAAAAGAAAAAGATACTCTTCATGTTCTCTCTCACCTAATCAACTGTGCTCGAAACTTCTGCTATGAGGTGACAGACTATTTCCAGCCAGGCCACTGGGTGTGAAGAGAGATGGGGTTGGTGGATCTGGAAGGAGCTGGAGGAGAAGGTATGAATATGATCAAAGTGCAATTCTCAAAAACAAGTATGTTATTTTAAAAATGTTTTGAAATGTTTAAAATGTATTCAATTAATTTGCTATTTAAATAAAAATATAGATCAAAGCTTTGCCTAGACCAATCATTGTAGATGAGTATGCCCCCCTCCCCCCCCCCGCTTCAGTTTTCTCTCTCAGTGAAAAGGGGTTAGCTGAACCAATGTCTCTTCCACCCTCAGTACTATGTGATTGTTAGTGAACAAGTCAAGGAAGGTCTCCCTGTGAATTTTCTGTAAACTGACCAGCCACTTCCTGCTTTTTGTTTTCTACCACAGACAATTTGATGGGGGGGATGGGGTTAGCTGGAGTGAGAAAAGCTTAATTGAGCAAGAGTCTTGATCCACATGACCAGACTCTACTAGCCACAAGAAAGCCTCGGTTTGCTCACGTAATTCTAGATCCCCCCAAAAGGAGAAGTCACCAATTCTTCCTTGAATCTGAACTCAGTCAGACTTGCACAGGGTTTCGAGTGGCATGGGATCCAAAGGAAGCGAGGAGTGAAGTCTACACTTCTTAAGGCGCTGGGCTCCTGGTGAATTCCAGGCTTCTTAGCAACAGCTGGGGATGGAGCAAGAAGGGCGTCCAGGATCTGCCCTGGGGTCTCCAAGGCTGGTTGGGAACACAGACAAGAAAACAAATCTCTGGTGGCGGGGATAGGTGATGAGCGCTGTGAGTGGGTAAACAGACAGTACAGAATGAATAAATTCAAGAAGAGCATGAGGCCTTGCAGGAGAGCTTTTCCTGGAGGGAGTGGTAACTAAATGACCACAGACATTTGCCAGGTTTAGTTCACCGTCTAGGGTGCGGGAGGGACAACCTAGACTGAGCTCTAGGGTGAGATCACTCAGCTTCCACTTTATGCCTCCATTTAATAGCTGTGTGGGACTGTTCAGAGTTCTTAGTTTGCCAGGCTTTGTTTTCTCATCTATGAAATGGGAATAATCATAGTACTTCTGGCTTGCTGTAAGATTCAGGGAGAGAAGCCGGGCGGTGGTGGCGCACGCCTTTAATCCCAGCACTCGGGAGGCAGAGGCAGGCGGATCTCTGTGAGTTCGAGGCCAGCCTGGTCTACAAGAGCTAGTTCCAGGACAGGCTCTAGAAACTACAGGGAAACCCTGTCTCGAAAAACCAAAAAAAAAAAAAAAAAAAAAAAAAAAAAAAAAAAATTCAGGGAGAGAATCCATGCATTCAGCATCCATCACTACTGACAGTGAAATAGCTGTAGGAGAAACAGGTAAAAGTCCAGGCAGAAAGCCTAGGAGTGAGTAGGCTGCTGGGGACATTTGGTGTCCTGAAGGTAATCCACTTTAGTTGGAAAGGAGAATGGGAAGAGACTGTGAAAAGAGGTAGGTGCAGAGCCAGGCACCAGAGGGGTGCCTCTGTATGCTTTGTGAAGGGGGTTAAAGTTTCTCCTGGATGAATGCGGAACATTGAAGTATTGTAAACATAATCCTTGATGCTCACTACCCACGTTTATTAGTAGCTGAGGAGTATATGTGGACATATAAAAATATTTATTTTACCCTAAAGCATTAGGACTGTCCATCCACCAGACAGTCTCCTCTGCAGTGGAGAAAATCCTGGTGGAATTTGATAACTCACATACAGAGTTTCTCTTCCTATGGTAGGTTTGTGATGCTGGAGCTCAAATAACAGTGGTTCATTCAGGGAAGGCATTACCCAAAAAATATAACTCAGTTTAAGAGCCCCAGCTTAAAAATTAACATAGTATGTCTTCTCAGGAGTCATGAACTGTAATATACGGTCGGCCTCTCTTGAGTCATTAAACATATTCTATTAGATTACAGAAAACCCCAATCAATTAGCCCTGATCTGGCTGGATTTTGTTTTTAGGACACATATCTCTTTTTTATCTAGCAGAAGAAGACAAGCATAAACCACAGAAACAAAGCTTCATGTAATCTGGATGCAAGATACACACCTTTCTTCCCTTCAGGCCATACCTCCAAAGGGAATTTTAGTAAAACAAATGAAGATTTCTTGGATGATAAACATTGAAGTGAAGAGATGGCCCGAGGAAAATAATGGATGCATGTTAATACAGATAACACTAAAGGCTTCTGGGTAACTCAATGCCAAGATAACATGAACCATTCATAATGGCAGTAGGCAGGAAAATGACAGATATGCTATGTGTTAGGAAGAGAAATGGAACCCAAAATGGGACCTGGAACTGTAGTGTAGGCACTGCTGGGCTACTGAAGCCAGAAGAGTTAGCACCTCGTGTTGAAGAACACTAAAAACAAGAGAGGAAGCAAGCATGCACACTTCAGCCTCTCAGCCACAAAGGAGCACCGTCACTGCAGAACTGCCAAGTGTTCACACCAAAGGACGTAGAGAGAAGAACCAGCTGGCATCCACACATCACCCATTTCACATATCTGTCTGAAGACTCACCATTTTGCAAGCACGTTTACATGATTTACATGTCAATGACATTTAAAAGATTATATTTAATGATGTGCATGCATGTATGCCAATATGTGAGTATGTGCATATGCATGCAGGTGCCTGAAAAGGCCAGGAACATCTAATCCCCTGGAGCTGGCATCACAAATAGTTGTGAGCTGCCCAACACAATTGATGGGAACTGACACCAGTCCTCTGCAAAAGCAGAATGTACGTTTAATGGTTGAACCATCTCTCCATCCCCATCAACAATAATGTTAATGTATTTATTTTTGAATGTTTATTGCAAGGCACCATTCTAATAACTGGGAACAATATGGGAGACACATACACTGACCTCAGAAGATTCACTACCTACTAGATGTAGCAGGCCACAGACTTCATCTGTAACATGGGGCACAAAGTACTCAAAAGCACCACAGAGAGTCAGATGAAGTGTTAAAAAATTATCATATACATATTTAAGGGACACTGGTATGTCAGTAAGTTGTAGATTAATAAAATCTATTTTATTAACCTCATTCATTTTATGGATTAACAGGGAGCAATGTGATTTTACTAATTGACAATTCAATTAAAACTCAGATCCAGCAGCTCATATTGATTAGCAGGTAGTGGTGGCAATAGAAAGACCAGGCATTTCTGAATGGCGCTGAACTCCAGTGCAGCTCTCTTAGTGGGTGTGAAGATATCTTAGCTTTTCCTTTGTGGAGAAAGGCAGGAGGAAGGGCTGGAGTAGCACGCCTGTGGTCTTTGTCCAGGAGACACTTGTTGTGTTCTGCCACTGCTGCAGAGAACAAGAGGCATGCCCCAAAATGCTCCTAAATAAAGGAATTCAAATTAGAAGTAAGAAAAGTCATGCTCGTTCTCATATAGCTGGCATCCTGTCAGGCACTGTGCCAGCAAAGGGAAGCTTAGGACAGCACTGCCTTCCTCTCTTCTCCTCTACTCCAAAAGGCACTCGTTAGGTTTAAGAGATTAGCTGTTCTTGCAGAACTGCCAGCACTTCCCACACTCACATCCAGCGTTGAAGGGGAAAGCCAGTCCAGCTGTGGAAGGGCATGAGCGATAAATGCCTTCGGGAGTGAGGAATTTCCATACCCACTAACTAAGATAGTCTAAGGGTGTAGGAAGGGAAGTTTAGATTTTGATACTTCAAATGACAAAGCCCTGTTAGTCCCCCCTCTGTAGCTCTGACATGGGAACCAAGTTCATGTTGTGGGTTCCTTTGCAGGTATCATGTCTACCTTTTCATGAAGCCTCTTCAGCTGATGGAAATGAGAGATGGCTTTATCTTGTTCTCCATCACTTTCACCAACATGTTTACTTTGTGTGTGTGTGTGTGTGTGTGTGTGTGTGTGTGTTACACGCATATGAATGTGCAAGTCTGTGTTCCTGTGCATGCATATGTGGAAGCCAGAGAAGGATGTTGGGTGCTCTTTGCCTTAGTACCTTGAAAAGGGTCTCTCACTGAACCAAAAGCTTGGCGTTTTAGCTAGACTGGCTGCCCGATGAACTCTCCAGATCTCCAAGTCTCTGCTCCTCAGTTCTGGACTACAGGCACATGCAGTCATGCCTGGACTTTCACATGGATGCTGGGGGTTGAAACTCAGATCCTTGTGAAAAAAAAAATCTTTACTCATTTCCCCTGCCTTGGAATTGAATTCTTAGATGTGATGGGAAATCACATCTAAGAATGGAGCAAATTTCTTAAGATTTCATGATCTAAGAAAATATATTCAAGTCTATGACATTAGTAAAATATTTAAAATTAAATCATTGAAAAATAATATGAGGCCTGGAGGTAGTGGTGGCACACGCCTTTAATCCCAGCACTTGGGAGGCAGAGACAGGCAGATCTATGTGGATTCGAGACCAATCTGGTCTACAGAGCAGGTTCCTGGACAGGCTCCAAAGCTACACAGAGAAACCCTGTCTCAAAAAAACAAAACTCATCATCATCATCATTATCATCATCATCATGCAAGGTTGCTCACGCACCAAGATGTGTTAATACACTGTGTAAGAGAAGAATAACATTGGAGATATAAGCCTTACTTTTTTAAAGATTTATTTATTATGTATACAATATTCTGTCTGCGTGTATGCCTGCAGACCAGACCTCATTACAGATGGTTGTGAGCCACCATGTGGTTGCTGGGAATTGAACTCGTGACCTTTGGAAGAGTAGGTAACCGCTGAGCCATCTCTCCAGCCGTAAGACTTACTTTCAAGTTTATAATCTACTTGGGAAGCTAAGGTTTAAAATATACATATACAAATTAACTATTAAAACAATACCAAGAGGCTAGCACACAAAAAGTTTAAGGGATGAGAAATAATGATGTTAATGTTGGACTTTATTTCAAAAGGCTTTGGGCATGTTGATAGATCACCAACCAGGCTCTCTACCTGTCATCAAGACTCTCTGTGAATTTGCTTAATATTGATGGCACTTACTGGCAAGAATTTCAAGTTATTGTCTTACTTTGGCATTATTGTTTTATTTTTGGCATTTTTAATATCAAAAAAGTAATTTGATGTTTTATTCAAATTTTGCATGACTTTAAAAAATATGTGTGTATGTACATGTGAAATTGCACACCCTTGGAGGTTAAAAGAGGGTGTTAAATCCCCTAGAGCTGGAGTTACAGGCAATTGTGAACCACCAGAAGAAGATCCTTTGCAAGAGCAGCAAGTTCTCTTATCTGATGAGCTATGGCCAGCCCCTCCGTGATACTTTTCAATATTGTAGAAACTATTCTCTCCATCCAGACTCTCAAACTGACTATTTCTAAATAAAACTGCAATTAAATTAAGGAATCCCTATTTTGTTTAAATCTTACTTTATATGATTTCTTTTATTTTAAGGATATGGATTCTCTAAATTCTTCTCTTTGTCTCTGTCTGTGTGTGTGTGTGTCTGTCTTGTGTGTGTGTGTGTGTGTGTGTGTCTGTCTGTCTGTCTCACTCTGTGTCTGTCTCTCTTTTTCTCATTCTTACCAAACATCCTATGCCTCACGAATAGATATGGAAATTATTTTAGAGAAGTTGAGATTTTGATTTTGTGGTCTCCGCAAACATGCCACCCTCTTGCAAAATCAACTTTTAAACTTTAATTTTAAAATTCATATCTTAGATTTCTTAGTTCATTTTCTCTTTACCAAAAAAGACATGAGGATCAAAGCTGAGCATGTGGTTGAAAAGCGACGAGTCTATAGAGCTTCAAGGGATGTGACTATTGCCGCAGCTCTATATTAGCTAGATCACCGGCCGCATGCTAAGTAAGTGCCTTGCCTGGTTTCTTTTGTTTTTGCTAAACACAAAACTAGAATCTTACATGCATAATAAAGATGCTGATCATTGTTTTAGTTTTATAATTGGGAGTCAGCTGTGTCTCAAAATGGTGAGTCTAAAAGCCACTCTGAAGACAAAGTACTATATGTATTCAAAAAAGATATAAATAGTGGGGCATGGTGGTGCATGTCTGTAATTTCTGCACAGTTTATGTGGTGCTTGGGGTTGAACCTGGGATTTTATGCATGCTACAAGCACTCTAAAAGTTGAGCTAACCCTTGGCCCTGAGAGGATGCTTGCATGTTCTCAAATAGCTCCTGAAAAGGTACTTGAAAATTACAAAGGAGACAGGTGGTGGTGGTGCACATCTTTAATTCCAGCACTTGGGAGGCAAAGGCAGGCAGATTTCTGAGAGTTTGAGGCCACCCTGGTCTACTCAAGTTAGTTCGAGGACAGGCCCCAAAGCTACAGAGAACCCCTGTGTCAAAAAACAGAACAAAAATTACAAAGGAAAAAAGATAGCTTTTAAAAGGAGAGAATTGGCAGATACCATCTTAGCCACGTTATCCAAGCAAATGCTGCCTTAGGTAAGACACTTTGAAATGAGGGATTCAGCATCAATTCTTTGATCTGCTTGCTAAGGTGCATTACTTAAAACCAATCATGAGGAAACACCAGACAAACCTGATAGAGGAACAGTCTACCAAATAACTGGTCTATAACTCTTTAAAGACATCGAGATATTCAACTAAAGCAAAGACTGGAAAAATGAATGTCCCATTCCAAAGGAGGTTTAGGGAGTCTTGACAAATAAACACAACAATGTTCTGAATGGAATCAACTTTCTATAAGTGATATCAATGGGACAATCATAAAACTGCAAGGAAGTATGATCATTAGATTATAACAAGAGATCGGTATTAATTTCCTGATTCTGGTGGTTACTTAACAATTGCAGAGAAAGTCCTTATGTATAGGAAATACACACAAATGTACTCTCACAGAACATCAGCTCAGTTTCAAACCATCTGGGAAGGGGCTGGGTCAATGGCTCTACTGCTATAACAACAAGCAGTAAGGACCTGAGTTCAGATTCCCAGTGTTCATATAAAAGCAGGGTGTTTATAACTTCAGCACTAATGGGGGACACAGAGAAGAGGATCCTTGGAATTCACTGGCCAAGCCAGTCTAGTGAAACTGGTGTGTGCTAGGTCCAAGGAGAGACCTTGTCTCAAAGACTAAAGTAGAGAGCTACTAAGGAAGACACCAGTATAAATCTCTGGCCTCTGCATCTGTGTGCACATATATGCATGTGTACCTGCACACATTAATATACACACATACAAATTATTTGGGGAGCATTGTTATTTGCACTTAATTAACCACAAATTCAAGATCACTCAAAATTAAAAAGCAATAACTATTATTCTTATTTATAATAAATAACAAATGTAATAATTACAGAAAAGGCTGGAAATTGAAAGTATGGGAAAAACCCCAATGTGTGTCTCACATAATTCAATGAGCAGAAAAGAAAGGCCAGGCTGGGAAGACACCAGTATGAGAAGTAATGGGTAAGGACTGCTAAGAATTTTCCAGGCTGAGGAGTGACGAAAGAAACAAGCTCCCAGATCAAATGTCTGTGTCAATTGCCCAGAGATAAAACCAAAGCTAAATCCACATCTAAGAATGCCATGGTGTAAGTTCAGATCAGCAGGAAATTGGAGGTTGAGTAAAGCCACTGTCTTTCCCACTACAGTAGATCATGAAGGGGTGCATTTCAGCTGGAGAAAAGGGACGCCTGGAGGAAGCAGGGAGAGATGAGGAGCACAGTCTTCAGGGAGACTGTGAAGCACAGCTTGCTAACCATACCTGACCTGTGACTTTCCAAACACCTCAAACTAAAATTCCATGTAACAGTGAAATGGCAGGTGGGGGCAGGTGTTCTGTGAGAAAAGACCAAGAAATGTTTTGCTGTGTTTGGAGACCAGGGAAACTAGAAAACTAAGTAAAAATGTGAGGAACTTATGAAACAAACAAACAAAAACAGAATCTCAAATTTTTAAATAACCAGTGTGGAAGTGAGAAAAAAGAATAATAAAAATGTATGAATCTAACATATAGAGCTTAGTAAATAGAAAAATCATATAATAGAAATAAACCCAGCCATAAATTTAATTATAATATCTGAAACAGATTAAACTCAGTTAATCAAAGAAGTTACTGTAACTGTCAGTAGAGTAGCAAATGTCAGCAGTGGGCCACTTTAAGAGACATGCCTAAAGCAAATAGCAACCAAAAAAAAAAAATTAAGAAGTCATTTAAGACTAAAATTAACAGAGATAAACAGTTTTCTTTAAAGTGATTTTTTTAAGAGGGTGAACCATGCAGCCTTGGCTGGCCTAGAGCTTGCTGTGTCGACTAGGATGGTCTCGAATTCACAAAGATTCACCTGCTTCTGCCTCTCAAGTGCTGGGACTACAGGTGTGCTCCACCAAGGGTAGCTCTAACAGACGGGCTCCACCAAGCCCAGCTCTAACGTGAATTTAAGTCTACAAGAAAATAAAATTGTCATTAATCTATATGTATCTACTGATACACTGTAGGTATACATAGTAAAAGCCAGAATGACAACAAAACCCGAATAAATGTATATTCATAGTGGAAGATTTTAATCCAGCTATCTCAGGCACTAACATATAAATCAAATAATCAGAAAATATAATGAGCAAATAGTATCTATTGAACACATATATTAAGAGAACACAACACTCACCACCAAATAGAGGACATATTTTATGTGACATTTACATTTTATGTGAAATTTACAAAAAATAAAGTTACAAAGGAAATCTAAACAAAGTTTTAAAAAATTGCTCATTCTTAACATTGTGTAATTAAACTAAAACAAGGACAAATAGAAAAATAAAAATTCTCTTATGTTTGGAGATTAAATTGCTATTTCTATACAAACAAAGGTTAAAGAGGACATTACAATGGGGACTGTGAATATTTTAAAGTGAATAACACTGTAAGCACTTATTTCTGAAAATGCTCTTTTAAAACATAGGACACAGCAGTAGGAACCCTGGAGCCTGCCTACCCCAACGCAGTCACTTGAAGCTAAGGCTGAAGGAACTCTCCTCTCTGCCTACCTTAAGAGTGTGGGAAAGTAAGCACTTTTTTTTCTCTGTTGACTCACTTTGCAGGTCTCAATTTAACCCGGAGGGCTCTAGGTCCATGGCCCACCTGGCTTGGGACCTTAGCTTTGTCACCTGCACCCAATTAGGAAATATTAAAACTGAGGCTTAAAGGATAAAGGTGACAGCTGACACTAGGGCCTGCCTCTACTGCTTTCCCAGGTTCACCATTCATTTAACTCTTTCAATGCTTTCTTCGATGCTTTGGTGTTTTGTATTAGGAGGATTTGGGACAAATCCAGTCTACTATTTTGTCAAATTAAAGTGCTGCCATTAGGCAAGTTCCCTAAGAAGATTTCCTTCTCTACACAGGTAAGGAAGATGAGCATAGAATTTACTTACAAATCTACTGTAGGGAATCAATGAGGGGACTGCATGCTAAGCCCCTGGTATTTGGAAGCACTTGGTAGTTCATGTTATTAGAAGCAAATACTGTTGTACTAACTGGATGCCAGTAAAGAGAGACAAAAATCAATACTATAGAACAATCTCTGCTATTAAAATGAGAGAAATTCCTAAGTAAAAGAAAAGTCAGGTAAATAAAATTCAGGATGGTATAAAAGAATGCAAAATGGCCTGGTAGGTTCATTCCAGATCCCAACATAGATTTAGCTCACATGCACTCTCTCTTGCTCTCTCTCTCTCTCTCTTTCTCTCTCTTTTAAGAAGCTCTGTCATAGAGGAGAGGACTTAAACAACAGACATGTTAAGTAGAAACAAAAGGCTAAGTAAAAACCGACTTCCTAGAGCTGTGGAATGCAGTTCCAGGTCAAGCACACCTCCAGGCTGGGGTGAACTTAAGGCTCTTTTAAGGGTGGGCTCTCACAGACCCAAGGAGAGAAGGGAGCCAGCCACCAAAGCCGATGCAGAGGACCCAGTGGCAGCTCAGCAGTCAAAGATTTTGCTCATGCAGAAAGAAAAGGCAAGAGATATGAAATAAAACAAGTTCAGATTAAAAAAAAAAACTCTAAATTCATTACAGTGTGTTTAAAAACGTGTATAGGGTTAATAAAAAAAATAGGTATAGACAGTCATATAAAAAAGTAAATAGTTTATAAATAATTAAAAAAAGCTACAGAGAGATGGGAAATACACAGGGATCCTGGATCCTATATTGGTATTGTGTTCTTTTTGAATTTTTTGCTTGCTGATATGCAAATAATGGTTGCTAGGCGGCAGGGATTGTGAAAGGGACTGCTGGAACAACCCAACCTGGACACTCTAGAAATGCCTTAACTTTAAAATGGAACTCAAAAATGTGTTACTTTGGGGAAGAGGTTATGCTTTTGTTTCCACAGGAAATGAAAGGTTTTGGATTCATTCAAGTTTGATAGGGATTGGGATTGATTGGGGGAGGCCCCCTGAAATTCCTAGGTGCAGATATAAAGAAATAAACCTAGAAAAGCTACAAGACAGGTGGCGTATATTTCCCTGCTCAAACAGAACAAAAAGTCATCTTTGGCTGGCTTGTGTACAAAACACAGTCCACACTTGTGTTAATGCAGATACCTATGTTACCTTTGAAAGTTTGTGTGTTTTCGGAGCAAGAGAAACAGACACCAATGAAGACATGTAGCCCATGCAATCCAATCTCTCAGATACCTCTACTGCAGTTTCCTCAGAGTTCTGCACCCAGAACAGCTTCAAGGCTGCTGGCTGAGATGATCCAGCCCCATAGACTATTCTAGCCAGGACTACAGATAAGCCCTCCATTTTCCCATTGCACAGAGACTGGATAGCCAAGATAATTTTACTAACATAGTAGATACAAGTTACTACCAGAATATAATCAATAAAAATTGTCATTTAATGAAATATCTAATATTATTTTCCACATCAAATATTCAGAATTTGATGTTTATTTTCCCAACTCAAACTGTATCCAGGTTTATTAAAGATGCTATAACTAGTTTTCCCAGGACTTGTTCATTATCTCAATTTTTTTCAGGTTCCCTAAAAAGATACCTTCATCCCCAGACAAGAGGAAGCAGTCTAGAGAACACAACACCCACACTCCCAAGAGGTGAGTGGATGTTTCTTGGTCATTTGGTGGGTTATGGATCTTTGTCATTATTTAGTGGGAATACAGGAATATAAGATAAAAAGACAAAAATTAACCTCAAATAGTTTACACTAGTATGGAGTTTGGTATATTGATAGATGTTCAGTTATTTTTGTTATAATACATGTATACTTCTACTCTTGGTTGGTGTATTGTGCTAATATATCTCATTAAAAAATGTAACATATAGTTAAGAAATGTAGATTAGTAGTTAGTTATTTATATAATCAAACTTATAGTCATGTTAGGTATATTTTCAAGGTTAATCATATATTTTAGATAGGTGATATTCAAACACTTCAAAGACCTGCAGAATATGACATGTAAGATGTTTAATAACCTGAGGCTTTTCATGACAGTGAGACACATTTGCTCCTGACAGTACCAATCTTTATAAAAGGATGATGGGCATAAAAAAAAAAGAAAAAAAAACTTCACACGGAGTCTGTTTTCATTGAAGTGAATTTAGCCTCTGGGCAAGAAAACTGTTCTTGCCTTAACTGCTGATAGTATGCTATACAAACTGGACAAGCAGGATACAAAGAAAAAGACCGTTGAACTTTGACAAGATAAGGTGGGACAGTCCTTCAAAATTCCTGCTTCATAGAAAAGTCTGCCAGATATTCTAGGCCTGTGGGCCAAAGATTGAATGCCCCAACATTGCAGAGGAACCTTAAATGACTGTCCAAGTAGCCAGATGTTTGTTATTTCTATAGATTTGGAAGTGGCAATCACTACACTTCCTGTAATATTATATCCTTCTGGAGTCTTTGAAGTTTAAGACTATATAATTATAATTACAGTTTTCCTTAGTTGTGATAGAAGAGAAATTAGGTACAAAACTTTGGACTCACCAAGAAAGGATAAATAGTGGAATATTTTCTCCGAACTTGCCAAATACAAATGGGCTGGATATTGTAAATATAATCCTTACTTGATAATTTCTCTAATTGTATATGGTCTTACTATGTTAAAGTTAAAGCTTTCTTTTTATTTATATAAAAGGGGGAAATGTTGTGGAATATTAATTTAACTAGGCAAAGATATGTTCTATTTGCTTATGCTGCAGAATATTACTTTAACTGTGTAAAGGTATGTTATTTGTTTGTTTTTTTGAGACAAGGTTTCTCTGTAGCTTTGGAGAAGGTGTGTTACTTTTGTTTGTGCTGCATTTGTTTAATTATGTAAAGATGTATTGTATTTGTTGCACCTTGCCTACATAAGGCATCTGATTGGTTTAATAAAGAGCTAAATGGTTAATAGTGAGGCAGAGAAAGGATAGGTGGGGGTGACAGGCAGAAAGGATAAATTGGAGGGACAATCTAGGCTCAGGAGAAAGAACGGGAGAAGAAAGAGAGGAGAGAATGAGGGAGATGCCTGGGGTCAGAAGCCAGGCAGATGTCAAACAGACAGACACAAGGAGTTGTGAAAGTAAGGTGCACAGAAGGAAAGAAAAGTAAAAAGGCCCAAGGCAAAAGGTAGAAAAAGAAAAACAGGTTAATTTAAATTAAAAGAACCAGCAGAAACAAGCCTAAGCTAGGTTGAGCATTCAAAATTAATAATAAGTCTCTGTGTCATGATTTGTGAGCTGGCTGGTGGCCTAAAAGAAAAAGCCTGGTACAGTCTACTTTTACTATTACTCAACAATGGGATGCACTTTTATCTCAGTATTAGCCCACAGGAATGTACTGGGACCCATATCTTCATTTAAAATATTTTCTTGTAGGGACAAAGTTTTAAAGTAAAAACCATAAGTTAATTTTTACTAACATAGTAGGTTCAAGTTATTACCAGAACATAATCAATAAAAACTGCTATTAATGAGATATCTAATACTATTTTTTATATCAAATCTTCAGAATCTTGTATGTATTTTTCTCAATTCAACTGTATCCAGCTTTATTAAAAATACTTTTTGTAAACAATCACGGTATTTGAGACAGGAATGGGTAAGCAACTCTTAACAGCGAACAAGAAGTTTCAAACTCCCTTCTTGTAGACTCTAGAAGAAAGCAATCAGAAAGCCACTGTAAACCCAATGAGGTCTTCATCAGGAGCTTTGAAAAGGGGGAAAGTAGCTCAGAGTGGATGCTGGCATTTCACACAGTTTGTGCTGTTTAACATCTTTCCACAAGTCAGCCTGACTTTTAGGAAATGAAATGAAAATGGCAGAATTATCAGTCTGACGATCCATGATCTTTTAGAAAAGGAACCGCTGCTCTTTTAGAGAAAACTCAATGATGTCACTGGAAAGCCCAGTTTTAGGGGGTCATGTCTCTGGCTCAGGGGAATTCAGTCTATATTGATGGTAAAGGAAGAGGAGGATATGAAAGTGAATTTAGAGTTTTCCCACACCGCAGGGCATTTTGTGCCATAATAACCAGGTGTGTCATCAACCTCAGGAAGTCCCTCCTGCAAGTCAAGGGTTGCCTTTCAAACTTAGCAGGGGAAAGTGTCTTCCCCTCTCAAGCTCGGGAGACATTTTGTTAGTGATACATGTTCTGTTCCCCGAAACAATGAAGCATTCTGTGTGCTAAAAACAGATTTAAAAAAAAGTAAAATAAAATTCTTTTGTATAAAGCCTAATGAAAGATAGTTTCGAGCTACGCATTCACTAGACATCCACAGTTATCAGAAATATACACATTCATGTGGTATCTCCAGCACCCTCAGATTTTCTGTGCCTGGTCTGTTTTGGTGTCTTCATTTTCTACAGGATCATTTGCATCCTTCCGGTATCAGCTTTCCCCTTTTCCCCTAGGGTACCTTCTCTCTTAGACTTGGGTTCTGACCTTGGAGGAACAAGTTTAGCAGAGGAGGCTGTAGGTTCCCATGGCTCATCATCCCTCACCTTGGTGTTGCCTCCTTTCATCCCAATCAGCATCCCCTTCAGCCTTTCTTATAGGTTTAACTCCTTGCATCCCCTTCAGCCTTTCTTATAGGTTTACCTCCTTGCATCCCCTTCAGCCTTTCTTATAGGTTTACCTCCTTGCATCCCCTTCAGCCTTTCTTATAGGTTTGCCTCCTTGCATCCCCTTCAGCCTTTCTTATAGGTTTACCTCCTTGCATCCCCTTCAGCCTTTCTATTAGGCACAGGGTGGTATGGAGGTGGGAACCAGGGTACTAGAGGCAGGGATGCAGCTTTGGCCTGTCTGTAGCTCATTCTCACAGCTTCTTCCTGGTGCCTTGTACTCAAACCAACTATAGTCCAGGTGTTCAGCAGGCACGCATGGGAAAGCAAACCAATTGTGATAACTCAGCAGGTTGATTAGGAAACCTGAGAAGGCCAGACATTGGCTAGGATATGGAAGTTTCATACATTGCAGGTAGGGACACCTTGCTATTTTGAGAACAATATCAAAAAAAATGTGACTAATATCTAGTCCATTAATTCTACCTCTGAGACATTAACAATTGAGAAAACTATCCCTGAACATTGAAATCAATGATTGTGTAGCCCCTGAGCCTGCTGGTACCTCAACCAAAGTATCCCAGTTTGTGTCTCTGTTGCAGTGAAAAAAAAAAAAAAACAGGAGAAATGAAATTCTATGCATGGTAGACTGTGTGTACACACCTACACATGGGATAAAACTGGTCTTTGGTAAACACAATATGGTACCTGACCCGGAAACTGGGTGTTGGTCCCCCTGAGGTCTTTGCATTCTGGGAAGAGAAAAGATATCTGGGCTACAGAGTAAGCGGCTTTTCCCCCATGACACTCCAAACAGGGATCTTCTATTTGCAGTAAAGTAAGACACAAGCTAAATGAACAGGGAAAGATGGGAGGGAGACATTTCCCAGTTTTCTCAGTCCCAGCATGCTCTGACTCAGTAAAGCGTCTTGTGGACGCTGAATTACTTTGTTATCTCAAGGAGTGGCCACAGACAGCCATGAGTATGCAGTGCTACTGACTGAGCGGTGCACAGTCATTAGTGCTGCTATTCTATAGCTGTTCATGCCAAACCACTTTCACATACAAAATATTAACCTGCCATAAAAACCAATCTATCTGGTTTCAGCAATGTGGATGAATGATTGAAAAGTGATAAGAGATCTTTCTCCTGTTTGCAGTTTTTATTCAGTGAGGAAAAAACCAGCAGTGGAAAAAAATCAGCTGCTAAAGGATTGGACAAATATGCTAAGATTCATAAGAATTCTCTTTTAAAAAATATATGATCCTTGGGAAGGTTTTGCAGTTAGCTATGTTCCAGGTATAGCAAGCCTAAAAATGAGACTTGGCAACAAAGCGACCGAGAGTAGAAAGCAAGGAGTTTAGAGCACTTTCCATTCTTTCTTGGCTCCAACTGATGAGGACCAGGATGTGGTTGCAATTTTGAATGTGCTAATTATGTTTGTCAATTGTAAGTTTTACTTAATTAATTAGCCATGCAAATTTAGCCTGAGCATTTTTGCACATCTACACCATTACTATAGCAATTAAAAAGATGCTCTGATTAGTTCCTCTCACAGTACACAGCATACTCCTGTCAGCTTCTTTTTTTGACACTCTAGCATTTTGGCACTATCAAGGAAAAAAAAAGGCATTTCTATATTATGGGTCAACACAGAGACCAGGATAGGAAACAAGAGAGCTGGAGATGACAATAAAACTATTGGCCCATATAATCAGTGAGTACAGACGGGAAACAGTAATACCACATGTCAGGGAGTTCCTACAAGGTACAGTTGAGACACTGAACAGACCAGAAACATAGTTCCTTAGTCAATTAAGGTGGTAAGATGAGAAAAGCCAGAGATTTGTGCCCGTGGCCTTAGATCAATGTCAAAACAAAATTTGTCCATATCTAGAAGTCTCAGATCAACTCTCATCACCATTAATAAATACTGTGGTTAGAAGCCACGTGAATACACCCTCAAGGGTCATTCATACTGACAGGCCCAACTGTCAGGAACATTGCACTGTATTAGGTCACTATCTCTTAGTTGCTAAATAGGTATTTCAGTCCCCTGTAAACCACCCATGGATGCTTGTTGCTCAGCCTTCTGAAGTAAGAAGCTGACATGTTGTGGTATTTAATATGCTTCTCCCACCATCACTGGCAATTACTGCAAGTGTAAGAAAGAAATTTACATCTTTAACACCCCTTCAGAATGGCTTCTCATTCCTTTGCCTTGCCACCAGCTCTAGAGGCAAAACGATAACAGACAACAGCATAAGGAAGAGCTAATGGATTATTACATATCCTTGATGTTGGTAAAGCAGAGGATCAGCAGCAACTATTTAGACAACATGATGTCATCCCCTGTTTTAAAGTCAACCCCCTCAAGGTGACTACATATCTGGTTTACCTTAAGGGTCCCTAGCATCTCTAACTATATCCAGTTGTGAAATTGAAGATAATATTTTATCTAAAAACTGGATATGAGTCACCAAAATCACTATGAACGCTATTTCTATATCCATGAGAGACTTTTGGGAACTTTGACCTTCATGGAAAACTTAGATGCCAACAAGAGTAAAAGTATAGAAGGATGCAAAGGGCAAGGTTTCTTATGGCATTTCCGGGGGTGAAAATGTGTGCATATTCTAAGCACTGCTCTTTATAGCAGGTTATTCAAGTATCAATGAGATTCAAACTAAAGCAGCCCTGATATTCCAAAACTCAAATGACTTAGAGAGAATTGTAATGGTGACAAAAATGTGCATTTTGTTCCACAACTCCTTAACACTACCAATCCTTTAAGTGTCTGAAGAAAACTGAAATTAATTTTCAAAACTCATGAAAATTTTCCTCCAAAACACCCCAAATGCGTGACTATTCTGTACGTACAACTGAATGCTAAGTACATTCCTACTAAGTCGTCAAATATTTCAGGTTTCTCAGTGAAGATCTGTGCTCAAAACTAGTTCCTTGCACCTCTCCAGGGGTCTCCTTTAGTAATTACATGCAAGCAAATACACACACACACACACACACACACACACCCCACACTGTTGTCTCCAGTTTTCGGTCCTTCTGGATTCCTCTCTTGCATATATGATAGACCCATGCCTCCCACTCAAGCATTCTCTCCAGCAACCATTCGCTCCCTCCTGCCTTCATAGCCATCCTTCTAGAAGCAATGTCTATTCTCATCATCCCCATTTCCTTGCTACGAACTCACTCCTCAGCCCACTGCAATCTGGCTTCCTCTAAAACTGATCCTATCAATTAAATTTGCCAAATGAAGTGAAGACATGTCAATGTGTAATAGCAGGCCTCCCTGAATTACTATACACTACGGTCTGTTTCATATTGTTACCTTAGATAACATTCTTTGCTGTTCTCCCTTGCTCATATTCCCTGGCCCAGGAGTTCTTCCTCATGGCCCTACTGTTCCCCCTAGAGTCCTTGTGGTCAATGCATCCATCCAGACTAGAAGCCCGAGAGTTGCCTAAGCATAATGCCATCATCATTTCCACAGTCGATGCTCCTCGAGTAGTACTGGCTTTACACATTCATCTCTGGCTCACCCACTCTGCTGTCTAGGCTGTGTTGAACAGATCACAGTGACACTATCATTGATGTTGCTTTTCTATTTGCTACCTACCAGCTGTCTAGGCTTCCAATCTTCTTACAGCTCTAGGTTAGCTTTGTGCAGGCCATGGAGTGAGTGTGTCAGGCCAACACTAATGTGTGCTCAGTAGACAAGTACTGAGAGTAATAAAATCTTGCACTAATGTCCAACTTCACATATGCACAGAGAAGCTGAATAATCTCACTAAAGATGGAGTAAAACAGGACCCTGCCCACACCTAACCAACACCCTGAGAGACCCTTGAGAACCCTTTGCAAAAATCAGAGGTGCTCATGTTAAAGTTAAGTTTCTTAAATTGGGCCACAAGCTGTCAAACTGCTCTCTGCACACCCTCCAAGGCCACTTTCAGCTGCTTTCTGTCTTTGTCTTTCACTCCAAACTCACCAAGCTGCAGCTGCTTCTTCCCCCAAGTATTCGTATCCTTCTCACCTGACTAGAAGACTCCGTCATACTCAGGACCAACTCTGAGGAGAAGCTCTCTGACAGGCATGATGGTATACACCTTTAGTTTCAGCATTAGAGAGGCAGAGGCAGGAGAAACTGGGTTTGAGGCCAGTGTGGTCTACATAGTAAGTTTCATGCCAACTAGAGTTGCATAGTGAGGCCCTGCTTCAAAAAGAGAAGAAAGAAGAGGAGGAAGAGAAAGAAGAAGAAAGAAAAAAAGGAAGAAAGTAAAACCTTTCTAATTCCATGTGCACAATTTACCAACCCCCAGTGCCATAGATATTCTTTATGCATAGAATTTATCACACTGCAGTGATTCTTTTGTTCTAGGTTTTTCTCCACTGGGCTATGAGTATATAAATTCTGATTTTGCCCTGTAACCCAGAGCCTAGCAAAATGCCTTGCATTGAGGCAGTCCACAGCACATCTGTATAACGATGAAATTCTCCTAGAACAAGTCATTCTTTGATCTCATCTCCTCTTTATAATGATATTTTGTGTGTCACAGGGTGTCCCATGTTAACTATTGACCAGTTAATAGTCTACTGTTTATATTTCAGCAGAAAGGGACTGGAATTAGCCTACAGCTTCATATAACTACTTAAGAGAATTTAATCATACACACATATATATAATTTAAAACTATTTTTAAATTTAAATATATTTGATCATATTCTTCCCCTCCCCCAAGTCCTTCCAGATCTTCTCTCCTTCCCAACACCCCCAACTTTAAGTTCTTTCTCAAAAAAAGCAAAACTCCAATACAGCAACAAAACCAAGAAAACAAAATAAACTACACCCCCCTCAAAAAAGGCCAAACCAAATAAAAGCACACACACACACACACACACATACACACACACACACACACACACACACACACACACACACACACACACACATACACACACACACACTGTGAAGTCCATTACATGGAGTGGTTGATATGACAACTTATTTTCCCTCTCCCAGCAGGTATAAATGAGTTCAGTTGCTAACATTTACTCTAATAGGTATGTTTTCATTTGTTCATTCATTTTTAAGTACAGTAAAATAAAATGTCATAAGCTAAAACAAAAGCTATCACTTTGCAGTTGGACAAGACAAGCCAAAAGAAGGAACAGAACCCAAGAGAAGGCTCTTATTTCATAGAAATTGCAATGTCTGATATCTAATGGGTTATTACAATTCTTCTTGGCATAGCTAAAATAATGTCTTGCATTAGATTTTATATAATGAGATAAGATAGGAAAAACATATGGGTCATATTTCTCCAATGTGGATGAGATCAAGAGAGCACAAAAATCAATCCCTTAGCAGATTCATATGGGGGCCATCTCTCTAATGACATAACAGCAAAAATGGAAAACAGATGTGGATTAGTTAAAGAAAATTTAACTTTACTCAGGCTGTGTAGATGACACTTTCCCTAGACAACTGAAAATACCCTGTTGCTCTCTAGAGTCAGTGTTCCACCAGTTTCCTCACACTTCTGAGGGGCATGTGAACCAAATGCAAACCAAAAATTAAAGGTTGATGCATTGGCGTCCTGGTAGATGATTTTTGTCTCCCACTCTGGGGTCAGTTTTGCAAATTATGTGTGAGAGAACTGCATTAATCTTTGATATGAATCTTTCAACCATGTTACAGCAACATAGTTGACCTACGCTCCTATTAGCCAAAAATATATGATATGACTCAAGACTTGGGCACATGTTATCAAATGTACCAGGAGCTGACATTGTAGGACCCTGAGGTACTCTATGAGTCCTAAGAGAGATAAAATTAATATTTTCACCTTGTTTGAAATTCGAGTATTTCATGGTACTCTTATTCCCTGGGGAATCATGATTCACACAGAGTATACACGGAGTGTGAATGGCGGGAGTGTGGGCATACAGCATTTGCTTGTAACACCCAGATTACTAACTATGGCTCATAAGAGGAAGCCTACACGCTATGCACAGCAGTTCTCAAGCGTGTTCTGAGAATCCTTGAGGAAATTGGGAAATCTTTCAGGAATTCCACAAGGTCAAACTGTGTTTACAGCAATACATGATGTTCCTTCTCATTCTCTTGTAAGTTACTTTTTCCAGAACCTGCATGGCACGTGATTGAAAACAGGAAACAGATATGGAAATCCAGCTGTATCCTATTAAGTCAGGCATTAGAGAGACTTTCACTGATGGAGAATACCACTCTTCTTGCTAATTTTTTTGTTTTGTTTTGAGAAAAATAGCTCTATTTTATTAACATGTCATGTATGCTAAAATGCAATAATTCTGAACCTAAAGATTCCCATCTTCATTGTGAAAAACCTTACCAACCATCCCATCAGATATTTCCCATATCTTCCAATTGCCCTTTCTCTGTCTACAAGGCAGGGACAAGGCATGTCTGTCCTGACTGTGCCCACAATACGCATGTCACCCATACTTCCCAACCTTGTGGCTTCGTGCTGTACCTTGGGTATTTCTTTTGGTTCTTCTGAATCCATGTCTTCCTTCATAATGCTATTTTGGATTTTGAATTTACATCCAATCAAATCTTATATTCATGGTAATCTGTAGCCTACATCGCAGATATGACTCTTTAGAAAGTTGAGTACCCAGCTATCTCAACATAGTTTCTATTAGAACTCCTGGCCCACTTTAAGGCAGACTTGAGGCCATGAGTTCTCAGGAGATATTTTCCACACCTAATGTTGAGGTCAAAGCTTATTGTCTCGATCGTTCGCTTTATTTTTTTCTAACTCATCTCTTTGTGGCAGACGTTATACTTGAAAGTTCCTGTTTCATGAAAAAGTCTTGCGTCTAGTGTTAACCTTGCAGAGCCCAAGACCATATCTTCATATGCCTATTAAACACTCAAATCTTGACTACATACAACCACAAATGCCCCCACTGGGACCTGTGAGCTCAATGTCTGTTTCTCCTTTTGGTTTGCAGCTACTTCTCTGTTTTGATCCTGGAAAACTGCCTTATTTTTCATCAATTTAACTTTACATATAAAACACTTACTGTATATTTTTTTTAAATATTTGAGGTATGTTGGGGGAAGCATTTTCCAATTATCTAGACAGCCCTATTTCCAGGAGTATAAATTGGATGTCATTCATGTAAGATGAAATATATAACCCCCTTGACTAAGAAATTCTACTCTGAGGAATTTGTCATTATTAGAAATGCAGAAATATCCATCAATTTTTAATATGTTTAAATTTAAAGTCAAAATTCTATTATGAATTTATTCTTATATGGCTCATGTTTATATAAAATTCTCTAAGAAGGGTATTCTTTTTATATGAGGCTTTATAAAAGATAAAATATTAAAAGTTGTAAACAACTAAAATGTCCATCCATAGGAAACCAGTTGAATATATTAAGATGCTTCTGGAAATATTCTGTCAATCATTTGAAAAGAACGATGAAAGTTCCAGGTGACCTGATATGAAAGATATTCTTGGTACAAGTTGTATGATCTCTTTATCCAAAACATTCAAGATAACCTTGAATGTGCTTATATATGGCTTACAAACTTCTGAAAAGATACACAGTGAACAGCTGGCAGCATTTTGCTCTAGAGATTGAGACCAAACCATTGTTATACACACATACATTGCTTCAATAGACAAATGTGATGATGTGAATTTCTATTCTACCTATTTATTAATATTAACTCCTGCCTCTATCGCCATTAGTACTACTGTATGTATTGGAAGACAATACATACAGTATTTCTCCCTAGTCTGTTCTACCGCTCTTATTTGTCAAGGTAAGGAACTCTGAGCTATGAGCAATCTATGTCATGTGATGCTAAGAAACCTGTCTGTTTGTCCTCTGTTAACTTTACTGAGACACTTATCCAATTCTCTAAATAGAATTTTACAGACCAAACCAGATAGATTTCTTATTCCTATCAACTCAAAGAAGGAACGGCATAAAGAAGTTAGATTTTAAGTGCCACGTTGTAAACAGAGACTGCACTTTCGTTTCCCAGCCACCCAGACCCTAATAATCACACAGAAACTATATTAATTACAACACTGTTTAGCCAACGGCTCAACCATATTCCTAGCTAGCTCTTATATCTTAAATTAATCCATTTTTATTAATCTGTGTATCATCATGAGGCTGTGGCTTACTGGTAGGATTCTGGCATCTGCTGGACTCCGCCTTCTTTCTCCCTGCATTCTGCTTATTTTTTACCTCCTAGCTATATTCTGCCCTGCCATAGGCCAAAGCAGCTTCTTTACTAACCAATGGTAATAAAAATATTCACAGCATAAGAGGGGAATCCCACATCACCATGCCACTGCAAAGGGAAAAGGAGAGTTTGCTGATAATTTAGCTAGCGCCAGGTCTATTCCTTTGGCTGCACCACACCTTGATTAGCAGGAGATATTGAGTCCAGATGTAACTTCTGGTTGGAGCTTGAAT
Organism: Arvicola amphibius; assembly: GCF_903992535.2. NCBI lineage: Eukaryota > Metazoa > Chordata > Mammalia > Rodentia > Cricetidae > Arvicola > Arvicola amphibius. The sequence continues at coordinate 5,989,756 of NC_052061.1, read as the reverse complement.
TTTCAATGGGATTCTTAATTTCTAAGAACTGGTAGTTGAATTAGACATTTATTCAACTGGGAACATCTTCTGGCCTGAGTCTGACAGTTTTCCTTTAAACATCTTCATCCTTTCATTTGATGAACTCCTGGGGACGATAGTGTGCAGCTGGAGCTGCCTAATTTCCCATTAGACTTGGATGCACAAATATGACAGGGCTCGTGTGAGTTTGCCTTGCCTTTTATACACTGGATTACAGCTTCCATTGCTTGACACTTTGAAATGGGCTTCAAATCAATGCTGTGATGAGAGCTTGGACTAGATACTCTTCTATATATAAAAGCATAACTTCCATAATATTGTGATGCCAGGGCATATGGTATTTAAGGTATTCTGTGATAATTGTGTGTGTGTGTGTGTGTGTGTGTGTGTGTGTGTGTGTGTGCCCTTAAAGGGAACTGAGGGCCAAGACCCTCACATTCTCCTTGCTCCCAAACTATGAGTTTACTGATTTTGTTCTGTTATGCTCTTGCAATGATGTATGGCCTCCCCATAGGCCCCCATGGACAAGGGCTGAAACTTCCAAAACTGTGAGTCAAAATAAGCCTCTCTACAAGTTACTTTTCTCCAGTATTTGTGATAAGTGACAGAAAACTGACTAATGGTGCATCAGAACATATTTTATATGAACTTCTTTAATGTCATTAACAGGAAATTGCATTTCCTGAAGTACTGTTAGAACACAGTTGCTTCAGAAAGAATGATCTTTAGGCATTAAATTCTATGTTCATGCTATCACTGGCTACAGGGAGAAGATGAAAAGTACTAAATACGAGACAGGAAATCAGTATGGGAAAAGATGAGGGAAAAGAGGAAAATTAATGGCCATGAGCAAAAGTGAATCAATATATACTCAAAAGGTGTTTCACTTGCAAAACAGAGAAAATACAGTTGCAAAAGAGCATCCAGTCTTTGGATTTCTTAAGTGTTTCCAAGGGTAATATACAACTAGAAATCCTGCTATTAATAAACATAAGTGTGTTTATAAAAGATGTTTATGATTCCAATTCTGCAGACACGGTATTCTAACACATAGCTAAGCTTAAAAGAAAGTGAGAATTTCCCAGGCAACAAGACTACGTGAGAGAGTATTATCAAACCTAGAAACACATATTAAAGGTAGAGAGCTAGGCCACCATCACCCACACAGGTAGAAAGAGGAGAGCAGATGGGACTGAGAATCTCACAGCAAGCCCAGCCTGAGCAGGCTGCTCAGACTATAGCAGCTACTACTATCAACTAAGAAAACCCACTTGGCAAAGCAGCGCCGTGGCTGTTACATGACTGGACTGTGAAAATTCTTCTGTAAGACAGCAAGCCATCCAAATCTCCAACTGAAATACATATCTAGGATACAAGCCTAAGGTATAGGCCGAGCTTTCATAATTAATAAAAAAGAAATACCTAGAGATGTAACCCAGACAAAAGAATAGAATGCAAGAGACAATGAAGAGGTGAAAAACTAATAAAAAATGAGCCAATAATACAGCCTCATTTTGTAGATCTGAAAAGAAGGAAATACTTCAGTATTGAATATGTGAGAGACTTGGATTGGACCTCAAAATGAAATCCAGCTACCTATATGCTGATTCACAAATTAGAGTTGCTAGTTTTGAGTGCTAGAGGTTGAACCTAGGACCTTGCGCATGCTAGACAAGTGTTCTAGACATTGAGCTGTCTCTAACTCCATGACGATTTAATGACAGAAAGTTTGAGAATAAACCTTGGGGCTCTGCATGTGGTGGTTCATACATGTAATCTTATTGCTAAGAAGGCTGAGACAGGAGGATCTCGCATCTATCTGATGCCAGTTGAGACTACATAGAAACATCCTGTGTCAAAAAAAAATCAGAAAGGGGGGATTGTTAAGAAACATATGTGACATATATGTGTGTGTGTGTGTGTGTGTGTGTGTGATAAAATCTAGCAAAAGGAAGCTCACATTACTATCAAGCAAAATATTAAAGATAAAAACAGTGTCCCTAGGAGTATATAATGGCAAAAGAGTAATTCATGGAGCTGAAGAGATAACTCAGTGGTTAAGAGCAACTGCTACTCTTGCAGAGGACCCAGATTCAATTCCCAGCACCCATGTGGCAGTTTGTAACCTTCTGTAAACTCCCATTTCAGAGGATCTGACACCTCTTTCTGACCTCCAAAGTCAGAAGGTACTCACATGGTGCACAGGCATACATGCAAGCAAAACACCATACACATAAAATAATAAAAAAAAAGTGCTTTAAAAAGAGTAATTTAAATCAAGTGTGATAGCAGCACTCAGAAGGGTGAGGCGGGGGACTGATGTGAATCCTGCATCGTCTGTACAGTGAATTCTGGGCCAGCCATAGTGAGACCCCATCTTAAAATAAATAAATAAATAAATAGTACTTCATTGTGAGACATGATAATTCTGAACTTACCTAAAACTAGCAACGTAAGGAAAACAAAATCTTAATAGGGGAGTGAAAGGGACACAGCCATGGAAAGGTTCCTAACATTATTCCCCACAATGGGCAGATGAAAAGACCGAAAATAGGCGAGGCTATAAATGATGTAATAACACAACTGACTTGCTGCAGTGACAACAGTTATACAGAACGCTGCAGCTGACAATTGGAGAACGCTCATTCTCTTTCAAGCAAAACCAGAACATTTCTCCAAACCGTCTACATAATCACACACACACACATTTCAGGAGCTTGCTCACGTCTAGAAGAAAGGAAGAGAACAACTGGGGTGTCCTTTGGCATTTCAAAGGGCAAATATGACAGTATTTTAATACCCATTGAGTTTCTGAATAAATTCATAGATTTTTGTTATATTGGGGTACTTCTCTTCATATTTAAATTTTACCTTTACATATAAATTCTCACATTTTTCACAATTAACCATTTTTATAGTTATTCATATTTAAAATACATTGTTTGAAAATTCCTTTTCACTTGGTAGATTTAGTGGACAAAAAAAGGTTTATCGCCCTTCCAGTGCATTTCTAAAGACTCAGACCATAATTAACTTGAAATACTGAGACAAAGCACTCTAGTGAGGACACGTTTGCAGTTCATATTCAGCTGATCAGGGTTTCAGGTAGTTATCAACTTAATTCCAAACTGTGCACGATGGCAAATGCCTTGATTCCAATCCTTGGGAGACAGAGGCAAGTGGATCTCTGTGAATTCAAGCCAAGCTTGGTCTATATGGAGAGGGTCAGTCTCACAAACAACGAAAACAAACAAACAAATTTAAAAGAGTCCATGTAACAATCCCAAACAAAAATTACAGGAATGTGGTATGCATGTAACATGTATGTAGTAGCACTGGCTTTGTCTCCCTTGTTATATTAGATCTAACAGTCCATAAGGAGGGGTCTGGGAAAATCTTTCTTGCAAAACAAATTACTGTTTTTAAACTCTTTGTATGCTCCAGTTTTCAAGTGTGTGTCCGTCTTCAAATGTTTCATTTTCCTGGGTGAACCTATGGACACATAAAACAGAGGCCTCCCATTGCTACCCATCTGCAGCACTGGTGGAATAACTTAGGAGCACTTCGGGGGAAGAATATCAAACAAGTCTAATATATCCACTCATATGTGTGGTGTGATATGGGAGGGGCAGCCAGGGCTGTGCTGTGGTACACTGGTGGCAATCAGAGGACAGCCTCTGGTGTCAGTCCTTGCCTCCCATCTTGTTTGAGACGGGGTCTCTTTTGTGTTCACCAGCTTAGCTGGTCCATAGGGTGATTCTCCCCCTCCCATCTCTCCTACAAGTACTGACGTCACAAATTTGCTACCATATCTGGCTTTATGTCGATTCTGGAGCTTTGAACTCTGGGCCTCAAGCCTGTGCAGCCAGCACTTTACCTACTGAGCCATCTCCTTACACCCTATATATACAATTTTTTCCATCCATCCTCCTGATGCTGGGGGAATCATGAGATAGTTTTTGCTTTTCCATTTCAGATTGAGCCAGCATTTAGTACTCAAGAGGAACCCATAACTGTTAATTAATAAATACTCCAGTGACAAGAAGCAAGTAGGAAGTAACTACTTACAAGAATTATATCTGTCTCTAGGATTTTCTTTACTTAAGCTTACAAACAGAATTTCGAAAAGGTAATAAGAAAATGTACCACCCATGTAGGCATTTTCACAAATTTCATGTATCAAAATTTATGCAGTGTTAGCATCTAGCTACCTCTTGAAATATTTAACATTTTAAAGAAAGGCATGACCTGCTAAAATATTAAGAACTCAGATAAATTATAAGAAAAAATGCTGAGAGATATCAGAGAAGAGCTCAGAGTAGGTTGAAACAGGAATCTAAGGGAAAAGTCGAAAAAATGAAGAAGAAAGGGAATGTCTCCAAACACGAGGAGGAAAACACCCAAGAGCTCGCCAAAGGAAAGCACCATGCTGAGTGTGAATGCAGCTCCACAGAAGAGCGCTCGCCTGGCATGTGCAGGGTCCTAGCTTCAGTCGTCTGCACTGAAATAAACCAACAGCTATTCAGTGCTGAAGTCATTTCTACACTGCAGGATTGAGATGGAGCTTAGCAGGTGCACTGCTCATCCAGTGTGCCTAAAGCCCTGGTTTGATCCCTAACACACATCAACCAAGAAGGGTAGCTTTTGAATAACAAGAGCTGTAAGATACATACATTCAAAAATCTGTGTCAGTTGGGCAGTACTGGCACCTAGTACTTAGGAGGCAGAGACAGGTGGATCTCTGTGTGTTTGAGGCCAGTCTGGTCTACAAAGCGTGTTCCAGGACAGCGAGGATAGCTACACTGAGAAACCCTGTCTCAAAAAGAATAAAATAAATAAAAATAATGATCTGTGTCACTGATCGCTTGATGCATCAAAAATCAGAGTGTAAACTTCCAACAGTGCCACGGCTTTGAGAAAGAAACAAGGAAAGTTCACAATGCATATGTTTGTTTTAGTTTTTGTAACAGGATCTTACCAGGTAGCCCAGGCTTGCCCAAACTCATGGTCCTACTTCCATGCTCGGTCCACACACACTGTGTGCGGACTTTACTGCCCACCAGTTCCCAAATAACAGATATGGAGACTTAATTATAAATCGGTCAATAGCTCAGGCTTATTACTAACTAACTCTTATATTTAAATTAACCCATTTCTATTCATCTGTGTGCTATCGTGTGGCTCGTGGCGTTACCTATCCTCCAATATGTCTTCCTCCCTCTGTGTCTTCTGGAAGCTCCCTGACTCTACCCTCCTTCTCTCCAGCATACTTTCTGCCCTGAAAATCTTGCCTAGCCATCGGCCAAGCAGTTTATCAACAATGAGAGCAGAGATTGTACAAAGATTGTTCCACAGCAACACACGGTATTGGAAATTTGGCACACACCTAGTTTTCCTAAACTCCAAGGAAAGATGAGACTGTCACAAGCTTACAGTATGTACATAAGCAGTTGTTTTTCAGTCCTGAATATATTACTGTTATGTTAACAGAGGGCACTGGCATTGACATAGCCTGATGGTTCTGATTATGTAAAAATTTCATGTCCTTGATTTTCTTCCAAATGAGGTGGGAAGCAAATGTAAGCGCCTATAGCAAAAGGGAAACATTAGGTGAGGCCAGGTGCAAGCGGAAGCTCTAGGACTCATACTCAGATCATTCAGGTTGGGAGGCCTGAATGACAGTGCCTGTACCCACAGAGCACTCTCACAGGACCTTCTTGTTAAATTATGTAATATTTAGAGATTACATTATCTAGGCATATAAATAACACACTAATGAGTTGACTATAGCTACTTCTCCCTTTGGGGGCAAGTATGTTGTATGTTTTGTTTTGTTTTTGAGTTAATAACTTTTCCTCCTAAGATTTTGCCACGTTTACAGTTGTTACATTGTCTCAGTGTTCAGACCCTACCCTTTAATAACAACCCAGTGGAACTTTTTGTATGATGGAACCTGTCCCTCCCAGTCTGGACCAATTTCTCTCTACACCCAGACCTAATGTACATCTGTAATCTGGGGTCTTCCTTCAACACAACCCTAGAGATTCCCTACTCATCTCTTCTGCTTCTGGATCCTATGCCACCTATTTGTTCATGGAGCGTCTCTGGCAGAATGCTTTCTCCTGTAGCTTCCCAACAAAGGGAAATTGGTAAGAGAGGAAGCAGGAATCACCCATCAAAATGCACAGTTGACCTTAACTTCCCGTTTTCATCTTACTCCTTGTATTCCTTGATTTTGATTTTCTGTCATCTCAGAAATGATTACACATGCCACCACTCCACCCACCAGAATTTCTGATGCAGTAGGTCTGAAGTAGGGTCTGGGAGTCTGCAGTTTGATGCTGATGGTCTGGAGGCCACACTTCGAGAACCAACACCATGTAAGAAGTATGCTTGAGACTCGGGCTGAAATCGTCCCATCTCTTCCATCAGAGTGGTTGCAATGCTTCCTTTGGACACCGCTTTAGTCAAAAAGAATATATGGGATATGACTATATTGGGAAAATGTGGAGAAGAAGATGGATCTAAGTGAACAATTAAGGATGTATTCAACTGTAAATAACAGCAGGCCTACCCCACAGCCAGCCAATGCCATGAAGAACTTCTCTGGCAATGCGCAGTTTGAGGACAGTTCAGTTTCTAGAAGGGATCATCAAGGTTCCAGGTCCCTACATTTCTACCCTGCAGTGTTATACTGCCCATTTCTCTGATGTATTCCCACAGAGGGTGGGGTCAGGAAGGGGCTATGCAAGGCATCTCTGATTTCTTTAAAGACATAATTTTGATTCTCAATATGACTACAAAGGCTCTTGCCATTGAAAAAGTCAATGTTTTTCCTGCACCCACCAAATTATTATGAGTGTCTTATTGACCAAAACATGGATTATATCTTATGAGATGGGAGATGAGTAAGAGCATGTGGGTAACAGGCAGTGTCTGCTCCACTGCTATTGGAACCTTGCCTTTAAGGTTGCCCTAATTGTTTTCACAGTTAGATATTGAACCCAGAGCCTCATACATTTTAGGCAAGTATTTCACCATGGAACTACACTCCTAGTTCAAGTCTTCCTTAATTTAAATCCAGTTCAATTCATACAAAGTCAGATCAATAGAATAAGTACACAGTAATACAACTGGATCTCTGTTATTCCCAGAAGTAGCCTTGGGTGACACATAAACTTGAAAGAGCATAGTTACAAGCATTATATTTTACAGAGGCACAGTTAAGCTGAGCCATGACAGGGGCTGTGCCTGATGTGACAATCAGCATTTTGAAGGCATTGTGAGCTTTTTCAAGTGGATGGCACAATGTTGACATGGCTGAGGATGTGAAAACCAAGCACGATTGAAGTCTGTCCACAGACAGCCATTTTCTTGTTCAGAGAATCTCTTTTTATGGTAGTCAAAGTTGTGTTATTGTATGACACAGTAAGCCAAGAGAAAATCTTCCAGCAGGACATGGGTCAACAAATACCAGCATCCCCTCAATAAGTCAGATGTCCCTTCTCTTTGTCCTGAACACATAGGAGACATCTGTGATTCTGAATGCAGCCAGCAGTGACCATGTGGAAGCAGAAAGCACACTTAGGCTGATGCTTGCACAAGCAGGTTCTAACCTCATTCAATTACTAGCTCTGTGACCTTGAACCAGACACATCTCTTTTCTGGGCTTTAGTTGGCTCATCTGTACTTGAGGGGGGTTGAACTATGCCTTTGTCTAATGGGTCATCTGAGTGCTTCAGTAGGAAAAACAGCTGAATATTTTTAGATGGTTGAAACAGATAAGTTAGTTTTAACCTCACCACTGTCAACATTGAATGGCTACCTAATCAGACCTCTCTTTCATTCCAAATTAATCTATAATGACTTAAATTGCAACTTACAGCTCGCATAGTGCTTGCTTCGACATTTCTGTCTCTCCAGCCTGTGTGCAATAAGTAGGGCAGGCATTGTAACTCCCTTTATCTTTCCCATACATACAACTCACTCCCAGACATCTATGACAGCGGTTCCTAGAGCTGGACCATGGACGGCTCCTCTAAGATGGATACACTCTTCTGGACTCTATTCCAGACATGTTAAGTCAGAACCTCTGGGGCAAGACCCCTAGGATTTCTTTGCATTTGTGACAATAAAAGAAAAAGAAAGAAAAGTCCAAGTGATTGTTTTGAACCCTTAATATGAAGACTCACTGGTTGACAGAGAAAGGGTAAAGGAAACTAACATTTGCAATCGTGGTGGTTGGATGAGATGTAAACCATCATCTAGAGTATCAGAACACTTGTCCTCATTTAGTGGCACTGTGTATAGCTTCAAAGCTCTGTTCTTACTGGAGGAAGCATCCATTGGGAGCAGGCTTGGAGAGCTTAGGGCCTCACCCTGCTTCCAGTTTGCTCTCCCTGTTTTGTGGCTGCAGTTCATTATGTGAGATCTCAGCTTCCTGCCCCTGCCATCATGCCTTCCCTCCACCATCATGGGCCCTACTTCCTGCAACAACGGACCCAAATAAACTCTTCTAAAAGTTGTCTTGGTCATGGTGTTTTATCAACAGCAAAGCAATTAATACAACCATGCACTAGTGGCTTTATATAAGCCCCCCAGTCAAGCCTCGTAACAACTCAGGAAAGTGTGTGTGGCTTGTAAATGAAGATTTTACTGTGAACCTTTTCCAGATGCATGGAAAAGCTGCAAAAACATTAACATTCCTTCCACAGAGACTCCCTGTTCTTATTATCTTACATTCCTGTGTTTAGTTTTTCAAAACCAAGTCAGTACAATACTACTAGCTGAACACAACATTCCCCTCATACCTCATCAGTATTTCCATCAACGACTCCTTTTTCTTTCTCTCCCGGATGCTAGTCTTGTGGTCTACATGTGGTTGTCAAGTCTCTGTAGTCTCTATTAGCCTATAACAGTTTCTCAGTCTTCTTATTTTTAATGGCCTTTAATTTTTGAGGAATTTGATCAAATATTGTTATACAATGTTCCTCCACTGGTGTTTGTCTGATTTACTACTACCATGGTTAGATAGTGACTATGGGTTTGAGGGGGAAATGTCCCAAAGTGAAAGTAACTTTCCCATCATATAACATCAGGGATGCATGATATCATTTGGTGACAGTAATGAAGTGTGTTTGTAATTACAGTTAAACTGAATAGAAAACGCAACATTCCACAACTGCTAAGTAACAAGACTAGAATAAACTTTAATTTCTCTTCTCAACCATTCTGGTTTCAAGTAAACATTCTAGGTACATCCATTCCCACAATAAAAACCATCCATCTCAACCCAGCTTTTAATTCTTTTGTGTGTTTTGCATTCCACTCTGTTCTCCAGGTTTTTCAAGTTTTTCAGTGTTCATCTCAAATCTAGTCTAAACTTTGAAATCCAGCAGTTCCCTAAAACACTCTTATTTCATGACATTCCATAGCATTTACAGTCTGTCTCTTTAATTGTCCGTTCCTCTCTGAACATCTGACGTTAATCGCCGTCTTTCCAAGATACAGTGGAATCATAGTGGAAAGAGAGACCAATCTGTATGTTGTAATATTGATGGACTTAATGCTTCAGTGAAGCTGGGGATATGGAACAACAGGTCAAACCACTCGCTGCACAAGCATGAGGACTAGAGTTCAGATCCCCAGTACCCATGTAAAAGTCAAGCAGGCATGGAAACTAATCTCAGTGTAGGAGGTAGAATCAGGGCAAGCTGACTGCCTAGACAATCTGAATCAGGGATGTCTGCAATCAAGTGAGAGACTCTACTACAAAACATAAGGTAGAGAGATCAAGGAACACATTTGACATCAACTTTTGGCTTCAACATGCCATGTGCATGCCCACCTACACACATTCATGCGCCCACACACATACCAACACATGCACACCCATTCCACATATACATGTGAAAAAATAAATAGGCTTTTTTCCCTCCTAGTGACTCTTCGTAGCTTAGAGAGTGAGTCCAACTGTCTGGTCCTAACGAGTAAAGTCCCTGTGCTCTGAGCTCTGCCTGCTTCACTTTATCGCTAGCCATCACCTGACACTCCACTCCACAGTGCCCCACACCTCGGTCTCAGTGGATGACTGGCCATTTCTGAGTGCTCTGTGCCCTTTCTGGGCACTGTGCTTCTGCACATGCTCTGTTATCAGTGAATATGCCATTGTAGAAGACTCCAGCTCATGCTGTCTGGTACAACAATGACAATTAGAACATCACAGAACAACAATTTGAAAGACAGACCAGGCTATGTTGCAACTCAACATTCAACAAAGATTCATGGTCTTTTTATTTCTTTGCTTTGCCCTCCTTGGAAATTTTGATGTGCCCTTAGGCTGTCTCCCTTCTTTGTTGAAGGGTGCCTGTGGTAGTTCTAATAAGTATCCTTTCTAAGCACACCAATACTCAGAGGAAAAAAGAAGAAAGGGGAGCTACCTCTTCCAGTGTTTCCTTTTAAGGACGAGAAGTACTTCTTAGAAGCCATTTCAGACTTTCTCTTATATCTCCTTGATTCAAACTATTACATATTCTACTCCTAGGCTAATCAAACAAAATTAATAAGCCTACCAAACCTATCCTTAAGGCTTTTGTAGTTAGGGAAAGGGGTACTCTCCCTTAGATAAGTAGAACAGGTAACTGAGCAAAATCTTGTCCAGGAAGAGGGAACTTAGTGGCTACTGGGTAGACAGTCAGCTGTACCAGCTACACTGTAGTTGTTGCCTGATCCTACCCACCAGGTGGATGCCTTCATATCTTCTAAGGTTGAACTGAAAAATGACCTCTTTCCAGGCTAAAAGCCATGCAACCACAGATGTTATGTATAATGTAAGGAACTGGGTGGGAGGGAGCATGGCAGATAGATCACCCTAGAAAAGGGTCATAAAATAGTTATGGATGGAAGGACAGGAACAAGAGGATCAAGTGGGAAGGGGGAAGGAGGGAGATAAGGGAAGGAATATTGGAGAAAGATAAAATTAAGGGCCATTTGAGGGGTGGTGTAGAAACTTAATACAGCAGAAACTTCCATATATACACACACACACACACACACACACACACACACATATATATATATATATATATATATATATATATATATATATATATACATATTAAGGTCATCAAAATGAAATCATGGGAGAGACAGAGCCCCAAATGGATATCTCTCATCACCAAATTAAGGTTCCAATACTGGGATTAGGTTACAAATAATTGAGTTGTTGGCCAAAAAGGTCTTATGGGAACCACTAAACAACCCAGGTTGCTGCCAAGGCTATAGGTTGCTCTTCACAAACCAACAGCAAGACTCCATTGCTGAAGACAACATCTATAAAATTCATTGAACATGGAGACGCTGGTGCCTCCATAGAGCCTTCATCCCTACATGCTAGCATCTTCAGTACAGAAAGATAGTCTGCACACTACCAAAGGACAAATATAAACACCAACCCAGCCACAAACCAGTTGATAGATCGGTGCCTTATTCAGTCATCAACAGAGATGTAACAAATACAGAGATCTACAGCCATACATTAATTGGAGAGTAAGAAACTTTGGAATACTCAACCTAAATGGGACGTCTCTATCAAATCATTTCTCTCAGGACCAGGAGAGCCCCTGAAGAGGGAGCAGAAAGAGTATAAGCCAAGGAAGGATGAAGACACCAAGAAAACAAGGCCCTCTAAATCACCATGATCGATGCACATATGAAGCATGTACAGAGGCTGCTCGGGGCTGCACTAGATGGGGTCCTAGAGCTGACAGAAGTGGACACAAGTCCCCATCCCTAACCCAGAAGCTGTCTCCAAGTGATGAACACCTGCAAATGAAAACCTTGTTTTCTCCAAGAGAATCTCACTGGGGAAACTCTGAAGGGTAGGCTGCATGTATAGAGGTAGACAGCCAACAGAAAATGAATGGCATCTCTGGATGCTTTTTGTCTCATAACGTCATGTCAGGGCTTTTCCTTTTCTTAATTTAATTTTATTTTTAATTTTAATTTTTATTTTTCCCTTTTTACTTTACAACTCCTTTGCTTGCATATATATTACAGCTTCCAGTTTAGTTGTTTTATGGGATTCCTGAGAATGCAAATGAGTGGATTGCTGCATTTTTTTTTTTTTTTTTTTTTTTTTTTTGCTTTTTGGGTTTGGTGTTTTTTGGGGGAGGGTGCCTTCTCAAGCTCTTTTTATGTTTGTTTGTTTTGTCCTATCTCAGTGTATTAATTTTTGCTTTCTGCTATTTTGTTTTATCTTATCTTACTTTTATTATCCCTTAGAAGCCTGTTTGTTTCCTAAGGACAGACAGAAAAGAGATGAATACATATGGTATGTGATATAGGAAGGATCCAGGGGGAGTAGAGGGAGTAGAAATCATTATCAGAATATATTATGTGAGAAAAAAGTATTTCCAACAAAAGGAAAAGAAAAAGAACCTCTTCCCAGAAGCCTTCTGTGATAGCATCAAGCAGCACCAAATGCTTCTCGCTCTGAGCTCCCAGGTCCCTGGGCTCATGTTTCTACCATAGCACTTGTTAGGAAGCTGAAATTCTGCTGGCTTTCAAAAATGTGAAACCTTGGAAGGAAGGCAATGTGTTCTATTAATTCTTCAGCCCAACCTTGAAAGAAAGAAAAGAAAGAAGGATGTGAAATTGGGAAGAGAAGAGGAGAGGGGAGGAGAGTAAAAGAGAGAGAAGGGGAAGGGAGAAGATAGGAGAAAAGAGGGGAGGGAGAGGGGAAGAGAGCAGAGGGTAAGAGAAAGACCCCTTCTCCCTGCCCCCCCCCTCACTTTGGTTGTTAATCTATAAAAAATGGGGAATAATTTTTTACTTTCAAATGGTTATTTTAAACTTTAAATAGGATAATAGAAAACATCCAATTCAGCTTTGTTGTATTTTAGACAACATGTGCCTCACCTTGTATTTTGAATATGCCATTCTCCCACCCCACCTCCAAACGCTTCCTGCACAAGCCTGTACAGAGTTGACTCTTTAATGCATTGCCAATTCATCTGAATCTTAGACTTTTGAAAATACAGACTCTAGAACTAATCAAACCAGTTCATCTTGCCCTGCCTTGATTTCCTTTATTCAGTTGTCGTAAAGATTTCTTTAATAACATTTCCTAAATTCTCTATTAGCAGACTTTTTAAGAGACATCCCTGCAGTATAAAATTCAGATCTGCACTCTCCTGAACATCCTTCACAAACACCCTTTTGCTTTCTCTCCCCTCTTCTCAGCATTCTGGGCTTCATTTCAGATCTGTCCCTCTGAGATATGCCTCCCTCCCCTTCCTAACACTTCTTTGTTGCTAAAAATAGGTGATGTCCCTTCAGAGCAAAAACATTTGGCAAATCTGCGTTTATAGGTACAGCTCTACACGGGCTCTGTGAGATGAGGAAATGGGTAGATTCTATACAAGCAGCTAACCACCATTTCCTCTCCATGGACCCCTGAATTCCTCAAAGGAATTCACAAAGCCCATGTAAAAATAGCAACACCATCCTCATCAAAAATGCATACTATAAAGGATGCTAAGTGAGACTTTGCAGAATGCTGAAGAGTAAATAAAACAGCCGCTCTGAAGAGACCAGAAAATGTTCTGAGGAAACATTTAATTAAAAGGCCCCAGGCATGACACAGCACATGAACTGTGGGTTATGATATTTTAACAAGCAGACCTATAATGTGGCTAATTTTCTTTAGACAACAATGAGAATCTTCTGGTAGATCCTCTTAGTATTATGCTGTCAGCTTGGGTTTAACTTTCACTTGGTTTCCTATATTATCTTGTGGAGCTTTGTGACATTATCCCCAAAAGAAGTGTCATTGTAGCACCTAAAATAATCTTTTCGGCTATTAGATGGTACAGGATATGTAACCACCTTCAGACACTTTCTCTGCAAGTGAAGATTTTCTATTAAGCATAATATTGAATCCTCCTTACAAATGATAAATATGTGAATTCATTCATTTGTGTAGGTGTTCCAACCATATCTCCTGGGGTATCAAATCATGAACATGTTACATAACATAAATGTGTATGTATATATTCAGGTACACACTTGACCGTGTACATGTTTGCACTTCTGAAAGTCATTTCTGTAATTGTATCACCCTAATTTCTTTGAAGGAAAATAGCAAAATCACAGCACCAACTATTACTACTCTGAGGTCTAAAGCTAAAGGGAAGGCAGTAGTCCAATATGGTGCTCAATTAAATCCTACTCTGTTCAATCTGTTGGCAAATGTTTAGACCTCCTTGCCAACCACTGTCTTCTGGTTCTTCCCATCTCAACTCTAAAATCATTTCATCTTTCTGCAGAGTTCAAGACAAATTTCCTGCTTGCTATTCAGTATTTATACATATCCTTTAGACCATGGTTCTCATGGCCTGATTTGTGGGTCTTCTGTTATCTGTTAAAAATAAAAAAGATTCTTTAGGAGTATAAATAGTTTAAAGAGTTAATATCACAAAAGTGCATATAGAGAGAATAGGTAAAGATAAGAAGTATTCTCTAATATTGATTAATAATTATTATAGAATCATGGGGAAAGGGATACACCATCATCACAGAGATGTTATCATTGATGAGCTACCATTTATTAACTTTATACCTCCAGTTTAAAAAACTGAGAGCCACCATCAAGCATACCTTCCCATCATAACAGTGCTCTCTCATACATTAAGGCCAATATCTGTCTTCTTGTAGTTCCTATGAGTCAAATACTCACCATAGGCTCATTACAGTGATTAATCTACAGTGGCTAACCATTGAGCAACTAGCCTTCATAAAAATCTAATGAAAATTATATAATAAGTGTTTTATTAGTACCTAGTCATCTTTAGAAATAGCATTTCAATCTATCTTACTACAAAATCCCCAACATTGCCAGGCAGTGGTGGTGCACACCTTTAATCCCAGCACATGAGAGGGAGACAGGTGGATCTCTGTGGGTTCAAGGCCAGCCTAGTCTACAGAGTGAGTTCCAGGACAGGCTCCGAAGCTACAGAGAAACCCTGTCTTGAAAAGCAAAACAAAACAAAAGCCCTAACATTTCTGAACCCAAAACAAAACATGTTGCAGATGAGTTAAAACTTTTTTAAAATAATAATATCTTCAAAACGTCTAAGTATACAGCTTTAAGAACTGATTGATTTTCTTTGAAATACAGATGTTACCCTACCTCTTCGATATGAGTGTGTTTTACTGTGGAGAGACACCATGAGCATGACAACTTTTATAAAGGAAAACATTTAATTGGGCTGACTTACAATTTCAGGGGTTTAGTTCATTATCATCATGGTGGGAAACATAGTAGCATGCGGACAGACGTGGTGTTGGAAAACGAGCTAAGAGTTCTACATCTTGATCCACAGGCAGCAGGAGACTGTGTGCCATACTGGGTATAGCTTGAGCATATGAGATGTCAAAGTCCACCCCCACAGTGACACACTTCCTCCAACAAGACCACACCTACTCCAACAAGGCCACACCTCCTAAAAATGCCATCTCCTTTGGGCCAAACACTCACACACATGAGTCTATGGAGGTCATTCCTATTCAAACCACCAGTGGGTGACCTTGAAATTTCCACAAAAAAGTCATTAAATTAGGCAAAAGGAAAATCTTCATAGTCAATTCATAAGCATTTGTTTGCTCTATTAAATTATTCTGTGTGACTATAAAAGACTGTCTTCAAATGGAGATTGGTTCCTCACACATATGGTATAGATTAAGGATTTATGCATTTGATTTGGTTCTGCTGAGGTAAAAGGATATTACTTTCATAAGACAAAATCCTGCAGGTGCATCCAAGAAGTTAACACCCCACCAACTACAAATGAAAATGTTTAGCTTCCTTTAACCCAGTGATTCTCAACCTATGGGTCAAAACCCCTTTGGGGTCACATATCAGATATTTACATTACAATCCATAACAATAGCAAAATTATATTATAACGAAGAAGTAGCAACTAAAATAATTTTATGGCTGGAGGCCACCACAACATGAAGAAGGATATTAAAGGGTCATAGAACTAGGAAGGTTGAGAACCACTGCTTTAACCCCTCATGGAGTCTTTTTCCCAGATAAAGCAAACAATCCACATAATAGAGTGATGGGAACATAGGAGCTCACATCCCAACTCTACCACCCAGTAGCTTCATCATCATGATCAAATCACTTCATCATCATGATCAAATCACTTCACTTCAATTTTGTCACCAGGAAAAACAGGGCGATAAAATGTGACCACTCTTTAGGAGTGAAACGAGGTCTAGGGGAGATTCTGCACATGAATACAGGCTTTTTAAGCATTGCATCAGTTGGTAAAACAACACACTTTTGTCAAGAAGAGACACTTACCCAGAATGTTACTGAAGTTTGCCTTGGCACACATGGTATCAATGCCTTAAGAGACAGACTGGAGTAGGGGGTGTAGAAGCTAAGGTGCCAGCCATTCATACTTCTCTTTTGCCTTCTACTGTACATAGCCCAGCACTGCCAGGATCTTACCCAGCTCACCAGCATCTGAAACATCTGAGTTTCAAAGCTACTTCAGAAAAAGGTAAGGCATGGGGCTGGAGAGATGGTCTAAGAGCACATGCTTCTCTTGCAGAGGACCTGAGTTTGGTTCCCAGCACCTGCACTGGGCAGCTCACAACCATCTCTGCCTCCAGCTCCAGTGCGATCTGGCATCCCGGGCCTCTGCACCTGCAGTCACATGCACACACCCATAACACAGACACATATGCATAATTAAAAATAATAACAACAAATCTTTCTTTTAAAAAGGAAAAGGTAAAACATGCTTAAATATTTGTCCCAAAGTCTGAGAGCAGCCACAAAACAGCAACTGAATTCAGAGAATTCTGGATCCCTGTTTTGTTGCTTAGTTGTCACCGATGTTACTAAGGCATACTAGAATATAAATACATCCTTGTGATTGGATTAATAAGAGGACTTGATAAAGAGGGAAAGCAGTTCTTATTTAATTAATGTACACAGAGAAGGGCGAGCTCTGTGGAAGAGCAGCTCAGAGCTACAATGAGGAATACACAGTTGCTCTCTGCAAGCTTTCTCGGAAAAGGATTTTTTTTTTCTCAAGGTAAATAGAAACAAATGCTTTGATGCATTTTGTACCAAAATATAGATCTCGCAATAAATATTTTACATCATGAAATGAATTGTTTATTAATCCCATTTTATGCTTAAAAACAAAAACTGGTTTGTGAGCTAGTTTATGGCTAGTTTAAGTCACTGAGACTCTGCCACCAAGTTGCTCTTAATTGCCAGGGTATTTGGTTCTGAGATTTTCAGATCCTAGTTTGTGTTCATTGTAGGGACATATGTGATAACTCTAAGATATTTAAGAGATTTCACTCTTAATCTGTCCACTCCATCTTCTCTTTACCTCCACTCATTCCTGCTTAGTAGTTCTTCACATTAAGACAAACTAACTGCCCTCTCATTTTTTACATTTTGAAACAGGGTCTCATTGTATAGCCCATGCTGGCCTCGACTTTGTGTTCTCACCTCAGCTTCCCTTGTGCTGAGATACAGCTTTGCATCACTGGCTTCTTTTCTAGTTTTTTTTTTGGGGGGGGGGGTAAAGGTTACACAAAAAAAGACAGGATTTAAACACAAATGCACAGACAAAAAAGAGCAGCATCTGAACAAGATGGGATGATGTGGTGTCTTCTGCACTGCAAAGTTTCTCAAAAGATTGCATGCAGGCCACAGAAAAACATGCAATTCTTGTGGATAGTAACTAGGTAAATTTTTCTTAATGGTTCTGCTTATTTTAAAGTGTCAGGAAATATGTCCAACACGTCAAAGTCTTTGATACATCACTGATACTTGCCACTGGATGAGGCACAGTAGAAGCCACTGCCTATGCTGTGTGGCCCATGCGACTCACACAAGTAGGGCTTAGGTGTGCCCACAATGTTCTCAAGTCTCCACTATAGTTTTAGAGACGTGGGAAGCCTGAACACTGACCAGACAAGGATTCCAGTCATATAATCTCAGATCCGGAATTCCTGTGTGTCCTGTTGTGATCTTGCTTGAGACAGGCCATACTGTCCCTGGAAATAGCAGCAGAGTAGCTCTAGAAAAGACTGACTGGCTCAGTGTGGGTCATTTGAACTATTAAAGCAAGTCCTGTGCTCTCTGGAATCAGATTTCTTTAAAAATATTTTGTGTTTTTATTTATGTGTACATGTCTGTGTCTGTGTGAGTGCCTGTCACAGATGTATACCACATGTATACAGGAGCTCATTGAGAACAGAGGAGAGGATTGGATCTCCGGGGACTGAACTTAGAGGCAGTTGGGTACTGCCTGACTCTGGGTGTTGGGAATTGTACCTTGAAGAAAGAGCCCCAATAGCCTTAACCGTTGAGCCATCTCCACAGCCCCTAGGATGAAAACCTGAATTGGCAAATTTTACGTTTGGCTGCTACATCTAGAAACTGGGGCTGAGGGCAGCACTGACTGAAACATAAATAAACATAAATATAGGCTCAAGAGGTGACACCGTTTGGGACAAGAAAGCTGAGGAACTGTCTCTAGTTTGCATAATGAGGATAGAAACTCATACAATATTGTCACGAGGATTAAATGAAATAAAGAATGTTTATTGTCTGATGGATCCAATGAATAGATAAACTAGTGGCAAGTATGGTTTTTATTTTTGCTACTACTAATAATGATTTTTTTATGAGAGGAGTGGCTTTCTAAAAACAGTATTAGGGTCACATTTGTTATCTTCATTCTTTTATCAACCTACAAATGAAGGATAATTATTTGAATGTAACCTTTGCAGGGCCATTAAGGAAAGCTGTTTCTTCCTGCAATTATGTCTCTAATTTGTTTATCATCCCCATGATAATCGAGGTACTCTGAATTACCACAGTGAAACGTTCAGTATCTCACCAAGGAGCATTTTGCTTCAGTCTTAAATGTTTAGCATGATTTTGTCATATCTAAATGATTACTGAAACCAATAATGTTAAGAATGTTATATTAAAAATAAATTATGAGGTTATTTTCAGGGCAATAAACAATTTGGTAGCTTAATGTAACAATTTATATGAGTTGCAAAGTTAAAAGTGCCAACAAAAATAAAGTGGCAGTAATATCAAGAACCTAGAGATGCTGCAGAATCTTTTCCCTTTTAAACACATGCCATGCAGTCAGGGGGAAGAGTGAAAGCAAATAAAGACTAAAATATAAGGTAAAGCTGCTGTCACTCTGAGGGTCAAGCACAGCACCACTGTAACCTTTTTCTTCTTGTTGGTTCAGTTTTGAGACAGGGTCTCACTGTGTGGTCCCAGCTGGCCAGGAGCTCTCTGTGTAAATCAGGCTGGCCTCGAACTTGCAGTTATTCTCCTGCCTCTGCATCTTGAATACTGGGATTATAGGCATTCACCACCACTCCCAGTCAATAAGAATCCTTGAAACTAGGGGCTGGAGAGAGGGCTCCAAGATTAAGAGCACCAACTGTTCTTCCGAAGGACCCGGGTTCAATTCCCAGCACCCACATGGCAGCTCACAACTGTAACTCCAGTTCCAGGGGAGCAGACACCCTCACAGAGACATACATGCAGGCAAAACACTAGTGTTCATAAAATAAAAATAAATAAAATTAGAAAAGAATCCTTAAAACTATACAGTTGAATAATTATGACATAAACAAGCATAAATTTAAAAAGCTATCCAAATTATACATGTGGTTCATTGTTCTGTAGGCAAAGATTATCATCTATTAGGATTACCATAAAAAATACACATAGCAAATTAAAGCATTAAGCTTCTTTGTCAACAAAATACAAAAATAAGTCAAATCAAGTTTTTTGAAATATAGCTACAGTATGTTCATTTAGTCTTTATTAATGCAAATATCAACAATGTTCAAGAGAAATAAGACAGGGATAGGCAA
This sequence comes from Arvicola amphibius, assembly GCF_903992535.2. Classification (NCBI taxonomy): domain Eukaryota; kingdom Metazoa; phylum Chordata; class Mammalia; order Rodentia; family Cricetidae; genus Arvicola; species Arvicola amphibius. The sequence continues at coordinate 5,969,788 of NC_052061.1, read as the reverse complement.
ACTATTATCGAAATACCATAAATAAAATAATGCAGATTAAGTAATAGAAGGAATTTTAAAAGCCTGAGACTAACTATAGTGGTAACTTGGGATTTTAGAAAATTTCAAACTGTTTGCCAAAGGAAACACAAAATGGAGTTTATCCTAAAATTAAATCCTATCCAGTCCATAAAATTAAGTGATATATAAACAGAGGTGGCCCCTCTCCTATATTCACACAGTGGAAACAGCTGTAAAACTCTCAGGGCAAAGCCACTTCTGTTCGTAGCTGTTTTAGGCTCTAAGTTTCCTTGTACTTTATTAGTTCCTAAAGAAGAAAGTGGAACACTTTAGTAGATAAATAAATACTGTATTTACTTTAATAGCAATGTAAATGCATGTGGCTTTTAAAAAGTCACCCCCAAAAAGCATTTGAGCTTTCATTTTTATTAAAGTGAATTTTTCCTTAGGATGCTTGAATTTACTATGTTCATGAAGGATACTGGCCTGCCACTTTCTTCTGTTGGGACAACTTCATCTGATTCTGGTATAAAGCTAACACTGGCTTCATGGAATGAGCTGTGAACTGTTCTTCTCTCTTCAGTTTTTGAAAGAATTTCTGATAAATAATTGTATTTATTTTTTTAAAAAAAAGCAGAATTCCCAATGAAGCCATTTGTGCCTTCTATTATTGTCAATGGAAGATTTTAAATTAAAAATTCAGTTTTTAAAGCAGATATAGGATTACTCAGATTATCTATTTCTTCTTGAGTAAGCTCTTGTGTTTTGTGTCTTTTAAAATCAATCTGTCCCATTTCATTTGAGTGCTAAATTTATTGTCATGGAGATCTTCATACTATCCCCACACTGTCTTTAATAACCACATATCCTGTAATGATGTGTTTCCATTTAAATGGCAATTTGTGTTCTACATCACTTTTTATCAGTTTTGATAAAGGTTTGTTCATTTTATTTACCTTCTTATTGAACAAACTTTCTGTTATTGAAGAACAAGTGTCATCAATTTTTTCCTATTCTTTTACAGCTTATTGATATCTGGTCTGATGCTATGATTTCCTTTCTTCTACATATGTTGGGCTTAGTTTACTTTCTAGTTCCTTCAGGTAAAAAGCATCTCTTGATTTGGGGCTGTTTCTCTATAACTGGGTATACAATGCTCTCATTTCCATCTAAGTGATGCTATTATTAGTATTCCACAAGTTTTGGTATGTTATATTTCTACTTTTATTAAAGCCAAAATATTTCGTAAATTTTATTTTGGCTTCTTCTTTGTCTCATGGTAATTTAAAATATGTTATTTAATTTCCAAATATTAGTAGATTTTCCAGAAATCTTTCTGTTATTTATTTCTAATTAGCTATTGTGGTTAAAGAATATATTTTGAATGCTGTGGATTTTTTTAGTGTATAAAAATGTCTTAAGATCCACAAAATATACTTTAAAAATGTATATACTTGCTGGGCAAATGGTCCTGTGTCATTTAAGAAAATCTATTAATAGCAGTCTTTAAGACATTTATTTATTTGTGTGTGTATGTTTGAGTGTGTGTGTATGTTTGAGTGTGTGTATATGTGTGTGTATGTGTGAGTGTGTGTATGTGTGAGTGTGTATATGTCTAAGTGTGTGTATGTGTGAGTGTGTCTGTGTGTGAGTGTGTCTATGTGTGAGAAGAATGTGTGTGTGTGAATGTGGAGGCCAGAAGCCAATGTCAAGTGTCTTCCTGTATTGTTCTCTATCTTATATTTTGAGACAGGGTCTCTACTCCCACCCTACTCCCCTCTACCCTGGCTTCTAAACGGGGATTCAGATGTATCCTGCTATACATGCAGAGGGATCCAAGTCTCTGGTCCCCCTGCTTGGAAGTAACGGTATTACCCACTGAGCTGTCTCCCCAGTCCCATATATGTGTTTATTGATTTTCTTTTTACAGTCATGAGTCACTGAGAAAGGAATGCTGAGAGCTATAATTTCTGTCAGTTTAGTTTCATGTATCTTGAACTCATATTTTGAGATGCATACATGGCTGAACTGTTATTTTTTATTAATCCATTTATCTTCATGAAATTACACTCGTTATTCCTGATGCTATTCTCTTCTCTGAAGTCGACTTTTATAGGAGTCACTCCAACTTCCTTCTGAGTAGTGTTTGTATAGATTTTTTTCTTTTCCCATTTTTATTTTGCTTAAGCCCATATTTTTACTTATATTTCAATTGTTTCTTGTAATGAGCATATAGTTTGGCCAAATTTTAATATAATCTAATAATCTCTGCATTTTATTTGGAGTGTCTGGCTTAATCATGAGAGAGGTTGTCTATTTTTAAGGATTCATGTGATGAGATACTAAAGTACAAACTCCTTCTATCTCAATGGCTCTACAGAATCTCTTCTGTATAAGTTATACATAAGTTAACATAGTCACAGAATCTAAGGCTTAGCGGCAGACATATGTGGGACCACTGTTCTGCACAACAGTGACTGTTTTATCCTCCATCTCTCTCTTAGACTAACTGCTAATCCATGCTCTACTTAGATTCTTCAGAGCAAGTTATTTCTCTTTTGCCAGTATTAAAAATCTAAGTGTTTTTCATTTGTTGTTGCCCTTTATGAGTCCTCTAGATAAGCTTGATATTAATCTTGTCAGGTTGTCAAATATTTTCTTCGTTCTGTGGATTATGTTACTCTTGCTAGTGCCCTTTGATGCTCAATATTCTAAATTTTTCACAAAGTTAAATTTGTCTTTTTGTTGTTGTTGCCTGTGACTTTGGAGTTAAAACCAGGAAGTTATTGATGCGGCGAAGATTGGAAATAACCAAAAATAGTCCTTTTATAATTATTTAAGTTTAATACAAAGGGAGATAAGGGAACTTACAGAACCAAGGGTCCAGCGGAGTGAGCGCGGGGCAAACGAACGGGGGGCCTTCCGGCTCCCCAATCCTATTTAAGGGGCATGGCTACCCCGCTGGAGCAGCCACGCCCCTGAACGCAGGGATTGGGCCAGCTGCCCCAACATCTCCCCTTTTTTGTCTAAATAAGACAGATTCAGAAACCAAATATAACTATATACAATGGGAACTGATCATATAAAATTACAAAAAGTAAACAATATCAGGCGAGAAGTATATAACGAAGAATTTTTCTAATCACTCTACTTTGAGAAGTCTAAATAATCTAGAAGGTAGCTACCATTATCTAATCTTCAACCCCATCAAAGATCTGAGAAGGAGAGTAAAATTACCAAAGCAACCAGGAAGCACAAACGAGAAACTTCCAAAATGTGCAACAGAAGACAGAGACAATTGACTACCTGGGCAACCACACGAAGTCTTGATAGCAATGTTGAGGCAACCAACTTTGGCTGAGGCCTGAAAAAACCTGACATACCATTATACAGTGGCAAGGAACCTTTAGTAGAACTATCCTATCCTGTCTTGGCAAGATAAGACAATTTTGTTTTATCCACTTATGGATATTTTGTACTTTAGTCAGTAATGGAGGTATGGGCTTTTCTTTGCCCCAAGGCCAGTTTTGCCAAGTAGAAGACAAACTCCCAGTGGAGTGTCTTTGGTGCTCAACGTTCTCTCGGGAGTAGAGCATTGTTGCCAGGAGTGATTGTGTCTCAAAAATACAAAACTGTAGGTTAGATTAAAGGCCATGTTCTACAGTTCTTCAAAGAGGTTGAAGATTATGTTATCTATACTAAATACAACCTCTATGTGTCTAAAAAACCTGATTGTCCTAAATATAAATATGACCAACATATAATTCTCAACACTTATGTAACTGTATGACTAATAGAATAGACGACTGTGCAAAAAATGAAGACAATGATTTCCAAATGTAAACAGGGTCCTTACATAAATAATATCTGAGGTAGAAATGTACAGTGCAATATGGTAAACAATGTCATTACATAAATAATATCAGAGGTAGAGATGTACATTGCAATATAGTAAACAATGTCAATATAACAATTGTTTCAAACAGAGGTGGTATCATACTCTCATATAATGTTTAATATATCAATATACAAGAATCAACACTCATATAGTTTTTTTTTTAAAAAAAAGAAAAACAATAACTCACAAAAATCAATTATTCCTTCAGATCACCAGTTAATCCCTCCCTCCCCACCCCCTTTTTTTTTTAATGCATATAGATATACACATAAATTATACCCCTGAGTCCATATAAAGCCTTTCACAACCCGACCACCCTATACCAGCCACCAATTAGTGTCCCTAAATCTGAGGGTAAACTTTATTGGGGGGGGGGGCGTCGTCATCCAAGATTGCTTCCAGCTGACATAGGGGCGACTTTTTTCCAGGGGTTTATGTGAAAGCAAATGATGGTAGAATACCCAGGGTAACATTTCCAGCTGCCCCAACAAGTTATTACTGAACTCAATATCATGAAGAATGTTCCTGCTTCTGGTTAAGAATTGTATAGTTCCAAATCTTATGTTTAGGCCTTTATGTAAGGTTCAAAGTTCATTCTTCCACATGCAAATATCACTTTCCAGTCCCATTTGTTGAAGACTGCCCTTCCTCCCTTAGTTATCTTAGCATCAGAGTGTAAGAGTTCACAAGACTCTCTATTCGGATCCATTGGTCTATGCGTTTGTATTGCATCGCTTTGACTGCTGCAGAGTTATATAGCAAGTTTTGAAATCAGAAATGTTAACATCAGCTTTGCTATTGTCCAAAATCATGTGGAATAGTTAGAGGCTCTTGAAATCCCACAAGAATTTTCTGAAGAGATTTTCTGTTTCTGCAAAAGTTCCCATTAAGATTTGGACAGAGATAGTATTAAATCTGCAGGTTCTTGAGGGTGATTTTAATTTCTTAACAATATTTATCCTAGAAATGATTATTATCTACTCAGTAGAATTCATTTTATTTTTTTTATTTTTTTGAAATCACAATTACATCATCCCCTCTTCCCTTTTCTCCCTGTGACATGCAGCCTGCCTTGCTCTCTCTCAAATTCTTGGTGTCTTTTTCTTTAGTTGTTATAGTGTGTGTGTGTGTGTGTGTGTGTGTGTGTGTGTATGCATGTGCACGTGTGTGTGTGAATTCCTAAATACATAAATATAACCTGCTCAGCCCATATAATGCTATCTGTATGTACATAATCTCAGGGTTGATCACTTGGTGTTGGATACCAGTTGGGGAAGCTCTTCTCTGGGAAGACCATTTCTCTCACTCTCAGCATTCCCCAGTTGCTCATAGTTCTTTGTCTACAGTTGAAAACCAGAGAGCTTTTCCCCTTCCTTGTTAGCATGTCCATTGGTGTCTTGGATGGTCAGATCTCCTTTAGGCAGGCATGTTGATGAGACTTTATGGGTATAGCCTCTCTGTCATTTCTAGAAACAAAATTTCACAGCAAACTTCCTGTTTCCCCGGCTCTTACAATCTTTCCAGCTCTTCTGCAATGATCCCTGAGGCTTGGGTGCAGGGATTGCATTGTAGATCTGTAAGCTGGAACTGGATACCACAGTCTCTTGTTTGCTGCATTTTTATTGGCTGTGGTTTTCTGTAAGTGTCTCCTTGGTAGAATGTTTTAATGAAGCTGTTTAGACTGTTAGCTGGATAATTTTACATTTCTAAATCTATCTCTTTGTTACAAATTGAGTCAGAACTTTTGAAATTTTTTTAGCAAATTAGTTTATAAATTTAACTAGTTATCCAGCTCCACTGTCTAGTTTTATAACAAATCATATAATTTGTTGACATATAATTATCCATTGTATTCATTTATAATATCTTTTATTTCCCTATTATTCTTTCTTTAATTTCTGATTTTAGTAATTTGATTATTCATCCTAGGCCAGTATAACTAGATGTTTATCAATTTAGTTGACCTTTTCAAAAAATGCAATCTTTTATTAATTTCTTTCAGCCAGTTTTCCACTTTTTTGTTTGCTTGTTTTTGTTTTTATTTTTTGAGACAGGGTTTCTCTGTATAGCCTTGGCTGTCCTGGAATTAGCTGGCCTCAACTCACAGAGATCTGCCTGCCTGGCTTTTTTTAAATTTATTCTTATTTATGTGCATGTGTATGTGGGTGCATGAGGAGACCAGAAGAGGGTATCAAGTCCCCTGGAGTTACAGATGTGAGTTGCCATGTGGATGCTCTTAATCACTGGGCCATCTCTCCAGCCCCAGTTTTCCGCTACTAGTTCATTCTTCAATCTTATTTTCCTCATCTTCTTGCCTTGTGTTTACTTCACGCTTCTCCTTAATCATCTTATAGTAGAAAACTCAGATAATAACTTCAGAATTTTTTCCTTCTTTTCTAAGTGCTGGAATTTATAAAGCTCTCTTTCCCGCAATGCAGCGTATTAGCTGGATGTCACAGACTCTAGCATCCTGCGATTTCATTGCCATTTATTTCAAAGTATTTTCTGGTTTTCTTTGTCATTTCTTCACTGGAGCATTCTTAAATTGTTTTGTTCATTTGTTTCTTTAAGTGGGCTCTCGTCATGGAGCCTAGGCTGACCTATAATTTATGGCCATCATCCTGTGTCAGTCACAGACTGCTAGGATAATAGGTATATGCCACCACGTCTATCTTAGCCCATTGCTTATTTAGTAGCTTGTTATTGGGGACTCTGATCCTAGATAACTTTAGGGTTACTTATTTGCAGATGGAACAATGTAAACAAGCAATAGTAATTAGCCAGGTAGGGCTGGGCCCCAGAGACGCAGTTTCAAGAAGTCTAGCAGGAATGCTAGAGGAGAACTCTGTTTCCTCATCTCCTACATGCACACCTTTGCCGAAAGGCTGGACGTGAGTCAGTGACTGAAACTGAGGGGAGGCATCTGGACCCCAGGTGGGACACCTGAACTGACAGGCCCAGGCCCCTCCTCACGCCTCACCCAGTTCCTAGCACAAATCTCTGAAAGGTTCCCAGGCCTAAAGCTTTCTAGTGCTCTCTCATTCTCTCTGTGTCCTTCTCTTAACGCTCGCCCTACATCGCTCTCTTCTGAAAGCCATAAAAAACAGAAGCATAGCATTTATTTTTCACATATTTGTGCAATGCTCACATTTCCTTGTAATTTTTGTTTTGTTCTGTTTTATTAAAACATAGTCTCGTATATCCTGAACTGGCCTTAAGCTTGCCCTGTACCAAGGATGGCCTTGAACTGCTGATCCTCCAGGGTCTAACTTACAAGGATCATGGGTGTGTTCCCCCACACTTGGTTAATATGATACTGGGGATTGAACCCAGGATTTCATGCACACTGGACAAACTCTACTAGCTCATTGGATAGCTGTGTTTGTTTGCCATGCCTCATACCACTAAGCTAGACCACCAGCCCTTGATGTTTAATATAAGTACGTTGTGGCTACAGGAGTACTTTGTTGATGTGAAGCCCTTTCAGTTTAGTGAGGCTCATTTTGTGATCTACCATTGATCTAATCCAGAGGATATTGCTTGTGTGCTCAAGAAAATGTGGTCCCACTGCTGGAGTGGAGTGTTCTATAGGCATCAGTAGGCCTGTATGATTAAGATGCTGTTCATGTCTGATGTCTCCTTGTTGATCTTCCACCCGGTTACTTTATCCATCGCTGAGGATAGGACATTGAGGCCTGCTGCTATTGAACTGTCTGTTTTGCTAGTTTTTAATTCATGTGTTTTGAGACTCAGTTGTTAGGTTCATGTATGTTATTAATTGTTATATACTTAAATGTTATATATATATATTTATATCTTTCTTATGATGTTATAAAATGATCCTCCTTGTCTCTAATAACAGTTTTTGTGTTGAAATATTTTTTTTCTAGTGCCAAGACCAAGAGATCAACATCCAGCCTCCACCCCGGCTGAGGAGCTATTGGCAATCGATGGCTACAAGGGGAGGAAGGGTCACTTTTCTTTAGGGGTATGGTTGGTCCCTGGTGTATCAACCATGCTCCAGAGGGTGATCCCATACTATGCTTATATGAGCAACAAAATTTGAATTCAACGGAATATAAAAAGAAATATTTTTTTAAAGAGAACATGAAGTTGGGAAGGAGAGGACTAATTAGCTTCAAAATACATTGTGGGCAAAGGACCAGATAAACAGATGATGGACATCAGAGACGCAACTTGTAAAGAAGAGATGTCCAGTCACACAGACTGGCTAACAGGGTCTCTCATTTCCACAGAGTTGAAGAGATCAAGGAAGATCTATAATCCCAAAGCAGGGTCAAAGGCAGATACAGAGAACCTGAAATAAGTTGATACTAAAGGACCAGCCCAGATTGATTTGATCCCCAGAAACCAAGAAAACGCTTGGATTTTCAGCGTTCATGACCTGCGTTAATCCAGAGTCTGTGACAAGGATTACACAGAGCTAACCAGCCCAGTTGTAAAGACAAGAAGTGCTCTATGTGACTAACTTACCACCAGCTACCTGAGTTCTGTTTCATGTGTGCTCTCATGATGCTGGTTTATCTCAGTGGTTACAAATGATGCCAGCTAGCCGTGAAAAGCTGATTCCTAAATAGCTATCTGAGGAGGGGAGAGTGCAGCTGGCTCCAGATTCAACAGCAAATTGTCTTTGCCCCTAAGGAATTCCGAAATGTCACTGCTTAGTCACCACAGAGTAGAGAACACACGTTTTCTGTGTGGTTCTGCGTTTCTTTATAGTAGCAGATTACTTTCGTAGTGAAATAATAACATTTTCGTGTGTACAGTAAACACTGATTACAACTTAAACATGTAGATGTATTTTCTTTTTGATATGAAGCAAGTTGTTATTGCTGTCATTGTTTGCTTGCTTGTTTGCTTTTTGGTTTTTGTTTTGTTTTGTTTTGTTTTTTTGTTTTTTTTGTTTTTTTTTTGTTTTTTTTGAGACAGGACTCTCTATGTCGTCCAGGCTGACCGCAAACTCAGGACCCTTCTGTTCTCAGCCTTCCAAGTGCTGGGATTACAGGGACGTGTGCTGGTGCCAAGCTAATTACATTGTTCATGTTAAGTTCTCTGATTGGAGTTCCAGCGTTCTAACATAAATTACATGATACCTATAACATGCATTACAGGATGCCTGAAAACCTAGATTTCTGGGCACCCTTAGTTACACCCTTACATTTTTGCTCCTTCATGCTCAAAGCACTGGTGTCTCTAATGTGGAAGCATTATGCTGAATCCTTCCATCCCTTTCAGCAAGCAGGGAAGGAACAAGAAATAATGGGAACAGTGATGGCCAGTGCCAAGGAGACTCTGAGGCTCCTGAATGGCGGCAAACCCTTCGTTAAAGCGTGGGTGCCCCTTAGTTACCTGCATATGTACACTCCTGGATCTGTGAAGGACCTGTGACTCCTTCAGCCCTCCTTTCACTCCCGAGGAGGGTACCCACTCATTCACCCATAAGGAAATTCTTCAGAATCAAGGGGGTGGTAATTGCTGACTGTTATCTGCCTACTGCACTGAAAGGGTTATAACTGCAATCTGGAGGAAAACTTTCATGGTAAGAAACAAACAAACAAAACCCCTCGGCATTTTTAGAAGTAGCACCACTTCCAAGTTGGAATCAAAGTCAAACCATAGCCTTTTCACAATATTGGCCTGTCGTGCTCACCAAGGTGTTACATTTCTAAAGCAAAATCAGACTTGATTTAAAGAGAAGAAGAAAGTAAAAGTTTGACAGCAGGAGAGATTACCCTGGTCAGGGGCTGAGCAGCAGATTTATGACACTCTGGCTTTGCCCTGTGAGGCCCTTCTCGCTGTAGCGCTGCCTGCTGTGGCCTCCTCTTTGGTTCTCTACTGTTTCTCCGTCTGCTCAACTCAAGATTTAGAACTACAGGTGTAGAAAATGGGAAGTATCTAAAATCCACTTCAGCTGAGGAAACTGAAGCCTGGGGTGTGAATTAAATCTCTCCGTGTTAGCTGAATAAAGACTGCTAGTCCTGCCTCTTCATTCTGTGCCCTTTGCTTTAAAAATAGCATTCATTTATTTATTCAGACTTATTGGGAATGACATCTATCAACATCTTCCCTTAGTTAAACAGCACGGACTCCCAGTCTCTGCACTCCCGATCTCCATCTGTTTTCCCGATTTCTGGACTCCTGATTTCAGGTTGGCACTTTTATGGGGAGGGTGCCACCAAGTATGTATAATATTCTAATAAATACACATCACAGAGATAATCTAATCTTTTTAAGACCTATAAATGATTTGGCATAATAAATACCATAGGATCATTAATTTCTTGGATTAAAATTATTTACGGCAGGGCATGGTGGCTCCAGCCTAAAATCTCAGATAGACAGGTGGATGCAGGAGGACTGTCTGGAATATGAGGTCAGCCTGTCTCATAAACTAAACAACAAAAGATGTTTGTTCATTTATGATGCTCAATAACATCTGACAAAGTGGGGAGAAGACAGCTGAATAAGAACTCACAAAAATCATCGGCCTTAGTTCTATTCAGAAAACTAAATTAGAACCTGGGCATGGTGTCACTTGCCAGTAATCTCAGTGCTCGAGAGGTAGAGACAGAAGGATAGGTAGTTCAAGGGCAGCCTGAGTGAGAGAGCAAAACATTGCCTAAAAAATATTTCAAAATTAGATCTAAATCAGTAGCAAATGCTACAGAAATTCTACTGCCCTGGAGTACAGACAAAAAAGGTATATAGCCCAACCATGTAAAGGATAAGCTGGCTGATCTGTGCTAAACCACTTGAACTTCTCTGGTCTTAACTTCATTGTGCATAAAATGTAAATTCTGAAAAGCAGTTATGAGGATCAAATCAATTAATGCATGAAAGATTGTTTCAGTTCAAAAGTCAGAGACTATATGTACCAGGATGGCAGAGAACTATATGTGTTGTATCTCTAGCATCTAACATTGCCTGACATATGGTAAGCAACCCATAAACATTAAATGAATTCTTGTATTTAAAAAACGAAGATGATTATAAGGGAAATATTTATGAAAGGATAAAGTCAAGTATATAAGTAGAGCAGATGCAGGCACAAACGTCTCCACTTCTGACTAAAAGTGATTGACGCCTCTCCATTCTCAAAAAGAGACAGATAATATAAGCAAAGAAAGAACGGTCATTGACCAGTCCCTTTTAGCTTTAATCCAATCATTCCCATCTCTCCTACTACTGGATTTTTAAAAGCATGCCATTGCACATTGACCTCATTAATTTTAGAATCATCATTAAGTCATCATATCGCATGCTTTGATTAAGACTTGTATAAATAGCTGGGTGGTGGTGGAACATGACTTTAATACCAGCACTTGGGAGGCAGAGGCAGATGGATCTCTGAATTTGAGGCCAGCCTGGTCTACAGAGCAAGTTCTGGGACAGCCAGGGATACACAGAGAAACCCTGTCTCCAAAAATAAACAAATGAAAACAACAACAAAAACATTAAAAACAAAAAAGATTTATATATGTCTTCTCTTTGGTCATTAAAAACCTGCACTGTCTTTCATTTATATTATATGTGACTAGACCAGAGTTGTTTCTGCTCTTATCCCTCTCCAGAATCTAGAGTAACCAGGGAGAAAGTTGGCAGACTAAATGACAGCTTAAGAAGAAGGTCAGTGAAAATTCCTTCTATTTCAAGTTCTAAATTATAACAGCCAAACACCTTGAGGATAGGGGATCTGTTTACAATTGTGTTGATGTGAATTGTCCTCTGCCAGTCTTATATCTGTTTTTCATCATACACACAGGAATTTCATAAAAATGTTCTTCTCTGTCATACAGACCAGGATTTTGTAGGCCTTTGGAACAAGAGATACATGCCTACATATAAACTAAGAAGCCACACTGCCTCAATGGAACGCATGTCCTTAGTACCTGGCAGACCTATGGAACACCCCAGAGCACACATGCTTTGGAGCACCCAAACAAAATTCAAAATGCTTAGTCTAAACAATCACCTTCAATTCACTTAGTAAGTCTGAGCTAATTGGCAGCCTCTACCCCCTCCAGTTCCCATCTGTACAGATCAGGCACACTGGTCTGATTAAAAAAATCCACCTTTTTGGAGGAACAAACAAAAACAGTTCTACTTGGGCTGGAGAGCTGGCTCAGTGGTTACAAGCACTTACTGCTCTTGCAGAGGACCTTGGGTCACCTCCCAGGACCCACATGGTGGCTCACAACCATCTGCAACTCTAGTTCCAGGGGAATCTGATGCAACTCTTTTGACTTTGGTGGGCAGCAGGAACATACATGGTCCCTATATATACATACAGGCAAAACACTTAAACACATAAAATAACTTTAAAAATTAGAAAAATAAGAAAACATTAGTTAAAAAAGAATTCTGTTTGAAAATAACACTGTGGTGATGAATAAGGCTTTGATCTTTGAAAGTTACAAAAGACTAATGAGCTAATGTGTAAAATGTGTTTGAGTTGTGTGTGCGCAAAAGGCTCTATGGAGACAGGAGATATGAGGATGCAAGAAACCTCTGTGTTTAGAGATCCCCTGTCTTCTGAAGAACAGAGTAAGTTTTACGTAAACTACTTGCAAATGTGTATGTGAAAATTCATTCTGTCAACCCAGCCAAGATAGGTTGAAGAATGTTTGTTGTTATTTCCATCATAACAAATAAAAATCTAAGCTTCTGACAAAAGATTTCCCAAGAAACTTCCAACACAAAACCATGACTATTAGGTAATGCCCTCATATTAGGACAAACTTCAGTGTCAAGTTCAGCTCTTGGTCAATCTTGCCAGCTCTAGTCCTTGCCCCTTCCAATACTCCAAAGGCATGCCTGTGGGGTTCCTTTGCTCTCCTAATTGACAAATAATTAAAAATTTAAAATCCCAAAGCACATTCTCTTTGGAGGTACCTTGTCAGAGTCCAGTGCTAGCCCGGACCCTCAATTATTTCTCTCGACCAGACCCCAACATAAACTCTGGACCAGCATGGAGGCACAGGAATAAAGCCACAACCCACATGGCTTTATGGGGAAGGAGATTCTCAGTGATCCCTTATGAAGTCTTGAGTTCACATCCTGAGGAATTCCTCTCATTTATTCTCCAAACAGCTTTTATACCAAAACATAAACTGAGTGGGAAATACACCAGCATTCTGTCTCCTAGGTAACCAGCTGAATGGCGTTTGGCCACGTCCGCACCTACCTGTCTGCTGTCACGTAGGCTTGAATCAGCATCTCTATAAGGCATTCTCTAAATTACAAAGAAAGGAGCAACAACATCCTGACCCTTTGTTAGGGCAGTGACAGCCTGTCTGCAGGGCTACTTGACCACCTCAGGTGGAGCCTATGGCTTCAGAGCCTGGCTGCCACACCATATAGAAATATGGGCCTACAGTACCTGAGCCATCAAATTCTATTCAACAAATAATGTTAACAACTGTGACCATATAATGGATTTTTATAACTTAAGAGTTCAATTCAGTGACATGCAAACATTTATATTCTTCTTCAGGCAAGTCCTTTCTCTTAAAAGTATACAAAAATCTTATTTCTTCCTGAGTCATCTCATCTCTTTTTTCCATCTCATCTCTTGCACTTAACAATTTTACATAGGAAAATCAATTTTTCATGAGCCCTCCAAAATAACAAAGTGAGACACAAAAGTTAGCCAAGTACTTTTTTCTGGTTGGGATGCCAAAAACATTGGGTATATTCTCTTCTCATAAATGCCTGTTGGCCAATAAATCTCCCATTTGTTGGTTCAAAACCAGTATCATTTTGTCATAGAACTTTACTTGATGACATTATCTTCTTGAACTCACTGAATCTTAAATATTTTCTAGAATAATCAAGTGGAAAATTTGTCTTAGGAAAAAAGCCCAAATGGCAGAGATAGGAAGAGGTTTTATATACATTACTTAATTAAGCTCTTGCTCCTCCATAGGTGACCTCAGTTAACAAATACAATGACAACCAGAGGACAAGGGCCATTCTTGACCTTTAGGGATATGAAGGAAACCCTTTTCTTCAAGGAGTTTACATTCCAAAGAATATTAGGAATCACTTGATGAAGAAATCTAAATCATTCTAAAAAATCATTCTAAAAATGATCCCTAGGCACCACCTCAGACTTACTGAGATAGGGATTTCAGAAATGGAGCTCCAGGATCTATATTTTAAATATAAATATAAAGCATCTCAGGTAGTTCTATAGATGATAATGCTTGAGAACCACAGCACTGGTGATCTGAGAGACATTCACAAAATATATCAGAAAAAAATCAGTTGAGGGATTATCTTTTAGAGACATAGAAAAAGAAAGAAAAATTGAGATCACCTACCTAAAGCCCATGCTGGATGAGAGCTGGGATCTTCTTCACGTCATGAATCCCTATTCTCTAGAAGTAGAAGACTTTGCAGATATTTCTTCCATGGAGTATGCAAGATATTCAAAGTACCTTTAAAGTTAAAAATATGACGTATAATGTCTGTGTAGTGTAGTATGATAAACATTTGACTAAGGGGTGAGACTTAACTCTTTTCTGATTAAAAAAAATCATCAGAAAAATACAATTCTGAGAATCATATGAAATAAAACCAAAGAGATTCTGTCTGTGGTCTAGGAATGCTAGCTTTTAATATTAGAACTATAATTTCCTCATTCCCACAGGAATTAATTGTGGACCAATTTAATATAGTTGGAAGTTTTATTACTTATACTTCACAGAAAACTGAGATATTCTCATCCTTTCTTCCTTTGGGGGAATCAACATATGCCTGGGTTTGATTTCGGCTTCCTGATCTGAGCATGATTTACATGTGGATACAACATGCTGCTTTCAACAGTTCAGAAAACTGCAAAGATTCTTGGACTTGTTAATGAGTTTGCTGACCATGAACAATTTACTCAAGCCACCGAGTGGGGGCTCAGCTTGTTCATCTGTAAAAGGGTACCAGGTTGTATCTTATTAAACCAAAACGCCCAAGACCTTGTAAGAACTCTCTGAAATAAAAGGGCTTATTGAGCCATTACTGATGCTAGCAGAAAAATAAATGACTAGGTGCTGGGACAGATTCTACAACCACCACGATCCGGGCTAGATGGTTACTTCTCCAGCTCAGAGTACCTTAAAATGCAAACATTGCTACATACATATTATTTACATTGAGTCTACATTGGGTACTGATAACAAGGGTGGGATTACCGGAAGCAGCAAAGGTTTCGCGATGGGAGAACAACTAAGGAAGAAGCCAGGGCCTCTTGATTGGCTGGGGCTGCAAGAAGGATACATTGGCACCTAGGCAGTCAGGGCAGGCTTCCATGAAGCTTTTAAAGTACATTCAAGAACATAAAAACAGTCTTTTGTGCTCTGGGGCCCATCGCTTGCTATCAGTTAATCTCCCCTACCATCTCTCTTCTCTTTCATCCCGTGGCCCTTTGTAATTAAATGTAGGACATCTCGGAATGTTTCTCTTATCAATCTGTCTTCCTGGCCTAGGCTCTTGCCGCTCATCCATGACGCTTCCCACACTAGTCCTAACTGAGGGTTATGTGGGAGGATCACATGGGATCATTTTCGTGAAAGTGCTCCGTAAGCTCTAAAGCACTATACAGATGAAGTGGATTATTATTAGTCTTTTATGAAACTCAGCCATGAAGACGCAAAGTGACCCAGAAAAAAAGAAAACAGGGTAGGCCAATCTGAAACACATCTACAGTGTTGGAACATAGCCTTCATACACAGTCAGTGGGTTCTTAATAAGTACTGAGGAAATGAAGAAAAACTCCAAGCACAGGCTCGTGCCTCTGCCACATAAGGACCGAAAGCAAGTAGAGAGACAAACACCTAGAGTCAGGGAACACTAAAACCATTTAATAGAGCAAAGCTATGCTCCAGCCCCCATCCCATCCCACCCCAAGCACACAATGACACAGTTATGTTTTTACCTTCCCTCCTTCAAATGCAGTCTTGTAGAAATGGCAGAACCTTAGAAAGACTGAAACTTGCCCTGCATCTGGTTCATGGTAGATCTTCACAACTACTCCAGCAACCTCTGAGGAAGCAAGGTCTGTAGCATATGGGCACTCTGTTTGGGATCTGCAAAGACGATTTTAGTGAGACTTGATTTTAAGTCAAATCAGATTCATCCTTTAATTCTAACCCCACCCAGCATAAACAGGCAAGGAGATGGGGGATTACTTATTTGCTGTATAAAACAACTCTCTATAGAATATTTTGTCAGATTCCTCGGATAGATAGGATATGACTCAAATTTAAATATTCCAGTTGTATTGAGTATAACTTTTGACAGCCATTTGTAGAATGAGGCAAACCCACAGTGGGAGACACCACACTTAAAAAAAATGCAGTAGAAAAATATTTTTTCCGGGTGGGCCTTAATTGCCTTTTCTTCCCCCATTGCAAATGTATTTTTATTCTGGGTGACATTTTCAAAACAGGAGTTTTTTTCCCCATTGTTGAAATGAAGCAAACAAGTTTACTTTCAGAGTCTGAGAAATGCCCAGCATGGGGGACGGGAGGGGGGGTGGGGGGCATGTTTTCCACTGGCCACTTGCCTGTCTTTTCCTTGGGCAGCCTTGCCTGTTGGCTCCTCTCTCTAGGAAGGCCCCTGGGGCTGCCTGGTGGAACTGATTGTGAAACAATCTCGTGCAGTAAGAATGGATGTCTTCAGACTCTCCAAGACCACCCAGAACATGACCAATCTTTGGCAACTGTCTACTGGTTTCCCCAGTGTTGGGTTAGCTCTGTACTCAGTAACTGATCCTGCTTTTTGAGTCTTTGAGACGACATGGCCATGGGTATATTTCTTCTTGTAGTTTGTTACTTTAAGACAAAAGAGGAAGACACCTCTCCTCTCTTCTCCTCAAAAATCTATGAAGAATTCAGTTTATCAGTTTATGTTCTTTCTGGGAATACAAGAATACAAGAACCAAGCAAGACCGGCCATGCTAGAGGGAAAAATTTAAGGAAACAAACATTTGCTAGACGCTTTCATGAACGACTGTCCCTGAGCCTTTGGCATCAAGCCATCCTAGGATGGTAACTATCTCCTAGCATCCACAGCGAGGGTGGGAATCTCACAGTAAGGCTCACGTTGGCCCAGGAAGGCAAAAACTCCTGCGGAGCAGGCCGTGCCTCTTCTCAGCCTGCTGCGTTCCTCTCCACGAGCCCCGCCTCTATACACTAGATGCTCAATAAACGCGGGCCCGGGAAGCCAGGGACCCGAGTCTGTCCCTGGCGCCCAGCCTTGTATTCTGGCGTGCGCAGGTTTTTTCTGACCCGCTACCTCCTCACGTCTGCTGAGGTACTAGAGCTCGGCTAGGGGCTACGTCTCCGGTCGTAGGAGAATAATCGGAAAGGCGAGCTGCCGGAGACACCAAGCCAGAGCCCGGGAGACGGGGAAGCAGGAGGCACGGGTGGCGGGCTGGGTTGCGGGCTGGGGGCCACCTGACCGCCGCGCTCCGCTTGACAGAAGGCGGGCCCGGCGGCGCGCGAGACCCGCCGGGGTGGAGCCGGGTGGGGCGCAGGCGCGCGCCCGGCCCCAGGCCCCGCCCTCCCCAGCCCCGCACGCACCCCGAGGCGCGGGGGGGAGGGGACCCGAGAGCCGGCCGCGCCTCGCGCGCGCGCCCGCTAGGTGACGCGGCCCGCGGGCATGCGCCCCGCCCCCGCCGTCCACCCCCCCACCCCCCGGGACCGGCGCGCGGCTCTGCTGACGTCAGCGGGCGGCTGGCTGAGCGCTGCGCAGGACCTGGCGCACTCGCGCGCGGCGCTCGCCTCGCCCCCTCCCCGCCCGCCCGCCCCGGCGCGCGCGCGCGTGCCCTGCCCTCCCTGCCCGCCTCTTCTCGCGCTCCCTGCTGGCAGCGGCTTCCTCGCGCTCTCCCCGTCTCCTGGCCGCTCTCCGCCAAGCGATGCAAGCTCTGGGCCCCGGCGACGCCGCCTCCCGCTAGAGATCTGCCCCCACCCCGGCCCGACCCTCTTCCCAGCCTTGCCCCGCGCGCGGGGGTCGGAGAAGGCGCAGCGGACGCACCGACGGCCGAGGAGCGGCGGTGCACATGCACTAGCGGCACCCCCTAACTCACTCCCTCCACACCCCGCGCCGCCGCCGCCTCCACCTTCTCCGCCTCCGCCTCCTCCTCCTCCGCCTCCGGCAGCCTCGGCAGAAGGACCCACCCTGCCCCCCACCCCACCCTCCGCCGGCTCCGGCTGCGGATCCAGCCTCGACTCCTATTTTATTTATTTTGGGTCGTGCACTAGTCTCAGTGCCTGCAGCCCGCGCCTCCCGGGCCCGCGGGCACCTCCTCCCTCGGCTCCGGAGCCCCAGACCCCGGCCACCCTCACCTCGACACCCCCAGACCCCGACCAGCTGCCGCTTGTCTTCTCCGCTGGAATCTTGATAGAGGCTGTCTTTTTTGGGGGGTTCTGGTCTTTCGACAATTTTGTTCCCAGCCAAAGAGAGGATATCGTGATTTTCTCCCCTTTGAGCCTAGGCTCTGCTCTTTGGGGGGGTGGGGGGCGCGCCGACCCGGGGAGTCGTGCCAGCCGAGTCGTGCGGGCTGTGGCAGGGAAGGGGCCACCATGGGATGTACTCTGAGCGCAGAGGAGAGAGCCGCCCTCGAGCGGAGCAAGGCGATTGAGAAAAACCTCAAAGAAGATGGCATCAGCGCCGCCAAAGACGTGAAATTACTCCTGCTGGGTAAGGATCTCGGTAGCCACCCCCGCTCCTCGACCCCGGCCGCTTTTTCCCCACCCGACTTGCGCCACGGGAGACCTGGTCCCGGAGTTGGCACCACTGTGTGCCCAGGAGCGCCCACCCCTCGCATGCTTTTGAAGCCCCTTCCCATTCCTCTGAGCTGACACTCACCAGTTTTCCCCCCCTCTCTGTGTCCCAACAGGGGCTGGAGAATCAGGAAAAAGCACCATTGTGAAGCAAATGAAGTAAGTCCCTCTGGCATTGGGATTTGTACTTTTATTAAGAATAATTTTTATACCGTTTTTTTTTTATTGTCTTGCTCACCCACATTGCTCTCCAGGCCTGGTTTTTAATTCGTGCACTCAGAGACCTGGTTTTGCCTCCCCTCCCCCACTTCCTACGTTGATTCTGGGTCCCCCACCCCAACTCCTGGAGTGGGTGTTTTGGGGGAGGGAAAGGGAGCGCCTGTAGTTGTATGAATGACAGTGTCCGCCATATTGATCAGAACATCACACTATTGGCGTGATTATGATCATAACTCTTGCTCGTGGAGTATTTCGTGTGTTTCGCTGCCTCCATTTCTGTCTCGGCCTCCTTCCATTACTCCTCCCTCCACCCAAGCCCTCAAATCCCACTTCTCTTGGGGCAGTGATTTTGAACTTGACTAAAACATGGAGGGGACCCAGCCCTAGCAGATTGGGGTGGTAGAGCAAGTGTTTGCTGTTCATGAGTTTGGTGCTGAATTCCTGGAGGCTGTGACTTCGGCCCCCTCCCCCCAAACGAGAGCCAGGATTAGGGGAGGGGGCGTGCACTAGGGGGAAAGGGTGGGTTTCCAAGCGGATGTGACAGACACAGCTTTATCCAAGGCAGAGGTGGATGGGGGGCGCTGTCTGTGGGGCTGAATGAAAGCAAGCCTCACCTGCCCTCCAGCCCCTCTGCGCCCTGGCCCTCCAGCCCTCGCTCTCCTGACACCAGCAGGTTTCCTGTCACTGTGTAGCCTTTGTCGTTATATTTATTTACTCTGCTTAGGCCGGGCTCCCAGTAGTCTACCTCCAATGCGGATTTCAGGCCCCACTTGCCAACGCCCCCTTCTGCCTCAGATATCGGTTTCCCCTCCTAATTGACTGGAGGTGGATTTGAGTGATGGTTGAAAATTAAAACAAAATGGGATATTCCTTCCTTTCCACATTTCCCCAGTAAGGAGCCTCACCCTCCTTCCCTCTCACTGGCTTGCTTCTTGCCCCATCCGCTTCACAGCTCCTAGTAAGCCTACACGCAGCTTTGCCTGGGGAGGGGTGGCCGGCAGGGAACGGGTGCATGCCTTCCGGACCTCCTGGCCCTGCTTCCGTTGGCCTGTCAGTTCAGGACGGAGGAGTTCGTTAGGACCGTTTAGCGAGGATTCCATGTCGCTTTGCTGTGACACCTTCGTGCACACACAGCTCCTAATTAGAGGTTGCTGTGCAGTAAACAAAAATGATTATTTTTTCAACTTGACAGAATAGTCGAAGTAATTGCATCCCGTAGGAAAACAATGGAAAATAAAAACCCCTTTTGAGGGAAGGTGGGTGGGAGACAAATTGTGCTTGCGGTTTCAAAACCAAGAAGCAAAAATTCTTGCATGTGTAACAGGCATGACAAGCGAGTTCCAGGCGGCGCCATGATGGTAGGGAGTAGCGACTAGGAGACAGTTTTCCCTGTCTGCTTAGCATGTTCTTATTTGCGTTTGAGAGCTCCCAGGGGCTTTCTTCTCACAGGCCCCTTCGGCTAGCCTCACCCTTCTGAGCCACCAGTAATTTGGCCTGGGGTTTCTCTGGGGCTTGTGCAGTCCAAATGGATGGGGAGGCGGGGCCTGGGGAATTGCTTTTTGCAACAAGGTGCATGTTGCATCTGCCTGGAGCACACGCGGGTCGGGAAATGGCAAACCGCGCCACCTCTTTCTGCTTAGGGGCAGGTCTCAAAACTTCACAAGTCTGTAATCCGCTGTGGCAGACTGAGAATCTGGTAGAAGCCTCGGCCTCCAGAGCTGGGGTGAGGTTTCAGGCGTTGCAAGTGGTGGACAGCGCCCAGCCGAAGCTGGAAATGTCGATGGGGTTGAGCTCGGCGGCGCTCGGCTCCGCTCGGCCTGGTCTGGGCGCGGGGCTCGGAGGATCTCGACACTGTTCGGAACCCAGTCGGGGTCCAGACGGAGAGGGCCGAGTGGCTTCGGCTTCGGAGGGGCCCCGAAGACATTCGGAAACCCTCAGAGAGGGGAGGGCAAACGAGGTGGTGGTGGGGAGGTGGGAAGGATGGCAAAGTAACTTTGCATCCACCTAAGCAGCTTGCTACCTGCTTTTCTTGAACATGCCCCATAAAATTAGGTTGATTTAATAAGAAGTTTAAAAATATGTGCTGAGTCCCCTAAAGGGTAACTTGCCTTTTTTATTCAAAGAAAGCTGAGCTCTCTGAGGAGATCTGTGTGCCACTTTAGAATGGAAATTCCTGATTAAATCCTCCGGCACGAAATCTTAAAGGGAGACTGTAGACTTTCTGAGGAAAGTCCTGCATGTCCTATACTGGGTTGCACTTGAGGGTGTGGGGGTGTGGAGTGTCTGATGTTTGATTGAGTTAAATCAGAAATCAGATCATTTTTCTCATTTCCTGCATTTCTCCCTTTCCTCACCTCCACGAGCACCTTTTCTGTGAAAACTGCGTATCGAAACAGATTTTTGTGATTGACTTTTGTTCCTTTTAAGAGCAAAATGCACCAAATATCTTTAGGAAATACGCTAAGTTTGCTCAGAAAGTCCATGCCAGTTTTGCACAAAAGACCCGACTGAACTGTCCTCCTGAAACATTCATGAATGGTAGTTTTTCCTATGAGCTTGGCTTAAAATAAGTCAGATCAGGGCCTCGTGCCAAACTGGATGCAGGACTTGTTTTATTAACCACAAAATGTGAGAGTGGTGTCACTGTATCCCAGTGACAGATTCTTTGGAGTCCTCACTTCCAGAGATGGGTTTTGAGATCACCACTTGAGTGATCGTTTGTAGCCAGGAGGATTGTCCTCTCTGGGTGGGGCCAGGCCAGAAAGCCTTGGTAGCATTTGCAGAAAGCAATTTCCTGTTTCCCTGTGCAGTGTGATTGGTGACAAGCCTGTCAGGCCATATGTGTAAGTTAGTCCACCTAGGCAGATGAGATTGGATGGTTACAGAGTCCTCTATAGGTGACACCCTGTGGGAAGCCAGTGACTTCTAGTAGGGGTGGGGCCTGGAAGCACAGTTCCTTGGCTTGGGAGGAGGAATATTGATATTCAGATGTTTCAGATCCTTTGTCATCAGCATTTTCAGAAGAGATGGGAGCCACTTCCCTCAGCTTGTGTTCTCATCCAGGTTGTGGTGTGCTGATTGGGAGGAGGAATAGGAGTATGTGCCTGTAGTAGCTGAGATGCAGCCATTAAGGACTGGCAGCAGATGCAGCTTAGAACAAAGTGTTACTGCCCTCATCAGCCTAGGAACATTACAAAGACTAACCTTTGGAATTTTTCTGCTCAATACAAGTCATAAGGGGAAAACTTACGTCATTTTCAGAAGCCTGATTCTCAAGTCTTTAAAATCTTTTGTAGTCTTATTGTGTATATGTGTGTGTGTGCATGTGTAGAAGGCAACTTTGTAGAGACCACGCTTTCCTTCTACCTTTACATGGGTCCAGAGATCAAACTCAAGGTGCCTGCATGACAAATGCCTTTATCCACTAAATTATTTTGCCAGCACTTCCCTCACCTCCGTTTTTTCTCTTTATTGTGCGTGCTTGTGAATTAATGTTTGGAAGATCTCTGTCATGCACTACAAAGCGTTTCAGTTCTGAAAAGTCAACAGTGATTGAGATAGTGCAAATACAGTTTCACATGGCCTGTGCACAACCAGTGCCTCCTTTTTGCTACATGACATTTTAAATAACTTTGTTTGTTTTAGGGGTGAGCTTACCTGTGATAGAACCTTAACATTTTTCTGATAAGCAGTGATGCTTTTACACAGACTAATAAAAATTTTAAATAGAGTATAAATTTTACTGGATTTTCGAACCCTTATATAAACTATCTTAGAATTATAGTTTATGAAGCATAGAATCAATAGAATATCATTTTAACTGACTTCCCAGTTCCAACATTAAGTGACAAGTGCTTGGACCTGGTGATATAAAATGACCCCTGGAGCTGTTCTGAACATTATACTTTGCTTTGATTCAAAGCGCTGAGCTTACTAGGATGCTTAGTTCATATGCTCTGGACCATCAGATTTTTGTTTTGTGTTTTAGTAATAGAGTTTGAAGTTTGCAGAAAGACCTGACTTGCTAGCTAGAAGACATCACCTGTATAGACAGAGTAAAATGGAACATTTCAGATATACATTCATTTCTGGAGTACCTGTGCCGGGGAATTTTTAAACAAGTTTAAGGATTTGCCTATTGAAGATATCACTACTCATACACATATCCTAACCCTTACAAGTGAGGGTTTAGGATACTACTCTGTCAGGGAAGGTGGTGGTTTTGAAAGGTCATCTGGTGCCCAGAAGATGGTGATTTCCTCCTGCCAGCTGATCTTGACTTTACAACTGGGTATCCAGACCATTGGTTGGCAGATTCAAGCCTGTGTACTGTCAGCATCTAGTAAGTGGCAGGCATTAACAGAGGGAGGTGGCAACTTGCAGTCATTACTTTGTGAAAGTACCGACATCTGAAAGGGCCTTTCCTAGCCTTGCCCAAAGGCCTCTCGTGGAGGTAGCGGTCCACTGGGAGCTGCTCTTCTATACCATTGGCTCATTGTTTCTGCAGTCCCTCCATTGGCTGTTTTTGCATCCCTCCCACTTGTGTCTCCATGTTTATCAAATAGATGCACCTTGCTCTCTGGAGACAGCAGGAGTGTGAACAGAATTATCAGGCCAGGTAGCATGAGATGAGTCCTTTGCTGGTGGACGGTGCTGGTGCTCTCTCCCCTCTTCCTGTTTGCTGAGCTGTAAATCCCAGCAGACTTCTTGCCAGATCAGTCAGCAATTCACCTGATCTCATCAAGAGTTGGAACCTCAGTGGATTCCGAGATGGAGCCCCTGTGACTGTGGAAAGAGCTGTCGTCGTTAGATTAAGTAGGTGAAGCTTCATGCAGACTGGCATGGCTAAAGAGGAATCCAGAACTTCTTCTCTGTGTATGGGAGCTGGATGAGTGCTCAGGTGCTGGCTTGGTTCCTTTAAACCTGAAACTCTTGGATTCTTTCATGCATCTTAGGAGGCCACATCTGTTACAGTTACAGCAACATCATTCGTCGTTTTGAGCTGCTTGTGGTATACTGTGAATTAACTGGGGATTTGAGCACAACAGGCCCTACTTTTCTGACCTGTAGTCACATGAATGCATGGACTTGATTCCCTGTATGCCAGAATCGGTTCCATTAGAGCAGTCGTCCCTAACCTTCCTAATACTGCGATCCTTTAATACAGTACCTCATGTTGCAGTGACCCCCAGCCATGCATAAAATTATTTTCATTGCTACTTCATAACTGTAATTTGCTCCTGTCTTGAATCGTAATGTAAATATTTTTGGAGGTAGGTATTTGCCAAAGGGTTCATGACTCACAGGTTGTTGACCACTGCGTCAGACTGTTATTGCAGGAGACTGTTAAAAGGCAACTGGAAAGTAAATGATAGGGATGATTCCAGGATGAAAAAAAAAAAAGAAATTAGAAGGGTTACTCTCAGAATTGACACTAGCAAAGAACAGCTTTTAATTCTGAAAAAAAAGGGGGGGGGAGAGTATAGATGTATGTGTGTGCATGCACATAACTCCATGTGCATTTGAAATTAGGTGTGGTAAGGGGATCAGTTCACATCTGCTGACTACCTAAAGGCCTAAAGGTGCTCCGATGAACTCCGTTCCAGGAATTCACTTAAACTTATATCCCATTTCTATCTTACCTCAGTATTCTGCCTCCTGGTCCTGGAAGAAAGGACATTGCTCAACAATCAACAATTATTAGATGGAGCAAGAGAGGAAAGAATGGTAACCTGACCGGTCCAGGGGAATAGAGAGCCTCTTGCTTAGAGAAGCCAGTTGGCATGCATCTCTAGAATGGAGAGGCTTGAGAACATTCTGCAGGCAGGCTGCTGGCTCCAAAATCTTGACTTTACTACCCATCAGATGTGTGAATTTAGCTATTTACCTCTTGGCATCTTAACTTTCTTGGATGAAATGGGGTTGGTAATAAAAACAACTATTTAAAGTTAGTGTAAGAATGAAATCACTTAACATAGGAAATAGACTTATAACAGTGCCAGGCACATAAAAATCATTGTACAAAGGTTAGTTCAATTTTCATTCCTTTGATTGATTAGTGGGTGTTTCCTTCCCCTATGCAGTTCTCTTATAAGTATAGGACATAGCTGACTTCTGAGCCATAGAAGAGGGGCACTGTGGTTCACACTCTGCTCCTGGCCTCTTCCCCTTGCCTACTCTGCAGCACCACTTATATAACAAATCATGTTGTCATAACTGATGTGACATTTTTGATGGCGCAGCTGCTTCAGCCCAAGAGACTGGTGTAATGCTGCAGAGAGCACTAAACCGGGAGTCCAGTCCAGCAGCTCCACCTCTGCTCTCCTGAGAGCAGCTTCCTGGAAGAGTTGGGCCAAGTGTACCCAGTTTCCTTAATGATCTATGAAATTGAGAGTGTAGCATGATCTCTCTCTCTCTCTCTCTCTCTCTCTCTCTCTCTCTCTCTCTCTCTCTCTCTCTCTCTCTCTCTCTCTGCCTCTGCCTCTCCTTTCCTTCCTCCTGCCCTCCCCTCCCCTCTCCAGCATCTTGCAACACTACACATAAGAGCACCAATTATGATTCTACCCTGAAAGGGTATGGGATACCTATGAAAGCTCTTTTAACTGTACAATAGAACCTAGGCCACAAAGCTTTGCCGGCCTGCAAAGGCATAGTTTAGAGAAGCGTTTTTGACAAAGCCATGGCTAATCAAACTTTTCATGCAGTTATGTTTCCCAGACCAAAGAGATCAATTCAAAAGAGTCCTGCTAGAATGGAACAGGACGTCACTGGGAGAAGACAGAACCAGAGAGAAGGATGCTCAAAGGTGGAAGCAGCCCTGCCTTTCACCGTGGAGGGCTGTATGTGGAGGAACACGTCTGGGGTCAGGTGCCAGGGGTAGAGAAGTGTGTTGTTATTTTCACTGATTCTCTGTTGACTCTAGGCAGATCATTTAGCCCTTCTGGGCCCAGCTAGTTTATCTCTTAACTGGTGTACTGTCTTTCACTGTGAAATTTCTCTAGTGTCTTTTTGAGTTCTAAGATAACAGTAAAAGCAAAGAGAAACCTGGAAGCCTGAAATGCAGTGGGGGATAGTGGGAGTATTTACCACCCACAGCTTATCTGCTGAGCTGTCTTTAGTTCTAATACTCTTCACAGAGAAGAGGAAAAATATTGTGCTTTTCATAGAATCCTGTAAGACTAATAGAATTTGCCCTTTGATTTGTCAACTGTCTGAGAAGCAAGTGAAATGGAGAATGGAGGGTAACATACAAGACTCCATAGCCAAAGGTTTACCCTGAATCCGAGGTATGTCTTAAATCAAAATAGGTTATTTAGAAGCTTGTTACCTGTAAACCAGGAGAGATTGCATGCACTTGTAAGCTCAACAGAAACACCAGGGTCACTTCTGGGGTTCAGCCTGGTTTCCACAGGGACTTTGAGGTGTATATAGTAAGACTCTGTCTCAAAAGGAGAGGAAAAGGAGGGAAAGTAGATCAGATAAGAATACCTTCCCTGTGCTTTAGAAGTTACCCAGGGTCATCTTCAACACCCCCCCCCGTACCCCATGCATATCACAAATTGTAAGTGAATTAGATGTTAATGTGCTTATTCCTTAGTAGTCTGGGTGTCCCTTCCCCACCAAGACTCCCAAAAGTAAAGATGATGACTTGTTTGCACATGTACTGTAACTCTGAGCCTAGCACCTGGTGCAAAGAATACTCACTGAATACTGACTGAGGAGAAGAGCTAAAAGAAACATGCACATACCTTGTTGTTCTGCATAAGTCAGAATAATATTGAAAGCTTTTATGCTATAGGTTTTCAATCTGTTATTTTCATTTGTAGTTTCTTATCAACCCATGAGGAAATAACATTTCTGTCTTACAGATGAGAGGCAGGGGTCAGAAATGATTAAATGGCTTGCTCAATGTCTTACAAGTTAGTAAGTTAGTGACAGGATTCATTCAGACAATGATTTGTCTGATTCCAAACCACTCTTTTCCATTGTAACTCCACAGTAGTTCTTAATAGATGGTATGGGCAATGGACACTGGAATCTGGGGTCTGAAACCCATCTGTAAGTGGGATGGCATCTGTTTGGGCTGAGGTTGGTGACTGAGAGGCTAGCACAGGCCCAGTGGTGCTGATATTCTCTGAATGTAGTAGTGCTGGTGGTCCTCATGTATCGCATTGATTTGGACACAGTAATGGTGTTCCCTAGCAACCACCCAGAGAGTTCCTGAAATCGTTTTCCATCACCGTTTTTGAAGTATAAGCCATGTTCCTGTGGCAGCAGAGAGAAACTGCTTCTGAAAGTAGCGGGTTTGGCCCATGAAGGTGCCTTAGAGAAGACTGGGAAGACAAGAAGGAGATCTACCCACACACTCCTCCACAAGAGTGAGGACTGGGTATCAGGGAGGTAGAGAGGAAGGTCTTACTTACTCCCTGTCCTTGAGGACCCCAGAGCTTCCTTGTAAGAGGCTCTAGTACTTGAGGTCAGGAAGTCTGTGATGTCTGTGTGTGCAGTATCTATGTGAAGGCAGAAGGTGCCTTCTCAGGCAGAAAGTTCAAGGAGTCAGCTGAGAGGAAAAGAGCGTGTAGGATGAAACCATAAA
Organism: Arvicola amphibius; assembly: GCF_903992535.2. NCBI lineage: Eukaryota > Metazoa > Chordata > Mammalia > Rodentia > Cricetidae > Arvicola > Arvicola amphibius. The sequence goes on along the minus strand of NC_052061.1, from coordinate 5,942,274 downwards.
TGGTAGTTAGCCATGTAGAAAAGTAAAGCCAGTAGAGGACCAGAATGTCCAAAGCCTGATGTCACCACACAGAAGATCCTAGCAATGTGAGGTCATTGGGTCTGACTCAGGCAGTGTGTGAAGAGAATGTTACAAAATGAGGGAGAGAGGTGAGACAGACACCGGGTCATGGAAGGTCCAATGTACTGTGCTAATGACCGGATTTTATTCTGAAGATAAATTGCCGTCAAAAGGAAATAGGTGGCAAGATGAGAGGCTGGGAGGGCAGATGGAAAGGTACTTGTGCAATCCGGGTGGGAATTGTCAAGAACTAAGTTAAAGCAGTAGGAGTAGGTGGGCAGGGGTGGAGGGAAGGCAGGAAGAAGGCATATTTGGGCAGTGAGGTGACTGAACTTGCCTAAAGATTGGTTGAAAGATTGATTGAGGAGGAGCACAGTTTTTGAGAGTAATGATGATAACGTGTTCAGGATTCCAAGTTGGGGCCTCTGGTGAAATGGTTGTTCATTCCTTTAGATAAGAAGAAGAAAAAGAGAAGATATAGGGAGAAAAATTATGTCCATATGGGCAGTAAGTGGTATGGCAGTCGGCCACTCAGCAGGCCAAGTGAGATGGGCCAGAAAGCATGCATACATACTCACAGAGAACTCTGGAAAAATAATTTCCAAAGAAAGACCTGAGAGATGGAAAGGAAAAGGGACACAAAGGAAGAGCAACATCATGAAAATAAAGGCAGGGGACACTGAAGGTGAAGTAGTGACTGTAGTTGAGTAAGATATTGTCATTGTCAGAGAAGGTAAAGACTGGCAAGTGTCCATTGAGTCTGGCAAGTTGGTGATTTGAGCAAGAACAGTTTCAATGGAGTGATGGGAGAAAAGCCCAGCTATAGTAGGAGTTAAGTATGTGGGTTTGAGACTTGATAAGGTTATGGATGGAGGCCTCCGTGTCCCACACGCCAGCCTTAGAAGGAAGGAGACTAAGGTAAGGAGTGGCAAGGGAGGTGTGGGGACTGAGGAGGGCTCTGTTATTGCTCTCTTGGCTAACATGGAAATCTGTGGGTGCAGGGGCTCAATGGAAGCAGAAATTGAAGGCACAAGAAAGAAGAAATGAAGGCAACAGCAGAGTCCCCCTTCCAAGTTCCCGAGGACAGGATGCTTGAACTGGACATGGCCATGCATCACCTTCCCTGGTTCTGATGGGCCCAGAAGAATGAGAGTTTGTGGAGGAGTTTGGGGGAGGGAGGCTTCTGCTGTCACATTTCTTCTCTCTGAAGTGAAGTGAAGGAAAGCTTGCTCATTTACTGAAGTTCCAAGGGCTTGCCACATTGGTTCTATTCGAACCACTCACCCAATCACATATCCAGTATTTACCCACTTCCTGGTATGTGCTGGTCCAGCTTTTTGTGCCAAGATACTCAGTGGTGCACAGGCAAGTCTCCACGAGATCAGGCAGACTCCTCATAAGTAAATAACTGGTCATAGTAATAACAGACTGATTTTTTTTTTGTAACACCTTTGGGTCAGACAGACCTTAGGCTGGTCACAGGGGGTTCTAATCCTTGTTCTCAGACAGCTGGATCCATCAGAGAGGACAGTCAGACGCATGAGGGTGATGCCTGCTCATCAGCAGGCAGCAATGGCAGAAGCCTGGGTTGAATTGGGATGAGACTGGCTGGAGAAATGAAAGTTCTGTAGATTCCTATTTACTGGCTGCAACCTAATAGTGGGACAGCCTGTCACTGCTGCTCAAATATAGAAGTGGGCTCATGATTCAGGCCGTTCCAAGATGATTGACCCCCTCCTCCCAGGGGGTGGACATGTGACTTAAGACAGGCCTTTGTCTGGGAATTTTATGAAAAAGAAGCAGTTAATTCCCAGTGGGAAGCTAAGAGGGTGCAGACCTGGAGCTCTCTGAGGCCAGGCTTTCACACCTCCATGTCTCCTGCAGAGAGAAACTTGCTGACAGTGACTTAGTTGAGCTTGTGAGAGACTTGAAGGAAAAGAATGGAGAGAAGAGAGAGGAAGTGATGGTGTTACTGCAGTTTCTGAAGCTGAAAGAACAAAGCAGATTCTGCCCTTCCAATAACTTGCCTGACAATGTTTTCGTTGTGGTCCTTGCACGTGCTACTGTGCAAGTCCGTCTACCACTGAGCTGTACTCCCAGCCCTATCGAAACTTCTTTGAGTGGGGTTTCTGTCTCTTACAGCCGTAATCACCCTGAAGAAGGGGGGAGCTTTCAGGGAGCCCTAAGAGTGCTAGGTGAAGCACAGAGTCAGAGTTGAATGTGGTCCCTTGTAGGGAGTGGCTGTTCTGTATCTGAAGAGTGGGGGCTTTGGGGATATGAGAAGTGACTGGAAAAGGAGTAAGATTGGTGTTGTAGGTTTTCCTGATCATTTAGGTGAAGAGGTGGGAGGAAGAAAATCTTGGAGGCAGACCAGATGAGACCTGGTATCTGATTGAACATAGGGATGAGAGCATCCTTCCAGTTTGAATCTGTGTGGGTTCCCCTGGAATCCAAGCCAGCAGGCTGGAAATCAGAGTAGCAGGAAAAGTCATGGCTAAGGAGAAACCAGGTCAAACCATGAGCAGGAAGTTTAGGTTTCCCAGAGTCACTCTCTGGAAATGTTGAGCAGTTTGTTTGGGAAGAACTTCTTGAGCTTAGAGGAGGGGTCTAATCTATGAGAACTGGACTCAGTTTCCTTCTTGGTAGGATCTTGGGAATAGGGTGTCATTCTCTGAGGTGAATATACAGAAGGACAGGAGGAACCCACATGATAGAAGTGAGCCAGGGCACCTACCTGCATGGGTCTCTGTGGGAAGCTCCACCTAGCAAAAGGAAAAGAGGACAGAAGAGCTTGAGGAAGCTGAGGGTGCCAGGGGGAAGTGAGTGTAAGAGAGATAGCAAGGATTGAGTCAAAGTTCTAGTATTGTGTGGTTCAAACAACTGACCTTTGAAAGAGAAATTTCAATGGAGAAAAAGGACAGGAACCAAACTCAAAAAAACTCAGCAATAGAAAGAAATCTGCTCGGAGTCAAGAAATGCAAGTCCATGTGGTCTTGGCAAGTTCCCTAACTCTTAAGGGCTCTGCATGCTACATATAACATTTGGAACCTGGACTGGTCTCTTAAGTTTCTGGTTCAGTCTTGAGCTCATAATTTAAATCCTGCTATTCAGCAAAATAGGTGCTCTTCCGGCAAGGAATCCGTCCTTCCCCCATGGCCATTCCTAGCTGCTATAATAAATAGAACAAAATTAACCTTTCAAGACTTTAGTGGTTGAAAGTAAGAAAGAAACTGGAGCCTCAGGGAGTTGTGGACACTCATGCCTGTTGGTCCTTGTTCTGTGTCCCCTGAGGCTGTGGAGCCCACCAGGTCGAGATGTGTTTCATACTGTCGGGGTTGCAGGAAGGAGCAGGTGCTGCTGTCCGCAGGAGGCGTGGTGATGATGACTAGAAAACAAAGGCAGACAACCAGTGGGGAGTCTGGATGAATTTTCATGGATAGAAGGAAGGCTTGTGGGGAACTCCAGCCAGGGCAGGAACCCATGTCTTAGAAGAGAGACTATCCTACCCTGGGGACTCCTGCTGTATCTCCTCATCCTTCTACAGCCCTATCAGTGGAGGGCACTGAGGAGAGGTGGTAGAGTAACAGAGGGGAGACCCTAGTTTTGAGCACCCTCTTGTTCTACTGAATCCCCATATGTGGTTATATGCTATTTCTTCTTTGGCTGCTTCCTTAGACTTGTAACCATGAAGGGCCTTACTACTCTCTAATGTTGGCACGTGTGTGTTTATTTTACAAATACCAATGAAGAACCAGCTGCTTTTTGGCACTTTATACTCTTCCAAGAATAGAACTCAATAGGATAGGCAAACATCTGTCCTTAGGACATGACAGTGTTAGGAAAGAAAGATAATAAAGAAGTAAGGAAAATGAGGCTATTTCGTAGAGTGATGTGTGTCCCCATGGAGGAAGTTGGGGTTAAATAATGGAGGATAGTTAGGGAGAGAAGGGATAAGAAAACAGGCCATGTTAGAAAGGCCTGAGGCAGAAATCAGCAGAGGCAAACTAATGAGACTGGACCACAGGGATGGAAAAGTGAGGCCCAGTAGAACTGAAGAGGCAGATGGGGCAGCGTGTGGGTCTGGTGGCTGTGCCGTAGCACTTGGGTTTCACAGTGGATGCGGTGAGAGATGTGACTGTATTTACAAGATCCCTGTAGGGCTGGTAAGGTAGGTAGCTCAGTGGCTAAAAGTGCCTGCAGCCAAGCCTGACAGCCCACATGGTGGAAGGAGAGATTTGATCACACTGGTACTACAGATACACACACACTTATGCATGCACACAGTGCACATGCATGCACACACACAGAAAGGGGGTATAATGTAAGAATTAAAGTTAAAAATCTAAAAGATTCCTCCATGTTCAGGGAAAGACAAAACCGAAAGACGGAAATTGTATCAGTGGTGTTTAGGGTGCAGGCTGAGGGGAGGGATGGACTGTGAAGGCACATGGACTGTGAAGGCACATAGGGGAGCTTTTGTGGGAGATGAAACTATTCCATGACTTAATGATGCTCGTGGTTACACAATTATGTAGTTTTTCAAAAGGGTGAATTTACTCTGGGTAAACTATAGTTCATAAACTTGTCTAATAAAATATGCAGGGTGCCATGTGTGATAAGACACGCCTGTTATCACTGCACTCAGGAAGCTAAGGCAGGAAGATGACCAGTTCACGGCCTGCCTGGGCTATAGAGAGAGACTGTCTCAGGAGAGGGCAGAGGGATGGGGTAAGAGAGAGTTGAGGGTAAATATGACTAGGATGTATTATGTACATTTATGAAACTGTCAAGGATAATTTTTAACTAAAATTGAAAAGGAATCACAGTAAGCCTTGGCAAAGCTGTCATGTCTGTTGTATGGAGGACGGTGGTAGGGAAGCCTGAGGGAGAGGCCACCACACAGGCGGGCAGTTCCTTCGTCCATGCCATCCTTACAGGTTAGACTGCATCGCATGCTGTTCCTGGGGACTTCCTCGCATCGGTTTATTGATGTGTGTTCCTAGTTTTCCTGTTTACACAGCTTTCCTTTACAACTGGTTTATAAGCTGGAGTGGATGGAAGCCATCTGCTTCATGGTGCAGGCCCACAGGACATACTTGTTATATTATTTCTTTAACATCCAAGTGATTCTTTCAAGTTCCTCATCCCTTTGAGCCATGTCTAATCTGCCTGCACAGATGTCACTGTGCCCCCAGTTTATAGATGAAGAAACCAAGGCCAAAAAAGAATGCATACGGCAGCATCCAGAAGCCTGAGCTGTGGAGATGTGGGGTTTGCCCTTTGCTGAGCCGTCAGCGTGGTGTGTGGGAAATTACTCAGTTTCTCCGAATCTCAGCTTAATCATTGACGAGAGACAAAAAAATTAACACATTGCAAATACACTGTGAGGATTAAATGAGGTGGCACAGCTGAGAGCAGTTAGCACACATCTCAAATTCCTCAAATGGTAGCTATTGGTATTTTTGTATCAAATTGTTTATTCAAGTCAGCATGGCCAGTGCCGCACAGTATTTTGGTTCCTGGGGGTGTTTTCTGCCATGGCAGAGCTAACTCAGGTCAGTGTGTTCTTGTTACCAGTTGCTTAGTTCAGAGCTAACTACTTTTTGCCAACTCAGGTGTTTGCAACATAGTATTGATTATTTATGGTGCCCTCAGCTTGGCAGGACACTGAGGTAAGGTTTTAATAGTGAGTCAGAGGATTTCCTCCTCTGCCCCTAGTGCAGAGCTGTCTCTGGCGTCGGTGCACTCTGCAGCCACACCAGGTAGGAACTGCTCTGGGAGCTCCCACCACTGTGCAGGTCTGGGAAGACTCCCCGAAGAGTAACAGTGAAGCTATCTTTAGAACTGGAGAGACGGCTTGGTAGTTAAGAGCTCTGGTTCTTCTAGACGACCCACCTGGCAGCTCACAACTGTCTGTGACTCCAGTTCCAGGGATCTAGCCATATACATGCAGACAAAACACCCATACATGTAAAATAAAAATTAACTAATTAATTTAAAAAAACAAAGTGTATTAAGGGCCTGGAGAGTTCAGTAATTAAGAGCACTTGTTATAGAACAAAATATGCACAAAATGCATTTTACATCTCTTTTGAAGTTTTTTTAAAGGCAATGCTTAAATAATTATCAGTAGACGAAAAGGCAGGATGTTGCTAGTGCCCAGTAATGTCTCTAAATGTTCCTTTTAGTCATAGCTCCTTTCTCACTCTCTGTGACCTTGGCTTTTCTGACGGCCGTTTCCATTCTTTCTATAGAGTTTACCACCAGTGTATGAAGCCCTTTCTTGCACTGTCTAGTATTTGCCTGAGTTTAACATAATTGGAACTCTACCACTAGATATCAAGTCTTGTGATCTTTCAATGTTATGTTTATAATATTTATCCAGACCGATATATATAGCTGGAATTTGTTCATTTTCATTGGTATATAATATTATATAACTCGATATCATTTATTATTATGAATTTTTAATGTTTTTATGGAGCATCCAGAAATATTTGAATATTTATGAAAGTATATTATATATTATGTATTTCTTTGTTGTGTAGTACTTACTGTTATACACCAGACATGACTATTCCATTTTAAGTTTGGGCCAATTTCAAGGAATGTTAGAATGCTGCCTTGAATATATTCATATATGCGAGTGTGTGTGTGCTTGTGTATGTGTGTGTGTACATGTGTGCGTGTGTGTGTTCTGAGGCACGTGCATTTGTAAAGGGTTCTGAAGTGGAAATAGTAGGGATATTAACTGCAGGTCTTTCCACACACTGTGGTAGTCACACTTTCTCTCACTCGTGGAGGAGATCCCTGTTGTCAGATCTTTTCTGTTCTGCAGCTTATGGGGTAATGGGTTTTCCCTGTACATTTGCCTCCTGTCTTCTAGATGAGTCCTGGAGCAGAACAGTGTCTCGTGTATTTATTAAACAGTTGTTGAACACCTTGTTTTGTGCTGTCTTCGGTTGAGTTCTGATTTTCTCGTTAGTTTGTAGGAGCTGCTCTTGGTTCTGCCTACTGGGCCTCTTCTGTTTCAGTTTGCAAATGCTGTTTGCTACCTTGTCTTCTCACCTTCTTGGTGGTGTGTCTGTGATAAAGAGATGGCCTTATTTTTAATACAGTCATATTTTCTTTCTCTTATAACTAATGTTTTTTGTGTCCTAATTAAGAAGCTTTTCTTTCAAGGTGCAAAAACTGCCCTCTTTTTTGTCACTATCTTGAGGCTTTTTCCCCTTCCTGTGTAGGTGTTTAATTTACCTGTAATTAATTCTTGTATGTGCTGTGTGATAGGGATCCACTTTTGTTTTCCCCCTAAATGGATGCTCACTTATTCCAGCATGGCTTATGAAAAAGTCATTCTTTATGTCCCTATTTTGTGAGGTTCTCTGTGTCTTAAGTGATATGTTTATATACACAGGGAATTTTTTGCCTGATTTTATTCTTAATCCATGATCACACTGTCTTAATTACTATATCTTCATAAAGTGTCATCATTTAGAAACTCTCCTTTGCCTTTGCCTTTTTGCATGCCCAAGCTTTTGGCCCTTTGAGTACAAATGCTACAAATATATATATACACACACATGCATTTGCATACACACTCCTTGTGATTTTGATTCTTTGAATTATCTAATCTGATTAATTAGAATTGATGTCTCTAGATTTCTAGAGTCTTTCTAATCCAGGAGCATGTTGTGTTTGCTCAGGTTGTCATACTTTCTATTAAGAGACATTGTAATTTTTCCCGTAGCTGTCTTGATTACTTTTTGTTAATTCATGTAGAGTCTCAGTTCCTATCTTGGTCTATTAACTGCTCCTTTCAGGATTAGCATTGGAATTGCTGACCACCCCACCATTATCTACATTCCCTCCCCAGAGGCGAGTCTCTTAGAGTGATGAACATCAGCAGAGTCATAGTCCATGCACTTGGCGTGTATTCTTGGGTTTAGACAATGTAATGGCATGTCTCCCTCATTGTAATAGCACAAATAGAATTTTCACCGTCCTGAATCTTCCTGTGCTCCCTCTATTACTAATCCTTCATCCTCTGAGCCCTGGCAACCGCTGATCTTGTCACTGTGTTCATAGCTTGCTCTCCTAAATGTCACAGAGTTGTGAACACATGGGATTGTGGCCTTTTTAGACTGATTTCTTTCACATTTTCTTCATTTTTTTTAAGATTTATTTATTACATATACAGTATTTTGCTTGCATGTATACTTGCAGGCCAGAAGAGGGCACCAGATCTCATTACAGATGGTTGTGAGCCACCATGTGGTTGCTGGGAATTGAACTCAGGACCTCTGGAAGAGCAGTCAGTGCTCTTAACCTCTGAGCCATCTCTCCAGCCCCTCTTCTTTTGTTTTTATGGCTTTAAAAGTCTCTTTACTTTTAGTGTTGAGTAAGGTTTCATTATCTGAATTACCATAGACTTCTGTTTTCTTTGTCTTATAAAACAGTGTATGTACTTGATTGAAAGTCTTCATTGCTTCCAAATTTTGGTGATTATTTTTATAGAGCAGTTATTAGCTACTATATACAAGTCTATATGCAGGTTTTATGGGAGACATGATCTGAGTTCCCCCCCCCCCCTTTTTTCTTTTTGAAATACCAAAGAACACAGTTGCTGGATTTCATAAAAGAATATGAAGTTTTGAAAAGACGAACAAAACAGCACTAAATTGTCCAGAGTGACTGAGTATACGTGCTATGTCCCCACCAATAATGAACAAGAGTTCCTGTTGCTCCACGCTCTTCCCAGCATGTGGTGTTGTCGGTGTGGTGTATTTTCAGACACATGTGTAGTAGTTTCTCATTAATATTAACATCTTAATGGCATGTGATGTCGGACACCTTTTCATTGGCTCATTTGCCACCTCTGTGTCTCCTTCAGCAAGGTGTCTATTGTGGTCTTTTGCTCATTTTTTTAAAGAAAGTTGTTATTGTTCTTACTGTTGAATCTTCAGGATTAGTATCATTTGGTGATGGATAGAAGGGTTGGCACTTAGAGCACATGAAGAAGAGCACAGCTTGGGTTCCAGCACTGCCTCTCTGTAACTCCAGTCCTGGGAATTCTGACACCTGCAGCGCACATGCACACACTTCTACACTATAGGCACAAACATAAATTCACACAGTTTAGAATAAAGCTGGGCAGTGGTGGTGCACGCCTTTAATCCCAGCATTTCGGAGGCAGAGGCAGGTGGATTTCTGTGATTTCGAGGCCAGCCTGGTCTACAAGAGCTAGCTCCAGGACAGGATCCAAAGCCACAGAGAAACCCTGTCTCGAAAAACAAACAAACAAATAATTAATATAATTTGACTGATAGTCCTTTGTCAGGAATGTTTTTGTAAGTGTTCTCTCTTAACCTGTGCCTTGTCATCATTCTTTTGATATTGCTTTATAGAAAATTTCCTTTTGCTGTTCCTGGTATGTAGAAGTAGAACTTGCTTTGTAGATTGCTTTCGCATTCATCAACCTTAATGTTTGTATAAATTCTAGTGGTTAATTCCTGTGACTGTAAGCAAACCAATAATGAATCTAGTCTTATTTCTCCTGATTTCCAAAGAAATAATACTAAGGAGGGACTGGGGACGGCCGGCTTAGGAGAGAAAATCACAGTTTGACCCCTGTTGCTTGAAATGCATGACAGAAATGGCCAGTCTGACTCTCACTAGAGAAAGGCCTTGCTATCCCCACGCCATGTACAGACAAAGTGCGACTCAGAGAAGCTACCCGAAACCTTATTCAGGATCGCTAGCACCTTGGTTCCTGATTGGAGAACTAGGGCTAGAGACCTGCTGCCCTGCCACTTGGGTGTCAGACTACATGTCACCTATATTAAAATCCAGACTCTTGTTGAAACCCCTGGGCCTCCAGTTTTCTCCTTGTGTCTCCCAAGGCCTTGCTTGGCCTCTTGAAAAACTGTATCTGCAGCTCCAGGCTCTTGCAGCCTGGTTATTGTCAGCTCTTGGTTGAGTTCCTGCCCTGAGTTCCTGCCCTCTCTGCGGTATTCTCTCCTCACAGAGGAAGTCAATTCCCAACTTGTTAGATTCTAGGAGCCAAATTAGGAGTTACCTTGGGTATGCGATTTCAGTATTGATTCCAGAATAACGACTGGGGTTTACTGCCCTGTTTTGTTATACAGAGAACTCTAGAGAGTTTATGGGTGTGTCGTTCCCAGCTCCTTCCTCCCATCTGGTGGATACTTGAGCTGCCTGTACACAGGGACAGGGGTTGCTGAAGGATACTGGGGTGTTCTGTTTGTGAACACGGCCTAGGGGTGCTCTTTTCAGTGTGACAGCTTCCTCCTCTGCAACGCATGGCCCTTCGCAGGGTGACAATAAATTATGCAACTGCAGAATTAAACAGTGGAGGAAAGGAAGGGACAAACTGGGTGTCAGCCTGGATCTGCAGTGTGAGCGTGCAGACCTCAGCTACTTGGCAGAGGAAGGTCTTTAACAACTGAGAACAGCCGGAAGTCCCACAGTGCTGCTTGGAAGAGTAGGCCTGACTGTTTAAAGAATGTAAATGTTCTTTTTACTGTGTTTATCAATTCCAAGAGAGTTTTAGAAACTAGGAGGGACATTTACAGAAGAAATTAGTCCTGTGGTGTCTGGAAAGTAACTTGAATGCTGAATACAGTAGCAGTATTTAACCTTTGCTCTAATGGCCTTAAGTCATCATTTTTTATTATTGCCTTGCACTAAAAACCAGAGTCCCCAAGGACAATTGATATGCAACTGTTTGTCCTTTTTTTACCCCTAAATGGTCCTGGAGTGCAGTTAACTCCTCCTTGATATGCGTTGTATAATTTCCCTGTGTCTTCACCTGCTGGCATCTGTCATATCTGGCTGCTTCCAGTGTTCCTCCAACCCCACCGTTCTCCCTGTTCTCTGTTCTACTCTGAACCTATAATGGCCCAGAAAACTAAACAGCCAGGCTTTTCACACTAGAGTATAGGACAAAAACCCTGTTATGAACCTGTGAACACAGTTGAAGGTGGGTGCTCATGCTGCAGTGCATGGACTTCCCCTCCACTTCCGCCTGTTTGTGAAACGGCAACGGTGAGCTGCTAAGTGGTAGGTGCTGCACCGTGTTCTCCAACTGTCCAGCGTTACCATGTCGCTCCTCGCTCCCAGCAGAGCTTGATTTCACAGGAACTGCTGGACGAATAGCTTCAGAAAGAGATGTACTGTCAGTTTTTTGTTGCAGAAGATGCAGGCCTTACCAACAAGAAGGTAAGCATGAAGACCCTCAAGCACAGGTGCTGTGTTGGTGCTTTCTGTAAAATCACAGTGTGGGCACACCTGAGTACATCTTGGCTGAGCTGCCTGACAGGCAGAGGTATTTCCAAGACCCTACCTATCTTTGGCACCATGGCATTCACCCACCTGCAAAAGCTTCAAGCTGAACAAGACCCAACAGCCACTTCTGGGTCCAGACTCATATTAGTCCTTCTAGGGAAGAAAGCATAAGAATTTGGCTGTTTCCAACTGTTATATATCTCATGATATATCTCATGAAACTGGCTGGAAAAACACTTTACACCTATGTTACTGTTAATTCATCTCATCCATTCTGTAGATTTATTCTGAGCCCTGACTTTGTACCAGACACAGTCTTAGGTATTGGAACTGAACAAGGACATAAATCTCTGCCTTTATGGAATGTCTTACATTTTAATGAGAGGAGACAAGCAAAACATAAGCAAAATACATGGGGCAGTAGTTGGTAATAGATACTGTGATGAAGTATGAAACAGAGAAGGGGGAAAGTAAGTGGAGAGGTGTTTTTAGTGTTTAACAGCAGCCAAGGAAGTCAGCACCGAGATGAGATTGGAGCACAGACTTGGTGGAGAGAAGGGATCATCCAGAACATATGGGGGATGGTATTCTCCCAGCAGGAATGGACTCTGAGTCAGAGGTAGGCTTTATATGTGATAAACAAAACAAAACACAAAGAAGTTTGCATGGCTAGCGTTACAAATGAACTACAAAACAACACACACAAAACAAACAAACAAAAAAACAAAACCCTCCGGTTATGGTTATCTGTGTTGTGTCTCACCTAGAGAGGGGTTGGAAAGGAAACTTCATCACAGACTTTTGTCTTTGGGACATTCAGACTGTTATTCCCTTGCAAGGTCTGCTGAGAGAGGGGGTGGGGATGGGGAGTCCTGACCCAGGAGGAACACTGAAGGAGGAATTCTTTCTATAAATGTACTGGGCTGAATCAACATAATCTAGGCGGGGCTAGGCTTTTCTGGGTGGTCTGTAAGAAGTAAGTTCTAAAGTGGGTAGGCTGCCTGGTCCAGCTCATCTCCTAGTAGAGGAGGTTCCCATCAGTGGCATTCCCTGCCCCCAGCTTTGCCCTTACTTTCCATATTATCATCACCAGACCATGAATGCTGAGACTAACACAAGGATAAGTAGACTAGCCCCCAGACCTCATTCAGGATGCTGACACAGGTGTGGGCTTGACCTTGGGCATACTTAGCAAGCAAGCTCATAACCTAGTTGTGGATCCTAGTAAGCTAGAACCACAGGACAAAACTCCCTAGTGCAGCCTGGTGGTCGAGTAGTATGTGAGTAAACACATGTTACTGTGTTCCTCACACAACAAAATCATGGCTTTATAGGTAAGTCATGCTTAGGAGAAGTTAAAGTTATTGGTAAAAAGATAAAAATGGTATTTGAGTGGCGCTAACCTCAAGCCTGCTCTTAAAGGAGTTCCTACTCTGTTGGAGAGGAGAGAGTGGTTTGTAATCCTCTGCCGTCCTACATGGGTGCTCTTATTCCTATCCCCAGGACCGTGAGCTGCCCTACATTTGTCATTCCATCTTCCTAGCACGTGCCACTCCATTTATCTGTCCCATTACGTGTTCTGGACCCCATCTCCTCACTGCATCTCTTGCCCCGTCTCCTTAGCTGTCTTCCCGCAAGGCTCTTTCTGCCTCTTGCTGCCCTGCTTAGCCACATCAGATGCTTTCCTTTCCGCACTCCTAAATTGACTCAGATTTGGAGCTCCCTTGGTTGTGAAGATGCACCACAGTCTAGCCCACCACACTGATCCCAAGCTGTCTTCTCTGCAGGATGCCTTTCCCCAGGCATTTGCCCACACTCCTGCCTCAGCAGCTGCCAATGCTGAGGCATGCTTCCTGTCTCCTCTTCTGCAGATCTTGCCTGCAAAGACCAGCTCAAGTCTCCTCTGCTCCACGGGCAACCCTCTGCACACTAACCCACGCTGGTACTGCCATTCTTGAAGTGGTTTAATATCTGCTATTTGTACCACATGATTAGAAGGTTTTTACATACTGTCACTATTCCAAGGAGATGATTCCTTCATCTAAGCCGGTGTTGTATACATATATAACATGCATAAGTGAACAGTACCAAATGGTCCTGCTCACTAGGAACCCAGCAGCAAGTTCTGCATAGAAGCTATTTACAGAGAAGCAGTTTCAGCACATGGGGAAATGCCAGCTCCAATGTCAGCCCTGCTTGGGTTGATCCTGTCTGTGCTACTTTCTGACATTGTGACCTTGAGCAAGTAAATTTGAAAATGATGTGAAATAATGGGGAAAGAAGCAAAAAAAAAAAAAAAAAAAAAAAAGGCTTATACTCCCACAGTTGAGGAGTCTGATTCCAGGATAGCATGGACAACAGTGTAAGACCCTGTCTCAATAAAGCACTTGTGTAACCCAGTACTAGGAACATAAGAATGAATAATTGTGGCTGTTGTTGCTAACTAATTGGCAAACATTTGGTATGTGCAGAACTAGCTTCCTTATGTAGACAGGATATCTTCTGTGGTGAAAATCCCAATTCATATTCCTCAGCTCCTTTACTAAATGGGTCTGTGGCATACAGTGATTATTTGTGGTGATTTATATACATAGTATATATATATATATATATATATATATTATAGTCCTTGTTCACAGTGCAATGGGTTTTATCTTGTATTAGTTGTTAAAATGTAAGCTGGTGTGAAATTTCAACTTGTTTACATGACATATAATTTGTGCATTTGAGCCTTAGAGGATTAAGAACAAGTGAGCCCATCTGAGCCCAGTCTTTATTGAGTTTTTACTATATGCAGGAGAGGGAAGGGCATCCTCCCTCTTCCTTTGAGGGTGCTTCCATTGTTGACTGCACCCTCTTTTCTCCGCTGTGTAAAACTGCCACATTCCTTTTCTCTGCAGATCCTAGACCGTTCAGACCTTTCCGCAGGTGCTAGAGCAGCTCTGAGTAATCAGAGGAGTCTGTGTGGGCCTGCAAGCCAGGTTCTGGTCTTCCTCAGGGCATAAAGTCTGTAAGAAATGCCATCTTGAGTGAGGCAGTGAAGACACAGGCTAGGCATCTGTCAGACCTTTTGAACTGTGCATGTAAGGCGTGGGTATAAATTATATGTAATTAATCAAATTATAAAAAGTTAATAATAATACCTTTGTTATTGTTCAACAAAGAAAAGCCTAGAAAATTAAGTAATGCCTCCCTGAGCCCACCAATCTCATTCGAGTCCAGTTCTTCAGGACTTAAAGGGGTAGCACTGGGGAGAGTTTCTATGCCCTCGGAAAGACAGAGCAGCTGTCCTAGTTTTCCCTACTCAACTGCTTGGCAGTGGCCACCAACGAACTTCTTCAGCCTTCACGGGTTCCCCTGAGAAGAGTCCCCCGGAACTGCCCAGCACTGGTGTTCATGCACATCCTGTTCCCCAGCACACGCTTTTCTGCTATTGCAAGTCTGAGGTTTAAATTCTAATTCTGCTTCCTTTTGACCCCTGCCTTTCATGGTTGCTGAGAATACCCAGTGATGTACCCATTTTCCAAACGCTTCGAACATAAGCTGTCAAACTATATGCACTTCCAGGTCTGCTCAGTTACCGATTTGTGAGCGCACTAAGGCAGAGAGGGCTTTGGCGCCTAGTGGTTCTGTGCACAGGTTCTGGAGGGTAGTCTGGCATTGGTTCTGGCTCTGGTAGTTACTTGCTGGTAACCTTGGTCAGCTATTTATTCCCTTGCCTCCATTTCCCAAACATAAGGTGGGAATGATGACAGTGCCTGCCCCACGGAATTGTACTCAGGGAGAAACAAATTCATCCAGGTGAAACATTTGGTTCAGGGTTCAGTCATGCAGTTAATGTCATCATAGGAAAGGCTCCCTCCTGGGCCTGGAAAGGGCATCTTTGCCAGACAGAAGCAGAGGAAAACAGAGCAGGTCTTGTTTGAACAGAACCGTTTCATGTGTTGGCTCTATTTGCTATGACTTAGGACTGGGAATTAATAAGTTTTCCCATGCCAAAATATTTTTAACGAAAATTTGTTGCATTTGTTAAGTAGTGGAACATAGTGTGCGTGCGCAGCGCACATGCGTAGAAGACAGCCAGTGGGAGTCCTCTCTCCTTCTACCGTGTAAATCTAAGAGGCTAGAACTCTGGTCGTCAGGCTTGGCAGCAAGCCCCTTTCCCACTGAGCCATATTGCGGGCTCCTATGCCAAATCTTTAGTCTTCTGAGTTTACCTAATAAAAAGAGAAGCCCCTGTGACATGTCCTTGCCTTCAGAGTTTTGCTGCTGCATCGATTGTGAGCTCTCTGATTGACAATTCAGAAAAAAAAAAGTGACAGATTGGGTATTCTCATTCAATTCATAGTGATTGCTACATAGCCTTTTTTTAAAAAGATTTATTTATTTATTATGCATACAAAGTTCTGTTAACATATATACACCAGAAGAGGCACCAGATCTCATTATAGATGGTTGTGAGCCACCATGTGGTTGCTGGAAATTGAACTCAGGACCTCTGGAAGAGCAGTTAGTGCTTTTAACCTCTGAGCCATCTCTCCAGCCCCCTGCATAGCCGTTTTTAACGGACACATATTTCGCTGAACACTTGCAGTGAGGTAGTGCACATGTTAAACTGAAAATGCTGGTTGTGATGGTGGGGTCTGGATTCCAGAAGAGAATGAGAAGCCACACACGGCCGGGGCGGCCTCAGTGCTAATGGCATGAGAGACCCTGCCTTCAAATGGAATGTTGATTCCTCACCTGCTTCTCTGAGTCATCTGAACACAAGACTGGTTCTGTTTGACTTTATGTTATGATCTACTTTGCACATATTTCTGATATTCTAGGAACTGCCAAAAATAATTTTGAACCTATGTTTAGTTCCATCTGGACCATGAAATCCTCTCAAATGTCCCACCATAGTGTTCCCTTCACTTTCCTCTCTGCTCTTTCCTGGAGATGAAAATATGCCTTTGTATGAGGCTTGGGGCACTGCTTTGCTCCCTAAGCTTGATGTCCATCTGGCTCACACCTTCCAGAACGGGTGGACTGACCTTTCCTGGTAGATGGAGATGGATCTGCACCCATGTGTTAGTTACGGCAAGAATGTAGAAGCAGAGAAAACGCCCTTCTGAAGCTCTGGTCCACAGACAGATGTCATGGTAGATGATGTGATGGGGCCCTGGCTCTCGTCAAGTCTCATTATGGAACTTACTGGAACTCTCTCTTGATAAGTCTACTCTGGAAAAACACTACTATTCTACTTTGGGGTCTCATCTCCACTAAATTTCAGCAGCAGCTTATCGCCCTACTGCCTGATCAGGCCTGTGTGTTCTGGCTGCCTTGTCTAACCTCATCCCTTGCCAGCCGCTAGGCCCCCTTCTGTACTTGAACCTGTTGGACTCCCTTCAGTGTTTATGGCAGACTCCCGTTGTCTCCACGCTTTTGTTCATTTTGTGCCCTGTTCATGGGACCTTGTGCGTTCTCTTTGCCCAGATCCCCACTGTCCATACTGCTTCATAGATGTCACCATAGCGAGGGACACTGACATTCTAGGTGCAGGTGAGACAGATGAGCCTTGGCTTTACACTTCTCCCATTGTCTTTTCATCTGTGCATATGTGCCCACCCAGTATTTAAAACATGAAAGACGATACTGAGAAAGTGTGATCAGCTGTTTGTGTACTCATGCCATGCCTCTACACAAACCTGCTGTGCCCTGGGAATGCCATACGTGTGTGTCTACCTTGTGTCAAGGACTTGTTTGCTGGTAGAGATGTTTGTGTCATTGGAGAGTGGATGTGCACGGTGCCCCTAGGCCATTGTTCTTTCTTCTGTGTTGCGTTGAACCTTGGCTTGAAACCACCACATGGAATTTTAACCTTCTATCATACTCCTTCCTATTCCCTTGCCTTCCTGGTGTTACAGAGACCCTTTGACAGAGAATACTCAGCCCTCTGTCCTCTCTGGCAAGCCTCTCTCAGAAGAAAAGAAAATCTCTAAATGGTTGGAATCCTCCAGGGATTGTTCAGGGTTTTGTACAGGACCCTCAGTTTGTTGATTATGATTACATAAAGCCAGGCTTAGAGACTTAAAAATGAAATCAAATATTAGAAGATCAACTTTTCTATCATATGCCCAATCCCAGATAAAAACACTAATAAACAAAGAGGAAGGTCCTTCCACATCAAGCTGGAGGTGAAGACTCAAGCCCATCTCTGCCCTGGTATAGGCCCTTTCCCATCGCACAGTTGCCGTATTTGGCTTTTCAAGGTTCTGACCTCTGAAATCTCTGCCCACAGAACATTCCTAAAAGAGAAGCCTCTGGAGGTGTGTGTGAAGCTCTGGGGAGTGGGGATCCATCACTACCACCCATGCCTCTTGTCCTGTGTTTCATTGGAAGGATAAAGTCCAGCCTGGAATTCTGCAGGGACAGAGAGCTTGGTTGCCTGGAGCTAGAGAAAGCCCTTGTCTGCCCCAAAGTCCAATCAGTAAGGCCCTAGAAACTTCGTGTCAGCCTGGTTGGGTTGAAGTGCAGAAGGAGTGAGCAGAGCAGGGTGACGGAAAAGAGGTGCAGGCCGGGACAAAGGTGTTCTGCACCTGTTATGTTTGTGCGGCTTCCCTGGCTCTTCTGACAGCCAGCCCTCTCTTTCTAGGCAAAGGAGCGGATTGAAAACAGATCTAGGACAGGGACCCGAGCCTCCAGGTCCCCGCCTGGGGTGGAGGGGACTGCATGCGCCTGTAAAAACAGAGAAAATAGTCCCCGTTTCCTCTAAACATTCTTCTCCTCCCAAACCCCACACCGTGGGAGGAAACACAAAAACCATCTTGGAAGATGCTTCTGGAACCTTTCTTAAAGAAACAGTTTACTGAGAGCCTCCTCTAGCCAGGCTCCAGGCTTCTCAGGCAGAATGACGTCTTGGTAAACAACCTCCTGGAGAACTTCAGGGCTAGAATGTTGGTTCTTACTGATATGGGATCACAGACTCCTTCAAGAAAATGGCAGGGTCGGGCCGTGGTGGCGCATGCCTTTAATCCCAGCACTCCAGAGGTAGAGGCAGGAAAATCTCTGTGAGTTTGAGGCTAGCCTGGTCTACAAGAGCTAGTTCCAGGACAGGCTCCAAAGCTACAGAGAAAACCTGTCTTGAAAAACCAAAAAAAAAAAAAAAAAAGATGGCAAGAACTGTGGAGAAGAAACTCTTTTTTATTTTAAAATTGTTAGCATATGGGGTCTGCTATGTTTTGATGTGGTGACCCCTCTAAAATTCAGGCCGAAACTTAATCCCCGATGTAGCAGTATTATGAGCTGTGGTTTTTAGGAAATGACTAAGTCCTAAAGACTCTATCTTCCCCAAATGGATTAAAGCTTTAATAAAAGGACCTGCAGAGGCTGACATGACGGCCGGTGCCACTACGCAGAGAGAGGCCTGCCATAACCCACACCTAGAATTGATCTGCTACAGATCCGTTTCTAGTCTTCTTGGAAAAGAGTAACTTGTAAATTCTCCATGGCAGCCTGTCGTCGCAGAGGAGGAGAGCACAGGGAGCACAGGTGTGGATCTCGAGATGGTTGTCATCACTGGAGCAGACAGATATGCACAGGTTGTGGTGGAGGGGGAACTGAGGCAGAAGGACTGACTAGAACCATAGAGCTTGGTAGGATGTGCTCATTGGACCCCAGGCCTCTGTTTCTGTGGGGGACAGCGGGCGGACAGCTGGGGTACTGGAGAAAGAAACTTAGGAAAAGAAGTGAGAGTCTAGCACAGAGGTTTGGCATGGGGGAGGGGTTAATGGAGTGCTTAAGAGAGCTCAACTTGAGATGAACGGAAGGTTCAGAAAGCCTTTATAAGGTCTTTCAAAATGATGCTGACAGCTAAGAGTGGCATGCCCCTGAGAGTCTATGATTATCTCGAAGGAAAGATCTTTATGGGAGCCTTATTAAGCACAGAGTATGTCAGTGGGAGGGAGGGAGAGAGCAGCAGCATGCTCGCAGCTCTAGAGGGCAAGTGAGGCAGCTCCTCAGCTTGCAGAGCGCTTTGCAGGCCCTTTCTTTCATTTCTGCAAGGACCCAGGACATCGGTGGAAAACTTCCCTGTTCTAATTGTGGTATTCTAAGGTCAGAACCAAGGGTACTGGGCCACTGTCAAAAGTATCCTCAACATAAATACTCTATGGGCCTGGAGTATGTCCCTCTGCAGCCAAGGTAATACCACAATCTAGAATACTCCCCTCTTCCCGATCCCTAAATCCCATGCCCTCCCCAAGCTGGTAGCCTGCTCAACCAAGAATATACATTCTACCACAATTCCACCATGAGATCTTCCCCCCTCTATGTGCTGATCAAATACAGGGAACCCCAACAGCCTCATCAAAGGTTGGAGATTTGCTTTGTGGCATGAATTTCCATCTTACATGTATGTGACAGAAAACATGCATAAATGGAACAGACCAAAGAGAGCCCAGGAGAGAGACGCTTCAGAAAACACAGTCCATCTCCATTGCCTGGCATGGGGGGACCAGGTGACACCTCTTTGCTGCTGGATGATAAGAGCTGGTGATGAGGGCAGCTGGTTTTGAGTGCTGCCTATACTAAGCAGGGTGATTCGGTGTCATTTTGTGCATTCTCTAAGCTGAGCGCCACAGCAGGGCTGAGAATTTTCATCTATGCGTAAAGGTCCTGCGTATAGTAAGGCTCGCATCCTCCAGCTCCAACACCTTTTGGGTGTACAGTTATTCCAAGTTACCATGGACCGTGTGACTTAAGACAACACAATGTGTGTTTTTCTCACAATTCTCAGAGTCTGCTTTGGGGCTAGAATCAAGGTGCCTACTGACAGTTCCCTTCTGGGGCCTGTAGAGGGAGATCGCTTTTACTGCTGAGATTGTTGGCAGAATTCAGTCTTTTGCCTCTGAGTTCAGACTCCCCCTTTCTGAGCTGTTCCCCACATCTAGAGGCAGCTGTTTCATTCCTAGTCTCAGGTCACATCCTTCTCTTCCTGCCCAACAGAAAAGTTCCCTGCTTTTAGGGACTCATGTGATTAGATGGACTGACGCGGATGATGCTGAATAATCCCCACATCTATAGCCTTAATGATAGCAAAATCCCTGTTACAGATGAGGCTTGAGGACATAGTGCAGACACTGCTGGGAGGCCATTAGTCTGCTCATCTCGGTGACCTGGAGGCATTTGCTTGACTCTTTGGTTTTGTTAAGCGAGACTATGATCCTCACATGTGTGTGACTTGTGGCACATTGGTAACTTGTGGGAATTATTCTCTAGGAAAACCTGTTTTACTGTTGAGGAAACATAGTTCGAGATGTTAATGAACTGCCTAAGAAGCAAGATCTTGGGGAGAAAAGACTGCATTATATTCGTCTCTGTAACCCTGTGTAACCCTCTCTCTGTGCCATCTGCCGGGTACTGGTCCAGACATGAGGCTCGGGGACTGTATGTTGAACGAATGACCAGGAATTCAAATAAGTAAGTGTCTTGTGTAAGTGCCACAGAGTACAGAGAACTGGAGGAGGGGCTCTGAGTCCCCCAGCATTTCATTTTATCCCCTGGGAACCTGAGGCATAGCGAGGGGGGAGGACTGCCCACGTGACAGGTAATGGCAGAGTGCCAACATGTCACCTGTATCTTGCTGGCCTGTACATCTTCTTCTGCACCATGCTAACCACTTCGTAGAGGTCTCTATACCCTGTGCCATAAGCCAAGCCAGGGCTCCTGGGGAACAGAGCTCTGGTTATAGGTACAGAAGAAAGAGGAACTAACATGAAGTGGAAAAGAATGAAGGGAGGAGGGTGCGGGAGGGGGTCCAATCCCTCTCTTCCTTTCTAAAGGCTGCTTCTCTGACTGCCTTTTCCTCAGGCTTCCTTAGGCTTTCAAGGCAGCTTCCCAACAGGACATCAGCCAGATGCCTGTTGCCTACTCATGCCTGCATTAACCTCTCTCTGCTCTGACAGAAGCTGACCACGCAGTGGTCAGGAGACTTGGAGTTTAGCTTGTTTATATGTATTTATACTTAAGATCCATTTTTGTGCCTCGGCTCTCGGTTTCCCCATATGTAAGTCAACATCACAGATGATGACCCTGAATTTGAGTTCCTCTGAGAGGAATAATAGGAAGGTATTCAGTTCTGCCCCGAAGACAGAGCTGTCCTTGTTATACCAAGGGTTTCTTGGCTTTACTGAGGCCAAAGAGCCTTACAGCCTGTGAGATCTTTCTGGACATCTGGTAGTGCCTTCCCATGGGATCCAGCTAAGGTGGGACCAACTGATGCCCAACATCTCTGGACTCTGGCGTGGTGCCAGGCCACCCCTGACATGAGTCCTGAGGGAAACTGTGCTGTTACAGTAGAACAGGCTGTGGCATTTAGGCTATAGCACTCGGATTGTATCTGTTGGTGAGGATTGATCAAATCTGAACCATATGAATAGGAACTAGAAAGGGAACTGATGTGTGCGCCTGTCACACACGGCCCTCTGGTGGCATTGTTGGTCGCTGCCTGCTTTGATTTTTGAGGCGCTTAGGATTCACTAGTTTTGCAGATGAGGAAGCACAGACTGGGAAGTGGTGACTCTTATTGCTCAGAGATGCTAGCAGTAATTACCTGGACTCTTACGGTGTGAGCTGGATTAGTCTCAGGTCAATATCCATGGGTATGCACCCAGTTGGGAGTTGATAGAGCTCAATCCATTCCCTCTGCCCTAATGAGAGGTTGGTGGAGGCCAATGTAGGAGGGGGACTGCAGGAAACACTAGGATAACAGAGTTCACTCCGTGAGCAGGAGAGAGAGTACTTAATGTTTGCTGTGTGAACAGTCCTCACAGTACTCAGTATTTGCTGTGTGTACTATCCTGAACACTGGCTGTACAGCTGCCCTAGGAAGCTGAATTAAAGAGAGGCTGTGTAGGGGCAGTGGCAAGTGGAAGACTAAGGAGGAAGCCATCATGGGCACTAAGACTAAGTGGCAAGTGGAAGACTAAGGAGGAAGTCACTGGGCACGAAAGATATGGTGGTAACTTGGAGAGCCGTTGTGGCACTAGATGATGAGAAGTTCATAGAGTCGGGCAGTGTAGTCAGAGTCTATAGGACCTCTTTCCAATAGGATCGTCATTTGCTGAGAAATCAAGGGTTGGCAGAGAAGCCCTTGTTTGTAGAGTGCCCTGTATTCCCACCAAGGCCCTGTTTAAGCTCCTATGGGACAAAGAACAGCATGCATTATGAGTCAGTTGAAGCTTGATGGAGCCAGCCCAGCATAGCAGTGGATCAGGCTGTGAAGAATGAGGAAGCAAAGACTGAAGAAAAGTACCAGGTCTTTGGCCTCAGCACTGGGATGGATGGTGAGCCATCTGTTGAGGTGCAGATAGTTAGATGTGGTGAGGATGAAGGGGAAGTATTAGGGAAATGATTCTCTGTGGCCACGTGCATCTTCTGATACCTAAGTATATACTTAGTTCGTTCTGGGCCCCTACATATGCTGTGTCATAAATGGTATTTTCTTTTGTATGTGAGAGCTTGGTGGTTTCTTCTGCTATAATGATAAGCTGAGGGAGAAAGGATTAAGAAATTTAACCAGGTTTGTACAACCACAAATGACAGAGTTGAACTTGGGCTTGACTGTCCTTAACATCTCTTCAGCTCTGTGTCTCATAGGAGCTCTAGGGGGAAACTGAGTCTTTGGGAAGTTTAGAGACCACCTTGAGACTAGAGCAGAGTGAAGAAGGGGTCCTAATGCTGAATCCCATTCTTGGATGCATGGCGGGGAGGGGTTGTACAAGAGAGAGAAATGGGAGTAAAGACCTTTTTCATTTGTTTCATTGGCCTGTTTGGCAGTTTAAAAAAGATGATGAAAAATGCAAATGAAGAAAAAGTCGATGTAACTTCCTCAGATATGTGTCCCACTTAAACCAGCTCCTCGATTCACCACTGCCCACTGGAATCATTTTTTTTTTCTTGGCCCAGGAGGCATCACAGAATCCCTTGCTCTAGAAGGAGCCAAGGTCTAGTGGCCTCTGAGGGCCACCTCTTGGCTTGTTCCCTGCAGTACCTGAGGGCATGAGCACCCGTCTTCACCCACCTCTGGCCTGAGCCTATCATTGCGCCGTGGTGTGTGTTGTTGTTGGTTACCACGCTCAGCTGCCCTCCTGATCAATGCCAGCTACTAAAGGCACCCCAGCTTCAGCGGTAACAACTGACTCGGTAATGCCGAGACCATCTCAGTTCTTTCCCTGGCTGAATCCTTTTTATCTTTGATTACAAGTGAGGCCTGAGGGCGTGGTTGGCAGCTTTTTTACCTTCTTTCTGGTAAAAGTAGTGACTTTAATGGTCCACTTCAGCATCACCAGGCATGGCTGGTGCTGACCGGATGCTGCTGTCTAGTAGTCGGAAGGAGCCCACAGCCCACGTACTGGCTCTCTGTGCACCAGAAGTCTATATTCTCCACTGGGGCAGTGTCCAGCTCCCCTACCTCAATGGCAAAGTAGGACTGACAGGTAGGTCTCTCCCTGTAAGTGGCACGACACCTATAAATGACTGAGGCTAGAGGCACTCTTCAGAGGCAGGGAGAAAGGCCAGCTTGCTTCTTCTAAACAGTTCATGGGTTCCAGGTGAAGCCATAGAGGAAGGTGTCCCCAGGTAGAATAAGGTAGGATAGGCAGAGATCAACCTAGAGAGCAGCAGACCTTGCCAGGCATCACCCCCTAGGGGCCTCTCTAATGAAAGATATCTGAACCTCTGCCTGTCTGTCTTTAGGTTATGCACATAAAATGTTATGCACATTAAAATGCATAAGACAAATAGAAAGTAGAGAAGGTAACCAACAATTCCTATAATTGGAAATGTGATGTTTTCCCTGGCTCTGAGGCTGACGTGGTTTTTTGTCCTGCACTGTCCCCACTCTGCTGAACCTGAGCACCCATGCAGCCGGGAGAGCAAAGCACAGCATGGCCAAAAAATTGAAGTCTGAGTCCCAGCTCTGCTAGCTAGTTTACAGCTTGCTGCGGCAGTATCCCTGCCAGGCATCCACGTGTGTGCACGCACACACACTACTCTAAGCTCTCTTACCCCATGTATACTTTGTAAGTATACATGATCCCTGGCACACAGTGGGAGCTTAGGAAGTATTTGCTGATTGAATTAACCTTCCCATTGCTAGTACTGCTTAGTAAACTTGTATAAGAGAAGATTCAGAAAGTGGAGGAAGATCCTTGGAGGACATCTGCTTTGTTGGAAGATACTGCTGTTACCTTTACCTGTGGTTGGGGGCAGGCAGATACAGTTATCAGCTATCTGCTGACTAGTGGGTGCTATTCTAGGGTAGATGGACAGTGGAACTTTCAGAATAACAAAACGAAATCAATTCTGTTATTTGCATTTTACAGACTCAAAACAAAACAAAACAAAAAAACTTGTATGGCCCCAAAACGCAAACTTTATCTAACTCCGGAGTGCCTGAAACCATTGCTGACAGACAGCAAGTTCTGATGAATGCCTATGGAGTTGGAGAAAGTCAGCTTCTTTGCCCTCCTAGAGCTGTTCTACTTCCCTCCAATGAGCCCTCGTGCAAGGGGAAGGTGGTCAGGGCCACTGAAACTTGTCACCGGGAGTGGTCACATGAGCTTGTGTTTCTTGGGCATCTATTTGCCCTTTTTTAGTTGTTTTAAAACTTCATGTTACCTCATGCATTTTCCCTATATTGTAAAACAAATCCTCCTATTTTATCATAAAAGTGATGCATTTGATTGCTTAGCAACTTGGCATAAATAACTTTAAACACAAACAACAACCAAAGAAAACAGAAAACTTCGTTAAGATCTGTTGTCTTCTGTTTGCCTCTTGGGAAGCTTTCTCCTGCTGTGAGCTCTGCAAAGGCCACTACAGGCTGGTGGGAGACTTGATTTCTTCCATTGCCCACAGTAAAATCTCATGCCGTTTGTCCCTTGTACAAACACAGCTTGTCTGGAGGAAGCAGGACACTCACTTTTGAGCCTGGCCATCTGTTATTTCAGACCTGATGATGGCAGCACCTGGATGAATGGAGCCTTTGGCAAACAGTACCTGGCCTGACCTGGTGATAAGGGGTTACCTCTCAAGCAGGTTTTATAGTTCAGACCTTTATCCTCAGTTTGAGAATAGGAAAGGATATTTGATACTGTTGAAATAACCCTTATGGTCTGTTTCCTGTCACCAGAGTTCTGGTGTGGTAAACAAAATGGACCACTGAGACTCAGTCCTCAAGACCATGGTTCAGAGAGCCAAGGGATCTAGGTTTATGCTTCAGTGCTGGGTTTCCAAGCATCCCCTCTAACATGAGAGTAAGATTCCAAGACTTTGACTGACAGTTTGTGTTTTCCCGCTTCTGGGAACCTATTCTAGAGTCATTGCAGTGGTGTTCTTCAGAGCAGCCTGCCCTAATGTTCCCCAAGTGGAAAACAGGCCCAGAGACAGATAGGGAAGCCCCCACTGCGCCATAACCTGACCATAATGTAACAAACTGTCAACAACTAAGGCTTTTATTAACTTCCCTTAATCCTTACCCCGTGACTGTATCATGAAGGTGGAGTTCAGAGACAAAGGAAAAGCGAGGAGACTGAAGATGCTCAATTCAAAAATAGAATACACTGTTAGCTGGGCAGTTGGATTGCTTTCATGAAAGTGTTTCCTATATTCCAGGTGTAGATCTAGCCTGACTGCCTGTGCAGCCAGGCAGGGCCTGTTGCTGGCAGCATAGCACCGAGTCCTCTGAAATCTAAGATGGAGAGTGGGCTTCAGACTTTCTTACCCAAATGCTGCTATGTGATATCTTGTCTAAAACATCAGCTTATAGCTATTGTTCCCATATTTGCTTTGCTGGCTTCTTCTCCAGGTACCCCCACCTCTCATACATTCATTTATGCCTTTTCTGGAGTCTCTCTCTTGAATAAATGCCCAGGTTCCGGGCTGAGTTCCGTTTTGTTCCCTGCTGTGTCTCTATACCTAGGAGAGTACCTGTCATGCCCTCTACGTGTGGATTGGGTACTTGGGACATCTGAGAGTAGCTAGGAGGGAGTTGGAGCATGGGAGCATTGGGGATGAGGTCGGGAAGAGTGGGTACTTCTCTGAGCCATGTAAAGACATTTGAACAGGGCTCAACAGTTTCAGGGCTCATCTTTGAGTCTTTCAAAAGTCACCAAACTGACTCCTCAAATCAAGGGTACTTGTGCTCCTTTTAGGCTCTTGCCTTCCCTATCCTTTGCGGCAAGGCCAAGGGAAGGTGTCTCTTAGTTACAGTGTAACTACCTACTAGGCCTTCTCTTAACTGGTTGGTAGATCATTGCCAGGAAAATGTGGAGACTGAAGAACCACCCCCCCACACACACAACCATTTGGTTCATTCTTGTCTATTCAGTGCGTAGGAACCAATGCTCACAGAGGGTAAGACCCTAGCCAAGGACTTAACAACAGCAAGTAGCTTTATTTTTTATTTTATTTTTATTTTTTCTTTATTTTTTGCTAACTTATTATTATTATTATTATTATTATTATTATTTTCTCACTCTGATCACCTCCCCTACCAGGGAGAAGAGAGAGGATCAGGGGAGGGTGAAAAGTAGGGGAATCGGTTGATCTTCCCAGGGCTTGGTAAGGGCCTCCTAATGTTTGTACTAGAACAGTTGACTGTGTAAAGCCTGTGGCTGTGCAGTAGCATCTGAAGCCCTTATGCGTCGTCCCCAGTTCCCAGGGCGACAGAATGGTGTTTCTGACTAGAAACAATGGCTCTGGTGAGTCAGGAACTTCCCAGGTTTATAGTCCTTTGAATTCTGATTCTCTGGACATGTGTAACACGCCTCTCTCAAAGAATTGTAAAGCCTGGTAGAAAATGTTATTACATGTATGAGACATCGTGTACTTAAGCGTGTTAAAGGCTCTGAGAAAGTCTGCAGGCAAAAAAGTCCCTGTAGCTTTTTTTCTAATTACGGTTTGCTTCACTGGCTTGTTCTCGGCTCTCTTTTTGCATGAGATGCTAATGGCCAATGGTCTATCTCTACCCACAGGCAAGCTGGACTGTGTACACAGGATGTCCTGATGTTTACCTTTTAGTGTATACGAGCCCACTGTTTCTTTATTGCAACAGCAAACTACACTGGTGGAAAAGCTGATATCCAGCCTCCCCCCCAAAAGTGATGACGGTCACATGCCCTCCAAACAGAGTTTGCTTCTTGTACTGAAAGGACAAAGGAAAGCAGCTCTGTGAAGACAGCCCCTTCTTTATAGTCTCTGGTTATTTCCGTTGTTCACGGGAAGCCTACGGGCTCTTTCCATTCTGTGAGTACACAGAGCATAGCCTCTACACAAATAGCTTTCACGTGCCATTAGGAAATGGCTTCGGTGATGCCCTTGTGGCTGGAGAAACTGTGTCATAGCATTAAGTAGATTTGCCTCCTATATCATCAAAGAACATGGTTTAATCTGGCCAGGCCTGTTTTCCTGTCTGTAATATGTATATTCACAAGTATACATAGGGTCAACCTGGCTCTCTAGGGTTTGAGGACTGCCAGGTCCACTTAGCACTTAGAACCATGAACACTTGTCTGGAAGGGTTGGTATGCTGCTCTCACTCAATATGTGAACAGCACCTTGATTTGTTTCTTTGAGATATGGTGTCAGCCTAACCCTCAAACTTGTTAGGTAGCTGAGGGTGGTCTTGAACTCTTGATCTGTCTCCCAAGTAGTGGGATTGCAGCCATGAACAAACATGTCCAACAGCATCTTGATAATCGTTTTTATGCCCCAGCATTTCCTGACATAGAGTAATAGATGCTTAATAAAGACTGACAATGATGGGTGAGGAAAATGGGGGAGTCTTCTCTAGCTGGAGAGCAAGGTGCTTGTCTGAGTCAGGTTTCAGCAGAGCCAGCACCGAGGGAACTGCTCTCTACAGCGCAAGCTTCAAGCTCCCTCCCCCTCCCCTTCCCTCTGTGTGTGTTAATGAGAAGCCAGCACCTAGCTGCTGTATATCACCATGTGGAACTCAGGTACAGAGCTTGCGATGATTTCCTGGAAGGTGACAGTGTTGTCTGAATGCTTTGGACCTTGAGGTTCCAAGCCGTGTAGACTTCTATTCCTGGCTACTACATACAGTACTGGGTCTGCCACAGCCACAGAGTTGCCAGCTTAAGGGATATCACAGGAAAGGTGCTGTCTGTGGGGCTGCTTTGAAGAGAGAAGTACCCATAGCTCCCAAAGGGAGACTAGAGCTCCTCAGCCACCATGACGTAATTGACCCCTAAGGGCCCCACATTCCCCTTTCTGTGGGTTGGTACTGTGGAACAGCATGCAAACTTTTGGTCATTCTGATGTTGATTTTATCCTCTCTTGAGGAAACATAACCAAAACACTGGACCTAAGTAAGCAGGCCAAACACTGAGCTGACCATGTCTGCTGGGAAGTGTGGTGTTGATCTACCCCAGGCCCTCACTCTCCCTCAGAAACCTAAGCTCTCCTCCATTCCATGGAGGCATGTTAATCCACACACTTTGTTGTTTATGCTCCAGAAAGAGCCAACATTGGTGAGTGGTCCTAGTAGCCGGGCTTCTGGTCTGGATGGAGACAGGAGGTGGCACTCTACTCTGATTAGAATCGTACTCTCTCAGTGCCTCTAGTGAAAATACAGTAACAAGCAGTCTAGGGAGATGAGAGACAAAGGTCTGAGCTTCCAGGCAGAAGTATTGCTTGGACCCTCCAGCCCAGAGTGTCAAGAGACTGGGAACATTCATAGCTGAGGGGAGAGCCAGATCAGCACCGATCTCTGGAGAGAAATGCAACTGCAAGTTTGTTGTGGCTGGACCGGGCCTACCTTCACTGGGCTCTGCTTTAAGAGTCTAGTAGGCAGGATAAAGATTGCCTGGTGAAGGCCTGTATCAGCCTGAGAACTCCCGTGGAGCTGATCTGGCTTCTTTGTTCTGGAGCATTTGTTTGCCCATACACTGAATAGTTTGCTTCTCTTTCTAGATGACTTCTTCTGGGCATCAGAATTCTTGAGGGAGTTGTTCAGAATCTGGCCAGTCTTCCCTTCCTCAGACTTCCTGTTCCAGGAACACACTTCTCCAGTTCGTCTCTCTCTCTGGAGAGAGCCCATCTCATGGGGGTGTGGGGGAGCAGTGAACAGTATGGCTATCTGCAGTAGCACTATCCCATACCACTTAATGCTCAGCCACCAGCGTCCTGTGAAGGTGTCATTTATGTCTGTCTCTTACCCTATACCTCCCTCAGTATGTAAATATGTTCTGGGCATGTGACTTCTACAGAAGTCTCCCACTCTTGATTAGAACAGGACACAGGTGGGAGGGAGGAAGACATGTAGAGGCAATGTCTTCCCTTGAGAGCTGGTGACCAACAGTTATTATTTTAGTATTTGTCTCCCTTAGGAAAATCCAGGACCTCTCTATTATTGCAGGTGGCTCAGTTCACCCAAACTGCTGAGCAACTTGACAGAGATTTAGACTCTTAGACAAGATAGTGGCTGACAAATTATATAATCCAGTCGTTTACAGGCAAGAAAGCTGATAACACAAGACAGCAGGAAATAGGTAGGGCTGTAGGGATGATGATAGCCAACTAGACATGGGGTAGACCAGATGAATGGACCACTTACATCACCTGCCATTTCTCCTGGGTCCCTGGAAACTGGTGATGCACTTGCCCCCCTTCTAGAGCACACGCTGATTCCCCAGTGAAAACCTTCTGTCTGCCATGGGCTCTGATGTAAGTGTAGAGTTTGTTCTGCAGTCCTCAGCCCTTCCTCAACCATCTGTCCTGCTGTTCAGGATGCAGCCTCTCTCTCCTCTCACTACCAGAATCACCTAGCTCCAGCCTGAGGCCAGGAGAGTCACCCAGTCTTGTAGCTCTTAGCCTGCTGAGTTAAAATGATTGTGCACTAGGTGTAGCAGAGAATTTCTTTATTCATTTGACTTTATGGCTCTGGAGGAAGTTGGTAAAATATGAGTACTTAACAGGCCATGGTGGCACACGCCTTTAATCCCAGCACTTGGGAGGCAGAGGCAGGTGGATCTCCATGAGTTGGAGGCCACTCTGGTCTACACAGGGAATTCAAGGCCAGCCAAGACTACATAGTGAGAGACTATATCTGGGTGCAGGGGAAAGAACATATACAGACACAACTGGAGTTTTTATTGTTTGAAATCATGCTGGGGAAATCAGTGCTTTTTCGTTCTCATAGGCTGATTTACACAAGACAGCCTATTTTGATATCAGTCCTGAGCAAAGTCCCTGTCAGTCCAGGCCTCTCTGACAATCACCCCAGGTTTCAGTTCTCACTAAATTAGAACCGGCATTCTCCTGTTACTGCTTCCAAGATCTTTCCTTAAAGCAGGTAAAATGGAGCCGGGCGGTGGTGGCGCACGCCTTTAATCCCAGCACTCGGGAGGCAGAGGCAGGTGGATCTCTGTGAGTTCGAGACCAGCCTGGTCTACAAGAGCTAGCTCCAGGACAGGCTCTAAAGCTGCAGAGAAACCCTGTCTCGAAAAACCAAAAAAAAAAAAAAAAAAAAAAAAAAAAAAAAAAAAAAAAAAAAAAAAAAAAAAAAAAAAAAAAAAAAAAGCAGGTAAAAATGGTTGGTCTTTGCTGGAAATCCACTTTGGTAATACTTTGGGGAGAAATTATGAGTGATATGATTCTGGCTATAGTGTAAATTGCAAATTGAGCCTCAGAAGTAATTTTCAGAGTAGGGTTTTCAAAGTAGAATGTAATTCTTTAATCTCTTTGCATACAACACACTCGTGGACACGGAAATATTTACATCAAGTCTATAATTAACCACCAATGTATTGGTGGAAGAGAAGGTAGAGATGCCCTTCTTAACACTTTAGACATTTTCCAGTGTGACTTCTTGATAGATCTGAATGGCCATATCATATGGGCCAGACTTAGAGAGGAGAAATGCATTCTCTGGTCACCGTGCAGAAGCCTGCTTACTCCAGTCTGGCACTATTTCTCTCTCCAATTCTTCTTCCCTCCTGTGGTGACCTTTCTAAGTTCACCCGTGCCCTAATAGAGAAAACTGATCTCATGACTTTATAGTGGCACCAGCAACTTTGTTTCCAAATTCTGTGGTCTATTGTAGTCATCAAATACCTTGGGGCTTTGAATGACTTTTGATAGTATCAGGAAGTCAGACTCACCAATAGAGAATGAAATGTAACCACCATTAAATGTCTTCAGATCCTGAATACATCTCCTCTGCAGTCAGAAATTCTCTACACAGTGGCACTGTTGAACATGTAGGGTTGTGCATTTGGACAGCTGCATCTAATACCACTACTTATTGCTGACATCTGGAATTTTAATTTACTGATACCTTAGTACCTCCTCTATAATAAGGGAAGAATAATAGGACCTAATTAATAAAATTCTTCTCAGAAATAAATGAATAGCTGTATGCAAAGTGTTTATTATGTAATATGTACTCAAAACCATTTGCTGTCATCATTATTTTATTTTAAGGTCAGTCATTATCATAGATATTACTCACCAGTACAAATTAATGTAATATAAAGAATACAAATCAAAGAACTGAAGAATGATGGCATGAGTTGGCTCACACAGACATTCAGAAAATGTTTGTTAAGTACTTAGTACTTAACAAAGAGCTGCACACTGGGGTGAACGAGACATGTACCTCAATGAGCTCTTCCCTCTCGCAGGACAAACAGCCCTTCGTGTATGGTAACCAGTGTAGAATGTTACACAAGGATGCCCCACCCCAGAGGAGGAGCCGTGCATTCCAGGGGCCACCCTGCTGCTCCAACCAAAGCACAGCCATCTCCCTGGAAATCAGTCTGCTTAAATTTAACTCGAGGGGGAGAAGCACAGCCGTTCCATTTCCAAACTGGAATTCTCCCCCATGTGTTTTGGGAAGCACAGATGCCTTGGCGTTCTCCCTGTAACAATAACAAGAGATTGTTCACAATTATGAATGGTCTTGGTTGACTTCAGCTCCAGCAAAAACCATGAATCATTTCATAACTTCTGAAATTGCAAAGAAATGACACTGTGGCTCAGGAGTGGGGGGGCTTTGTGAAGCACAAAGTCATCTAAATTAAAACATGCGTCCTTTTTTATTTATTGAGAAGCTGCACATTGTCAGTCTTTCTGGCAGTGGAAAAAAAAGACCAAGTTAGTATGTTGGTACTGGGGGCACCAGTTGTATAGTGGACTTTGTGACTGACCACAGTACAGCCTTCCCTCCCACTTCTCTCAGAGCTTTGGGCCAGAGACATTATTTTACGTGTTCCTACCTTTAATGGAAGCAATAACAAAAGGAGGCACATAGAATGAGGTACATGTGACAGACATGAGGTCTGTCATAGATCCTGTCACACTCTTTGGTAAGCCTGCCTTTTCAGCAGACTGGTGTGGTCTCCTGATAGCAGGAGGCAAAATGACATTTTCAAAAGATGAGAATCAGGGAGTCACTCCTCAGCCTTGACAGCCTGTGCAGCTCCATCAGGGCTCAGGGGTAAGCAAGGCTGACTGAGTACGGATTGGGAGCTTGTTTCTTTCCTCTTGTTCCAGAAAAAGGCCACATAGTCTGCATACCCACAGAGGCCCAGATGACCACTGGCTCTTCACACTAGGACCAGATTGAGGCATGGAAGGCAGCGGGGCAAGTGCTACAGTCTTAGAGCTTACTTTCCCACCCTATGAGTCCTCTTCTTTCTCGTTAGTCACACCAGCATGGCTATTGAAAAAATGGTCAAAAGGCTTCTTTTGAAAGACAGGCTCGAGGAAAGTCAAATTTCTACTTGATCTGCTTCTGAAGGACACAAGATGACAGACAGCAGAAGACAGTGTAACAGGGCCTTCTTACATCGTTTCTGTTATACAATTAATATTTATTTAGTATGGATAACAGATACACAAACCTTACAATGAAAAGGAATAAATATAACCTGTGTTTAAATATAACTCACTGTTATTGCGACATGCCTAAGATAACCAGGAAAAGGAAAGATTTATTTAGGTTTTGGATACTGTGTCTTCAGCCAGCACCCAGGCTTTGGGACCTGTACTGAGGTGGCACATCATGGCTGGAGCACAGAGTAGAAGAAGCCAGCTTACTTCATGGCCAGGAACAAAAGAGAGGAAAAGGAAGGGGGCTGGGATCCCATTGTCCCTTTTGGGACATGCTCCAGTGACAAGTCCTCTCACACAGATTCCCTTTCAAAGATTAGGTCACCTCCCAGTAGTGCCACAAGCTGTGCACTGAGCATAACACTTGGGCTTTTCAGAGATATTCCAACAACTTGGCCTCTAGTACTCAAAAGAAGTCATACTAGCCTGTAGAATATACATTTCCAGACCCCCCCCTTAATTGTATACGTTCATGTTTTTAAACAAAACAGAACATCATACAAAATACATAATTGTGTTTCCTGTTTTTATAATCAGTATATGCTCTGGATATCTCCCCACACCAACACATATAATTGTGTGTTACTTTGTAGGCCCATTGAACATGTATGTAGGTATTTTGGAGAGACAGAGACAGCAGAAAATACACACGAACATTGCATCTCAGGTTCACCTTTAGACACTGCAAAGTTTCGAGCCAGACAGTTCCAGGTAGTCAGCTCCAGACCCTTCCTACTTTGAGCTCTGGTTGGGATTTAAGTCCATCAACCCAGATATTGCCAAAGTAGATGCCAGCTCTGTAAAATGCACACTGACCCCATGGAAACCATGGGGAATTGCCCTGATGGCACTCAAACACTGAGCAGGCAGTCTCAGTAGAAGAGAAAGTGGATCATGTTTTAATAGAACTTTTTTTGATGATTAGACATTTTAATAAAAGTGCAGCCATGGCTGGGTGTGATGGCATATTCCTGTAATCTAGCACTCAAGAAGGCCGAGGCAAGAGGATAGTTGGTGTAAGGCTAGCCTCCGCTACAGAACAAGGCCCTGTCTCAAAACAAAAAAAAAGAGAAACAGAAAAGAAGCATCCAATCCAAGTCAGTGTTTCTCTTGCCACTGTTGGATTCTGGCAATGGCTAAAAACCCTGCAAGGAAGGAGATGCTCTGAGGGATGCATGGGACAGGCTTTGTCCCAACTGTTGGACTTGGCACTGTCTGGGCACTGGCAGATGGAAGTGTTTGGTCCCTTTCAGGATCCATCCCCTAGAGGAGCTACAGTGTCACATTCTTCAGAGTTTAAGGAAAAGTGTTCCAGAGATAAGTTCTAGAGATAATGGCTGGATGTTTATTATTCTCTGTCTCAAGTAGATTGGCAGATGTGGTAGCCGCCCAGATGCCAAAACATTACAAATGTCGCTGTTAATTACTGCTGGAGGCTTCAGCCAGGGTCTCGTTCCTAACCCTTGATATGCTTGACATTTATTCCTTAGATGATAAGTGCTGTAAGAAGCTCTGGTGATTCTTAGACCTGAGCGCCCTCATGAAGTTTAGGAGTACATGTGTCCCAGGTCAAGGGACGTATTGGATGTTTACTCATAAAGAAAACAATGTCATAAGGAAGCAGCACCCCAACACCTTCTGATGCCCTTCAGAAGCTTGTTTACATTCTGAAAGCCCTATGGGTGGTAATCCTAGCAGATCTTGGATTTGAGACCAGCATGGCCTATACTTAGCAAGGTCCTGTCTCAAGAAAGCAAATAAACAGTCAACAAAGTGAGGTCATGCACAGCATATCGTAAGGAATTGGGCAGTGGCTCTGGTGATGCCCCGTGGCAGAGGAGGGAATGGTGTTGGATCTCATCAGCTGTCCTTGAACCATGCAAAATGGAATCTTAGGTCCAAAGGATGCTTATAGGTGAAGCTTGAGTCATAAGACCCCCTTGCACTTGCCCTGCAGCTGTGAGAGGTCTGGTCAGTGAAGGCAGGAGGCCTCATACACATACCCTGCTCCCAGGACGGTACCTAGCCTACCCTGATGTAACTTTCCATAGGTTATAAGAACACTTTATCAAGTACATGGAAAATCTCCCTAAGTAGCCCCCAGGGAAGTGGCCTCTCAGCATTGTCAGGTCAGGGGATGCAAGGCTCCAAGTCTCTAAGAGGCAGGCTAGAGTGGACTCCACTCCCTTGGCTGGCAGTATTTGCATGTGGAGGTGCTCTGCTGCCTCTGGGTATCTAAGTCAATTTAGCAGCCAGGCAGGCACACTGGCAATGCTTCATACTAAGGAATGGGGTATTGATTTTCAGCCACTTCCCTAAAACGACTTGAATTTTGTCCCATTAGCCCATCGTAGCCCTATTTGATTGCCTCATTTTGGTGGTGTGCCCTACAGTATTGTGCATCTAAAGTAGGTAGGTCATTTGGGTGGTATTTCTTACATTGTCATGAATTTTTTGAATCTTCCATTTGATGTTCACTTTGCCAGTTTCATGGAATCCTACAGAAAACTCTACATGCTGTGCCTCAGTCTTGGTTTAGTGGGGTGCTCTCCTGGTTCAGGGGAATTCATGGGCAGCTGTAAGAGTGCTGTGAGCTGTGGAGCAGGCCAGGGTATTCTGGCCAGGGTCATCCCTCTGCGTAGTTATATGGAGGATGATCAGAAACTGCAGCAGGACCGTGGCTCAGCTCACCTCAGCTTAGGAAGACTACCCCTGTGTGGAACAGAAAGGAAAAGCGGGTGGAAGCCAGGGAATGGCAGGTGTCTACAGAAGAGTGTCTCTTCTAGGGGGCGACAGTATCACTGATGGGTGCCTTTAGGACTCCACAGTCTGTAGTGAGGACCTCTGTGTTCTTGGTAGCCCAGGCTTTGCTCACTGCTTTGTGGAGTGGGGACAGAGTGTGAGAACCAAGAAGTCCTGCTGATAAGGCCCAAGATTGTTGTGCTAGGCTTTTCTACAGACTATAGGCTGCTCTGCTCCTACAAGCAGCCACTTGGGGTGGGGGGACAGTGCTGAGAACCTGTCCGAGG
This sequence comes from Arvicola amphibius, assembly GCF_903992535.2. Lineage (NCBI taxonomy): Eukaryota > Metazoa > Chordata > Mammalia > Rodentia > Cricetidae > Arvicola > Arvicola amphibius. The sequence continues at coordinate 5,905,984 of NC_052061.1, read as the reverse complement.
CAGGACCCCAGGGCAAAAGGATGAGGATCACCTTCCTCCCCTTTTTCTTCTCTTCCTCCTCCTCCCTCTTTGGATCTCTCTCTTTCCTCCACCTCTCTCTTGCAGTCATGTGCGTTTATTTTTCTTTGAGCAGGAGCTTGGAGATAGCCCAGGCTGGCCACAGACTTGAGGTTCTCCCTCTTCAGGCTCCTAAGATTGGGATTTCAGACCTGTACCATTGTGCCAGGTTCAGCCTTACTTCTGAAGGCTTTTCCCGGCCTTGGGTACACTTTGCCAGTCCTGAGCAGGTTGAGGAGAGTGTCCTCATCTAGTACTAGCCTGTGGGTGCATCTGTAAAGCTTGCTAGTCTTTATAATAAAGCCTCCTGTCTGTGGCTTTTGTTCCCATTGTGTTTGCTTTTGTCATTCACTTCTAGTTAAATATGGAGTACTGATTTTCCAATTAACATATGTACATTTTATATATATATATATTATATATATTTATATATATATTTTTATATATATATATATATATTCCTCTTAAAATAAGGAGATATTTTTGTTTCCAGTATGTAAAACGAAATCAAAGTACTACTAAGCAAGGTTGTGAGAGCTAGATTTTAGAAGCTGCTGAACTATGCTGTTCTGTTTCTTACCCTGCAGTCTTCTGTCCTTCTTGCCAAGGCTGCAGAGAAGGTGCTGAGAGAGAGAGAGAGAGAGAGAGAGAGAGAGAGAGAGAGAGAGAGTTTATATATACTCATATGGAGCTCCCAGGTCCCGGCCAGTGGGAGCTGAACACAAGCAGAGACAGACACTGTCTGCTGGCAGAGAACCTGGCAGGAGCCTCAATGGGAGTTCATGATTAGAGAAGGGAAATGCTGTGGACATGGTGGGGGGGCTCCCTTTAGCATGAACAAGAAGCAGACTATGTTCCTACCTGACCTCTGAGAGGGTTAAGGGGATACAATGCTAGCCCCTCAGCCCTTTCCCTTCCCAGTATGCCACAGCACAGCAATGGTAACAAAAGCACTAATAAAAAGCACTTCCTTTAGGACACACTGGTACTTAACTGAATCACCTTCTTCCCTTCCTGTACTCTTCAGAAGTGATAGTAACTGTGGTAGTAAGAAGACAAGAGGAAGAAGCCATAGTAGCTCATGCCTGTAATTCCATCATTCAGAAGGCTGAGGCAGGATTGCTACATGTTCAAGTCCATTCTGGGATAAAGAATGAGTTCCAAGCCAGTCTGAGACCCTGTCTGAAAAAAAAGAGAGAATCAACAAGTTAAAGAACTACCCCCTACACACACACACACACACACACACACACACACACACACACATACAAATGGTCTAAAACTTTGTCATAAACCTATGTCAGAATCCCTGATGCCTTTGTAGGTAGAATTTAACAAGTTGATTCTGAAATTCATTTGTAGTTTCAATGGACTCAGAATAGCCAATGCTGCACTAGAAAAAATAAAATAAAGTAAGACTCAAACTGGACAGTTGAAAGCTCACTACAAAGCAGCAGAAATCAAGACTGTGTGGCACTGAGATGATGGTGTACGGAGCAGTGGAGTTGAAGGAAATGCCATCTTTTCCATAAATGGACCCGGAGCAACTGGATAACCAGAGATGTGTGAATACAGTTGGGAATCTCACATTGTGTACAAAGACCACCTCAAAAGACCTAAATGGAAGGACAAAGCTACAAAACACAGAGTAAATCTTCATGAAGTATGGCTAAGGAATCTAAAGGAAAACAGAGAAAACCACATAAATCCGACTTCATCAAAATTTAAAATGTTTGTGCTGGGAAGAATACAAAGACAACCAAGAAATGGGAGGAAATATTTAGAATCCAGTTATCTGTTCTGCAGTTTGGCTATAGAATACATGAATATATGAGAACTCTTAAACCTGATTTAAAAAGACAGATAAACCAATTAAAAATAAACACAGGATCTGATAATCACTTCTCCAAAGAACATACAGCCAGTATGCTCAATGAAAGACAGAAAGAACATCATTAGCCAGCAGGGAAATGAAAATCAAAACCCCAGACACCATGTGACACTTATATAGATGCTAACAAAAGTGAGCTGACTGGTAGGTGAATATGTGGAGAAACTAGAACCTCCATCACTAGAGGGACATAAAATGGTGAAGTGCAGCAGCTCTTCAGATAGCCATGCAGTTACAGCCTAATCCAGAAATTCCATTACTAGTATACACCCAAGAAAAAGAAAAGGATAAGTCCACACAGTCTTGTACAAAAATATTAATGGAAGCTCCATTTGTAATAGCCAAAGGGTAGAAACAATCCAAGTGTACCAAAACAGAAAAAGATGCAGATAGTGTATCACTGTAGGAGTATCCAGTCATCTAAAATGAACTGACACATTCTGCATCGTAATGAGCCTAGAAAACATCATGTAAGAACATGGTCACAAAAGACTATGGTAGGGGGCTGGAGAGATGGCTCAGTGGTTTAAGAGCATTGCCTGCTCTTCCAAAGGTCCTGAGTTCAATTCCCGGCAACCATACGGTGGTTCACAACCATCTGTAATGAGGTCTGGTGCCCTCTTCTGGCCTGCAGGCAGACACACAGACAGAATATTGTATACAGAATAAGTAAATATTTAAAAAAAAAAAAACAAAAGACCATGGTATACTAATTTGCTTACATGAAAACAGGGAAATCCACAAAAACAGACAACAGATACTAATACTAGAGATAGGAGGGAACATGGGGCAGGGGAGCAAAAGATGAAGACTGCAGGGTTTCTTTTTAAAAAGCTGAATATTCCAGAATTGACTATAATAGTGATTGCAATAACTGAATGCCAAAAACTAACTCATTATGTACTTTAAATTGTAGTGGGTCTTTCTTTGAACCCCAGCTCCCAAATAATGACACAGAAACTTCTATTAATTATGAAAGCTTGGCCTTAGCTTAGGCTTGTTCCTAACTATCTCTTAAATTAAATTAAATAACTTAAATTAGTCCATTTATATTAATCTACATTTTGCCATGTGGTTGTTAGCTCTCCATACTGTATATCCAACTTGCTTTGTGTCTCACTGGTGAATCCTACCCCTCTTTTTCCCAGAGTTACTATTTTTGCCCGGAAGTCCCAGCTATCCTCTCCTGCCTAGCTACTGGCTATTCAGCTCTTTAGTAAACAAATCAGAACGTGCCTTTGCAGAGACACATCTTTGCAGTGTACAAAAATATTATTCCGCAACATTAAAGAGGCGAATTGTATGATATGTGAGTTATATTTAAAGTCATAAAAAAGCAGAGTACCAAGCACAGTTTCAACCATTTTATTATTATTAACCCACTTTGTTGTCACAAATCACCCACTGCAATAGGCCCTAAATTGTGAGCATTCCCACTGTGCTCCTGAGGCACAGAACTGGAGCTCTGACTGCAGAGATGCAACTCTGCCTCACAGGCAGGATGGCAGTCTGTGTCCAGGCTTTACTCTGAGCCACCTAGTGTGCTGTGCTACAAGTAAAGACGGGGTCCCTACTCCTGGGGAAAGAAACTGGTGGAACATCATTTAGGTGACTGTCTAATTCACTCTAAATCAGGCTCGCATTCCTGGGCCTCCATGCCTTCTTGTTTTGAACTATATCTCAGGCTAGGCTAGACATGCATCCTGTAGGCCTTGAAGTAGTAAGACTGTAGGCAGCTTTAAGAAGAAGAGGGGGGGGAGGAGGAGGAGGGAAGGAAGGAGAGAGAGAGAGAGACCTATGATGGATCCTCGCTCAGGCCCCACTGCCTAACAAAACTGTGGAACATCTTTGCTGCTGGCTGGAATTACATCCATCCAGAGCACAAACCGTGGTTACCTCAAGCTGATGAGAAGCCCTGATTAGCAGTTGTGCTCTGGTTTTGCTTAACCAGAGTTAGAAATCAGATCCCATGTTGTTTGAAGAATACTGTGGTAGAACAGTCTCTGATTCCCTGTTTACTGGGATCAATGGGCAGAGAAGGCCACTTTCAGATCTGGGGGCTTCCACACCCTTTTGGCATATTTTCCAAGATCATATGACCCCCCATGGGACTGACCCTTCCCAGGACTCTGGCTTCCTAGGCTCATTCATGTCCTAGGTAAGTATGTCATTCACCAGCACATAGGAGTTTTGTTGGAGGAGGGCCCACTTGTTTGTCCTGGCCGCCTGGCTAGTTTAGACTCAAAATAATCACACAGAAACTGTACTAATTAAATCACTGTTTTGCCCATTAGCTCTAACTTCTTATTGGCTAACTCTTATATCTTAGTTTAACCCATTTCTAGTAATCTGTATATCACCATGAGGTCGTGGTCTACCAGCAAGTTTTAGCACATTTATCTCTGGCGGTGGATCCAAGGTGTCTCTCCGACTCTACCCTTCTTTCTCCCAGCATTCAGTCCAGTCCTCCCGGCCTACCTAAATTGTGCCCTATAAACAGACCATTAATTTTTAGCCATTAATGTTAATCACAGTACACAGAGGGGACTCCCACATCAGAGTTTGCTGTTGCATGCCACAGCCATGTAGGCAGAAAGAGGTGGATGACATGTGGAGCCACAATATTCAGTGCCACTCCCGGTTCTTTTTCTATGACTGTGCCTGGGCCCCGTTATTAACTCCAGCTTCATTCATGGTGGAGAACAGTGAAGCAAGCCTATTTGGGAATAATGAGGGGAAGCTGCACCACCATCTTTCACCTGCCTGGGTCTCCCCCACTGCTGGTTTTCTCCAGCAGTGACGCATACATGTATTTCTAATGTGGTTTCAGTTTAGTGCAGTAATGCCTTTCAGATGGGTCTACACAGAAGTGTCAGGGCAACTGATCAAAGAAAAAGCCCATTCATTTCTTTATGGAAACTTTGATTTGTCTAAAAGATGCCTCTCCTACCACTGTAGACACAGGGAGGTGTGGCCTTTGACTCGGTCTGGACAGAGCCGTCCATTGAGAACCCTCAAGTGAGTGCTGCCTTGATTCTGTGCACCTACTAAATGTATGGATTTGTTTGGCTCATTTATGTCCCTTTGTCTCAATCCAGTGAGGCAATGCTCAGTTCTTGTTTAGCAGACTTGATGGCCCTGACCAGTTAGAGCTGGTGCAGCCTCAGGCGTTCAGGAAATCTTGATCACCGAGTCATCTACTGGCTCACAAACAGCAGGGCTGGCCCTGCGTATGTTGAGACTATGAAGGAAAATAATGCAGGTGTGGTTCTGCCCCTGAGGAAGAGACAGCTGTACCTAGAAGGTGGAGGCTTTGTACAGCAGCAGCAACATGAGGGACATGCAAATGCAAGAAATGCTCGGGCCAGAGAGAGGCAGGGCACTGTCTAGAAAGAGACCCAAGGAAAATTCTGTGAACAAGTGGCACTTGTACTGGCCTCAGAGGTGTCAGTAAGATTTGGGAACTGTCTTTTTGTGTCAGAACAGGGCCCACTGAGAACAGAAAACAGACTGAGACACCCCCATTCTGAGTCTTCAGTCAGGCTTACACTGAACCCCTGTAACTGTGGGCAGCTCCGGGAAAGGAGGCGCAGCTGTTGTAAGGAAGGCTGAGGGCGCCTTAGGTTGACATGGTGACTAAGGCGGTCCAGGATTCAACTCAGATACTATCTTATGATCCATGCCCACAACGACTGCCCTGATTCCTCCATGCTGAGGCCTCCGCAGCGCCTGTGGGTGGACGAGGGAGGAAATCAGGGCTCCCAGATCCCTGGGTCAGCTTCCTTTCTTCACATCCGATCCGCTGCTGTCACTGCTGCAGGGCCCACACCTGTCTGCATCCTGAGTGGGAAAACATGGCTGACTGCAGTGCCCTCTTTGACATGATGTCAGAGATGCGCTAACACCCACACCCTCCCTTCCATCCAACTGCTCAGAGCTTGCAAGACTCGGCCCCCAGAAGCAGCTGGTAAACTTCCTCCAAAGGTCATGTTACAGGCAGCCCATGCTTCTGTCTGCCAGCTCTAATCATGGAGGTATCAACAGGGAAAAACCTCTTCTCAAACATGCCTATGTTCATAGTGACATGCAGATCACAATCTGCAATGTCACAGCTCTGCACCAGCACAAGGATCCTGTTACAGATCCCTGTCCCTGCTGTCGCTGCTGTGCAGGGGCTGCTGAGATGCTGGGTGATCAGGTTCAGGGTCTCCAGGCTAGACTCCCCCAGCTGGGAACGAGGAAGGTTCAGGAGCATGTTGGTGAACCAAAGCTCTACCCTTTGGATTCCCTGAGCTCCTGCACTCCTCCTGTTCTCTGTGCCCCTGCCCCTGGAATCTGTCGCACAGATCTGCTGTTGTCCTCTGTCCTTCATGCCCCACCACCCTTTCCCTACTGCAGCCCCTCCTTTCGTTCTCCTTCAAAAGATTTTTCAAAGAGTAAAAGTTTTGTCTGTTGATCACTCCGTGAGTTAATCAAGTAGGACTTTTCATTATGTAACATTTTACACATGTGAAAGACTATATCAGCATATGAACTAAAGAATCGGGTGCCCCCTTTACCAAGTCAAGCCCCCCCCATAGCCTTCCCTGATGAGTAACAGTCTCTGGTTGGCCATGTCTTCTCCTCTCCTCTCTGCTCAGTTTCACCCTCTGTTCTGCTGAAACAGTTTTTGACGAGCTTAACTCCCCTTGCTTGTCATTTCCACGTCACCTCAGCATGGCCAGAGAGCTGAGTCCACAGGTGGGAGTGACCATCAAGGAAAGTGCCCTGTAACCGCTGTCTCCCTGCCTTGGGGCACATGGTTTCTTTCACCTAGAATAACCCCGCCCACGGCCCCCCCCCCATCTCTAGCTGTCACGCCCACCTTCCCTGCTGGGCCGCAAGTGTCATGGCCTTCCTGGAGCCGCACTTGACTTTTCCCCAGTCTTTTTGCTTCCTCCTCTCCTAGGCTCATTTAAAACAAGGACGGTTTTTCTTTTCTCTTGTGGCAAAGCTGACATTCTGCTACCTTTTGTTAGGATGAATTTTTTTCCACATTGTCTTTCCCATACTTGATCATTACCTTCTGCACAACCTTTTAATTGTACAGCTTAGTGAGCTCTACAGTTGTACACATTGTTCAATAAAGTATAAGATTAGGATGGGTTGGACCTCTAAAAGCCCAACTCACATCTTCCCTGAAATCCTTCAAAGATGGGCATCTGTCCATCTCCCCAGCAAGCTAGCAGCTTCTTGGCAGGAATGTAATTGATACTTGACAAATACTGGCCAAATTATAAACATCTGTAAGCAGTCTGCCCAAGATGGATTAGTTCTTTCTAAGACAGAGGCTGATAATGTAGATCAGTTCTTTAAAACGTACTCCCTACATAACATTAAAATTCTAGACTAGATATATTAAGGCAAAGTAATCATGATATTGAATGTACATATTTATACAGGTATATTAAGGGTAAAAGCCCTCACAAAGTCATTTATATAAAGGCATAAAATATCCCATGGTCTTTCAGGTTGTAGGGCTCGGAGGGAGAATTTTATCTGCCTGGTCCTTAGATGACAGTACCTTTCTTAAACACAACCCACTTTGCTTTAGACAACACCAACAAAATGTGCACAACTCTGAAACAATTTTTTTGTTCTGTTTTTTGTTTGTTTGTTTGTTTTGTTTTCAAGACGGTTTCTCTCTGTGTAACAGCCCTAGCTGTCTTGGAACTAGCTCTTGTTAACCAGGCTGGCCTCACAGAGATCCACCTGTCCCTGCCTCCCAAGTGCTGAGATTAAAGGCGTGCACCATACCACCTGGCTCTCGGAAACAGTTTTTAGCAGTAAAGCATATTTATGTCCCTTCCCCATGATAAGTACAAAGTATATTTAGGGTAATTAATATGCAGAAACCCCCTCTACTCATAGCTGTCGTTCTCATTTCCTGTGTGCCTTGTCAATATGTGTCAAAAGAACTTTCACTTCTGCCAGAAATAAAGTAAGGTGCTGATGTCATGCCTGGGAGCAGCTCTGTGCGAAGGACTGTGCCGAGAGCAGCAGCACATAGGAGGAGAGCTGGTGTTTGCCATATGCCTGCTGCAGCCCAGAGGTTGGCTTTCCTGAAGATGACACCGGTAGAGCTTTGCCATTGTAGTAGGGAAGCAAGCAGTAAACACCCAGAAAACTAATAGGTTATAGGGAGGTGGACTGGGGGGAAGTTTCGGTGGAGTCAAGAAGGAAGATGGAACTGTGATTTGCTGAGAAGGACCAGAGATGCCATCTCCGAAGTGACAAAGCCTCTCCAGGGTGAGCAGAGAGATGAAGGAAGTTCTCCAAGCAAAGACTCTGAGATGGGAGTGGTTTGGATGTGTTTACAAAAGGAGCCTAAACCAGCAAGGTGGTACATGGAGGGACAGGCAGATCTCTGTGATTTCCAGGCCAGACAGGACTACATAGGGAAACCCTACCCCAAAATAATAAGATAACCTGACAAGTTGGGTTTGCTGGCACAGTGCCTATAATCTCAGCTACTTGGAAGACTGAGGCAGGAGGATCACCTGTTTCAGGCCAGCCCGAGGAAGACAGCCATACTGCCATCTAAAAATTTCAAAACAGAATAGAGGAGGGGAAAGAAGGGATAGAAGGACACCGGAGAAGGGAGGAGGGGAGGAAGGAAGGAGGTCTTTGTGCCTAGAGTACAGTAGGGGTAAGACTGGGAGATACACAGTCAAGTGGGGAGCAGGAGGCTGGGGTTGGGCCATATTGGAGGCAGTGGTAAAGATCTGAGCTTTTGAGTGTGGTGAAAGCCTTTGGGAATATTGATCTCCAGCAGACCCAGAGATGACAATGGAAGCAGAGAGATCATTGCAGGACTGCTGAAGCCATCTCAGGAGCGGCCACGGGAGCCCAGAACGGAGAAGGATTGGGGAAGTGGGACAGCAGGCAGGCTCTGCTTGTGTTCTGAGGAAAAGCAGACAGGACTTGCTTTTATGTTGAATGTGGGTGAGAGAAGTCAAGGGTGAATGGGAGGTCTGGGGTTATGTAGCTGATAAAATGGAGATGGTACTCACTAAGATGTGGAAGAAGGTGGGAACTAAGCAAAGGCCAGAGCTTGTTAGGGCTCTGGAAGCTGAGTGCTCCTCAAGTTCATAGTAGATAAACTGCCACAGGGCTCTTTGCCTGGGAGTCCAAAGGTGGCCTCAGCACGTCAAGACTGAGCTTCAGAAATCCACTTTTAGAGTGGCAGGAGCTATGCTGTCATTGGTAGAGCGTGTACTGATTGTAGGTTAGAGGGGGCTGGGGGAAGACACTAGCCCCTGGGCCAGCACCGCTGGGGGAACAAACCAGAACTAAGCTTTGGTGTTAGGGAGCTCCTGGCTACAGATAGTAGAAAATCCAAATAACTCAGGTAAACTATGCATGTAATTACAACTCCCATATCAAGAAATATGAAAATTCAGCATTCCTATGACTGCCCAATGAAGCTTGTCAGGGGCCTGTATCTTCCATGTGCCACCGTCAAAGTCAACTCCTCACTTTGACAGCTCCAATCATCAAGTCAGTCCGTGTGAGAATCTAGCCTCTCTTGTTTCTGACACTCCACAGATATAGTTGCTTTTGCATCTCATTGTACACACTTGGGACCCATAGCTCTTCCTAAGCCATCACTGGTTAGGGGTGCATGATGAATTCAGCCCAGTTAGGTGTTGTAGGTACCAGATCACAGGTGGGACTTCATCAGCAAAGAGAAACATGGTGGATGACTGGGCCACCAACAGTATTTGCCCCCTTCTTGAGCAGTCACACAGAACTGCCACTAAGAAGTAGGACATGATATATGGGTGGGATGGATGGCTTGAGCTAGCACACAGAAGCCTGGAAGGCAAGAGAAGGTGGAGGCTGATGAGCTGCCAACACTGTGGCGGGAAATGAAAGCCTTAAGATGGAACCATCGCCTCATACCTTGCTGGTGACCTTGGATGACTGGAGGTATTCAGATCATCCTTCTTGGTCAATCCATCTCTGGGAAGGAATTTGTCAAGGACTCGGGGTCCTGGCAGGTTAGAATAGAAGTACCACTTGGGAAATGGCATGTCCTCAGTTTAGCTCCATGTGTCCAATGCCCGGTTTAGTGTGCTGACTGGGCAAAAAGCAGTGTAGGGCAGAGTTCTCCTTTGGAAAACCTAACCAGAAACTGAGACCGATTGCTGGTCACGCTTGTCTTTCTTCAGATCCCATATTCCAGTCTTTCAGCTGCAAATGGCAGAAACCCTGCCCTCACTGGTTTAGCACAGGCATGAACAGTCTGGTCCCAAGGGCTCCTAAGGTATCATCAGAATCTGCTGTCTTCCTCCTTCTGCCCCGCCTTCCTCTAGGTTAACCTCACACTCAGAGGGCTCAGTCCACAGGACCGCAGGATGACAGCCTCAGCCTCAAATTCCCAGGTGTGCAGGAGGGCATCTGCTTTTCAGGGTTACTTGCTGTCCACCCCCAAGCTGTGGCTCTGGGGACCTAGGTATCGCCTCAGCAGCATTCCCAAGAGTTGGGGAAGAGTGGTCTCCAAATTCCCGGTGCTGACAAATGGTGAAAGAATAGATCCTAAGTAATGCAAGCTCCACATATTCAGACCAGGATACCACCCCAAAGTCTAAGGAATATCCAAGAACTTGTTCCACTGTCCCTTTAACATGCAGTACAGACTACAATGGGCTACATCTCACTAATCCTCGTAGTATTGCTGGGAAGGGAAGGGTGGGAATCATCTCCGTAAGATGAAGAAACTGAGGGTCATCTAGATAGAACTTGGCAAGTCTGTCTTACGACCCCCCCCCCCCGTCCCCAGGTCTAGAGTTCCTGCCCAGTGCATCCATGGCTAACTGTGAGACCACATGCATATTTGATGGAAGTTCCTAAATAGCACAAATGAAGTCCAGTTGGAGTCAACTGGGAAATGCCGCCACTAGAAGCCTTGTGATATGTAAACGGTAAAATAAAAAGATTCATTATGCTCAAGGGCATGTTTTAATAATAGTTAATTAACTTTTACAAGACAGCAAATATTTTCCCTTTCTCTAAGATGGGTTGGTTCTAAGAAGGTTTGTAATACAGAGCCCCAGGTGGTAATGCGCAGGCAGGATTCCCCCTCAGCCTGCCTCAAGAAAAATGATCTGCTCCTTGTCCCGCCCAAGTCTGCTCCTCTGCCAGCACTCAGACTATTGTTGGCTAGTAGTCTTGGCTGCCAGGTGGTAGGAATCAGTCTGCTCTGAAGAACCAAGTATTTAGCCTATCCCTAGAAGAGTCATCCCAGTGCTGATGCAGCCCCTCCACCCACATTCCCATCAGCCTATGCTCCTGTGCGCTGGGCTTCCCAAGCTCTACCTCCAGCTGATCAACCAGGCTGCCATTGTCTTGGAAAAGCAAGTGGCTCCAGATCATCCCCGCTAGACTTCCAGGTTTATTTTTAAGAACCTTTTCTGGGGCCTTCCAGCTATTGTCTCCAACCCCCAGAAGACTTGTGTAAACAACAGGTTTGGTCCTTTCAGGAAAAGGAGCAATGGGGAAAATGATACAAAGTCTAAGAAAACATCTTCCTGTCCTCATAGCTGAGCTACTCAGAGGGGACTGGAGGGAATTGTACTTCAAGTGAGCGATGGAGCCAGACTGTCCCATCATTCCTCATTGGTCACAGATTGTACACCTCCTCTATCCCATGGCGTCCTGGGAATGTTGCTGTGGGTGCCAGCCCTTCATGAACCTTACCAGGTTGTCAGATATGGGGCTGACCACCCACAGTCCCTCTCAGAAGACCCAAGTAGATACACAGATGCCTTGCACATCCTTCCTCCTGCCTGGGAGGTCTGAGGGGAGAGACACCCTGCTGCTTTCCCATGCACTGGCCTGCTTTTCCACTCCTCACTGGGGTCTTCCTTACACGTGGACTCCAAGTCATCCTGAAGGAGGCATTGTGCTGGAGCCATCCCGAGGCTACAGGGATACTTAGGGCTGATGCTTGCGGCCTGCCAGCAGTTCCACTACGGAGTTGCTTTCACTTGACCTCAAAGTGTTCCACAAGATAGCAATTGCAGCAGCAGCAGCAGCAACAGGCATCTCCAGAGTTAAGGATTTGAGCAGAGAACAGCCCCAACCCCCTCTTGCCCATCACAGGTCCCAGCCAGCTCTCCCAGAGGACTCGAGAGGACCCTGGGTGTAGTGCCAGCACCTATCACCCCATCATTTGTGAATCTCACCCCCAGCATGGACTCATCCTGCACCGTTGTCTTATCACAAAGATTAGTAGGAAGGAAGCTGGGACGTGGAGTCAGAAGGCTGGGTTGGGAGGGTTGCCTGCTAACTGGTAACCATGAACAAATGACATCTTCCCAAACTTCTGATTTATTGCCTGGGGGTACATAGCAGGCTACATAGCAGGACTGTAATGTAAGACTTAGTTGCCTGGGAATCATTTAAAACAAACCAGAAGTGAATTTGAGAAATGAAAATATTCTCATAGCCCAATAGGGCAGACATTGGCCGCTCTTCTCATTCTTTGTTGGTGAATAAAAACAGGCATGCTCACAGCTCTGCCCAACCCCCACATGCCAACTCTAAGCCATGCTGTCATGCTGGCTGTTCTCGGGTTTATTCCCATAGGAAGGTGTATAAGCATGGTTCATCAGACTCCCATCTGATGTCCTGTGGAAGCAGAGCTAAGGATATGGGTGGCGGTGTGAGAGGAGCCAAGCCTGAACGTCTCTCTTCCCCACATTGGGGTGGAAGGAGATGCCAACTCTGTGCTTGAGCTTCTCATTTGAAATCTAAATCAAGCCTCAGCACGGCTTGTTTAAATCCAATTAAACCTATATCAAATTTACACCTTGTAGGTAAACTTTATAATGGGCAGTGTTCCCATTCAAGAATATGTCTTTTTTTTTTCTAACAAGTCTCATTATATAGCCCTAACTAGCCTGGAACTCACTATGTAGACCAGACTGGCCGCTAAAGCAGAGAAGTTTTGCCATCTTTTGCCTCTCAAGGGCTAGGATTAAAGGCATATGCCACCACACTCCACTGTGCCTTCAAATTTTTTTAATCTTCTCATTGCCATAGCGCTAAGTTAATTTTAACTAAGAAATTTGTATAATATTTATTGCATACAAGTTATTTTAAAATATGTCTACATTGTGGGATGGCTAAATTAAGACAACATAATTTAAGATTTTTACAGGTTGAGAAAGCTGTTCAGTTTTTAGTGTTTATATTAGACCCAGCCCCATATCGACATTCTTATTAATTATAGTAGAGTGTTTTAAACAGTAGTATCTTAACTTTTCCAAATATCCAACATCATCAAGATTATTTCCTGTTTTTGCAGCATTGGTGCCGTTTTCTGGCTTTTCCTGTTAGTTTTAACAAATCATGATAAATAGCAACAGTGGGGACTGTCACTGTCTCCAATGTATTTATTGTTAGGTGTTGCTACTTCTTATTCTGTGTAAGTAGTTAGCTGCCATGGCTGGTTTTAATTAGAAATGATCTGAATTTTTCTTTTTAAACTTTTGTTTATCATGTATTATTAACTGCACATATTATTGGGGTTCAATGGGATATGTTTATTCATTCATGTCGCACTAGTATTAAATCCAGCCCTTCTTTATCCACCTCACATAGCACTCCCAAGAAGTGTCATTTAGCTTCCATTGTGACCCTACATCCTGGACCCCGTGGTAGTTGTCACAGATGATGCTGATGAACAGTCCACTATCCCAGACGGACAGATTGTGACATGATTTTTTTCCTTAGATTCTTATCTAGATTCAATTTGATTATTTTATTTTAGATTTATTATTTTATGTGTATGAGTGTGTGGTTTTTTTTCTGCATGCATGTATATTTATTGTATATGTTCAGGGCTTGCAAGGGCCAGAAGAGGGCATTTGATCACCTGGGACTGGAGTTATAAGCAATTGTGAGCCACCATGTGGGTGCCAGGAATCAAACCCAAATCCTCTGCAAGAGCAACAAATGCCATTAGCCACTGACCCAACTTTCCCCACCCTACATCTTATTTATTTTTTTACTTTTTGATTTTTGAGACAAGGTATGTTTCTATCTTATCCTCATGTGCAAGTGAGAAATAAAACGACCTGCATAATGTTGGCAGTTCAGAAAACCTAAGACACTGTTGTTTAAAGAAAAAGTCGTGACTTTTTGAGAAAATGAGAATTTACAAGGGGCTGGAGCTAACTACTCATCAGTAAATCATTTACAAGAAAATTCTCAAAATGATATTAAGTATCTTAGTTTTATTATGCTAGCCTGAACTCACAGCAGTTCTCCTGTCTCAACTTCCCAAGTGCTAAAATCACAGACATGAGCTGCTCTGCCAAGCTTAATTTGATAATTTTGAAAAAAAAACCTAAATTTTGCAATAATATTATTGTATTTGTGTATGTATTCTGTTTACCTTGGCAATTCTTTCTTGATGACATGTCCATTCAAAAATTTCTCTTGCTGAGTCATTTTTGATATTATGTTTGGCAATGGAATCATCAAATTCTCAGGTCTGCAACCACAAAAGGTTGGATGCAGTGTCCTGACATGATTTTATCTCTTCTGTATTATACACACACACACACACACACACACACACACACACATATATACATATATATTCTATAGCATTCTGTAGAATATATAATACATTATTAAATAAAACAATGACTTATCCAATAATTTTTATTAAATGAATTATATTTTATTTTCTGAATGGAATGATAATTATCTTTTATGAAGAGAAACCAACGTATGGGATGATAATTATTGTTGAATAAAATAATGATCTCATCAATAAGAATTGCAGTTTTTTTCATATACTGTCTTCCTTGGGGTGTAGCAATTCAAGTGTGGTGCTTTCAAACCATTAGGTATGAGACTCTCCGTCCTTCTGTGTGATGTAGAGTCTCCGAGATCATGCTGCAACTAGGCAGAATTCACCCAATCTCTTGGATCCTAATGCCTCTTGCACTGTGCATCTCTGGCAAACTTAGCAGTTCTTTCTTGGTGACGTGTCCATTCAGACACGTTTGGCAATGGGATCATCAGCTCTCAAGTCTGAGGCCACGGCGAGGTTGGGATGCAGTGTTCTGAATTGATTTCCACAGCGCTTCTGCAGCTGTGGGTGAGTTTCTGTTTTTGTTCCTGAGCTTATATTTGCTGTTTTTCTCTTAACCACCCATAATAAACATTGTTTTACTTACTGTAAGTGCTTTTGGGTTGTGAAAGCTCTCTGCTCCTTTGTTGTTTTAAATCTTGCTTTGCGTCTGACTACATTCATCCGTTATCCTGTGTTCTTCTGCTTGCTTCCTGTGGATTGCCTCTGAACAAGACTTCACTCTCCACCTTGGGAAGCGATTTTCAATGATGACCTTAACTGCTTTCTACAGTTTTCAGTTCCTTTCCATTTTAATGGTTTTCTTTTTAATTCTAGGTTTGTCCAGAGTGTTTCTTAATTTTGAACTAAATATTTTTCTTCTAATTTTTTCCATGATGTTGGAGATCTAACCAAAGTTCAAAGCAAAATAAGCCAATGTCCTATTCCTGATCTGTAGCCCCAGCACTTTCCTATATTTTAAATTTTCCAGATGTGTTGACTGTGATCAGAGAGCTTATGTGCTGCAGGGGCTTTCTTTTGTAAAGTTTGGGCAGGCTCGTCTAATGCAGTACTAACTGTCCGTCTGAGTGGCTCCATGTCTTCCTGCATTTCCCTGCTTCTATAAGAAAGCATCTAGAGGAAGGACCCTGTCTCCAACTTGAGGGGCCCTTATGACACTTTCTCTTCTTTCCTCTTCAGTTTGCTTAGGGCTTAGGGATGTCACTGGAGCCTGCACAATCTATGGCCTTTCTTTATAAAGTCTTGGTTTGTAGGTACTCCTCTCAGAGTTGAGTCAGTGCCCATGTAGACTTAGGAAAGGGGAAGGAAGAAGGAGGGGTGGTGAGCAGACATCCGTTCTCATCTGCTTTCCTGACCTGTTCATTTCTCCCATGATAAGGTTTCTTTTCTGGACAATTTGTTGTTTACATTTAAAAAGTTTTCCTAAATGGGAAGTCTAGGACTCTAAGAGACCCCATGTTTGGAACAATTAATGTGAGCCTTGGCAGAAGCTTGTTCCTACATTATTAAATTGTCTTAGTCGGTGTTCTGTTGCTGTGAAAAGACCACATTTAATTGGGTCTGGCTTACAGTTCCAGAGGTTTAGTCCATTATCATCATGGCAGGAAGTAGGCAGTATGCAGGCAGACATAATGTTGGAGCAGTAGCTGAGAGCTCTACATCTAGATCGGCAGGCAGCAGAAAGAGACAGACATTGGGCATGGCTTGAGCATTTAAAACCTCACCACCCACCCCCAGTGACACACTTCCTCCAACAAGGCCACAACTCCTAATCCCTGTCAAATAACACCACTTCCTAATTACCAGGCATTCAAATATATGAGCGTATAGGGCCATTCCTATTCAGACTGCCACATAAATTAGGCCAGGAATAAGGAGGGCTCATAACTGTAATACCTAAGAATACTTGATTATTGACTAAGATATTTGCCCTGAAAATGCTAGCCAAACTCTATGGGGAGCTTTGGTTCCTAGTAGCCCACATGACTTTCTATTTTTCTGGCTGGTCATGTTTCAGAAGAGAATTCCAATACAGCCTGATTTTTTTTTATGTAGGTAATATGTTCATTTTCTCTCTCTCTCTCTCTCTCTCTCTCTCTCTCTCTCTCTCTCTCTCTCTCTCTCTCTCTCTCTCTCTCTCTCTCTCTCCAGATTTGTTTCTTGTTGCTTGTGGTTTAGGCATGGTGTTTCTTTATTTTGCTTTTATTTTTTGATGGGACTTGCTATGCAACCCTGTTTGGCATAGGATCTGAGATTGCATTCACTATTTTGCCTACCTAGCCTGGAGTCTTACAATGCTGTTTGTTCATCCTCAAGTTGAGGAATTCTGTATGTCTTTTCAGTTTGCACAAATGTCTTTTCAGTCAGGAATTGTCTTCTCATTATTGGATCACTGGCTATCCTCCATCCCTTTCTTCTTGTTCTCCTAGAACTCTGACATGCCCACTTTGATCTTTTTGGGTCTATCCTCCAGATCTTTTCTTTTCCTGTGTACATACTCCTTTGTATTCTCTCGTGGACTTGGAAGTCACATTCCCATTTGTTCTTGCAGGTCTCACATTCACAATTCAGCAGGGACCCTTCTACTTCAGTTGGGAAAGCAGTTTAATGTATAGAAAATCTTCAGCATATGTCCCGAATTGCTCTTCAGATACTGGCATATTCTGGTTATGTTGTTATTTGTCTCCTAAAGCAGCTGGACTGCACTGAGCATGTGCGCCATTTCTGACTGATCTTCTGCTGGGGCTTTAGGACAGCTGGATCATTCCTTTCCCCCTCACACCCGGTTCTCCTTCAACCCTAGGGCTAGGGTTTGCAGCTCACGGATTTGATATTGCTAGGCCGCCTAAGTTGCAAGGAAATGGAGATGTGAGCCTATGGGTCAGAACCAGTTTGTACCTCGCGTACTCCCAGCTCACCCTACAACAAAGGGGAGTATAGGTGATGATGTCTTTCTGGGTATCATGTTCTAAGAATCCCTGACTTTTCACAGATGCTTATGGACCAGCTGTGACTGAAGTGCTTTCTCCCTCTCAACTCCCTTTCTCCTCTCTTCCTTTCCCTTCCCTGTCAGTCTCCCTCCTTCCTCTTCTCTATCTCCCTCATTCCTGAACCTCTCTCTCTCTTTTTCTTCCCTGCCCCTCCTTGTCTCCCTGTCTTAGTTAGGGTTTTTATTGCTGCAACAAAACACCATGACCAAAAATCAAGTTGGGGTAGAAAGGGTTTATTTGACTTACTCTTTCCTACAGCTGCTTATCATCAAAGAAGTCAGGACAGGAACTCACACAGGGCAGGAAGCTGAAGGCAGGAATTGATGCAGAGACTTTGGAAGGGTGCTACTTATTAGCTTGCGCCTCATGACTTTCTCAGCCTCCTTTCTTATGGAGCCCAGTACCAGCAGCCCAGGGATGGCACCACCCACGATGAGCTGGACCCTCCCCCATTGGTCACTAATTGAGAAAATACCTTACAGCTGGATCTCGTGGAGGCATTTCCTCAGCTGAGGCTCCTTCCTCTCTGGTGACTCTAGCTGTGTCAAGTTGACACAAAACCAGTCAGCACACTCCCACTCCCCCTTTTTCTTTTTCTTGGATCTCCCTCTCCTTTCTCTTCTTTTTCCCCCCTCCCCTCTGCCACCCTCCTCTCTCTTCCCCTTCCCACCTCCTTTTCTCCATTGTCTTCCTCTCCTCCCTTCATCTTCCTCTTAACTTCTAAGGCCTCCCCTAGCCCCTTGAATCAGGTTAGGCACTGAACTGCATTCCAGAATCACATGCTCTACTGTGATTGTTTTCTCATAGTGCAGGACACATTGAATCCCGTGACGGGAAAGTTGTTTCTTTCTTTTTCAGTTCTGGTTATGGCAGGTAAGAAAACTTGAGCTATACGTCTTCTAACATTTTTTAAAGTCCATAAAACAAACAAACAAAAAATAGAGCGTGTTTCATGCTCCAGTGTTTGATAAGCTGTAGTGGTGGAGCTGCTAAGAGTAAGTTGGGAGGGAGAGGAGTCCAGCAGGAGCCTCCACATACTGCTTTGGGTGCACACTAGTGGAGATGTTGGGGCCACAGGGCTCCGAACCCTGTGTTTGGAGACCAGGCTCCTTCTTGGGTGCTGACCAATGCAGCAGGCACCTGTCCCAATTCCTGGCCAAGTGCCTTTGCCCTGGATAACTCTAGGTAGAGTCTACCCTGTCTGTGACTTTTTACTCTTGTCCTAAAACTTTCCAAACTGGCCTCTAATTAAAAGAGAGTCTAGCATAGCAGTCCCCCTGCCTTGTTTCTTGCTTATATACTCATCTCCCCCAAAGACTTCTGCAGTTAGAGCATAAGTAATGATGTCTTCTTCCTGGGTACCATGGTCTACAAATCCCTGATTCTTTGCTACCCATCATCTCTGGGCTACTTCTCAACAGTTGAGACCATGCAATTGTTATGACTGAACAAGCATCACTTAAGTACAAAGGTGGACAGTGGCTGGACACCCAGCTGTGCAGAGCCTTCTAACTGTTCACATGTCTTCTCAGGCCATATAATGTCCTCCAGTGAGGGGACATATTTCTCTCTCCAGTGAGAGGACATATGTGCTATCTCAGCTGCATCGGCCGGGCCTTTTACCATGTTTCCATCATCACGAGAGACAGCAGAGCTGACCCCTGCCTGCATGGCCTCATTCTGTGAGGTTCGTGGTAATATTCCTGAAGTTCTAGGCCTTGCCCTTAAGTAAGACTTAGTGGTGAGGTCTCCAAATTGCACTGTGAGCTGCGTGGGGTGCAGACCCAGCTGTTATCCTCCCTTTGTCCAGGAAAGCACTCTGGACAGCCCTTGGGAAGAGACGTAGCACAGGGGTGGGTCGGAGCTCCCTAGACTTGGGGGTGGAGGGATCAGGTGGAGAGAAGTTTCACTGTGAAGTTGGGTAGAGAAACTGCCCAGTCTGGCCTCAAGAACTCTGCTGGTGCTTCTCCTTGACTGTAATGGATTTCACAGTCAAGGCCACTCCTATACACAACCCTTTGGTCTTTGTGTGAAGTGCCATCAGCTACTCCTGGGTTCAAGTGGTCCATGATCTGGGTCCCGGAATTTGGTAACAGGCCACTGAACAGGTAGAAGAGAGAACCTGGACAATGGGCACGTGGCATCTTTTCCTTTTACCTCTCCCTGAAACACACAGTAGAGTTTGACAGTGAACAGGCCTCAGGATGGAAGCTCAGCCCTCCTCAGACTTCCATGTGACATGTGTCTTCCATGTGACAGTAGGCTCTGTAGTCATCAAAGTCCCAGTGCTACCATATGTCAGCAGCTGGCCAGAAGTAAACTGCCTCTGAGAGGGGGCCCAAGCCCACCTACCCTTCTGTTGTCCCCACAGCTGACAGTGGGGACACCCACTGAACCCCAATTCCTACACCAGTCTGAAAAGGTCTTGTGTAGGGTGACCCCTGCAGCTGGAAGGCATGCTTTGCCTTGAGGGCCAGAATACACCCCCCTTGAATATCTCTCAAGAGGGAGATCAGTGTGGGAACCCACAAAGTGATTTTTATGGACTCTCTGTTTTAGGCGTGACCACACCATAATGGTTATTAATGTGGAGCTTCTGCTTGAGAAAGGCCAGAGTAGGAAACCCAGGAGGCTGTGACTAAACACACTGCCCAGAGTGGCATCTACCAGCAAGTGAAGGAAGGCTGGGTGGGGACTGGGCTTTGCTCCATCTGTGACTGTGTTGCTTTTGGTTTATCTAACAAGACAAAGCTTTACCTGGGCCTCTTCCTTATTCTCTTTCAAAGGCCTAACAAACAGTGTAGCAAGCAGAAGAATGTGGCTCACACTATGCCCTCTGAGAGGTAGGGTAGGGCATAGCCATGCCCTCTGTCCTCCAAAAGTTGGCATGGAAACTGACCATTGCCCTTGCATTTGGGGGAAGATTAATTACTGCAGAAATAAATAAGCAATCAGACTTCTTCTTAGTGAACTTGTTAAACACTTCCCCCAAGGGTATTGGGAAAACAAGATATTTTTTCTTCTCCCAGGAGCTCCTGTTCAGGGTAACTGGTATTGTTGGCCATGTTCTGTACTGGTCATGAGCTGAGAAAGGCTCTTTTCATTTACCCCTTTGGTTGAAGGCAGCACACTTAAGTGTACTTCCTTCCAGGGCAATGCTTAGACCTGGTGGCAGATCTACAAACTGTTCCCTGACCAAGACCAGGGACACTTTCCCTCCCCACTCTCTCTGGAGGCCTGTGTGGTGTTCTTGGTGTCTGTCCCTGTCCAGCCACATGGTAAGCAGAGGAAAAGCAAGTCCTCATTAGAAGGGAAAGGGCCACAAGCCTCCATCTACCTTATAGGAGGGGAAAGGAGAGGGACATTGCTGAGGTCTTTAGAGATCGGCGTCGTGGGGGAAAGGGACAATGTCTGGGAGCAGCTAGTGCCTGAACACCTATAAGAGGAAGTCTCCTGCAGCTTGCTCATAGGCCACTGTAGTAAGGTAGGGATGGAGGTTATGCCTTCTTCCAGGGTCACAGTCCTCAGAAGCATGCTGTCACCAGGCGCCACCTTTCAGATTAGCGAATCTGTTTGGCTAGTCTAGGTTTCAAGGAAACTTCCAAGGATGTGCAGCTTCACTGCCAGCAAGAGTTCTGACTGCTAATCAGAGAGATGGCTTGATTGTTGAAGTACTTGCTGTGTGGTGGTTTGAATAGGAATGGCCCCAGAGGTTCATGGGTTTGAATGCCTGGTCACCAGGGAGTGGCACTATTAGGAGGTGTGTCCTTGCTGGAGTAGGTGTAGCCTTGTTAGAGGAAGTGTGTCGCTGGGGATGGACTTGGAGGTTTCAGAAGCACAAACCAGGCACAGTGCGTCTCCCTTCCTGCTGCCTGCCACTCTGGATGTGGCGCTCTCAGCTCCCCTCCAGCACTGTGTCTGCCTACATGCCGCCATGCTCCTTGCCAGGACACTAATGGACTAAATCTCTGAACTGTAAGCCAGCTCCAATTAAGTGTTTTCCTTTATAAGAGTTGCTGTGATCATGGTTTCCCTTCACAGCAGTAGGAACCCTCACTAAGATATAACCATGGCAGTGTGAGGACCAGAGTTTGGACCCCCAAAACCCACATAAATGCCAGGTGGGTATGAGACCTGGGAAGGCCCAGCGAGGGGATTTCCAGAACAAGGTAGCTAAGGAGACTAGCTGCATGGATGAGCTCTGGATCTGACCCTGCCTCAGTTAATAACATGAAAGGGTTATCAAGGATGATTACCAGTGTCAACCTTGGGCCTCCATGTGTACACTACTCACACAAGCAAAACATGTATGTGTACACATGCATACCACACCTGTACACACAAGAAAATGGCAAAAGAATCCTGATTTAATAACTGAAACCCACCCCCACTTGTCTAAAGCGTGGTGGCTTACACATAAGGGAGTGGCTTAAGCCTACTAGCCTCAGGCTTGTCTAGATCCAAGTATGCGCTGACAAGCTGAGCCACAGAGAACGAGGGACTCACCCTTGGCACTTCTGCTAGGGGTGGGTGAGACCATAAAGCGTGAGGGATGAAAGTTATTTTCCTGTTGAAATTCTGTTTCCAAGAGGAAAATAAGCTGAGCAAGAAAAAGCAATAGGTGCCTGCTGCAGCCCTTGCTCGTCATTCACAAAGCTCAAGCTTGCTGGTGGGTATCTTCTGTGGCGAGTAACCTACAGCACACTCTACAGTTAGTTAGGAGCACAGGAGTCAGAGCAGCCCCCCAGGAACCCTCCCCAGACCTACCTGTTCTGACTCAACCTTTCTCATTTGTCTGAAAAGAAGGTATTTGGTAGTGTGAGTTTATTAAAACCTTGTCAGTGAGGACAGTGAGCTATCGCCATCTCTTACCTCTTGTCTGTGACGCAGAATTCATTCAGGAACAGACTTTTCAAGCACATCTAGACAGGAAAGGAGGGCCAGAGGAGCAAAGCCTCAGCCTCTCTTGTGCATTTTCCATGAAATGGGCTGAAATGGCTGTGCAGCCCCCAGTGTTGCACATTACACTCAGTAAAGGCCACAGCCCAAGCACTACACTATGTCAGCCGTTGACAACCACCCAGGGGATGCTCCTTACCCAGGGGCAAATGGGAAGCCAAGAATGTTACCTAGGTATAGGCAATGAAACCAATATGGAAAGAATTAGCCTCACTCTTAAGCTCTGCTCTGTCTTTAAGAAGTTTCTCTCTTGTTGTGTGGCTTGATCTGTCTGTGGGGTCTCTGACCATGGACCAGGATCTATTCCTGGTGCATGAGGTGGCTTTTTAGAGCCCATTTCCTATAGTGGGATGCCTTGCTCAGCCTTGATGCAGTGGGACTTGATGTGCCAGGCTTCATTGACTCCCCATGGGAGGCCTTACCCTTACCCTTTCTGGGGAGTGAATGGGTGAGGGAGAGAGGGGAGGGAACTGTGTGGTTGGTATGCAAAATGAGTAAAAAATAAAAAAGAACCCCCTCCCAAAATATTTCTGTATTTATATGAAACACTAGAAAGGGCTCAGATCTATAAAGCTTCCAGTCATCTCCTTGCTACAGGACCAGTAAAATTACAGTCAGGTTTCAAAGAGTTCTGGGTATTTTCAGAAGCAAGCATAGAAAATATAGCAACACTGTCCTTCTGTCTTGACCCTAAAATACCCTACAAGGACCCAGGTGTCAGGAGCTGGGAGCAGAGTGAAACTAGGCAACAGCACCAAGAATAGGACAGCAAAGTTTGGGTCTTGATGGGGACAGCCACTCAGCACTGAGGTGAGACTGATGAACAGGGATGCACAGTGGAGGGCAGCTAGGAGAGGGCTTCATCCTTCCTGGCTCCATACTTAAGGGCTGACTTCCGAGAGGAGTCAGATGGGTGCGGCATTGCCACCTTAGACTTTAGAGACCCATGCCCATTAAATTCAGTATTCAGTCAGCAACTGTGCTCAGTGAGCAGGAATGAGGGTGTCTCCACCCTCATAGAGCTCATATTGGCATGCCAAGCAGCAAAAGATATGCAGTACTAGGTATACAGATGAGGACTTGTGTTGTGGAGGGGAGACATGGGGGAAAGAGTGGGGCCTGAGGATGTGACCTTTAGAGCAGAGCTGTGGACACATCTCTGTTGCAGAGAGACTCTGGTCCACAAGATCCCCCTTCAAGGCTTGCCTTGCATGCATCTCCACATTTCCAGAGCTACTACTTCCTCAAAGGCAGCATGTGCAAAGACATAGACACAGGCATAACCATAGAATGGGATCAGTCTGAGACACAGGGCACCTCCAAGAAGTTATCGCAACAAGCTTCAAAGACAACCCCTGACTTGAGGGAATGGCAGTGCACAGGAAATGAGCCCAGAGCTCCAGTAAATTGTCTAACTTTGTTAGCTGCTCCATGGCAGAGCCGAGACTAGATCTTGGATCTTCTGGGTTGGAGTATGAGCTACTGCCGTCAATGTAATGTTTGTTGCTTGTGACTGGAAGTGGAGGATTGTGAGGAGGCCAGAGGTGTCACAGAGTTCCAGAAAGCTTTGACTTTGGAGCTTCAGGCCCAAGCTAAAGACACTGGCCTTTGAAGGGTTCTTCTGTTTCCCGTGGGGTTGATGGTGAATTGGTCAGTGACTGTTGTGCAGAACCCCAGTGGCTTCTGCCTTCAGGTCCAAGGTCTGCAATCTCTACAGCAAGGCCGAGGCCCCAGGTGCAGACCTGCAGCTGCACTAGAAGAATGAAAGGGGCTGCCCCTTACCCCATCCCTATCCCACCTGGAGCGCAGGGGAAGGACAGATCTGTGTTGTTTCCCTATACTTCAGGGCAGCAAAGGTTCTGCCCTGAAGTCACAGCAAGTCCCAGTCTTGTCCCTGGCTCTGTCTGGTGACAACTGGCAGCTGACATCTTTGCTTCTGGCTAGAGTTGCATCTTATTAGAAATGGCATCTTTATAATAGATTTCTGCAAGTCATTGTCATCAGGACATGTCCCTTGTTTGTGCCAGTCACTCCTCTGGGGCATTGATTTGCCTATTGCTTTTATTCTAGAACTTCATTCTATATTTTTTTTACTATTAGCATGTCAAGCTCTCTATATAGTACTAATTACTAAGGGACTTTTTTAGTTTTTAAATATTTTTTATCCCATACATATTTACTATTTAGCCAGTAAAGTTTTAATTAGATCGTTGATCTCTTAAAATTGCCAAGGGTCCCATTTGTACTCAGACTTCATACAGTCCAGGTTGGGAGGCCAAAGGTCAACGGCACACAAGCTCTATTGCTTTTGCTTCCCTAGGAGAAGCATGGCAATCATTCCCCCTGGCAACTAAATCTGAAAGTAGCAAGGGGTCACATCCCAGAACAAACTTCAGTGGACTCTAGTGGAGTTGGATGATAATTCATGGTCCATTCAGATGATGGACTCCATACAGCTAGTGATGATTCCAGGGTATCACAAAACTACATGAGGAAGCCTGGCCAGGATGAATTGAGTTTGTTATCCATGCTCTGTAAGCCCCTTCCCACACATACACATCAATACTCAACAGTAGCCCTGAAGTCAGGCTCAGCCATATAGTCTCAGCTCTACCTTCTATATTCTCTACCTAGCACCTGACTGTGCTAGAAATCCTTGTCAGCCAGGCATGGTAGCATATGCCTGAAATGTCAGCACTCCGGAGGCTGTGGCACAATTGCAGATTTGAGGTCAGCCCAGGCTGTACAGTCAGACCCTGTCTCAAAGAAAGGATTTTTTTTTTTAAGTGAACACGGTATTCATGGTGAAACGAAGCCACAGTGCAGTGCTGGTTTTGGAGCAGCTATGCATGTGGACACGTGCCAGCCTGTGGTATAGCTCCTCCCTGTGGCAGGATGGTTGGTAGCCGCTCTCTTCCTTCTCTTTTGCTCAGCTGTGTGGGTTGGAATCCATAAGTGTTCCAAGAACAGACCTTCAGTCAGGGCTGTGGAAGTCAGGGAACGAAGAGGGGAGGGGACTTGCCATTTAAAAGTGCTCTAGAATTGGAGCACTTCCACAGGTGGGAGTTGAGATGGTTGGGGAAGTGCTCAGATGAACATTTATTTTAGTAGGTGAACATGTTTTAACATGCAGTTAAAATCCAAAATATACCTAGCATGTTAGCCATTGGTGATTGGTCACCAGCTGTCATTTCGGACCTGTCCCTCTGCTCTTTGCCAGTCACTCTGCTCCAGTCACTCTGGATTCTCCCCATTGCCCCAGAGTACAGGGTACCCCCAGGACATTTGCATGGGAAGGGTCTCATGGCTACTGAGACAGGACTAGAGGTCTAGCCTTGCATTGGTACTGGTTTGTCTGCAGCTTTTAGCTAATCTTAGCTACTGCTTGCTATGTCAGCCCCTCTCCACACATTATTTACTACTCTGTCATCCATGTCCCCATTTTATAGAAGAGAGACCTCGCCCCAGGAAAGTTGGTAGCTTGCCTGTATCCACACTGCTGGTGTCTGCACATCTTACCAGGACTCAGTATGTGTTTATGGAGTGAGTGCATGCTGTAGTCCAGAGGATTTGAAATTCGGTGGTTCCCAGAAGCTCTTAGCCCTCATCCTTCCCTCCAGTCTTGTATGTTGTACCCTGGGGTCTGATGGGGATATCTTAGTCCTTACTCTTAACAGTCCCTGAATTGGGCAGCCAGGTCAACTCCACTGTCCTCGAGGGAAAGCAAATGCAGTGGCACTGACAGTTGATGGCTGGAGAAATGGTTCATCCAGTAGAGCGCTTGCCACACAAGCATGAAGATCCGCGTTCAGATCCCAAGTACCTGTAAAGGGCCAGGTGCAGTGGTGCATGTCTGATCCCAGTGCTGGGGAGAGGGAAACCCAGAGAGCCTTAGAGCTAGCTGGCCTTAGAGCTAGCCAGCCAAGTAAATTAATTGATAAGCTCCAGGCTCAGTAAGAGACTCGGTCTCAAAAACATAAGATGAAGAATGATAGAGGAAAACATCCATGAGGCCTCTGGCCTCCACATGCACATAAGAGTATATACATGTATGTATACACACCAGAAGACAATTATAGTAGGGACACCCAGCAGAGACAAGACAGAGAGGGGTCTTAGATGGAACAATTTCTTTCTGTGGTACCTAGCTCCGAGTTGTTCTGCTGGTTCCTACCAGCACCTCTAAATTTGGGTGCAGTTTGTGATGTTCCCCACACTGGGTCAGTTTGCTCTCATACACATTCTTCCTAAGAGTCGGCAGAGTCCTTCTATAGTAGAGAAGGTTTGAGCTAGACTCAGGAAAGAATTCTTGATGAATCCATCCCACCTGGAGCATATGTACTGCTCTTATCCATTCAGCATTGATCCCTCCAACACCCAGAGACCTGGCATTTGTGAAAACTACTCTCAGCCCAGCCAGCTGCCACTCCTCTGTCAGCACTGCTCCAGGTAGGCTGGCCCTGCACAGAGTATGAGCCTTCTGGTTGTCATTCCTTCTTATCTCTATGGTTTGAGATTCCTGTTGAGCTTCTACAGAGCTCCTACTAGAAGCAGGCTTCATGAAGGCAGACACTGTGCTTGTTGACTTGCTCTTGAATCCCCAATGTTGATATCTTGTCTGGCACATAGTAGGGACCCAGATAATCCATGAAAGTAACTAAGAAATAAATTCATGGAAGTAAGTACACCGACCTTGGAACTGTCAAGTCAAGAAAATCTTTGTTTTGCAGATGAGTTCATGTTTTCCTCACTCGGGATCTCCCATCATCCTCAGCTCCAGGGCCATCGGAGGCCTGTAGCACAATAGAAAGGCCTCTGGGGATTTTGTCCCTGCTGTCACAAGCTAACTGTGTCCCTATGGACATGGCTCTTATCTCTAAGTCACAGTTCCCCACATGTGGCCTTGGAGTAGAACCATTTCTGTGGCTCAGGCAGAGGGCATCACTTGACACTTGAACTCTGTCATTACAAGGGTTGATTGTCAGTTCACCAGTCATCATGGGCTTCCTGTGCCTCTTTGATCTTCACTCCCATAATGGTGGCATTTAGCATCGTGACCTTGGTATGGCTGCAGCTCCTTCATTGACTCCTTGCACTGAATATGAAGGCAGGAGGCCAGGGAATATCTGCAGGGGACGAGCCCTGTGGAAAAGAGGAAGATGGGCAATAAGAAAAGTAATCACAATGACATTTATCTTGGGACCAGGAAGTAAAACATCTTTGTCAGAGCAATATCTAAACATTCCCCGTTAGTCTTAGTGGCTTGACTAAGACTAAATTCCCCTTTAGTCATGTGGCCAGTCTTAGCTGTAAGAGAGACAAGAAAATATCTCTGTGGGTGAGGACAATGGCTACTGTGTGGCAGCCCACATAGCTAATACATATACCTGTCACTGCCCCTGGAAGACACCAGTTTGTTTTTAACTATTGTCTACATGTTTTCATTATTATCCTTATTTTGACATCTAGTTTGAGTCCCCAAAAGACAGGGAACTGGCCCCATGGGCCTGGCAATGCAGTAGGACCTCACATCAAACCAAACCCCAGTGAATGGTATCAGGAGACCCAGCTGACAGCGCTTTACCCTTCTGCGCCTGTCCCTGTCAGCATGGTCACCGTGTTAAACGTGAAATATCTGTTCCCATTGAAAAGTAATCTATTACAGGTCAGCAAGATGACTCAGCGGGTAAAGGCACCAAAATCCTGGAGAGCTAAGTTAATGCCTGGAATGTACATAAGGTGGAAGGAAGAAACTGCCCCTCTATGTTGTCCTCTGAGCTCCACATGTGCGCTGTGGTACGCGCGTATACACACAAACATAAGAATAATAAATCTTTAAAAAATAAAGCAATCCATTCCTTTAGATACCAATGCACATTTTAAGAATGAGGCAAACAGAAAGAAGACAGTAACAGAACAGTGAATGCTACCACCAGAAGTGGTGGCTGCTCCAGCCTCTCCGCAGCTTCCATGCCCGCTCCCTCAGTATACACCTACAGTTTTATACGTGTGCTGCAGAGGACACCACCATACCATGCCTGGTATTTTCAGTGTTCTAATGAGTTCTGTGGAGCCCATACATGCAAGGGCTTCCTGTTGACTGTTTGATTACACATGTGTTCTATGAGGCCACGATTGTTTCTCACCAAATAGGGAAGTCCATGGCTCCAGAATCTCATTCCCACTGCTCATTGGGTCAGTGAGGCCAACTGTGACTGGACACAATTATCAGTTATCACCGAAACAAACAGGTCCCAGACAAGTGTCCTGTGAAGTCCACCCCTGTTCAGACACCTGAATGTCATTAAGATGGCCAAAATGGGAAGTCAGGGTCACCAACCCTAAGTTCTCCCAAGATATTCAGAACAAGCAGAGTCACCACGCCTGCCCATCTCCCTTGCCCACTGGAGTTCCTCAGCCCTTCCTTTTCTTCTTCCTGGCAGGTGGAGGTCCTCCAGGGCTCACCTCTATGAGTTAATTCTCATGACTGACCAAATACCAGACAAGGCAGTTTTAAAGGAGAAGGCTTATTTTACTTCGTTGACAGCAGTGCAGTTCATCATGGTGAGGAAGGCCTGGCAGAGGAAGTGCCTTGGTCTTTGGTGGCCAACCAGGAAGCAGAGAAAGGGAAATGGAATGGTCAGCTGACTTTCATCTTTTTTTTTCCCTTTTTAATTCATCCAAGACCCTAACTCACGGGATGTTGCCACTTACCTTCAGGGTGTGTCTTCTGCTCAGCTAACCTTTCAGGAAATGCCCTCACAGATACACTCAGAGGTGTGCCTCATTGGTGCCCTCCTCTTAGAACCACCTACATGCCTTATTCTTCTGGAGGACAGCACCAGGACAGCCCCTGTGTGCCAGATGTGCCAGCAATCACAATAGCTGATGCTCTCCTTCCATGCAGCTAGCTGCTCTTTTAGTCCTGACTGCAGCTCAGCGAGAAAAGTTGACAGCCAGCAGTTACGGGAAATTGTTCCAACACAGCTAATGCCTGGCACCACCACCCTTCAGTCTAAATCATTCAAGGGTTGTGGCAGAGAATGGTGAGACATGGCAGGGTAAAGGAACCCTGGGTCCAGTCTAGTGATGGAGCTATGTCCCTGACGCTTATGACAGGTGTTCACAACTCTCCAGAAATTAAGGAAAACCTGTGCTGGTGCATTTGTCACAGTCTCAAGGGGGCCCATAATTCAGAGAAAGGCTGCCTGCCCAGATGATTGTGTGAGGTCCCTTCCTGCTCCCAAGCCTATGATTCTGTGACCATATAAGGCCTCTATGCCCAGCAGTCTTCCTGCAGCTAAAAGCAGCCCCACCCTGGGAGAATCGCTGAGAACAGAGAGAGCCAGGTCTGGGCCTCCTGCAGGATCCCTAAGGTAGCAGAGAGAGTTGGTGTGGGGAGGGCAAGGGTCCACTACTGACTGCCTCTTCCCAGAAATTGGTCACCTGCTGTGGTCAGCGACCCTGTACCATCCCTCTCCCTCCATCACCTACTGAGCAGTGTTGTCCATAGTTGAATAGTCAGCCTTGTCTGGTTCTTCTGGCTTGGTGACCCAGGACATCCTCTCAGAGTCCCTGGGTTTTAGGTGTGCACAGTGAGAAATAACTTGGCTTAAATTTGATGCCCTGGCTCTGCAGGTATAAAAAAAATCTGGTAGATCCCTATCCCAGTGCACACAGGCACACACGTGTGTCTTCACACGTGCAGACTCACCTGTGAGCTCCTTGTGGGATATGTTGTGTGCGTCTGTGTACACGCCGCTCATGTAGTGATATTTCCGCTTTGCTGTCTCTGTGTCTGGAACTGTGGAAAGGGAGAGGAGAGATGGCTGAAGCAAGATAGCAAACAAATACGCTGAGAGGTGATCTCAAATTATCGTTATCAAGTTATAAGACATTTCAATCATGATTTGGATGAGTGATAGAAGTTCAAGTCACATTAGATTATGCACAAAATAAAGAATATTGTGGCTTGAGTCAGTCTTATCAGTAGGGATAGCATTGGAGTCAATTCTGTACATTGTCTTGGCAGTTCTGTCTAAGGCTTCTGCAGTACATGGACTTTCTTCTGCCTTCCCATCCCTAATCTTGCTACCTCTAGGACCCAGGTCTGAGCCATCCATGTGACTAAACTACCCTGGGAGTATACCTCTGAGAACTCTCAGGATCCCCCCTCATTTCCAGGCCCTCAGAACATTAGACAGGTACTGCAGTCCTCATGTGTATATGTGTGCATGTGTTTACAATCTGGGACCTCTGGAACCTGGAGGTGAGGGAAGCTGCCCTGCCTTTCGCCAGCAAGACCTTAGATGCTACTCACCAGCCATATGACCTGGGGAAGTGGCTTGATCTCACTGGGCCTGTCTCCCCAACTGTAAAGAGGAGCTGGTGATTTTTATCAAGCCCGGAGCTTCTTCGAAGATTAGAAGGAATACATCAGGTAAAGCACTTAATATTGGGGGCCAACTCTGAACCACAGGCAGCCCCTGTGCCAGAAACCAAAGAAACTGTATTTGGAGGTTGACTTCAGAATAAGACTGCTATTCCCACTGGCTGCCTTTCCCAGTCTCTTCACTGTAGTCTCTCTTTCTCTTAGGTGTTTTGTTTGGTGTTTTGAAACAGGGTTTCTGGTAGTCAAGGCTGACCTTGAATTCCTGATCCTTCTGCTTCCTCCAGTTGGATTGGCATTACAGCCCTGTTCTACTGTACCTGTCTGATTTCCCAGAACAACTTGCCAATGAGGAGACCAAGACTGGGCAGTTAAGTCATTTACCTGGGTTGTACACAGGTCGTCAGCGGCAGAGGTGGCGCTGGATCAGGCCTGGCTGTCATCAGAGCTACTGCCATGGCTGCTCTGCTCTCTGGAATGATACAAGGAAATAGAAAATAAGGGGCTTTATTTGATATCAAAGATGTCATCCTGAGCTCAGAAAGTGGTGGAAGAGAGAGGCTGCGTGAGAAAATGTCATGGAGAAGCTTTGCCCTCCAGAGCCTGGTGCTGGAGTCGGGATTACGAGCGACACTTTCCCTGCTGTCCCTGCTGTCCATTGTGGACCACAATGCATTATTGTCTAAGCGGGTCACATGACTGTTTAGTCGGGGATGTGATGAAACTTTAGCCCGGAAAGCCCAATTTAAGCTAATATTTGCCTGTGTGACAAGTTATAGGAATAATAGTCATGACTTGAACATTTGCCCCTAATTGCTTCATTTCTCCACTTTTCTTTTGGGTCACACTAGACACAGGCTGATACTTGATAGCATATAATAATTCACATGTTCTGGGAGTGGACCATATGTGGTCAGAAGGACTGGTAGCTTGGAGACTTGGGTTCTGGCCTTAGTTCTGTCATGGATTTGTTGAGAGAGACGAGGCTAGTGACTTACTCTCTCTCAGCCTCAGTTTCTCCTGTCAGACAGATATAATGAAAACCTAGCCTTCCTGCCTCAGTGATGAGTGTAAAGATTAATGTGGCAAATGATAGTTCAGACCCTGTTGGCAAAGACACCCCTTAGCCAGCAGGGAAGTCTTAAAGAAGTGTTCCCCAATGTTTCCCCATGCTACCTCTTTGTCAGAGAAATTTTGATGTGATCCCAGGTGTGTAGTTATATAAAATAAGTAGACAAATGAAACTCTTAATGCCAATAAGTCATTTTAAAAGTTTAAAGTTAAATCATATAATTTGACCATCTGTTAAATAAAACAAATTTGCATATTAATAATATAGACATGTTTATTTATGTTTATTCATAAAGAATTAGATCTTGGCTGTATATGAGACTGCAAGATGTTTGTTTGCTCTGAAATGCCCATGTGTATATCACACGCTTGTTTGAGCATGGGCCACTTTTCCACAAGCACCTTTCTACATGCCCCCATCCTTTGCTTTGCCAGAAGTTTTGTGTGTATTTGTGTGTTATGAGGAGTTTTCAGCCCTTTTCTCTTTTTGCCTCCATTTGAGTAGTCTTTGTTGCTTCGTCTTCAGGTTTGTCAATCTTCTGCATGTCTGATCTGCCTGCCGTTAATTTCACCTAGTACTTTTATTTCAGCTATTGTTCATTTTCTGTACCTTCATTTCTTTCTAAATTATACTCACAATTTCCTTTGATGTCTTGAAAATATGTAAAGTGGCTGTTTTTACAATACCATGTGTGAATTCTGACATCCGTATCACTTCCGCATCTACTTGAGTTAGCTAATGCTTCTCTTGGTTGTGAGCCACATGAGCCACACCTTCCTGCTTGTCTGCAGAGCCAGGGTTTTCCCACTGGAAGGCAGCACCATGCACATTCCTCTGCTGAGCATCTAGATTTTGCCATCCTCTCTGAAAGACTGGTGCCTTTATTCTGTTATTCTTTGGCAGTAGCTAAGTTAGTGTGGGCAGCTGCATTTCTCAGACCTGCTTTCTAGCACTGTCGGGAGGGCCTGGGGAGCCATAAGGCTGTCTTAACCTAGTTGCTGTGGCCTCTAGCATCTCCGCTGAAAGCTCCAGTATCCCCAGGAACTCTACTCTGGCATTTTGGAGGTTAATCTCCTGGTTTGAGGGTGTGCTGGCAAATGTTCAACCTCCGAGCCACTGAAGCTCATTCCTTCTCTGATGCTCTTCTTTGTGAGTTATGGAGTCTCAGCTGTTCAGCCAGAGACCCCCAGGAACCCCACACAGATGCCAAGAGCTCTTTCTCTGCAGTTTTCTCTCGGCTCCAGCTGCCTTGACTTTGGAGGGGTGACCCTGATCTCTGCAACCCATGAGCCCCTGTGGCAGCCTGGCTCCCCCAGCCTGTGCTGTGCTGCCTGGTGCCTGCTGTCCACTGGTGGAGCACACTGTTTTCCTTTGTTCTCCTCACTTCTCTGCCTTAGTGCAGAGAGCTCGTGTTTCCCTGTGGGACTCCCTGGGGTCACAAACCTGTAGTTTTTTTACTATATTCTCCATCAAGAGGACTTTGCAAGAGTACGAAGATGGCTCAGGAGCTAAGAATGGTTTCTCTTCTGGCACTCCGGTTCCAAGGGAGCTGACACTGTCTTCTGGCCTGTGGGGGCAGTAGACATACATGTGGTGCTCTTACACTCTTGCAGGCAAATACTCATAAAATAAAATAAATCTCTTCAAATAAAAAGAAGATTTATAAAATCTTATCACTAATCAAACCCACAAGATGTCAACAGAGTCATTCTGCTCTGCTTCTTGGAGAAACTCAGAATGGAGACCATAGCCAGCACTAACTCTCACTCTGCCTCAGGAGTTACTATCAACTGGTAACTGGAATACTAAATAGTAGTACACCCATGCAAAAGAATATTATTAAAGGAACAGGGTATGCCCACAACACGCTATAACATGGGTATACCTTGAAAAGACTTGCTAAATGAAAGAACCAGCCACAAACACACAAATGTATCATATAATTTCATTTATATAGACAACCCAAACTAGGCAAATTTATAGAAACAGCATAGTTTAGTGATGGTTTAGGAATGCAGTGGGCATGCAAAGTGATTGGTAATGGGTACAGGGCTACTTTTGTGAAGGGAAAAATAACCATTCTACAGTTAGAATGTAGTTATGGTTGTCCAGTCTTGTGAATTTGCTAAAATAAATATTGAGCTCCATGGTTTAGGCAAGCAGACTGTGTAGTATATGAAATTAATCTCAATAAAGCTGTTTTCAAGATATTTGTCTGTGGTGTTCTCCATGACAGAAAGAAGGTAATGAAGGCACATACAGGGGCCTTGGTGAAGTAGAAGGAAAGCTCAGCTCTCATGCTAAATCCTGTGTGTGTTACGTGTGTTATTAATTCCTATTCTGGAAATGTGGCCTTAAAATGGTTCACACCGTCTATCAAAGCACAAATATCCTCCAATGTTGTCCTTAAAACTTGTCTTCTTTTTCTTCTATTTATGCTTATTCTTGCCATTTGGATGTGATTTCCTCTTTCCAGGATTCTTGCTAGCTATGAGCTTGTGTCATATACTGCCAGAAGGTGTCACACGGCCTCTGATCTGTCCCCTGTGTGGACTCTGTCAACAGAACAGGGTGACTCTGGCTAATACCAGCTGTGGAAGAGTAGGGACATGCCCTCTGCTGGTGTTTCTTCTGATGGTATCTTACATGTGCCTGGACTAGGGTAATTGTTCATTTAAGCCAGGCATTCTTGACTAAGGTTTCTGTCCCACCCGGTCCTACAGCCTTTCAGCCCCAAAGACATACAGAGGTCCACATTAATCATAAACTGATTGGCCTATTAGCTCAGGCTTCTTATTAACTCTTATATTAGCCCATAATTCTTGTCTGTGTTAGCCACATGTCTTGCTTCCTCTGTGTCTGGATGATGACTGCAGAGTGAGCTTTCCTCTTCCCAGAATTCTCCTGTTCTCAAGGCCCCACCTCTACTTCCTGCCTGGTGGCCCTGCCTATACTTTCCACCTGGCTACTGGCCAATCAGCATTTTATTAAACAAGTACAAGAAACAAATCTTTACAGAGTAAAACCATTGTCCCGCAGCAAGGCATCGCCTTACTGTAAATGGAGACTGCATTTTAATTTCCCAGCCACCCAGACCCGTATAATCACACAAAAACTATATTAATTACAGCACTGTTTGGCCGATGACTCAGGCATATTCCTAGCAAGCTCTTATATCTTAAATTAACCCATTCCCACTAATCTGTGTATCACCACAAGGCTGTGGCTTACCAGTAAGGGTCTGGCATCCTTCTCCTTTGGCAGCTACATGGCATCTCCCTGACTCCACCTTCTTTCTCCCTGCATTCAGTTTAGTTTTCCTGCCATAGGCCAAAGTAGCTTCTTTATTAACCAATGGTAAGAAAACATATTCACAGCATACTAAGGGGAATCCCACATCACCCTACCTTCATTAAAAGAACTGTGAGTGATCTGTGGGTATGGCTGCCAGCTCCTCTTGGAAGACAGTCCTCACCTAGCAGTACACTGTAGCTGGGTTGGTCCCCACCAATGGAGAGCGTGGAGCTTGACTGACAGATTGAGATTGTATCTTTTATTTGCTGAATTCTTGCAGGAATCTTGAGTAGTACTCTCTGAGTGCATATAAGTCAGCAGCAGCAGCAAGCGCATGCTGAGTGGTTGTGCTCACTGCTCCCGTTGCAGTGTTCTCAGCTGGCTTCAGCCCCCACCCCCACCCCGTTCCTTTCCCTGGATACTGAATTGAAGGCTATAATGTTTTCAGTGGTTTATATCTCAGGTTATTATTGTCCAGTAGCTCAAATAAGTGGGGTTTTTGCTTCTTTTTGATTTCTAAATTATACAGCCCCGATAGGGCAACTCCAGCATCCCCACAGGACTTGGTTCTCCCAGTTTTCCCCTGGGAAGCGGGGCTTGCCCTGTGTTGTCCATGTGACTGAGGACACTGTTCACCAGGTGTGATTTGTGGTTTTCCTCCAGGATCATCCATGAAGATGGCTTCTCTGGAGAAGACGTAAAGCAGTACAAGCCTGTTGTCTACAGCAACACCATCCAGTCTCTGGCAGCCATTGTCCGGGCCATGGATACTTTGGGCGTGGAGTATGGTGATAAGGAGAGAAAGGTAAGCAAGTCTCTGCAGCCATAGGCACAGGGAAGAAGCCTTTGTGGTTCTCCCTCCTCCCGACAGTGCCAGCTGGGACCGGGAGAGCTTGTCCTCTGTGTGTGGGTCGGGGGGCGGGGTGGGAAGGTAGGCAGTAGTCACCATCCTAAGCCATTTTCCCAATCCCTGGCAAATTCAGGGGCTTCTCCATTTCTCTCCAGAAAGTCATCAACAAACAAAAGTGCCCTCCCCTCAAAAAATCCCTGATCTGTTCTGTAGATGACGAAGAGGAGAGAATGTTTTCAGTTGAACCAGCACAGCCTGATTCAACACCTGCCCTGAACAATGAACTTGATAGCAGAATAGTTATTGAACAAAGCCCCCTTCGCTAGGTGCCATCTTCCTACTGAGGAGAGCTGTCCTTACCTTGTAGGAGGGAAGCAGCCATTTGGATTGCCCCTCATTCCTCACACCAGAGGTGTGCTTCTGCCTCTCCTGGGAGCTGTGAGGCCCTCCTTCCTGCAGAGTCGGCATTCTGACTCGAGGACTGTTTCCTTAGAAGCGTGTGAAGGGCTCTTGTTTGCAGATGTTTGCACCCACTGCACGGCTGAACCACAACCGCTGTGGAAAAGCTTAATGAAAGGAGGGAGGGAGGGAAGGAGGTGTGAAAACAACCTGAAAATTCTGCCCAAAAACTAGACTTGGTCCCCACCCACAGACCAAGGGGAGCAGCTAGAGACCTCAGCACAGTGGGGCCACATTGGACCCTCTGAGTGTCTGTGATGACGTCACTGTCTGATACACGTTTCCTGCCTCACAGATGAAAGCTGTCCTAGCCTTCTCAGGGTCTGACAAATTATCTCTGACAGATAACTTTACATGTAAAATTTAGTATGTTATGCACAAATCCTAATTTCATGGGGCAGAGTCACCTCAGCTAACGTTGACACTTCCACCCAGAGTAATGGGTGGCTGACAGGGTGGCTGCCTAGGGTGGGCAGCAGAGACCCGACAGACCTCCCCCTTTCTCTGTCTGCCCTCCCCAGAGGCAGGCCAGGAAGCTGACAGGGTATTGCATGTTCTTCTCTAGCAGGAGAGCACGGGCACATGGAGAGCAGAAGGGGA
The DNA here is from genome assembly GCF_903992535.2 of Arvicola amphibius. Classification (NCBI taxonomy): domain Eukaryota; kingdom Metazoa; phylum Chordata; class Mammalia; order Rodentia; family Cricetidae; genus Arvicola; species Arvicola amphibius. The sequence goes on along the minus strand of NC_052061.1, from coordinate 5,868,771 downwards.
ACAGGGGTGCCTCTGGTTTTTCAGTCATGTTCCAGACAGCATTCTCCATGCCAAGGAACAGTGCTCAGAGAAAGTGATGATCAGAAAGAACTGTTGGGGCCGCGGGGAACTGGAGCACAGCGAGGAGATGAATGCGGTGTTGCACTCATCTTCACGGACAGCAAAGGCAGCGTGGAAGGAGTCGTCGCCTGCTGAGCCCCTGCTCCCTCCTGTGTTTATTCTATCAGAACATAGTAGGTCATCAAAAATCATCCCTTGAATAGAATTATATTCTGACTTTCCCCATTCTAAGGAAAAGGCAGTGCCTGGAATTTTGTGATGCAATGGCCAGATGTACACTACCCGTGTGTCCTCGTGTGAAGTGCCGCAGAGGTTCAGTGGCTTGATGATGAAGGTTGAGGAGCTGGTCATCTTAGGAAGATGGGACTTGAGCATGGCCCTTCTGTTACCTGTGGTCAAGGCTGGGTAGGTTTCAAAGATGGAGGGACCAGATTGAGAACGTCACTTGATGTTCCCCGGTTCCCAGCACTGTCAGAGAAAGAATTCAGAGATAGGTGGACAAAGAGAGCAACTGGAAGAACAGTTATTGCAGGACTCAGGGTGTGAATGCAGGCCTCTTAATAAGTCATGCTGTCCTGTCGAGTTTTGGATTGCTCTGCTTATGGTGAATCTTAATGGAGGGAAGAATTGTTCTTGAAATGAATGGCAGGGTTATGGGCAGAGAATGGGGTGGGATTTCCCAGTCAGTTTTCTCCTGGTTATGTCCTTATTTGGGGCTTTCCATATGTGGCATGGTGGCACCTGCATATTAGGAATAGGCAATTTTATGACGTTAATGATATGGAGATGCCATCTTAATGAGGCAAAGAACATTTAGTGGTCCTCTTGATCAGCCATAGTATCCCCGGTGGTCTTGGGTGGTCATGTGATATCCTGTTATAGTACAGCTGCCTCAGTTTCTAGTTTGCCTTTTTCCCCTATATCTATCTAGGTGACCTCATTTTCTTGAGATAGTCAAAGGAATCTCCTTAGGGGAAGGAAAGACTACAGTGATTGATGTCTAGGTATAGTTTGAAAGGTCCCCATTTGTGGCAGAGGGGCATGGCTGAAGCAGCCAACCAGTGTAGGTAAGTCAGATTTGGTAAGCCTGGAAGGTAGCCAATGAGTTCTGACAGGAAGCAACCGTGGATAGATGTGTTAGAAAGGGATGGGGTAAAGTGAAATTTTAGACACTCCTGATGGCTGCCTTAGGATGGCCTCATCGAAGAGAGGCTAAAGTGGGGAACAGATCTGGAGTCTGTGACAGTAGAGATGTGGGGTCAGGTGAGCAATCTGAAATGCAGGAGCACGGGGAGGAATAGTGACAAGAAGAATGGATGGCTTTGGTGATGCATTGACATCGGGCAAAAACAAGGACTGAGAGCTGAAGGCTTGTGTGACCAGCTTGGAGCCGGATCAGCCTGAGGCAGAGAAATAAAAGGCTGTCTGGTAGTCTGCTTTTAGGACTAAGAGCCTTAACAGGTAGATGGAGGGAGTCAGGCATAGGAGCTGCAGGAGTGGAGGCTTCTGCATCTTATCTTCTAGGATCTGTGTTAAGTAATGTGCCCTGTTAGTTAAGAAATACTGTTTGATGTTTAACCCTAACAGTCACCTTGCATTGGTTGCTACTGCTGTCGTTTTGTTAGTGGGGAGAGCAGCCGCAGAGTGATGCACCCACAGTCCTTCCACTCCAAGTGTGTACGGGGACATGGAGACAAACTTGCCTAAGAAAACTACAGTCCACAGCAAAGGCTCATATAAACAGACAGGCTCGGGCCAACCAGGCAAGAGTACTCCTAAACTAGGAATGGTACCCACCTGTAATCCCAGCACTGGGGAAGCCGAAGCAGGTGCATAGTTATCTGAGACTTCCCAGGGCAACAGCAAGATCCTGTCCAATCTTCTTAATCAGTAAAAGAATTTGAAAAGGGAACCAAAGAAGCGGCACCTGCTGCAGTTCTCTGGTTTCCTTCTCTGTATTCCTGGTGTCTGCTTTAGCCCCACACCCCTGAGTTCACCCTGCACTCTTGCCTGGTGCTCCAGAGACCATCTTCTCTACCCCTAGCCACAGGCTACCTTTGTCTGTCCCTCCTGTATTTCCCATGGCTTCCCTCCCTCTGCTGCCTCTACCCTCGCTGTCTACCTGTAAGGGACTCCGTCTCTGCCATCTCCCTCTCGCCATGTCTTTTCTTTCTCTGCGCCCCTCCATTCCTTTCCTTTCCCCCCACCCCTTCGTCACCCATTACCCTGGAACAAATTGCCTTCACCTTTCCAGCTGAAATTCCCCAACTCCCTTCCCCCAACCTCAGCCCTGGGCTGGCCTGTGCTCACTGTGAAAGAGAGGACTGACGAGAGGACAGTGGCCGAGTTTGAAGACTCCTTAACAAGACAGTGGAGAAGTAGTCTTTGAATGATCCATGTTAATAAGTTTTACCACACCCATGCATGCGTGTGTGTAAACAGATATAAAATATATGATTTACATATATAAAATATAAACTAATGGAACAGTAGACAGCAGAAGCTGAGGAAGGACCGTGCGGAAGACTCAGAGGCTAGGTCTCCCTCTGCCTCCTGTCCCTGCCCTACCCTCTACCAGTCCTAGAGCCAGAGCCGCTTCCCAGGCCTGTCATAAACTTCTCTTTCTGTGTGAAGGATCCTTACAAAGAAATTCTCTGAACTACCTTGTCTGATAGTGTGTGGCCCTGGGACCTTCATTTCAATGGCCAAAGAGCCCAAACAGGTCTTGCAGAGTTCCCCTCTTATTCACAAGTGCAGAAGGCACAGCCTCTGTCCAACCACATTTCTACACAGCCATCGGCTTCATTGAGCCTCTATATGAAAAGACATGTTTTCCCCACACCTCTCAGCCCTGAGTGCTTCTGACACTCCTCTGTCACCTAGAACTGTGATTAAATCTCTCCTGTTTCCTTGCTCATCGGCTTAGCCTTTCTCGCCTGTGCAAGAACAAAGAACGCCTTGAACTTGTGAGCCTTGGCTAGTAAGCCTGCTATCAGCTTCTTTTTTAAAAAAATATTTACGCACATGCTGAATTCTCTTAATTATAAACTGCTGGAGAAGAGAATACACATCTAACATGTGCCTGACACTAGAAAGTGATGGAGGTTGGATTCAGATGCCACCTCTGCTGTTGGAGGAGGGTCGCTTGTTGGTTCCCAGCCGCCAGCTAGCTTAGATGAGAAATAATCACACAGAAACTGTATTAATTAAATTGTTGATTGGCCCATTAGCTCTAGCTTCTTATTGGCTAACTTATATTAATTTAACCCATTTCTATTAATCTGTGTATCGCCAAATGGCTTTGGCTTGCTGGGTAAAGTTTCCAGCGTCTGTCTGGGGGGGGAGGGGCTCCATGACTTCTCCCTGACTCCGCCCTTCTTTCTTCCAGCATTCAGCCTAGCTTTCCCTGCCTACCTAAGCACCACGTGGCAGTGGCTTACGGACAAAGGGTGTGGGCCAGGCTCAGAGATGAAGGACATTTCTATAGGAGTCCAAACTGAGCAGGACTCCTGCATATTTGAAGAAGTCACATTTGAGTGCTTGCCCTTGATAACTGTGGTGTCCATGTTCTGAGATGCAAGAGACCTCAGCTGCAGTGGCAGCCCCTTCTCCTGAGTTAGTCATTCCTAGATTTCAGTAGGCAAGTTGGGGTGCATTTGGCTTCAAGCGAACATAACCACACGTGCAGTGGCCTAAGCCATGGGGATAGGCACTGTTTGCTGGAAAGGGGTCCCAAGAGTTACCACTCCCAGGGCTCTTCTCTGGGTGCTCTTGGTTCAAAGGAAGAGAATATCACACACTTACAAGGAGTCTAGAGGCAGAAAGGAGTGGGACAACGTTGGGCTTCTCTTTACTCCACAATTGACACTCCAGCAGGACCTACTAGAGGAAAGAAGTTTTGAAGATAGAGCCAGCAGGTAACCCTGAAGTTAGGAATTAAATAAAAACAACAAAGATGTGCTAAGTCAGCAGGAGACCTCATTCAAAGGTCAGGAATGATGATGGATCATCATCATGGATCATCATCATGATGATGGGACCAGATTTCTTCATTCCTTGCCTCTGTTTTCCCACATCAGCTCAGAAGCTAGAATATTGTCCCAAGAGGTATCACAGGTGAAAAACCAGCTGGGTGGCAGGTGAATCTTGGTGCACAAGCCTGATGGCAGGAGTGTCCAGGCAAGACTTTTCTCCAGATGAGCAAGTAGGGTCAGATGTCCACAGCACAGCCGTGGTAGCCTTGTCCCACCCTTCTCCAGCATGCTAGGTTTGCTCAGCCGGGTGATCGATCCCTACCCATCACTTGCCTTGAGTGTTTGGGGTCCCATGTCCCATCACTGCCACAGGAGGACCTCATCTTTGGAGAGGGAATATCCTGGGTACCTCCTTTGGGCTCAGAATGGGCTTTAAATTGATAAGCTTCCAAAAGGCCCCACTGTCTTAGAAGACAGTGTGCCCTGTCTAGCCAGGGCAGATTTTGGAATATTGAGAAATTGAGAACACCAAAAACAAGGCCACAGAATGTTGATGTATTTTAAGTACATATGCTTGAGATCTACCACAAACGTAATAGGATAGGGTTATGTTCCCTACAAAATAAGTATAGAATTTACCAACTTATTAACTTACAGGGGCAGTGTTGGCTACATGGTCCTATCATGGGACACAGGCTGGAGCTTGTGGTGAGCACTGTAACAGTTCACCCCAAGAGGTCTCTCTGGGGCTATATCTCATGCCTTATTTGATCCTTGCACAGTATTGGCCCATGCTCCTTTGTAAATAGAGGAGCCTGTTGAACTAGTAAAGTGCATTTTGTGTTGTTGAATTATGTGAATGAAGACATGAGTCATAGGTTCATAAAGACAGATAGCACAGGCAGTATCTGTCCCACCTAACCCAGTGTGGAGATCCCACTAAGTGTATGTAAGGGATTTGCAGTGTCTCACCTGGGGTAGAATTATGTACTCAGTTTTCTGTTACTCTAATAAAGTCCCCAATGAAATTCATTTTCAAGAAAAAAGGTTGATTTTGGCTCACAGATTTGGAGCACCCAGGCCAAGATCAGGTAGACTTTGGTCTGCTAATGGGTGTGCCATGTTAAAGGTGAGTGATATGTGGTAAAGAAAACTCGCATCGTGTACCAGAGAACAAGAGGAACAAAAAGGTCTGGGCGTGGTGGCACACCTCTTTAACTTCAGCACTCAGGAGGCAGAGGCGGGAGGATCTCTGCGAGTTCCAGGACAGCAAGAGCTACATAATGAGGCCCTGTCATAAAAGGGGGCCAGAGGCTGGAGAGATGGCTTAGGGGTTAAGAGCAATTTCTACTCTTTCAGAGGACTCAGGTTCAATTCCTAATGTCCACATTCCTAAACTCACCACCTTCTGTAACTCCAGTTCCAGGAGAGCCAATGCCTTCTTCTGTCCTCTTCGGACACAAGGCAACATAGTATACAAACATATGTGCAGGTGAAAACCCATACACATAAAATAAATAACATACATGCAGGTAAATCATACACATAAAATAAATAACATACATGCAGGTAAATCATACACATAAAATAAATAACATACATGCAGGTAAGCCATACACATAAAATAAATAACTTCTTAAAAGAAGACAAAGAAGGAACTAGGGTCAATTCAAGGGCATCTCTCCAGTGACCTAAGGATCCCTACAGGGCCTTACCTCCTCTCAGGAGTGCCATCCAGGAAAGCATGGACCCTAGGCAACACCTTCCTGGAGGCTAGAAGCAGTGTCCACCTCACGTTCAACACCCATAGCCACTATGTGTTCACCTATGCCTTCTTCCTTAGCACCTCCCCTCTGTATCAGCTGAGCCAGCAGTGGTCTGCCATGACTCCCAGAAACCTCTCGTGGTAAGTTAGGAAGCTCTGGTTGCGAGTGATTAAGACACAATTAAACTGGCTTATTTAAACAAAAAGCCGCCCTCTGGAAAGCTGGAACGTAGCTCGTTGGAAGAGTGCTCTCCCTCATAGTCACAAAGTCCTGGGTTCGATCCTCAGAACCAGAAATAGAAGACAGGAATGGCAGTCAGCTGGCTGATGGTTAGGCAGTCCCGCAGCAGTACTATAGGTGAGGCTCCTTTCACCTGGCGTCCCTGACTCCACAGCAGGGCTTCCCCACCAGTAGGGAAACTGGCTGCAGCAGCTGTCCTAAGCCCGAGCACAAGGGCCATCTCTCCCCTGAGTACTACACAAGACCTGGGATCTCTGCCATCTTATCGGCCTATTTAGTCCCGAGGCCTGGCACTGAATCAACTACCAGGACCAAGGGATAAGACTCTGATTGGCTGAGGGTTCCTAGGATAAGAGTGGATTTTCCATAGGAAAACCAGGAAGTCACAATAAAAGAGAAGTGGATGCTGAGGAGGCCATCTTAAGCCACAGTGAGTCTTTCCTTGACTTGGGCCCTGACAGCTGTGTCTCCTGGAGAGGGGTCATGTGGTAATGGAAGGCCAGCCAGGCTCCTTCGAGTATGTACATGATAACCAAGCTGGCCTGGAGCCAGTATTTCTGTTCTCATAGTGGACAGCCAGGGCCCTCCAGGAGCCCAAGTGACAGACAACATGGATACTCACTCAGGTCACCTCCCACTCTGCGGCCTCACCTTCCTTCTCGCTCAGGCTGTTGAAGGGGCAAGGTAAGGTTGGAGATAAAGGGGGAGACAGGCAGTTGGCAAGAGATTGGGATCCTTCCCAACCTGTCTGAGACTGCAGGGACTGCCACGCGAGCTTCATTGTGGTTCTGCTGGGAGAGGTGCAGTCATCCAGCAAGGCTGGAGCCAGGCTCCCAAACTAGACTGGCTGGGAGTTCTGTCCCTGCCACGTGCTGCCTTTGTACTTCAGGCTCACCGCTAGCTGGGCTTCTCATTGAAAACCAGAACTGATCATGGCAACTACTCACGGGATTGTCCAGCTAACATGAATTACCACCAGGTGAATCGGAAATCTAAGAGCTCTGTAAAGGCCACGTGTATAGTGGCCAGCCAGGTCCAAAAGCCCAAGTGTCATAGTTGCTCAAAACCAGACAGAAAGACAGTATCCAAGGGCCGCTGAGCTACCACAGGGAAAATAATCATGCCATCTCTTCAGGGAAGCCAGAAAATGCGGAGCCCGAACGCTTGCCCCTTTCTTCACTTTACAAGGAGGAGCGTAGGGGCCTTCTTCTTCCTCAGTGAGGCCTGGGACAGAAGCCCAAAGACATGGACACAAGAAGGGAAGGAAAGATTCAGAAAGGAGGAGAACAGCAAACAAGGCTGCATGACTGCAATGTGGAAAACACTGGGTTAGAGTCACCCTGTCAGGTATCTCAGCCTGGAAGGTCCTGGCCCAAAGCAAACACTCCTGAAATGGCAGCTGCTTTATTTCTAGGAATGCCATTCCCCACCCCACCCCAACTGAAAACATCTCCCTCTCACCTGACAGCATCAACTCATTCATTAATCCATTCATTCACTCATTAATTTGAGACATATTTACTATGTCCTGCTATACAACAACAGGATTTTAAGCACTGGACACAGTGGTGAACCAAGATCAAACAGGCCTCTGGGCCCCCAACTCAGCTGGTAAGCAGAAGCACGCACGCACGCACACACACACATGCACACACACACACGCACGCACACACACAAACACACCAGAGTTCTAGGGAGGTGAATGGGGCCTTGCCTGATCTCTGAAGAGGACAAGCTATCTGATAAAAAGAAGGAGGTAAAGCTATAGTAAAAGACATGAGAGGGGAGAGGAGGGAGGAAGAAAGAGTCGGGGAGGTGGAACAGCATGTGCAAAGGCTATAAAAACAGGGGATCCTGACCCAGTATGAGAGTCTAAAAGAAGCCCAGTGTCCATGGCACCCAAGAGTCAAGAATGGCAAGAACAGAGGGTAAGGCGGCAGGAGGAGGTGGGGCAGCTATGGAAGAAGAAGCTCCTAGGCATGCAGGCGTGTGGCTTTGGTTCTGGCGCAGCCACTGCAGGCTGTAAGCAACCTCGGTTCGCTCAGGAGGATTACCACGGATGGGGAAAAGTTCACAGAGCAGCTGATCAGTGACAACAGGAAAGGGCTATGAGACCCCTACATCCTGGAGAGGAGTGCTGTCAGGCCAGAGAATTGGCCTTGTTCTGGGTCTGCCTGTAGCTTGCCTGACATGGTACCCCTCCTGGTTTCCCATGGTGTAGCCTGCAGATGTCTGTCAGGGAGCAGGAGACCCTATTGGCCCAGGCTTGACCTCCCTGCATCTCAGAAGAAACCACTGCCAGTTTATGCAACCAAAATGCCGCTACCTCCTATCTTCAGTGCCAGCTGGACTCAGCCCCACCCCTAGCCTCAGTTCCCTCATCTGTAAGTCAGGGATAGATTATGTACCCGTCATAAATAATCAAAGCCAGTTCTTGTCCAGGAAATGCTACAGTAACACACTCCACCACTGGTGCCCACAGACCCTTTCTGGCCCATGTGCTAGCAATCCCACCTCCTCTTCTTCCTCCTTTCTTCTGCAGCCTAGAAGCAGCCACGGCTTCCTGAGGACACGAGGACTAGGATCCTTTACACAGACAAACTCCCTTCCCCCAAGATCTCTGGCCTGAGGTCCCCAGGGCAGAGTCCTGAAATAGCTCAGTGCTCAGTTCTGTGGGACCCTGTTGTTTCTCCTGCCTTCTGCCTTCCTTCCTGCCGTACTTCCCATCATAGCCCCTACTTGCTACCCAGAGCCCAGACCAGCTGGTTCCCCTGTTGACAACTGACCAAAGAATAGAAAGATGTTTCCCCTGGCGCAGGGTGGCTGTCAGGGAGCAGTAGACCTACAGGTCAAGGCTCTTACTAGGGGCTCAGTCCCTGTTTTCAGTCTGTGCTTGTGAACCTAAGTCAGTGGTTGTCAACCTGTAGGTCATGACCCGCAGGTTCATGACTTCACAGAGATCACCTAAGACCATCGGAAAGCACAAATATTTACATTACAGTTCATAACAGTAACAAAATTACAGTTATGAAGTATCAGTGAAAATAATTTTGTGGTTAGGGGGTCACCATAACATGAGGAACTGCATTAAAGGGTCACAGCATTAGGAAGGTTGAGCACCACTGACCTAAATGATGATGTCCTTGACTCTTCCCTGTGGAACCAAGTCCACGCATTTTACTCTGCAGCGAGACTGCGGACTGTCTGAGGTCACAGGATAGCGTTTCTTCTTGTGGATAACCACAGGGCACAACCTTTGCAGTCAGACAGGACCAAGGGTGCAAGGGGCTCACGACCCCAGACAGGTTCTTCATCTGGAAGATGTAAATAATATCAGTGTTTCTCAGGCAGGATATCAGCTCATCTGCCATAACAAAGATGCCCAAATCACAGCAACATATGCAAAGTAGCCTTTTTCTTATTTGCAGGGAGAAACCTTCTTTTTGCTGCTCTGTCACACACAGGGTTTCTACCCTCATTGTGATCTGAAGCCACACTAACTCCTCCTACTAACCAGCAGCCACAGAGGCAGGAAGATGACCATGGGAGTCCATAGTTTGCCACAGGGCTAGCTAGTACCTCAGTGGCTTCACAAGAGAGCTAGTCCTTAGCCACTCGACCTCAGAGACTCCGCACTCCTCCCGCCTGCTCAGAGGAGGTTCAGCAGCTACATAACTCTTCCCTTGATAGGTCGTCTCCAACTGTGGCAATCCCAAGTATAACACGTTGCTGTGGGTCTGTGGTCCTTTGCTGAGTCAGGCTTTCTCCATCATGAGTGCATCTCACCTCTCAGGGAGCCAGTTGCTACAGAGACTGCATCTGTTTGTGGGAACTACAGCATACATTCCCCGTGTTAAAGCACCCAGAATTCCATAGCAAGGAGGCTGTTGACTTACTGCATCATGTTCCACACACTTTCTTGTGTTCTGAGTAACCCTCATAATCTGGTCCCTCCTTTCATACCAGGGAACACAGGAGGCACAGTATAAAGAGATTCACTCAAATTAGTAATGTCAGTTGACAGCAAAGCTGGGATGAAAACCAGGTGCCTAGATCTGGCCCAGAGATTTCCTGCATGTGAGCCTCTCCCCAACTGTAATGGGGAGCAAGAGTCACACTCCCACACTACCATCCACCTGCTCCATGGCCTTGGTATCCAAGCATCCTTCCAAGACCTTGGCGACTGCTTATCTTGCTGTTTCCTTTATGCCATGGCATAAAACCATAGTGGGACTGATCAGCCTGTGGTTAAGAAGCCCAGGTTTAGCCACAGTCTCTCCTACCATCCTTCAGTGTAGCTGGTAGCTACATAAGGCTCGGGGGCCCCCCTTGCACTCAGTTTGCCTCCAAGAATAGCAGAAAGGAGCAGTCCTGGACAGTCATGTGCCATATAGTAATTCAGTCATGCCCTCTCTTTTGCCCCCATGATGCACTGCATTTCTTGACGGGACCATGAGTGGTATGTCAGCTCTGTTAGCATCCTCATTTACAGATGACAGTCTGTAGTTCAGAAATGCTGATCAAAGGGCATTCTAATAGTCAGTGATCAAACCCAGGCACCGTGCTCACTATTAGTGAGGAAGTGAGTCCAGGTCATCCATACCCCACCAAAGACCCGCAGTCTTAGACCAGGTCTGGGCTGTGCCCCTCACATCCAAGAATCATTAAATACTGAAAAATGAGGAAAAGGCCAGTGCCATAGCAACTCAAATGTCGACAGTGCCCTGGTCATAGCTAGCTACTGACAGATAAGGCCAAGGTGACTATAGAGCAACAGAGCTCAGCTCCCCCACCCCATCTCCATACCTAGGAGATTGCCCAAGTGTCTCCATCTTGGCCATGCAAGGACCAAGAAGCTTGGCCCTGGGTCCACGGCCTTACATCCAGAAGCTTCCAAGTAATCTTGGAGGAAGAGGACCAATCCCAACTTCTGGTGCCTGCTTTCTTGAGGATAAGTATGTGTTAGGGAGTGGGTAAGGAATTGGAAAACCATCCTTATCTCTCAAACCTCGAGCCCTGGTCCTGAGAGCAACCGGAATAGAAGGTGGCATCCTCTTCATGCAATTTCTTTCTTCTTTCTTTTTAAAGACAGAGTTTCATAGTGTACCCTCAGATGACCTCAAATTTAACAATGCTTCTGCCTCAGCCTCCTGAGTTCTGTAGGTTACTGGCGTGCAACACCATGCAGGCCTCAGTGTGACTTTCTGGTGTCTTGTCAGGAGGATCAAGAGCACAGGTTGCCTAGGACCCCAAAATAATCAGAAGACAAAGCCCTGAGCTCTTGGACTGGTATAGTCCATCCAGGCCCGAGGTTCTCCACCCTTGAACTTAGTGGACATTAGTGGACAAAAGAAGAACATTGACCCTTCACAGAAAAGCAGAGCCCAGCTCTGCCCCCACTGCCTGCTCAACTATAGACATGTCCCTTGCCCTGCAGCCTCTTGGTTTTTTTCATCTGTTAAAACTCAAGAACCAGAGTTAAGGTTGCCCACCCCCACAGCAGTGACAGAAATCCTGAAAAGCTCTGTCAGTTCTCCCAGAAGAACTCAGTAACTAAGTTTAGGTGGTAGCTAAGCACATAGCCCTTCCTTTGTGTCCAAAGGGGAAAGAAAACACAAGCTCCAAATGCAGAGCACATGGCAAACTGAAGACAACGTTCTCCCAGCAGAAGAGCCAGTCTTCCCTACAGTGCGACTAGCCAGGAAAGGAGCCCCTCTGAGCACCTATGTGTGCGGCGCTGTGGCACCAGAAAAGGGCCAATAGGAGATGCCATCCACGCCCAGTGGGAGCACTCTGTGAATGCTGTCAGGAAGTTGAAAATCAGCTCTTCCTCTGAGGATTTGACCACTTACTTAGTTTATGTCATGTCATAAATGAACAATAGATAAAAAGAATGTAGTCGTCTTGCTAAGTACTAAAGTGTAGAATCCTGAGACTCAAAGAGGACAGAACTTGGTTGGACAAGAGGCTTCTAAGGAGAGAGGCTGAGGGGAAGGTTTGCGTTGGGAATGAGACTGTCTTGTACTGTGGTACAGACAACAGCCCTGTGGTCATGTCTGGTCCGGGTGCTGGCTCCTCAGGTAGGAAGCTCTGTCCACATTTGCCAGTAGCTTACGAAGGTAAATGTTCATAAATTTCTTTTACAGAAGACCAACTTTCAGAGCCATCCAGAATCTCTGTTGGCTCTCAATACCTGCTTAGAGCATGCCAAAGAATATGCTCAGGATGTGTCTCCTACCCTTCTACACATAAGCCACCAACACACAAGTTCAAGCTACTAAGTCAAGCAACTGAAGTCGAGTGCTGCAGTTCCTGTCTGTGTCAAGGGCAGCCATGTCTTGGGGATACAGGCAGAAAAGAAGGGCCATCCAAGCTGTCAGTTGCAGTCTGATCAGCCACACAACTGCCTGAGTGACTGACAGCTGGAGGTGGCTTTCAAGAACTCTACTTGGTCAGTGAGATGGCTGAGCATGTGGAAAAGGCGGAGAGTGACAAGACCAGGAGCCTTTGGGCAAGTGGGTGAGGGCACTGTCACAAACAGTTTGCACATAGTTTATTGGTTAGCCCACACCTCCAATGACAAGCACATGAACAAGTGTTCCATGGCACCATGCGGGCATATGAAGCTCACCAAGTGGAGACGAGAGGGTCCTATCAGACATCTCTCCTCTAGTCAGGCTCCCAGACAGCAGCTGCACCCCTGCCCCTACTCTCCAACTTCCACAGCCTCACCAGCCCCAGCTCAGAATCTGGAATCCATTCCATACAACAGTCAAAATGAACTCCCAAGTTGTATGTAGCCAGTATCCTGCCCCTCACAGACGCTTCTGGGACCTAGCCCTTGGCCTTAGGGCTTTTGTCTGAGCTGTCTCCTCTTAACCTTCCAGTCTCAGATCCTGGCTCTGCAGTCATCTCCTTTGGAAGCTTTTCCTGACTCCCTGACACTCGGGCATCTGTGAGCTATTTCCTTCATGGCCTTATAGCACTGTGTGTGTGTGTGTGTGTGTGTGTGTGTGTGTGTGTGTCTGTCTGTCTGTCTGTCTGTCTGTCTGTCCTTCCGTACCTGAGTGGTGTGTGCCTGTCTGTGTCTAGTGTGTCTGTGTCTATGTCTGTATGATGTGTACATAGGCATGTGTGTTAGAGAAAGACCCATACCTGTGTCCTTGGTTGGGTGTAGGGAACAGAGACAAGTTCCTAAGGCTGACTAGCATTAGTAGGCTACTGCTCTGAGAGCCATTGCCGAGCTGTCTCCCAGTTCCAGTGTGCACCTCTCCAATCCATTCTCCACAACGGAAAGGCTTCTCCTGCTCTTGTTCCAGTCTGCCCAGGAAAACACTGTCTTCCTGCAGTCTCTGAGCTGCCCTGTGCTCTCAAACTGCAGGTCTAGCTGTGCCTAGGTGCCCCAGCCTCCCAAAGCTACCACAGAGAACTGAGTTCCCTATAGGCTTGTATTCTCAACCCCAGTCCTCCCAAACTTGGGCCAGAGAGGAGATGGAGTAGAAAGCCAGGATTACAAAAGATTTTACTTTGTTAGCATAGCCCCATGGGAAGCCCTCTGAGGACTAGATCCCTTTTTTCCTAGATCTAGGCTCTGGTTTTGGCATAGATGTAAATTCTCTCCCTTCCTACCATGACAGTCCAGTGTGAAAGTGTGGGTAATAGTGGGGGACACTGCCCCATGCCTGCAGTAGCCAGCTTCTCTCTGGAGAGTGGCTCTGCTGTCCGTTCAGCTCCTCTCAGTCTTCTCTTGGACTCCTGCCATAGGCCAGCAGACAGGGAAGGGTACAGGCTTATGTCTGAGCCAGGATACATTCATTCCTTTGGTCAAAACTCGGTCTCATAGTCACACTTTGAGAGGAGGCTGGGAAGTGCCTACTGTTCCTTGAAGAAGAAAAGACATCATGCTCTTATCAGCACACCAGATACCTCTGGTGTGTATTTTAACCAGATTGCCGCCAATTCATGGAAAAACTGCCACCAGTGTAGTTAGAGGCCTGGTCTCTTGGCCCTTTTGTCTGCGGCCAGTTAGTACTTGGACCTGGCTAACTCAGACAGCTTCCCACTGTTGTGACAGAGTAGTCCCGGCTCCAGAAATGCTGACATGGGATGAATATGCCATGTGGAGTGGCTCTGGAACTTCCTTCCTCCTTCTGTGTGCCAGGCAGAGGTCTGGGGACATCTCCCAGGTGATGCTAGCAGCTCCTGGCCTGGCATAGAGACTTTGGTGACGTACAAGTTTCAGTGGTAGATCAGCCTTTTACTTCAACTTTTCAGTTGTATATATTTTAATGTTTACTGAAAATAAATCACCAACATATCAAATATATAATTTCATATATACTTCATATAAGACTAGTTTCTAGGCTATACAGATATGGGTAAAGAAAATTGGCACTTCAGTGGCAAGTTGGAGGACATTGTACGGGATAAAAAGGCTCAAGTGCAAGACTACCTTGTTTGATGTGTGGTTCCAGTGTGCTACTTGTATGACCTCTCTGCTCCCTTCTCTGTAGCTTGTCCTCGCAACACAAGCCACGAGCATGGCAGTTGTTATGTCAAATGATTGACAGTAGAACCTGGCACAGAGTATGTGTTTGATGCACATTAGATACTTAGGTTGTTAGGGAAAACCATATTGTATCATTGAATTGTACCGACAGCCCTGCGATAGGTGTTACTACTACCAGTTTATCCATGAGCAAAGCTACTTGAGTGACTAGTGGCAGAGCCACATTCTAACTGCAGGAGTGCCTGCTCTGGCTCTGGCAGTAACTTAGGAAGCCACTCTTGGAGTGCCTTGTCTGTCTCTAAGCCTCACACTTCCCATGTTGCTGGGATAATCTTGCTAGGTCATATGACAGAGTATGGCGATTGTATAAAATTCTAAAAGCACCAGAATGGCTCCACCAGAAGTGTATGAGGCTCCATTCTGAGACATTCTCACTGACTTTGAATTGTTATTCTTTTTTATCTTTTTCTATTCCCTGATGACTCAAGAAATTTGACAACTTTTAATATGCCTTTTGGTCATTCTACGTAAGATGTTTTAACTCTTATTCTCACCATTTATTAGAGTTTTATTCATGAATTATAAGGGATATTTTTAAATTTTTAGTAATTATTGGAGCAGTAGTGCCACACACTGACTGAAGGTAGAGGACAGCTCAGGAGTCAATTCTCTCCTTCCATCTCTAGGATCAAACTCACGTCGTCAGTCTTAGTGCTGGGCACCTTACAGCTGAGTGATCTTGCCTGCCATTGGGATTTTTATATCCTGCACACAAGTTCTTTGTCAAGTCTGTATAGCTCATAGCTTGCCTGTAGGAAAGAAAATGGTTTTGTCTGCATTAATTGGCGAATGGTGAATTGTCAGCTCTCAAGCTCTCCGCCTAGCCCTCACCCTGCTTCTGAGTGCTGGGGGAATATCTGCAGGTAAAGGAGACGCATAGGACAGCCAACTCTCCAGCTCCCAGGACACTCCACCATCTGTCCTCGGAGCCTTATTATTATGAAGTGTGAAAGGAGATAGTAAGTCACCCTCCTCTTTGGGCTGTGGTGAAGATGCAATGAGGTGGTGATGGTGACACTTTTCGTGAGGACCCAGCACCTAGCTGGTTATATCAGAGCTGAGACGGGGCTGTTGACACTCTCGCTTAAGGCTGTCAGTGCCCCAGGCTGCACATCCCGGGCTCCCTCTGTCTCCCTCAGTATACATATAGGAAGCACCAGCTCCCTTCCATTATGTAAGTGAAACCTTGGCTGCCTCTTCTACCCCTTCAGTAGTCTTTCTTCTCCCTATGCTCTGGAACTACTCCTGTGACCAGCATATCCCCCTGCCTCTTCTTCCCATTGTCTACCCAATGTGTACTGCTACAGTTACCAAAGACTGCCTTTCTACACTGGGAACCCTGGGCTTCTGGGTGAGTTTTGGAGAAGACCACTTTGCAAGGGCAAAGCTTGGCTATCAATGGTCTCACTCCTGGTTATAAATAACAGGCTCTATTCTTAGCCAACCAGTAGCTCCTGCTGCCCTGCCTCCTAGAGCCTCCACTGGGCCTCTGGCTGTCCTTACTGAAGACAGGCTATTCCTTGCCTTGGCAGGGCCCAGTCCTTTGATACGTGATCAGAAAAACTCAATTATAAAGCCAATTACTGATTTCCTGAGCTTTACAAGAAGACATGAAAGTTTGATTAAGTTTAAATTCATTATTGGCTAATTGCCAGCCAAGGCCAAATGGGCTGTGGGAGATTTTTGTTCCTGATCCTGGTATTTTGTTTTGTGGCAGTGTTCCCGGGATGGGGGAAGGTTGTGTTATGGTCTTTGTGCCCTCCTTACTTGCTGAAAGGCTCTTCCTCCGTTGTGATGCATGAGATGTAAATCCCCCAAAGACTCGTTGCCAGGGTGACAGTCTCCGGAATTGAGCTCAGCTAAACAAAGTCCTTCAGATTTGAAGGGAACAGTGTTTATTTCCCATGCAGAGGCAAGCTCTAGCAGCCCGCAGCCTTGTTGCATCCAAGGACGCCTGCCTGCGTGAACAGAGGTACAAAAGCAGCTCCCTGCTCCCTGGTCTCCTCTGTGTATCTACAGCAGTGTGACTGGACTCTGGCTGCTTCCCACCCTACACAAAAGGACAGTCAGATGCTGAGGCCACAAAGCATGGCTTCTGAGAGTGCCTATGACCAGATGGTTACCTTGCCCAAGAACCTGCAGTGCTGGCCCTCAGCCAGTGATCGGCTGCTAGGTGCCAGCACTAAGGGCTGGGATAGGTGGAGTTGGGGAGCTTCCTTGTCACCTAGCTATTTCACCACTTCTGGGAAACAGAACCGGACTGTGATCAGAGCAGACCGGGACTCCAAGACAGCATCTGAGTTGGCTCTGGGGTGCCATAAAATGAGATGACCCTGGTTTCCCAGAATCTGTTGTCATTCTGGACCTCTTCCTGAAAGGTGTGCATCATCTAAGAGTCTCAAAACTGCCCCCCCCATGCCTAGAATTGCCCACATAGCGATAGAGCCCTTACCATTTCCTAGGCTTTTAGGGGTCTGTAGCCCTGGCTGAAGTCCTGGTGCCCCTGGAGGAAGAAACATCTGCTTCTAGAGATTAACCCTCTGCTAATGGGCACTAAGAACAAAGCCCAAGGTGGGTCAGATAAACCTTACCTACCTCCAAACCCCATTATATCCCAGATGTGTGACCTCCTCCCACAGGTGACATTGGCAGTGCTACACACCTTACAGAGCACCGACATCCATCCATATCCCCTCATCCACACGGCAACCTCATGAGCCAAAATATTCAGAGAAGCCGTGACCCAGAGTGGCAACCTCCTTGGCCAGCACCACACAGCTGGTGCATACAGATTCTAGACTTGGCCTTGGATTCCAGAATCTAAACCCTATCCTGTTTTGCTGGCACACAGCCTCCAGCTGCATGGATGTCTTTCTTGGGCACAGCACACCTGCTTGATTGGATTGGCTTTGTTTGTGTATGTGTTTGATTTTATAAGGTGAGAATTTTTGTGAGGCCTGAATTTGGGTGGGGGGTTTTTCCTTTTTTTTTTTTTTTTAATGAAACTGTACAGCTTCCTAGCAGAGTTGTAATTAGGAAATGCTGTGTTAGTCAGCAAGGCAGAATTGAAAAATAACCAGGCAGTGCTGGATGGAGTGCTCTCCCCCTCCTTCAAAATTCCAGTTTTGCCACACTCGGGAGAGGGAGTTGTGAAGGGAGGAAAGATGTGTGCAGCTGAGCAGGGCCAGGGAGGGTGAGCTCCTGCGCCATAGAGAATCCAAAACAACAATGACAGTTGTGTAGGACACATTCTCTATCTGTGTGGAGGGGAGGGGAGGGAAGAGGGGAGGCCAGGCCTTTTGTCAGGAAGGGCTGAGTAACCAGCAGAGAACTCTAACACCACCACCACCACCACTCCCACTCCTCCCCCGCCCCCGCTGGCATGGGTAGCAGTGGTGACCACAAAGGCAGTAGCAGCGCCCACATGCTGAGCATGTATATGCCAGGCTGTGTGCCAGATACCCTGTTTCTGGTTTTATCCCAGCCAACAGGCTCCATCTAAGAGCGATATGCTTATCTTAATGTGAATCCCAGAAGTAATATTTGTGCTGCCCTGAAAGGAAGGCCAGCGGACAGGCTTTAGCTCTCTTAAGAGTGACAGATGACTGGAACATATTAAGAACATGAGGGCAAGTGTCTTGCAGATTGAGTAGATATCCTGACATAGGGACAGGAAGGACTTGGAGGCTGAGGAAACTCCCTGTATCCACACCTGGTCCAGAGAAGGAAACTGAAGCTCAGAAAGATTGAATGACAGCCCCATGTTACATAGCTGAGAGTTGGCAGAGCCAGTCCTTGACTCTACAGGCAAGATGTGAGCCCACAGCCCAAGTAAATGTGTTTTGTTTTGTTTTGTTTTTCTGCTTTTGCTTTTGCTCTCCAGGTACCATTTCCAGCCCTGACATCAGCCCTTCCATAGCCTCCTGCTGCAGAGCCTTTTTTTTTTTTTTTTTTTTTTTTGGCCTGTGACACAAACCATGCTCTGGGAGTTGGGGTCTGAGCTGTGCTTTCTCTGATCCAGTGCACAGAATCCCCTTTCAGAAAGGGTTGGCGTAATGCTGCAGTGACTGGTAGAACTGTGATTGTCAAGTTCTTGCTGGGTCACCCAACCCAAAGGGGCCTGTTCTGTCTGCATTAGTCTCTACAACTCTTACTCCATCTCTCTCTTGTCTCTGAATTACTTCTAATAATGAGCTGTTGATTTGGTATATCAAATAACTCAGGGATTTTGAAAGCCTCTTTCTATAAACTGAAATCTCAAGCTACACTGACATCTAATTTATGCAGACCTAAGACTGGCCACGTTATTAAATGTGTGTAGAGCTCTAGCAGAGAGGCTGGTCTGCGCAGAGCAGCGGGTACCAAAAGGGCATCTTCAGCAGGATGGAGACCAGCTGGTGCACAAGCAACTCAGCCGGTTTATGGCCCTGCTAAGAGAGATAGCACAGGTTTACTGAGGAGAGGAGAGCAGGCCTTAGCCCAAACCCAGAAGCCTTTTAGATACCCATATTTTATCATTTTCCAGGTCTAACCTGGGGCCCTAAGGCTACAAGCCCAGATATGAAAGCATGTGAGTGGGCACATTCCTGTGTGGTGCTTTCGTGTATGCATAGGGGGAAAACGGGCACTGTGAACTTTCTCTTATGAGTCTTAGGAGCTTCCTGTAATCCTAGAAAGGTTAAAGACTTGCGTGTCTCAGGCATCTAAGCTGTTGGCTTTGGAGTCCAGGAGCTCTGGTCATGGCCAGGTGGTGGCTGCCCTCGAGCATCACCTGGATCTTAGCTACAGCACACCCTTAGACAACTGTACAGCATACAGGAGATGACACCCACTAACTGCTCCCAGGACTCCAGACCCCCATCCTCAGTGGCTTCTGTTCCTTCCTTTAGCCTTTATGGCACCTGAGAAGTGAGAGTTTAACAAGTGGAATGCTGGCTTTGGGGAGTCACACAATCTGGGGCAGGGGCAGGATGAAAATCTAAGATTACCTGCCTCCAGCTTCCTCACTGGGTGAGTTTGATAATTGAGGCATTTTAGGAACATGACAGGGGTATCCCACGGATTAGACAGAAATTCTGATGACAGAACAGAAAAAAGGTTAGGGAAGCTTGTCTGCCATGCCCGTGCAATCTGGGAGGCACAATTGTCAGCAAAATGGGTTTATGCCTTTAGCTTATCCCTGAGAAGCAAATGAAAATACCTGCAGCTTAGCTTTGTAGGTGGCAGTATGCCTGAAGTCATGGATATACAGGGACTGAAGTTGGTGGACTACTCGAGACCAGGAGATTGAGACCACCAGCCTTTTATGTAGCCTCCTTCAGGGATGTCAACTGAACCAACTAGAGGAATTTTTCTTAGCTATTATTTTACAAGATGAGTTTGACTTGTCTCCTACTATTTTCAACATCGCAGTAAGTAATCCCACAGTTTTAGTTGGAGAAGCCAGGGCCCGCTCCAGTTCCCTGACATGCTGGTGTTTGCCTGCCCTCTCCCAAGGAGCCACAGTCTCACCTGTCTCCAGCCAGTGCAAGGGCACAATCCCTCTGGTCCCAAGTACTCTACTGCTAGATCAAGTCATATGAGTACAGCGGACACTGGTAGGTAGAGAACAGAGCAAGCAGCACAGAGCTCCAGACAGCAGAGCTTGGCTGAGTGTTGACCTCTACCCCAGAGCTGGCCCTGCCCTTGGTGCACCATTCCCTCGGCCTCCAGTATTAATGGACCTCAGTGAGCGTATCTCTGTGATTGAGCCTCATCCAGAGGGGGTATTGGAGCCAAAGCACAGGCTTTGGAAGACTAGTCCGAGTCCTAACTCTGACTTACAGCTTTTCTTTAGCTTATAGCTCTTCTCCTGCACTTGGTCTTAGTGCCCTGGGAATAAGATAACTAGAAACAGGGCTTTTCTCTATGTGCTCTCTAAGCACTTAGTTCAGAAACAGAATTGCTTGTTATGTGTTATGAGGAGGAAAACGAATATTTAGTTTTTTTGTTGTTGATTTTCTTGTTGTTTTGAGTTCTTTTTAGCCAGACCTCAGCAGTACTTGCTCTGTTGTCCTTTCCTTCCATGTAGAACACAGCTAAGCTGCAGTGTTAGCTGAGAGATTTGGCAGGAGACTGTAGGTGTCTACAATTTGTAAGGCAGTGGCCATTGTAGTCAATTCTTATTTTAATTTTAAAAATGGCGTTTACCTTAGAAATCTTCAGAATGTCAACAAAACAGCACTTTTTATTGCAATGGAGTAATATTCCGTTAACAAGCATTTATTCCAAATGAGCTGTATCAGAGACAACCAAAAAGGAAAGAACTCCTGTCCCCATGGGGACAGTAACCGGTAGTCAGTCATGTACGGCAACAAGAGCCTGCGTTAAGTTCCCATGCCAGTTCCCAGCACCCAGCTGTACCAGGCAAGGCTAGTGCTATTGAAAATGCCACCAGGACAGGTCTAATGACACATTTGCTAGGGGGTTAACTGTGCACTTTTGCACTTTAAAAAAACTTACCCATTTTATTTTTTTCTTTAAAAGGAGTGTGTACATGGTAGACTAAATGTTTTATAGATAAGAAAGATCTAGAACCAACTTATTGATCATCATCCTCTCCATCTTCCTCATCCTCTTTCTTCTGCTTGCTCTCTTCAGACTTGGCAATGCCCCTCTTTCCCTCCCTCCCCTGTGTCGGGCTCCCGTGTGTCTGCAGGCAGCAGTGTCCTTTTGGAGTTGTTCCTGGCACTTGGCAAGCTTCTTTCCTACGGCTTCTTGTCATCTGCCGTCATGTTGTTCCACAGCTCCCAGCTTCTTCTCATCACCAGTGGCGAGCCAACGCCTTCCCTTGTTCTGACGGTGCTGCTCAACGGGGAGGCCAAAGAAGGCCTCTCTGGCACTTTGGGACCTTGAGCCTTTAATTTCTCCTTTGAGAAGGACCTAGGTTATCGTTCTCTTTCCTAACATACATCACCTGTCTTTACCATGTCTTCAGCTTTCCCTTTGTCATCTGCCTGAGTGCTCTGAGAAGCTGACTGGAGCATCCGGTGGTGCTACTTTTCTGCCTTCCTCCTGGCAAGTTTGCACAAAGAATTTGTGTGATGACATTTTGCCTCTCAGCCTCTTAGGATAGCCTTTGCCCATGTTTGCTGCTTTTCCTCAGGGAGTCACAGCCATCCAGTGCCATCTCTGTGCAGCTCAGTGTGTTGGTCTGTAGTGACGTCTCCCACAGAGGGGCTCTGCATGTTGAGCCCCTGGCTGCACTAACTCATTGAGAACTCCTAGCCCTGACGAGAGGTTGAGCTGGTCCCCCCACCTACTTGTGAAGTTGCAGTGGAGATGATTTAGACTCAGAGAGGCTAAAAGTCCTAGTTTACAAACCCAGGTCCTGCTCAGAGTTGTTGGTTCACATGGAGGTATGAGACCCTGAGTGCCCCCATCCTTGGGTCCTCCCAGTGCATCTTCCAACCTTCCAGTGGCATCTGTGTCTCATATCCCTCCTTCTAGCTCCTGGACTCTCCTGGTCAATGTAGTGTTTTGTTCTTCAAGGACTCTGTACCAGCCCAGGATCGCTGTGCCCTGGCCACTTGGTGGTTCAAGCCATTGACTTTCTCCAAGGACTCTCTGCTACTATCCCCACCTCTCTCCAGCCCCTGGCCGATCTGAGCTTGTTCTCACCTACATTCCTGCTGAGTTCCACTGACAGATACCAGCACCTCAGAACCTCAACCTGGCCACCTCCTTGCTGACTCAGCTTCCCAACTTGTATGAGGAACTGCAGGCAGCATCTTTCTTTCTTCCTTTCTTCCTTTTTTTTTCTTTCTTTTTTTTGGGGGGGGGGGGATGTTGTTAAAAATTTTTTGTTTTGCCGGGCAGTGGTGGCGCACGCCTTTAATCCCAGCACTCGGGAGGCAGAGGCAGGTGGATCCCTGAGTTCGAGACCAGCCTGGTCTACAAGAGCTAGCTCCAGGACAGGCTCTAAAAAAAAGCTGCAGAGAAACCCTGTCTCGAAAAACAAACAAACAAAAAAAAAAAATTTTTTTTGTTTGATGTCTATGGGTGTTTTGCCTGCATGTTCTTTTCTGTGGTGGACAGTGCCCTGAGTGTTCTTATCTGTGGTGGACAGTGCCCTGCATGGGCTTGTGTTCCTGCTGCATCTCTGAAGGCGTTTTGACTCCAGCTCGTTCTTGACCTGCCAGCTGATAGGACTTCTGACTGTGCTGCTGATTTCTTCACCACATAACTGGTTTCCTCGTTTGACCAGTGTCCCAAGCTTTATAATTATGGCTTGCCCTGACATTTCCTTCTTCTTACATGCCCCAAATTATTACAAACAACTGCTCTATAATTAATTGAATGATTATAGGAAGAAAACACTTTTTTCTTGCCTATAAGTAATGCCACCCAAACTTTCTCCAAAGATCAAATGCTGTCTCAGCACCCAGAATGTACCCAAGACATGCCACCTATTTATTCTGTGTGGACTTGGGTACCTCTGGGCTCTCTCAGGAAGTTTTCTAGCCTGAAATGGGACTCCCAAGGACAGTCAGGGTGAAGTCAGTAGAGAAGGGCTTACAGGAGTCCCAGGTAGCCTGCCATGCTACTTCTGTGACTTCACCACGCTTTTGGTGTGCAAGCTCCAGCCATGGCTGGGGTAGGAAACATCAGCAAGACACAGACCCTGCCTTCTCAGTCTTTTCAAGGCTGATAGACGGAAACCCATCCCCTAACCAACTGGTGTCATCCAGGGCCCAATATGACACTCGGGAAAGCCAGGTGTTGAAGCAGAGGAGAGGCATTCCTGAAACAGACTCCCCAGTGTGTGCAGCCTGGCAGTGTCGCCATGGTACCTAAGGAATCCTCTCCAGTCATTTCCTGAGTGACAGGCCCTGAGGAGGAGAAGATTGAGAAGTGTCATCCAAAAAGGGTCAGAGCTTGCACCTGCATCTTGGTGGTGAGGTTTGGGCAGGAGTTTCATCCTCTGGAGCAGGGAGCTCCTCTGACACACAAGTATGTAAAGCACCTGCATTCCAGCTGCAATGGCACAGTGACGATGGATAGTAACCTCAGGGAAGATCCAGCATGACTAATTCAGAGTGGCGTGGTGTGGTCAGTCTGTGCTCCCACTGACCACATTAACTTCCATCCCCGAGACTTGCTCTTTATGAGCTGTAGTGTTGGGCTTGTCCTCTACATCTTCTCTGCTTGAGTGGACTGGACCTCCAGCTGAAGGAGCTACCACCTCTGTCTGTCTAGTGCAACTCTCTCCTTCCACAGAACAAGAGGGAGACATGCGATAGGAGCCCCAAGTCTCCTAATCCTTGGGTTCAGTGTTTCTTCAATCTTTCTTTTCTTTGTCTTTGTTGTTGTCGTTGTTGTTGTTGTTGTTGTTGTTGTTGTTTGAGACAGGGTTTGTCTGTCTAACCATGCTTGTCCTGGAATTCGCTCTGTAGATCAGGCTGGCCTCAAACTCAGAAATCTGCCTGCCTCTGCCTTCTGAGTGCTGGGATTAAAGATGCGTGTCACCACCACCCAGATTTTCAATGTTTTTTCATCATTTACTATGTGCCTAGCTTGTTGAATACAAGAGGGTGCTTGGCATGGGCATTCTGCTGGAGTAGGATAAACTGTAGATACAAACCATGGAAGGTAAAGGCCACACTTGGTGCTACCTCAACTAGGAGAAACAGGTCCTCACCCCAACATCTGTGAGCCCCTGACTGGAATTTCCTTGATTCTCAGTGGCTTTGCCTAGAGTTCTAGAGGCCCAAGATCTCTGCTGAATCCATCTTATCTCGAAGCCTGGTGAAAACCTGGGACCATCCCAGGAAGGGCTCGCTGTTCTTGTGATGTTTCTGAGCACAGGAGGACACTGTCACCAGTGAAAACCACCCCCTTGTTCAAAATTTTAGATGATTGAACTTGACATCGTGTCTTAACTTTTGAGGTATCTAGCTATTATTAGTTCCTGAGGGGAGAAGAAGCCCCTCAGGATTAATTACACAATTAGACTCAAAAATCGTCTGAAGTTCCTCTGGGGAGGGCAGATAGAAGCAAACATTTCACACCTCCCTGTTCACATTCTTCTTCCGCAGCTTTCATTTGCGATAAGATTCAAATCCGGATAACTTAGGAAGAATGCTAACGGGTCTGGAACTTAGACAGTATACCTAGCACCCCCTCCGACTGTCTTGTGCAAATATGACTCACTTCTATAGTGTCACTTACCACCCACTTCAGACTACACCCATGTGGTTGTGCCCCTGTGCCACTCACGGGTAGATGCCAAGGGAAGACACTGCCACTTCTGCTGGAACACAGCCAGCACATCATCAGGGAAGCCAGAAGTCCTTGAGTCCTGGTTCTGATTCCCTGTGACATCAGCTCCTCTCGTGGTTTACCCGCTGTTCTGGGTTTCCTGTTGTGGTGAGCACCAACCTTGAGAATGAACTCTGGGCAATTCCTCCTCCACCTCCTTAATCCTACCTTAAGTTCACCCTGTCACTGCCTGGCCCTCTAAGGACAAAGCGCTAGATTTGGCACCCATCTCAGCTTATGGTCTGGAGTACGTCCATTCTACAAGCAATACCTCATAACTAAAAACAGTGGGCCCTGCCCACTCCGAGATCACCAGCTCCCTGCAAAGAGAAAGGTCAACATGGAGACAAAACTGTCTGCTTCCGTGCTGTGATGGTTCAATTAAAGAAATGAAAAGCATGCAGAGAGAAGAGCAGAAATGTCTGCTGTATAGTTTGGGGAGTGGGTACAGAGGAGGCCCTTCTCTTGCAGGTTATGTTTAGACTGAGACAAAGAGCAGCAGGAGGAGAAGAATCTTAGAGCCTGGAGGCCTGGGAAGAGCCAAGGCTTGGAGTTGCATTGGGGCAGAGTCTGGAACTGGCACCAGGCACCTGTGAAGAGCCAGGAGAAGAGCGGCTAGTTAGGTGGTGAGAGCAAAACCAGCTCTGAGTGAGACTCAGGAGGTGAGACTCCAGAGCCTGCCTGGCCTGCCAGGATGGTGAAAAAAATGGTGTGCCACAGCCCAGGAAGGGGACTTGGGAGCTATGTTGGTCTTAAGTTGGCTAAAGTCCCATAGACAGGGACTTGGATGGAAGACATTTATTGTCTTATAGTTGTAGAGGCTGGAAGTAACATCAAGGTGGCGGCAGGGCTGATTTCTTCTCTGATCTTTCTCCACAAGCTGTAGATGGTCATCTTGTCCCTGTAGTTTCGGTTGGCCTTCCTCCCCTTTGCATCTGTATCTCAATCTCTTACAAGATGTCATTCGTGCTGACAAGGGTCTTTATGATCTCATCTCAACTTGAGCATCTCTTTAAAGATCGTACTCCAGAATACAGTTGTATTGTACATGACTGGACGTTGGCATCACAGCCTGTGGATTTTAGGAAAAGCTGACTCAGGTTCTAACAGGTCTCCCCTAATGTGCCTCTGGAAGACGAGGCAGAGAAGAGTTCACAGTTCCTCACGAGGGCATAGCAGATCAGTCCCATTGTTCCCTGTTCCGTCTTTGCTGAATGAAGGGATTAACAAAGAGAGTGAATGACTGTCCTAGTGAGTAAGGCAAGGGCAGGCGAGAGGCGGGCAGCTGACCCTAGCTACCCCAGCTTCTTCCCTTCCTGCCCCAACATGGCCTTATGTCCAAGAAATGTCTCAAATGTGTGCTGAATTACGTACAGTGACCTTGAAACCCCTCTAGCTGGGTTTCTGCAACCTCTAGCGCTAGTAGATAGCCCACCCCTATGGCTGAGCCACAAGACAGGCTTCCGTCACTCCTGCCACTATACACTGAGGGTAAAAATAACTACTAGGAAGAAAAGACCTTCAGGAAATTACCTTGAAATTCAGAAAACATGAAGCCAGGTGCCATCTAATTAAGATGACATTTTAAATGGGGGAGGGGAGAAGAGGCCTGGGTGGCATTTTAAATTGTAGACTGATTGTACAGCCTCACTAATTTTGGTTCTGAGCAAAGTTTCCAACTGGAACAGAAAACAGGACTTCAAAGACACTGCCTACCACTGACCATGCAAAATGGGTGAAAAGAGCAGCGTGGGGCCTCTGGGCACAATGTGGCCTACAGGCTGGGCAAAGGCTAGGGACTGCAGGGGGCTGCAGCCTTCTTGGGGCCTGCTGGGAATCATTGGACCTACTACTGGGAGAACTAATCAAGCCTCATCCTTAAGAGCAACAAGCATCTGTTCTGCCAAAGCCACTTTGAGGGTACCCACTGGACAGAGTGACCTAGGCTGGTCCCAGTCTCCCGTGGTTCTTGTATGGGGGAATGGGGTGTTGCTCTTGAAGGACTTCCTTCTGATGGCCCCAAGGCCTACCAGGTATAGAAGACTTGCTCCCTCCTTCCAGAATTCTAAGAAAGATGACCTGGTTTCTTTCCGAGTATATATAGAGATATGGTGGGGGCATGTGGATGTGAGCAGCCATTTGCCCTCAGGGCTCCTGTACATCCTCTCTTGTCCACCTTAGTGTATTGCACAGAGACACTCAGTGCAGCAGGCTCTGCCATTACCATTATTGCTTCTCACACTGCTAACCCTGGCGTGCACGTGTGTGTGTGTACACACACACACTCCAGAGAGCACCTTTCCAGGACCTGGGTTCCTACAGACAACCTGAGGAAGCACCACAGTTCAGAGCTAAGGATGTCGTCACACACAGCGACTTGCCCAGGTACTGCAAGGTCAAATTCTAGCATTTTCCACAAGTTTTTGAAAATACTCTCCCCACTTCTTTCTACCTAGCCTGCTCACCCATCTGGCTCCTGACCCACCTCTGAGGTATCTGTCCCGTGGGTCCCTTCAGTCACCTTCTTACCCTAACTTGGTCTGGAGAGAAAGCAGCATGGAGAAGCAGCAAGTGAGACTGGGCAAGGAAGTCGGTGCAGGCAGGAGAAAGAGTAACTTCTCTCAGATCTCTCGGATTGCAGCCCAGTGGGCACCCAACTTATTGCTCTTGCACACACCCTGAGTGGCAAGGATACATTCCTGGTGCCTGGACCATGCTGGGTGCTGGGGCAGTGCTCCCTAATATGAGGGAAGCAGGCGCTTTTAGTAAGATGGATGAACATGAGGTTACTTACAGTTTTTATTTCAAGTTATTCATCCATTTTACTGTATCAAGCATCTTTGTAGGGTGGGAGCTGGAGACCCACAGTAGATTGCTGCCAGGTTCCAGGTGGAATCTCTAACACCGCTACCCCCAAAAGATCTCGGATTGATTTGTAGGATGTATTATGTGTCCTGTTGTTGTAAGTAGAAAAGCATTTCATTGCAGGCAGTGAGCCAATTACAGCTAGAGTGATATAAAACACAGCAGAAATGCAAGTTAATTATTGCATGCCCACTGTGTGCCATGTAGTGTTCTGTGTGGAACATGACTTTTTCCCTTTGGGGCATGGAGAACATGCATGGCATGAAACAAATACTTGAGACTCTAGAAAACTTACCTCTGTCTTCACCAGCTGACATGGTATATTGCCTTTAAAGTAATAGAAGGGTTGTACCCAGTAACCTATAATCCAAGCAGAAACTGGATACCATGTGGAGAACAGAAGCAAGGGAAAGAAAGTCACAGTAGACAGATGTATAAGTAAAGGAGCCGCTAATACAACAAGCGTTTCTCTTGCATTTGAACCACGTGAATGAGTTCTGCCCAGAGGGAAACTGGGGTAGGCAGGCTCCCATCTGCCTTCTCCCCTGGGACGTGGCCCCACCTCCCCCACCAGGCCTGGGAAGACAAGACAGACCATAGAGGGAAACTGTGCTGTTGGATCTGGAGCCAGGGGCTGGACTTCTGATACCTACTGGCCAAGTGACATCAACACTTGTTACAACAGTTCTTGTAACCTACTGAACAGAGGAGATGGGACAGGGAAAACAAGGGGAGTAGGAGCAGAGGTAACGGGAATACCTTGGAAAATGGAACCTGAGGCCAGGTGGCATCTGGTGGTCTGGCGAGTGGCCCTACAGTGAATGAATGCCAGCTTGAGCCAAGACCAATCTCCCCAAAGTGGGAAGGGAGCACCACTACAGACTCGTGCCCCTGCAGCACCCAGCTGTTTGTTTGAAGCAGAGAGCCCATCATCCTTCTCCTCCAGGCCTAGACCCAGGCCCTTCTTCATCCAGTGTCAATGTCGGGGAGAATCAGAATGAGAAGAGCCACGTGGGGAGGAAGCAGTGCACCCTCACGCCAGACTCCATGGAAGGTTGTCAGGCCAGGGGCATCCAGGATGGAACAGTCCTCCCTACCTGCCCCCTGGCTGGCCTAGACTCTGTCCCTCCCTCCTCCTTGCCACTGTGGCCATTAGAAGTGTTCTTAGCTCCCAAGTTTCCCATGCTTTTTCTTCTGGAAAGGCCAGGCATCAAGAGCCTAGGGAGTGGGCGTCCAACCTCAGCACCTGTGACTTCTGCCTCCTTCCTCACCCAGGGCAACAGGCTGGGGCCTCTGCCCGGCGCAGCTGGTACTCAGCCGCAGCTGTCTCTACCACACCAGTGTTTTAGCTGGTAGGACTATTTGTCATCCTTGTTTCTTACACCTGTCACTGCCCGCCTGCCTCGTGTAAACACTGCTGGTATCAACATGCTAACCCTGGTCCCCAGGGTAGGTACCACCCGGGCTCTGACCTCTTAAGGTAGGGCCCGGGAGAGCAGGTGGTGGCAGCAGGAGTCTCCCAGGTGCCAGCTTTCCCTTCAAAAGACCCATCCAGAGGGAACTGAGGTAGGCAGGCTCCCATCTGCCTTCTCCCCTGGGACATGGCCCCACCTCCCCCACCAGGCCTGGGAAGACAAGACAGACCATAGAGGAAGTAGTGCTGTTTGTGGACACTCCTGTTAGGCCTGGAGCCAAGGGCTGGGCTTCTGACCCCACTGGCCAAGTGACTTCAAGTCTTGGAACCATCTGTATTTCAGTTTCTCTGATAATAAAGCAGAGGAAGTGACAACATTTGATGCCTTTTAAAGAAGTGGAACCCACGGGCTAGGGAGCTAACTCCATCAATAATGTGCTTGCTACACAAGGTAGAAACCTGAGATCAGCTCACCAACAGGTACATAAAAGGCCGGGCTCTGAGGTGGATCTGTGATCTGGTACTGGGGTGGGGATGGGGGACAAGAGGCAGGGCAGATCCTTGAACTCACTAGTTAGCCAACCTAGCCAACCAGTAAACTTCCGGTTTAGTGAGAGACCCTGTCTCAAAAAAAAAAAAATAAAATAAATAAGGTAGAAATCATTGAGGAAAACACGTAGTATAAACATCTGGCATCCACATGACCTGCCTGAGACTCGCTGAGTGCTGCCTGTAGCTTAAAGCCCCTCCTCTCAGCCCAGAAGACTGTCCACACACCTCAGCAGCTGTACTCTCCCTTGCTGACTGGAGGTCCGGGAAGACCTGCTCAGGCCCCTTGAGGCACATGCCACCAGTCTGTAGGATGGGATGGGGCCAGAGGGGCAGAGACACAGCAGAGAAGCACAGCAGAGGCACAGCAGCTCTCTCCTTCAGCCTCGCTCAGGTTGTGTCTCAGGCAGGGTTAGCACACCCTTACCACCTGAGACCTTGTGTTCCTGCCACGAAGTGAAAGGCCTCAGGCTGGAGCCTGCACCAGACCATAGGGTCCTGCTAGAATTAAAAATAGTGCCCTGCTGTCACCGTAGTTATTTTTATGGTACCTTCTATTTAGGCTGCTTTATACAGATTCTTCATTTTCCATAGGAATATGACATTTATAAAGTACAAAGATGTGTATAAGAAAGCTAGTTATTAGTCATCCGCTGACGCAGGCCTGGAGCAGGAGTGCTGAGGAATGAATGATGTCTGGAAAAGAATAGTCTCCTCTGTTTTCAAACTTTTTAATTTGTGCTTGTGTGTGCTACATTTCATATGTAATTCATTAGAAGTTAGAACTGGGGGCTGGAGAGGAGGCTCCGCAGTTAACTCACTGACTGTTCTTCCATGGGATCCTGGTTCAGTTCTCAGCCTCCACAGTCATCTACAGCTGCAGTTCTAGGGACCCGACCTCCCTTCTGGTCCCCACAGGCACCGCGCCGCACAGGGCGCACAGACAACATCCAGACCAATACCATACACATAAAAATATTTCTTCATTTAAATATTAGTCACCCTGGACATCGTGTTACTTTGCTTAGGAGATGGAGGTGAGAGGCTCACTTGAGCCTCAGGGTCATGACCATCTTAGGCAGCTAGTGAGGTACGGAGATAGAGTGTATGAGCCAGGCCTGGGTTTTACTCCAGAACTCCAAAAAATAATAAATATGATAAACTCATCACATGCTGATATAAATAACATTTTATAAAATTTTCCAAAAATATTTTAGTAAGAAGAATTTCATAGTTTATTGTCTTTACAAATGTCATTAGAGTCTTACCTCACAAAAGAGAGCTCCCTCTGTGTGGCTTCAGACTTGACCTCATGCGACATGTTGTTTTGCTGTAGAAAATTGCACCCCTCACACAGATTCTTTGTTCAAAAGGGAAGGAATATTTTACTAATCATCTTCAGAAAATTATTCTTTAAAATTCCCCAAAATATGAAGTAGCTTGTGTGTATGTTGTTGTTTGGGAATGAACCTGGGTCTCATATGTGCTAGGGAACGTTCTCGCCCATTAAGCTGCATCCGTTCCCTATCCTTCCTTCCTTCCGAGGCAGGCTCAGAAACCTAGGTCCTCAGCCTCCACCCTCTTTTTCCCATCTCTTCTTACACTTGTTTATTCATTCGTTCATTATTTATTTATTTATTGAAGCACAGTGAAAGCGTGTTTGTCACATGTAGAGGTCAGAGGACAGCTGGTAGTTGATTTCTCCACATACTAAGTGGGTCCTGGGAATCAAACTCAAGACCTCAGGCTTGGCAGCAAGAGCTTTCACCCACTGAGCCATCTCACTGGTCCACATAGAAGCTTCCTTCCTGTCTGATGATTGGTGCGGGAGCTGAGTCTAGAATGATCTGGAGAGAGGGACCACTCTGCCAAGCTGTCAGCCTCACATCCTGCCTCTGCCAGTCCCAATGTGTGTGTGGAGCCCCAGCATCCATCCCTTCTCTCCCTAATTGGGTTGCTAATATCTGCTGACGAGGCAGCCCTAATTAAGCCATTCATCATTGTTACTCTGAATTCTGAAGATCTGAGGCTGGCCATTATCACTTTGCTTTCCCTTTGAACAAACTCTCTGAATAATTTGAATCTGTTCTTGTTCGTTTCTTAGTCTATCCAATTTGAGTTCTTTTCTCCTTTCTGAACTCAGAAGAAAGAATGCAAAGGGTGAGGAGGGCAGCATGAGTTTGGAAAGTTCTGTCACGTTCACCAAAGCTAATTTGTGAGTGTAAGTAGCCTGCTCAATGCCTCGGTTGCTTGGAGCGGGTCTGCCCCCACCCAGGAGAGAAGGGCATGCCAGGTGAGACTGTCCCAAAAGGAGGACAGTTGGAGCTTTGAGTATATACCATTATTCACCATACCTGGGACCCGCAGAGCCTGGGCGACAAACATACCACTGCCCGTGGAAGTTGGACAGTGTAACGTGCCGAACAAAGCCAGCAGGGCCCTCATCCTGCAGCCAATGACCCTAGCCTGCCCCTACCCACCTCCCATTCCTCCACCAAGTCCCTCATGCCTGTTTCACACAGGCGCTGGTGGGGCCAGAACCTAAGGTTCTATACCGTGGGGTTCAGCATTCTTTTGTGAGAGACTCTGCAGGAAGCATTTCCCATTGCCGTTCGCTATTCCACCACAGAACCCGCACTGCCTCATGACAGAGACCATCATCCTGTGCGAGTCCTCACCCATCTGTGTGCCCGGGAAACATCAACAGGCTGCTTCAATGCAGGCTGCCCTTTTCCCCGGGCCCACTGAGATGTAGAAGAGGTGCAGGGCTGTGTGAAGGGCAGGTGTATGAAAGAGGGGCAGGCTCAAAGGGCGGGGGCATGGTCTTAACTGGGAGAGAAGGCAGATAAACTGTGCCGTAGCCTCAGTTTGGCTGCAGGATCTTTGGAGGGAATCATAAAGGTTCTCTCCCCCAAAGCAAACGGTGGACACACAAGGCCCACAGTCCAGAGTCCCTGGGAGCTGATGGCATGCTGCAGGTAGAGGTCCAGCCTTAAGCTCAGAGGGAAGAGCCCAAGCACATCTGGTCCTAGTCACCAAGTGTGTGATGTACCCCAGTTACTGCTACTGCCAAATATGTGCCACCATGTCTAAAATGGGTGGTAGGTGGCTACCACTTCTACAGAGTCACAGTTAGAGCAGGGACCAGGAAAGCAGCCCCCGAGGGAGCTGTGGGGGTGAAGACAACTGATTCCCCTTGAAGTTCTGAGGCCCCAGTGTAAAGCAGAAGGCTCTGTCTGTGACGAAAACATGACTGCTTCCTTACATGTGCAGACTTCAGCCAGTTTTCAGACTGCAGCCTCTACCACTCTCTGCCTCAGCTGGGGTCTCTGGCCTTTGCCCCAGAGAGCTCTGGCACACTGGGCCCTTGGTCTGTGGCGCCTGATTCCTCTTGTTGGTCTGTGTTCTCCTGCCCTCTGGTGGGGATGGAGACAACTGCAGCACAGGGGCAAGGTGGGGCCAATGAAGGCCTTCGCTGCAGCTGGAGAGCCAGGGGGTAGGGAGGGATACACGCCCATACTCACACTTTTATTTCACTTGGCCTCAAAGATTAGAGATGGAGGAAAACTCTGAGCGGTCCAAAGCAGCTCCTCAGACGGAAGGGGTTATTATTATAATTACTATGATTATTGTTATCAAGATTATCATGCTTGCCTGGAAAGTCTTGTACAAAGCAGGCTTATTTATGTCAGCTTGCTGTTTGTGTCTGAGGCACTTCATCTTTGCTCATAATAACTAGCATTTGCAGGGCTTTCTCATGCTGCAGGGCTGTGTCACATCCTCAGCCCATCTCATCCACACAAATAGCCGTGTGCGCCCCATGCCAGAGGGACAGCAGGGGCTCTGAGAGAGTAAGCGGTCTGTCCAGGGCACTGACAGACAGGTACAGAGCCAGAACTAAACCTGGGTCTTTTGTGATCCTCTGGCTCTAGGAGTCGTTGCTGTCAATTCTTCTAGAAAAATCTGTATTGTACTCAGGAACAGGGAAGGATTTAGAAGACCAACTCTGCCCTGCTGCCTTCCAACGATGGCGCCTTGCAAGCACCTGGAGCATAAGGTGTTGGGGTGGAACAGATGTGGCCAGTGTCGCACCTGATCTCTACTCACCTGGGATATAGCACAGCACAGACAGGCATCAGCTGCATCTCTGAGACACTGAGTCAGCTGGCATAGGGGCTGCCTATGGCCCAGCAAGTAGGAGATGTGTGAGCCATGGCAAGGTCCTCACTGGGCCCTGGGAGCTGACAGTGCTCCATCCTAGCTCTATAGACGTTATGGAACAACAGCCACCCTGGTAACTACCAATGAACTGTCCCACTGGCTGAGCTGACACCAGCTACACTTGCTACACTTGCTCAGGATATGCCCTACCTACAGCACATGGTGTGGGGGCCTATCCTTCACAGTAGGGGATCTATTGTATGCCTCCGGTTCAAGGACTTTGTTGACTGAGTTTTCTGTCCTGCCCAGTTCCTGCAGTCATTAGGTCCCAAAGAAATCACAAAGAGGTCTACATTAACTATAAACTGATTGGCCCATTAGCTCAGGCTACTTATTAACTCTTATATTAGCCCATTATTCTTATCTGTGTTAGCCACATGGCTTATTGCCTTATTCAGTAGGGCAGTCACATCTTCTTTTGTGGCTGGGACAGGACAGCAGAAAGCAGAATCCTCTTCCCAGAATTCTCCTGTTCTCCTTGACCCACCCCTACTTCCTGTCTGGTTGTTCCACCTATACTTCCTGCCTGGCTACTGGCCAAACGGCATTTATTTAAAACATAATTGACAGAATACAGACAATTGTCCCACACCAGACATCACTACCCTAATACCATCCTGGACATCTCTGCTCCCCAGTAAGGGCTTAAGGCAGCCTGCTTCTGGGGAGCTAGGCCAAGCTGCTCCTCCACCTCCTGCCCACCACCTGTCATCCTAGATGCCATGCACGGGTCCACACAAGGGGTTTCCTAGAGCCCTGGGGTTCTCCATAGTGATTCTTATCCACCTTGAGTGGCATCTGTCCATTACCTGTCTACATTAGGACTAAGATCCATTTAACCAGAAAGGCTGTGCCTTTTAAAACAGTAAGAATACCCATGCCATTTCTTGGTCATTGATGTGATTTAGGAAGGAAGGAAGGAAGGAAGGAAGGAAAGGTATCTTGCTGGTTGACATCTAGAAGTCACAACTTCTCTTCTCCTAGCCTCGTGATCCTGAATATGTAAGAACAGAGCTCGACTGTTGACATTGAGACCTGCAGTCCCAGCTGTGCTCAGCCCCTGTCACTGCTGTCATTGTAGTTGTCCTTTGTACTGTTGTGTGGCCACAGCAGCTAGAGAGGTGGGAGAGAGCGTGCCCTCCACTGGGTAGATACTAGCACAGCTGCAGTCCAGGGCTGTGACCGGTTGTGCTACGTGATGAACCTGTGGAGGAAGCAGGGATACTGTCATCCCCCATTCATAGCACGGACACTGGACCTCTGCTCTCACAGGGAGCCCAGGTTGAGACCAAGGGAGGCCCACCCATCCAGGCTTGTACATGGAACAAGGATGGCTATATTCTCTCTCCTGCTTCTGCTCTCCAGCCAGCCACAGAATAGTAAGAACAGAAAGGGGCTCGTGCTCTCTTCCCCAGGCAGGAATGAATGTCCACGGACTCCTTCCTGGACTACCAACCGAGTGCTGCTGCACTTTCTCTCCTGTCCAGCACATAACCAGTATCCACGACACAGGAGTGCCATGCCAGCCCTCTGGAAAAGGGAGAAGCCATTCATGCACGAAACTCTGCAGAATGTAGGCACCAAATCCAGGATACCGTCCTCAGTAAGAATGGAGAGGACTCGGATACTAGAAGAGTGCTGTAGGTTGCAGCCATTGGAAAAGGATCTTTACTTGAGTCTGGGTGGTTAGGAGGTGGAACAGTCAAAACTACAGAGATACAGGTACAAACATACAGTGACCACCCAAGCAGCATATCCTGTTAAATTCAACAAAAGAGGAGATCAGATGAGTCTTCAGGAAGCCCAGTGGTACATGTGGTTGCAGATACAATGGAGTCAGGTTTATGTTTGTACATTGATTTTTATGTCTTGGCTCTGGTTTCTTCAGTGGTCATTCCACATGACTACAGGCTTTGGGATTCTTTACAGATAATTTCTACAAATGAACTGGGGGCTGGTTGAGGCACTATGGTTGGTTATAAGCTTAATTTGACAAATATGGGTTTTGTGTCCACCCCAAACTCTACACAGGCCAGTAGAATTGTATAGAGCATGTGTGTCCCCCAAAACCAGGAGATAGTGTCATCTACACTCAGACTGGCTCAAGGAAGGGTGCTGGCTCTGCTGCCAACAGACAGGAGTGGAAGTGTTAGAAGTGGAGAAAGCAGCACCCAGCAGGAAAGGCCTGGTCAGAGGAGAGGGAGGTGGGTCTGGCTCCCAGCTAAGGCAGGATCCCATGGCAGACTCATAACCTCCAAAAGGTCAGGTCTGGTATCTTTGTCTTGTTGGGCAGCTGGGTATCTTCACTGCAGACTGGGTAACCTTATGAAGCAGAAATGTCTTTCTCACAGTTCCAGACGCTGGGAAGGCCAAGGCCAAGCCACCAACAGGTTTCTCAACCTCTGAGACCACTCCCTAGTTCACAGACCCTGTCTTCTTGCTGTATCCCTTTTCCACGTGGTGGAAGGGGTCTTTTAGAACACTAGTCCCATTCATGATGATTTTGCCTTCACAACCTAGTCATCTGCATGGTGACTCCTTCATTCTGGTAGTTGAGATTTCAACATAGGAATTGAGGGGAACAAAAATGTTTGGACTAGAGCACCTCAGGAGTCTACCCCAAGGACAGGCCCGTGCTCTGCCAGACCTCATACTGTACCCTGTGAACAGCAGGGGGCAGACTACTGTGGAGCCATATTGGAAAAGTGGGTGCTGGAATGTGAGCTGCACCTCTGGCTTGGGAGAAGGCCTAGACAGAAAGGTCAAGGTCGGGGTGAGCCCCATTCCCCAGGCTTGAAGACAGTTAGCAAAGGGACAGGATGGACTCTCCTTGATAATTGCTTGGTGCCCTCCACAGACTTCCAGTAATGTTCATGAAGCTTCTCTTGCCCACCAAGACTGTGCTTAGGGGTGTGGACTAGGCACTAATATATGGCCTCAGGTGACCTGACTGTGTCTGAGATGTGAGTCCTGGGCTGTCAGCTGTAACATAATACATGCTAGGGCCAAGTCTGATGTTAAAATGTAAAAGAGCCTTCACTTAGGATTGATTGCGCAGCAGCTGTATGCAGGGCACTATGTGAGCTCCAGGGTACCATGAAGAAGTCAAGAGATCACCCTGCCCCAAGAAACAGGCACATTTAGCACCAGACACAACACAAGATGGTTGAGGGACATTCAAGGTAGGCATGGCCAAAGCAAAAGTACCCTACACAAATGGAGCACCTGATGGGAGGAAAGGACTGTGTGTGACAGGCCCCATCAGAGTAGTCTGAAAACAGGTAGCTGGGCTTAGTGGGACATGGTCATGATTCCTGAACGTAGGAACAATGGGAAAGTAGTCAAAGAACATAACAGGGAGGTTATTGTAACCATTCACATTAGGTTTGACTATGAATGTTCTGAAAACAGTTTTTTAAATATGATAGAAATCTTATGCTTTAAAATAAAGAAGTAAGCAGAGAAAAATATATAGCTCGATAAAAACAATAAAAAATCAATAGTTAAATAAATAGTTGAAATCATGTTAGCACAACTCTGGATAGCACACTTGCATGTAGTTGTCCAGGACCTGAGCTGTTTTCAGGTCATTGTTCCACCATCCCTAAGTGATGAACCAATCCAGCTGCTGGAGCTGGAACCATATCTAAGTTCTGAGCAATAGGAAGGAGAAGGGAGGTTGAGAAACAAGGCATCCCTTTATTCATGCAAGCATTCATTCATTCATTCATTCATTCATTCATATGCAGTGATAGGAATTGAACTCCAGGTCTCATGGTAGCTAGTCAAGCATTTTGCTGCTAAGCTATATCCTCATCCTCGTGGATATTGTTTTTATTTTATTAAAAAATATTTATTTGTTTATTTACTTATTTATTTTGTGTGCAGGGAAGGGGGGCTTAATCGTGTGTGTGGAGATCAGAAAACAATGGGTAGGAACCCCCTTGCACAGTGTGGGTCCCAGAGGTCAAACTCAGATTGTCAGGATTGAGCCTTACCCACTAAACCACCTCATCGGCCCTGGATCTTCTCTTTAAAACATTTTCTTGTCACACTTGACCCTACATCTGTTGTGTGATTTGTCAATGATCACCCTAACTACTTAAATTATTAAGATGCGTAGCCTTTTTTAGTTGTATGCTATTGTGCCCAGCTAAAATTTTGGCTTTTTTTTTTTTCTAAAGAAGAAGGGAGTCCTGGTGTTGGGAGATTAAGGATCTCCGACTGTGGTACACAGACTGCAAAGAAGCCAGACTGAGGACACAGGGAAGGAATGGGAGCCGCTGTCTGTGACCTCAGTCTGGATTCTCTGCCAGGAGAGCAACATGCGTGGTCATGTCACACATCTAGGGAAGAGGTTAAGGGACGGGGCAAACAGGGACTAGCATGGGCTCCTCCCACTGAGCTTTCATGGAAAGATGTGTACCGAGAACCCCAGGACCACATCCCGCACAGCTGTCTAAGCAAGCCTTTCAGGATAGAAACCATAAAATTCCATGTCTCACATCTAGGGACAAAGTGGTCTCATGGGGGCCCACAGTTTATCCCCACACAGTCACTGTGCACCCTTGACATCCTCTGTGTCATTTGGACACTCAGATTGGAGCAGGATTCTGGCCCAAAAGCTTTGCCTGTCCTGCACCATGAACCCTGAATCCCACCCTGCTCTGGGTCTGTCATGGCCCAGAACTGACCTGATCCTAGGGGCATGGGAATTGAGAAAGTCAGCAAACTCTAGCTAGGTCAGCTGGCTACTTCCCACAGCTGGGAAGACAAACCCAGAGAACTCGAGATGCCCTAAGGGCAGCCAGGCCAGGTAGAGGAAGCAAGCAGAAGCATGGCCCTGACTCACAGGTCCCTAGCTGTTTTTAGCTGCAGGTGGAGGCTGCCTTCCCCCTTCTCCACCTACCCCTCCTTGAGTCATTCTGGCTGCCTGGGGCACCAAAAGTCCAGACTCACCCACTTTTCCAGACCCTGGGAAACCAGGCTGCCTTAATTGGGCAACCCTCCCTGTCAGGTGAGGCTACTTAGAACCCAGGGGCCCCAGGTGTTTGGAACACTATTCTCAAAGAGCAGGATCTGGATTAGCATAGTAGGCATGGCCTTCCAGCTTCTTGCCAGGGTCACTTCCTTCCTGGAGTAGGCAGTGGGGAGAGCCCAGCTGACAACTTTCCCATAAACCTTTGGCAGTGGACAGGCTATAACAAGTGTATAGCCACCTAGTCAGACAGCAGGCCTCTGGAGAAGTCTCCAGGCAGCCAAAACCCTCCTTATCCTTCGTGCAGAACCTCTGTTTGCCACAAACCCTCCAGGCGTTGACC
Organism: Arvicola amphibius; assembly: GCF_903992535.2. Lineage (NCBI taxonomy): Eukaryota > Metazoa > Chordata > Mammalia > Rodentia > Cricetidae > Arvicola > Arvicola amphibius. The sequence goes on along the minus strand of NC_052061.1, from coordinate 5,829,493 downwards.
TATTGCATCTCCCCACACCAGAGGATGCCTGCTGCCAACAGCACCTTCCACTTATTTCTGAACTAGCCAGCAAGACAGTGTCTCTCCACTGGCTTTGGTAGGCTGTTGTTGAAAGGGCTCAAAGCAGAACTGTGCAGATTAAAATAAGGGCAAGGTTCTGAACAGTCTACACAGCCTAGCTGAACCTATTAGCTCCCATTCTGACCCTGCACTGCTCCTTCCATTGGCCCTCTAGTGACATGTATTGTTAGACCTGTCTCCCCTGGCCTATGTGAAGCCTCTCAGAATACAACCTTGAGAAAGAAGAAGGGAAGTGGTGGCACTGGGTCCCTTAACCTCTGTAGCCCTGACTAATACCCATAAGTTCTATGTTGCCAAGTGCCACAATGACACATGGAATAACCCTCCCCCTAAACTCAGCTACTTGGCTCAGGGACCCTCTTTGGGCTCAGCTCTAAACATGTATCCCAAATTCTCTGCTGGAGCGAATGGGAGCCCAGGCACATTCGTGGTGATGGCAGAGGCCCACTGCAAACAACCAAAGCAGGCAAGGCCTCTCTGAATCCACACGCTGCCACCCCCATGTCATTCTGTGAGCCAAAGGAAGTTCCTGTTATCTGAATTTCCCTTTGTTGAGAGAACTCAAATGAGGCAGTATACATGACAGATGGGGACCTGGAAAGGTGGCTCAGGGGTTAGGAGCACTGGTTGTTCTTCCAGGGGATCTAATGCTGTCTTCTGGCCTCCGCAGGCACCAGGCATGCACATGATGCAGATATACATGCAGGCAAAATACCTTTACACGTAAAATAGTAACTTTTAGAAAGGAATCAGGTAGGGTTCATTATAAAGGGAAACACTCTTAGCGTGAGTAGGCAGTGACCATAGGGACTGTTGTAGCAACCCACATTTTACACAGGCTTCATGCTACTCCTGATGCCTCCCCAGAAGGGGGTTGTCCTGTCCTGCCTTTCCAGATGATGAGCAGGCCCATTTGAGTAACTCCAAAGGGAGGAGACAGTGGTCTTTGTTCTTTACCAGAAAGCCTTCCTGGATAGGAATCTTTTAAATCTTACAAGGTTAGATCCCCCTCTACCCAGTCCCACATCTGTCACTCTCTCAGACAGAGTCTTGATGTGTGGTCATCTGGCCTGGACCCACCTGCCTGCTTCACAGTGCTGAACTAGCAGATAGGTGTCTATTAATGACTCTTAACACTTGAGAAGGCCAAGTCTCCTCCACCTAGGGCCAGAGACTCAGCTCAGGTCCCATTCTCCTAGCCAATGTTCAAGATCCCCAGGTGCAGGTCCTGGTGAGGAAAGCACCCAGTGACCTTCCAGCCTGCTAATTCCTAACTCTGTAGCCACAGATTCGGGAGACAGGAAGTGTCTTCTGCCCTGGGTGGGGGAGGGGAGGGCAGAGGGAATAGATAGAGCCCGGGAAAGCTGAGCAGCAGCCGTGCTGTTCTCACGGCTTCCTCACGGGTGGTTGTGAAGTCTCCACAGGCAGTGTGTGTGCACAGCAGTTCTGCATAAGCTGTAAGCTGCTTGAATGTGCAAGGTGGTGGCAATGGTGCATGCAACCCTGTGACTCCCCAAGAGCCTTTGAGACCACAGTGTTCCTGCCCTTGCTCTGCATTCTTAACTCTGAAGTCAAGTGAGCCCTCCTGGATGAGGAGTGGAACCAAAGAACCTGTGAATTACCCAGTACTTTGCCTGTAGCTGTCAAGAGTCCCAGTCTCTCTTCATGTGCCGGAAGCACAGTCAGCTGTGCCCCTCAGACAGAGAGCAGAAGGAAGGAGAGAGCTTGAGTACCAGTGTCTCTTTTCCCTCTCCTGGATTGCTTAGTAGGCCTGACAGCCACAGATCACAGACAATTAAGTACAAATGCAAAAAATTAAACTTTAAGCTGGGTGGGGTGGAATGCCGTGATTACATGAGATTATTCATGTAATCTCAGCACTGAGCTGAGAGCGGTGTTAATCCTGAGATTCAAGGGAGTAAAAACAGTTCCACCATGGGGGCAAATTTAAGATCAGTTTTTATTAAAGTTTAAATACTAACCAAGATGGACTTTGGTCAGGATCATTCCTTGAAACATTCAGCTTTGTCAGGACTATTCCCTGAAACATTCAGCTAGGTGGCCCCAAAGCACATGTTGTCAGGGTTTATAAAGACAAAACCCATAGGCTACCATACTTTCCCATGAGGCTTGGCTATTATTTTTCAATAACTAGAATTCCAAGAATCCCAGGAAGTTACCTGCTCCTCGGGCAGGTGAGGATTACAGATTAATTTACGGTATAACAAAGAAGATCGTGGGTCCAGTATGCTTCCACCATGCCTCTCTGTTTATTTCCTTTAAAAAAAAAAAAAAAGGGAAAGAAAAGAAATTTAAAAAAACACACAATAATGAGGACTCTGAGAGAGACTTACACGGATCTAATCTACATGGGAAATAGAAAAAGACAAGATCTCCTGAGTAAATTGGGAGCATGGGGACCTTGCAGGAGGATTGAAGGGGGGAGGGGGAGGCAGGAGAGCAGAGAAAAATGTAGATCTCAATAAAAAAAAAAAACACAAGCAGATCATGAGATCAAGGCAACTTGAGCTACACAGCAAGATCCAAATAAAACACTTAAGGGCCTGAGTTCTTGTGATTCAGTCAGTATTGACATGAGTTTTAAGCATCTGTATTAACTTCACAGACCTGTAAAGTATAACTCCATCCAGGTCTAGTCCCTCGGCCAACCAGTATTCTCAAAGAACCATAACCCTCTCCCAGATAGACACTGGTTCAGGGACTTGCTCCCTCATCCCTCAGTTAAGAAAATAGGAAATTACAACTCTAGCCGAAGAACACAGGCTATAACACACACACACACACACACACACACACACACACAATTCCTGTGCAAAAGCCCCATTTTTCAGACAGTTGGAAGGAGAGCAGCTCTGGGGAAGGGAGGGGTAGAGAGCTGAGTGACCATGGGGTTTGTTGTGCTAGAACTTTCATGAGGCAAATAGCTTCAAAGGAAAATGAAGCCCAACACCGTAGGCTCCCAGGAGCCCACATCTCTGGAGCAGGCAGGGACTGAGTATAATCTTGGCATGGACCTGCTGTCCTGGTAGAGACTACATCAGAAGCTCCAAGGTCTCAGAGCAGTGTGTCCCTCTGTCCTTGCAGGCAGACTCCAAGATGGTGTGTGATGTGGTGAGCCGTATGGAAGACACTGAACCCTTCTCTGCAGAACTGCTTTCTGCCATGATGCGACTCTGGGGTGACTCAGGGATCCAGGAGTGCTTCAACCGATCTCGGGAGTATCAGCTCAACGATTCTGCCAAATAGTAAGTGCCCAGGCGGGCTGGGGGCTGGAGCGCCGTGTGGGATGGGGAGGATTCCGACTAAGATACAAACCTAGGTTAATGCCATCAAGGAGGGGACAAGAAGGGCCTTACATCTTGTGCCCAGAATGAGGAAAAGTCCAGGGAAGGAAGAAAGCAAATAGACAATCACACAGGCAGTTTCTGGAGAGCAGGAACCTGGTCCACCTCTCTGGGACCACATCTGTCCCCACCAGAAAGGTTCCAGGCTAGCAGGTAGGATTTGTTTCTTCTAGAAAGCTCCAGGACACAAGTATGAATCAAGAACCATTATGGAACACACCTTTAATCCCAGCATTCAGGAAACAGAAGCAAGTGGATCCTTGTGAATCAAAGGCCAATCTGTTCTACTGAGAAAATTCTAGGCCATCCAAGGCTACATAGACAAATCCTATCTCAAAACACAGTCACAAAAATATAAAGACAAGTACCAACAACAAAAATATACATAAAAATATACATGCGTGCTGGGCGGTGGTGGCACATGCCTTTAATCCCAGCACTCGGGAGGCAGAGGCAGGCGGTTCGAGGCTAGCCTGGTCTACAAGAGCTAATTCCAGGACAGGCTCTAGAAACTACAGGGAAACCCTGTCTCGAAAAACCAATGTGTGTGTGTGTGTGTGTGTGTGTGTGTGTGTGTGTGTGTGTGCATAAAACAGCTCATATGCTGCCATATTATTCTATTTTTAAGAAAACAATAGACTTGGGGCTGAGGTTTGGCTTGAGTACCTGCTTAGCACACACTAGGCCCTGGACAGTATTTAGTGTCACCAAAGTAGACTTCTTAAATATGTGTGAAAATCCCATAGTGAAATCCATTACTTTGTGTTTTTTAAGAACTTTCTTTGCTTTGTTTTATTTTGTGAGGCAGGGTCATATTTAAGTCAAACTCACTACGTAGGTGATGATGACCTTGAATCTTAGTTCATCCTGACTCCACCTCCCAAGTGCTGATGTCACCAACACCCAGCTTTCTTCAGCTTTAAAGTTTAAAAAAAAAACAAGAAATAAGTAGTTCTCAGTCAAGAAATAGAATAAGCAAGTACAAGCTTCAGTGTTGTGCTGTGACTAGATAAGAGGAAGAAACGAGGGAGTGTAGGGCAGAGAAGATGAAGAGAAATGAGATTGGTAAGAGCCACAGCTGAGGAAGTGTCTCGGGCCCTTCCTGGGACACTAAGGTGACAAACCTGCTGAACTTTGCCACTTTCTCCCAGGTGGGTGGCTCTAGAGTCCCGGAATGGATAGCAACATTGGGGTGTATCTTTTTTAAAAATTATTTATTTATTTATTTATTTATTTATTATGTATACGATATTCTGTCTGCGTGCATTCCTGCAGGCCAGAAGAGGGCACCAGATCTCATTACAGATGGTTGTGAGCCACCATGTGGTTGCTGGGAATTGAACTCAGGACCTTTGGAAGAGCAGGCAATGCTCTTAACCTCTGAGCCATCTCTCCAGCCCTGGGGTGTATCTTGGCACTGAAGAGTGCCCTTAGTTTTTGTAATCTGGTACCCAGGCTTTCAAGAAGAGCCTGCAGTGGGGGAGCTGCAGGCTTTTACCCACTGTCTAAGGATGTGTGTGTGCTGGCCTCATCTGACTCAGCTGGGACCTGATTCTGGAGGCATTTGTCATTGTTTGCAGTAGGGGGTGGTGTTGCAGTCACCCAGTGGGTAGAGGTCAAAGGAAATGCTAGATATCCTGCACTGAACAGGTCAGCCCCCAAATCACAGAACCAACAACAGTAGCCCAAAACATCAGTGGGGCTGAGATTAATAAACCACGGTCTCTGGGCAAGATGATAGACACCTGTAATCCTAGTGCTCAGGAGACGGAGGCAGTGGCAAGTTTGAGGCTAGCCTGGGATTTATAGTGGGATAAAAACTGCAGTCTACATTATACTAGCCTAGCCAACTGGACCCAGCACTCACTAATGGCATGTGGGGCTTTCATTGGCTAGGAGGGCAGCTAACAAAACTAGGGACCAGAGTAAGGCCTCTTACTTACCTTCTCAGTCTTGCTGTTTCTCACACCTGGGTGGGGTTGTGCATAGGCAGATGCCTAAGGTAAGTCATGGCCACAGACAGGTAGTGGCCGCCCAGGCCACCAATCTATATGAGCTCTCAGGGACACCTTGATGAGCAGAAATCCAAACTCCCTGTGCACGCTCAGATCACAGGCCTGAGAATGGCTGCCCGGAGACCAGATGGAGCACCTCCCAATCAGCTCCCTCCTGGGTGGCCAGGGAAGCTAGCACTTCACTGTTCCTCCCCCCTCCCCCGCTGGGCCCCAGAGGGCCTCCTGGCCCCAGTCTGTCTTCTGGAAGTCCATCATATGTTTCTCTCAAGTTGTCCCCATTTCAGTAATACTACAATGAGTCCCTTGCAAAGATATCTCAACAGCGGACCAGGATATCAAATGAACAGCAGTGTAGTGGCCACCATCGGCCACACCCCCCACACCCCCCGCCTCACCACCTGTCCGCTCTCTTCCGCTGTTTCCACTAACTCGTCCTATACTGCTCAGTATTTCCTGACCCTTTCCTTGAAATATGGAGTTCAGCTCAACTCACCTTCCTCCTTCCCACACTCTGCCGCCACCCCCAGTTTTCTGTTGGTCTCAGTTTTCATTCTTCCTGTGCTCACTGTTAGAATTTGAGTATTTGCAATTACCTGTCCCTCCACTCCTTTTGAATTTTACTCTCTGGCTCCCCTTTGCCACCTTCTAATTTTGCCCAGTGGAATGGTGTTCTCCTAGTCATGCCTCCTGTACTGCCTCTCTGAGAGAAAGCCAATAGGTGCAGGCAGAAGAACCATGAGTGTCACTTTGCCTGTCTCATCTTGAGATGGGCTCTCGCTGTGTATCCACGTTTACCTGGAACTTCCTGGAACTTGTTTTATAGAAGACTGGCCTCAGACCTCTCCATCCTTGTGCCTTGCCCTTTTGAGTACTGTGATTACAGGTACATGCACCACACCTTGCTTTCATAAGTGCTATTTTTGGTCTAGAGTTATGTTCTTTTAGGAGTTAAACTGGTCCTGATAGGGCTGTGAAATTGTACCCCTGTGGAAAGAACCATTAACATCCTAAAACCCCAATTGATTACCATACCACCCCACCCCTACCCTGCTCCAACCATGCCCCTGTGGATCCCAAGCCAGAGGGAAAGGGACCGACCAATCAGTTGCTGTGCCTCTGCCCTGGTCTTCGCTCGCTTGCCTGCTACAACACTTCTTCACCTTAGTGAGGCCATCCACATCAGTCATCAATCAAGAAAATTCCACACAGACTTGCCTACAGGCCAGTCTCATGAAGGCATTTTCTTAACTAAGATTCCCTCTTCCCAGATAAGTCTAGGTTTGTGTCCAGGTGAAAAATCCCAACCAGCATACATGGTTAGGGATGCCTTGGTGAGACTCAGCAAGCACAAAGTGAGACCAGGGCCCGGCTTGTGTGTTCAGAGAACATGGCCCAGCTGGGGTAGGAACAGCGAGACAAAGGGTTCCCCAGGCCTGGTGTACAGCACCATCAAGGATATTGGCCTGAAAGAAGAGGCCGTTGGTAGTTGTGGAGGAGGAACGTCAGGCACAGAGGACTGAAAGCAAAACCTTCCAGATACACTCAGTCGTTCTAGAAGGAACCTGTCAGGTGGACCCAACACCACTGACCTACTCTGCTCCCTCAGCACCTTCCCCATCTTCCCTTCCATTGAGAGCACTTGGGGAACTCTAATTCCAAAGATCTGGGTTCTAGGAAGCCCCTACCACTGCTCAGCCGAGATGGACCCCTTGGTCCCTGCTGACAAGAACATCAAATGGGAAGAGGCACAGAGACCTTGGTAAACAAGAGGATGTATAGAACGGTAGACAGAGACTCAGAGCACCATAGAGCAATAAGAAGATTCTGGAGCATGGGACTTACCTATATTGATGGAATATGAATACATGTAAAGAATGGAACTGGGGACTGGAGAGATGACTCAGCAGTTAAAAGCACTAGCTGAATCCAGAAGACATGGGTTTAATTCCCAGTACTTGCATGGAAGCTCACAGCTGTCTGTAACTCCAGTTCCAGGGCTTCTGAAACGCTCTTCTGGCCCCTGTGGTACACAGACATACATTCAGACAAAACACCCATACATGTAATATAAAAGTAAAATATATATAATTTTTTAAGAGAATAGATCATACCTGTTGACCATTATTATTTTCAAATGAAGATATAACAGAATTGTGCTGTGATGCTGGCAGTCTCATTAGCAAGTCTCAGCCCAGGGTAGCTGGGTCTACATGCCTTGCTGCTTTGAGTCTGAATTTGAGGACCGTAGAGACTAAGACCCTCAAGTGTTCCTTTGATTGTCCCCACATTGACTAAGTGCTCCACAGTCAACCTTGCAAAAGGTATGGCGGATGCTGGATTCCAGAGATTGTGAGCAGGGCCCAGGTTCATGGACTCTTGTATGTTGTCACCCCCAGCTACCTGGACAGCCTGGATCGGATTGGAGCCGCTGACTACCAGCCCACTGAGCAGGACATCCTCCGAACCAGGGTCAAAACCACCGGCATCGTAGAAACCCACTTCACATTCAAGAACCTCCACTTCAGGTGAGGCCTAAGGAGATGGGACCTGCTGACAGGCCCTAGCGCTGGGCCTGGTGATGCGGCAGAGAGATGGGGGAATGTCCATGCCCTGATTCACCTCATCTGGATAGTCATGTGGTGTCTTGCCTCGAGGATCACCCTCATTTCATCAGACAAGTAGATATCAGAAGAAGCCCATCTGAGAACTTGTTTCCTGCTGAGGTTAAGGGCTAACAACAGCAGGTGCTTTACTTCATAGCCCCTGGAAGGGGACAGGGTGGGTAAGCCTGCACCAGGTGAGGAGACCCAAGCATCAGTACAGTCTCAAAGCCAGAGAGGCTGAGAGGGCAGCTCCCCTCTCGCATTACGGAGAACCTACAGAAGTGGGGTTTTCCCAGACGCAGAACATACGTGGGATCCAGGGGCTCTGAGTGCCAAAGAACAGGAGCCTGAACTGGCCTGCCAGGTTCCTGGAGCCCTACTGGAGGATTTTGTCTCCCAAGAGACACGGCCTAAGGCCTAGTGACCCCTGGGCTGTCTTCCAAGTGTGGTTTCTTGATATCAGGTGAATCTAGAAGAGAGGCCAAAGGTGGGGCAGGTCTTTGAGTCACTGTATTTGCACAAATTCAGTCCTGGGACAGGTCTCAGGGGTAATGAAAGCCGCCCTCAGGACCCAGGGGTAGCAGTGGCTCGTCTGTCAGTCTGTTGGTGCTCAGAATGAGATACAGCATCCCCACTGCTCAGCATTCTCCCGACTAGATAACAGGTATCCCCGCCCTCATAGCTTTCCTTGACTTTCTACAGGCTGTTTGACGTTGGGGGCCAGCGATCTGAACGCAAGAAGTGGATCCACTGCTTCGAGGATGTCACGGCCATCATCTTCTGTGTCGCACTCAGCGGCTATGACCAGGTGCTCCACGAGGACGAAACCACGGTGAGTGACCTGAAGGGAACGCTGGCCACAGAGCCAGCCAACATTCAGAGCTCTCGGACCTCACAGATGGCCTCTCGCAGGCACCCTCACACGGTCTGTGTTGTCAAGGCAGATGCTCGTCATGCCAGTACAACAGAGGCAGCTGGGGGCTCCCAGTGAAGTTTGTATTCAAATGTGCTGCGGATAACTTATCAACGCAGGGTCTGACCAGTAAGCACCTTGTTAGTAAACAGTGGAGTCACACAGGGCTAATAGACCAGAAAAAAATTAAGCAAATCCTACAAAGCCAGACAGCAGCCAAGCAAGAGCGTGTGCGCAACTGGAAAGGCAGCCTTAGCTTCTTCTGCCCTTCCTGGGATTCTGGCCTGCTGGAGAGCTGTGGGGCTACCTGGCCAAGAGGGGCACCAAGAAACAGGCATACTGGGAGTGTCAAGCGTGGGTTCTCTATGTCATTCTCAGCCTCTAAGACCTGCCACCTGGCTTGAGAGGGTCCTTGTCAGCCATCCCCTTGGCCTCATCCTGTCTCTGCTGCTCATTGGTATGAGCTCAATTCAGGCAGCACCCTTTCTGGCTGGGTTCCTGTCGCCTGGAAAGTGGGGACAATAATACCACCTGCTTTGTCTAAGGCCATGAAAGCGTTTTTTGCTTAACAGTGCCTGGCCAGCCAGTATAGTATTGCCCTGAGCGAGGTACATCCACTGAACTTTTCCCATTTGGAGTTTCAGCCCTCAAGTCTGTGGGCCTATCCACAAAGCCTAGAAAGGGACCAGGCCTCAAGGATATCCTACTGGGTCATGGGAGACAAGCCCACTTCTGAGAGTGGGGTTCATGGCTGTGGACTCACACTTTGGCATCTGCCTTCCTATCTGGAATAGGAGTGCTTCACCCTGAGCCTTTGGGATCAGCACCAAGGGTCAGAAGAGGGGCCTGTGGTTGTGCTGTCCTTGAACAAGGCCTGTCTACCTTAGGAATCCAATTTGTTTCCCAGTCCCAGTCCCGTCATTACTGTTGTCTATGGAGGGGGTGGATGAGCTCTTGGGGTGTGTGCTGAGAGAGGGTACAGTGCTGGTAGTGGAGGACCCGTCGTCCTGAGTAGTTCACACTGAATGATGAAACTTTTGGCAGATGGAAGCCAAGCTGCTGGTAGGAGGGGTGGTCCAGGCTCTTCTTGTGATGGCTGGGGTTCAGAGCTGTCACTCTCGGTGACTGTGGCAGACAGTGGTCTAGTCCCAAGCCCCAGTACGGGGTGGGGAAAACATGGCCTAGAACACTCTTGAACTCCAGACTCTATGACTACCCGAAGCCCAGGACATTCTCCTGTTAGTGCATCCATCAGAATGACTGGCCCAGTACACTCTTCCCCACTATGGGTGCCTCTGTGTTATGAGAGCCATTGTGCCTACTCCCTGTGGCCTGTCTGTTCTGCAAGTAGATGCTACATCACATGGAAAAGAATCAAGGAGGTGGAGGCTGGATGGTGAGAGCATGGTCTCTCCTTTGAACCTGCCCTGCCAGAGCAAAGGCCCAGGACCATCAGCAGTGGGGCCAGACCCTCAGTAATCTCCAGAGCACAGCATAGCTCTGGGAATGTCCAGTGGGTACCAAGCCCTGTGGCCTCAGGTCTCCAAGTGGGGGTGGCTCCCTACCTGCTTCCCCTTAACTCCTCACTAGCCTTGCTCCTATGCACCTAGACACTTTCCCTCCAGTGTCCTTCCTAACCTTACTGCTCTCTTAGCCTTTCCCCTGCCTCCAGCTCATTCCCCATTTCCCTTGCTTTTCTCCACAAAAGCTGGAGGCAAGAACTCTGAGGAAGGATAAACAAATGGGCCAAAGTCAGAAATGAGCTCTTCCTAGAGTTCTCCCTCCCCGGGCCTGGCCACCCAACAACCAGAGGAAAGCACCAAACCTCTAGGGAACAGGGGCTGCCTTCCAACTTGCCAGCAGCCCACAGCAGTGGCTCCTAGCTATAGTGACAGTCAAACCATACTAGCAGTTGTCGGTGTGTGGGGGGCATGTGTGTGAACTGAACAGCTTGGGAGTCAGATGGATTCAGCCCAAGACCTGGCATCACTCCTGCCACCTACGTGATCATGCGTAATCGCCACACCTTGCTCAGGCATGGGCGGGGGGGCGGGGGGGTGATGGGCTAAGAGCTGAAATAGCGTTCTGCTCCTCTGTCCAGATGTTGTAGCCAGAGGACTGGTGGTAGAGTTTGGATGTTCTATCCTAGAGAGGCAAGATGTAGGCACCAATGACCCAGTCCTTGGTCCTCAGTCTTCCCCTCTAGCCAGCTCTGCACTTCCCTCCCTGGCCTGGGGAGGAAAATTGGGGCTACAGAGACAAAGATGTCTGGAGACAGCTCCTGGAGCTAGGCCAGGAAGGCCCTGCAGCTAGTGGCTGCCCAACACCGGACCAGCCACCCTGCCCGCTGCACCCTGGGACCCCACGGGCTCATCTTGTCCTCGTACCTGCTCTCAGCACCACTCAGCTGGGCCACAGGCTGCCACAACTTCACCACTACTGCCACCAGCACCTGCAAGGCCTTTTCTTACCAAAGCAAGGCCAAAACCATGGGCAGATTCTGAGAGACCCTCCAAGCCCGGCAGGTATGAAGCACCTCCCTCTGATCAAACATGAGCTAAGAGTTGAAAGCAGCAGGTTCTCAGGGCTCCGCTGGGTGACTTTGCTGTGAATACCAGCCCCAGGCCTATGCTCCATGCTGGCTTCGGAGCTGGGGCCATCCTCTCCACACAGCCTTCCATCCATCCCAGCTGCAGCGCCTGCCCGTCACAAGGCAGCTGAGGCCTGTATAGGTGCCTCGCATAGCTGCCCTGCACTTCCTGGGTCTGAGACTGATTGGATCAATTTTTCAGGGTTTCTTTTTCCTCCTCTACTGGGTTTTTAGCTTCCTCTCGGTTTCAATCTGTTTTGCTGAGTTTCTTCTTGGGGTTCTCCAGGCCCCTCTTCTGAGAAACCAGCCCCAACTCCCAGCTTTCCCAGAGAAAGCTTCCCTCAGCCCGGGCATAGCCCAATCAACCAACAAAGTCACCCAAACAACCAAGGCCACAGCAACATCACCCCTGAGACGCTGTCCCCCTGGCATCTGCTTCCAACTCTGGATTAATTCGAGGACCTCAGTCCTCGGTTAATGTTATCCGACGGAATGTGTGCACCCTCCTGACCTCGCTGGCAAAAATGAATGAGACCATGGTAGAGAAGTCTGCATGATCCAGTTTCGTGTAGACATATTGGATGGTGGTTGCACTCCTGCCCTCTATGTGCATGGTGCATGTCCTCTCCAGGGACTGCAGCCTCTGCAGTGACCTCAGTGCCCCGCCCAGGCCAGCTCTCTCTGGAAGGGACAGCACTCCTGATCCACCCCAGCTCCACCCAAACCTGCCTGTGTGTGGAATGAAGCAGGGACATGTCCTGTTTGTCCTCGTGGGCCCTCTGCCTCTGTCCCCAATATTGCATTAAGAGCATTGGTGGCCCATCCCTCTGCTTGTCTTGCTATGTCATAGCCACAGTAGGTCAGGGTGTTGGGTACCACCAGCCCTCACCTGCCTCTCCACTCTGTTGCAGAACCGCATGCATGAATCCCTGAAGCTTTTTGACAGCATTTGCAACAACAAGTGGTTCACAGACACATCCATCATCCTGTTTCTCAACAAGAAGGACATATTTGAGGAGAAGATCACGAAGTCCCCATTGACCATCTGCTTTCCTGAATACACAGGTAGAACCCTTCGCATTCCACACAGCCCCTTGCAGCTGTGGGCAGCCAAGGAGACAGGTCTGTCTGGGCCTTTACTGTGCTTCAGTGCACCCAGCTCAGCCTGCAGAATCCACCCCAAGGAACTGTACTAAGCCAGCTGTGATAAGAAGACCTGGGCAGCTGGGTCCTGGAGCCCTGGCTTGTTTCAGCTCAGTCTCCAGTGTAATAGTAACCACCCTAGGGAGCTCCAGGCCATGGCCCCACAGGCGAGCAGCATAGCTTTCTACATCCCGCCCTTCGTTTCTCACAATCAGACTGGTCTGTAGGCAAGAACCCCAAGAGCTTTTAGCTGAGGAGAACGGACTTCGCCCCTCACCATCCAGCCAGACTCTTCTCCAGCTGTAAGATGGCCTCTGATACACCCTGAGGGCTGGTCACCAACATCAGCAGGAAGAGCCCCTAACTGAGAGGACACTAGCCTTACTTCCAGCCCTGGCTCAGCAAACAGCTGTGGTCTGTAGATGCTCGTAGCCAGGCTGTGGTCTATGCACTTATGCCTGAGGTGGCTGGGCCTCTCCCTTCAGATGTGCCACCCCCAGTTCTGCACTGTGGCTCCAGTTCCAGTTCTCTTCATGTTCCTCCCTTAGCAAATGGTCCCAGTCTGGTCTAGACTCGCCTTGAGTTCTTAGAAGATGGGGTGGGGGTGGGGGGACATGGAGGGTTTCCATGCAGAGTTTGAGTTCTGCCTTTCTATCCTTCTCCAAGCCAGTGCTTTCTCCCTGAACTTACCAGGGAACCAGATCACTATGAGCAAGTCAGTTTTCAGCTGTGCTATGAGGGAACAGAGGGCAGCATCGAGGAGAAGGGGAGGAGCCCACAGAGGCTCACAGATGCCAGGCAGAATGCATGGTCCTCCTACCTTACCTGCAGTTTAAAGCGGGTTCTGGCCCTCTCTGCAGACTCATGGGCACATAGAGAGGCAATACCTGCTTAAAAGCAGTGCTTTCTGTCCCACCTGCAGCTGGTGGCAAGACAGAATTTGCATCTGGAGATAGTAGGCCTGTGGGGAGAAAACAGCAGCTTCACAGGCAGCCCCCACCTCAGTTAGCCAGTCACTGAGATGGCGGTGTCTGTGGCTTCCTAGGGAGATCGCTGCTCTAGGTTCCAACCCCCAGCTGGAGTTGAGCTCTAAAGCTTCCCACTCCATATATAGGCCTGTTGCTTCTAGTGGTCCTGAGGAGGATTCTGGCACCTGCTCCATAGCCACTGGCCTAAATGACTCGATGGCCAGCCCAGGGATTCCGTGCTGAGCGACTCCAGGGTACCTCCATCAGCTGACTCCCCTCACCGACTGTTTCATCTTGCAGGCCCCAGTGCCTTCCCAGAAGCTGTGGCTCACATCCAGGGGCAGTATGAGAGTAAGAATAAATCAGCTCACAAGGAAATCTACACCCATGTCACCTGTGCCACGGACACCAACAACATCCAGTTTGTCTTTGATGCTGTGACGGACGTCATCATCGCCAAAAATCTGCGGGGCTGTGGACTCTACTGAGCCCTGGCCTCCTGCCCAGCCTGCTGCTCACTTCTCCCCTGGTCCAGAGCTCTGCCACCACTAGGATGCTCTGTGCACTGAAGAAAATCCCAGAGGCTGTCCCTGGGGGAGGAGGCGGCATCCTTTGAGCAGCCCCACCCTACCCCACTCTGGCTGCATGACACATGGGAACAGGGTTGGGCAGAGGTGTGGAGCACCACGCACAAGGCCAGGAAATGCTTCCCACCACCTGGATGTTGCTCGCCGGCCAACCATGTCTCTTTAGGTGTTTTACTCTGAGCCTGAGTGAGCAACGCTGCCATCTGGTTCAGAATGGTCATTTCCTGTCCTGTATCTGTGCCTCCTATTCAAAGTCCTGTGTCTCTTTTTCACCTAGGTGATAGGGTGGCTTGCAGGATGGCCCTGTGACAGGTGCTGGCTGATACGGGGACAGTAGATGCCATCTCTCAGCTTTCCTTAGGGTCTGTTTGGTAGAGGGCAGTTCTGTCGCCAAACACCAACACATAATCAAGCCACTTTTGGGGTGCAAAGACTCAGACGTTGGGGAGGGCTTTCCTCATTCACCTTGGATCTTGGCCCTTCTCTGCCTTGCCCTTAGAATCCCCAGAAAACTCAGCCCTGACTCCCATGAACCTGGGATTATTCCTTAAGACTGGGCAGTTACAAAAGAGCCTTGGTGGGGAAACAACACCTGTGCCCTAGAAGTTAGGGTGGGGAGGAGAATGGAGGGGGCAGGCAGCTCTTTCCTGCACAGGTTGATTTAAGTCCTGAAAGAGCTATCTGCTGGTTCTGCTCATACAGGCTCAGCTGCCCTTTTCTTCAAGTCTCAGCCAGAGTAAGCAAGCTTGGGACTGGAAGCTCTTCAGGCAAGCACAGGAGACTGAGCCCTGAAGCCAGTGTCCTGCTTTTCTCCACCTTGGTCAGGAAGGCAGGAAACCCTTGGTATATTCCTGCTCTCGGGGCAGAAAGCAAGCGATGAGCCAACAGCACCCTGGAGTGTGAGCTTAGGAGGAGTACAAATGAACTCAGACATACACCCGCCCCCTAGGGGGAAAGAGCCCTAGGAGCCCAGGGAGGGACTTTACTGCAGAAGTTCCTAAGAAAAGGGGGTGGAATGGTTTTGGCAGCCCTAGCCTTGGCTGACTTCGGACAGTCAGCTGCTCCGATGGCCGGTGGTTGAGACAGTGTGCTCCTGGCACTGGCTGTACCTAGGGATGCCAGTGTGTCCACAGAGCAGTGGGGAGAGATCTAACCTAGAAGGGTCTCTGCCCTCCTCAAGCCCTATGTTCTGACCTCCACTCTGAACAGTGCTCAGCCCCAGGCCAGGCAGGACCCTGGCTCTCTTTCCCAGTCCCCCTGGCCATGCCAACCGCTCTGGGCTTGTTGGTTCCAACAAGAACAGATCTCTGGGTGGTCCAGGAGACACGGGAACCTTCCCCAGAGCCAAATGCTTGCAGGGGTGATCCTCTAGGAAGCTCACCCCAGTTTGACTGCCTTGCCACTCCCCCTCAACCCACATTGTCTACACCACCATCGTTTGAGAACCTTGTGCCAGGAACTGGGAGGTAGCAGAGAATAGACTTCTGGAGCCCACAGTCTCGGCGACCTGATGTGGTGGCTAAGGCCGATTAAGTCATTGGCCCCACTGTGTGTGGCCACCTGTGTCCCCAGACTAATCCCAAATTTAAAAACACCTGCAATCAAGGGATGTTGGCCCAGCTCCATCTTTTAAGACCACTTCCGGGGAGATAGAAGTCACCATTCCTATGACCACAACGTTCCCACTTCCCGAGCAACCCCCTCAGATCATTGCAGGGCAGTAGCCAGAGCCCTCACGGGGCCAGGGCCAGCCTAGACCCCGGCTCCTGTTCGTGTCTTGCACTGCTCTCGGCCCCCCCCACTCTGGCCATCCCAGAGAGAGCGGTCTTAGGCTGTCTACTGTAGGCCTTCAAGAACACGGTCTGCAGGGAAAGTGTCCCCCTCTCATCTGTGTTATCACCAGCGGTTCTACCATGGGGGGGGGGGGAGGAAATGTGGATAATAGATGAGGCGTGGCTCCGTCGTGGCTCTGGGTGTGGGGGAAGCGTTGTAAGTGGCCAGACCAGGGCAGTGTCTCTTATCTGTAGTGGTCATGCCAGTGATTATCCTACAGTCTCTGAATGCTCTCACTCAGCAGGCCAGGAGCCAGTTCCCAGGAAGAGTGCCTTCACCACATTCGTGGAACCATGCCTCTTGCCCGCGGGCCAGTCCTGTGCCTGTATCCCTGACCATTCCAAGAATCTTCCCTTTAAACATGGGTAGAGGCCCCCCCCAAGTCTTTGGTCTGAATTGTGGAGGGTGCTGTATTGAACTCTGATTTGGGGATGAAGATAGACTCTTTCCAGTCTAAGCCACTCCCCAGTAGCTCTGGCCTTCAGCCTCCTGTGATTCCCTTCTGTAGAGTCCCTAGATCCTAGTGCCCTATCCTTTTGGATCCTCTTGGACCAGGCAAAAGACCTCAGTCATCTCGGCCTCCTAGCCCAGGCCTATACCTGCTGTTGGGAACTGAAGGCACCTGACCTGTGTGGACTGCACTGATTATCACTGAGAGTCCTCAACCCCAGAACCTGGCTATCCACAGGTCCTGCAGAGAGGGCTGACAACACTTCACCCCAGCCCTTACCTTCTGCAGAAAGTACTGCTGCAACCCATGTGCCCGTGGTTCCCCCACACTACATGCTACAGCCGGTACCCTGAGGGCAGGCTTCTCTCTTCCTGATCCCCTCCCCTTCTCCATCCGACCCAGCCTCTTGACGAGGAGACCTACCACACACAGGAGAGACTCATGAAGCCTCCAGATCTCCGCTCCCCCCCACCCAGTCATAGCCTGCCACCTTCTTCTGAGGATTCTGGGGTACAGGGAATCTTCTAGCTGCCCCTGCTTCTCTCTGAGCCTCCTGGTAAGCTTCAGGGGCAGCCCCACAGCTCTCGGTGGAGATCCTGTCTGGACTACTGGAGGCAAGCGCCTTCCAGGCTGTTGATCCCGTCAGGCTACAAGCTAGAGAAAGAAAGGCCCAGCATCCCAAAGAACAGGACCCAGTGTGTAAGCAGGCCTCCCCCACACCCCACCCCTCAGGAGGAAGAGCCTTATACACACCTGCTTAGAGAGTGGGGTTGGCCTTAGAGACCATGCCAGATAATGGCCATGTCAAGGAGGGCGGAAGGAAAGCAGAAATAATGGCCTTTATCCCCAGTCCTGAGCCCTCTAGTAGGAGCAGGCTACCCAATGAAGGGCAGCATTCTTCTCTTCCCCAGGCACAAAAGGCCACCAGCAGATACACTGCTCTTCCCAGCGGCTCTCAGCCCACTCCCCACTCCCCTTTAGCTTCTTGCACCAGCCACAGCTGCCTGCCCTGCGTGGGCAGCAGCCCTCCACTTCCCAGTCTTCTTCCTGACTCCTGACTTGACCCATGTGGCCTATGCGCACCTTCTAGTCCCAGGCCACAGGCCGGGTACCCTCTTTTCCCCTTAGCAGAGCCTTAGGTGCAGTGGCCCCCACCTCCTGATCCATTGCCATCACCTACCCTCATTAACTGTCATTTTGTAAGAAGAGTGACTTGCTGATTTAATAAATACCTAGTTACTGTAATAATTTATTGGCTGCCATAATGTATTTATTAGTCACCCACCATTAATAAAAAGTGCCAGCTCTTTCTAGCACAAGTGTGATGTATTGTGTCAGTGCCGAGGAGCTTCTGCCAGATAAACCTACGCAACTGGTTCTGTTCTTCCCAGTGTCGGGGCTGCGGGCAGTCTAGCAGAGTAGGCACAGCGCTGCTGGGAGCAGGATTCAGGCCACTGGCCACCCTGCTCACTCCAGGCTTGCTTGTGAGGCAGGGGTGGGTCCGTCCTGTGCTGAGCTGCTTCCCAGGGCCCTAGCACCCTAGCACCTGGTGTCTCAAGATACCTAGGACCAAGGCGCATGATCTGGTGCTGGGTGCTGGTCATTGTGACATGGCTTCCTTCTGTTCTCAGCTCTGCCACTACCGGGGCAGGTAGAGGACTGGGAGGAATTGAGCCTCAGGAAGGCTCCAGTGGCTCCGTGCGAAAGCAGTGGCAGGCAGGTGGCTGTTGGCCATCCATGATCTCTGACTTCTCTTTTCTCTATTTTGGCGATGTCTGCTCTGAATGTACCTGGCGTCTATTTCCTCCTGTGAGTACAAGCTGTTGTACTCCAGGCATGTTGGTCATGGGCTCCTGAGGGGTGGCTGTCAGGCTGAGCATGGAGAGGGTCTCAGTACCGGCGCTCCCCCAGCAGCTTCCCTGCTCACTGCCCTCCCGGAGTTCTGTCCAGCCCTACTGCATGTCCCATCCCTCAGAGCAGTTCTGTGCATGTCCATTGACGTCTGAATCTCGGCTAATTCATGCTGCTCCCAGGACCTCAGACCTTGTTCCTACACAAGGTACCACTGACCTAAACGTGGACTGCAGTGTGGGGGTGGGGCCTGTGTGAGCCGAGACTCAGCAGCTGGGAATCCAGGAACCTTGGTGAATTGTTCTTGAGTCTTCCAAACCTAGGCATATCAACCCTTGAGGAGTCTTTCAGCCCTGTCCATAGCAAGTGTCCTCCAACATTAGCTTGAACAACTCTGGTGACCCTGCTGTGATTTCTCTCTGGTCCTTAGCATCCCAAATATCTGTGCTGTGCCCACCACCACCTGGAGACCCAGTAACTTTTGGGACAATGTGCAATGGTTGAGGTTTTGCATTGGCAGCTGTAGGCCTTGGTGCCCCTGTAGGATGTTTTCCTGTTGAAATCTTGGAGTCTCAGAGCTTCCCTGCTGTCGTACCGGTTGCAAGTGTCACGATGCTAGGTCCTGAACACAGGTCCGCATGGCACACCTCTCTGAGCAGAGTCCACCAAGATGGCACACGAGTCCTGTGCAGAGGACAGGGAGGCTTTATGGGAGAATAAGAATGAAGGTCACTGGATTTGCTTAGCAGAATCAAAGGACAGTAATTCGCAGCAGATACAAGGGGGCACTGTGTTTTTCTGTTGTCCAGGGGATGTGGGAAGCAGCTGAGAACTCGGGCTGTGAACCGCATATTACTGTAGGCCCTACGAACAGAGTTCACAGGCTGAGAAAGATGACGGAAGTCAGGGCTGGCCCTAAGGCATGGAGCCAGTCATGACACTGATGACTTCTTGAAAGGCCCAGATTACCACACTAACTGGAAAAACGACCCAAGAAGCTCTGGGTGGGGCTCAGGGCCCAGTGCATGTCTGCTCTGGTTTACATTAGCTTTCTTGCAGAGCAGGGGATGGAACCCAGAACCTCCAGCATGCTAGGCAAGCACTTTACCTACTGAGCCACATCTCCCAGCACTGCTCTCTGCTCTTCAGGGTCACAGCTACCCACCCCCTACAGGTTGAGCTGAGGGACCTTAGGCAGGTAGAGCGCTGAGCATGGTGCCTGCACAAGGTGGGGCTCAGGACCGGCGGTTGTCACTTTGTCATCTTAGCTCCTGCTCAGACGGGAAGGCAGAATGGCCACGAGGCCTGCAGGTAACCCAGCTCCTGCTCGTTTGCCCCAGGTCCACGAGCCTCAGCAATGTCCAGCAACATCCACACTCGTTCTGCCCTTCTGTTTACTTGCCAGAGATCTAGTGCAGATTGCTCAGAGCTTGAGTTCATACTCAGGTGACGAGCTTCCCAAAACTAGAACAGGCTCCCTATAGCGAGAAACAGGTGAATGTGCTTGGCTTCTAAAGTAAAACGATTGGCCTTTACCTGGGGTGAAAGGTCATTCTCCCGAAAGTCAGGCTTTATTCTGGGTGTCCATCATATCCAGCCACTTCTAAGTTTCTGTGTACAGGATAGTAATTCCTATCTGCCATGCTTAAGGCCTTGTAGGCCAGGTTTAGCCCAGCAGGAGGAGACGTCTGCCCCGTCCCTGAAAATGGCCTCACACACTCCTTGAGTGGCCACCCTCAAGGATGCTAGTAGCAGTCACCCCATCTTCCTGGCGTGTACCCTCCCACCTGCCAACTCATGAGAGAGGCCTGACTGGGCAGAAGCAAAGGGGGGCCAGACAAAGTGAAAGCTCAGCTCCCTGACTCCAGTCCTGCACTGTGCTCACACACATTCTAGGGAGACGATCACATAGCTTGGGGCTCTGCCATTCTGATCCTGGGTTTCATAACCTCAGCCTCATCCAGGGAGCCACAGCCGGCTCCCAGACCAGTCTCCCACTGGCCCAGAATGGTAGGTGCTTGGTGTGCTAGCATCAGATGCACCTTGATGCATTCTCAACTACCAGCTTTATCCATTGACCTCACGGAGGAGCCTGGAGCCCAGGCCTCCTGGGTGCTGAACGACCCAGTCTCTCTTCACACCTAACTCTCTTCTTCTCTTCCCTGTCTCTGTGTGTCTCTCTCTGTCTCGCTCTCTCCCCTCCCCACCGGGGCTGCAGAACCGCATGCACGAGTCTCTCATGCTCTTCGATTCCATCTGTAACAACAAGTTTTTCATCGATACCTCCATCATTCTCTTCCTCAACAAGAAAGACCTCTTTGGCGAGAAGATTAAGAAGTCGCCCCTGACCATCTGCTTCCCTGAATACCCAGGTGGGTGCTACAGCCCTGGGCCAGCACAAGCCCCAGTCCTGGGTGTGGACCGGGATCCCCCCACCCACATCCCCTACAAAAGACACCAACTGGAATCCCCCAACCTGTGGGCTGCAGCAGCCTGCTGGGCAGGGCAACTGGAAAGCGAGGGGCCAGTGCAGGAGTCTGTTAGCGTATTGGAGAAGCACGGAGACATGGCCAGCTGTGGACATGTCCCTGGCTAGGCGGTGGCCTTTCCAAAGTGTCCTAATGAATGCTTTAGGGATCGAGGCAGAACAGGACACTTGTGTTCCTTTGCTTTCTTCCTGGTCATTCCTGATGTCTCGGGACTTAGTAGGAGAGCCCTCCAAATTCTCATGAGGTACCTCTCCTCTCCTTGGCCCAGCACAGCCACCGCCTTGTAGAAGAAAAAGGCAGGCTGGTGGCGTGGGAGGGTGACTCAGGGACCTGTGCTCTCCACCAGTTTGCTCCAGACATGCCTCACCTTCCCCATCATGCCAGCTCTCCCTGCCGTCACCCAACTACACGAAACCGCTTTCTTCACCCAGGTCAAACCACTCCATGTAGAGGGAGCTTCCTCCCCACCCGCCTGCTTTTTTTCCTGCTTTTTTTGAACCTGTTTCCCCACTTAGTTAGGTTCTCAGAGGAATGTCTGTACATCCCCCCACCCCATGCCAACAAAACTCGCTCCAAACAGATCCAGGAGGGAAAGGCTAAAGGGGGAGTTGATTCGAAGCCAGAGCCAAGCCCAGCCCTCTAAAGACTGGATAGTTTTATGGTTCCCTTGGGGCAGAATTGAGGATAAGACCAACACCCTGCTAAGGCAGAGGATGTACCCCAGCCTCCAGATATGGGCACATGTTGCATGGACCTGAATGAAACTCACTGACATGGCCCCAAAGTTGGTCTGTAGTACTGGACTCAGGTCCTAGGGTCACGCAGGTTCCCAAAACCAGCCAAAGGAGCCCTAAACTGTGGCACAGGTGGATGACAGTCTCACCCAGCTTCTTCACTACTGAAGATTAGCCATGTGGAGGAGAGGACCCAACAGCCGATACCGAGATGCGCTGCGGTACTTAACATATTGCAAGGGGCAGAGGGAGCCAGTTATTTAACCTGTGGCACCCCGTGTTCATCTGGGTGCCATAGCAGACCATGATGGCACCTCGGGGTGGCTAGAGGGATGGTGAGAGAGACTGGTATTTAGTGCCATGTCTACACAACTGCTGGTCACTGCTGTCATGGTCTTGAGGGAACTGAGGAGGTGCCCTCTGTTGGTAGAGCAAGTGCAAAAAAAAAAAATCACCCCCAAAAGCAAACACAGGAGGCCATACCTTGCTTTTGGCAGCAACTGTTTCCTTCTTCAGCCTCAGCAAGAACTTCCCAACTCCCAAGGCTTTTTATAAAATTGTGGCTATGTAAGGAGGCCCAACGGCCCCAGGTGTTGTCTTAGGGCTCCTTAGGAATAATGCCTGAGTCGTCAGAGAGTAGCTGCTGGATGTCCCCAGTTCTCCAGGGCCTACACAGGATACAGTTTGAATTCAAACATCATGAAAGAGAACAAGCAGTTACAAATGTCATGCCACCATGGGGTGAGGACGCAGACCAAGTAGAGGAAGAGGGTTAGGAGGTGGTTGTCTGAGAAACTAGGTAGGCCAGCATTTCAGGGTGGCAGTGGGACTGTGTAAAACCCCAGGTTCAGCAGACATGGCACAGTGTGGCAGCCGCTCCGTCTGGAAGTCCACCTGCTCTTCTTGGAGCTTTCCAGCCAGGAAGCTCTTCGACAGGGCAGCCTCTGCCACTCTCTGCCCTCTGAAGGCTTGGATGTAGCTTGGCACCAGATGGGCTTCTGCTCTCAACAGCTCTGTGATGGTGGGTGGAGGAGGCTTCCCCCAACCCCACCTGAGGGATGCTCCACCCCTCAGCCTTCACACTGGCTCACCACTGGACTGGAACTCTGACCTAGAACTATCTTTTGTTTCAGAAGGAAAGTCCTTGCCAGTCAGAGCCTCCAATGGTGCACACCCCGGGCAGCCAGCCTGTGCTCACACTCCCAGAACACCATTGTGCTGTTTCTGTACTGGGCCACCCCTGAAAGACTGAAGGAAATGGGGAGTCTTCCTCGTTCAGGGCTTTCCCATACTTTTGTCATAGTCCGTATTAATATGGTTTTCAATAAAAGGCGCCTGCGGAGCAGATCTACAAGCGCTTAGAGTGTAGCTGGCTGGAAAACGCCTTGTATCACGCACAGGTGTGCCCTGTTAGCACCACCCAGCCTGCCAGAATAAAGGCAACACACGAGGAATCGTTAGGGGCATTGTAGGAGCCCGTGGATGTCTCACATGATATCCTTTAAGCCTCGCATTGTCCCCGTGTCCTGGCCACTCTCCCAAGGACTAAGACTGTTTAGTGATGGCCCAGTCCATGGAGGGAACTACTGCAGATAGAGCCCAGGCTAGTTGGTGCCCAGCACACCTAAAGTACCACAAGACCCTTTGGTGCCATCCTCCTTAGGCTTCATTTACAGGTTTGTTAGAACTGCGGGGTTGGAGACGGAGAGGGCTGAGTGATTGACAGTGCTTCCTGCTCTGTCAGAGGATCCAAGGTCAGCTCCTCGCACACACCAGGTGGCTCAAAACTACATGTAATTCCATCTCCAAAAAAGCCCTCTTCTGACTTCCATGGGCACCTGCATTCACATGTACATATACTCACACAGACACATATACATACACATCAATAAAAATACATCTTAAGAAGTCTCCAGTGGGCTGGAAAGATGGTTCAGAGCACCTGCTGCTCTTCCAGAGAACCTGGGTTTGGGTTCCAGCATCCACATGGCAGCTCACAACTGTCTGTAACTCCAGTTCCAGGAGCCCCAACATCCTTTTCTGGCTACTGCAGATGTAAGCACACATGTACTACCCAGACATGCATGCAGGCGAATATCCATACACATAAAACTAAATTTAAAGAAAAAAAGGGGGGCTGGAGAGATGACTCAGTGGTTAAGAGCATTGCCTGCTCTTCCAAAGGTCCTGAGTTCAATTCCCGGCAACCACATGGTGGCTCACAACCATCTGTAATGAGGTCTGGAGCCCTCTTCTGGCCTGCAGACATACACGCAGACAGAATATTGTATACATAATAAATAAATATTAAAAAAAAAAAAACAACAACCAAAGAGTCATGGGTTGATTGGCTTTCAACTTTAGGCCATGGAGAGAGACGTCCTCTAGATTTGCTAATATAGAACAAATGAGGTCTTCTGTGGCTGGCTCCTCCCAGGGCTATCGCGCTTCTAAACACAGTAAGTAAAAGCCGGAGGAGGCAGAGCCAGGCAACGCCAGGTTTCATGTTTTTACCTTCCAGTGCTGCCTTACCCTGGAGAAGGAGGGTGTGGCACCCCTGCTCTTCCTTCCTCTCTCACCGCCCCATTTACGCCCCAACTACTCCCCTGTCGCCCCCAGCTCTCACTAGGGCCTCCTGCCTATTCCTCTGTGTCTCCCTACAGGTTCCAACACCTATGAAGATGCAGCTGCCTACATCCAAACACAGTTTGAAAGCAAAAACCGCTCACCCAACAAAGAAATCTATTGTCACATGACTTGTGCCACAGACACGAATAATATCCAGGTGGTATTCGACGCCGTCACCGACATCATCATTGCCAACAACCTCCGGGGCTGCGGCTTGTACTGACCTCTTGTCCTGTATAGCGACCTATTGGTAATGATTCCAGCACTCACAGAACAGCTTGCGTGTACACACACATACCACACACACACACACACACACCACTAACCAGTACAAGTTGGTAAATAAACTTTAAAGAGGCATAACAAAACCTTATCTATACACAAGTATATATTAGAAAACTGTTTTTAGTTAATACTGGAAAGAGCTACGGACAGAACTGACCACCATCCCTAGCTCATCCGTTTTCCCGGGATAGCACATGAGCATGCACGCATGTGCATGCACACATGTGCGTGCACACACTCACACAGGGCATGGTGGGAGCCTGGGGTGGGAGTCCTCTGGACAGCCCCAGAGTTTTACTTTCTGAGACCCGCTCCTTGAGCAGGGCAGGCAGATGGGGACCTGGTTCTGCTCATCCAGCCTGCCCTACTCCCTACTCTACATCTGACCACAAGGCTGGCTGCTCAGCTCTGCCCTGCCGCTGCCCAGATTCCAGAACCCTTTAAGAAATGGCCAACACTCTAACATCCCCCTCCCCCACAGCCACAACAGGAAACTCGGAGGACCCTTCTCTTTTGGGTGGTGGTGGTGGTTGTTTATTTCAAGAATCTAGAAGAATCATTGCTCTGATCAATCTTACTGTCTCCTGAGTTTTCTTTATTTATGGGAACAGAGAAAAATTAGAGAGATGGGTGACCTGGTCAGCTTTTTCAAATAGCTGAAGAGAGGAACCATATGAGCCATTGCCCAGACCCACCTAAAAGGGTTGAAGCCAGATCCCTTCAGAGAGGGCACGCGGACAAGCGTGAGTGGGGAGGGCTGGACTGGCAGACGGGGCCAGAAGCAGGGGACAAGGCAGAGGTGGGCTTCCCTAATAAGGGCACCCCACTTTGCCCTACCCCTGCAGTAGTTAAAATGTTCTAGGGTTTGTTGGTTGGTTGGTTTTTAAAGTCAAAGAAAATGGTCAGACCAGCCCTATCTCTCTCTCTACAGACTGCTTCATGGACTCTTTGCTGTTGATGTTGATCTCCTGGTAGCATGACCTTTGGCCTTTGTAAGACACACAGCCTTTGTGTACCAAGCCCCTGTCTAACCTACGACCCCAGAGTGACTGGCGGCTGTGTATTTCTGTAGAATGCTGTAGAATCCGGTTTTAGTTGCGTCTCTACATTTAGAACTTGGAAGGATTTTTTAAAAAAGAACATTTCTCATGTGCTTTGTAGCTTTAAAAAAAAGGAAAACTCATCATTCATATTTCCTTTTATTTTGAAATAAAAAAAATCATACACATTAGTACCGACATCCTGCCCATCCCAGCTCTGAGTGGGGCCGGCAGACAGCGGCAGTGCTGGGCCTGGTGCTCCCAGGGCTTCTGTGCACCCATGGCTGGTGGGAATAAGCCAGGCCAGGCTTTCTAGAAGGCTTCCCATCGCTAGACACCTCATATGCCACCAGGCAGTGGCAGCTCTGCCCTGCCCACCCACCTAACTGCAAACACAGTCATTCCTAGTTCACAGAGAAAAAGCACAGCTCTGGCGTATGGTTGCCACAGAGAACACCCGCCATCTATAGAAATCCAGCCCTAGACAGGCAAGGAGCCCCACCCCTTCCCAGACGCCCTTTGTGCTGTTTCTTTTTGGTTTCTCCTTCCGTCCTGATGAGTACTCCCATCCCACACTGACCAGCTCTGCTGGTATCTGGGGAATGGGGTTGTGTGGTTTTTGGTTTTTTTTTTCCCCTTTAACACCACAGCCTCCAGCCTTGGGCAGAAGCCCGTCCTCCTGTGTGTCCCCTCTCCACTCTCCTCCGTTCCAGTGACCTGTGTTCGCTCTCTCTCATGTTGGGATGTTTGTGCTGCAGATAAAAAGAACAAAAAAATAAATAAAAGTTTTTAAATGCCACAAGATGGAAGAAAAACAAAAAAATTCAAAGATGGAATGTAGTGTTTACATTAAAGCCAGTTTTCATGATCAGTCCTCTGTCATTTCTACTTGACCAGTATCTAATCCCAGACCTCTTCACAGTTTCACTGTTAAGACAATATTTGCTGAAGACCAGTCACAGCCATTTCAAAAACGGAGGCAAAAAGACAAAACACACAAAAAAAATTAAAAATACAGAAAAAAACTTGAAAAAAGGAAAAAACATTAAAAAAAAAATCAATCAAAAGCCCGCGGGTCTTTGTAAGCCTTTCTATTCCCAATCGGTGGGGTTTCTGTGACACCTGACACACTGCCAGCCTACTTCTCTAATGGAAATTCATGTGTAGCTCAATAAAGAGAATGTTTGTCTGTACTGAGTGTCTCACCTTCTGCCTTCCAGACGACGGTTCCCAGGGCAAGCTCGCTCTGACAAGGAGACGCTTGGCCACACACCCTGAGAGGGTGGTGGGGAGAAATCCTTCCGCATGCTCTTCCAGGCCCCTCAACATTTGGTCACCCAGGGGAGTCAGTTCAGAGCCCAGTAACTGGGAAAGCTGCCCAGTGTCTGTCTTTCCTGCCCACCCTGGCCCCACACACCGAGGAATGAGAGCAGGGAGTGGGGCAGCTTCCTTCTGGCAGTTAACTCCTCCAGTTGAGCTGGTTTTGCTTCTGGTGGGCAGGAAAAGCAGAGGGAAAAGCCACACTCTTCTGTCTTCTGTGCCCAGGGCGTTCCCTCCAGGAGGGTCAAACCACCTCCCCGTTCTGCACCAAAGCCTCAGGTTTCCTTGCTCTGCTGTCGTCCTGCAGCTGGGCACAGGGTACTCAGCAGGTGGAACACAGGGGAAGCAAGACCACACAGCCTGGCTTGAAGGCTGAGCTCCCCAGCTGCTGGTCTCACTAGACCCCCTAACTGTGGCTCTGCCAAAGCCCTACTAGCAAATGGGTTGAAACTGAGCCCACCAAAATGCCTCACACGACAGACCAATCATTAGGGCAGTCGTTAAAAAGTGGGCTCTGTATCTATAATGCGGTGGGGGGAACCTCACAGGGGTTTGTTTAGTCACCTCTTCTCTCAATGGCACCCCACATGGAAATTCTCAGCTCAGGAAGGCCTCTCCCCGACACATAGTACATGCCTTTGGTTGTCTGACTCCAGCATGGTGTGTGTGGGAAGCGGGGGGGAGGGGGTTGCACAATACTGTTTCAGACCAAGGCTAACAGTCCTGGCTCCTGTTTTCATAAATACCTGGTAAATACAGGTACCCCCCGAAAGTCCTTCTGCCACGCCACACCTCTTTTCTAGTGCTTTCTCTACCAATTACCTACACCCCAGACTGCTGTCTACAGAGGGACTGTACAACCTACACCCCGTGTACACTTTGTTGTATCAGAAGACAAACCAAGCTCCCAATGGAAGGTTGAAGAACAAGACTGTCCCTGACAGGTCTGAGTTTCTCTCAAATGAATGACATCCTACCAGGTTCTTTCCCAACTTCCCAACCTGCAGGCGGATTTTACAGATAGGTAAAAGCCAGTCTTTCGTTTTATTTTCTATTTCCCGTTAGCTGGACATGGAATGGAGGAGGCCGTGCATGCTAGGCAAGTCTCTACCCACGATTACACCTCAGCACGGCCTTCCTTTCTTAGGAGAAAGGTCAGGAGGCGGGTTTTGGGAAGGACAGGGAGAGGGTTTAGTACAAGAAGTATGGGAGCAGAACCTATACATCCTTAACAAACCAACACTGCACAAACTCCACGTACAGCCAGGGTCAGAAACACTTCACACCCAATGGAAAGCAGAGGGAGACAGAACTTCAGGTAGGACAGGGAGCCTTCCGGGACAGACACAGCTCCTGAAGGAGCATCTCACTTATGTGTGGACTGAAGAGCACTCTCTCCACTGCTCAGGAAGCCCAGGTTCAGGTTACCTGAGCACTCAGGAGTCGCACTAACACCAGTAAAACGAAGCTGCATAACCATTCTCTGCTACATAAAAGCCTCAAATATTAAAGGAAAAACACTAAGGACAACAAAAATTAAATATAACCAGTCAGGAAAACAGAGGACTACAAAAGAGTCCCAAAATGCCCCAGCTCCTTGGAGCAGGAGGCCAATGACCTGGCTGACAGGACAGTGAAAGCAATGGATGAGTTCCAGTCTCACACCAGTGCCTTTTCTTAGCACCTGTCCAGTGTCCCCAAGAAGTGACGAAAGGCGGACACCTTCTATGGTGCCCAGAATCCTTGATTATCCAGATATTTCTCTACCACCTTCCTTTGACCCTTGACCCACACTGTTGTCTACAGAGCGGGCAGATCAAGCATTAACTTGGGGCTTCTCTCCCTGGACCATCTTCAGCTATGTGACGCTGTCCGATGTTCTACAGTGTTTGTGATCCTCTGAAATGACTGCAAGTACTTCCCGCCTTCGCACATCTGGAAAGTAGTATGTGGAATTTGCTACTTCCCGCCTTCGCACATCTGGAAAGTAGTATGTGGAATTTGCTACTTCCCGCTTTCGCACATCTGGAAAGTAGTATGTGGAATTTGCTTCACCTTTACTTCCATGTACAGCAAAGAAAGAGAACATGAACACCAGGCATAGAAAAGCTCAGTGCTGCCCTCCCAGTTCAAAAGGGTTATAAAACACCCCAGACCCAAACAGTAGATACAAAAGCAGATGGGATTCTAGTCACCCCTAGGAAGAGCGCTGCCTCAGCTTCCAACTACACACAACACACTACAAGAGGTTGCTTTTTATTATTGTTGCTTTACAATAAAAACAAATCACTATGCTCTCAGCAAAACAAATTTAAAAAAAAACAGGAATTTAACTAACAGCAGTTCAAGGTAAGGCTTTTGGAAGATTTATTGAAATAAATTATCTTTGCCCATTCACTTATGACCCTTTCTTCAATTACCTGTCAACATTCTAAAAACTTTCTGGTATGCAAAATACATTCAACTTTGCCAATAATTTTAGATAATACTGGATTCTTCCCAAAAGGACTACCATAAAACTAGGTTTTGAAACATTAAAAAAAAATTCAATGGGACATAAAACTATGTAACCTATGATTGCATGTTTCAAATCCTTAAATACGTGGAGAATTTGAGAAAATCCAGGACCAAGTCCGCTTGAGGCATGTGGATTATTCAACATCTTCCCTTTGTTTAGTGAGACCCACAGGAACAAAAGCAGGGAACTGGAGGGCTCCAGGGGAGGAAGACACGTCAGGTTTTCTTCAGCAGTGTCCTCTAAACCATCCATGCCTGCAGGCCCAACCCATCCAAGGATCAAATCTGTATGCTTAGCACAGCCTAATGGGGTTGACCAAGGAATTAAAACCACGACCAAAGCTTGCTGCCCACCCCTTCCCATGCCTAGAGTAAGCAGGGACTGGGAAGAAAAAGGAGGCGGCCATGGGGCAAGCTTATGTGATGCAGGAGCACCAGAGTGAACGGGAGAAGTGACGCCAGCTGCGGATCGGGGCTCAGGTCGGTCCTGGATATTAAGGGCAGAAAAAGGTCTCCTCATTCTGCAGCCTGGAGCTTTCTCTTTCTGCTCCAGATACCAAATTGGTTCTTTATACATGATGCCCTGCTGGTCTATGTCCAGGAGCCTGTGGGACTGGCCTCTGGAACACTGTGGATGCTGCCTCCCTAAGCACAGCATCTGACAACAGGGTGGCCTGTCAGGTGTAGTCAGTCTCCTGCTGCGCACCCCCTGGCTGCTGGGATGTACTCTTCCCAGGACCCATGCTTCCTTCCAGCTGTGGTGCTAAAGACACTAACATCAGCCATGGCTTACACCAAAGCAGAAACTGAAACTACCTGCTGCAGGCAGGTCAGTGCCCAAGTGCCCACTTCCTTTTGCTTGTCCAGTCAACACCAGAAGAGGTCATGCCTAGAGTTAAAATGTGCAATGTTTCTAAGGGGAAGAGAGATGCCACATAGAAAGTATTACAAAGGGTTCAGTTTGTCAGCTGTCCACACACTATTAGACCACATGCTTTATGCAGCGGCAACGCAGTCGCAGGTCTCCACACAGCAGGCAAAACTGGGACAGGCCTCTTCCGGTCGGCAGGGCTGGGCAGGAGGCTGAGGAAGATGAGAAAGCCCTAGGTTGTCTGCTGCCTCTGAAGTCTCCTCTCAGCAGCAGCCGCCAGCATCCTCCGGCGCAGGGTCACAGGGTCAGAGGATGTGCCTTCAGAGGAGGGGAGACTCTCTGAGGTCATATCGTCTTCAGAACTTTTGTTCAAGAACCGCCTGGAAGAAATGAGAGGGCCACAAGAGAACACTGAGCGATGTGAAGATGTAGAATGCCGCTGTCGTCAGTTTCCCCTTCCCAAAGCTGTCACTCACGACCATCCCATGACAAAAGCACCCTGCCCTGTGGGCTAAGGTCAGTGCGGCTCCTCAGCATGTGTGAGGCCTTGTGCTCAACGCAAAACTGTAAAAGAGAGGAAGCGAGAAAGAAAGAAGGGCCAAGCAGGATGAAAAGGGAGAATGGGGAGGGGAGGACACAGCACAGACTACTCAATGGACGAGCCTACTTCCCAGGAAGAGGACTATCACATAACAATTCAGCTCTCTCTCTGCCCAGTCCCTTCCCACAGATGCAGCTTGGGGTCTTACAGCCACAGGTCTGTGCAAGGCACAAAACCCACCTGGATGAATAATACTGGCCCAGACCTCGAGAAGCGAACATAAGATTCCACCAACCCAAAGGAACACTGTGTGCCCCAGAAGCCAACAACTGTAAGTGAACTCGTGGAACCCCGGTGCTTTCTTCACATTGCTGGCCCCAGGCAGAGTGGTCACGGAGGAGTCTTACAGGCAGACCCCAGGTTCTGGCAGGATTAATCACCCTAGGTACCAATTTCTCATCTGTATGTCTGTCACACAAATTAGCAGTGCCCCTTCTGAGAACTAGAGAGAAGAAAGATAACTGCTGTAGAGGGCCGAGAACAGCTGGCACCAAGCTACCATCTTCCCTGTCACTATGCGTGCTGACTAGGACTGAAGACTCAACTCACTTCCGGGCTTGCTGCAGGAGGTCATCCTTGCGCTGGACTAACATGCGCTGTCTCTCGTCAGCAGACTTGGAGAAGCGGCTCCCCCGAGCCTCAAAGTCGTCCACCTCACTGGGCTCCACTTCTACCTCACTGAAGTCCAAGGCCTCTTCAAGGCGAGGATTGAGGTCCAGCGGTACACGCTCCGTCTAGACAGAGAGGCAGCTGTTAGCACAGGCCTTTCCCTTCCAGGCAGATTCCTCCCTTGCCAGGTCTTCTCTGCACAGGCCTCTGCTGGACCACAGGGGCCTTCTGCCAGTCAGGGATCCGAAGCAGGAGATTTGGGCTCTGGGGAGGAATGCCAGCTGCCACGGCTCACATGATGCTAAGACGCTCACTGTAGTGGAGGCAGTAGATGGCTACCAGTATGAGAATCATAATATGCACTCCCAACCTACACTCTTGAACAGTGCAAGGTAAACTGCTGGTCAGTACTCCCAAAACTTTCTTTTCAATTCTACCAGCTGCTTAAGAATTTAAACAAGGGGGCTGGAAAGATGGCTCAGAAGTTAAGAGCACCGGCTGTTCTTCCAGGTCCTGAGTTCAATTCCCAGCATCCACATGGTGGCTCACAACCATCTGCAATGAGGTCTGGTTCCCTCTTCTGGTGTGTGTATAATAAATTTTTTTAAAAAAATCTTAAAAAAAAAGAAGCTGCTGCATGAAATTTATGTCCTCAAGGTGAAAAGAGCCAGAAAGGATCCTTTGTGAAAACAGACACAGCAGATTGTACATTAAAAAGTAACAGGATTTCCCTGGTTTGGGCTGAAGCTCCAAAAGCCAATACACTACCCAGATATCCAAACATCCTTAAGCAGGTACAATCCACCTACACTGCTCCTGCTCCCAGACTCAGGGTTACAGGAGCCAGAGCCAGCTCACCACCCAGCTCTGCCTTCAGCCAAGTCCAGAAGTGGATTTGAAGACGGCCATATGGACCTTGGCCCACATAGTAAGTCTGAGACGAGCTGGGCTGCTTAGTGACACTTTGACTCCACATAGGGAAAAACAGCTGGGGGTGTAAGTCAGGGGAGGACTTAGGTCACATGTGGGAGGCCTTGGGTTTCATCACCAGGAATACACATACAGAGAGACAGAGACAAAGAGAACCTCGATACTCATTAATGGATAAAAGAGAAAGGGGCAATATTCAACTGTAAGAAGAAATAAAACATGAAAGATAGGAGCGCTGAGGGCAGCCTCATTCATACCCACTGAAACTTGACAGCTACAAAGTCTAAAAGAAACAGGCTGGAGTCACCAAAAAACAGACAGGGTTGTGAAGGGAGCAAGTGTGATGCCTAACAGAACGCAACTCGCATCTCAGGTCAGGTGACAGCTCCACAGAAGGGAGCCAGCCTAAAGCCAGACATAGACCTTGCCCAAAGGGATCACTGGAGAGGTGCTCTCCTCTCTCCAGAGGCAGAGGCGTCATAAAGAGCCAACACAAATGCAAATGAAGGACGCATGAGGTTTCTGGTACTATCCAGGGCATAAGAAGTAACATCAATACAGACACAAGGCCTCATTACTAACACTTTGAGGGAGCTCAAGAGCACAGGGGCCAGCAGGGAACAAGGAAAAGCAAGTAAGGCAAAGCGCACCGAGTTTGCCTCAGCCCTGCCCTGCCACATCCCCCAAGTCTCACTCAGGGCTGGGACATGTGGACAGACTCACAAGGACAGGCTCACCACCACCTACGGAGCAAATAACTACTACTGTGAAACCCGGGTGGACATGGGCCTCTTGCTCTTGGTTTTGCTCTAGTGATTCAGTCAGCTACACCGGGAAGAGGAACAGATGACTAAGGGTCCAGTGACTCCACGTCCACCTCTGCAGCAATGACCCCAAGCCTTAGGTTTAAGCAGAAGCCGAAAGGGTATGTGTAATAAAGCAAGTGTAACTGATCTGGTCGAGTTATGTATGACCATAGCCATTTATCAGGCTGACATCTTAATGAACTATTGGCCAAGGACTTTGCATTTTCTGGGCTTGGCAAAGTTCCTATAAATCCCTTGCTTTCATTACACTAATATATATAATCTTTCTGCTAACTCTGAAAACAGTTGGGGAACTGAAGAGAAATCAAGCATGTTGCTCCCTCACATGGCCCCAAGGCAGTCAGTCTCATGTGCACAGTTCTGCTAACTGTCCAAAATCTAAAAATGCAGAAGTTGACCCCTTTTCAAAAGTCACGCAACAGTTTTCAAATGACGTACAGTCCAGTGTTTTCTGAGATAGGGTCTCACTACAGGCTACTTCCAGCCTCAGGGTCCTGAGAACTGAGATTACAGGAATGCACCACCATGGCCTGCTCCAGATGTAGATATGAACGTGTTAACTCTAACAGTGGGGCTAGCAGGGAAATTTGCAGATGATACCCAGTCTGTTTCTGCCTGCTCCCTGCTTTTTAGCCTGTGGTGATATAAATTTCCTCTATCACAAGATTCTGTCACCATGAACTCAACTACTCCACCCCACCTTCTCCACTACAACAGACTGAAACCTTCTCAAACTGTCAGTCAAAAGAAAAAGTTCCTCCCTTAAGCCGTTCTGCAAACAGCAAGGTGAAGGTCACTAACACCCAGGGCCACACTACAGTCTATAGTAAGCTGACCTCACCTGAACAGAGGCTTCCCCGTCCTCCTGATCAGTGCTAGGCCTTTCCACTGGGCTGTTTAGTGCAGGCCTCAGGCTCTCTGACCTCTGAAAGCAAACACAGTGGTCAGTCAGAATGAAGGAACAGGCACAGGAAAACCCAGAACACAGAGGGCACAACAGTTCTCAACATAGCTCACAGCTTGAAAGATGGGACCAAGCCCTCAGAAGCCCACATCTGAGATCCAGGTTTGAGAGTGGTTAAACCTTCAGCTCCCCGCTCAAGAGCAGCAGTTGCACAACAAAAGCAACGGCAAACGTCAACCATACAGAGTCAGCACGGTTTTGGTTTCCTCATTAACCTTCCTAAGGCGCTATGCCGCAGTCACTACAGTTAGTCTCCTGGTCGGCTGGAGAGTATGCTTAACATACTCTCACTGCAGTGGCTGCTTCAGTTGCAACAAACTGTGGAATAAGCTGAGCTTCAATATTCATTCTTTGCTCTTAACAGAAACAGACGCCGGCCTTTGACAGGAGCCAATGGCATTCCCTTACAGACCTGAAGCAAGGCTGCCAGGCTGCTCTGGGCATGTTTCTGTGCAAAAATTACTCAATATCTGTATTTATCTTTAGTGGGTCTGTTCTCATGCAGCATTTAAACAAAACAAAGTTTACAAAATGAACTTTACAGAAATCCTTCCACAAATCATAAGTAATATCTAAGTATTAGAATTAAATCTTTGTAAAACAAAATACATATCATGTATAAAACCCCAGTTCTACCTGTGTGGGGAAAGGTACTTGAATACGTCCTTCTAAGATGTTGTCTGTTGTTATTTCCACGGAGCGTGTCATCTGGAGGTCCTGGAGCACAAGGTGGTATGGGACCTGGGGGAACATCTCTTGAATCTGATGTGCCTGGAAGAATACAAAGATCCCACAGCAGAGGTCATTCTTGGCAGAAGTCAGTGTGCCTGGCAGGCCCTGGACACACAGGTTGACAATGTATCTTGAAAGCACAGGTAAAGCTCACTTGGCTCAGCACGTTCCCTGCACACCACTGTCTTCCCATTGTTTCAGGACTAGCGCACTAGAGCAGCATCAATTCCAAAATCAAGAGCATCGAGGAATCTAGTGAGATCCCAAGACAGGCACAAGTAGAATCTTCTGGTTTTAAAAGGAATCATTTAAAAGATTTTAATTTTATGTGTGCCAGTATTTGCTTACATGTACTGTATATAGAAAGGATCATTTTAAAGTTCAATATTCAGATCCAGCATTATAGTATTCATGACCATTATGCAATGTGAAAGAAGCTGACTTGAAAGCCAGATGAAGCTTTGGAGCCTGTCCTGGAACTAGCTCTTGTAGACCAGGATGGCCTCAGACTCACAGAGATCCGCCTGCCTCTGCCTCCCGAGTTCTGGGATTAAAGGTGTGCGCTACCACAGCCTGGTGCATTTTTGCTGTATGTAAATTATATTGTAACTTAGAAAAATAAAATTAAATAATATAAATTCTTTTATACCCAGCTACATACTTGGATTATGAAACTATCGAGTACTGTCTTAGAACTGTAATTTTCAAACTATACTCTAGATTCATCTCAGAAAACACTTGGGGTTTTAGGCATGTGTGTGTAGGAAGGGGAGACAAAGGCCCAACTCTGCCCATACTTCAATCTAAGTGCCCCAAAATGTGTGTATGTGTCAGAGTGTTTTACACATACATGATTTAGAAATATTTATGTTCTAGGTTTCGATTGTGAAAAATCTCCATAATTTACAGAGTAAGAGAGGAAAACAAGGGAGAGAAAGCAAAAGGGAAGCAGGCAGAAAGGGGAACGACTGGGGTATAACAGAGCCAAACCGCAGTAAGAACTACAGCTTGAAAGAAAGGTCAGGTCAAGCTGTCCAGAGCTTTTCTGAGCCATGGGGGTAGACAAAGGCCAGATGTTCAGTGCTGGAGTCCCAAGACTCCACATCATTGCAGACCCTTTACTGTTTGTAAAGAGAACACTGTTACCCCATCTAGCCAAAGCTAAGTGGGAAGAGTCTCTACAAGCAGATTAAATTATTCTCTCCTCACATGGCTCTCCACCCCCAATTAAATAAATGTGTGTGTGTGTTTGCGCATATAGATATGTTTATATATATGAAAAACAAAGCTGGGTTAATTTTTTTAGACTAAAGCTTTCTAATAGAAAAATCTAGTTAAATATTAGATTTTAATTAAAAATGCATGGTTCCAGTAAGTTAGCTGTGCTAACTAACTCAGACCATTGAAAGAACTAAAGAACAGATAGGGCCTGCCTAGCTTTTAGGCCACTCCCTCTCAGGAGGCTCACACCCTAGGCTTGTAGCCTGCCAAGAGCCTCCCAGTGGCCATCCAAGGCCATCCAACTCCAGAGAACCCACACCTATCATGGTGGTGATCTCAGAGAGAAAGCAGGAGCAAGAGGAGCCAGCAGGAGCCACATCTCCATTTCCTATGTTGGCTGTGACCAAAAACCACTTACAAACCTGTCTGTTTGTCCCTGGCACACTGACCTCAAGTCTGTCTACAGTGTAGCAAGGGCCAGAATCACCACTACTTTAAGACAGAACATTACCCCACCACAGGCACGCTACACTTCCTCTCCCTGTACATCGTGGTACATTCATATTGCTTCTACCACCTTCCTACTGCTTCGACCCAATCAACCTTTTCTTTTCACCCAAACCCCAGAACCTTGTCTGCAGCTCTATCCACACCTTTCTCTTAGTGAGGCCCTCTCCCCTGCTCCACGCCAACCCCACCCTCCACCTGAAGGATGCTACCCTTACAGTCAGTGTTTCTAGAGGTTTTGTGCCTTCAACCTCTGCTTATCCAAAGAGCATTCCTAGTCAGTCATTCTTCCTAAAAATAGCCCACGGCTGAAGCAGGAGGTTCATGACTTCAAGCCAACCTAGACTAGAGATCAGAAACACGATTAACAAACTTGAAGACAGATATTGGGGTTCAACCTGAAGATCAGGAAAGCAAAGCAGCCACTCACTGACTCTTACTTCAACCTCAAAGCAAAAATGGTGATCCTTCCTCCAGGAAACCTCAGAATGAGACTGAGCCTGATAGCTGTCTCCTCCGGTTTATAATCCTCTCTAGTTCTGGGATTAAGGGCGTGCATCACTATCACCTGGTTTCTATGGCAAGCTAGTGTGGCTACTGGGATTAAAGGTGTTGTCATTGCTACTGGCTCTGTAAGGTTGGCCAGTGTGGCTGTTTTACTTTTCTTATCTTCAGGCAAGTTTTATTTATTAAAATACAAATGAAATGCCACTACATTTCCCCTTTTTGTCTAAAATAAAAAGAAAGCTATTACTAATATAAAAAACAATATACACTAAGTACAATAACTACATACAATATAAAGCAGGTAAGCAAGGGCCAAGGGTGCAGTGTTTAAGGAAAACACTTGCCCAGCAGGCACAAAGCCTCCAGCATGCAGAGAGATGGAGAAAGTAGAGGGGGAAGCAGAGGCATGGGGGAGGGAAGAAGGAGTCCTCACACACAGTAACATCCAGGATTAACCCCTGGGAGCTTCGCCAGGGTCCTACACGAAATAGCTGAGAAACGTCTCTTCCTGCTTCCAGGAAGGAAGGAAGAAACTCACCAGGGCACTTTTTTCTTAACAAGGTCTGCTCTCAGGAGAACTCTTAGCCCACTCTGCTAGGCTAGGCTGCTCAGAGTCCAGATGACCTAGGGACAAAAAATACCCATCTCCTCCTGGCTCTACTTTCCTAATTCTAACTCCAGGCCTCCCTAGTCACTCTCTCTCTCCTAAAAGTGGACAAGAGGCTGAGAAGCATTTGGAACATCCATATCCTGCCTCTGGCTCACCAGTTAAGGACCTGATCCCTAGACAACTTCATGAAGTTCAACTTCTCACATTAGCACAGAGCATCATGGGGAAAAATAGAAACTCAACAACTTCACAATCTGAAGAACATGACAGGGATGCCCCGACTGGGAATTAAATTAAAGACTATACTGACTACTCATTAGGGCCCTTAGTGTGTATGCTAACTACACAGCATGAAAATACAAATGAACAAGGTGGGCAAAACACCCAGAAGCCCTGCAGAGGAGCCAAAGGCAAAGCTAGCAAGCAAGCCCACTAAAGCAGAAATGCAGGCTTGTCTCAACTGCAGGAAGAACCTCTGGGCTTGAGGGTACTGCAAGATGTCGAACCCCAAAGACAGAGAAACAAGACCGGAAATAGCAGCAGAATATCTGAAGACAAGTGCAGAGGGTGAAAACATGCAGGGTCAACACCCAAAGAGGAAAAAGCAAGGAACAGAGAAATACTCAGACAAAGAAGCAGAATCCCCAATCAATGTCAGGCACCAAGTCACAGTCCAGGAGCTCCCAGAACACTAAGCTGGAAACTTGCCCAAAAACAAGCGAAATAATAAAATAAATAAAAACCATCCAGACAAATCATTTTCAAGCTACAGAAAATCAAAGGGAATTGAATCAAAACCCATGTAAGAAGCCAAAGGGAACACAGCTTCCCTAGAGAAGCAAAGATAAGCACTAGGCCCGATTTCTCTTCAGAAACTAAACACGCCAGAGTAAGTGAAAGAACTGAAGGAAAGGCAACAACAAAAGCAAACAAACAAAAACAAAAATCCAAGAAACAAACGAAAGCAACCTCGAACTGTGCGCCCTGATAGATTATACGTCAACACTGAAGAGGGGGGGGACTGGGTGATGAGCTGGGGTGAAAGCACTGGCTGCACAAGCATAGGGATCAGAATTCGGATCCTAACAACCACATCAAAAGCAGGCATATGAGGCCATTTTGATCTGTCTGGCCTGTGCTTCTGCCTGGGGCCACGGAGGCATCTGAGCCTAGGGTCACATCTGGGTCCACAGTCCCGCAGTAGCCAATGGTGATGTCCATGGTCCCTGCCACCATCAAGGACTGTGTGGATGACCAGGGTCTGTCAGCCACCTAACACCAGGTTGGTGTCTGAGGGCCATACTGCTCTGGGTGGTCAATTCTGCCACTGGGGCATGGTGTCATTCAGGCCCAAGCTGCTGTCAAGGGCCATGTCTGTATCTGTGGTCCTACTGTAGCTGGAGTCTGGGGTTTATGCCCAAAGCCCATGTTAGCACAGGGGGTCATTGGAACCATGCTGTGCTGAGCCAGCCCTGCCCTTCACTGGCCCTGGGATAGCAGTCTGCCCCTCAATGGATACTGCAGCAGGAGAGCTGGCCCCACCCCTCAGGGGAGCGCTGCTTCCCTCCCACCCCACCGGCACACACTCAGGAAAGATGGCCCATCCCTTACCAGACATGCACCTCACCTAGGCAGCACACGAGAGCTGACCCTATGGTCAGGGACACAGGTGAGCCGACCCTGAGGGTGTGAAAGCAGGAGGGCTGACCTAGCCCATGGCATGGGTGAGAGAAATGGGAGAGTTAGCCTGCCCCCACTCACCCCAGCACACCAGAACTGACCCTGCTGTCAGGGACTCAAGTGAGCCGACCCTGAGGGCCTGAGGGCAGCAGAGCTGACCCCACACACACCCTCTCGTATGCTCCCTACATCAATCCGGAGAGAAAGCCCTGCACCTCACATGGGCAAAACAGTAGAGCTGCCCTGGTAGTGTGTGTGGGTGACCCAGATCTGGGACCTACGAGCAGGACAACTGGCCCCGCTCTTTGCTATGGGCTACATTAGGAGCTAGCCCGAGGCTGGAAAGCTCACCCAGGGAGTGATGATGACAGAAAGTTGGCAGGTTGACCAACCCAACCACCACCCAAGACCAGAACCAGGGCTGTGGGTTGGCCCACCCCAACATCCGCCTCATCTATTAACTGTTGGAACATGTGAAGGGGACAAACCTATGGATCCAAAACAGCAGGATCTCCATGGCACAGGACAACAACATGATAGCCAAGAGGAGCCCCAGTGAGAGCCCATTACCAGTGGGGTAGCAGAAGCCAGAGGCATCAAGCCAGACCAATGACTGGCAGTAAACACGTGCAAGTAAAGATGACTGAAGGGCAGACTGTGAGATTCAACTGACCACTCACCCTTCCTTCCTTCCTCTTTCTTCTTTCTTTCTTTCTTTCTTTCTTTCTTTCTTTCTTTCTTCCTTCCTTCCTTTCTTTCTTTCTCTTTTTATTTTTGGTTTGCTTTTTTGGTTTTTCTTTTAAATTTCACTTGGTTTTTTGGGGGAGGTTATAAGGGCAGAGGGCAGATGCGAGGGGATGGGGAGATAGATGAGTGGGATCAGTATATATAATGGGAACTCCAAAAAGAATCAATAACAGTTAAGAAATAATAATACATTTTTTAAAAAGACAGGCATGGCCAATTACATGTCTGTAATCCCAGTACTATAAGGGGGCAGAGACAGAGGCTCACTAGTGCTCAGTAGTTGCGAGCCTAACTCCAGGTTCTGAGGCCCTGCTTCAGGGGAAGAAGACAGTAATAGCATGATCACCTGCGCGCGCGCGCGCACGCGCGCGCACACACACATACACACACACACAAAGGAGAATAACTTCCTTTGGCCTGGTATGGTAGCACATGCCTTTAACTCCAGCACCTAGAAAGCAGAGGAAGGAGGATCTCTATGAGTTTAAAACTAGCCTATTTTACTAGTTCTAGAACAGCCATGACTAAATAGACTGTCTCAAAAGAAAGGAAAGAAGGAAGAACGGAGGAAGGGAGGAGGGGAGGGAGAGAAAAGAAAAGAATAAAAAAGAACTTCCTTTGACAAAAAATAAGGTAGCCAGGCATGGTGGTCCACATTTATAATCCCAGCAGAGGCAGGCGGATGTCTGTCAGTTCCTCCCAACTTGACTTATAGAATTAATGTAATCTCAGTTAAAATCCCAGCAAGCTTTTTATATAGAAAGACAAAGTGATCCTAAAGGTTATATGGAAAACCCAGACCCAGTATAGCCGATACACCACTGAAGAAGAAAAGGAAGACTAACGGACTTATGCCTTCTAATTCTAAGGACTTATTCTGTCTGAATTTTTTGCTTAAATCAAGTAGTCTCAAAGTAGGCTTAGGTCACAGTTAAGTCAATCTAGTAGTGCACATTAAAGCGTAGATTATCTGCCACAGAAGTAAAATGACAGCAAATTTTCAGACTAGTTTCAGCTGCCTAAGCATTCATTAGTCACCACCAACATATAAGCTTATTGTGTCTATAGGCTGCCTCCCCCACCAGAAAGCACAACTCTTGAAAGACACCAAGTATAAAGCTCAGTGGTAGCACGTTTGCTAAGCAAATGCAAGGCCCTGGATTCAACATCCTGTAAAGAGAGGGAGGGATGGGGAAGAGACAGAGGGAGAGAAGAGAGAGAAGGAAACAGAAAGAAAGAGGTGGCTGCTGAAATCTTTGCTGTCCTCCTCGGCAAGAGAGAAACTCTCAGGGTCACACACACTGCACAGCCATGTGTCCCAGAGCACTCGGGCCCTCCAGACCACGCACTAGTTCTCAGCAGCAGTCAGGAGCTCTTACCATGGCATTCAGCTGTGAGTTGCTCGCC
This sequence comes from Arvicola amphibius, assembly GCF_903992535.2. Lineage (NCBI taxonomy): Eukaryota > Metazoa > Chordata > Mammalia > Rodentia > Cricetidae > Arvicola > Arvicola amphibius. The sequence goes on along the minus strand of NC_052061.1, from coordinate 5,787,867 downwards.
TGCGTGATACCAAGAATGTTGGTAGTGTGCATCACTTCAACTGAAAAACTCGGGAGCCAGCTCGCAATCCGGGACCCTAAAACAAATCAGAATCCAGCACAACAATTAGTGCCCTGGTGCCTGCTCCCATGTCGTCCATGTGTTCAGTCCCTCTACTGACAGTCAGTCGCCACTCACTGCAGGCTCCTTTCTACCAGGCCTTTCTGTCAAGTGCTGTACTCACTTCTTGTCCTCATGAAAACCTACACGGGCCTCCCATTCCTCTCAGAGATGTGACTCTAGGCCTCAACCTTGGTCTCTGGTCCAAGGCACTGAGCAATCATATAACACATCCAAGATCACACAGGTTAATGACATGGCAAATGTGAAGCCAAGCAGCTATCCCACCTTAATCCATTCTCAGCACAGAATCTAAGAAAGGCTCCCCTGACTCAGGAACTGCTACAACAGCTGAGTTTCATGCCCTTCTTCCACCCAGCATAAAATACTGCTAACGTGGGGGAATCGCTTTCACAATACTTCATGAAGTATTTTCTGCTTAATAGGATTTAAAGATTTGACCTTGGTCTGAACACTGTGGGGCATGTTTTTTTTTTAGGTATATGGGTGTTTCGCCTCCCTGTATGTCTGTACCATGCAGGTATGCAATACCTGCAGAGCCAAAAAGAGGGTGATCCCCTGGAACTGGAGCTACAGACAGTGCTAAACCACCATATGGGGGCCAGGAACCAACCCCAGTCCTCTGGAGAAACAGCCAGCGCTCTTAACCATTCTGGACAGCCAACTCTCCAGTCCCTGGTACACGTCTTATATCCCAGCACTCGGAAGACAGAGGGGACCTCTGTGAATTCTGAATCCCAAGTCAGCAAGAGCCACACAATGAGACAATGTCTTGGGGGGTAAGAGAGGAGTTACCTTAGTTTTCAGATTAAAAGTTAAAAAAAATAGCCGAGCAGTGGTGGTGCACACCTTTAATCCCAGCACTTGAGAGGCAAAGACAGGCAGATCTCTGTAAGTCCGAGGCCAGCCTGATCTACAGAGTGAGTTCCAGGACGGACTCCAAAGCTACAGAGAAACCCTGTCTCAAAAAAAACCAAAAAACTCAAAAATTCTACAATAGTAGATTTGTGGGGTAACACAATCATGATGGTGCTGTTTCTGTCATTTTAGGAGAGGGGAGCTACGAGACGATTCAATATCAAGTTTCAAATGATAGGGCTGCTTCAGTCCTTCCCAACCAAGTAGCAGCAAATTGGTTGTTTATTTCAGTAACACCCAAAGGACAAAGTGACTCTGTTTGACTACATTTGTAGTGATAGCAATTAATAAAATGACAGCTTATAGAACCAGGCTCTATCTCCAAGATCTGCTAACACATTTCAGAAGCTGTACTAGTAAGTCAAGTCTGGTGGTGAAGGCTTATAATTCTAGCTACTTGCCAGGCTAAGACAGGAGAATTAACAAGTGACTAGCCGGACTTGGGAAACTTAATGAGAGCCAGAAACAGCAGAAAAAGAGCTGGGAACACAGCTCAGTGATAGAGGACTTGCATGGCATGTGTAAGGCCCTGGGCTCAAGCCAACATGAAAGAGGACAAACTTGTGCCTGGTCCAGCTCTCTTTATGATACAGGGTTTCTGTGTGTAGTGCTGACTGGTCTGAAGTCACTCTGTAGATCAGGCTGGCCTCCAGCTCACAGAGATCTGCCTGCCTCTGTCTCATAGTGCTGGGATTAAAGGTCTATGCCTACTACCCCTTCACATTTAACAGAACCAAACCAGCTTCTTGAGGCCCCTCCTCCAACACATTTCGACACTGCCTCCACGCCCCGTGGGCCTTTCAGGGGGCACCAATACTCTCACTGTATTTCAGAGACTTAAGCCAGAATCTGAACAGCACCGCTCCTAAGAAAATTCCAGAATGGGAATTCCCACAACAGATGGCACTGGAACTGATGGGCTCACTATCCACTGGGTGCGTGTGAATCCAGGAAAGATAATCAGCGCCCCCATACAATGCCCAGGACCTCAGAATGCATACTGAAGAACAGTCATGCTTTAAGAACAAAGAAACGGGACCCCAGCTCTTACTCCACCTACGGCACTCCCTGAGGACCAACTCAAGGGGCCTTCATCACATGCTTATACACCACACAATAAACAATTATTAGCAAAGGCTAACTATTAAACTGGTTATGTGGGTTCCTTGAAGGTAAACTTAATCCAGTTTCACTACCTCTACATCACCTCAGCCCACTTCTTAATGGCACAGAATAACCCCTCAGTTCTTTCTATCCTGAACACTTTTAATTGAAGTATAAGCCAGGCAGGCTCATACAAGCCTGTAATCCTAACTCTAAGGAGGTTGAGGCAAAGCTATCCTAAATTCAAGGCCAGTCTAGGATACATGGAAAAAAAGTAATAAAAACCAAATAAAGGAAATTAAAATGTAATACTAAAGGGGCAAGATAGCCCTGTAGGTAAAAGCACTTGTTGCTAAGTCTGACAAACCAAATTTACTCCCCAGGATCCATATGACACAAGAATAGAACCAACTTTAACTATCTTCCCTGACCTCCACAGGTCATGGAGTATATGTACACATGTACCACAAACATGCACACAGAATAAATGAATGTAATGAAAAGATGTTTCAAAAGTAATACTAAATTCATCTAGTATTAGGCCAGTTTATAATACTGTAAATAAGTTTTTTTGTTTTTTGGGTTTTTTTTTGGTTTTTCGAGACAGGGTTTCCCTGTAGTTTCTAGAGCCTGTCCTGGAACTAGCTCTTGTAGACCAGGCTGGCCTCGAACTCACAGAGATCCGCCTGCCTCTGCCTCCCGAGTGCTGGGATTAAAGGCGTGCGCCATCACCGCCTGGCTTGTAAATAAGTTTTTTATAATATAATAATAAAGAGGGCATTTTATAATACTAACAATTTCATTTTAGGAAAGAAATCTCACAGAGAGCTCTGGAGGTTGGAGACAATTTACCATCAAAGTGGAAGAAGTGATTGTGCTGGTTTAAGCGAGGTCTGCCTTCTGCAGCTGCCACAGGGACCAAGTTCTCATCCAAGTTCTCTCCTTGATGGTCTTCCCTGGCACGACTGCCATCCGCAATATTAAGAGACATTCTGCACGTCGGACAGGACGTGTCTTGTTCTAGCCAAGAACGAAGGCAGGAGCTGTCAAAAAGACCACAGGAAAGGACAGGAACATATTCAATTGTTCTTTCACATATTTGTGAGAATTCACCAGAATGACTAGTTTTCCTACTATTACTGACTTCTACTTCCCCCTAGCCAGATCTAAATGCTGGCAGACTTTTGTAGCTAGACTTTTGTAGCTCTAATACACAGACACCTACCACTCTCCTGGTGATGGTCCTTCCTCAACCACGTTGTCTCCCCAACTCCAGTTACTTCAGAACCCACGGGACTTAATCATCCAGCATTCAGCCTCTTCCATCCTTGAGTCCTCTACTCAAGTGATTTTCCTTTTTACTACTTTAGCTACTGACCAATATGGCTATAAATAACCATGGCCTTGTTTTCAAAAGTGACTTTGGAGATCTACCAATCCACTCCTCTCTACCTACCAACCTTACGCAAAACCCTTCCATGGTATTCCACCCATCCAGGGGCCCTCAGGACCCTGCCTACTACTCCTAACTGGGCAGACACACTCCTTCCTCTTTTCCATGAGTTCACATACTGCCTTCTTCCTAGGTCTATCAACACACCAACTGCCCACTGCTAGAGCAGTCAGCCCCTGGCTCTTACCTCGACCTCAGTCTGAAATGGCAATCCTGCCTCCCAGGATCTCTGTGTTTGAGAGCTGGCTCCCCTCATTTTATATTCCTCTCTAGGGCTGGGATTAAAGGCGTGTACCACCCGATTTCTATGGCAATTAGTGTGGCTGCTGGGATTAAAGGTGTGTGTTACTAGAACCTGGTCTGTAAGGCTGACCAGTGGGGCTGTTTTACTCTCAGATCTTCAGGCAGTCTTTATTTATTAAAATAAAACTTAAATGCTACTACATCCTCTCCAACTTGCTCTTCCTTCGCAGATCTCACTTCCGCTCGTCCTCAAAAGTCACTCCCCTCCAAATCTGAATCGGATTACTTTCTTATTACTCTTCAGAAACCTGCCTGTGTCTGCTCTTGAATACTGGATTAAACGTGTGTGCCGTCACTTCACACTCTATTTTTTTTCTATAAAGCACACAGGTCAGTTTAAACTTGACATTCTCAATGTGCCAGTTCATTCAAGTTCAGCTCTTACATTAGATTGCAAGCTCCACAAAGACCTCATTCATTACTTCCATTCTATCCCCACAGTCCAACACAGTCCCCTTAGTCCTAACATAAAACAGTCTGTCAGACCGGGCAGTGGTGGCGCACGCCTTTAATCCCAGCACTTGGGAGGCAAAGGCAGGCGGATGGATCCCTGTGAGTTTGAGGCCAGCCTGGTCTACAAGAGCTAGTTCCAGGACAGGCTCAAAGCTACAGAGAAACCTTGTCTCAAGAAACAAACAAACAAACAAAAAAAGTCTGTCAGGACGTTTGAGTGGGTTTCTCCAGCTCCAAAGCCTTTCTGATATTAAAAATAAAAGACTAAATGTGTTAGTGGTGTCCTCTTTTTTAATGGTTGTTGACTTAAGCTATGGCTATCCTAGTCAGCAGCTGCAACTCCGGCTCTACCAGTTTAGCCACAAGAGGCACAGCCTGAGGAAGCTGTTCCCTCAGGCACCAACTTTTTCAAAGCTAAGAGAATTTATTAATTTCTCTAAGTCTTTGTCCTGCTAAAGGACTCAAGATTCAAAGGCTGAAGTAGAATCCTGCTTCCCAGAGAGGCTGAATAGCAAGCAGCTCACCTAGATCCTCCTGAGTCTCCCTGGAAGCCCTGGTGCTTTTTCTCAGCCCTCCTTATAAACCCTACTACTTCCAGTCAGCTAGTTGCTGATTCAGTCTCAAGACCACAACTGAATTTTATTTAATCATTAAACAAATGTTTCAGAGCATAAACGAAAGGTAACACACATTAAAACCTGGTGGTGGTGGTGCACACGCCTTTAATCCTAGCCCTCAGAAGGCAGAGGCAGCAGAGGCAGGCGAGTCACTGTGAGTTTGAAACCAGCCTGATCTACAGAATGAGTGCTAAGACTGGCTCCAAAGCTACACAAAGAAAACCTTGTCTCGAAAAACAAATGAACAAAAAAAATTTTTTTCAATAGTCAAGGGGCCAAAAGACATCTCTAAATCCATCAATAACAAAACTCTAAATTCATGCACGTAATTATTTAGCTTAAACAGCTGTGATGAGATCTCTGAAATATCTTGGAGTTTTATGGAAGGGCCAAGACTGTGATCCTTGCAAATGAATCACTTGGATCCTTGGTCTAGTCCCATTTCAACCCAGGTCTCTGTAAGATTTTTCTCTCCCTGGAAAATGAAACCCCTTTAAAAAATATTATGGACATATATATTACTTTAGAATGTAAATGTTGAAAAATTATGAAGAAAGCTAAAAAACAGAAATTAAGGTGGCAACTGTGGGTAAAGAATGGACTGAGGGCAAAAGAGGAGGCTTGGAATTAAAAAAAACAAAAACAAAAAAACCCAGTCACAGGCTCCAAGCAGCATCAGCAACAAGGCCAAACTGAGGCAACATCCCTGCTCTTCTGCAGGGATTATGTTCAGATCCGTGTGAAAACGTGCCCAGAGCCCAAGAACAGAAGCACCCTGTACAAAGCTCCTACTTGTGAAAGAGATGTCCACAGGGAAGTTTCCTTGCAGCCTGCATAGAGTCCCAGCAGATGGCACAGTCGTCGTTATTGACAGCTAGCTCCTCTGGAGTGGCGACTGCAAACCTGTAAAACATCACAGGCTCAGCAGGAGCGCAGCAGTTCCACACACATCCATCGAACGCCATATTACACACCTGACCACTATAATAGCACAATTACACAGCAAAACTGATTAGTTAAACAAGGTTTTTTTGTTCTTCATGGTCCTCAAAAAACCAAGTGAGAAACTTCAGCACAAGAGCTGAACAGTCCCACCTGTTCATTACACATTCAGAACAGTTATGGACATATCAGAGGAACCAGACCCCAGAGATCCAAACTGTCCCTGAGAAACAAAAAGTGTATCCACTATTCCTGTACTTTCTGGTTTGTGTTAGCTTCAGGCTAGCAAGTGAGTGTCTCCAGAGAGTGATCCATGCCCATAAACATGCATGTGCAAAGTGCAATCAGGACACACCTTCCCAAAACAAAGATGGCGGAAGATCACAGGAGCTTTCGCTCAGTAGTGACAACAGACAGTGACAAAAAATAAGAACGCTGTTTCTCCTGGAACCCTCCCCACATTCCAGAAAGAAGGTAAGGTCACTGGAGTACAAACCACCCTGCAACTACATGGGACACACTCTTAAGCAGTCTGACATGACAGCCTGCACACTCTTCTGTCTAGTTCCAAGTACACAAAAGCACGTTCTGGTGGAATGAGGCAGTGCTGCTACTAAATGAGCTCAGAGGAGAGCTGGAGTGGGGCGGACAGCCAGATTACCAATTTAAAGCTGGCCGAGGATGAGTCAGACTGTCTTACCTGGCTTCCATGTTCCCTACCACCCGCAAGTAGTTCTTGTGTCGACGGATCCGCCGCTGTACCTCATGGAACAGGTAACGAAGCTGCATAAAGATGACCAGGCTAGCCATAGATAACCAGATGTTGCCAAACAACTAAACAGAGATGGGGGAAAGTAAAATAAGCAATAAAAATGAAAGTGAGGGGCTAAAGACAAAGCTCAGTGGGTAGAATGCTGAGTTAGGATCTCCAGCACCCACGTAAAAAGCCAGGCCCAGCCATGCACATTTGCAACCCCAGACAGAAGGACTCTGAAACCCACGGAGCAGACTACTTCACAAATGAGTTCCAGACTCAGTGAAGAAAACCTATTTCAAAACATACGGTGGAGAACAATAGAGGAAACATGCTGCATCCGGTCTCCATACTCACATCTCTGTGAGGTGAGCACACATACACAAACATGTATATAAATTACACGTACACTCTCCAACACACACAAACATATATGCGCGTGCAAGTGGATTTGCGAGTGGCGAAGGTACATGGACAACAGAAGCTACTTAAGGTGAAAGGGAAACGGAACACTCTTTCAGTGAGTAAATGCATGTATCTATTTGATTGCCCCAAACAATACACTGGCTCATTAGCCAAGGGATCCCACTGCCAGCAACCTTTCCTGAGTAATTAACCAGAAATTTAAACACTTAATGCAAAAAGATGTCCAGCCATACAGACTTATATGTACATAAACATACACGCATTTCTGGAGGACGGAGTAGGATCTTCTGTATCCCAGATTGTCCTGACACTCATTATGTAGTCAAATACGACCTTGAACTCCCAGCCTTCCTGCTTCTTCCTCTTGAATTCTGGGATTATAGTCATGTATCCCCACCCCCAGTTTATGTAGTGCCAGGATCAAACCCAGGATTTATTCATGCTAAACACTCTACCAGCTGAGCTATATCCCCAGCCCAAGCATTCATGCAATTATAAAAGAAATATGTACATCAATAAGATGCCCAACAGAAGAAGAACAAGTAGATTGTAAGTTTATATAAAATAGTTCATTTGAATTACATTAGACTAGATGTATATAAAATATAGATTATATTTATTGGAACATACATATATATATATATATATATATATATATATATATATATATATTTGTTTGTTTTTGAGACAGGGTTTCTCTGTCGCTTTGGAGCCTGTCCTGTAACTAGCTCTGTAGATCACACTAACCTCGAACTCACAGAGATCCATCTGCCTCTGCCTCCCGTGTTCTGGGATTAAAGGCATGCACCACTATTGCCTGGCTAATTTATAAATATATTTTAATGTCATATTTTATACAAAGTAGGTTTCAGTGTTAATTTACCAATAACATTTTTGAGTAAAAAGGCAGGATATAACTACCTTGATGGGGAAAGCCTTGTTAACCAATAATCTTTAAGAGGTGGAACCTAGTTTAGGTGTGGCTTTCTGGGACCAGGAGATAAAAAACCTGTGCACCACCCAGGTGTGCTCTGTGTAGTTTCCCCCGTGGTCAAGCAGAGCCTGTATCTTCCATGCCTGTGGCGTGAGTTTTCCCCTTATAATAAATAAAATATATTTGTCTATCTTTAAGCTAGCCTGGTTATTTCCACATCTAGGTAATAGCTTCACTACCTTAAATATACTAACATGATTTTTTCTAATTATATAATATCTTGAAATAGCAAACTACCAAATATAATCTAAATAGCCCATTTCAGGGTGTACATAATTACATCATGGTGTAGCTATGTGATAAGTGTTTTATCCTGAAGATATCTGGATTGTTTGGAAGACCTGCTGCTAGCAGAGGCAATGTTTATAACATAGTAATCTTTAAAAACTGGCTGGAAATGTAGCTCAGAAGTAGATGCTTATTTAACATGCAGGAGTCCCTGGGTTTGAAACCCAGTATTGCATAAGCAAACACATGCAAAGACTATGTCCAAAAAGGACTCAATTTATGAAGCTATGTATTTAAATATGTAAGAATCAGTTAAAGGGCAAGTGAAATGGGCTCAGAAGTGAAGGTGGGTGTCTCCTGACAAGCCTGACACCATGAGCTTCATCTCCAGGACCCACATGGTGGAAGAAAGGAACCAACTCCACAAGCAGTGCTCTGACCTCCACACATACACTGTGGTTAGAACACACATGCACACACACATGCGCATGTACACACAGACACACTCTAAATGTAACAAAGCTTTTCTTTTTAAACAAAAGCAGAGAAATACAACAAAATGTGAAGCTTCTACTTCAAATGTCAATTCTAAATGTATATAATTTCATTACATTGTCTAGACTTTGGATATGTTTAACTTAATGTATAATGCTTATTTATTTGCAAGTTTTTTATAGTAAAATTTATAAAATTAAAAAATACAAAGTGTTGTTTTCTTCATTTTCAGAAAGTGACCCTAGGCCAGGGGGTCATGGTGGCACACTCAGGAGACAGAGGCCAGCCCAGTCTACGAGAGCTATTGTTCAGGACAGGCACCAAGACTACAGAGAGAAACCGTGACCCTTAAAACAAAACAAAACAAAACAAAACAAAAACAAAAAACAGAAAGTGACCATTTCTGGAGGTCAGAGGACTGCTTGCAGAGTTGGTTCATTTCTTCCACCATGTGGGTCCCAGGGATCAAGCTCCATGTTGTCAGGCTTGTCATGAGGCACCCACCTTTACCTTCTGAGCCCATTTCACCAGCCCTTTAACTTATAAATGTGCACTCCCCACTCTGCCAGTGACTTGACTGTTACCATGACGAGTTTATAAATAAGTCCCCATGACAACACTGGGTCTCACCATCATTTTTTTTGGGAGGGGGGGTATGTGCACATTTGTCTGTCTGAAGGTGTTGGATCCCCATGGAAATGGAGTTACAGACAGTTGTGAGTGCTGGGTATTGAACCCGGGTCCTCTGGAAGAACAGTCAGTGCTCTTAACTGCTGAGCCATCTCTCCAGCATACTAGTAAGATTTTTTAAAAAAATGTTCACCTGTCAAGGAGGCTTATATTTCCCTTCTGTGGTGCTGGGAACCACTAACCCAGGGCACTGAATATGCTAGGCGAGTGTTCCACCTCAGCTACATCCACAGAGTCCTTGGTGTTTGAGACAGCGTCTCAGTATGTACCAAGGCTGTCCCTGACCTGATGATTCTCCTGCCTTTGCCTCACAAGTGCTGCAATTACAGATGGGTAAGACTGGCCCTGCTTCAACACTGACATTTCTGACACACCAACTGAAAGCAGTAGATATTAAGTACAAGCATATGTTTTTCATTACAAAGGTAAGGAGGTAAAGGCCAGTACCACTAGAGAGAAACTGTTCAGTAGGAAAAACCACACACACTAAAGGAAAAACCCCTTTTATCGTGCTCAAAGAAAGCTCACCTGACTGTCAGCAGAGTTAACCAAGTCTCCTGGCACAGCAAACACCTCCTGAGCTGGGCACCAACCAAAGCAGTGCAGAGCACTGTTTTGCCCCCAGCCACCAAAGACGACGGCTGCCAGTGATACTCGAGTCTTTTAAGGGACTCATCCCCATCTACTGAGCATTTCGTTTCTTTATGCACAAACCAGGGTTCGTGTCTTGACCCCCTCGGCCCTCTGTCAGCCCTCTTCCTGGGGGACTCACCAGCATGTGGATGTGGTGCATGAGGTCCAAGGACAAGAGAGTGAGCTCCATGACAAAATCGGTGTAATACACGTAGGTTCCCTTTCCTTCCCAAGTCCCTTCATGGTTGAGGTCCCAGAGGTGAATTACATATCTACAATTTAGACAGAAAATGTAACTTACGGTTACAAGAAAATGTACTTTAAACATGTTATAGCTTAGTCACATTTTCATCTACTTTAAACCATTAATCTCAAAATCAACTGAACAAATAAATGCCAATCATCCAAATTTTCTGCTCACCTTAAAATCACATGAGCTGTCCTCACTGTCACAAGAAGAGACTGCAAAAGAGAAATCCGTCTTAGTTAAAAGCAGATTTCTAGAAAACAAAACTAAAACAAGATGAAAAGTAGATCGGCCAAACCGATTGCCCTTTACTTCCTCTGCGCCACTGCCAGGGAACAGCTTCACAACACAAAAGCCGTACTTTTGTTGAACCTTTTCCAGCTGAGAATGATGAGCAGCTGCCCCTCCCCATCTCCCAAGAATACCTTCGGCAATGATAAGAGGTCCTCCTCACTGTCTAACAATCTCTTCTATTGACACAACACCAAGTCACCATGATTGGTTACCTGAAAGCATATCCCACTAGGGCAACACCGAAATGCCAACCACGACTGCCCTACACGAGTAGCAGCTCTATCCTGAGGCTTTTGTACCCTTCATTTACCAGAACAAAGGATAATGAAGGAATCAAACCAGAAATAAGACTCTAATGTGCTGCTTCTGGTGGCGCATGCTGTGGGACAAATGGTCTTGTATTGTTTTAATAACATACTGATTGGCCAGTAGCCAGGCAGGAAGTATAGGCAGGGTGGCAAGGACAGGAGAATTCTGGGAAGAGATAAAGTCAGTCTGCAGTTGTCACCCAGACACAGAGGAAGCAAAATGAGAACGCCTCACCGACAAAGGTACCAAGTCACATGGCTAACACAGACAAGAATTATGGGCTAATTTAAGATGTAAGAGTTAATAAGAAAAACCTGGGCTACTAGGCCAACTAGTTTATAATTAATATAAGCCTCTGTGTGTTTCTTTGGGACTAAATGGCTACGGAACCTGGTGGGACAGAAACCTCTGCCAACAGGCACAGGCCAGTAGGACTTGCTGAAAGAGGCAAAAGCAGGAGGTGGTGGTGGTGGTGCACACCTGTAATCCCAGCACTCAGGAGGCAGAGGCAGGCGGATCTCTGTGAGTTCGAGACCAGCCTGGTCTACAAGAGCTAGTTCTAGGACAGGCTCCAAAGCTACAGAGAAACCCTGTCTTGAAAAAACAAAACCAAAAAAAAAAAAAAAAAAAAAGACTCTAATGACATTTCTTAAAAAATAAAAACTGACCTTAATTTTTTTTCCTCTAGCCACACATGATCACATATACCAATAACCCCAGCACAGGAAGATCAGGAGTTCAAGGCCCATGTATACTGACTGAGTCACATCTAAAAAAGGAGAGTGGGTTTGGGTGGTGGAGGCACACACCATTAATCCCAGCACTCCAGATATCTGTGAGTTCAGCATCGGCCTGGGCTACAGAGCTAGTTCCAGGACAACTACACAGAGAAACGCTGTCTCGAAAAATCAAAAAGGGGTGGGGCTGTTTGTTTGCTGTTTTGGTTTTTTTTTTTACACAAGTTTTAGGAAAGTTAGCTGTAGACTAAGCTGGCCTCGAGCTCAGAGGTGCTCCTGGGCCCTTTGACTATCAAGTATGCACCTCCTCACCAAGCCACTCAGCCTACTTTAAATGTGCTTACTTTTAAGTATAACTTTTGCTTAGTTTGGCAGATTATTAAACTGGAAGTAGATATCAGCAAAAGCAACAAAACAAATAAACAAATAAGCATACCATTCAAATATTTAGCAATAAAATATATCTAAAGCAAACTATTATATCTGTATGGCCTTAAACAGGTCTTTTTAAGAGGAAACACTATTACATACTTTTACAGATACATATTCAACTGGGTTTACAAATATTTTCCCTAAATACTTAAATGGTTTCCAATTTTAAAAAAATTTATATCCTATGTGCATTATGCACACCATGTAAACACCTGGTGCCCTGACATCAAAAGAGGGTGTGGAATTCCCTGAAAGTGGAGTTAAGGACAGTTGTAAGCTTCCATGCGGGTTGCTGGGAAGGAAACCCGGGTTCACTGCAACAACAGTAAGTTCTCTTAGCTGCTGAGTTGTCTCTCCAGCCCAGCCCCCTTTTCTAATTTTATTGACACTACATTATGCTCTGAAATTAATACTTCTGGGCAAAAGTAAACTTTAACCTTGTTTCTAACAAATTCCTAAATATTTACACATAATTTATTCTAAAGATAAATAACTAGCTTCAGTATAGCTACTACTAAGATAGATCTCTCTTATCCAAAGTAGGTATGTTGTTTCCTTCCTTCCTTTTTTTTTAAATCTGAGACTGGGTCTCACTATATAACTCTGGGTGTCCAGGAACTTGCTATATACACCAGGCTGGCCTTGAACTCAAAGATCAGCCTGCCTCTGCCTCCTGAGCACTGGGATTAAAGGTGTGCTATATATGGCTTTGTCCTATATGCACTAATGCACTACTATATAATACTAAAGGAACTTGCCTTTCTGGTTTATACCTGTGCTTCCTCTGACTTGTTATTCTTGTATACTCTGGTCACTATTAAGCAGATAAAGGTTATTTGATGTGATAGTGCTGTCAGTTTGACAGACTCTAGAACCACTTGGATGGAGATGGGCCTCTAAGCACGTCTATGGGGATCGTTCTGAAACCCCCCAGACTGGAACCCTGGACTGTAGAGCAGATGATGTGGGATGTCCTTCGGAATAAGTGTTGCTTTTATTGGTTAATGAATAAAGCTGCTTTGCCCTATGGCAGCAGAGAATAGAGCCAGGCTGGAAAAGATATAGAGAGAGAGTAGGTGGAGTCAGCAGAGTCAGTGAGATGCAATGTAGTTGCGAAAGGAGAAGGACACGCGGAACCTTACAGGTAGGCCAGAGCCTCGTGGTGATACACAGATTAATAGAAATGGGCTAATTTAAGATGTAAGAGTTAGTTAATAAGAATCCTGAGCTAATAGGCTAAGCAGTGTTATAATTAACATAGTTTCTGTGTGATTATTTGGGTCTGTGTGGCCAGGAAAAAAGAGCAGTCTTCATTTACAGATAGAGAAGGAGAACTTAGCAGCAAGCATGCACTCGTTGCTTTCTGCTTCTACAGTGCAGATGCAATGTGATAATCAGCTTCCTGTTCCTGTCACCATGTATCTCTGCCTGCTACCATATCTTCTCTGCTAATATGAACTGTATCCCTCAGGAGCTATAAACCAAAACTCAGCCTTTCTCCCTTTGTTGAGTACTTAACCATAGCAACAGAGAAGTAACTAGGATACTCAGACAAAGCACCAGGAAACATCTATAGGTGATCAGAGACTGAATTGGCCAGTAAATGATTCACAGGTGAGTAGGATATACACTGTGGATGCCCTAAACGAATAAATGACATGTTTCAGCCAGGATAGCACCCAGTGTCACTGTGGCCCTCAGAATGGTGCAGAATTTACAGCTTCTACATTGTGGGGTTAAAGTGTGCGAGCTGAGTAGCAGAGCACACATGGCACTGAGTTTACAGCCAGCACCAAACAAAACAACAACAAAATGAACTTTATGAATTGTTATTTCCAGAATTTTCCATTTAATAATTTCAGGTTATCAGCTTACTGAAGATAACTTAAACTATGGAGACTAAAATCACAAATGAAAGAAATTACTATATTTCATTTTCCTAATTAGCAATTATAAGTAAAAGTATTATAAAGTTTGTCTTTGACTGAGGAAAAGGCAAATATATTAGTTATTGATTATAAAGAGTATGAACAGGCTAAAGAGATGGCTCAGTAGTTTACAGAACTTGTTCCTCTTGCAAAGGATGCAGGTTTAGTTCCCAGAACACACATGGTGGTGGTTCACAGTCCTCTGTAACTCTGGTTCAAGGGGGTCTAATGCCTTCGTCTGACTTCTGAAGGCACCAAGCACACACACAATGCATATACATACATGCAGGCAAAACACTTTGACACATTAAAATAAAATAAAACTAAAAAAAATCAAGACATTAAAAAAAACTTTGGGTTTTGGGTGCTGTAGATAACTTAGTGGTTAAGAGCACTGGCTACTCTTCCAGAGAACCAACATTCAGTTCCCAGCTGAACAGACACATGGTGGCTCCCAACTGTCTGTAACTCCAATTCCAGAGGGTCCAACAACCTTTTCTAGCCTCTACAGGCACTGTATATACATGGTAAACATACATAAATGTAGACAAAACACCCATACACATAAAATAATAATAAATAAACCTTTACTTTTTAATTGGGTTTCTACTAAACAGAGGAAAAAAATGGTATCTCCTGCAAATTTTAAAAAGTAATTTTTTTATCTTTAAATATTCAGAGAGGATAGCCTGCACCCATGAATATGCAAGAAGTGTAACTGTGCTCAGTCACAGGGCAGTAAAATTAAAAGGAAGAGAACATGAAGGTGGAAAGGTGGCATGTTGCAGAGGTCCAGGGGAGCCCAGGGGAAAATTCGGGATGAACACCATCATGAAAAATTGTTTGCATGAATAAAACTGTCAAAGAGCAAATAAATACTCTCTATATAAAAAAATCAGGCTGAGGGGCTGGAGAGATGGCTCAGAGGTTAAGAGCATTGCGTGCTCTTCCAAAGGTCCTGAGTTCAATTCCCAGCAACCACATGGTGGCTCACAACCATCTGTAATGGGGTCTGGTGCCCTCTTCTGGCCTGCAGTCATACACACAGACAGAATATTGTATACATAATGAATAAATATTTAAAAAAAAATCAGGCTGACAAATGGCTCAGTAAGTAAAGGCACTGTCCCTACACCTGACACTCTAAGTTCAATCCCGGGACTCACAAGGTGGAAGGAGAGAACTAATTCTCACGGGTGGTCCTCTCACCTCTAGACATGTGCTGTAGCACACACACATGAAATAAATAAATGCCATCAATTTCTTTTTCTGCCAGGTGGTAGTGGTGCATGCCTTTAATTTCTCCACTCGGGAGGCACAGGCAGGCAGACGAGTTCCAGGATAGCCAGGGCTACATAGAGTAACCCTGTCTTGTGGGGAGGCGGGAGGGAATGCCAGCTAAAGTCAAAGACCAAATACATTTTCAAATAGTCTGGCCTCCTTGCAAATGTTTAGGATCTAATGACTGTGCCCAGCACCTTACCTCTGCAGCCATGAAAGCCAAGGTGTGCATGCCATGGGTGTAGCCTGTGACACAGCAGACAACTGCCAGTCCACAGCAGGAGAGCAGCATAGCAATCAACAAAGACAGGACTCGCCCGTGGCTGCTCATTGGTGTGGTGGGAGAGAAGGAAAGCTGCAAAACAAAGCAGAGAGACAGTTCACTGCCCCACCACGGCAACCGCCCAGAATTCAAGATCAAGCTTGCTATATTTGCTTGGGGCACTACACTAACATAGAAAAGCCCAAATTCAACCATGACCTAAATGCAATGAGTTGAGATTTTTAAAACTTTATCATCTAAATCACCAGATACAACAGACACTATACTTTGATTCTCCAGTATCCTTCTACCATGAGATTACAATCTCTAGAAGGATGTTCAATTATCTCCTCTATCAACATATAGGACTCAGAACAGTATTCTGGTTCTGCTGTTTCTGTTTGTCTTGCTCTAATCTTCCACCTCAGAAGTCACCTGGAGCCTGTTAGCCTATTAGGGAAAGAACAATGGAGAGGAATTACAGGATTACCACTCATAATGGCATGTTAATACTAGGCAAGGACAAGTGACTGCCTGGAAAAGAGACCTGGAGTTGTAATTCCTGTTATACTAAGTGTAGGCTACAACCAGCCCAGAAAGGAAGGCTGGAAACTCCTATTTGTAACAAGAATGAAACCCTTCAAGAGTGATATTAACTCTGGAAGGAGTGCAATGCCATCTCCATGAACACTGAGTAAAGAGAGGGACACGAGTCCTAGAGTGGGCTCAACTGGGAAGCAGCACTTCAAACCTGTTTGCCTCAGCCTGTATCAGGTGCTTGCTGTGCAGGTCTGACCTCAAGTCACAGACTGATCTTACACCCAAACAGGAAGTAGAAACAGCTCATTCAGTCTTGACACCAAGAAAAACAGCACAAACCAGTGAGAAAGCAAAGCGCCACAATCAGGGCAAAAGGAGAAGGAAACAAAACAAAAAACAGGAAACATCCAGAAAAGTTCAAGCTGTATACAATCACAGCTCCTGACCTAAGATAATGGTGGTGGGGTGACTACAGAGCTTGGGGGGGGATGAGAGTGGGGGCGGGGTGGCCTACAGCTGTGGCAGAAGCTCCTCCAGAAAGAGGCTGTGACGATGACCTAGAAGTCCCCTCTGAGTTATCCCAAGCATGCAGCCTGTGCCTTTCTTACTTCTTACATCAGACCTGGCACACACACGTGACTGAGCAATCAAAGAGGTGGGCTAAAAACTCACATATTCAAATCGGTCTTTGCAGAGCTGAACCATCAAGTGCAGAAAAACAAGTCCGGCAAACCAGAGGCACCACATCACCACCTCCTCCACAGTCTGGACATTCAGCACACCAAAAATGAAAATGAACTTGTAGAAAATAAAATTCCAAAACTTGTCTTTGAGATGCTAAAAAGAAAAAAGTGGGTAAAGGTGAGCTCCATCATACCAAGTCTACATAAGAGATGCTAACGTAACAAAAGCAAGCACATTCCTCACAGAATAGAGCCGGACAACCACAAAGTGATCTCAGAACTGAAACTTGTAATCTGGAACAGCCAGGAGTTTCAGTCAATAAAAAGTAGTTATATCAGTCTAGTCCTTACATGCAAAATATTTTAAGTTTACATGTACAGTAGAAAATATCTGCAAGGGTTATCAGTATTACTTCAATAATTTTTTACTGATTTTTTTTATTTATATTATTTCTTCACTCTGACTTAATCAACAATACAAAATATTAGATTTTCTAAATAAAATATTAAGCAGAGCTGGGGAGACAGCTCAGTAGGTGCAGTACTTGCCATGCAGCATGAAGACCTGAGTTTGGAACCCTCGCACCCAAGTAAAAGCCAGTGGAGAAGCACACTTGTCTATAACCTAGTACTGAGGGGCAGAGACAGCCAATCCTTGCAGCTCATTGGCCAGTCTAGCTAAACTGATGAGCTCCAGGTTCAGGAAAACCTGTCTCAGAAAAATAAGACAGAAAGGGCTAGAGAGAAGATTTGTGGTTAAGAGCCTTTACTGCTCTTGCAGAATATCTGACTGGACTCCATTCCCAGCACCCACATCAGGCAGCTCACAAGGCACATGGTGCAATAAACTGATGCAAGCATATGCACAAAAAGAACACAATGTTTTAAATCTTAAGGAGAAAAAAAGGTGGAAAGCAACTGAGAAAGTCCCTTAAAGTCAACCTCTGGCCTCCAGATACATGCAAATACATGCGCACACACCCACAATGTATACAACATACACACACTACACACAAGAAAATAATAAAAATTAAAAGGCCACTTGCTAGTATATAAAATATAAAAATATAAAAACAACAAGAAAAAATTTAAAACTTTGTCTATCCACACAGCTAAGTATAGTTGTGCCTGCCTGCAATCCCAGCACTTGGGAAGCCAATCTGGGCTAACAAGAAAAAAAAGAAAAGAAAAGAACACCTAAAACCAAACCAAAAGCAGATTAAAAATAAAATAATGCCCTTAATATTTATTTTTTTTCTTCGTCCAATATGCAATATTTTATTTCTGGACACTGTTTTTTCCCACATATTAATGTGAGAAATTTATTACTATAGGTAAATGTTCTCTAGATATATCAGCATACTGACTTAACAGTAACTGAGAGACTCAAATTGTTTTTAATTCTCCCTTATTCAAAAAATACTTTTAAGAAATCACATATATTTGAATGAGTTCCTAATTCAACACTATTTAAAAGAATACAAAGGACTTATTATTTTTTTAAGATTTATTTATTTCTTAAGTATACAGTGGTCTGCCAGCATGCATGTCTGAAGGCCAGAAGAGGGCACCAGATCTCATTACAGGTGGTTGTGAACCACCATGTGGTTGCTGGGAATTGAACTCAGACCCTTTGGAAGAGCAGGCAGTGTGTGCTCTTAACCACTGAGCCATCTCTCCAGCCCAGATCTTATTATTTTTAAGAACAAGCCATCTACTTTCTAAACAAGCTGTTAAGTTGTTCCATAAGCAGTACATTATGTTATTTCTTTGCTATATTATTTTTTAATTGTTTTATGTTTACAAATGTTTTGTCTGCATGCTATATCTGCACCACGTGAATGCCTGGTACTCCCAGAGGTCAGAAGTGCTAGAACACCCAACACTGGAGTTACAGGTGGTGGTGAGCCACCATGTGGGTTCTGGGGACCAAACTCTGATCCTCTGCAAGAGCAATAAGGTGCTGAATCATCGCTGCAGTCCTTATCGTCTTTTTTAAACTTTCAGTTTTAAAAATCGTCACTTTCTTGGGGCAGGGGAAAAGGCAAGAGGACAGCAAATGA
Organism: Arvicola amphibius; assembly: GCF_903992535.2. Lineage (NCBI taxonomy): Eukaryota > Metazoa > Chordata > Mammalia > Rodentia > Cricetidae > Arvicola > Arvicola amphibius. The sequence goes on along the minus strand of NC_052061.1, from coordinate 5,768,961 downwards.
GTTCTAGCTCTTACTAATATTAAAATATCTGATTACCCAGCTATTGATGGAAGGAGTAAGAATACAGGTAAAGATAAGAATGAACGAATATGACTTTTTTTCCCCTTTATTTTGAGTCCTGGCTCTTCATGTAGCCCTGGCTGTTCTGGAACTTATTATGTAGACCAGGCTGCCCTCAAACTCAGAGATCCGCCTGTGTCTGCCCCGAGTGCTGGGATTAAAGTCTTGTGCCACCGCTCAGTGAAAACACGACTTCTAATGAGACTTTCATACGTGATTTCTAAGGAGTACAAACATTTACAAGTTGAAGTTAAAGCTGGGGATACGGTTGAGTGGCACCTGTGATCCCAGCACTCAGGACTGGAAAGCAAAGGCAAGAAAATCTTGAGTTTGAGATCAGCAGGACCCCAACACAAAGAATAGAATTACTTTGAGAGTTTAAATGTGACTCTGATTAGATACCTTGAGTTCAGAGAACAAAGTTAACTAGGGAAAACAAAGAGTATTCTCTAGTTCTAGCCATTGCAAAGGCAGACACCAGCAGCAATGCTCCTGCTGCCCTTACACAGTGAATACAGCTAGTGTGGACCCTGGTTCTGAACACCATGCCCCAACACAGTAAGCCTGGAATCCGAGGTGAACATCTGTTCCCTAGTCAGGGAAAGTAGGAGAACTTGAAATATCACTGGCTGTGATTCCTGACTGTGCCACTGTATCAGTGTGAGATCTCTGACATTTCATGCTTTAGTTTTCCAAGCTATAAAATAGGTATTAGTATAACATCCTAGGTTTCACAGAATAGGTGGTGAATTAAGTGACTTAATAAATGTAAAGTGCTTTCTTTTCTTTCTTTCTTTGAGACAGGGCTTCTCTGTGTAGCCCTGGCTCTTCTGGAACTCGTTCTCTACCTCAGGCTAGCCTGGAACTTAGAAATCCACCTGCCTCTGTCTTCTGAGCATTGGGATTAAAGGACTGTACCACCACCACACAGCCTGTAAAGAGCTTTTTAAAATGCCATAATAAACATTAAATGCTTTAAATATATTTAAAATCAAAAATGCTCTGGGTGGATCGATGTTCAGTGCTTATTTGCTGCTCTTATAAAGGATACAACACAACTTTATGCTTCCCAGTACCCTCACGGTAGCTGACAACCCTCTATAATTTCTAACTCCAGTTCTAGGGGATCCAATTCCTTCTTCTAGCCTCCATGGGCACCAGACACACAAATAGTACACTTACATACATGTAGGTAAAACACTGGTATAAAAAAATAAATTTTTAAAAACAGAAAGAGAGGGGCTGGAGAGATGACTCAGTGGTTAAGAGCACTGATTGCTCTTCCAGAGGATGGGTTCAATTCCTAGCACCAACATGACAGCTTACAACTGTCTGTAATTTCAGTTCCAGAAGGTCTGACACCCACGGCAAAACACCAATGCACACAAAATAAAAATAAAAATAAGTATTTTTTAAGTAGGGTAAAATAATTTAATGGGGGGGGCACTAAAACCCCCCTCATGCTCTAAGGCTCTACTTAACTGTTAGTATTTATTCCATTTTAGGTAGTCAGTGTCTTTGTCTCTAATGTTAGTCTTATTTTTTTAAACTTTAAGCACCCACAGAGCAAGTATAAGTCAATTCTTCGAGTCTTAAATCATAATAGTTCTTTTTTGTTGTTAGTTTGTTTTTTGAGAAAGGGTTTCTCTGTCTAGTTCTGGCTATCCTAGAACTCACTATGTAGACCAGGCTGGACTCAAACTCAGAGATCCAAGTGCTGGACTTAAAGGCGTATGTCATCACTGCTTAGCTCTCAAAACAGTTCTTAATAAATGCTTCTGGGTGGCATTAATAATAAAATAAGCTAGCAAAAAATAGCATAAAGATGTGTTCTATACTGAAAAGGCTAAGTTGGGTGAATAACAAGAGTTTCAAATACCTGAAGGTAACGTTTCCTGTAAATTTTGACCTGATACCACACACATTAGAGAAGAGAAGACACTGAAGGCCCACGGCTGCACTCAGACAGCGTGCCACAGGCCTGGTCCATTTCTAGCTCAGAAAGAATTAAGAACGAAGTATCAAATGGAGCTTCTGAGCCAGAAGTAAGAATAATCCCAGCAAGGGTGGCTGAGCCATGAGGACTGTGAGTTCAAGGGCAGCCTGCTCATCAAAGCAAGTTCCAGGCCTGCAGAACTACATAGCAAGGTCCTGTTTCAACAAAACAAAACATCGTGGAGAAATAGTTACAATGGGATAGACTGGCTATTCTGAGTATAATTAAAGTATTTTATCAAGGCTAACTTTTCTAATTTTTATCACTGTGCTGTGAATACTCAGGAAGTTATCCTTGCTCTTGGAACATATTCTGCAGTATCTGGGGTAAAACTGTATGATGTCCAGCACTTAATTCCAAATGGATCAGAAAATCTATGTAAGCAAGAAGTGACTCTGAGGACTAAAAGATGACTACTAAGTCCCCAGTTCAGTAAGAACGCCCAGCTGAAACATTAAAGTGGAGAAATAGGGGAGGAAACTTAAAATTCTTGTCTAGCTTCCATATGTGCCAAGTATAGGTGAGCACATTCATATAAGCAACACACACACACACACACACACACACACACACACACACACACACACGAATAAAACTAAAAAGTGAAACTGGATAAAGCGCATCCGGGAGTTCTTTGTAGTATTCATGGAACTTTTCTATATACTTGAAATTACACCAAATTTAATAGTGCTTTTAAATTTTCTTCGTAAGAATCTGATCGCTTACCTGTCTCTCACTCACTCGAAGAGGACCAAACACAATACACTGGATAAGCTTAGCCACCAACATCAAAACACAGCAAGCAGTGTTCACCAGAACCTGTACACATATCAAAGAAAGAAAGGAAGTTTAGTTCTGGTGAAATACAAACACAGTGTAATGTTTCCTATGAGGAATTAGACAGCCATTCCCAGAACAGAGCCTTCCTGGTTTTCTACCAGTACAAACTAAGTGCTGTCAAAGCTAAACAGGGATGGGACATGGGGAAAGTCAGAGCCCTGTCCCAGTGCGTACCCTCCAGCAGGCCACCCTTCCCTTCCGACTTGACAGGACACTACAGAAACTCTGCACTGTTTCTGTAAAACTGCATGTACCAAGCTTGGCATGATGGCACACACCTGGAATCCACACACTAGGAAAGCTGAGGCAAGAGGACTGGAAGCCCAATAAAGACACCGTCTCAGTAAATAAACAAATAATAACCACACAGAAGTATGTGCCTTCGTTCCTACATGAACATTAAAGTAGCTATTGGCTAACTGGTCTAGAAGTCATCATGATCAATAAAATCCAGAACTCAAAAATGCTGCCCTGACAAACGGGGAAGGGTAGGAAGACGCACGGTCTGGGAAAGTCAGGTAATAGAGAGGGACTACAGAATGGAAGGATACTCTGTGACACCAGTGTCACAACCAAGGCATTCTTCCATTTGCTGAGAAAACTTCCTTCTTGAAAATAATTTAAAAATGGTATTTTCAGACCTAAACAGCAAACGGGCAAGTCATCTTTCCCTTACTCTGGCTCCTGCCATTGTTTGGAGATAGATTCTCATGCCCCCCAGGTTGCCCTTGAACTAACTTCCTATTCTAGCTCCAGTTCCTAAGCCCTAGGATGACAGGCATGTGCCACCACGTCCACCTGGTTGTCCCTCTACTTTTAAAAGCATACTATAATGGGCGAGTGAGGGAGAGAGGGAGGGAGGAGAGGGAATATGATGAAGGCCCTGTAAGACAGCGAGCCCCTCGCATCCCAGCAGGCTGCCTCTGTATCTCCCAGCACATATTCCTGTGGCAGAACACACACTGGCAGATCTAACTCAGTACAAAAAGATTCAATCATGTTTAGTTCTATTCTGTTGCCTAATGGGGCCAAGAAGATATTTTTAAAGAATTAAAACAAAAATAGTTCCACCTTGGGGAAGAACTATTTGGTATTTAAATTCTTTGATTAATCAGGTGGGGAAAAGTATTTCACCCAAATCCTACAGCCTCATATGAGAACCCAGCTCAGAACAATGCAGTGCGAACCTTCACTCCCAGCACTCGGGAGGCCGGGCAGCAGATCTGTGAGTGCAGAGTTCCAGGACAGCCACAAACAAAACAAACCCCAGAAGAATAAGGAACTTTCAGTTTGGTCCCAGCACACATGTTGAGCAGCTCACAACTGCCTGTAACTTTAGGTCTAAAAAAAGTCTACCATTCCTGGCCTCCGTGGGCACTGCGTAGGTGCACAGACCACATACATACCTAATACGAAATAAAATCTTTATAAAATGGAGTGGGCTAGAGGCAGCCCAGCAGTTAAGAGCACTGACTATTCTTCTAGAGGACATGGGTTTGATTGCCAGCATCCATGTGGTGTCCTACAACTGCCAGTCTTATAACCAACACCTTCCATTGCACACACACAAATGGTATACAGACATACCATGCACACATGTAAAACACCCAAACACATAAAACATAAAATCTCAAATAAAATTTTAAATAAACTTTATTTATTTAAAAAAATAAATAAACTGACACCTGACGATGCTCATTTTTAAGGCACTAATGTAGACTTGTAAGAGGAGCACTTCCCTTGGATTTTGCCAGTCAGTGAGAATTTCAGTCATATAAAGCAGAGGAAATGTCACCAAAACCACAACCCTCATACCAAATCTGTCTTCAGCAGGCAAACAGGGTATTTTTAAAAATCAGCTAAACCCCCCAGCTTAACTGCAAGCTATTTTTAAAAAGGGCTCTTCCTGGTTTACAGGGCATCACATGAGTTCAAACACAAATGCAACATGTTCAGTAAGTGCTCAAGGACAGGAGAAAGGTAGAAAATGAAGACCTTGAACCTGAACTCAAAAATCAGACTTAGAGTCTATCATTACTTCTCTATCCCAAACAGTACCACTGTACCTCAGCCATAAAACAAAATTTTATCACTTTCAGTTAAGCTTTTAAAGTTTTTGACTTAAAAAATATGTATAAAAAGTTTCTTTGGAGGGTAGAAAGATGGCTCAGCAGTTAAGAGCACTTCCTGCTCTATCACAAGCCCTTCTTCAAGACCCAGCAACCGCATGGTGGTTCACAAGCACTGTGACTTCAGCTTCAGGGCATCCAACACCTTCTTCTGGCCTCCACTGGAACCTGCACTCACACTGCACACACACACACACACACACACACACACACACAATTTTTCTTCAGTTTTTTTTGAAAAGTTCCAATTTATACTGTCTCCCACCTCCAAGAGCAAGTCTCTCATAGATAAACATTTCTATTTTAATCTAAATGAGAGATTTGAAAGTTAGCATGTCTAAGTAAAACAGGGCTTGAAAGAGCATATGGAGCCATTCCTGGTGACAGACCTACAGTACGAACTACATGACAGGCTGAGACAGGAGAGCTGCAAATTCAGGGCCACTTAACTAGACCCTGCCTCAAAGAACAGAGGAAAAGGGGGGGAAGAAAAGGAGGGGTAGAAAAAAGTATATAGCCACTGGGAAGAAAATGTATTTTAAAAAAATAACATCCATAAAAACACGAAACCAACAAAGGTTTGGAAGAATTCGCGCTGTTTCGAGGTTCTGAACAGTGCACCGCTACAGCACTGCAACGACAACGACAACGGGCAACGCTGTTTCCAGTTGTGGGAGTCTTGCAGCTGGAGGTTAAAAGCATTTGTTGCTCTTGCAGAGGACCTACTTAGCTCCCTACACCCATATAATGGTTCACAGCCATCCGGAACTCCTGTTCCAGAGACTCTAATGCCATCTCCTGCCCTCCAAACGCACTAGGCATGCATGTGTGCACATTTATACAAGCCGGCTAAACGTTCACACGCATAAAATAAGACTTACAATTTTTAAAGAAAAAAGTCTTTTAACTACACAAGTATTGTGTCTTTCCAACAAACACAGTGACTTCTCCAACTCAGCTGCAAATATAACTGTGGCAACAATCATGGTGGCCCAGGCCTACAGTCCTGTCACTGGAGGCTGAGGCACAAACACTGGCATTGAGAGCAGGCAGAACAGTCTGTCCTGAGCAGCCAGACTTGGTCTCCAAAATCAGAAAACAAAAAGAAACAAAACACGCTTGAAGAAGTCAAAGGGTCCTAACTGGAGCATTCTTTCTTTCTAGTATATGCCAAATCAGATACCTTTGACACTCTTGCAGAACTGACACCAGCCCAGATTTCAAGCCCTAGAACTATGGAACAAACTGAGTCTCCAAGAACCATAAAAATCAAAGCTTAGCACTCGGGAGAAAGAGGCAGGCAGATCTCTGAGTTAGAGGCCAGTCTGGTACAGAGTGAGTTTCAGAACAGGAAGGGTTCGTTACACAGAGAAACCATGTCTCCAAAAAATAAAATAAAATAAATAAAAATAAAAAACACCTCCCCCCCCCGCGAAGCTCAGTTGCAGCAAGCCTGATCTGAGCAGCCGCTTACTTCACTCAGACAACAGAGAACAGCTATTTTAATATTTTATCTGCTCTGTACAGCTTACTAATTTTTTCTCACAGGCAGAATCCAAACAAGCTAAAAAGGCTTCGCCTGTATCATAGCAGAAAAATGGAGCACGAGTCCATCACTGAAGGCTTCACTGAATAAACCCTCATCCAGGAGAGCCACATGAGGCACTAATATCAGCCCAGGAAGGGATACGTAATTGGTGTGTCAAGGTAACTTTAGATAAAAATTCAAAGGCACATCCAGATCACAAAGGGAGGCAGGTACAGGTGTGAAACAGAAAGAGTTTTCACATGTATACATGTGTAATCCATAGAAGTGAACTGTGTAAACTACTTGAGACAACCTGGATGTTTCGTAGGTTCCCACTTCAGGCCAGCACCAGTGACAAGAACCTGGCAACGGGAAACAGGTGGCCGGAGACCTACTTTCACTGTCTATCACGTTGGTTTCCTCTGACCTTTGAATTATGAAATTTGTAGCCAAGCGGTGGTAGCACACGCTTTTAAACCCAGCACTCAGGAGGCAGAGGCAGGCAGAGAAAGCACTATGAGTTGGGGGCTAGCCTGGTCTACAGAGTGAGTTCCAGGACAGGCAGGGCTGCTATACAGAGAAATCCTGTCTCAACAAGAATAAAAGAAGTATGAACTGGTAGAATCTGTCCTTTAAATTCTTAAGTTTAGAACTGACCTGGCCAGCTCTGAAATTCCACCCACTTTTCTCACCGCATGTGGCAGAAAAGTGAAAACCCCAAAGAAGGCCGTCAAAAGCGCAGCCGCAAGCTACAAGAGCCTGGGCACGCTCCACACCTGGAGCTAAGCAAGAGCTTCAAAGGTTTCTCACCTCCTTTCTCACAGCAGGGCTACTTCCTGGTACCCCAGGTACTACTTTTCACCCTCTCAATCTCCCTTTCAAGTCGGCAGAGCTGCCGAGGTCAGGGAGCGCTCTGCAGAACTCCTCCCCAGTACTGTTCGCCCCAGTTCACAGCTTAGGACCCTTGCACCTCGCGGCTCAGTGTCCCTGGCACCCGCTCCGGTCCTTCCCCACCTCCAAACCCCACCGGGTGCTGTGTGTGCATCAACCATCGCCTCGCAGGTTTCGCCTTATTTACATATGAGTCATGTGAGGGTAGAGGAAAGTGCTCCTCACAGCTGTGTCTTCCAGAGGGCTGAAAATAGCATCTCCGAAAGGTTCTGAACTGAGGGTGCTAATACAAAACCTCCTGCAAGGCTGAACTGTGTTCTACAAAGACGAGTTCTGGGGAGCTTAACGCACAGCACAGTAACTAATAAGATTTGCAGCTGACAAAGGCCCGGTTCTTGCCCATCTAGCTTGACCTTGGCAGGGTTTCATTTTTGTTTTTATTGGGGAGTACTATATAAATGCCCGTGAGTGGGACTCAAGAAGCATCCATAATGGCCCACCACACAGTCACTCAGCGACGCTAGCTGTCAGGCCACCGGGGGAAGTGTTCTGGGAGTGCAGGAACAAAGCTGCTCCAGCACAAAGTGGGTACTAGATGATAAAGAAAGTTCTGGGCACACAAGAGAAGTCGGGGCAGCCACCGGACGCCAAAAACGAGCACGTCAAAACTCGAGAAGAGGTGGAAGAAAAACTGCACCAAGTTCAACTGAGAAATAATAAGGACTGGGGGGGGGGGGGGGAGAGACCAATTTGCATGCGGCAAGACTGTAGGAAGAAAAAAAAATTTCTTAAAAACGATTCTCAGAAAAACCAAAAGGCCTTGGGTAATGTTTTATGAAGCGGTATTAACCTTGGAATTTGAACATGAGTTCTGCAAGAAGAAATTTATGATTAAGAAAAAAATCATTAAATACTACTGTCTGTTCTATGGCTACAATAGTGGTTCCTGTTGAGCGTCCTGCTAGCTCAGGCTGAAAAGAGAGCATCAAGGACTGCCCTACAGTCTTCGCGTCTGCCGAAAGCTCTCGCCACGGAATTATAAGTTGTTTACCCTGTCACACAAATGCACAGAGATCTGAAATTAAACAAGAAGTGAACTGAATTCTTTCTCTCCTCCATTTGGTAAAGAACGGCTCATCTCTACACAGGAGTAGGGAAATGGGAACTTCACCCTTCACTGCCTCCTGTTAAACTATTTATCAAAGGACCGGGCGGCTTAATCTACAGCCCCCGGAGTTCACAAATCCCTCTGCCTCCTGATGAAGCACAGTGGGAGTAATTATAACAAATGAGTTGCTGATAATTCCACCAACTTAGAATATCAACCCCTCAGTCATTCGCAGCTTGCTCTAGGCGCCAAGCGAGAACTCCAAGGAGAGAAGATCCCACAAGCCACAGTAAATCCAAGTGACAAATTTTAAATCCTACAGCAACTTTTCATATTTCCGAGGGTTTACAGACGAGCCATTCAAGTGCAAGGTGAGAGCAAAATTTCCGCACATCTGCCCAGCCTGAAATGATGTAATAAACGAAGACAGTACTTGTGCCATGTGAGCGTTGCTTATCTCGCCCGGACAGAACAAACTAGAAACCTTGTTTGAAAATGGACCGCTAAGGGAGAAATCGAGTTCAAAGCAGACGCTGCCGCACATATGAGAATGTTTTGCTGCCTTCCGTCACCAGAGGGAACAGTCACCAACCACCAGGTGAAAGAAAAAGGACTCAGCTGGTTTGTTTGCTTCGTTCCACAGCGCCCGCCGGAGGGTAATCCATTACCAAATAGCAACCTTTCAAAGTTGTCTTCTTTAGAGTTAAATGGCTGTCCCAACCCGTCCAAACGCTTAAAATGTGCCCCTAACTCTCGGCCCTCTCTTCCTCGAGAACCCGCCCACAACACCGCCGAGCTGGACGCCACTTGCCCCGGCTCCTGCCCCGCTGCCCTGGAGTCCGCGGGCCGGGCCCGACCGCCCTTCCGTGGGCCGGCCGTTCAGCCGGGCGACCCGGCCTCTTCTTCCCTCTGCGGCTCGCCATGCTCGGAGCGCCGCTCGGCCTCCAGCCCCACGCGAGAGGGGTCAGCTCGTGTCCACCCCCCCCCCGCCCCCGGCCTCCTCAGCCCGGGTCAGCGCCCGGCCACGCCCCCCGCGGATAAAGGGTGACATGGCGGCCCCCGCTCGCTCGTCCGCCCGCGCCCGGCCCGCAGGCTCGCTCACCCACACGAACAGGCTGTCCGACAGCAGGTACTGGGCCACGTCGCGGGCCCGGGGGCCGCCGGCGGCCAGACGCGACGGCACGAGCGCCTCGGGCTGCAGCGGGGCCGTTAGCGGCTCCGGCTCGCCGGACCCGGCCTCCGGCTGGCTGAGGGCGCGGTAGGCGCTGACGATGGTGCCGAGCAAGGCCAGGCCGCTGAGGCCCGTGTAGGTGCGGAGGCTGGGCCACGGGAAGCGCTCGAGGAACAGCAGCGGCATGGCGGCGGCGGCGGGCTCCGGCGCCCGGGGCTCCCCGCGCTGCGGCCAGACGCCTGCGGCGGCCTCGCGAACGGCGGCGCCCACGGGCTCTGGCGTCGCTGCCGCCGCCGCCGCGCCGGGCCGGGCCGGGTCGCTCCTGGCTGCTCGCGCCGCTCCGCCCCGCGCCGCTCCCGCTGCTGCCCCTGCCGGCGCGGAAGAGCCTCGGCGGACTCGGGGCGGGCCGCCGCCCCTAGCGGGACGCGGGCGGGACGGGCGCGGGGGCGCGGCCTTCGTCCCCCGCCCCCAGCGGGCGCGCCGCAGCCCCACGGGCCCCGGACCGGGCCTAGGGCCCCGCGTCCCGGCGCCCTGCAGCATCCTTGGCGACCCTGGGCCCACTGACGCCGCGGACGCGCCCCAGCCGGACTCTGGAGTGAACCCGGCCGGTGGGCAATGACGGCAGCAGGCCTGTGTGCGTGGCCGGGCAGCAGGGTGCGGTACCCAGGCCCCTGGTCCCTTGTCCCTTGTTCCTCCCAGGCAAAGCAGGTAAACGCGTCCCATTATCCTGTGGGCTTCCATGGTGTCCTCAAGAGGGAACATGATGCTTAGGAAATAATAGGAGCCTTTGCCACCTCTTTAATCAGGTCCTAAGTCTCTGTTTACAAATAGCCGCCAGTAGACTACTTTTAAAACGGAGATAGTTTAACCGGAAATAAAAATATGCTCCCTCTTATGCTACAAGTAGAATGTAAAATGGTACTGGGATTCTTGGAAAATGCCTGTTCCTCAAAGTTAACCAAAGAGTGGCCATTTGACCTGGCAGTTACCTGGCTTAAACATCTAAGCGAAATGAAAACGTACACCCACACAAAACTACGACACAGAGGTTGACAGTAGCATTATTCCTAATAAGTCGGGGGGGGGAACTCCAATGGAATATCGTGTTTGAAAATGAAGTATGTATACGTGCTACAATATAATAGAGCGGGGAGATATGGCCGAGTCAAGCCACACACAGTAAATAAGTAGTATGAAATCCCACCGATATGGCAACTACATGGAACATGGGGAGCATGAGCGAACTGGAGGTGAAAGGTTGGGGTACTAGTTTCCTGAAGCGATGATGTTCTAAAATTGTTGTTATACGCCTGTTACACTAAAAGACACTGAATTATTCACTAGAAACAGCAAGTTAGGTCTCTGTATATGAAGTACATAAAATAACCTGGGGTATACTCTTCTTAGTCGTATTCTCAAGCCAGGTAATAGTTCCTATCCCAGAATGTATGCTCTGTAAATAGCTGGTGGGTTTTCCAGAATTTCTAAAGGGGCTAAATTGCCTTTAAAGTATTTTTCATGCCAAATATCCAAAGTCCATAGATTTTGTTTTGTTTTTTGAGGCAAGGTTTTTCTTTGTAGTCTTAACTGTCCTGAAACTCACTCTGTAGACCAGGCTGGCCTACGAGATCCGCCTGCCATTGTCTCCCAAGTACTGGGTTTAAAGGTGTGGCCACCGCCCGGATCTATTTCTACTCATAGAAGTAGTAGTAGTCCATAGACTTTTTTAATCTGAAAATTAACCACCACTTTGTAATAATTCTTAAAAACACCTTGTTAAAGGTCTTCATATGCTTAAGTTCTCTTTGGTTCTCTCCCCAGTCATTTGCAAGATAGCTCAGCAGCAGATAAAGCACTTGCTACAAACCCTAATGACCTGGGTTTGATTCCCGTAACTCCCAGGAGTTACCCTCTGACTTCCCTGTTGTGTGCACACACGCACTCTCACGTAAAAATAAAACATTTTCATGCCAAATATCCAAAGTCCATAGATTTTGTTTTGTTTTTTGAGGCAAAAAACAAGTGTTGTGGAATATTCGCTGAAGATGTATTACATTCAGTTTATGCTGTCGAATATTTGTTTAATGATGCAAAGATGCATTGCATTCTTTTATGTTGCATTTGTTTAACTCTGTAAAGCTGTGTTACTTTGCTGCCTAAAACACCGGATTGGTCTAATAAAGAGCTGAATGGCCAAGCTAGGCAGGAGAGAGAAACATGCAAGACTGTCGGGCAGACAGAATAAGAGGAGGAGAGCACTAGGGAAGAGAGGGAAGAGAGGGCGCCAGGGGCCAGCCACACAGCTATCCACGGAGTAAGAAGGGACAAGAGATATATAGCATAAAGAAAGGTAAAAAGTCTAGAGGCAAAATGGAGTTAAAGAGAAACAGGATAATTTAAATTAGAAAAGCTGACTAGAAACAAGTCAAGCTAAGACTGGGCACTCATAACAAGAATAAGTGTCCATGTATTTATTTGGGAGCTGGGTAGCAGACCCCCAAAGAGGAAAACAAAACAAAACAAAAAACAACTACAACCCTAACACTGCTGTCCAAATAATGGACAGCTTTATTCTGAAGAAATGAGGATGGTAATTTCCCAGGGAAGTGTTCTACTTTAGTAGAACAAGGTCAGATCTGAGTCACCGTGATTTTTAAACCATACACATTTGTGATTCACATCTGATCCAAGCCACAAAAAAAGTAATATTAGATCCCAAACTTGTCCTCTCATATTGCCGATAACAGAGCTGCCTTTTTTAATCTCAGAAGCTTGGGCTTTCTGAAAGTCCAACATGTGTAACAGGTGAAGTTAATCCAACCCAGATGCATTTTACAAGATTGCAAAAGACTTTAAAATGTTTTTTGCGTTGTGTGTGTGTGTGTGTGTGCGCGGGTTTTTTGTTTTAGCTAGAAGAGTCATTGTTCTATTTCTTTTCCCCTCAAAAAAAGTACTTTGCCCCTCATCCTTCCCTCAAGGAGCTTTTGAGACACTTGTCCTCACTCTAGCCCAGTCTGGCCTCCAGCTTGAGGCAGTTCTACCTGAACCTCCTAAATGGTAGAGGATGACAGGCATGAACCACCACACCCAATGAGCTCCCATCTATCTCCATCTCTGCCTCCCTTTCTCCTCCTCCCTCTCCTGTCTCTGCATTACTGGAAGGTTTATTTTTAATAGGGTCTGGATAGTTTTGAACTCCTGAGCTGAAGTGACCAGCCTGCCTCAACCTGCAGGGTATGCCCCAGAGTACCAGTTTCATGATTGGTTTTGTGTTTTTCAAGAACAAACCCTATAAAGTCTTTAAGACTTATTTATTATGCATATTCATGTGTCTGTGCCTGCATGAATTTATGTTTAACGTGTATGCAGGTGTCCACCAGGTTTCAGATCCTCTGAAACTGCAATGACAGGTAGTTGTGAGCTGCCATGTGGGTGCTGAGATTCAAACCTGGGTCTTCTGGAAGATGAGCCAGTGTTCTTAAACTGCTGAGCCATCTCTCCAAAGTCTTAACCAAAAGCCAGATTATAGTAGCTCACACTTATAATCCTATAACTGAAGAAACAGTCGCTAATGATATAACAATATGCAGTCAACACACTATGTTGTGACTTTAAGTATCCCAGGCTTTGGGCTCTGAATCCTGTGACTCCATCAACTGCAGGTAACTGAATCTACTAAGGAAACGAATGGGAAGGGGAAAAGAATGGGAAGGGGAGGAGCATCCATAGCCCAGATCATCACGTCCTTGCCACTGTGCCAAGCTGGTCCCTTACCCAGTGGACCTGACCACAGACAACCCACCACACAGGACTATCCCAAACAATTAGTTGTTCAGTTTTAAATGTCTTTATTGAAATAAGAACTTAAAAAAGAACAATGACCATTTTAGTCAAACTTTGGCTTTACAAATATAAAAATATAACCAAAACTCCAGTTTCTTTATACATTCCTATAAACAAACCAGGAAAGTGCTCAAAGCCACAACTATAAATGGTACTTGTGTGTGTATATATATAACCAGTTTTTCTGTTTGGGAAGAACATGGATTGAACCCAGAGCTTTCTAGGCAAGCACTCTATCACTGAACAACATTGCTAGCAAAGAAGTTTTTTAACACATTACTCTTATTCTCAACAGAACAGTATAATTTATGCATTTCTCCAATTTCGCTCTAGCCTTTATCCCTTAATACCACTAAAATATATTTAGCTGGCTTAATCTTAATACATCTGGGAGTTTTTGTTGATGTTTTTTTCTCAAAATAGGCATATATGTGTATGTTAATATTAAGTTGAATTTAATGGCTCAAAATGAATCAGAGCTTATATTTAAATGGAGGCAAACTTGAAGGACTCCAGTTTAACCCAAATGATAGCTAACAAGTGGAATGTTTTAGAAAATCAAATCTTAAGCTACAGAAGCTGACTAAGCTTCTTTAGCAGTGTAGCACAGAAAACTGAAAAATCTCTGCATCAGGCAGCACTCCACATGCTGTTCTGAACATTAAGAATTAGTAAAAACTTCTAAGTTTGGGGAGCTCAGATATGGAGGAGAGGCTACTCAAGCATTTCATCTCAACTGACAAAGCAGGTGCTTTAAGAATGAAGTTCTGGCGTGCGCCACCACCGCCCGGCTAATCCCAGCACTCGGGAGGCAGAGGCAGGCGGATCTCTGTGAGTTCGAGATCAGCCTGGTCTACAAGAGCTAGTTCCAGGACAGGCTCTAAAGCTGCAGAGAAACCCTGTCTCAAAAAAACAAAACAAAAAAAACAACAACAACAACAAAAAAGAATGAAGTTCTGGGAGCTGGAGAGATGGCTCAGCGGTTAAGAGCACTCTGGCTGTTCTTCCAGAGGTTCGATTCTCAGTACCCACGTGGCAACTAACAACTGGAACTCTACTTTCAGGAGATTTGACACCTTCAAACTAAAGCACATAAAGTTAAATTTAAAAAAAAAAAACAAAAACAACTGAATTCCAAAATAAAGAATGAAGTCCTAAATGCCATTACTCCCTCGTGCACTGAGGGGTGCTCGAACACGAGGGAACATGGGAATTCTAGCAGGCCTTTACAAGAGCTCAGTGGTTAAAAGCACTGGCTGCTCTTGCAGAGGACAGGAATTAGATTCCCAACATTCACCTAGCAGCTCAACCGTGTCTAACTACAGTCCCAGGAGAGCTAATGCCCTCTTCTGCCGTCCATGGACATGCAGGCATCACATCCATACATACTTTCTTTAAAAAGAATACAAACTAATGTACAGATTCTGTGCCATTTAAGTGTTGCCTACTCTTTTATTGTTTGAGTGTTTCTGTGTGGCCCTGGCTGACCTTGAACTCAGAGACCCACCTGACTCTGCCTCCTGAACCACCTAGTTAGTGCTATTTCTAAAGAAAAAAAAAACGATTTCACAGTAGTCTTCCATCTGTTCTCCAACAGGGTAGATCAGTCCTAAACATGACTTTAAGCAATTGAGTTAGTTTTTCATTTTCTCCCTTTACTCATTTAAACATTTCCTAGGGTCACTTAGTTTTGTATAGAGCATGTACTACTAGTGTTAGTGAGGAAATAACAAGAGTGCTTTCATTTGTAAGAAATTAGGTTAAAAATGTCAGTTGTTCTGCCGGGCGGTGGTGGCGCACGCCTTTAATCCCAGCACTCGGGAGGCAGAGGCAGGCGGATCTCTGAGTTCGAGGCCAACCTGGAGCTAGATCCAGGACAGGCTCTAGAAACTACAGGGAAACCCTGTCTCGAAAAAAAAAAAAGTCAGTTGTTCAAAGGCTTATTTTAATACTCTCCAACATTTAGTATGTATGTCATTGAAATGACCCTCTAAGACATGTCCTAAGTGATGTTACATATCAAAAAAAATTGTAACTCATGCTCTTTTTGAGTACTTTAAAGAACACATGAAATCTGAACCCCTCTAATTCCTCTCGACTCTTTGGGAAACAAAATTATTGGGATTCAACTGTAATTGACCAAAGGCTTTAAAACTTGTGATGGGAATTTTGTTTAAAACCAGCTCCCTGGGCTGGAGAGATGGCTCAGAGGTTGAGAGCACTGACTGCTCTTCCAGAGGTCCTGAGTTCAATTCCCAGCAACCGCATGGTGGCTCACAACCATCTGTAATGAGATCTGGTGCCCTCTTCTGGCCTGCACAGGCATACATGCTGACAGAACACTGTATACATAATAAATAAATCTTTAAATAAATAAATAAAACCAGCTCCCTTACATACCAAGGTTAGAACACCAGGTAACTGAAAGCTCTCAGAATATGAATGGCTGGCTCAAGCACTTAAGAGTTGGAAGAAGTGACCAGGTATTTCTGGGTCAAAGTTTAAGTTACAAGGGACAAGAGTAGATTTGAATCAGATGACTCTTCCAACTCAAGAACTGCTTTCTGCCAGCACCCTACATCACAGGCAGGAGAAAAGTTCCTCCCTCGCCTTCCCAGAACTCCAACAATGACACCTGAGGTACAGTAGCATCTTACTTGAGTGCCCAATAATGGAAGATGAGCCTTGTCAACCTGTGCTTGTCTACCTTCTCCAATCTGAAGGATTAGCTGGACTAATCAATAAAACCATGCTAAACTAGGAAGATGCTAACATAAACCATTGGGGCAAGACTTTTGGGTCCTGAGGGAAAGGAGTGTTCAAGGAGTTAGTGGCTTTTCAGAGGAAGTTAGTTACTCTTGGTCTTGTAGAATACTGCTTAACCACAGTGAACATGGGCAGTTAGTCAGTGTCACACTACATGAAAGGTGACATGACTCTAAACTTAATTCCCTGTCCACTCTTGACCTGACTGTCAAAGCTAAACAGAAGACTGTATTGACATACATGTGCTATTGCCCAGTACTCAGGAGACAGGTCTTGTAATGGACACCATAAAACATGAGAACCAATCAAGCTTGCTTCTCCTATTAACAACTTGATACACCTTTAAAGACTTTCATTACATTTAAGCCTACAGGCGACAAGTCCGCAATAAGCAACTACACTGACCGTAAGTAATGACACAGCCAGCCAAGTCTTTTTTCCTTTTTTTAAATTTTTATAAGTGTTTTGCCTACATGTGTGTATATGTGTATATATATATATATATATATATTATATATATATATATATATATATTATATATATATATATATATGGACCACATGCATGCCTGGTGCCCAAGGTCAGCCATGTCAGATCCCCTGGAACTGGAGTTACAGATGGCTGTGAGCCACCATGTGAGTGCTGAGAACCAAATCCAAGTCCTGCGTCAAAGCAGAGGTGCTCTCAACTAATAAGCCAACTCCCCAGCCCTTAAAACTTCTTTTTGAGTCAGGATCTCACTGTGTGATGGCTGGCCTGGAACGCAGTGATCTGCATGCCTTTGCCTCTGGAGTCCTGAAATTAAAGGTATGTGTTTCCATATCCAACCATCTCTGTCCTAAAACTTTATTCCCCTAACTAGGCATTGTACTAGAAGTTTAAATTTGCTATTTTCTCTTAGGCTGACAAAACCTGTCCTGATCTCTAGAATCTAGATGATTCAGACTATTCCTGTGTATTGTGTTTTGAGGTAGGGACTTGCTAGGTAGCTTGGCTATCCTGGAATTCTTGGTCCTCCAACATTAGATTCCCAAGTGTACCACCATACCCAGCCTATTCTAAATATTTTTGAAAAGCTTTACTGATTGATAAAATCAAGATTTTTATCAGTAAGTATACAACACCTCAGATTCCCCTAACTGTAACTTGATGTTATTTTTGTCATGGCTCAGTAAGCAATCACAGCAGTGCAAATAGTCACTATCCCTTATACAGAGCAAAGTACTGCACTGAGTTCTAAACGGACCTTTTTATACCAAATTCCTGTGGTTTTTAGCTTACCTAATCTTAACGGTTTCCCAATGTGGAACATCTTTTGACTTGTGAAGTAAGGCCTAGACAGTTATAAAATATACGCATCAGATAATATACTGGGAATTCTTTATAACAACTCACTGGAGTTTTGTTTGGTACACACTAAGCCTTGGAATTAATCAGATAAACTTAGTTCCCCAGAGAATTGGAAAGCACTCATTACAAACACCTGTAACAGCCCAGACTGTATCCTATTGGAGCAAAAGGCCCATCAAGCTCAACTTATCTAAACCACAATCATGCTTCAATATTCCCCAGTCTAAAGCAGGGAGGAAGATCCTCAACTATAAGAGTTTCTAGAGTTTAATGAGAAACTTAAAAAAATAATAATACAAATAGGAAGTTCACCTTTTTTAATGTTGTACAAAAAACATATGAGTAGAACAAACAATTAATGAACACTGTCACATGTTTACACCACTACCTAGTTCATATTAATTTTACTCTTCAAACAGGAAGGATGTGGCCATTTAGGGAAAACCAAAAATTCTCTACAATTCTTCTTCTATGTGTGTAAGCTGTGCTCACAGAGACGGCTTCGTTACTTCTGTGCAGGAATTCAGTTGTATATAAAATTGAACCTGAGTTTAAAAAAAAACAAACAGAAAACTTATTAAAAACACTATTTAGTTATATAGTTTCCACTTTCAACAAGGAAAGTACTTCCCTCCTTGGACATGCTTAGCATTTCTATTAAGACAGTTTGCCCTCATTGGTCAAGCTTACACAAGTGCAGCTGAACACTTACCATGAGAAACATTAAGAGTGTGATTTTGGTTAATTATGAACTACAAAAGTTCCTTAAAGGCATAAAAAGTTGTTACAAGTCCTTTGCTATGTGCACACACGTGCTCATGTACATTACCTGACATAGAAAGTTGTTCCAAGTCCTTTGCTATGTGCACACACGTGCTCATGTACATTACCTGACATAGAAAGAGGCCAAAGTAGAGGAGCAGACGCTGAAGGATGGTTAGTGACAAAGTAAAAGGCCAATTCTGCTCTCACCAAACTCCACAAGAGCTAACACCACCACTAGGGTGATGCTGAACAGGTATTAAGTAGTCCTAGGTACTATACTCTAAGCACTTTTATGTGTTATCTGACTTGGTCCCTACAGTCATACGAAGAAACTACCATCCTCATCTGCATATGAAGTATATGGCAAACAAGTTTAAGAGTTTGTCCAAACTTTTACTACCAGCAAGTATTAAAAGGGCAGAAGAGATGGCTCGGTTGTTAAGGGCATTGGCTGCTCTTCCAGAGAACCTGGGTTAAAGTCCCAGCCCCCACGTGGCAGCTCACAACTCTCTATAACTCCAGCTCCAGAGGATTTAACACCTTCACACAGATCTATATGCAGTCAAAACACCAATGCACAAAATAAAAAGTGGGATTCAAATCTGAACACTAATTGCACAATCAACAAAGTTTTATTTATTAAAAGCAAGTGCAAGTTAGAGAGTGAAAAGTGTGTGTGCACACACATGTGAGCACAGGTGCCAGAGGCAGGTATGAGCTACCCAGAAAGGGTGCTGGGAACTCAACTCAGATCCAGTGCAAGAGCAATATACATTCTTAACCACTAAGCCATCTCTCCAGTTCTTTTTCCGTATTTTTCTCCATATTCTTTTCTTCTTTTGTTTGACAACGTAACCCTGGCTGGCCTAGAATTTATTATGTAGAGCACGCTGGCTTTGAACTCAGAGTACACTACCATGCCTGACCTTAACTGTTTTATCTGTAGTTCTTATCCATGGTCAGCTTTAAGAAACTCATAATAAAAATCAATTTTGAAGATGCACATTCAAGTGAAGCATGGTGGCGCACACCTGTGACCCCAGCACTCCAAGGCAGAGGCAGGCGGATCTGAGTTCTTAGCCAGCATGGTCTACAGAATGAGCTCCAGGACAGTCAGGGCTATAGAGAGAGATCCTGTTGCAAAAACAAAACCAAACAAAAAACCACAAACACCACCCCAACACACACACACACATACACACACACACACCGCCTATCTGCTTCAAAATTCAGATTCCACATAAAGCTATAGGACTGTATCCTATTTGACAATTCAGGCCTAACTAAGTACAGTAAGTTACAAAAACATAAAGAAATTAAACTATACTAAAAGATTTGGTTATCCCCATTTTTATATAGACAACTACTTCATATTTTAAATATTAACTGTTTACCATCTCTTCTTTGAATAGATTGCAAACTTAATTGTGGAAGATAACAGATCTGCGGAAGAACCATCATAAGAGTATCAGAACATCATGCCATAATTTCAGTCTTGGGGTACTTTCGGTCATATTTTAATTTATCAATAACATACAATAAGAATACATTGACTGGACAGTGGTGGCATACACCTTTAATTCCAACACTCAGACGGTAGAAGCAGGCAGATCTCTCATGAGTTTGAGGCCAGACTGGTCTACAGAGTGAATTCCCGGAAAAGCCAAGGCTACATGGAGAAACCGTGTCTCAGAAAGGGGGAGAGAGGTTTAACAAAACAAAACATTGACTGTCTTTATTTTCCTTAAACCCTAAAATTTGCAAACTATCGCTTCTCAAGTGGCTCTAAATCTTGTTAATTAGGTATTTTACATAGTTCCATCAGAAATGTTCAACTTTCAATACCTGCTCAACAGCTGAGGAAGACTAGAAATGATGGGTCCATATCCCGGGGCATTGTCATACAATTCAAACAATGGTGCAGCTACCAGCTTGTAATTTTTCGGGACTGCAAACAAGGCTAAAAAGAAAGAAAAAAAGTATTTGATTTCTTGACTCTTTCATATGTTTACTCCCACTTTGTAACTAATCAATTTTACATTTCAGAAAAGCTTTGATGTGTGTTCAAATGGCCATGCAAGCATATGTGAAGGCCAGTGGCTGATATCAGGGTGTTTTCTCAATCCCTTCCTACCTCATATTTTTAGTTTCTCAGTGGACCTGAAGCTCACTGTTTTGGCTAGACTGGCTGACCAAAGAACTCCCAGATTCTACCTTTCTGGGGTTACAGAGGGATACCACCATGCTCGTCTTTTTACATGGGTGCTGAAGAGCCAAACTCAGGTTCTGAATCTTAACACAGTGAGCACTTTACCCGGGCCATCACCCCAGTCCTGAGAAAAAGGTAATTCTCATTCATCATTTTGGGTTACCTGTGTCTTCTAGAGATTATAGACACATACTTGAAACTTAACCTCTCAAGAGAGAAATGCCATAAACACCTTAAAAAGCAAGATGAGAATTGGCCTGGTACTGTAAATTTATTTTTAATCCTTGTATAAAACTATTACAAGAAATAGAGCCAGACACTGTGATAATTCCTGCATTCCAGAGGCTAAAGCAGGAAGATCGAGATTTGGAGGCTTGTCTTCCAAACATGAGGAAAAGAATTTAATCCTCAAAACCCATATTATGTGTGTGCTTGTAATCCTGATGCCAGTAAAGTGGAGACAGATGGCCAGTCAGTTTAGCCTAATTGGTGAGCTCCAGGTCAACAAAGGACAGCATTCCTAAGAAGACTTAACAGTCAGAGAGGAAGGGAGGGAACGAAGGAAGGGGAGGCAAAGCAGGCTGGCTGAAAAATGACTCAGCAGTTAGGAGCAATCAATTACTGTTCTTCCAGAGGACTGGAGTTTAGTCCCCACCACCAGCACTCATCAGTGCATGCATTACACAGAATTAAAACAAAGAGATTGATCTAATTTGGAGGCAAGCCTGAGCTACACAGCAAGAACCTGTCTCAATATAAAAGAACAAAAAAACAAAAGCCACGGGTGGTAGTGAAAGTCTGTGAGCTCAATTCTTGAGAGGGAAGAAGTTAGAATCAGGAGATCTTGAGGTTTGTTTTTTTTGGGAGTGGGGTAGGAGTGTAATGTTGGGATGAAGACGTCAAGCTCTAGTTAGATTTCATGCCCCCCTACACCACAACTGGCACAAAGAAACTAGGTGAGTTTACTCAAGTGTGATAGGTGTTTTCAGCCTTAGAGTGAACCTAAAGCTATTCAAGGAAACTGAGGGTGCTCTGTAAGAGCTGTTAGAGAGCGGTCTTCCAGACACATGCCTTACCTTTCTCTTGAAGCTGAACTAGGAACAACTTCTTATGTTCCTTGGGCTTTGTAATATGTGCAGGAATATATGGATACTAAAACAGAAAATGAGAAGAACTTATAGGTTTCAAGCATCACTATTCCTTTACACCTCATGTCTTAATTATCAAGTTTTCCAATTTCAGACATGAAGCTCAACTATACTCCTACCTTAACTCAGTCTTACTGTAACACATACACCATGGCTCCATTTAGTTCTCTGAATGTACACTTCCCAGTATACTTACTGTTGGTAGTACACTACTGTCCCATTTCCCTTCACTGGGCTGAACAGGCCCCTATATAACAGACACATTACGTGCCTTCGCACACATGCAATAACAAGCAGTAAATCCATCAGCTATTCAAACAGTCACAGAATATATGAGGGGAGGAAGTTATAACACAATCAAATTTCGGTTTTAACTAAAGTTGCTTCCGCCATTTCTAAGTTCTAGAATCCTGATGTGGTCATGTTTACTCCATTGAAAACCTTAAAGCCTTTGAGGTATTTGACAAGATGCCCTTTGCTTCTTCCTCCTACCCCCGCCCCCATACACATGGCACATGCTTAAGAACACAGGATGAGCTAAGTGGATTTCTGCCAGTTGGTGGAGTCTAACTGCTGGGTAAAATGGAGAAAGTATTTAGAAAAACTAAAGGAACAGGAAGAACTAGAGAAACAACTGCTTGAGAACAATTTGACATAGAGGGAGGAAAGGGATTTTTTTTTTCTTCCTTTACTATGTCTGTATTACACAAATCTCTCCTACGTTCTCCAACAGTATACTCAGAAATCTGTTTCCTTTTGGGGTTGTATTTGAAGACAGAGGATTTAGAAAGTGCTAAAAAGAAACATACAAGGAGAGTGGCTAAAGGCCATGGCTGCCAAAAGAGGTATAACCACACTCACTTTACACGGGCACTTCCCCAAGATTACCCAGTTTAGTGAAGACACACGGACATTCAGTCCTTAAGTCATTACAAAAGTCTACTGCTTACTCCATATTCTCTGTTCCCCACTGGCGCCCAACCAGGAGGATAATTATACACCAGCACTACCTTAAAGTACAAATGAAATGAAGCAACTCTCCCAGGTTTTGGGGATCTATATGAAAACCAGAATATTAACAGTGGGGGATAACAAGGTGAGGAGTCCAGGCAGCACACTTGAAAACACCTCTACTTCACACTCAACAAACCATGGCCAAATAACAAAAAAGGGGGCAAATGCAGCTCCCCTTTCTAAAGGCGTCTCTCCAGTCCTGGTCTTAATGGCTGAGCCGGTGCCAGTTACGAAAAGACTGAAACAAGGAAGCGGCCGCCTCCCACAGTGACACCAGTGACACAGGCTAAGTAAGCACAGGGCACTGTATTTACATCCTTACTCCAGGGCCAGCCTTAAGCTTCTGGAAGTCTAAGCAAAGGAATAGCCAGAGCCATAGTAGAGGAGATAAAGGAGAGTATTCAGAAAACAACCTGGAAGGCTTCTGAGTTATCACTGAGCACTTTCCTTCCAATTAGATCAAGGATGTCCAATAAACCAAAGCCTGTTTAGAGTAATTGTTGTATATATCTTTGAAATAGCAACTTCACCATATGTGTATGAAATTTTGCTTTCTAAAGCCAGGACACAAATGTGCTGTGACAATTCTCAGGAACACCAGTGTCCACAGAGCCCTGTGTGCTCATCTCAGCTACATGAAGCAGTCAGGAGAGGACAAAACATCTTTTGCTGGCCAATGTTGTGTAACACTTGACCTGGAACATACTGTTATGAAAAGAAGCTCTCCAATAATAGAACTTTTGATCTGTCCAAAGAATTAAGGTCCAACTTACTAGCCAAGTATGACAGTCTGAGCATCAATAACATTATCAATCATTATGACTTATATACAGCAGACACACTTGAGTTCGTGTGGTCACACTCCCACTGGAATAAGATGTTCATGCCTCTAACACAGACCCTCCTCGGATGTCAGGGCAGGCACATCTGGAGCATCAGAGATGCCTCGCTGCTCTTACAGTCTCACTCTGCTTTCTAACCCCCCCCCCCCCCTCAGCTTTTCTGGAGTTTGGAAAGTGTCTCAATTCATGAAACTGTAGGGAAATTCCGTCTAACCTGAAAGGGAAGAATCTCTAGATTTCCGTCTTTCTGACAATCTGAAGGGATATTCGACAGTTCCTTGACAGCCCTTAGCAGTATTAATCTAGCTGCTCACGGCTATACAGTAAGAGCAGTACTATTCTGCGACACAAGACCATTTATTTTCATTTAAATGACTTACGAGGGTAAGAGAAAAGGGTTAATCTTGTAAACGTAAGAGAGACATGAGATGAGACTATCCTAAGTTAAGCAAATATAAAAACAGAAATAATTAGGACAGCCAGGCATGGTGGATGTACTAGGGGGTTTTGTATGTCAAATTGACACAAGCTAGAATCATTAGAGAGGAAGAAGCCTTAGCTGAGGAAATGACT
This sequence comes from Arvicola amphibius, assembly GCF_903992535.2. Classification (NCBI taxonomy): domain Eukaryota; kingdom Metazoa; phylum Chordata; class Mammalia; order Rodentia; family Cricetidae; genus Arvicola; species Arvicola amphibius. The sequence goes on along the minus strand of NC_052061.1, from coordinate 5,744,728 downwards.
CCTTGAGATCCAGCTGTAAGGCATTTTCTCATTTAGTGATCAATGGAGGAGAGCCCAGCCCATGGTGGGTGGTGCCATTCTGGGTTCTATAAGTCACGGGAAACAAGCCAGCCTGTAAGAAGTAAGAAGCTCCCCACTCTGGCCTCTTGCATAAGCTCCTGTTTTCAGGACCCTGCCCTGTCTGTTCTGATTCCTCCAGTGATGAACAATAATGCTGTTATTGTTCATCAAATAAACCCTTTCCTCCCCAACTTGCTCTATGGTCATGGTGTTTCACTGCAGCAATAGAAACCCTAACAAACACTGTGGCATATGCTTTAAATCACAGCATATATGAGGGAGAAGCAGGACGATTTCTGTTGAGTTCAAGGCCAGTCCAATCTAGTAGCAAGTTCCAGGACAGCCAAGAGTACGTAAAGAGACCAGTCTTAAAAAATATATAAACAAACAACTAAAAGAATCAGTATATATGAAAATAGTGATGATATATTTGATGAGATTACTTTAGTATGATAATGGTTGTATTCTTGTCTTGTGTTGGGATGTAGCTCAGTGGTTGAGTGCTTGTATAGTAGGCACAAGGTCCTACAACCCAGTCCCAGCTTTTTTTATTTTTTAGAAGAAACTTTTTTCCACACAGCCAATTTTCAAAAGTAGACTTGAAATAGCTACATAACACTCCAGAAGTCCTCCAGAAGATCCAGGACTTAGAACTGTCTGCAAGTACAAGAAAGCAGCTGGGCTTTAGTGTTTATCTGATAGTTTTAAGATAAAGCAAGTCATTTATTTGATTAAGACAGCCAGACCTCTTCAAATTTACATGCTGGCCTTTTGCCTTTATGTCCACCTTACTCTAGTTCAGTCTCTAGCTGCGGCGATCCCCTAGGAGTCTAGACACTTGCTGGGCTCCTGCCCTCCTGGGAATCCCACACACCAAGGTCTTTGGTAACGAACGCTGGGAGAGTGAATGTGTTCACACTGTCCCAAACACAGACTTACTAAAGACTCCCTTCCTTAAATTAACTATGTGGCTAATGCCTTCAGAGGCCAGAAGGTCTTAGATCCACTGGAAGTGGAGTTACAGATACTTATGAACGATCTTGTGGGTGCTGGGAACTGATTCTGGTCTGCTGAGCCATCTCTCCAGTCTTTATTTTCATTATTTTTAATTACGTGTACACATGTGTGTCTGTACACATGGATGCAGGTGCCCAGAGGTGAGAGGTATCAGATCCCCTGAGATTGGAGTTACAGTAGTTATGAATCTGTGAACCACCTAATGTATATTCTGGGAATGACTACCAGAACAGTATGGGCTCCTACCCCATGAACCATCCCTTTAGTATCCATTGTCATCTTTTTATAAAATAAAATCCTTATCTTTTACAATCACACTAAAATACTTACAATTGAAATTATACCTAGGATTTACTTCAGAATAGTCCATGGTGGCCAGCTGGTAGTAGCACACACTTTAATTCCAGCACTCTGAAGGTAACAGGCAGATCTCTGAGTTCGAGACAAGCCCAGTCTACAAAGCGAGTTCCAGGACGTCCAAGACTGTTACACAGAGAAACACGTCTCAAAACAAAAGTCCATAGTGAGGACAGGAATGTGCAACAGCAGCAGGAGGGCAGTATGAAAATATCCCATCATGAATTGCTGTTAAAGATGAATTTTCTTTACTGCAAATCTACTTTTACATATTTAAAAAAGGGATGGGCCAAATATGCATTAAGGCCTGGTTCAATCTCCAACACCTCAAAAAAAGGAAGAAAACAACAAAACAGTATCATTCTAAAAATGTGGTTTATCATCTGTGAACACCTGTAATCCCAACACTTTGGAGATAAGAGGTAGGCGAACAGTGCAAGGCCAGACTTGGCTACATAGCACTTTCAATACACACACGCACACAATAAAAATAGAAGAAGGAAATTCTGCTTGGTTTGTTAGTTTCCTAAATCTAAATTAAGGAGTTTAAAAAAAGAAATTGAAAGTCAAACTCTATTTTGATCTTTTTTTTTTTTTAAATATTTATTTATTTATTTATTATGTATACAATATTCTGTCTGTGTGTATGCCTTCAGGCCAGAAGAGGGCACCAGACCCCATTACAGATGGTTGTGAGCCACCATGTGGTTGCTGGGAATTGAACTCAGGACCTTTGGAAGAGCAGGCAATGCTCTTAACCTCTGAGCCATCTCTCCAGCCCCTGATCTTTTATTAATAAAAATTTTTCCATTTGTTTGAGAGGGGAGGGTTTAGTTCCCAGCACCTTTATGGTGACTAACGACCATCCCAACTCCTGTTCCAGGGGATCCAATTCCCTCTCTTACGTCCTTGGGCATCAAGCACAGACTATACACGGGCAAACACTCATACACATGAAAGGGAAAAGCTGTTTGGATTTTTGTTTTGTTTTTTGAAACAGGATTTCTCGGTGTAACAACAATGACTGTTCTGGAACTCTGTAGACCAGGCTGGCCTCAAACTCACAGAAATTTGCCTGCTTCTGCCTCCTGAGTGCTGGGATTAAAATTGTGCACCACCACTGCTCAACAAGCTGTTTGGTTTTAAAAATGTTTTTTAATCAAAATTAAGGAAATGAGAATAAGAAATGGGAAGCAATGGTCTACTTTGGTCATTTTTCATTTCTAAAAATTTCCTTGTGTGTGTGTGTGTATGCCACAGCATGCATGAGGATGTCAGAAAACAATTTATGGGAATTGATCCTCTGCTTCTATCATGTGAATTCCAGAGATCAAACTAAAGTCATAAGGCTTAGCAGCAAGCACCTTTACCTGCTGAGCCATCTTGTTGGTCCTGATCTTTTTTAGTGTCTGGAGTTAAAGTGAGCTTTCTGCTTAACCAAATGCCTGGTAAACAACTGAACACTGACCTGAGGAGGTTCAAAATTTGGTCTCCACCAGTTACCAATGCAGTCATCAATGACCCAGTCTTGCAGGACTCCATCTTGACGGCCCAGTATCTATGAAAAGTAGTAGTACAGTGAGCAAACTAAATAAACGCACATGAGACCACATGGTGCACATACATACATGCAGGCAAACAATCACACACATAACAGAAGTAAGTTATGCCCATTTCACTGGTCAACTACGGCTCTGCAGACTTCAGAGAAGAAAGCAATCTCCTGTCTCATTTCACTCACTCCCACTGGCTGTAACACTCAGCTCCTCATGTTTCCCCCGATATTTGTCTCTGTTTAAAACTATCTTTTCATTTTTCAATTGTCTTAGAATAGTTTTACGTATTAAGAAACCTTCCAAAGATGTGCCAGGAACTCCCCATAATGCCGACACCTTTCCTCTACCTTTACCATCTTAAACTAATGAATCAACACTATACCGAAAAAACCTATACAGTTTTCAGGTCTCTTTAATTCTGTACCCAATGTCCCATTTCAGGCCCAGGATCCCATCTAAGATACAAGACATGTGGTCATCACTTTCCCTGAGCTGTTCTAGACTGTGTAGTATAGAACTCTATAGCTTGATGACCTTGACAATCTTGAGGAATATTGATCAGGATTTTGTTCTCAGTGAGACTCAGGTTACAGATTCTGGCAAGGAAAACAATAGAAGCAAAATGTCATTCTTATATCAATACATATCAAAGGCTTATGCTATCAGTATGACTCCATTAATTTCACCTCCCTCAATTGTACATTAGAATTTAGGTATTAAAACTATAGTGCTCCAATTCTTCACAGACCTTGAAAGAACAATACTCAACTTCATATGGAGAGGCAAAAAACCCAGGATAGCCAAAACAACCCTGTGCAATAAAGGAACTTCTGAAGGCATCACAATCCCTGACTTCAAACTCTACTACAGAATCAAAGACTCATATATCAATCCATATACCTATGAACACTTGATTTTTGACAAAGAAGCAAAAAATATCAAATGGAAAAAAATATTCAACAAATGGTGCTGGCAAACTGAATATTAACGTGTAGAAGAATGAAAAGTAGATCCATATCTACTGCCATGCACAAAACTCAAGTCCAAATGGATCAAAGACCTCAACATAAAGCCAACCATACTGAACTTCACAGAAAAGAAAGTGGGATGTACACTTGAACACATTGGCATAGGAGACCACTTCCTAAATATAACCCCAGTAGCACAGACACTGAGAGAAACAACAAATGAGACCTCCTGAAACTGAGAAGCTTCTGTAAAGCAAAGGACACAGTCAACAAGACAAAACGGCTGCCTACAGAATGGGAAAAGATCTTCACCAATCCCACATCAGAGAAAGGTCTGATCTCCACAATATACAAAGAACTCAAGAAACTGATCATCAAAAGAACAAATAATCCAATAAAAAAAATGGAGTACAGACTTAAACAGAGAACTCTCAACAGAACAATCTAAAATGGCTGAAAGACACTTAAGAAAATGTTCAACATCAGAGAAATGCAAATCAGAACAACTCTGAGAGTCCATCTTACACCTGTTAGAATGGCCAAGATCAAAAACACTGATGACAACTTATGCTGGGGAGGATGTGGGGTAAAGGAAACATTGCTGGTGGGAGTGCAAGCTGGTACAGCCGCTTTGGAAATCATTATGACAATTTCTCAGAAAATTAGGAAACGACCTTCCTCAAGACCTAGCAGTACTACTTTTGGGTATATACCCAAAGGATGCTCAATTATACAACAAGGACATGTGTTCATCTATGTTCATAGCAGCATTATTTGTCATAGTAAGAACCTGGAAGCAACCTAAATGCCTCTTGACTGAAGAATGGATAAAGAAAATGTGGTACATTTACACAATGGAGTACTACACAGCAGAAAAAAATAAAGACATCTTGAAATTTGCAGGCAAATGGATGGACCTAGAAAACAACATATTGAGTGGGGTAACCCAGATGCAGAAAGATAAATATAATGTGTACTCACTCATAAGTGGCTTTTAGACATAAAGCAAAAAAACAACAGTCTACAATTCACAATCCTATAGAATCTAGATAACAAAGAGGATCCTAAGAGAGAGACATACATGGATCTAATACACATGGGAAGTAAACTGGGAGCACGGGGACCATTGGGAAGGGTAGAAAAGGACGGGGGAGGAAAGAGAACAGAGAAAAATTATATAGCAAAAATGACAAAAAACCCCACCCCCATAGTGCTCATTCATGCTTTTCTCCATCTCCCTTCTATTATCAGTATCTGATTAAATTAAGTATTCAGTATTTAAATTAATGACTACCTGCACAAAAGAACAACTAGTAAACTATAATTAAATGGAACAACTGTCCTTTAGAGTTACTGCTGCACTTCATTTGCTATCACCAGATTGATGCCCTACTACCTGAGAGCTTAGACAACTAAGCTACCGGGCTTCACTTTCCTGTATCAGTCTTCTCTGCCCTGTGCACAGCCCAGCTTCACGGGTAGGGCACTAAGGTTTTCCTTGGCCCCTCTCCTACAGAGCTGGACTTTAATGTTCTCATTATTCTATCATCTTTCCTACTTTATCCCTTCATCTTGGAAGCAAACTTTCTCTACTGTTTCCTAAGAAAGGACACAAGAGATAACAGTTTTGAAATTTCTGCAAATGTTAAAACAATTACTTCTCCCACTGTTGCTTTAGAGTTATATTAGAGAGTTCTAGTATGTAAATTGTATTCTTTCACAATTATGAAGAAATGATTCAGATTTTTAAGTTTCCTGTATTACTTCTATTACTTCTGGGAGATCTGAGAGACTGATTTTCTTTTTTAGTTTTATTATTGTACAATGTGTGTATGGCAAGTGAGCACAGTACACACGTGTAGATCAGAGGTCAACTTTGTGGAGTCAATTCTTTTTTTTCTCCTGCATGTGGGTTCTGGAGCTAGAACCAAGGTCACCAGGCTTGGTAGCAAGCACTTTTACTAAGTCATTCTGCCAGTCCTGTTAAAGTCTTCCAAATGGCCCCTTGTTTCCTCTATTACTCAAGAAAATCATATTTTTTATGACTCTTTCACTGGCCTAAAACTCACAGATTCATCTGCCTCTGCCTCCCAATGCTGAGATTAAAGGTATATTCCACCACTATCCAGCCTAAGGCCTTATTTTCTTAAAAAGCTTTCTTTACAAGCCAGAAATGCTTGTATAATTATCCACTCACAAGTAAGGACATCACAGTGAAATGACGGGCATTGCTAGGGTGCAGAAGTTCTGAGACAGATATGATCCCTCTTGAGAAGACTCTAAATATCACCTGGTTTTTCTTGGACTGCTCACTCTCCTCAGAGCAGAATTCTACAGCCTTCTGTGCTGAGTACTGGTATGGGAGGTCCTTTATTCCCAAATATTGTTTTTAGATGTTTCTTTATATTTAAAGGGGAATATAATAGAGATATAAATAATATACATTGGCATGGATATTGGTTTACTGATACAAATTTAAGGTCAATTTTGTTATATGTATAACTGTGCTCTTGATTAAGGTATTGTGTTTGTACAGCTCATTTAAAAATGTAATGTATAATTTAAAAAATATAGCTTAATAGAGTCATCTATAATAGTCAAAATTGTAGTCATGTTAGTTAGATTTTTCTAGATGTATAGAGATGTATTTCAGATGGATAGGTAGTCTTCAGATCTTTCAGAGACCTTCAAAATATGGCATTTAAAATGTTTTAATAACTTAGAACTTTCATGACGATGAGACACATCTGCTCCTGGCAGTACCAATTACTTCAAGAGGAAGATGGGCATCAGAGGCTCCTTATTGAGTTTGCTAGCCATTTGGGCAAGACACTGCTCCTGCCTGGAATACTGAACTGGACATGCATGACTTGCAGAGAAATGACTGCTGAACTTGCCTAAAGGTGAGACAATCCTTCGGGGTTCCTGCTTCATGAAAGAGTCTGCCAGACATTCTGCAGGACACACACACAAAAAATGTGACTGACAAACTGCCAATATAGGCAAAACTGATTTTAAAATTTCTGCTTCATAAAAAAGTCTGCTGGATACTATGGGCCTGTGGGCTAAAAATTGGATGCCCCAACAGTACAAAAAAAACTTTGGCTGACTGTCCAGGCAGTGAGATGTCTCTGTCAATTCAAGTTTTCGAAGTTGCTTACATTTCCTGTTTACTTAGGTAACATCATATCCTTCTAGAGTCTTTAATAGAGTTAAAAAAATTATAGTTATAGTTTTCCTTAGTTATAATAAAAGATAAAGTAGATATAAATATTGTAACTGTAATTCTTGTTCTGTTATATGTAATTTTACTATGTTAAAGACTTCCTTTTCGTTTGAACAGAAAATGGGATATGGTATGGGAGGTCCTTCTGTCTACATGTTGTTTTTATTGGTTAATGAATAAAGAATTACTTTGAGCCTATGGTAGGGAAGAACAGAACTAGGCAAGAAAAGCCAGGCTGTATGCTGGGAGAAAAAGGGTGGAATTAAACGCCATGGAGCTGCTGCCAGAGATAGACATGCTAAAACTTTTTAGACGGTAAGCCACAGCCACGTGGCAATACACAGATTAATAAAAATGGGTTAAATTAATATGTAAGAGTTAACCAATAAAAAGCTAGAGCTAACAGGCCAAGTAGTGATTTAATTAATACAGTTTTCTGTGTGATTATTTTGGGGCTGGGCAGCAGGAAATGATCAAGTGGCCCCTCCTCCAACAGAGTACCATCCTCTTCCCTACTGTTCTGCTCCACTCTGCAGAGATGCTCTCAATCCCTTCACAACTGGACTCAGTGACTCAAAGACCACTCATTTAGGATGAAAGCTTTTAAATATTCTCCCCATCTCCTAAACTTTTACAGCTAAGTGTTGGCTTGTTCAGTTCCTACAAACCCAGTCACCAGTCGGTCGCTGTTCAACTGGACTGAATGGGAAAAACAACATAGATAGATAAATACAACCTGTAGCTCATGGATGGGCTCACTGACCGTGGGACCTTGCAAGTCCTCAGCCTCCCCGTTCTTCAGTACTGATTCTGGCTGCTCTCCTGCTGAGTAGGCCACAGTTTCTGCTAAGTCTGGCATGGGGAGCCCAACTACTTCCCATCTCTTTCCAACTTACTGATACTATTTTATTTACTTATTATTTTGCTAATGTCTCATTTTGCCTTCCTTAAATACTACTGAATTTATACTTTTTAAAGGTTAGCCTTTTCTTGACTTTTTGGTAGTTTTCAAAAGAACCAAAGGAAAAGGTGAGTAGGTTTCTTGTGGTTCTTCTAAAATCTCTACCAAAAAGGCAATTTACCATTATTGCTTCATCAATATTTTATTCTATTTTATTTTATTTAGCAACAGGGTCTCACTCTGTGGCCTAGCTGGCATAGAACTCACTATGTAGCCCAAGTGATCTTGAACTTAAGGGAATCCTTCTACCTCAGCTTCCCAAGAACAAAAATTAGACACGCTTATTTTACAGAAAATAAGTATTATACTAATTCAGGTTTAAGTTGTATTTACTGACTACAAACTATTCAAATTAAACTTATTTTTATAAGACACATAAAAACTCAAATTAAGTTGGTGGTATTCAAATGGGCAATAAAATTATTGAAAAATACCTCTGTCATTAAGCGTTTTAGTCCTTCAACTTCATCTTCTCCTGGGTTAAGTTCACCACCGGGTCTGTAAAAAGATTAAGAATTTCAGCTTTCAATTCAATACAATTTGGGGATAAAAGCAAGAAAACAATAATTATAGTTTTCATCAAGTAAGTGAGCAAGACCTATTTCAGTACCATCTGATAAACAATCAAACAAGGACCAAAGGTGGCAGATGTGCTGTAAAGTTGAACCCATAATGTTAAGTACCAAGCCATCATATATAATCCTAGTTTTTAACAGAAAAAAAAAAATATATATATATATATACATATATACATAAATAAATAAAATAAACGTAATCACTGGCCAGCAATCGACCACAGCCTCCTCACAGAAAGTTATATATAATGGAGTATAGCAAATTCCCAGAGAACAGACAGACTACATTCTTTATGGTACATTTCTCAAAAATATCAATTTAGTTTTGAGGCCTTTCTTTTTGGCACAATATTACTGGTGGGCAAGTAAATATTTAAAGAGTTATGGACTCAAATGATTAAGCTACATGAAAATAACTGCTTCTAGAAACTGAGCTTGGACTGTTCTAGTTCAAGGATATTAACAATATATAAAAACATGCAGATTTCAGTCCAGTGATAGCAGTGCACACCTTTAATCCCAGCGCTTGGGGGGCAGAGGCAGGCGGATCTCTGAGTTTGAGGCCAGCCTGGTCTACAGAATGAGTTCCAAGACGGCCAAGACTGTTACAAACATGAGAATGCAGTTATCTTCTTTGGAAAATAAGCACTACACTTGAGAAGAACCATGACTGTTTTCTTTCAAGACTTTTTCACAGTATTTGTTTAAATGAAAAGGGCTAAAATGTTCAACACCACTTACAATTTGAAGAAAGTTGTTCCCAGCTGTAACAGTAACACATGGGGTAGCCGGTGCTCATGTACAATCAGAACCCCTTCTACAGTCCTTCTCATCCCAATTTTATCAAATTCCTCCCGCATGCGCTGAAATCTGGCTGCAACAGAGCTGTCCTTCTCATAGAGGGGCTCTTTTGTACCAAAGGTATAATTGGTAAGCGGGTACCTGTGAAGCAAAGACAAGCGTTTAGCATGAGAACAGATGGTCTTACTTACCAACAGTTCAAAATAACATTAAAAAACAAACAAACAAAACAAAAAAACAAAAACAAAACATGGTCTCCGGGTAATGGTGGTGCACACTTTTAATCCCAGCACTCAGGAGGCAGAGTCAGGCGGATCTCTGAGTTTGAGGCCAGCCTGGTCTACAAAGCAAGTTCCAGGACAGCCAAGGCTATTTCACAGAGAAACCCTGTCTAAAACAAAACAAAACAGATGGTCAAAGCTACATTGTGCTCAAAGACAACTAGCCCAAAGCATCATAACCAGCTAGGAGATAACAAAGATCAGAATGCTGCTGTCTGGACTCTTGAAGCCAGAACTTCCATGTGTCAAGCACAGACAGCACTGTCCTACTAAGGTCCCTGAAATACTTAACAAAGTGGATATCCATACTGGTTTTAGATCATTTCATGACACTAATACCAAATAACCAACCTGGTTCTTCTGATTAACCTAGTTATAAATTCTATTAACTAACTGACACTAATAGCTAATCTCTTTTCTCATATATGCTGAGCCACCACTGTCTGTTAACATCTCCTTTGTTTTCTTTTAAATTTTTAAAAAATGTGTTTTTGTACACACATACATGTGGTGTTCTATGACATGTGTACAAAGGTCAGAGGATAACCTGTGTGAGTCTGTGCTCTCCTTTTATCAAGTGGGTTCTGGGAATTGAACTCACATCATCAATCTTGGCAGCAAGCACTTTTCTACCTGAAGAGCCACCTCACTGATCCCTCTGCAATTATTTTTTGTTTCTCCCAGTTAGCAATACTAAGATTTTTCTAGTTCCTTTTCAGATTAACTTTTTTTCTTCCCTGGTTTGCTTGATTTTTGAAAGAGTTGGCCTGGAACTCACTTTGTAGACCAGGCTGGTCTTGAACACAGAGATCTGTCTGTCTTTCCCTCCCAAGTGCTGGAACTAAGGATACACATCACTACAGTGGCTTAGACCTGTTTTCTTTTTCCCTCTGAGACTTCTTAAGACTTCTGCATTTACCCTATCCCGTATACTTACTCTTCTACCCATATCTAAGCTGAATAGCCTCTTTTCCTGATCTAGAATCTAAAATAAGATTTAAAGTGCTAAAAACTTCATCTTGCTTAGTAAAGATCAAACTTTCCTTAAGGTTTAAAATCCACATTTATATTTTATCACACATTCTAACTTGCAGCCCCTTGATTATAGTTTTTTTCTCAGAAAGAATGTTTTAGTTGAACATGGCTAATCCCCTCATTTATCCCTCCCCCCAAAAAAGTGCTTATCAAAGAAGCATGAGAACTTAAACTCAATCTCCAGCACCCAGCAAAAACAAAGAAACAAACACTCAACTAGCACCAAACAGACCAAATATGAGCATGGTGGCCCAACAGGTTCCCGTTGTAGATCCCATGAGAGACTGTATTATCAAAAAGGTGGAAGATGAGAACCGACTCTGTCCTGACTTCCTCCACACGTGTGCAGATACACACACATACATTCACAAATGCTGCCAACATACACACACACACCTACAAGTGCACACATCTGCATGAATGCTTATAGCACCCATGTGCAACACATACAAAACTCTTGATATTAATAGGCAACAACATACTCTCCTCAGTTGTTCTTGAAAAGGGAAATCAAGGTAACCAAAAGAAAAACATTCCAGAAGTCAAATTCTAAGCATAAAGTAGCTCTAAAATAATGAAAATATGCCATTTTCAGGGGCCTTTAAAGACTACAGATAACTCTGCTGTAGATCCAATAATGAATCTAATATCATTATTAGGAAGAAGTTACTACACATAGCTTTCTGTACTGCTTTATGTGTGCTAAGGTTTGGTTTCCCAACTTGCGATAGAAAGAACTAAGACCAGACACAAACTATTTCTGTTGCAGTGGCTATCTCCTACATCACAAGATCTCAGCAGAATGAAACGTTAGACTTTCCGGCTGTGAAATCTGAGTACCCGCCCACATAGAGCAGATTCTCCACATCACACTGTGAGCATTTCACTGCGTGCATCCATCTTACTTGCTCATCTGGACACCTAGCCAGGTGTATGCACAGATGTGTTTCAAAAGCCACCCATCTAGTTTTGCCTAAATGAAAATACACTGCAGAAACAAAGATTTGCTTCTCATTTAATAGATAATTCACCCAGGCGAACTCGCGTTCACAGCACTTTATTTCTCAACACTGCATTGACACAGAAAAGGTAACATGCTCACCTGAAAAACATCTCAGAAAGCACAGCTACTCAACAATTCTGCACAATGGCCTGATGTAAGCTGATCCAGGAACCAAGGGAAGGATATATAAACCACGATCCTGGCCTATCACAAAAGGAATGCAGAACTTGTGCTTTCAGTTTTCACATTTTGAGGTGCTTGGAGATGGGGTCTGGGGCCTTGAACACACTAGGCAAACTCTCTGCCAGTTAGCAAGCCCCTCCCGTGCTTGCTCATTCTTTTAAACAGCTCTTGCCTTCTCCATTTCACAGGAATCTTATAAGCATGTGACAGGAAATTAAAGTACTACTATATATTTTGGTACAAAAGTTGATTTGTGCCGGGCGGTGGTGGTGCACGCCTTTAATCCCAGCACTCGGGAGGCAGAGGCAGGAGAATCTCTGAGTTCGAGGCCAGCCTGGTCTACAAGAGCTAGTTCCAGGACAGGCTCTAGAAACTACAGGGAAACCCTGTCTTGAAAAACCAAAAAAAAAAAAAAAAAAAAAAAAAAGTTGATTTGTATAGACACCACTATCAGCTATTTCCAGGTTTTATAAACCTCATATTTTATTGTCTAAGTTTCCAAGCCAGCACTTGTTTTGCCAAAAAAACAGTAATAGTATCTTTTCAATTTCATGTCACACTTGGTTTTAGAAAGAAAAGTTCATTTATTGACTATGAAAGTGAGAAACACTACGACTTATCCAAAACACCACAATCAGCAAAGTCTTGCACTTTTTAAACACATAACCAGCCTAAACTGGCCACGTTTCCCCATTAGTATCAGCTCCACACTGGGCAGGGGGGGATACCAAATACTGAGTGAACTGTATTCCAATCCCGACTGCTTGCTACAGCAACATTTTTTAAAGAGAGATCTCGAAAAGCAATGATTTGCTTAAGAGGAAGGTGTGGGGGGGGGGGGGGGAGGAAGCCTGCCTGCAAATAGGCTTTTTAGGCAATTAAGTAAGATACCTCCAACAGTCTAAAAGAACACCGACACAACAAAGCGCGTACTCTCAATCTAGGACTGCTGGGTGCCTGCGATGATAATGTCACTTCAGTAGACAAGACGTACGAACGCAAGAGGTAGACTAGACAGACAGCACGAAAATGAAAATGTGATCACTTGATGGAATACTACACAACACTGAAAGAAAACCCTACCACCTATAGAGGGAAATCTGGAAAACTTACTGTAAAAAAAGGACCCCCTACAAAATTATAGTTATCCATTTCAAAAAAAAACAAATACATGTGCAATGAAAACACCAACAAAGGATTCAAAGAACATACACATTATGATGAATTCAAAGCAAACGTAGGTTTTAACCATGACTGAATAAAGGCAAAGGCAAACTGCCAAATCGGGGGCGAGAAAGAGGTCGGGGAGAGAGGGAAGCGCGCATCCCGGAGGGACAACCCGCAAACCGGGTGGGAGTGGTTTGCCCGCAGAGGCCTCGCCGCACTTACAGGTTAATGGTGCGCTCCAGGGTGAGGGGCTTGGTCTGCTGGATGTACTTGTTGCCAAACTGGTTGACCCCCCGGGGCCAGCCCGTCTGCGAGCGATTCGGCGGCACCACAGACATGCTGAACAGCTCCGACACTGGCGACTTGCAGAAAGCGGGGGCCAGGGGAGATGTCCGCAGGGCGGGCAGCGGTTATCTGCGTCCCGCTCAAAAGCCGCCGCCCGCCATTAACAGTCGAGAGCAAGAGGAGCCGAGTGCCCAGCGGAAGTGAATAGGCTCTGGCGGCAGGAAGTGTGTGTGGGAGGGGGGCAGGCCACCGCCACGATTTGGCCAATCGCCGGCAGGATGGCGCAGTTTGTTGATCTTCCATTGGTTAATTATGCATAGGTCTGGCCTTCTTATTCTTTGGTGTCTTCCCATTGGGTGATGCTGGGACTAAGGAGTGAGGCATTTCGGGAACTGTAGTTTCTGGAGGGAAGTAGCGTCCTGACTTCCCTGAGCGTGCGTCCGTGCACAGTGAGGAGATGAACGGGAAGCGGCCCGCGGATCCTGGCCCAGCGCGGCCAATGAAGAAGGGAAAGAAGCAGGTGGCGGCGGAGTTTTCGGACGCTGTCACGGAAGAAACAGTGAGGAAGCAGGTGGCTGAAGCCTGGAGCCACCGGACGCCCTTCAGCCATGGTAATGGGGTGCTGTGAGGGAGGAGCGGCCGCGAGGAGAGGCGTGGGAAGGACCATTAGCCACCTCCGATTCCGGCCCCGACTAATGCTCGGTTCTTTCCAAATCCGATTGATTTGACCAGCCTCGGGAGGAAAATAAATATAGACCTGGGAGTGGGGGAGAAGTAAACTCAGGGTTGAGTTCTAGAATCAGGGGTCACTTATAGAATCCCTCTGCTGGTTGTACGTCATTGGGCAGTGCGTTTAACTTTGCTTAAGCGTCAGTTTCTTTTATAAAACGGCATCGTTGATAGAATTCCCCTCGGAAAGGTAGGATTGGCAGACTAATGCTTGTAGACATTCATAAGAGTTTCCCTGAGAACCAGTAAACATCTAGCAAGTGTCACCGGACGGTCTACCAGCACAGACGTTGAGAGCTGCGGGATAGCTAGTACCTCCAGGTAGCAGTTTTCACGTGCATTGTCATTGGGCTACGTGACGCATGAAACGAAAGGATCTTGAAAGGAACTATCATTCCAGACTTAGCTACAACTTATTTATACAACTTATAAATACAGTGCGAATCTGCTGGGTGCGTCTTGAATTTTCTCCCCAAGTTTGCCAATTTTTTTTTGTTTTGCTTTTTGGTTTGTTTTCTTGTTTGTTTTGTTTGAGTGTTTTAAAGAGTCAAATCCTGGGCGCGCTGGACGCAGAAGATGAGAGCTTAGTGTTTAAAATGCAAGCTCTGGGTGAGCATAGAGACTTCTCAGTTTCCTCATCTGTTGCATAGGCATAGTGACAAGTATCTATCCCTCAATTGTTGAGAAGGTAAATGAGACAATTCCTGTAAAGCACCACTGGGCCAGGCTCTTACGAGGTCAGGATTGGTTGTTAGTCATAGATTGATAATCTAGTGGAAGTGAAATTAATTAGAAGGTTAGAAATCAACTGATAATTCTTTCTTTTTCCTTTTTTGGGAGGATGGGGTGGGGATTTGAGACAGGGTTTCTCTGTAGCTTTGGAGCCTGTCCTGGAACTCGCTATGTAGACTAGACTGGCCTCGAAGTCACAGAAATTCGCCTGCCTCGGCCTCCCAAGTGCGGGGTTTAAAGGTGTGCTCTACCACCACCCGACCTATTTCTTTTTTAAAACGCAGTCACTTCCTCCCACAGAAAAGTTTGGGAAAGTGAGGGCAAGATTGAAGAGAAAATGGCCAGCCACATGGCTCTGGAGAAAATGAGCTAAGAATCTAAAGCACAATGGGTTGGGGTTCGGGTAGAGGGGTGGAGAGATGCCTCAGAGGTTAAGAGCACTGGCTGCTCTTCCAGAGGCCTGAGTTCAAGTCCCACAACCACATGGTGACTCACGACCATCTAGAATGAGATCTCGTGCCCTCTTCTGGCTGGCAGAGATACATGCAGACAGAACACTGTATGCATAATAAATAAATCTTTAAAAAATAATCAAAAATGCACTGATGCAAGAATCAGTAAACTAAAAATCTTAAAACAACAACAACAAAATAAGAGCTGCCGAGTGGTGGTGGTGGTGGTGTACGTCTTTAATCCCAGCACTCAGAAGGCAGAGGCAGGCAGATCTCTGAGTTTGAGGCCAGCCTGGTCTACAAAGCAAGTTCCAGGACAGGACTGTTACACAGAGAAACCTTGCCTCGAAAAACCAAAAACAAACAAACAAAAAACAAAGACAAAAACAAGAACTTCCATTAGTGCTATCCACTCTGCACATTAAGAACTGGCATTTAAGCCCAGCGTCTGAGAAAGACAGTCTTGAATGGGTGAGGAATGACACAACTTGCAATTTTTCTCTGAATCTTAGGTTCCCCAAAATATTAGGTTCCTCAAACTCCTGATTGTCTCTCTTTGTATTCGGTCATGCCACCTGGTATAATATGGAGGAGAAGAAAGACAAGGGAAATATTTTTCTTCCAACAGAAGCTCTTGTCTTGGACATGGATCCTTTTCTTCACTGCGTAATCCCAAACTTCATCCAAAGCCAAGACTTCCTGGAAGGACTTCAGAAGGAGCTTTTGAGCCTGGACTTCCATGAAAAGTACAATGATTTGTATAAGTTCCAGCAGGTATTTATTCCTATTACTTTAGCTCTTTCTCCTCGGACAGTCCTTGGCTCGAAAATCATTCATGACTGCTGTTCTTCCAAAGGACCCAGGTTCAGGTCCCAGGACCCATCACGTGGTTCACCAAACTCCAAGAGCACCTGTCTGCACATGCTCACAGACAGATACAAATACATACCTATAATCATTTTTTAACACTCAAGGTTCTAGATTAGGTTTGTTTTCAAGAGCCTTCACCTTGACATTGATATTCATTCCTTTAACATAAACATCTTACTGGGTGTGTTGGCTGTTAGGATTATGAGGGAGTTGTTACAATGGTTTTAAGGGAGGTTTTTTTTTTGCAACTTCTGCCCTCTAACATCCAAGGTAATAGAGATGAAGGTGACGGGATAGTCAATGCTTTAAGCTAGTGAGTGAGTACATAATAAACAAGGGGGGTGAAATCTTTGCTTTTGTGGTTCAATGTGCTGCAGTTAAAGTATTCTGCATTACAATGTATCTAGCAGAAAGGGAAAATGATTTTTTTCCTCTGGGGAGTAGGTTTGCTGTTTTGATCCCAAAACCTTGAGTACACTAAGTACACACTCTGTCACTGAGTTGTACCCCAACTCCCCATTCTTTTTGGTAGACAGTATAATTTAGTTTTTAAAAAGGCTATCTTGAAATCAGAAATTTTTTTTTCTACTCTTAGAAGACAGCTGTTACTAGGTGGTGACAGCACACACCTTTAATCCCAGCACTCAAGAGGCAGAGGCAGATGCAGGTGAATTCAGACCAGCCTGGTCTACAGAGCAAGTTTCAGGACAGCCAGGGCTACACACAGAGAAAACTTGTAGGGAGGTAGAGGGGGAGAGCCCTGTCTAGCACAGAAACACAGACATACGAGCCAGTGGTGTCATCAATGTGGGGTCATCTTCAATACAGGGACCACATACTCTCATAGGCTGTCAAGAGTTTAAAAATTTAAAAAAAGGGCTGGAAAGATAGCTTAGCAGTTGAGAGCACTGACTCCCCTTCCAGTAGGCCTGCGTTCCAGACACGGCACCCACATGGCTGCCCACACCCATCTATAACTCCACTCCCAGGAAATCCAACACCCTCTGCTGGCCTCTGAGGGCCCATGAGATACACAGACCTACATGCAGACAAAACATCCATACTTATAAAATAAAATCAAAATATTTTGAAAATTCATAAATGATGAAGTAGATTAAGAATTATCTTTACTTTCTTTGCCTTTCCCCTTTGATTTTATCTCAAATAAGAGAGTCCTAACATCTCATTCTTCTATGTTAGAGCTGGTCACCTGGTCACCTGGTCAGCTGACAACATCCTACCCCAACGTGTAGACCTCGTACATATGTTCTATGAAACCTACACAACACCTACTATGCTTCAGAGCAAAGAATCCTTGATCTTTTAGAAGCATTTGCACTCCTCCTCCTTTCTAAAGCCATATTTTCATCTTCCTTTCAGGATACCACGCTGCCTTAGTTATTTTTCTATTGCTGTGAAGAGACATCATGACCAAGGCATCTTATAGAAGGAAGCATTTAATGGGAGCTTACAGGTCCAGGGGATTAGAGTCCATGCCCGTCATAGTGGGGAGCGTGGCAGCAGGCAGATAGGCATGGTGCTGGAGCCGTAGCTGAAAACTCAGATTTCATCCACAATAGAAATGGTGTGAGCTTTTGAGCCATCAAAGCCTATTCCCAGGGACACACTTCCTCTGACAAGACCACACCTCCTAATCCTTCCCTGTAGTCCACCAACTGGGAACTAAGCGTTTAAATATATCAGCCTATGTCAGCCATTCTCATTCAAACTATTACACATACTCTCTCCTTTAAAAAAAATTATTATGTATACAGGGTTCTGCCTGCTGTCCAGAAGGGATCACTGGCTCTCCTTATGGAAGGTTGTGAGCCACCCTATTGTTGGGAATTGAACTCAGGACCTCTGGAAGAACAGCCAGTGCTCTTTTCTGCTGAGCCATCTCTCCAGCCCAACACATACTCTCTTAATTTTCCTTCTTTATCATAGAGCACTTTCTCTTAATTTTCTTTGCTAAGTCTTCCCCTTATAAACAACATTTTTTGTTAATTAATTTATTGGGAGGACATGGTGGGAGGGACAGTCAGAGGACAACTTTGTGGAACTTGCCTTCTCTTTCCACCTTTATGTAGGTTCTGGGTATCAAACTGTGGTCACCATATTTGCACACAAGTACTTTTACACACCTAGCCATCTCACCAGTTCACATAACCCAACTTCCTGATGAGGCCTTCTTAATGCTAGATACTCTAGGGTTTGATTCCTGAATTAAGAGTCAGTACAGATTTCCATGGAGTCTCATGACTTCTGTCTCCTTGGATGTGTAGGAGGAGTCTCAGGCTTACAGCCAACACTAAACTCCTAATCTCCTTCCTCTAATTCTGTTGTTCCTCTCGACCTCAGGTCAACATGAGCCATTCTCATTTTTTTAATAGATTTATTTACTTATTATGCTTACAGTGTTCTGTCTGCATGTATGCCTGCATGCCAGAAGAGAGCACCAGATCGCATTATAGATGGTTGTGAGCCACCTGTGGTTGCTAGGAATTGAACTAGGATCCCTGGAAGAGCAGCCAGTACTCTTAACCTCTGAGCCACCTCTCCAGCCCAAAATGAGCCCAAATGAGTCATTCTTCACTCCTTGTTTACCCCTCATGTCCCATCCACTGAGGACACTTTCTTCACTGCCTCTCAAAACACTTGCTACACTTGCAGCATCAACAGCCTTCGCCTCCCCAGCTCTCTCTCTCGCTGCGGTGCTGTTTTAGCGAGTTACCAATCTCCTACTTCCACCTGCTTCTGGTTTTGCTCTTTTCATGTAAGTGAATTCGAGAGAATTGGAAAAGATATGCCCACATAAAAACCTGGCTCACAGACGCTCATGGAAGCACTGCTATAGGAGCAGCCAGATATTACCCGCTGATGAATGAGTAAACAAATGCAGTTTGCCCATCTAGTGGATATTATTTGATCATAAAAAGTAAGTCAGAGCTGCAACATGGATGAACCTCAGAAACATTTTGCTAAGTATGGAAGCCAGTGTGGCTCTGGGACCACTGAGATGGTTACCACTGAGTTCAGAACCCACATAAAAAAGCGAGCTATGGCAGCAAGTAATTTTAGCCTTCTCTGGTGAGATGGGAAGTAGAGACAAGAAGCTTGTGGGTCAGTTAGAAGTATGCAGCGCAGTAGGAACAAGAGAGACCTTTCCTCAGCAAGGTGGAAAGAGAGAACTGATCCCTGATGTTGTCCTGTGACCTTCACATGTGCGCATGGCACAGCCATACCTACATTTTCACATACAATTATATATATATATATATATATATATATATATATATATATATATACTGCTTTTAACAAATATGAATAAATGTATAAAATAAGCCAAACTCAAAGTGTTATGTATTATATGATTTCTTTTAAATGTCCAGAAAAGGCAGATAGGCCCATAGAAACAAGAAACAGGGTGATGTTTGTTAGGAGCTGGTAGTAGAAAAGATGGAATTCAATGCGTAGGAGATACTAGATTTTATTTTGTACTGTTAAATTCTGGACTTATGTAACATGTTTGACTGCATCATGAATGTGTGAAACCCATGGAATTATATACTTTTTTTTTTTTAAAGTGATTAAAATGCTAGATTCTGTACTATGGGCTTTTTCTCTTAAGATATTACCTCATGTTCCTCCTTTGCTTGAAAACTAATGACTCTTCTTTTCCTTGGGTAAAAGCCAACATACATAATTGGCTCTGGGCCTGCAGTGCCCCCCATTAGACCCTCGATCGCCATCTGTTGTTCTCCCATTTCCATTTCCCCTAGCCGCTTAGTCTCGCCTCAGCATTTTGGATAAATTTCGCTTTTCCTCACTGAAGTCTACCATGGCTTTACCTACTCATAATTGCAGACCCTTTCCTATTCTCAGCACTGCCCACTCCTCTCTCTCTGTTGTCTTTTCTTATGTACTTGTCACCCTTATGCTAATAAATTACATTTTATGTTTACTATATGTCTTCTTCAACAAAGGTAAGCTTCTCTGTAGTAAATACTTTAGTATTTGCTGAATGAATAAGGTGCAAAGATACCAAGTCACCTACCCACACCCTGCTGCAAGGTGAAGGGGTCACGTGTCAGACCTGGTAGCTCTTCAGTCTAGGCGCTGAGCCACCATGTTCTGTCAGAGTCCCCACTGTTGTTCTTTGCACCCATACACTGTAACAAGGTGTGGCAAGGAAATCCTTTGTGTTTTTTTTTCTTTTTTTATGATGAAGTCTGATGATTTGAAGAAGAGCAAAGAGCCTCATATCTCAGCTTTAAGGTAAGCAAGTCATATTTGTTGGGTGCCAGATGTATGTTAGGCAGAGCATTGAGTGCTTTAAGTGTTAATTCATCCAATCTTTGTTGACATGATTACATTTGGTAAAGGAAGAAATAAACCCTAAGAAATTTAAGTAACTTCTTCAAGACAACCCAACAAAGATACAAATCCAAGCCTTGGATTGCTTGCTTGATCGCTTGATCATCCTTCCTCCCTCCCATCCTCCCTCCCTCCCTCCCTTCCTTCCTTTCTTCCTTCCTTCCTTCCTTCCTTCCTTCCTTCCTTCTTCTCCCTTCCTTGTGGATAGGATCTTATGTACTATGTATGTTGCTCAGATTGGCCTGTGTAGTGATGAGCTGCGGGCAGGCCTGCTTTTCGTCCTGCCCGACTCCTGCATGCCTGGCTAGCTTATGCCCTGAAATAACAACACACAAACTGTATTCATTTAAACACTGCCTGGCCCATTAGTTCTAGCCTCTTATTGTCTTAATTCTCACATCTTGATTAACTCATTTCTAATAATCTGTGTAGCACCACGAAGTGGTGTCTTACCGGGAAAGACTCAGCATGTCTGACCTGGTGGCTGGCTCCATCACATCTGTCTCAGAGAGGAGAGGCATGACGACTGCCCAAGGCGTCTGCCTCACTCCCAGCATCCTGTTCTGTCTATTCCACCTATCTAAATCCTGCCCTATCAAAAAGCCAAGGCAGTTTCTTTATTAACCAATGAAATCAACACAAAACAGAAGACCCACCTACATCAGGCCTGAAAGTCACAGAAGTCCTCCTGCCTCAGATTACCAAGTGCTGGGATTACAAACATGAGTCACCATTCCTGGCTTCAAATTCTTAATAATAAAATGTTTCACTTTGTTGTTGTGAAGGAAACAAAGTAACAATGGAGATAGTATTGTCTGCTCATGAACCTAGGAAGTAATGAAAATTAGAACTCCCTTGACCAGATAGATACATTTTCATACGCTTCAGTCCTTTAGAAGATGGTGTATCAAAACACTTAAAAGTATGCATTTAAATAATTATTAGCCAGACATTGGTGGTGTACACCTTTAATCCTAGCTCTTGGGAGGCAGAGGCGGGTGGATCTCTGTGAGTTGGAGGCCAGCCTTGTCTACAGAGTGAGTTCCAGGACAGGCTCCAAAGCTACACAGGGAAACCCTGTCTAGAAAAACAAAAAACAAAAACAAAAAAAAAAAGATTATTGTGTTTGCCTGCATGTATGCATTTGCCCCATATGTAGGTAGTACCACCCATGGACATCAGATGATGTTGGAGCCCCTGAAACTGGAGTTGCAGGCGATTGTAAGCTGCCAAGTAGGTTCTGGGAACTGAACCTAGGTTCCCTGCAAAAGTAGCTGGTGCTCTTAACCAGAGCCATCTCTCTAGACCCGAAAGTATGCACATTTTGTAAAGTAATTCTAAGAACTGACCATGACGTACACAAAGATTCTATACACAAACTCTGTAGCCATGAGTACGTGTGTGGGATAAACAAGAGTCACTTTGTTTTGTCAATAAAGTCAATGATACTTTTTTAAAAATCTCTGAAACCTAGTGTTCTCTATAGTTGCTATATTTTTCTAGATGAATTAGCAATATTTTCTCCCCTTAGGGATGTCTAAGAGGATAGTTATAACCAAAGACATCTTAGGTCTTTGGATATACTGTTTTCAAAAGGAAAGAGTGTGTTACAGACATAAACTGTTTATCTGTGTACAAACTGAGAGACTTGGAACTAGACTAATAGGATTACAGAACTTTTAAAAACATTTTCTTCTTACTTATTTAGAACCTTTTTTCTATAATGAGCACATGCTTTATTTTTTTAAAAAATTATATTTATTATATATACAGTGTTCTGTCTCCTTCTGTGCTTGCAGGCCAGAAGAGGACTGGGATTATAGTTATGTACATGTCCAACTAAAAGTTTTTAA
Organism: Arvicola amphibius; assembly: GCF_903992535.2. Taxonomy (NCBI): domain Eukaryota; kingdom Metazoa; phylum Chordata; class Mammalia; order Rodentia; family Cricetidae; genus Arvicola; species Arvicola amphibius. The sequence goes on along the minus strand of NC_052061.1, from coordinate 5,722,240 downwards.
TTGTCAGAGTTAACTTCATTTCAGAGTTGACTGGCTGAACTAGTTATAACTTGTATTAAAGAGACTTCTGCACAAAGGGCCCAGCTTAGCTTATAATGGAAATTTCATTAGCTTTTCTTATTTACACCTTGCTAGTGTCAGAACATCTACAGATGTTTGGTTGATTGTGTGATTAATTTGGTACTCATTTTTTATTACAGTTTAAAGTCATTTGGGCCAGTGAGTTGGCTCAGCTGGTAAAGGTGCTTGCCACCAAGACTGATAACCTGATTTCAGATCCCAGTACACAGATGGTAGAAGAAGAGAGCTGAGTTCCACATATTGTCCTCTTACCTTCACACGTGTGTTGTGCACGCACACACAAATAAGAGTTTTGGAAAGGTCATTTTGTGATCTTCTGCAGCTGCTCACCCTCATGTTTATTAAATAACAATACTGGTGTTACTGGAGCCCCTAGCACTCACATCTTACTCTTGACCCAGCTTATTGTCTGTGAAGAAAAAAGTGGCATAAAATACATCAGATGGGAAAACGAGTTTGTGCAGTTATGTCCCAGAAGTGGAGAGAGCTATTCTCAGTTGGATTCTACCCTCCCCCACGGCACCGTTACATTTTTAGAAAGGATACAATAAAAAGCCAGGAAAGATGCACGTGTAGATTTAACCAAAGCTGGATTTAGAAAAAAGACAGTTCAATAATCTTAATTTCAGCCCGGCAGTGGTGGTGCATGCCTTTAATCCCAGCACTTGGGAGGCAGAGGCAGGTGGATCTCTACGAGTTCCAGGCCAGCCTGATCTACAGAATGAGTTCCAGGACAGCCAGAGCTACACAGTGAAACCCTGTCTCAAAAAATACATACATACATACATACGTACGTACGTACATACATACATGTGTGTATATATATTATATTTCTCCTAAGATCAAGGGCACATCACTGCATTAGTATTAGTGTATGTGATACTGAGATTTATAACAGGAAATGCATATTTGATCTTAGTCCCTAATCCTGGCAACACGCTCCTAAAATTTAGAATTTAAGTGTTGAGATTAGTAAAGGTAAATGGAGACGCTTTTGTTAGGGAAAAAAACCTTTCTACCATACTTGAGCTTATGGTAATGGGCAACGCCCAAGGTTGGAGAAGAAGGGACAATTGCCAAGAAGATAACTAAGAATGTAGCTCTCAGCTCTAACCATTCCAGCCTCCAGGAAAAGCAGGGAGAGTAGTTAGGTGAGGTAGGATTGCTACAAGTTTTAGAGTCTAGTCTGGGCTACATAGTATGTTGTAGGCCAAGCCTTGGGCTACAAAGCAGGACTTTGTTTCACAGAGAAGGACTTACAATTGTCTGGATGCATCCCCAGTGGCCTGTGGTTTGTTTAGTCAACATGCCTATGTAGCAAAGCGTCCATAAGTTCCCGAAGTGCCAGGGAGATGGGAGAGAAGTTCTGTTTTCTCTCTCCAGGGCTCTATGCTGTGAATCTTTTATATTTAGCTCTTCCTGAGTTGAATAATTTTTTTAAGAAATTATTGTTGCTGTTTTTAGTTGAGTTCTAATGTGTGTAGATGCCCCTGGCGGCCAGAGGGCATTAGATCCTCTGGAACTGGAGTCAGATAGTTGTGAGCTTCCTGATGTGGGTGCTGGGAACTAGACCCAGGTTCTATGCAAGAACAGGAAGTGCTGTTGACCACCGAGCCGTCTCTCCAGCCCCGGAGTTATGTCATTTTATATTAAACTGGCGAGACGGTAAGTAAAAAATTACCTAACAAATGATTCAACTTGAGGACGGTACTGTAGGGACCTCCTATTTATACCCCAGGAGCACAACGCATGAGTTGGTCCTCTCTTGGGTCTGAAGATGGGGCCAATCCTGTGAGACTGAGCCCTTAATCCTGCAGATTGTGTAAGAATGGAGCTGAGTTTTAAGGTGTCCTCATTGTTTCCAAAAGTAGATAACAGGGAAAATTCCACCTATTTGGTGTCAGAAGCAAAATGTGTAAGAAAAAGCAGTTGAGTTCTACCATTTCCTGCTGGAAAGCCGATCTGACGATGGGCGATTGGTAGTGGAACAGTGGTTGTGGTGCCCGACCACAAAGATTAAGGCGCTGGTGTGGGAGGACATAGCAGGGCAAACGGCCAGAGAAAGAACCGCGGGCGACTCAGGGCCAGTGCACTACGGTAGCTGGGGTGCCGCGTTATTTCTCTGGGAATTTGACACTGCATGCAAGTGAGAATAGGTCTCTAGAATGGAATGTGACCTTAAGAGAGCATGGGGATGGCACGGCTCCAGCTCGAGCCCGTGCTATGGCATAACAAGTTGTCTTTTGTTCACACTTCTAGGAAACTTATGTTTGAAGATTTTCGGGACTGGCTTTCTAAGGTTTCCAACATTGACCTAGAACCAACCATTGACATGTCCTGTGCCAAATATGAGTTCACTGGTAAGGAGAATAAAGCCCTGCTGTCCAAAGATTTCAAGGCTTTAATTCCACAGTGATGGAAAGATATCGTCAGGGTACCAGGTAGCATCCGTCTTCCTAGTAAGGATTTATGCAGAAATAGCCATCACAAAGGATAAAGTAGTGCTTCTCTTTAGGTCTGTAAGAGTTATTGATCATATTTTCAGAAAAATTCTCATACCAACTTGCATATTGTATTGTAAAACTCTAAAGGTGATGATGTAAATTCTGTCCTTATATTTCTAAAAGTTTCCTTAATGCTGTTTTTCCTTTCTTTATTTTGAATTTAGTAAGTGTGTACAGGAAGTAGACTGTAAATAGTTATTAGTCCCTGTCACCTGCCTTCCCTCTTCAGAAGTTTCTGTTACCTTCCCGTTCCCCTTCAGAGCTCATAAATTTGTGGAGGAATATGTGTGCCTTTTTATATAGAAGGAAAAATTGCTTGGTTTTGTTTTACTAAATTTTGATTCAGGTTTCCTATTATATATAGTCTTGGAGAAGTCTAAATTGGTAAAATGTTTTGGAGATAAACTTAATCCTACATATGAAAACCTGTTATGCCGGTTGTGGTGGAGCACCCCGGTAGGATTTGCTGAAAACCTGTTATGTATCTTTATTGCTTTTTCTTTTTTATTATTTTATTTTCTTTGAGACAAGGTCTTACTCTATAATTCAGGCTGATCCCAGCCTCACAGAGATCACCTGCCCGTTTTCTTGAGTGCTGATATTACAGGTGTGAGCTACCACATCCAGTTTTGTTTTTTGATTTTTTTTTTGTTTTGTTTTTTGTTTTGTTTTTTCAGTTTGAAGTAATTTCAAACTCAAATACAAGTGGCAGGCATAGCACAAATAATTTGTTTTCCTGTTTTATTTGAAGGACAGTTGCTGTCCTGGGATTCCATAAGCCTGAACATTTTAAGTCATTCTTCCTCCATGCAGTGGTGAACTTTCAGAGTGCGAAAGTTGACAGGCCTGTGTGTTCCCACCTAATTCATAGGCCTCGCTCATCTGTCACTGTTTGTTCTTGATGCAAAAAGATCTTGTTGGGAACGGCACACTGCATTCACTTGTCCTGTCCATTGAGCCCTCGTTAGTCTAAAACAGCCTCTTGATCTCTCCTGAACTTCCGGGACCTGGATGCTTCAGAAGACTTAGAGGCAGGTATTTTTAACTGCTCCTTCAGTCTGGGCTTATATCGCCATGTGGCTGTGGCTTAAGGTTCCATCCGGTGTCTGTCTCTTGCGAAGCTACATGGCTTGTCACTGACTTTTTAGTTTTCCCTGCCTAGCTCTGTTCTACCTTGCCATAGGCCCAAAGCAGTTTCTTTATTAATCAATGGTAATCACAGCATACAGAGAAGAGTTCCACATCACCTCCCCTTTTCTGTCTAAATGAAAAAGAAGGTTTTAATTTTAACATCATAAAATTATACTCTTGCTTGGCTTCTGCAATACCTAGGATTGTAAGACTTTGCTACCAGACCTGACTGTAAGGATTTGTAGGAGTTATTTTATTATTTATTATTATTATGTTACTAACATGTTTCTCACCAAACTTTGGTTCGGTTATCTTCACGGGTAATTTTCATATTGTTAAATTACTGCGAATGATATTTTTCTAGTCGTCATTTCTTCTGATTTCCTTAGTTGTCATTCCGCTGTAATGAAAAGTTCTCCCACTGTTTACTCATCAGTTTGCTTAAGTCAGTATGAATTTGTGGATTACTATTCATACTGTGAGCTATTGCGGTTGCTGTTGTTAAAGTGAGGCTTATGTTGTCTTTGATTTGGTCAAGGAGAACCCTCTAGAGCTCATCTGGGGCCCTCTTACTGTGTTCTTATCATTATTTATTTCCTAATTTCTGCAAAGCAGAATTTTCAAGGCTTGTCTTCTCTTTCCTATGCCAGGTCTAGAATGACCTAGAATGCACCCCGGTTCCTTTTAATGAAGAATGATACGTGAGAGTCAGGGCCTGGCCTCAGATTGTGTCGCTGGGGTGTCACCTAGACCCTGTCAGTGGAAATGCCAGAATATGACCCTCTACGTATACACACAGATGTATACGTGTAACACTTATGTATTTCCATACCTACATAGCTGTAGAATCAGGAAACTGGATTCATATTGCTTTCTCCAGTGCCAGTTGAATACTACAAGGGTTATTCTAGATTTCGTTTCTTTAACTGTAAACCTTCTTCAATTGTGTCGGACCTAGCTCCCATTATCTTCAACTTATTTACTCCAATCCCTTCATGTATAAATGGTCCCAGTTCAGTGTAACCTTTACTCTGTCCCATCCTGCATAGATGCCTACCTTGCTCAGCCCCACCAAATGGCTTTAGAAAATTAGGTTAGGCAGTTAATGAGAACAGGAACAGGCCCAGCGAGATGGCTTGGTTCAGTGGGTTAAAGGCACTTGCCACCAAACCTGACAATCTGAGTTCGATTGACCAACTTTACAAGTTGTCCTCTGGTCCACATGTCCCTCTCCTGCCCCCAACAGACACAGTAAATAAATGGTTAAAATAAAAAAAAAAAAAGCCTTTTAAAGAAAAAAGGGATCTATGTACCCACGAACAGTAAGATTTGTTAAGACATTCTTTGGAATAGCCAAGAAATAAAAACAGTTTCAGAACTAATAGAAATGCAATTAGGGAAAAGGTAGATTTACAGTCTATATAGTATAGTGACTGTGCAGCCCTTAAAAGTGATGCCTAGGGTGTAAATTGATTTAGAAAAATACTCGCTTTGTAATTTTAAGGAAGTCAGCCTACAACTTCCCACTATAGCCATTTCTTTACGTGAATACACATGAGGAAAAAAATAACAAAAATATGTGGAAAAGGTGTTAGTCACTATATTGTAGATGTGTCCGTAGTCGTTGTGTTTAAAGCTTTCTATATTGGATGGGTTTTATTGCTGCATTTTCAAAAGAGAAGAAGTGTCATTTTAAAACTGCAAGACATTTAAAGCTGGAGTTAACATTACAGAGGGACTGATTGGATGCAGAAGCAGACAGCAGCTACTCTGTGCAGTGATCTAAGTTATGCTCTAAATGATTGCAGATGCTCTACTCTGCCATGACGATGAGCTGGAGGGGCGCCGGATCGCCTTCATTCTGTACCTGGTTCCTTCCTGGGACAGGAACTTGGGGGGCACCCTGGACCTTTACGACACTGATGGTAAAAAGCACATTTGCCGCTTCAGTAGCCACTCCTGAATTCCAGCCATTGCCTCGGGTCATCATTCTGATGTATAGTGTGTTAAAGGAGTAGAAACCATGTACTTAACTGGGCAGTAGTGGCACACACCTTTAATCCACCCAATACTCGGGAGGGAGAAGCAGACAGATCCTTGTGAGTCTGAGGCCAGCCTGGTCTATGAAGCAAGTTACACAGAGAAACCTGTCTGGAAAACAAACAAGCAAACAAAACCAAAAAGAAAAAAGAAACCACGTATTTGTCACAGTGACTGGCACAGGTGGAATTAATGCTGGCCCTAACAATAACCTCTTGAAATTATATTTCAAATACCTGTTCCAGAGACAAAGCTGATTAAGATGAGAGGTAGATCTTGTTCTATGTCCTGACCGTGCCTGTGAATCTGCCAGCAGCAGCCTGTCTGACAAGAGCTTAGATTTTAAAGTGTCTCACCATAGGTTGACTCTAGGAAAAGGTGAAGCTAATCCAGCTTTCATCAATAATAGACGCACATGTCACTTAGCAGACTAGCAAGTTTGAAACAGGTAGCAGGGAGTATTTGAGAATGTCAAGAGCAGGATGAGGCAGCCCGAAAGTGGTAATGATAATGAACCCATTTACGGATGTCTTCTCTTGCGATGCAGAACACTTGCAGCCGAAGCAAATTGTCAAGTCTCTTATCCCTTCATGGAACAAACTGGTTTTCTTTGAAGTATCTCCAGTATCCTTTCACCAGGTAAATATTGTAAGACAATTCAGTAGTGCACTAAGGGTCAAGGATTTTTACCTACTCTCTAAGCATGTCGGTCCACTTCCTGGCGGACTTCCTATCTCACTGGGTTGTTTGCATGCCTAGCTGACGTCCTTAGATTGTGTCTTCACTCTCCATCCTTTGTGTTGATGTGCTGCTGGTCTTGCTCTTGCAGGTGTCTGAAGTCCTGTCTGAAGAAACATCACGTTTATCCATAAGTGGTTGGTTTCATGGTCCTCCGTTAACCAGGCCTCCCACCTACTTTGAGCCCCTGATCCCTCGAAACCCTCATATCCCACAAGACGTAAGAATAAGTGACTGGGATTCTTACTTTATGCCCTACAGCACCTTAGTTGTTTTTCTGATTTTACTATTGTGAGGACCATGTGAGCTGATATATTTTGCAGTACTAGAAATTAAACCAAGGGCCTTGTATATGCTAGCAAACCTGTTTTCTGATCTAAACTTAGATCTTTTCAGTGTTGAAACTGCACTTTGAACTTTTACTTTTCTTTTCTTAGGTCAGTTTTTCTCAGAGTTTGCTAGTACTTTGGGCTTGCTAGGAGAAATGTAAAGTGAGGACTATGGAATGATGTAAGCCAGAAGCTATAGATATTAATGGATCTCGTGTGTCTGCTGCTTTTTTATAAGCATGAAATTTTGTATGAGTGGATCAACCCTGCTTATCTGGAAATGGAGTACCAAATGCAAATCCAAGAAGAATTCGAGGAGAGGTCTGAAATCCTCCTGAAGGAGTTTCTTAAGGTATGCCGCCATAGCCTGTTTCATGTGTGTTGTTGAGGCGTTGTCCTGCTAAAACTGACTGAGAGTTGTTTCCTTCTTGTTCATATGTTTATGTAATTCCCTTCAAATCAAATGCACAAATTACAGTAATAAGTATTGCTGTCAGGTATGTGTATGTGACATCCCCAGGACACAGCATACATTTTTTTGTTTATTTATTATTTTGTTTTATTGCCATGTATGTATGCACACATGCATGTTGGTGCTCAAGGAGGCCAGAAGAGGGCATCAGATCCCCTGGAACTGAAGCTACAGTTTGGGGGGTCCTTTGTAATAAGTACTTTTAACCACTGAACCGTCTCTCCTGCCCAGGACTATAATGGTTCATGTGCATGCATGCACACGCACACACATACACTGTAGTGTGAATTCTAATTGGTCTTAATAATAAAAACCCTTAGTCAGATATAGGGGTAAATACTAAAATCAGAGAAGCGGAGCACCCAGCCACTAGTTCTTACCTCTACCGAATCCTCAGAGCAAATGGACAATCCTGTGTCTAAAAGTCCTCAGAATGCCATGAGCTCCTGTCTCCTCCCACCTTGTATTCCTCTCTCTGCCCAGCCATATGCCGTCTCCACCTCCCTAGTGCTGGGATTAAAGGTGTGAGCCACCACCGCCTGGCTCTGGTTCTCTTTTAGACTGGATCAATTTCGTGTAGCCCAGGGTGGTTTGAACTCACAGAGATCTGTCTGCCTCTGTTTCCTGAGTGCAGGGATTAAAGGTGTGTGCCACCACCACCTTGCTCAAAATCTTTAATAATAAATTTACAAACACTTAATGGAATAGCCTGATGACACTTAGCTCTCTTAACTCAAGCTACCCCAAAGATGTTGTATATAAGAGGAAATATTCAAATGGACCTCTTAGGAATCAGCCAGCTGATACTGTGCAGAGCCAGAGGAGTGAGGATTACAGGAAGAACTGCTAACTTCGTTATTTACTTATTTTCCAGCCCGAGAAATTTGCCAAGGTCTGTGAAGCCTTGGAGAAAGGAGATGTGAAATGGAATAGCCGTGGTCCCCCAAACAAAAGGTAGAGGTCACCATCACAGATCTGTATTCAGTGCCCCCTTCCGTCTGCATAGCTCATGTCCAGTAGGACACTTGCCTTAGCATGGAGTTCCCCTGACATGCTGCAGCAGGCCCTAGCAGAGTCTCACCATGCTCAGAAGTTGTGCCATCATTTAGGGAAAAGCTCAAAGCTTTGATTGCATGGGTGATCTCACATGTGGGGCTGAGGAGCTTGCCATTGTTGCTTTTCAGGTTCTATGAGAAAGCGGAAGAAAGTAGCCTCCCTGATGTACTGAAGGAATGCATGGGCTTGTTTCGCTCCGAGGCCCTGTTCTTGCTGCTCTCCAACTTCACCGGCCTGAAGCTCCACTTCTTGGCTCCATCAGAGGATGATGAAGTTGAGGACAAAGGAGAGGGGGAAGCAGCGTGTGCTGCTGATGGCACCGAAGAAGGAACCAGCCAAAGCCCCTCAGCGCCTGAGAACAATCAGGCAACTGTTGGCAGCTACAGTCCAGAGAGAGGTGAACAGGCAGACTTGGAACCACAGGAAGACGAAGCAAAGAAAGGTAAGCTGGCGTTAGCATTCGCCTTTATGTTCGCTGTTCCGCATTCAAGTGATTTATTCCTAGCTGTGTGACATCACTGTCGCTTTGGATCCTGAGTTCTCCTAAGGAGATGGCAGTGGTCAAATCTATACACAGAAAACAACCATCAAACAATGTAAAGGCTTACACAGCATCTGTGTGTACTGCCAGCACCGGTCCTTCTCTCCCCCACCGCTACCATTCTGACTCCAAGAAAGTGTACTAGCTGTTCTCCTGGAAATGTTCTTCCTGCATTTCTTCTCATCCAGATCTGAACAGTAGCACTTCCTCAGAGAAGCTTTTCCATGTCACACTCTTACCCAGGGCTGCTGGGTCATGGTCACTACAGTGCTGTGCACATAGTGCCACGGTCTCTGAGTTCATCTGTGCTTCAGTCCTGTTGTGTCTGGAGGAGTCACTTAGGGCCATTGTTTTGTGTGCTTGGTGGCATCCATAGTCCCAGCTTCTCTTCTGTATAGCTCCCTGGGCCCTGAGGGAGGGTTGGATGAAGACATCCCACTTAGGACTAAGCGTTCCAAAATCTTAGTCTCTTAGTCCCATCTACTACAAGAAGAAGCTTCCCTGACGATGGCTGAGCAAGACACTGATCTATGGGAATAGCAGTATCTGCGAAAGGAACACAACAGTAAAATGACTGCAATATCATTAGGACTCATTATCCTAATACATCCTAACGTAACAATAAAACATGTCTGTTTTCATACTAATACCAGGCTGCTTTTTTTTTTTTTTTTTTTTTTCTTTTCTTTTTTTTTTTTTTTTTTTTTTTTTGGTTTTGTTTTTTTAATCGCTGTAGCTCTGTAGTACAATTTGAGATTGGGGATAGTGACACTTCCAGGAGGTCTCTTATCATTTAGCATTATTATAGCTATCCTGGGTTTTTTGTGTCTCTGTTTGAAGCTAAAAATTGCCCTTTCAATTCTGTGGAGAATTGTATTGGAATTATAGTGGGATTGCATTGAATCTGTAGACTGCTTTTGGTAGGATGGCCATTTTTACTATATTAATCCTACTAATCCAGGAGACTGGGAAATCTTTTCATCTTCTGATATCTTCTTCAGTGTCTTAAAGTTTTTATTTTAAAAGTCTTTCACTTCCTTGGCTAGAGTTTTCCCAGGGTATTTTAAGGCTATTGTGGAAGGTAGTTTCCCTGATTCCTTTTCTCGGTCTGTCATTTGTATATAGGGGGCTGCTGATTTTTGTGTGTTAATTTTGTGTCCTGCTACTTTGCTGAAGGTGTTTATCACCTGTAGTAGTTTCCTGGTATAATTTTTGAGCTCACTTATGTATACAGTCATATCATCTGCAAATAAAGATACTTTGGCTGCTTTTCCTATTTGTATGCCCTTGGTCTCATTCAGTTGTCTTATTGCTCTAGCTACGACTCCAAGTACTATATTGAATAGATATGGAGAGAGTGGACATTCTTGTCTAGTTCCTGATTTTAGTGAAAATGCTCTGTGTTTCTCTCTAGGTTGATGTTGACTGTGGGCCTGCTGTAAATTGCCTTTATTGTGTTGATGTGTGTTCCTTGTATCCCTAATATCTCTAACTACTGTCATGAAGAGGTGTTAGAGTTTGTCCAAGGTCCTTTCTGCATCTAATGGGATGGTCATGTGGTTTTTGTCTTGCAGTCTATTTATATGGTAAATTACATTTATCAATTTACATATGTTGAACCATTTGTACATCTCTGGGATGAAACCTACTTGATCATGATAGAGAATCTTTTTTATATATTCTTAGATCTGGTTTACAAGTATTTTATTTGTATTTTTCATTTCTGTTCAGAAGAGATTCTCTTTCTCTGTTGGGTCTCTGTATGGCTTGGGTGTCAGGGTAATTATGACCTCATAAAAAGAATTAGACAGCCAGGTGTGGTGTGCACTCAGGAGGCAGAGGCTAGCCTGGTCTACAAAGCAGGGTCTAAGATAACCAAGGCTACACAGAAAAATCCTGTCCCAAAAAACAAAAGAGAGAGAGAGAGAGAGAGAGAGAGAGAGAGAGAGAGAGATAAGCAATTTTTTTCACCTTATATTTTGTGAAATAATTTGAGAACTATTGACTTAATTCTTCTCTGAAGGTCTGGTAGAATTCCACTACATCTAGGCCTGGGACCTTCTTTGGTTGGGTGTTGGTGGAAGCTGTTTGTTTCCCAGCTGCCCAGATCTGAAATAATTACACAGAAACTATATTAATTGCAATATTGTTTGGCCAATAGCTTAAGCATATTTCTAGCTAGCTCTTACATCTTAAATTAACCCATTTCTATTAATCCGTGTATCACCATGAGGTAGTGGCTTACAGGGCAAAGTTCCAGCATCTGTCTCCTTAGGTGGCTACATGGCATCTCACTTACTCTACCTGCTTTCTCCCAGCATACAGTTTAGTTTTCCTGCCTAGCTCTATTCTGCTCTATACAGACCAAAGCAGCTTCTTTATTCATTAACCAATAAAAGCAACACATATACAGAAGGACTTCCCACACCAGTTGGGAGACTTTTGATTACTATTTCTAGTTTAGGGGTCATTCATCTGTTTAAATTGCTTCTATCATCATCATTTAACTTTGGCTGGCCATATATGTCAAGAAATTCATATATTTCTTTTAGGATTTCCAGTTTGATAGAGTATGAATTTTTAAAGTATGTCTTTATGATTCCCTGAATTTCTTCAGTGTCTGTTGTGATGTCTCCCTTTTCATCTCTAAATTTACTAATTTGGATCTAATAAATAAAATAAATAAAAATAATAAATAAACCTAGGGGGTGTTATTTCTTATTTCTGTTCTAAAGCTTTCAGATGTTTTGCTAAATTGCTAATATGAGATTCTTCCTTTTTTTTAATGTAAACTTTTTTTATGGAGCACTATAGACTTACCTTTTAGAACTGCCTTCATTATGTCCCATAGAGCTAATTTGTGTTTTTATTTTTATTCAGTAGTAAGTTGTTCTGTTTCAGTGCATTTGTATATTTTCTGTTTTTTTAATTAATTTATTTATTTAATGTATGAGTGCTCTATCTTCATTACAACTTTATGCCAGAAGAGGGCATCATATCCCATTATAGATGGTTGTGAGCCACCACGTGGTTGCTGGAAATTGAACTCAGGACCTCTGGAAGAGCATTCAGTGCTCTTAACCACTGAGCGATCTTTCCAGTCCCTTTCTGTTATTGATATCCAGCTTTAATCCATAGTGGTCAGATGGGATGCAGGGGGTTATTTTAATTTTCATATATCCCTTGAGATTTACTTTGTTTCCACGTATATGGCCAATTTTGGAGAAAGTTCCATGAGCTGCTAAGAAGGTATATTTTGTGTTTTCTTAGAGTCAGGTGTTCCCATGTGCCAGGGGGAGCTGAGGCATTGGAAGACTGGTCACTACACGTTAGTCCACGACAACAGCAAGACTGAATTTGCCCTGGACCTGTTTCTGTACTGTGGCTGTGAAGGTAGGAAGGGGCAAGGCAGTAAATTGTCTCCTTAGTCCAGGCAGGCTTCCAGAGGACTCCCTCCAGCTGACCCAACCATAAGCACTTTCCTGTGGGCATGCTCGCACAGTTCTAGAGGATGCTGGGGATCGTGAGTTTGTGTCCCCAAATCAGACTCTTGTCTGGGGATGGAAAAGTAGACCATACTTAATTTTTTCCCTAGCTCTCCACCACAACAGCAGGGTCTATATATTTTTTTCAGTATAATTGCCCTTATCAGCATATCTAACATTTAATTCCTTAATTTTCTCATTCAATGTTAGTAAGTAAGTCTGTGTTCCAAGTTCAGCTGTCTGGGAAATGAGGCGTTTAAAGGAAAGGGAATCCACAGCAGCAGATGCTAAATGCCAATACAGAAGGCCCAGCGCCCTTGCTGTCCATGGTGAGCTCAGTGCTGTTTGTCTTTCCCTTGTTAGGCTGGGAGCCAGAATATGGCGGCTTTACTTCCTACATTGCTAAGGGTGAAGATGAAGAGGTAAGTGGCTCCCTTCTGATAGCTAGTTCCCTTTTCTAGCTTGAAAAAGTTCTGTTCTTAAAACACCTGGTAATTTATTCACCTGATGGTTTTGATTTTGGCTTTTTTGAGGCAAGGTCTCGCTATATGGCCCAGGCTGGCCTAGAACTCTCTCTCTCACCCAGGCTGACCTCATACTTTCCACACCTGCCTCCACCTAGCAAGTGCTCTTAGCTGATAAATCCACGCTGGCCTGCCTTGCAGTGGCTCTGATTTTACAAGGAAATACTCAGCTTTGAAAGGAAAATCACCAAGCATTGTTCTACCTTACTGAAAACCTATGGGTTAAGAGGCTTCTGCCCACTAATCTTTCTAGGCAGTTGGGAACAAATGCATTAGGTCAGAGCTTTTCTGAGTGTGGCTAGTGAGTCAGAGCCTGCTGGAAAATGTCTTGACAGAGAAAGCTCATCTCCTCACGGGGGATCTTTGAAAGACTCCCGCACCCCTGGCTTAAATACTCGCTGTGGAAAGCAAGCGTGAATGGCTGCAGGGCTGAGATGAGCTCTGTATGCTGACCTGTCTCGTGTTTCCATTGCAGCTGCTTATAGTGAATCCAGAAAACAATTCTTTGGCCTTGGTCTACAGAGATAGAGAAACTCTGAAATTTGTGAAGCACATTAACCACCGAAGCCTAGAGCAAAAGAAAACCTTCCCAAGCAGAAGTGGTTTCTGGGACTTCGCCTTCGTCTATTATGAGTAACGGGTGGGCAAGGCCAACCAGCATTCACTTCATCGTGCTGGGAAACCTGGAGTCCTCCTGGAGTGAAAGCATGCAGGCTGAGGGTGTCCTCCAAAGGCGCTGTCCTTACTGGCCATGCTGTGCATGTAAACTGTACCGCCAACCTTAGGAGGCAGAGGAAGGAGGGGCCTCCAGTTCCAAGGTCAGTGTGGTCTATACAGTGAGACCCTGTCCCAAAACAAAACAAATCTTGGTCATCCTTTTATGGAACTCAACCTAGACATCAGCCTCCAGCTATGTACTTATCTCTTGTTTTTTTTAACCCCCATCTCACACACACACACATACACACACACACACACACACACACACACACACACACGCACACACTCAATTCTTTTGGTTCTATAGTGACTGCCTCAGCAACTTCTAATTTTGGTAACTTTTTATTTATTGTGGTAAAATATATGTAACATAAAATTTAGCAGGATAACTTTTATTTTTTGGTTTGAGGGATTTGTTTTTGACAAGGTTTTACTGTGTAGCCCAGGCTAGCTCTGAACTACTGACCCTTCCACTTCAGCCTCCAAGTTCTGGTATCATAGGCATGAGCCACCACTCCCACCAGTTCTTGCATGTACAGGTTGGTGGAATTGAGCACATTGGCAGTGCTCCAAAGCATCCATCACTGCCATCCGTATCCAAAGTGAAATTCCGTGCCTTGTGAATAGTCAGCCTCACTCGCTACTGCCTCTTCTCTGTTGACTGTTTGCCTCGTAAGTGAATCATAAAATATTTATCCCTTCATAATTGGCTTGCTTCACTTAGCACAAAGTCCTCAAGGTTCAACAGTCTTCCCGGTGATTTTTCTTCACTTCTGTGTGGTTGTGGGAGTATGTGTAATCCGGTTCATGCTGAGTCTGAGAGCTGTGACAGTTTGAGTCATTGCACTGCTCCCCACTGTGGCCTGAGTCCACCCTGGCTCTCAGGACTGTAGACTCACGTGGGTGGTGTTGCTTCACTGGGAAAGGTCTGGCTGAAAACTGCCATGGCCCTGGGAATTATGTGGCTGAGAACGAGGACAGGCTGCTTACTACCCTATGTATTTACTCGCAGGTGTCTACCACAGTGGTTCTCAACCTGGGGGTCTCGGCTCTTTCACAGAGGTCAGATATCTGATATGCTGCATATCGGATATTTATATGATTCATTCCAGTAGCAAAACTACAGTTACGAAGTAGCAACGAAATAATTTTATGGCTGAAGGTCACCATGATGAGAGGAACTGTTTTAAAGGTTTGCAGCCTTAGGACAGTTAAGAACCGTCTCATCTACTGTCTTCCGAACCTCGAGCTGTGGCTTCTGTGAGTCTAGCCTCCCAGTGACCGGGTTCCTTAAAGCTGGCAGGCCGGGTGTAAATTTTGTTGCCTTTTCCTTCCTTTAAAGACTAGTGCCAGAAAGCCGAGTCAGTCACAGGAAGCCCTCACTCTTCCACTCTTTTTCCTGCTCTGCTCCATGGGGCTGTGACAGCTCTTCCCACTGTGGCGCACACACGATGGCTGAACATGTCCCCACCCACCCCGGGTCCGTCTGCTGCTGTCTCCATTTCTGTCTGTCCTTGCAGGTTTCAGTGTGGACGAATAGGAAAAGCACTGGGCCTTTGAATTTCTCATCCGCACTTCTCTCTGGTGTCTTCAGACTCCACCCAAGTACCATCTGTCTGTCAACATTGATGGGCTCAGTTTGTTTGCTTTGTTCCATTAAGTAAAACACTTTTAGCATCATAGCCTAATGGATACTAACAAGTCTTAGGTGTTCTGATATTAAGCATAAAAAAAGTAATTTTTAAATAATGAGAACAATATCCAAACCTAACTTGAGGAGGCATAAAACTTTAATCCCAGCTCTTAGGAGGCAGAGGCAGGGAGATCTGTGAGTTTGAGGGCCCTGCTTCAACAAGAAAGAAAGACTACCCAGAGCGAGTTTGAGGGCTGTCTGCCCATGTCGGGCAGCAATGGGCATTCTCCATGTGCACTGCTCTGGACTCCAGCATCATCAGCCACAGAGTACCGCTCAGGAAGGGCTTCATATACTTTGTTGCTAATGGTGAATTTTGAAGCCTGCACTTTCTGAATCGCTGCAGACTAAAGGCAGGCATTCCCTCCTCCCCATTTGGGGTTCTGGGACTCAGATCCAGACTTGCTGTTATACCTCCAGTCATTCTTGCTTTCTTCTTCCTTGTTTTGTTTGATTTTTCCGAGACAGGTACTCACATTGCAGGCCAGGCTGACCTTTAACTCAAGGCCCTCCTGCCTCGGGCTCCTCCATGGCAGGGTTACAGCTACTGCATCTCCTCCCTTGGTTTCTGATGTGTCCTCATGAGTTGAACTTAGCTAACATTTTGTTTGTGGATTAACTCCACGAAGACCCAGGGAAAGTGCTAAAGAAAGTATCCTATGAGCCAAAGCATATACCTCTTAGCACCACCCAGCTTGTCCAGTTCTGGAGACCTGTGAACCCTTTATCCCCATCTGCGTACGCTCTGCCACAGCAGGACCTTTACAAGACTGGGCTGAAATGCCCGGACTGAAAGAACCCCGGAGGGTCTTTCTGTCTCTGCTGAGAACCTGCAGATTGCTTTTCTGCTCTGATGACAGTTGCTTTTTGTCATCTGTCACGTGCCACATTATTGATGCTTCAGTGAGATAAATGACATATGACAGTGAGCCAACCCATAAGTCTACAGTGAAGCTGAAAGATTCCTATACACCAAATCGCTCATGGTCATGGTGACAACAGGCCACCTGTGCTGCCGCTGCATGAGAGTACAGCGCATGCAGCTGTGCACAGAATAGCTGCTGCAGGCCGCCGTTTGTGTGTTCATTACATACTACCTGCTCAGAGTGCACTGCTAAGGCGTTAACTCCCATGTGGATGCAGGGAAGTCCCTCCCGAGGTACTCCAGAGGAAGGGTGGCTATGGGGGCTGGCGTTTCTGTGCATGTTACTGCCCTCTGAAGATCATAGTACAACAGAACACGGGGGAAGGCAGTGATGAAGATGACAGTCATAAGTGTGTGTGTGAGCCTGAGCCAGTGTGTGTGTGTCTTAGTTTTTAATAAAAATTTCAGAAAGTTTTTTTAAAAATTGAAAATAACTTGGAGGAAATATTTTTGTACAGTTATACAATGTAAAGTGTTATAAGTCAGTTATAAAACTTACAGTTTAAAGAAGTTCTATTCTGTAAGCTAAGGCTATTGGACACAGAGTATTTTTAACGTGTTCCACAGGTTGGGAGCCTGAAAGCTCCCGCTTGTCTGTCCAGGTACACTGTTGGGTTTGCATAATGAACCTGCCTCAGCTCATGACTCTGCTTCATTCCTGATCCTACTCGACTGCTGCTTTGGGCATGGGGCAAGAGTCAAATGCAGATTCTTAATACCTCTTCTTGGTAAAAGCTATGCTACTTTCTGTGTGACCAATAAATGGCATGTTTCGGTTTGTCCTTCGTAGTGAGCCTCTAACTCCTTTTTACTTTGTTTTCTTATTTATTGGTGTTTTGAGAAGAGTCTCTGTGCACACCCTAGCTCCCCATCTGCTAAGATTACAGGAATATAGCACCATGTCCAGCTGTGAACTTCCAGTTCTTGTATTCCTTTTCCTCAAGGTGGGTCTCCCCGAAGATAACAGCTTCCTATCTTTTCAGATTATATAAATATGCATGTTCATTGAGAAATTAACACAATGTGGAAAAATACAAAGGTCAGTTGAAATCTCATCCTGCGACAACCCCTTGTTGCTTTGAGTGTGCCAATATGGCTGCCCTGCACTGCTTTAGGAAGCATGGTTCCTCTCTGCTCTCTCTGCCCCATCTCCTGCTGGGAAGCAGCCTTGCAGGCAGGGCTCTGACAGAGTGACTTAAGGCCACCACTGCATACAACAGTTACCTGAGTGGTCCTTAAGCAAGTCTCTTTCAGGTCCTTAGAATGAACACAGCAACCAGTGATGCACTTGGAGATCTGTAGTCCAGCTAATGCTACCCCAACCGATAGACCACCTTGAAACTTGTTTTTCCTTAATATAAATTTGTTTACACACATCTTTGAATGATTAAAAAATTTGAAAGTCTGTATTTTTGGTTTTTTCCCCACAAAATAAAGATGTTTTGTGCATTTCTGTTATGGTGGTAATTTATAATCAACAAGGACCAGTATCTTATTTTTTATGAAAAAGTAAATACTCCATTTCAAATTTTAAAATTCAATTACAATTTCAAGGAGAAAGGAGATAAAAGTTTATATAAAAGAACAAGCTAAACTCTGACACCCTGATATTTTAAGGTAGCCACACTATTTCATACAAATCAGCAACAGTATTATAGATGTCAAATAAAAGGAGACTGACTTTCACACGGACACCTGTGTTTAGTTGTATACGTTACAGTGGTTTTCATTCTTTGCAACCTGGATTCACCAGGGTGTGACTGGGAGCAAATCAGCCTGGATTTCTAGACATAAACCGTTTGCAGGAGCTTCCTTCCTTGGTCTTGCTCTCCTATGAAGGAGCAGTCCCCACCCGCATGATTCTGAAGAGTGTGTTGATGTTGTTGCTTCGAATCGCATCTCTACAAGCACTGATCACCTGGTTCTTCGGCTTTCCAACTGTGTAAGAAAAATATCGAAAGGGAAATTAAAAGCCAAGCCAGGCATAGTGGCCCACACCTTTAATCCTAGCACTTGAGAGGCAGAGACAGGCAGATCTCTGAGTTTGAGGCCAGCCTCGTCTACAGAGCAAGTTCCAGGACAGCCTGAGCTGCACAGTGAGACCCTGTGTCAACCAAAAAGAAGAGAAGAGGAGTGAAAGGCCAGTTTGAAGACATAAAACCAGGGTAGAAAAAAGAGTTACATAAACAATTTTGCTAACATGTTAACCTAGAAAAGACAGTTTATTACAAAACAAACTTGGAGAGCATCTCAAGCCAGAATCTAAGCAGGTGTGTATAGCTGAATCAGCTCTCACACTCCCAGTGAAGACCACTGATCAGGCCGGAGCACGGATCAGAATGGCAGCTCTCAGGCTGGGTTACTGCTTCCTGTGGGTTAGCCTGTCCTCCACACTTCCAAAATGGACACTGCCTAGTTAGTTTTCAGTCTTTTTTTTTCTAATTTAAGACTATTTACTTCCTTGATTATAAACTGCTGGGGCTCCGGTTCAGGTCCTGAGGCAGGGAAGAGGTATCAGTGCAAGGAAAAATTCTAACCCCCCGGTGGATTGCACTCAAGTGGCCCTGAATATCAGATCAAGCTGTCTTCATTTACACTTAAACAGTTTTTTTTCTTTGTTTTTTGTTTTGTTTTGTTTTTTTAGCCAAGGTTACAGCTTTATTATCGGCTCCTATTTTTGACTTAAGAAATACATCATATTTTAAGGAATATACCATAATCATTATGAATGCCCCCACTGATTGCCTTTATGCTTCCCCAAACACACTTTCCCACCCCCTGCATAACCTTATTCTGACATAGAATTCAGCACTTTTGCAGGCCTAACTAAACATCGAGCCAGACACACCCTGCTCTCCCAGCACTGATGTCAGCTGGCGGCTACTTTTGGTCACAAAGTTAAAAAGTAAGAGACATGGGTACAATGGTTTAAAGACAGCAATATTTAAACCCAAACAATTCTTTCATGTCTTAAAGATATGCTTTTATACAGTTCCCTTTCTACAAGAGGGTCCCACGTCTCAACCTCTCTATAAAAGGCGGACTCTGATAAAGCTCCCTTTTCCATCTCACTATACCATGCTTCTTCCACCAATATAAGCTCCTGTGTGTGGTAAAGATGTGTCTCTCCATCCCATATTTTATATTGTATTTCTTTCTCTGGGAGCTTTTGCTCCTAGTGTGTTGGAGCATACTATGTCCTATCATTGATTCTATGTGTTTGGTGTCCATGGAACTTACTCTCAACAGTTGATACTATGTGTATTCCTGAGACCTTTTCCCTATTCCGTGTCTGCATGCCCTACTCTCCTTTCCAGAACTGTGAGACATGGCTAATGCTCCAAGTGCTGTTTTCTCATATGTACCTGTCTCTGTTGAGTCAGAAAAGCTGCCAGGATTAAGAGTTGTAGCTCATAATTCCAGATAAGAGATTTGAGAGGCCTTAGCCCCCTGTTGAATCTTAGGAGAAAATATTTGAGAAGCACAGAATTTCCAGGGAAAACTACAGTTATTCCAAGTAAAACTAAAAAACTGCCCAAAGAATCACCAATATAATGAGAGAGAGAAGACCCTGCAAGCTACACGAACTTTGCAATCCCTACACTGTCCCATGAACTAAGATTCTGGCCAGGTGAGAGTCCGTTTCCACGGGCACCTTGCCCAAGAAGCCCACTGGACAGGTATTCTCATGCTGATGCAAGACGAGGTGCATGCTCCCGTCAGTAAACACAAAGTCTTCCTTGAGGACAGTGGCTCTCAACCTTCCTAATGCTGTGACCCTTTGATACAGTTCCTCGTGTTGAGGTCACCCTCAACTATAAAGTTTCCCTGCTACTTCACAGCTGTAATTCTGCTACTGTTATGAGTCGTAATGTAAATATCTGGTACGCAGCCCCTGTGGAAGGGTCATGGGTCGCCACCCACATGCTGAGAGCCACTGCTTCAGCAGCCACCACAGATCTTAGGACAGGAGCTCTGGGCTTCAGTTCTTTTGTGCTTCACTTTCTTTGTTGAGACAGGCTGGCTCTGGCTGCCCTGGAACTCAACTTTAAAACCAGATGGCCTCAGACTTACAAGAAATCCACCTGCTTCTACCTTCTGAGTACTGGGATTAAAGGCATGCACCACCATGCTTCATAAGACTTAATCTGTCTGGAGGAAACTAAAGCCTGTGGTCTGAGTGAGAGAAACCCAGGTGCAGCCAGCTCTGCGGTGTTGAAGGCAGGCTGCTTTAGGACCCACTGTGAGCCACAATCTTCCATAACTGTCATCTTTCAAAACATCACAGACAAATCCCAGTGCCAGGAAAGACTCACCACGAAGACGGCCTGCTCTCTGGATTGCTTGGTTCACGGCCTTCAGGTTTCCTAGCAGTTCCGTGTGGTTGTTACATCGAATCTTATATCCGTTCAGCAGATCCTTATTAAGGTCATAGAGTTCCATATAACGATTCTTCATTGTCTTCCTGTGAAAATCAGTAGAAGCCTAGTATGATTTAACAGTTTTTAGTCACATTAAGAAAGAAAACAGCCAGGTACAATGACACACATCTGTTAATCTCAGCACTTGGCAGGCTGAGGCAAGAGGATTATAAATCCAAAGCCAGCCTGGGCCACTAGTGAGATGCTGTCTCAGAAGAACAGAAGGAAGAAAGGAGAAAACACGTTCTTAGTTGTATTTTCATCAATATAGACTACCTACTGAGGTTTGCTTTGACAATATCCAAAAGTTTCCATCAAAATATCCTTTTTCTTGCAGACAAATAGAAAACAAATGAGATTTCTGAGCAATTGGTCCATGGTTTGTTTAGATTTAGAAGCTCACCTCCCTGGTCTAGTGCATAGGTCAGCAAGGCAGTAGCCGGCTTTAAGTTTCAAATTAGTAATTTATTAGATAAAGAGGCCTATTAATAAAATATTTCCAGAGAACAGACTCAGCTTCATATTTTATAAAGTTTAAAAAACCATGAGCTAGTGAGATGACTCAGTGGAATAAGGGTCCTTGCTACCAAGCCTAGTTAACTTGCGTTCAATCCCCAGAACCCACATGACAGAAGAACTAGCTCCTGCAAGTTGTCCTCTGACCTGTACACAATGTCCAGTAGCGTACGCACGCGCACACACACCTAAGTAAAATTAGTGTAAAAGAAAAAATTTTAAAACACAACAGGAAAAAATGATTGCAAGACAGTTTTTGTTGTTGTTGTTTTGGTATTTTGGCTTCTTTTTTTTGGGGGGGGGGGGTTTCGAGACAGGGTTTCTCTGTGTGGCAGCCCTGTCCGTGCTGAAACTCACTCTGTAGACCAGGTTGGCCTTGAACTCAGAGATCCGCCTGCCTCTGCCTCCCGAGTGCTGGGATTAAAGGCGTGGGCCACCACCGCCTGGTACACTGCCCAGCACTAGAACAGTTTCTGAGACAAGACAAAAACAAAACCTTTGAAGTGGTTGATACCCAAATGAAGGAAGAAGCCTGAGAGCAGCTCCTGAGAAACAAACAGGACTAGAACAAATGAAAAGCCATCCTACCATGAATTCCTGCTAACACAACACCATTTTAATGTCACTTCCGAAATTAATAAATCACTGAAGTCGCAACGAGCAAAGAAGCACAAGTGGCGAGGGAGGACTAAGCATGCGGGCCTCCCCCACCCCTGCCCTGCAGCCTTCCCCCCTTCCCCCCCCCCCCCGCCCTGCAGCCTCTGCCCTCCCAACCCCTGCACAGGAAGTCTAAGGCAGGATGACTAGGTATGAGGCTAGCTTCACAAAAGCTATACTAAAAATATGATCCAGCTGCTGCTTCGGGGTACCGTCCAGAAGAACTGAGATGGGGTCTTTAGAAGGCTAGCGCCCTATAGCCTGCTTCGGGGTACTGTCCAGAAGAGCTGAGATGGGGTCTTTAGAAGGCTAGCGCCCTATAGCCTGCTTCAGGGTACCGTCCAGAAGAGCTGAGATGGGGTCTTTAGAAGGCTACCGCCCTATAGCCTGCTTCGGGGTACCGTCCAGAAGAGCTGAGATGGGGTCTTTAGAAGGCTAGCGCCCTATAGCCTGCTTCGGGGTACTGTCCAGAAGAGCTGAGATGGGGTCTTTAAAGGCTAGCGCCCTATAGCCTGCTTCGGGGTGCTGTCCAGAAGAGCTGAGATGGGGTCTTTAGAAGGCTAGTGCCCTATAGCCTGCTTCGGGGTGCTGTCCAGAAGAGCTGAGATGGGGTCTTTAGAAGGCTAGCGCCCCATGTGCACTGCAGCGCTGCTCACGGAACAACCACAGGAAACTGGAGAAACATCTTAGGAGGCCATGAGCTACTCAGCCTCCAGAAAGAAGGAAACTGTAACATGCAACACGGTTGAACTTTGAGGGTCTATGCTAAGTGAAATAAGCCAGTCCCAAAGCGACAAATACCACATAATGCCACTTCTATGAGGAATCTATAAAACTGCCAAAAATGATAGTGTCAACAAGTAGACTGGTGTCTGCCAGGGGCTGGGGAGAGGGGAACATCGGGAGCTACTCATCACTGGGGCCACAGAGGACCTTGTACTCACAGGAAGCACTAAGAGAATCAGGAAGGTCAGTCACAAAGCAGTGCCTCCTCAATGGAGGGACAAAAATCAAATGCCTGCATTCCATCCAGAAAGCTGACACTGGAGTTTGTTAGTGACCTGGTGACCCTTTTGCTCTCGGAAGAGACACAGCTTACCCAGATTCCTCAGACTGATCATCCCAGACTCTTCCCTCCCAGGACTGTAACCCATCCTTAGGGGAGATGTCGCAAGTACTTTATATAGCCTGCTGACCGCTACACTATCCAGAGAGCACACTAGATTCTAGACCTTTTAGCTATAGACCCCACCCTGTGTAGGAGTCTCTATATGTCACACCTTAAGCTTTATTGTGCTCCTGGAACTGGACTGATTGTTGTCCGGAAACCTTTTCCCCATTGTACTGTGTTTTAAATACGCTGATGATGAATCGCCTGTTATTAGACCCCCTGAAGTCAAGAGCTAGTTTCCAGGACAGGCTCCAAAGCTACAAAGAAACCCTGTCTCAGAAAGAAAAGAAAAAACCCACAGTCTGATCCAGATTGACTAAGCCAGTCTGCACTGGGCTTTCATTCTCAGCTCTTCGTGCGGTTCAACTCGTTGCTTTACTGATGAATCTCATAACATCCCGTATACTGTTGATGTCACTTTGGATTTGGGGATTTGCTATGATTTTGATATGGTTTAAGTGTGCCCTTCAAAGGTGTTAATAATAAGAGGTAGTAGGACCTTTTAAACAGTATAGTACGAGATATACGGGATCATTAGCAGTGCTACTTTTGAAAAGGATTAAGAAGATCTCATTGGGTTCTAGTTAGTTTTCTCAAGAGAATGGCTATAAAAGATGAGTCTGTTTGGTTTCCAGTGCTGCATACAACGTCCTGCTCTTGCATGCACTCCTGTTATGATGCCGTCCACCACTGGGCAAGACAGTCAGGAAGGCCCTCACCAGAACCAGGGCAGCATGACTGGGACTCCGAGCCTCCAAAAACTAAATAAACCACTTTTCTTATATGTTATTCAGTCTTAGGCATTTTGTTATACCAATGGGAAGCAGACAAATCCAAGATTTTTTATAAATATTGTCTTTATGAATATTGTATAAATATGCTAGCTATAGATGAACACAAATTTCTCTAAGCCTTACCCTAAAAGCAAGATTGCTGGGTCACAGAGTACAGTTTTAGCCTTGCCAATTCAATCAATGCTAATGGAATCAATTTAGACTCCACCCAGCAGCATCTAAGAGTTCCTACTCTGCTCACTTGTTTGACTATGCGCTTACCCCAGCTATGGCAAATACTCACATATCTCTCATCAGACGAGCATCCTCCGCTCTGACCAGCAAACTTCGGATGAGATTAGAATTATCAGCCATGTCGGCACTGAGCTTTTGATGCACGGAGTGATACTCATCCACCTGGAAACCAAGAACACACAGAAATGAACAAGGTCCACAAGCTTCTGGAAGACTGAGAAGACACTGTCTGCCATACACAGAGCCCCTCCTCCTCCCATTCGGTCATACCAGCTAAGTACCTCTACATTTATCTCCTTCTCCTTCTTCTTCTCCCTCCCCCTCCTGCCCCCAAGACAGGGTTTCTCTGTGAGACAGTCCTACTGTCCTGGAACTTGCTATATAGACCAGGCTGGCCTCAAACTCACAGAAATCTGCCTGCCTCTGCCTCCTGAGTGTTGGGATTAAAAACATGAGCCACCACTGCCAGCTATTCATCTCCTTTAGTGAATGATACCCCAGGTTAGACCTTCCTGTGTCAGAATCAAGAGTCCAAGCAAAATACATAAGGTTTTAGTGATTCATTGTGATAACGATGGGATTTCGGTTTCTGTAAGGGTGTTTTCCTTGGGAGGGGGCAGTGTAATACTAAGTATTGAACTCTGGGCATTAAGTGCTCCACCACTAAGCTGCAGTCCCTGTCCCAAGAGTATCGTTTTATACTGCAGCAGGTCATAATCCTTAGTTTTCTTTTTTAATTTTGAATTTGGGTTTGTGGAAAGCAATGATCTCAAGACCAAAGTGGAAAGAGCAGATTAAATGGCCAGAAAGTAACAATGTGATGTGGGCTTGAAAGAGCATCCTCTGGAGCCAGGGTAGGCGTGGGATGAAGAGTAATCATTTCGCAGACGTCCCTTAAGGAACTCACCGACCATCACCTAAGGTTTACAGAACTTTTAGGACAGGATTATCACACAGCCCACAGCCTACGTCCATGTAAGGACGCATGCATACACACACGCTTTATAGACGCACATCTTTCCTCATTTTCTAGGAGAAATATTCCAGCCGGAGGCTGCCGGGGTCTCACCTTCACCAGCACTTTTCGTAACTCCTCGAAGTAGACAGGGAAATCTGCTTCTACCTGAAGGTCTTCAATAGCAAAGAAAGACGCCATCGACTGGATTATATCACCAGCCAGATCGATATCATCAGTATTGACAGTGATCTACCAAGGGAAAAATGGGCAAGTTTAGTATCCTCACAGATGGATGAGAAATAGCACCTGACTTTCTCAATGGTCCACACAATTCTTTTGTTGTTGTTTTTGTTTTATTTGGGTTATTTTGGTTTGTGTTTTATTTAGTTTTGATTTCTTTTAAAGACGGGAACTCTCTCTGAAGCCCTGGCTGTCCTGGAACTCACTATGTAGACCACGCTGGCCTCAAACTCAAGAGAACCACCTGCCTCTACCTCCTGAGTGCTAGGATTAAAGGTGGTTCTCGACTATTTTAGCTATATTATTCTCCAGACCTTACAGAATGGTGCCCCTCTATACTCCGTTCATCATGGTTGCATTATTATTTTGGGGTTTTTGGTGGTTTTTTGTTTTGTTTTGTTTTGTTTTGTTTTTGTTGAGACAGCCCAGGCTTGAACTCACAGAGATCCACCTGCCTCTGCCTCCTGAACCACCACACCCTGCTCCTCATGGTTATTTTTAATTGTCAACTTGACACAATCTAGAATCAACTGTAAAGGAACTTTAATGGACTGGAATGGACTGGACTGGAGGGCCTGTGGGCAGGCTTACATGGGGTTTTCTTAGCTGGGGTAACTGAGGTGGGAAGGCACACCCTGAAATGTGGGCAGCACCAGTTCATGAGCTGGGGGTGGGACTGAAGGGAAAAGAAAGCAAACAGCACTAGTACACGTTAGTTCCTTCTCTCTGTCTTGACCTCGATGTAAATGTGGTCATCCATGTAAAGCTCCAGCAAGTTCTCCACAGCAATGGACTGCAGGCCTGGAACTAGAACTCAAACAAACCCTTTCTCCTCTGTTGCTTTTGCCAGGGTATTCTGTCATGGTAACAGAAAAAGAACTAAGATGCCAGCTCTTCCCAAACTGTACATGCAAGGAACGAAAGCAAAGGAGGAGGCAGAAGCCTGCTGCTCGAGAGTGAGCCCAGTGTCTAGGATGAACTGACACACTAGAGTGGGACACCTGCTGCTGTGACCTTGACAGTAAGCTTCACTCTGCACGTGGATGATCAGACGGCACAGCAGAGCACCACAGCACAAGGCCTTACCTCGCCACTTGACTTTATTTTTATGTAGAGCTGGCCACCATTGCGTAAGGATGTGAAACAGGCTTGAAATGGGACACTCTGAATGTTATTGTCTTCTGGCAACAGAAAGTTCTGGTTGAGCCACGTGACCATCTTAAAAAATGAGTAGAACACAGCACACTTCAGTTTTTAAAGTACAGTCATTGTAGAAGAAACTCCTTTCTCTAGTTTTACTGCTTGGTTTAAAAAAATATATATTTTACCCCTCCACACACACACGCCAATTACATGTGAATCATACTCCCCTCTCCCTCGTTCCTGGTCTTCAGCAACACTCATGATTACAGTTGGTCCCACAGCAGGCCCAGCTTAAAGTACTTTGACATAATTTTACATGAAGCACCTGAAGCAGGTGCTATTTCTGTTTATCTGACAGCTTTTCTGCAGGTAGATAGGACTGTCTGCACAGGGCTGCTCCGCTCTACTGTGTAGCTGTTCTTGTCTAAGTATACATGTGCACACTCAGACTCATTACCTGCACAGAGTGTGGGTGTCAATACTCTACAGTAGCTTGAGGTTCAGCTTCCAGGAAGGATTCCCCATGAGGCTATCTAGAAGGGCCTGACTAGAGATCTGAAAAATCTATACAGTTACAAGAACTCTGATGCCAGCATTCCCACCGTCTTCTCTGCCCTGCCACTCCGTGCCCCTGAAAACACAGGCCTGCTCCAAGTTCTGCTCTACCTGCTGCTGGGCCAGGAGCCAACCACTATCTATCTGCAGCTGTATGGACCAACAACCACTGATGATGATGAGAGCCCGGCAGCTCGGCAGCTTGACATCTGCTCAACTGATTCGTCCCAAGATTCAGCTTCCAGGCCATTTCAGGGGACACCAGCATTGCAGCCACGTTCACTGGGGCTGGGGCTCCCTAGGGCTGGGATTGGGACTGTGTGGGAGCTCATCACTGGTTATGCTAGGAACCCTCCCTTCCCTAAGCAGCAGCTCCTCTTCTGTGGGGTTCTGGCCTTGGCCTGCTGGTGGCCTTTCTCATCCTCTTTGCAATGCGAAGCAGCTGTCTCCACTCCAGCTCCCACACTTCTTTCTCTCATGCCTCATCTGCCCTGCAGGTTCCCCTTTGTGTACCTCCCCAGGAAGTAGCAGAAAAAGAATGAGCTCAGTGTTTGACAAGGAGAACACAAGCAAGTAGTGTATTAATAAGAAGGAAGAGCCCAGCCAAAGGTACGCTCCACTGCCATAGATGTTCAACTTATTTTACACCTGTCATGGAATCTTCTAGGGCTCCTTATGAAGTAGGCAACACTGCCCTCCCATTATAGATAAGGATACTAAAGCTAGTGATGGAAAGTCCTAAACTCACTAAAAATTTAGTTAAGGTAGCACTTGAGCTAAGAAACCAAAAATGTCCCCACCTCCAAATCCTACTCTTTCCATCTCCCCGCACCAACCACCAGAGGACATTTCATTATGCAGCCCAGGGCCCAAGTGATCTCTGCCTTCATCTTGTGAGGAGCAGGGAATGCAGATGCACACTGCTACCCTAAACCTCTCTATTTCTTCCTAGGCTTCTCTTGAAACACCAAGTCAAGACAACCAACTAATACCTGAACAAAAGAAAGAGAGGAATGGAAACTGGGAAGAATTCAGTTGTAACTAATAGGGGGAAGGTGTGTGTGTGTGTGTGTGTGTGTGTGTGTGTGTGCACATGTGCACCTTTCAAAATTCAGAGAAGAAAAATTTCAGCAAATTTTGAGTTTTGTTTTGTTTTTTTGAGACAGGGTTTCACCATACAGCCCAGGCTGGCCTGGGATTCAACTCATAACTCATAACCCTCTGAAGCTCTGCAGACAGGCCTATGCCAGCACATCTAAAAGCAATAATGTATATGTTATTATTATAATTACAATAATTATTACAATTACAATATTATAATTACAACAATTATAAGTTATTAGCCAGGGCAGGCAAGGCAGCTCAGTCAGTAAACCATGTCAGCCTGATGGCATGAGTGTGATTCCTAGAACCTATGGAGGAAGGAGAGAACCAGCTGCAAATGTCCTCTGACCTCACACTCACACCGTGACATGCACACATACATCACACAATCATAGATACACCCCCCCCCCACACACACACACACGCATGCACACCCTTGTTAGCAATAAATTAAGTGGAACCTAGAAGTTGCTTAGCAAACCCCATGCTACATCGTTCATGTTTACACCAGCCTGGCACTCACATCCCTCCGTCTACAAAGGAACTGCGAAAGGACCCTAAAGTGTAAACTAGAACTGAAAGATGGAACACTACTCACCCTCTGTGCCCGCTCCGCAATGATGAAGTTCACGTAACTGGCAGGCTCACTGGCTGTATCTGGGCTGGTCAGTGCATACATGGTGAATCGGGGGAGCTGTCTTGTCAATTCAAATACATGGAACTGGGTGCTACAGTCAACCAATGAATATGAGAGAAGTGTTTAGTGTAGTGTTAATCTGTACTCCCCACCCTTGCATTTTTTAAGACAGGGTCTCATGTAGCCCAGGCTGTCCTTGAACTCCTAGTCCTCTTGCCTCTGCCTACTGAGTACTAGGATTACAATATACCACCATGCCTGACTCAGTACAATGTGATTTCAAAGTGAAGGCCCAAAAATAAACTCACTACTGGGTCACCACCAATTGCTATCTAAAGAAAGATATCTGAAAAAAGAGAGGGAAATTTGAGAGTTAAAATTCTGTACCAATGAGTGGGGTTGAGATTTAGAAATAACGTATGTCCCTTTTTTGTGTACCAGGCTTTACAACACCCGGAAGAATACAAAAAGCCTTTGATTTTTATTGATTGACAGATTTTGTTGATGTTGTTTTTATGAAACAGGGTCTTACTAAGTTGCCCAGTATGATTTGAACTCTCTTGTGGTCCAGGCTGGCCTGGAATTTCTAATCCTCCTGCTTCTGATCACAGGCCTGTACCACCATGCCCAACATGAAAAGGCCTTTATCTTCAACAAGTATAGTAAGGCTCCCCACTAGCGTCAACCTGCACCTCATATAAATATCTCCCACCCCTCAGAGTGTTAGTGGCCAAACTGCATTTAAATAATTATCAAATTATTCTTCCATGTGGTGCTGAGTCTCAAACACAGGGCCCTGAACATGCTAAGCACAAATTCTACTACTGAGTTTCACCAAAAACCCAAACATGTTAAGTTTTTGTGTCCCTGAGATAATCTGATTAAAAATTGAAAATAACCATCTAAAACTTACATATCAGCCGGGCGGTGGTGGCGCACGCCTTTAATCCCAGCACTCGGGAGGCAGAGGCAGGCGGATCTCTGTGAGTTCGAGGCCAGCCTGGTCTACAAGAGCTAGTTCCAGGACAGGCTCTAAAAAAGCTGCAGAGAAACCCTGTCTCGAAAAACCAAAAAAAAAAAAAAACAAAACAAAACAAAACAAAAAAAAAAAACTACATATCTTTTTTCTTTGGATAGAATTCAAATTAGGGAAATAAAGGTTATGAGAAACCCTGACTGGTGGCAGACCCTTCAGTGACTTCTCTGGCCTGACAGAGGGTAACCGCAATTGTCCTCCTGAGTCTCTATGGAAAGGACCTGTGACAGAAGGGTCACCTGCTTCTGTAACCCACAAAGACTTTCAGGTGCAGATCCACAGGGACGTCTTTGGGGGGGGTGATTGGGATGCAGATGGAGCTGGAAAGGTTGTGGATACTGGGGTGCACCACATGGCTTTCACCCACAAAGATCCCCTCTGCAAAAATCAACACTGCTCGGATGATGGTGTCTGGAAAGAGAAGGCAACGGAATTTTAGGAGCTGCTCCAAAGCAGCACAGGCCCCCAGGACCGCTGCAGTCTCACCATTGGAAGTAGAAATGCTCAGTTCTGCATGTGCGTCTTGTACGTCGTTCCCCAGACTGACTGAGAGGCCAGTCTGGAGCTTGGTATTGGCTGGGATTATGCCTTTCTGCCCATCAGCATCATTCAGGGGACTGCTCAGTTCTGCCTGTAAAACACGGCCCCCTGACTTCAGCTCAGTCGCTCAGAGAGGAAAAGTGAGAGTTAAATACCACAGCTATTCAGCATCAGGACGCATGTCCCCTCCCCTACCAACCTGACCTTTGTGACTCCTCTGAAACCTGCTCGCCTTGTTAGCGCCTTTGCTCTGGCTGGCTCTGTGCGAAACACCCATTCCTTGTCCCCATCTGTGGTCCACTGCACCTGTCATGCCCTTTACAAATGCATGTAAGTCTCTCCTTCTCATCTCTAGTTCTCCTTTTAAAAACCATTTATGTTTTATTTTAACTAGGTGAGTATGTATGGGGTAGGGAGTGCATGTCTGGGTGAAATGCAGGGTGATTTCAGAAAGGGTATGGAATCTCCGAAAGCAGGAGCTATAGGCAGCTATGAGCCACCTGCAGTGGGTGGTGGGAGCCAAACCTCTGCTCTCTGCAAGAGCAGTAGACACATTAGCTGCTTAACCATCTCTCCAGCCCTTCTCGCTCCTTTTGAGGCAGGTCTGGCTAAGTAATCTGGGCTAGAATTCAGGAGCCTCTTCTCAGCCTCTGAGAACTAGTGTGTGCCACCATGCCCAGATGTCAGAACTCTTCATTCTAGCAGTGACCAAAAGGCCGAGGCAATCTGCACGTCCGCAGGTAGGCAGGAGGACCCAGCACTCACCCTGGCGCTCTCCTACACGTGCGTACTAACTACCCTGGCCGGTCCCAGCACTTAAGACTCTGTGCCCACATCAGCGGAGCCCCACCTCAGCGGAGCCCCACCTCAGCGGAGCCCCAACACAGTGGAGCCGGAGCCCCACCTTCGTGTTCTCCTCATAGTTGCGGAGCTCCAACAACAGGTTCTGCTTCTTCTGACTCAGCTCTCGGATCAGGTCCTGCTCCACACTCGTGTCCAGGAGGTTCCCCTTCATCTCAGCTGTGCCTGGCAGGTAGCCTCGGACTTAACAGAGGACAAGACCCTAAGCATGGCCACTTCCACTTTTGAAATTTTGACTTTTCAGGGATTTTTCCTAGCCCTATTTACTTTCCCCATCCACCGAGCAGCAGATTAATTGTACATGGCCATCCATCCGGTAATCTCCCTCTACCACACCAGCAATTGCAGAAGAAAAGTTGTCTTTAAATATGACCTCCCCAGTCCGGTCACTTCGAGCATCAACCTGAAAATTAAACAAGAACATAAATATCATTTATGCTACAGTTTAAACACAACAGCAACAAAAAACTAGGCTTACAAATTACTCAGTCCAGCCAGGTACGGTGACACACACCTGTAATCCTGTCACTTGAGAGCATGGGGTAGGGTCATCCTCAGCTACACATTATGTCTGAGGCCAGTCTGGACTACGTAAGGCCCTGTCATACACACACACACACACACACACACACACACACACACTTAGTTTGTTTTCAAGAGTATACCATGAAACCTGTGGCTACAGCTATTGGGGCCAAAGGGACCAAAGCATCCTCAAAATAGATAAACTTAAGTCTTTTTCAACAGAAGTTGCCCTTCCCACAACGTCCCTTGTGAAGAACCAGGTCTGCTGGGAGGTGCTCCATAAAGCGCATACAGCACAGGACAGGGCACGGGATCCAAGGCCCATTTGCCTAGGCCAAGATTCCACCCTGCCACCTGCCACTTATGAGCTCTTAGGAAAGCTTCTGAACTGTCTGCTCATGGCTCCACATGGAGACCAATAACCAGACAAGAGTGAGAACAAGGTCCGCACCTCAGAGCGGAGTCCTGAGAGTGTCACCACAGTAAGGGCTCCAACACACGCACAGAGGGACACCCTAACATCAGCCCTGGAAGCTGGCGTGTACTCCAGCAAGCAAGAAGCTGAGGCAGGAAGCATGCCTTGCATTCAAGACCACCTAAGGCTACAGAGTTTAGGGCAAGCCTGGGCTATATAATAAGACTCCATCTCAAAACAAAAGAAGGTTTATGCATAAATCACATCTCTATGGAAAATGGCTCAGTGGGAGGCACTAATGACCTAGTACTAAGACCTGAGTTTGAGCCCAGGCCTCACATGGTGGAAGGAGTGAACTAACTCGTTCAAGCTGTCCTCTGATCTCCACACATGTACCATGGCACACTTGCCCTCCTTAAATAAATATACGCGATTTCTTTTAAAGTGTACCATTATGATTTGTACATTTATAAAATATATTTACACCTAACATTTAAAGAATACTGAAGCATCCCAATTTTCTACCTTATAGCAACCTTCTCTTTGAGACAGTCTCACTGTGGCCCTGACTGTTCTGGAACTCTCTATCTAGATCAGGGGTTGGCCTTGAACTCACAGAGCTCTTCCTGCCTCTGCCTTCCAAGTACTGGGATCCAAAGTCTGTGCCACCAGGCACAGCACAACTGCACAACCTTTTCTAATAACATTATCCTCTCCTCATAAAAACTACGTGGATTTCTTAGGTCTACCCCCATAAACAGACAGCTGATCAGCAAAGACATCTCAAGAACAGTCATGAAGGACATGCACTTGAAAGGACTGGTCCAGGCAATGACACAGGTGTTAACCGAAGGCCAGGCAGCCAACGCTAGTCACTGTGTTTGTCTTTTCAGAACTACCCTTCTGGGCAAAGCTTTACAACTGAAATGCAAGGTTCTCCTAGCCCTTCTCTGGAATACGCCCCACTCAAGAACTCCACTGTGTTATTTATGACAATATCATGCCTGGGCTTTGCCAGAGCTCTCAGACATTAACCCCACCCTGTAACTCAGGCTCAGTGAACCTGCTTCTTCCCTGTCAAGCAGCTCCACACTGCACTTCTACAATGTTTGGCAAACAAGACTGCTCCACTGCTAACTAAGGAGTGCTGTGGGAACTCCTTCAGCCAACAGCCTTTAAGATACTGGCCCACTTTGGGCGTGGTCTCATGTACTATAAATGCAGACAAAAAGCGTGCCAGGCCTCTGGGCTGCTGCATTCGGTTCCAGTTCCGAGAGCAGGATCACTACCCTTTCTGTGAGTTTATCCCCAAATAAATAAACCTTTGTTATACTCCACTCCGGGCTATTGTGGAACTCTTGAACGCCAACAGAAGAGGATGTGTGTTTACTTCTGTGAACGCTCTTCGCTTCTGCTCATCCAACATGAAAGGAGTAGGCAGCCCCCCAACTCAATAACAGCCTTTGACAACATTAACAGGATTGCAGCATTTATTCAGTACCTTACAGGGACACTCCCACTCCTTTTCTTTGTTATTTCTGTTAAGTACAGATAACCGTATAACTCACTTCTCTACACTCTCCAACAGAGTTGATACTAAGAAATCCTTAGTTTGAAAGCCTTTACTAGAAAACTGTAGGTCCAGTCATCTGAAGGTATCTTTTATCCTTGGCTTAGTGAGTCTCATTCTGTAGCCCAGGCTGGCCTTGAATTTAACATCTTCTTTTGTCTACCTCTTAAGTGTAGGAATTATAAACATATACCTGCTGTGGGACAATGGTCTTTTATCCTTTCACTTGTATTATTTTTAATAAAATGCTGATTGGCCAGTAGACAGGCAGGAAGTAGAGGCATGGCAATGAGAATTCTAGATAGAGAAAGTTTGAGTCTGCAGTCGTGACCCAGAGACAGAGGAAGTCAGACACAGAGCAAGCAAGATGTGACTGCTTTGCCAAAAAAGGTACCAAGCCACGTGGCTAACACAGACAGGAATTATGGGCTAATATAAGTTATAAGAGTTAATAAGAAGCCTGAGCTATAGGCCAATCTGTGTGATTTCTTTGGAACTTAACGACTGCGGGAACCAAGCAGGACAGAAAAAGTCAGACAACATATACCACTGTGTCTGGCTCTTGATAGTAACTCCAAATTCTTGAATCAACCATTAATTTCTGTTCCCCAAGAACCTGGTTTAAAGTTTGCTTAATGTTTGCTTCTCCCCAAAATTGATGCATTGTAACCTTATCCACAAGATGGTCTAGTACCACTGGAAGGTATCCTTGTGTGTGGGATTAGTGCTCATATAAAATGTCCTAAAAACCATGTGTGGTGGTGCACACCTAGGATCCTAGCAGTTGAGAGGAGGGTTTGAAGGCAGCAGGCATGGGCTGCACAGTTTCCCAAGCCAGCTGAGGCACAATTAACAGGACCATATCTCAACACCCCCTACCCTGGGAGATCCTGCAGCTCCTTCTGCTGGGTGAGGTTACAGTGAGAAGACAGCCACCTATAAAGAAGCAGCCTCTTCGCAGACACCAAACCCACTGCACCTGAACTTAAGAGTACCCAGCCCTGGAACAATGGGAACCCAGGTGATGTGGTTTACTACCACAGCCTAAAGGAACACATGTACTCAGTGGACGGACTTCAGCTGTCTTAGGAAGTCATGCTGACATGTTCTTCCCTTACAAGCACCAAGGACAAGGAAGAACCGGTTTTTAGTGACATCAAAGGAGGGCAGAGGGGCTGGTCAAAGGAAAAGAAGAGCTCAGAGAAAAAAGCAGGAATTAGCTGATGGCCTAGGCAGCCCAACACTGACAGAGGAGTTAGTACAAATGGTATCCATGGAGATCTGCAAGCTAACAAGACCACCTTGACTTTCCAAAGAACTAAGAAATTCTGATTTGCAGTTGAAAAAGTAAAGAAAGCAAAAGGGTTTAACTTTGAAGTTACAGCTGGGAAATCAATATCCTAACATGGTTCTTCCTGTTAATTCTACATTTCTAGTCAGCTTTAAAAGAGGTATGCAAGGGGCTCATCATTGGATCGTTAACTTTTCTTTACTGGCCCACACCTCCAATCAGTCTGATGGACGGGTTCTCAGGCCTTCAAAGAAAAGATCTAAAAAGAGTTTCTCTGGAGATTTCTCTCCCAAGGATGGGTTACAGTACTGAAAGAACACATGCGCCTCACAGCAGGAAGAACAGTGTGGACAGACGGACTCAGGTTCTATCCACGTCATGCAGCCAATCCCATAAGCACATGTTAGAGTTACACGTACATTTCCTAACAGACACTCACCTTTCCATTAGACCATCCAGTGATCAGCTCACACACGCCATCAGAGTTGATGTCAAAAGCGTGAATGCTCATGGCATGGTTTTTGGACTGAAAGAGAATTCCCGTAATTAGTAAAGGAGTCTCTCAGTGCCGGAAGTCTGCAATCTCTGAGCAGGTGCACCTGACCGTACTAACTTTAATTCTCCAGTATCGGGCTGTTTTGTCGTAAACCCCAACTGTGCCATTGGAAAGGGCGTAACCAAACCGACTGCCATACATGGGACACAGAGAGGTGACGATCTGCAACAGAACACAGGAGACGGCTGTTCAGTAAGCTCATCTTAACCTCACGTGTAACCTTATAAAAGCACACGCCTATGTGGAGGAACTTGGTTCTCCAGGAGGGACATGGACGCTGCCATCTTGAGAACTCCCACAAGACCCTCATACCACGGGGTCTTCACGTGGGGGTTCACTCGTGGAAGCAGGGGTGCGGCTCACAAGACTCACAAGAGGCACAGGGCCTCTCCTCTCCCCTTCAAGCTTATGGAGCTAACAATTGAGGGGTGGAAGGGAGATTTTTTTTCCTTCAGTGACGTTTGCAGCCTCAGTTAAACTCATTGGTTCACCGAGCCGGATAAGTGGAATGGTTTCTTTGTTCTGTCACTGTCCTCTCCGTCTTGGGTGAACAGAGACAGACTCCCCAGGAAAGTCTCTCCTCCGTCTTGGGTGAACAGAGACAGACTCGCCAGGAAAGTCTCTCCTCCGTCTTGGGTGAACAGAGACAGACTCCCCAGGAAAGTCTCTCCTCCGTCTTGGGTGAACAGAGACAGACTCCCCAGGAAAGTCTCTCCTCCGTCTTGGGTGAAAACCCCAGCCCAGCAACACTGGAACCCATTACAGAGGAAAGGAGTTCTCTTCTCTACCTCTGTGTTGTCTACTCCACAGCTGGACAATCAAATTCAAACCAACTCACAAAGTTAGATCAAGCTATGGGGGAAATTTCAGAACAGTATTTTTAAAAATAATACACATGTAGTATTAGGCATGAGCTAAGCACACAACAGATGCTACTATACACATCAATATAAAAGGTTTTGCTGACTGACTGCCTTAACTTTTACTATGGTTTGTTTCAAGAACTGTAATTGGCCAGGCAGTGGTGGCACACACCTTTAAACTCAGCACTCGGGAGGCACAGGGAGGTGGATCTCTGTGAGTCTGACGCCACCCTGGCCTACACAGCAAGTTCCAGGACAGCCAGGGCTAAGAAACCCTGTCTTGGGAAAACAAAATCAAAACAAAAAGAGAATTGTAATCTACAACCAATGTTTATACTTTTTTCTATAATATAATTTATTGTATGCTTGAAGTAAAAGAATCTACAATCTTTTCCAAACTAAAAGCTCAAACATACACACTTATATGGTGCATAGCCACAAACAGAAATGCATACATCGCACAGAAATGTTTACAGGACTTTCTAAGGACTGAGCACACTTTAATGGCTAGAATGTGATGCTGAACAGGGTTAATGATTTCTGGCCCTACAGATATATTTCTAATTCTGGCCCCAATACAAAAGATATTAAAAGAGATAAGTTGTACAAAGCAGGGAATGGCTTTGTAATTTCCTTCGCACCTTTTTTCCCCAACATCTAACCGAATACAAAGCACTGTGTAGGATCCAGGGTTACTAAGCCCAAAGCACACTCCTCCAGTACTTGGTACTGTGTGCCATCAAACCGGGGTAGACACCAACAGCAAACCAAAGGATGGGAGAATGGTGCTGCAAATGAACAATTCTACAGTCTATGTTTTCACAAAGTTAGCTCCAGACATCTTGTGAAAGCTAGCTACTTTATGTCAGCTTGACACAGCTAGAGTCATCTGATAGGAGGAACCTCAATTGAGAAAATGCCTCCATAAGATGGGGCTGTTGGCAAGCCTGTAGGGCATTTTCTCAATTGTTGATTAAAGAGGAGGGCCCAGCCCATTGTGGGTGGTCCATCCCTGGGCTGGTGGTCCTGGGTTCTATAAGAAAGCAGGCTGAGCAAGCCTTGAGAAGAGGGCCAGGATGCAGCCCTCCTCATCAGCTCCCGCCTCCAGGTTCCTGCCCTGCTTGAGCTCTTGCCACGGCTTCTCTCCATGAACTGTGACTCAGAGGATGACCAGATGAACCCTGTCCTCCCCAGGCTGCTTTGGTCATGGTGCTTCACCACAGCAACAGTGACCCTGACTAAGACAGCAGGTCCTTAGTGAAGGTGTCCCTTCTTCCTCTGTGGACCAGAGAAGGAACCTGAACCTTGGCTCTAACCCATGTTCCACTCTCCTTTTCTAGGACTTAGGGGAAAGCTACTCCAAAGAGCTCTGCCATCCCATCTAATAATGACAAACCCAGAAATCCAACACTCCCAGATGATGACCACCAAACAGGAAAAGAGTCACCACAAATTAGTATGAGAGACATGACATTAACAACCCAGCCCTGGATGCTCAAGTTGGCTTTTGGGGGGAGGGCCACAAATCCCTCAATGAATCTAATAAGCTGCTGGAGAGATGGTCTTGTGATTAAGGGCATTGGCCTCTCTTACAAAGGACCCAAGTTCGATTCCCAGCACCCACTTAGTGGCTCACAACCATCTGTAACTCCAGTTCCAGGATGTCTAACACCTTACACATAGTGCAGAGACTTACATATACGCAAAATGTCCACATTCATAAAATAATTGTTTTAAATATTCAGAAAAATCAGTCATGGTGGTTCACCTCTGTAATCTCAATACTTGGAAGGCTAAGTCAGGAGAATTGCCATGAATTCAAAGTCAGCCTGGGCAGCACAGTGAGTTCTGGGCCAGCCTTGGTTATTACAGAATGAGATCCTGTCTCAGAAGACAAAACAACAAAAATCCAGTGGCAGCAAGGATCCACCATCAGGAAAATTCACGTAAGCACGTGACCCGTCCCTCTAGAGACATACGTCTTTACACTACTGCTTTTTGCACTTACTTCTCACCTCTGCTTCTCTGTCCACAAGTGTAATTTTACATTATAATAAGTCTGAGCCAGGCATGGTGGTGCATACCTGTAATCCCAACATTCAAGAGGTGGAAACAGTCAGGCTTACATGAGACTCTGTCTCAATAAACAAACAAAAACTGCGGGGCAAGCCAGGCGGTGGTGGCACACGCCTTTAATCCCAGCACTCGGGAGGCAGAGGCAGGCGGATCTCTGTGAGTTCGAGGCCAGCCTGGTCTACAAGAGCTAGTTCCAGGACAGGCTCCAAAGCCACAGAGAAACCCTGTCTCAAAAAATCAAAAAAACAAAAAAACAAAACAAAAAAAAAACCAAAACTGTGGGGCATGGGAACAAACGGACACGGGGAAGTCTGAGGCCAGTAGAGTCTACATAATAAATTCCAGGCCAGCCAGAACTACATAGTCAGAACCTGTCTCAAATTTATTATTATTATTATTATTATTATTATTATTATTATTATTATGAAGAAGGAGGAGGAGGAGAAGGAGGAAGAAGAAGAGGAAGAAGAAGAGGAGGAGGAGGAAGAAGAGGAGGAGGAGGAAGAGGAGGAGGAGGAGGAAGAGGAGGAGGAGGAGGAGGAGGAGGAATGAATATAAGAGAAAACTCAAGTTTTCTTCTGAACACTCTGGGCTGTGAGACCTCTGCGGTGTCTGAGCGCATCGCTGCCCCACCTAGTCCAAGGTCACCATTTTGCACTGAGATGATGCTCAGCACTCTCTCTAGTAGCTGAGGTCACCATTCTGGTAGCAGTTCCTACCTCTGTTTCCGTCATTTCTGCCACAATCTCATCTTCTTTAAAAATTCGGATGTCAAAATCTTCAGATCCAACAAGGAGCTGAAAAAGGAAAGGGAGGGACATAGGATCAAAGTCTATGAAGCACAGTAGTGTTTCATAGATTTAAAAAAGCCCTTGCTTTGCAGTCATTGCTGCCCTCCAGTTCCAGCCCTCTAGAAACCCAGTGCTGGGAGGTGGGGGCTGTAACTGATTGGTCAGGAGAGGAAAAGTGGCTCCACACTGCTAATCCCACAGTGCAGGGCAAGCCTGCCAGGACAAGCGCCTTCCCCGAGTCAGCAGCGCCCCCTGCTGCCGAGGGAAGCCGTGCTCAGGCTGTGTTCCTGCGAGAACACGTGTGCTCCTGCTACTGTCCCAGAACTGCCTTGACCTCCGAGGATGTACCCCTTGGTAAACGCATGGCTGTCCCACGTGTCCAGGAGCACCCACCCATGCCACACAGGTGATAGGGGACTTATTTCTAGAAGTAGAACGCTGCCACTTTACTGACGTCTGTGGAAGCACGTGCCGTATTAAAATAGCATCAGGAAAACCAGGCCTGAGAGCTTATTGAACCTATCAGACTGAGGGAAGGGTGCAGCTCCTTCACCTGGACCCCATTAACCCTGCTATGGTGCATAGTGATCTGTCATGATCCTGACTATCTGAGGGGCTTCAGCTTAGCCAAGTCCCTGATTTGGATGCGGTCTTCTCAATCTGCCATCTGCCTGTTCACGGCCCAGCCCTGGTCATGACCTTCACTTCTGCAGCTGCACTCTGACTCCAAAGCCGGACTCAGGGGCAGACAGACAAGCAGGCAGCACAGCGGTAGCAGCTGCTGCAGAAGTTCCTGCACTGGCCTATTCAAATCCGTTAGCGCCCCTGCCTCTCGGGCCTTTAGGCCCCTGTAGCCACACTGTAACCTACATATTCACATTCACAGAGAGAGTGATAGTTTCTCTGTGCAGTCCGATATGTGACCTAAAAGCAACACTAGCACTTACAACTGGAGTAAACAAGTCTGTTCAACTCGGCCAGGGTTAGCAGGGAAAGCAGGGCCACCTGAAAACTCCTGCCAACAAAACCCTCAGCATCCTGTGTATTTACTGCTACTTAACGATTCCTGGTATTGTGGAAAGACACAAACCTATTTTTGTCTATATTTCAGACATAGCACACTCACAGCAAAGCCCTGTCTCAAACACCAGAGCCTAGTGTCCACAGAAAGTGGGCTGATTAGGGCCCAGGAGACACCACACATAAAACTCCTCAAGGATCTGAGCTCTAGGGGTATTCCTTATATAATATAGATTTATCAGAATGTCAAAATAAATCATTTTGTCAGCCAAACGTGAAAGAGACTTAAGGTTCCAAAGCATCGGAAGCAGTTTATAAGATTGTGAATATAACGGAGGTCTCATGCACCTTTGCCTTCCCTCCTCCAATGTCTCAGAGACACAGACAGCGAGAGGAGGAAGAGGAGGAATCAGAGATGAATGAGGAGGGCAAAGAGGGGGAAGAGCTAGGGAGAGAGACCAGTTAGCTCATGAAAAAACAGCCATGAGCAGCTAACGTTGCTGTCATAAGAAACGTATTCAGCTGCTTGGCCTCACAACCTCTGTCTTCCCATCACCATCAAAGTCACACAAAGCCAGGGAGTGAACATTGTCTCCAGTCACCTGAAAATAAAGCAAGTAGTCATTAATAAATCATCCATTTCATTTCACCCAAAATATCAGCTTCATGAAGGGAAGGCTTACATAAGCTACCAGTGAGTTCTCAATGTTACCCATACAAATAATACGCATATTACCCTGTTTTTATATTGTCTTTTGTGTATATATATATATATATATATATATATATATACATGTGTGCATATTCTATATCCCTGTGTGGGTATGGGGACACATATAATGTGCATGTATGCCTAGGGATGTCACAACAACCTCAGGCGTCTCCCTCAGGAACTCTATCCCACTTCCTTAGAGACAGGGTCTCTCACTGGCCTGTGGTTCCCAACTGGATTAGACTGGATGGTCAGTAAACCCCAGGAATCTGGATCCACCTCCCTCAGTGCTGAGATACAGGTTCTGAAGACTGACCTCAGGTCTTCTTGCTCGAGGGGTACTCTAACAATGGAGCCATCCTCCAGCCCCTATTAGTCCATTTGTTTTCTTTGAAAACTATTATTCAGTGTGATCAGTGTAGTTTAAAAAAATCTAGAGGAAATTAAAAGTGAAAAATGATTAGGAGTACCCAAACGCTGAGTTCTTGTACCGTCAGAAGAGATCATTTCCCTCATGATCAAAACCCTGAAGAGCACAATTGCCACCGATGATTGCAAGAGGCGGGGCGATGTCTCCCAGCGTCCCCAGCACAATGGCATTTGCCCCGTTTGCTACCTAAGGACGGGAAAGACAGGACACAGTGATGTGCAGGCACACGGAGGGTGATGTTATCAGGTTTCCTCTAGATGCCTCAACTGACTCTGCCCTCCGTCTCCTCAGAGGGCAGCGAGGGTTCTCCTGGGCCCACACTGTGACCTGGGCAGGACTAGCCAGGATCCCAGCACAGCTGAGCCCAGTTCCCACACTACACTGCCTACAACACATGGTTCTGGTAATCCAGGCTCCCCAGGACTTCTGGGGGGCTAATCATCTCCCATATGGCCAAGGCATGCACCTTTAAATGCCCAAGTTCTGAAATAAATTTACCCCCTTTAGATAGAAATCTTTTTGAATCATCACACCTAGCATTATATAATCGTTAAGCATGAAACATTTAAATATGTGTGAGCATGTGTGTAAATATATCATAAATTACATATATATAATTATACACAAATATTAAAAATTGGTTATATCCAAAAAAGGAAATAGGCAGGAACGAGAAAGCCTAGTAGATTAAATGTAAAAGGAAAACTGAATGGGCCACTAACTGAGAAATAAAGGGAAGCAGTGGGAGGGCAGACGGGGAGCTGAGTGGGAAGGAGAACGACTGTGAACATACAGGATGAAACCCAATACACCGTGTGCTAACCTAAAAAGATTAAAAAAATGTGTGTGGAATATTATTTTAACTATGTAAAGATGTGTTACATTTGTTTATGCTGTATTTGTTTAATTATGTAAAGATGTGTTGTATTTGCTTCACCTTGCCTGCCCAAGGCACCTGACTGATCTAATAAAAAGCAGAACAGCTAATAGTCAGGCAGTCCTGCTCAAAAAAAAAAAAATTTAAAAAAAAGGAAGAATGAATAAAGTGGATCCAAGCATAGCTGGTCTATGTCTACAATCCTAACACTTAGGATTGTAACACTGAAGAAGGAGGGTCACAAGTTCAAGGGCAGCCTGGGCAACAGTGAGACCTAATCCCAACACACATATACACAAATCTGGATAAATTCGAATGCTGTTTGCTTATAGGTGCATTTTTTTTTTTTTTTTTTTGGTTTTTCGAGACAGGGTTTCTCTGTGGCTTTGGAGCCTGTCCTGGAACTAGCTCTTGTAGACCAGGCTGGTCTCGAACTCACAGAGATCCGCCTGCCTCTGCCTCTTGAGTGCTGGGATTAAAGGCGTGTGCCACCACCTATAGGTGCATTTTTAAAAAATATTTCTTTACTATCTTTCCTATAATAAAGAGAGAGTTTGGATGGTACAGGTGCAGCAGCTTATAGATAGCAGGGTGCGGGGGTGCGGGAAGAACCCCCAACAAGCTGTGGCGCTTACGGCAAGACCACCAGAGACCTGTTTGCTGGATTCCCAACATCCTGACAGATGATGTCACATACACTCTTGACTGTCAACAAACGTCTAACAACCATAACTCAACAAGTAGAGTACATGTGTGCCAAGCAGAAGTGAAGCCGAGTTCCCCACTGTAACCACAAAGACACTGCAACAAACGTCTTCAAAGTGACAAGGGCTGGCAACAGCCACTCAGCGACAGAATGAAGGAGCAGAGCAAACTCTATTTTGAGAAAGAACTCCATTTAGACAGTGCCTATAACCGGGGGTTGGGGGTGAATGCAGCCCAGCAATGTTATAAACACTTCAAGAAACTGTGGCCTGGCCTGGTCAAAGTGACCCACCAGGATGTCCAACTAGCATCTGCTTGCTTTTAAAGGTCCTTATAGGTATCTGATTAACTGATGCTTTTACATTCTTGTTCGCTGACAGTCACTGTTTTGAAATCCCCTCTACCCTTTCTACTCCAACCAACTAATTCAAAAGCTGTATACTTTTACCCAATCCCAAAATGCCCAGGGTTGTGCCACCCTGCTTACCCTGAAGGCTCAGGCTGCTCTCTCCCACCCACTGTGTCAGAGTGTCGGATTATGGTCTGAGTTAGCTAAATTGTAATCAATAAACTGCAGTGTGTTTGCACTGGATACCAGCTCTGTGGTGGTCTTGTTTAGGGATCCCGTGATACAGGCATAACAGAACACTTAGCTGATATGCACACCCAAGGCCCTAAGTTCAGTGCCCAACACCACAATCAACAAAAAGCTTCATGTCTGACAAAAAAAATCCTATGGGCATTAATGGGTAATGGGGACTTGATGGTTAAAGGGGGTATACTTGCCTCTCTGTAGAACAAATCTGAATTATTGTAGATATCATAAGCCAAAAGATTGGTCTGTGTTCCCACTAAAAGAGTATCATAGCCAAGCTCAGGGTTCAAGACCCCTGCAGTCAGGCAGCTGACTGTCTGGTTAATGTTGAGGAGTGAAATATCAGACTCCAGGGGGCTCTGGAAGACTCTGGATGCACTGAAATGCTGGCTCCGTGTGTGAGGATTATGAATAAAAACCTGAAAAACAAAAAAAGTCACATTCCCTTAAGACATCCAAAAATGCCAAATTCACATCATATGTTTTTAAAAATTGGTTAGTAGATTCCAACAATAACAAGAAGGAACCTTAATCTATAGAACTTATGATAATCATGCAAGGCCAGGCCTAGTGGTGCACACCTTTAATTCCAGCACTCAGGAGGCAGAGGCAGGTGAACCTCTGTGAGTTTGCGGCCAGCCTGGTCTACAGAGTGAGTTCCAGGACAGCAAGGTCTGACAGAAAGGGCTCCTAGAGA
Organism: Arvicola amphibius; assembly: GCF_903992535.2. Taxonomy (NCBI): domain Eukaryota; kingdom Metazoa; phylum Chordata; class Mammalia; order Rodentia; family Cricetidae; genus Arvicola; species Arvicola amphibius. The sequence continues at coordinate 5,678,011 of NC_052061.1, read as the reverse complement.
GACCCTGTCTCAGAAACAAAGAAAAGGGACTTATACACAGCTCTGTGGGTAGCCAACTTCCAGTCTGTGAATTATGGAAGTCCAGGGGTTCTCAGCCCCGCCATGAAAGTGAGGGGCAGGCTCCAGCTGTTGCTCCTGAGGGCTGCACACGAGCTCTCCACCAGCAGGGTGCAGAGGGTGCAGACACATCCGTCATCCATCGCTGGTGTTGAGCACAGGAGGCTGATACCAGCTTCAGTGATGATGTCATTCACCACCTGACCACAGGAACCAGCAAGCACTTCCCGCAGCATCTTCCACACCAGCCCCCCACAATAGATTCCCTTCTTAGCCCTTCAAATAGTCCGTGAGTTTAATGTGCTTTATGAGTTTAAAATTCGTCATATAAATCAAATTCTTGGAGATTGTTCCATAATCTCCACTATTAAGACCAAGAATTAAAATAAAATTAGTCCCGGGGCTGGGCGGAGAGATGGCTCAATGGTTAGAGCACTGACTGTTCTTGATTTTAGTTTTGGGGGTGTGTGTGTGCTTTGCTTTTAAAAATAATTTAAAAACGACAATTTGTGTATTTCATTCTCTCCTCCTACCATGTGAGTCCCAGGGATTCAAACCTTTACTGCCGAGCCACTTCACCAGTGAACCAATTTCCTGGTTTTTGGTCTCATCTGTTCAGATGAAGCCACCAGTATGACTGGTCCAGTAGGGCTTCCACAGTCATTTCTGCTCACTGTTGTAAGTGCTGATTTGATAATGTTACCTGTTTGCTCTCTTGGTCAGTCTACTCCAGTCACTTCTGCTGGCTGCTGTGCTCTCCTGATTTGACGATGCTTTGCTATCTACCTGCTGCTCCTACCTGTCTGCTGTCTACTAATTTTCCCTCTAGTTTGCTTGCTACGTGCTTTAATTCACTCCTTTCAATCTGAACACACACTATCATAGGTCATTCTCTGCATAATACAGAACAAAAGACAAAACAGACAACAACAAAAACGTGCTAACAAGGCTCCTGGCTACCTCCTGGCCTTGGCCTTTCCACTCCAGCCTATCTCCTCGTGTTGTGGTTCACACCAACACCTTTGCAAGGACTGATGCTTCTGCCTGCAAGGCAATCAGCCCACATGGCTACAAGCTTGTTTTGTTTCCTTCAAACCTCTGAACAGAGGCCATGTGATCTCCCTCTCTCAATCAGCAAGCTCTTACTATTCTTTTCTGTATGTATAAAATTTAAATGCATCAATGTGTCCATAGCATATACAGTTCATATCATATTACATATTCTAACATGATATACCATGCACACATCACATACACACTGTCTGGTACTCTCAGATGTTAGCTCCAGAGGTGAAACGTCATTTCTCACAGCATCTGCAGAGTTAAGAGAAGAACCCAGGCCAGGATAAAACCTCAAATTAGGGTCTAGGGCAGTGGTTCCCAACCTTCCTCATACTGCGACCCTCTAACACAGCTCCTCATGTTGTGGTGACCCCCAACCATTGCTACTCCTTAACTATAACTATAATGTAAATATCTGATATGTGACCCACAAAAGGGTTGTGACCCACAGGCTAAAATGGCTGGGCTAAGGTAACGCCAATGGGATGTCCTTATTATTGCTGTGCTCCTATCCATGGATATGCATGTGTGAATGTGAATCTGTTCTGAATTTCTGTCAGTACCTGGGACGGGGCAGCACTAGATATTGAACCAGGGTTGTTGAATATGTTAGACAAGCATTCTACCACTGAGTTACACCATTGGCCTTTTTTTTTTCTCAAAGCAGGGGTTTCTCTGTGTAGTTTTGGTGCCTGTCTTGGAACTAGCTCTTGTAGACCAGGCTTGCTTCGAACACACAATTTGCCTCTGCCTCCCAAGTGCTGGGATTAAAGGCATGCGCCATCAGCACCTGGCATCATTAGCCAATTTTACCTTCTTGCATTATTTTCTTACGTGCGTTCTCAGGCTCCATGACTCACAAGTGGAGATCATATAATTCACAAGAGTGAGTTCTCTTTCCACTACGTGCCCCTAGACTAGAACCCAGGTCATCAGACTTAGCAGTAGGTACTTTTATCCAATCTCCCACCCTCTCCCCTTCTCTAAATTTTAATTTTGAGACGAGGTCTCCATGCGTAGCCCAGGTATAGTGGCTGGTTTTGCGTGTCAACTTGACACAAGCTAGAGGCATCAGAGAAGAAGGAGTCTCCGCTGAGAAAATGCCTCCATGAGATCCAGCTGTAAGGCATTTTCTCATTTAGTGATCAGTGGGGGAGGGCCCAGTCCGTGGTGGGTGGTGCCATCCCTGGGCTGTTGGGTCCTGGGTTCTAAAGTAAGGTGGACTGAACAAGCCGTGGGAAGCAAGTCAGTAAGCAGCTCCCCTCCATAACCTCTACATCAGCTCCTGCCTCTGAGATGCTACCCTGTTTGAGTTCCTGCCTGACTTCCTTCAGTGATTAAACAGCAATGTGGAAGTGTAAGCCAAATAAACCCTTTGCTCCCAGCTTGTTTTTTGGTCATGGTGTTTGCCGCAGCAATAGAAACCCCAGCTAAGACACCAGGCTAGCTTTGGATTTATGGGCCCAACCTTCTGAGTAGCTGGAATAACAACTTTGTACCACTATATCAGGTTTGTTAGTGCCTCTTAACTACAGCATCACCTATCAGGCCCAATGCTCAGCACTTTACTTCATTATATCAGTTAATGAAATCATAGCTCACTTAAATGAATCATCACACTCCAGCTACGTATCCCAAGGCATGACATATAACGTAGCATGCAACACACATGGAAGTGCCTTGAAAACTCATTCCACGCTAGGTCCGACAAAATACTTTCAATCTCACTTCCACAATCTATTTCCTTTTCTCAAACTGGGTCTCGCTCTGTAGCCCAAGCTGATCTCAAACTGGTGACAATCCTCCTGCCTCAGTCTCTCGTACTGGGATTACAGGTGTAAGCTACCACATACAGCTTCCTTTCCAGAACTTTCTGCTGGAGCAATCCCAGACACTAACTTGAACTTCCCTGAACTATTTCTAATCAGTAAAGTTGGAATAACAAAAAGAAAAAAACAGCAACGAGCATTTAGTGACTACTTCCCATACATCGTATTGTTACTGTTATTTGTCCAATGCTGAAGGTTATGAAACTAGAGGTCAGTAAAGTAAGAATCCACTACGCCTGTACTACATTAGTATTTTCGCTGTGTAGCAATGATACTGAGAGAATTAGTGCATAAGGCTTTGTATCTGTTAGAAGTCACATTTTTGGAGGTCTCTATAGTCTTTGTATTTTGTACATACCTCCATCAATACACAGGGCCTTGATCTGCCTTGTCATTTAACAAACATATTTGCATTTGACACTTCTTGCATGCTAGATTTTGTGGATTCAGCGATGGCCAATACTTTTAGAAAGCAGATAGAAGTACCGAACATTTGTTAAATGATCTTTTATCGCTGTGTCTCTGATACCTATCCTAGTATGTGGCTCATAGTAACTATTTAGTGAATACTTAAGTTATGGAGGAAAATCTGAATGTATGTAACCAAGGACTAAAAGTACAATCTGAATTTAACATTGGGATGTGTGTAGTCTTTTTTTCCTTTCTCTCTCTCCCTCTCTGTAAAGAGGCAAATATGGAAGTCTCCATGCACCAAGCAGACACTCTGGGCAGGAATTTGGAGTCAACAATCGCTAGCCAAGCTCTCCTCCTCCTCGAGCCTTCTCTACCCTGAGCTCCTGATCTGTTCTCAATATTGTCCAACACTAAGAACTGGTCATAAGAAACGGCACTACCTCCAAGCTGTTCCTCTGAAACCCCAGATAGGCCTGAGGCCAAGGACAGCGGCGACCGGTTGCTAGGCAATGAGTGCTGGGGGCGGGGCAGCGTGAGGGGCGGGATCTGGATGCCGGCGGTGTTCGGGTGGGACCGGTTACCTTGCCCGCTTGGGTGGCAGCCGCCAAGCACGGGTGAGTCCCGTCGTATCGCCCTATGGCCACCATGCGGGGGCTGATTTTGTGGCGCAGTTTCAGGGTGAACACGGGCAGCAGCATGATGGCGGCGCCTAGGAGCTGAAGGCAGGCGCCCGATGCAGGCGTAGTGCAGACAGGTCGCCTGGCAGCGGGTGAGGGGTGCAATGACCAGACACACAGGACCCCTGAATGCCACAGGCCCCCACGCCCGGAGAGAGCAAATGCAAGCAAGACCCGAGTCGCCCTCTCCCTCTGCGCCTGCGCGAGCCCGCCCACCTGCAGAGCTGCGCAGGCCTCAACTAGCTCCTGCGACTGCGCAGTGGGCATCATGCCGGCTTCACGGGCGCGCGTTTTGTCGGTGGACTCGGGCCGATGCTGTAAGTTAGTAATAGATGCAACCCCACGTAGGCGTTTGGGTGCCTCCCCAGGATTCTCTCTAGCACATCAGCCAAGCTGCACCCCGTAGACCCCACACACTATGCCACTCACTCCAGAGGGTCATTCGTTCAGGAACTAATGGCCTCAGCCGGCGGGTGGCTCCGTGGGTGAAACTTGATACCAAGCCCGGTGACGTGAGTTCGAAGCAGAAAACCAGTTCCACGTGCGTGCCGTGGGGCGCACACGCATGATAAGTAAAACGCAATATTTAAAAAAAATAACAATGAAGTGCCAACTGTGTCCCTTGCTTTAGCTGTTATGTTCAGACAAACGACAATATAACTTGAAAATAGCAATCCTCACCGAAATAAAATATAAAAATGTTTTCAACTCATGTTTAAATAGTTTAGGTTTAGGCGGTGAATGTAAGGCAGGAGAGAGATGCAAAGTTCAGGGACATGGGAAGAGAAAATCACTTCGCCCCCCAAATCCTGTTAGCTAAGAGCTAAGAATTCCAGTACAATTAGCATTTGCTACGCAGAGACAACACTCCCTTTATAGAAAGATGCTTCAGCTAAGTCCTAAACGAGTATGGCCATCTTGCTGAGCAAAATCTGAATAAACTTCAGTGCTGCTTCAGACTCTGGCGCTGGACTCCTGTCTGCAACGAAATCAATAACCCCTTTTTCGCTCAAAAAAGTTTCTCAGGCTACTGCAGGTGGCAGAGTGGAGCTGTGTCTCTGGCCCACGCCTCGGCTAAGTGGGCAAAAGGTAACCTTATTTGGAAAACAGTCTTTTTACACACGTAACTTAAAGAGCTTGAAATGAGGTCATCCTGGAATAGAGTGGCCCCTAATTCTAATGACATGTGTCCTTTTAAGAGGGAGAGAAGACGGAAAGAGCCATAGGCAGCAATTGAAGATGCTACTCGAAACTGAAGCTGCCTGAAGGCTCCAAGCCCTTGGAATTCTTCCCTAGAATGTTCGCAGGAGACATTCTCTTATTACATACCTTGATTTCAGACTTCTGGCTGCAGACGTGAGAAGAAATAACCTTGTTTTAAGGCAAAGATGGTTGGGGATGGAGGATTACTTGTGAACTGCTGGTATACTTTTTAAATACAAACACGCGACTGAAGAGTTGCGGCCGTTTGTTGCGCACACACTTTTGAGAGCCTGCTGTGTGCCTGACAACTCTTCCAGACAATAAAGAGCAAGAAAAGACGAATCTCTCTGTTCTTGGAACTAATCGCAGTAGTCAGAGAAAACAAGAAAGGCACAGTCATGAGGGTAGGCACCCCAGGAAGGTTGGGAGAAGGGTATGTGAAGGGAACACAGTTCTTAGTAAGGCTATAAGGAAGAGACCTGCCTGAGAAAATGGCATTCAGGCAAGACTTTAAAGTCAGTGGAGGAACTACTTCCAGGGAGAAGGTTCCAGCAGAAAAAAATGTGCTAAAAAAAATGGTGCTAAAAGTATTAAAGCCTGGAGGGCTCAGCTAGCTGCCTTCTGAAACAGGCATTTCTAATGAAAAATGAGATGAGCAGCCACCACCGTCGGAGCCCGGGGAGCAGGGGACAGAGAATCAGGAGGGTGTCGGCCTGGAAGACAGGTTGACAGAGCCTGCTAGGAGCAAATGAACCACTGGAAGGCACTGCAGTGAGAGTTGAAAAGTGAGCCCAAACTCTTCCTGGTGTCTGCATTTCATAGAGTTGTACAAGTGAGCATTTTTTTTTTCAAGTCCATTGGTGTGACTACGGCTAGTTGCAATTTCCTTTGGGGGATAATGTCAAAAGATTAATTTTGAGTGGCTTGATGGAATGCAAGCCCCAAGCCTTGGCTCTCCAGGACTCTCTAGTAGCCGATGCTTCTGAGTTCCATCAGCTCCTTTCTACCCCATCCCCACTCCCTATGGATCTCCTGAAGACTTCCGAAGACCAGGAGCATCTTCCTGGCCATCGCACTGATGCAACCTACCTGAATTCTGTTTCCTCTGCAATCAGAAACCTACTTTCATCTTAATGCACTCCTTTCTCTTTAGCTCAAGGGCTGAACTTCCACGAAGTCCTCGGAGTTCACTGAACTCACTGAACTCTGTTAATTTCTTGGTTGAGGTTGATAGGTCACCTTCTGCCGGGACAGCTTGAAATGAATGAGTTTTTAGAAGCTGTCATTTGAGGTGCTTCATTTTTCTGGCAAACATTTATTCAAGGTCTGCTTGTTCCAGACAGGGATAGAATGGGCAAGCAAGGAGGGCATAATCTGTCCCCTTAAGGACCATAGATCTTATAGGGTTTAGGGAATGACAAACACTAAACATGAAAATAAATAAGGTCATTATCTGACCATAAGGCTGATGAGCTGGGGACTTGGGGAACGCCTCTCAAACAAATGGCATCAAGATGAAGAGCTAAAAGAAAAGTGGCAGCTACAAGAAGGGGCAAACAAACAGAAGGGCATTAAAAATAGAGGGGACAGCAAAGACTAAGGATCAGGCTGGGCAACATTAGGGATATGACTGGAGCCCACTGTGTGAGACTGAGAGATGTCAGCAAGAGCCAGCCACGATTTGTATTGTAGGCTACACCAAGCTTGAGATTTCCTCCTTTATTGGTAGACAAGCCATGCAAGACTGGACCTGGACTCCATCCACCTTGGCCAAGTCAGATTTCCTCTATGCATTGCCCTGGTGGCCTGTGACTTTACAATTGCTCTTCCTAATAGGACATTAAAATCCTCAGCAAATGCACTGCTAAGACTTTATTGAACATTATCTAAAGCCCTCCTACGTACTTTACACGGATCACTTGGTTTAACCCCACCGTAACCCTATGAAGTTAGACTCTCACAGATGACAAAAATCTTCCCATTGTCACCTTGTCTCTTCATACATCTTCATTGGTTCCCACAGCCTGAGCTCTCTAACTGATCACAGGAAGAGCCTCGACTCTGGACCACTGATCTCTATAGCCTCAACTTCTGTCTCTGCCTCAGACCCCATCCCTTCTCAGATGCTGTTTTCAGGCTTCTCTGCCCATTTCACGCCTCTGCCTGGAATGTCTTTCCTCTCATTCAGAACCAGTCTCTGGGGGCTCAAGTAGAATATCACCAGAAAGTTGCTGCCAACCACACACACACACACACACACACTTCCTTTGTGGCTACATTGGATCTGCAGCAGTCATGCCCTTTGCCATGCTGAGGGTATCTGAGTTTCTGGAACAGTCTCCATCGGGATCAGCCATGCTGCCAGGAAGACAGGTGGAATGCCACTCTCCCTGCCAAGCACCGAGCCAGGTAGAAAGCTTAGAAGCTTCCCTCCAAAGAGAAAGCTGAACTTTTCCTGCCCGCAGTCCTTAGTCCTTGCTGCCTCTTCGGACTCCTTCAAGATCAGTGGCGCAGACCAGGCAGTGCTGGCTCACGCCTTTAATCCCAGCACTTGGGAGGCAGAGGCAGGCGGATCTCTGTGAGTTCGAGGCCAGCCTGGTCTACAAGAGCTAGTTCCAGGACAGGCTCCAAAAGCTACAGAGAAAAATCCTGTCTTGGAAAAACAAAAACAAACAAAAAAAAGCAGTGGCTCTTCCAAGGAGACACTTGCCTTTTCAGGTCAGTGAGCAATGTGGACTTTCACAAGAAACAGGGTGACAGTGGGCTAAAGGGGGGGGCAGCACTAGGTAGGGATCAGTCTGTGGACCTCGACAGCTGCAGACATGTCTCACAGACCTCTCCCTTCAGTCTCTAGTGGAGACATGGACTAACAGTATACGTGCTTTTTGTTTGTTTGTTTGATTTTTTTTTTTTTTTAGACAGGGTCTCACTATGTAGGTCTAGCTGTCCAGGAACTCACAGATACCCGCAGCCTCTGCCTCCCAAGTGCTGGGATTGAAGTTCCATGAAGGCTGACTCTAGTAAATTCTTACTAACCCTTCTCTGTTTGCCAGTGCTGGCACACACTATTTAAGTCACTGATTCTCATGGCCTCTCTTGAAGGGAGGGACTGTCATCATCCCCGTCTTAAAGGGAGGAAACTGAGTCTTAGAGGGTTTGTAACTTAAGCCCAAAGTCATGTGACTGGTAAAGTGCAGAACGATTATGGCAAACCCAGGCAGGCAGGCTCCAGAGCCTGGGGGCTCCTTAGCGGTCCGCACATACAGGCTGCAGCTGTGAACTTCTTTGAGTGCCAGTATCCTCATCTGGAAAAGAGGATGGGGGACAGCATCTGTGTAAGGAGAGTCATGAGACTCAGAGGAACTAATAGGTCTGGTCATGCTTAGCTTTTTGTTTGTTTTTGTTCATTTGAAACAAGATAGAATCATCCAGGAAGAGGAACCTCAGTTGAGAAATCAATTGCCTCCATCAAATTGGCCTGTAGGCAAGCCTATTGGGAAAATTTTAATGATTGATGTGTGGGGGCCCAGCCCACTGTGGGTGGCGCCCACTCCTGGGCAGGTGGTCCTGGGTTGTATAAAAAAGCAGGATGATCAAACCATGGAGAGCAAGCCAGTAGGCATCTATGGTTCCTGTCGCTGCTCCTGCTTGCGTTTCTGCCCTGACTTCCATCAATGACATCCTATAATCAGGACATGGGTGGGTGGTCCTGAATTACCAGTATATAAAAGTAGGGTGAGCAAGCCATGGGGGCTGGCCAGTAAACAGCATTCTTCCGTGGCCTCTGCTTCGGTGTCTGCCTCCAGGTTCCTGCCTTGAGTTCTGGTTTCCCTCAATGACTATGACCCAGAATATGTAAAACCAAATAAACCTTCTCTTCCCCAAGCTGTTTATGGTCATGGTCTTTATCACAGCAAAAGAAAGCAAGCCAAAATGATGCTTAAGCTAATGTGTGGTGCTCAGAGGGGCTCCAGAAATAGTCACTAATATTACAGCTAGGAGACTGGGCTATCTGGCTGGTAATAAATCCAGCATCTTTTTTCTTTTCTTCTTTTTAGTAGATGGGATTATACCACTTTTCTTTTCAGCCCTGTGGTTTGGAAAGCAAGCCTAACTAGTCAAGTTCTACTAGGCTAGACCAGAACCAGAGTATAAGATCTTGACTAACAGGAAAGGGAATGGGCTGTAGGCAGCTCCCTCTCTTGGTCCTCACCTTGAGTTTGCACAGTAGTTTGCATCTACCCTAGACAGGTAAAAAAACGGACTTGGGATTTAGGCCAAGCGGAGACAGAGTGAGAGGGAGGTTTTACAAGAGACTTCCAACAGCAGTAAAGCTGGCTTCACAAGGCCTGATGGGGCTGGAGAAAGACGCTGAAATTCACGGAGTGCATTCCAAGGAGGGCCAGCTGGACAGGGATTTGTGTTTTGCTTTGGTATTTGAGATAGGGTCTTACTATGTAGCCCAGCTGGTTTTGCACTCTCGGCAATCTTCTTACCTTGGTCTCCCCTTAAAATAACATATTATGAAGACGGAGGCTATTATCTGGGGATAGTCCATTCCTCTTCCCATTCCCGTCGCCACATAGCCTGTCTGTAAAGGAGCATACCTTCATACTCTTTACGATGAGTGGACAGTTCACAATCCATGGAAGCAGAGAGGCCTGGAGACCACTGGAGCAGGGCAGGTTTTCAGGGCCAAGGTCTCTGTGCTGTCCCACTTCCCCTTCAGAGGCAGCTGTCACTGGTTCCTCATCCCCCACTCTCCTTTTCTAGAAGTCTTGGTAGCTCTATGATGTGTTTGCTGTGAGCCACAAGGTGTCAGTCTCTTCTCTCGGCTCATTTCACACGTGTGTCAGAAAAGACATGAAACGCGTATGTTTCAGTATCACCAGCTTGTCACATAGGAAAAACAGTCACCTGCGCCTATAAGAATAGTAACCACGTGCCTGAATGCTGAAGTTCTTACTTGCATTATCTCTCTTTACCTCCAAACCAAAAATAAGCAACTTTATCACTTCTATCTTCCAGATGGAGAAACTAATGTCAACCCCAGACCCTTCCTAGTTCACTGGTCCCAGACACACTACAGACCAGGTAAGGAAATACCACCAATGCTGGCATTAGGTGTGCCCATCCTCCACCTCAGAAACGCATCAGAACCAGGAAGGTCTAGCAGGACCTTGTGGTAAATGTCAGTGCCTTTGTCCACACTCCTGGTGGTCTCTCTCATAGGAGAGTCTCAGACACATCCTAGAAAGTTACACATCCCAATATCCAGAGTGGCCACATTCTCTCAAGTATCATGTGAGCCTCTTCCAAGGGCTCTTGACCTAGTGACCACAATGTTAAGGGCACTCATAGCTTAATTTTCAGAATAATTTTCAGATGCTAGGCAAAGTGAGAAACACATTAAAATGGAATCGGTGCTGCAAAACCACAGCACACTCAGCAGCACACGGAAGGAACTGTTTTCCCAGCAGCACAGGGAAGGAACTATTTCTCCAGCACAACCCATCAACACAGGGAAGGAACTGTTTTCCCAGCACACGCCAGCAGCACAGGGAAGGAACTGTTTGTAAGCTCCTTCGCTACTTTTGAACTTGTGTTTCTGATTGCCACCGTCCCCACTTGCCTCTCCAGATCCATTCCCTCCCTCCTCTATTCCAGCCTGTGCCCTGGGAAGCTGACATGACAGATGGGGTCCCTGAGGGTACCCCCGCATCTGCCAGATCAGAGCATGGGAGGGCCAGAATGTCAGAGCTTTGGTCCCTGCGGTCAATGCTGATCATAGCTAGGCAGACCTGTCTGTGCTCCTCCCATCTCCAGCCTTAGCTCCCAGGAGGCCATCTCCCAGTCCCAGCTGTAGCGTTCACTGGGCTCCATGGCACCACCTCCTTCTCTAAGTCCTTGGGGCCCAGGGACAGAGTAACGGCTCCTCTCTGTTTGACTCCCAGATGCCTCTTCACTTCTGAGTTCAGCTTAGCCTGCCCATACTGCTCTGAATGCTCGTCAAATAAGTATTTATTAAAGAGGAACTCTCCAATATGTTAGCTATGGGTCTTGCAACTGTTGAAAATTTGGAAGTGAGTGATTTCAAATTATACCATCTGCAAGTGTAAAACATACGCTACTTCTTTTTGTTTTTGTTTTGGGGTTTTGTTGTTGTTTGTTTGTTTTTTGAGTCAGGGTCTCTCTACATAGCCCGGGCTGCCCTGGAACTTACTATGCAGACCTGGTTGACGTCAAACTCTCCAAGGTCCGCCTGCCTCTGACTCTGGAGTGCTGGGATCAAAGACGTGTGCCACCAAAACTGGGTATCCTCTGCTTTTTAAAGAGGTGGCATGAGAAACAATTTAAACCAGGTGTGATGGTTCATACTCATGATCCCAGTACTTGAAAGCTAAGACAAGAAGATCCCAAGTTTAAGGGGGAGGGGCACCTATCTAAAACACACACACACACACACACAACAAGGGCTGGAGAGATAGCCCCAAGGTTAAGAGCACTGGCTGTTCTTCCAAAGGACCTGGGTTCAATTCCCAGCACATGGCATCTCACAATTGTTTGTAACTCCAGTTCCAGGGGATCTGGCACCTTCACCCAGACATACATGTAGGCAAAACCCCAAAGTACATAAAAAAAATAATTTAATGAGAAAAGCCAAGATAGAAATTCTAAAAGTTTAATAAATAAATAAATGCTTATAATTACTGAAGAGCCCACAGAACTCCCAGAGTATTTTGCTTGGAGCATCTACATCAACACATACATATGCTGTTCAGTTTGATCTGTTTTTTAATCATCTTTAAATTGCCTTAATCCCAGAACTCAGGAGGCATAGGCAAGTGGCCCCGTCCCCCAAAATATATTAAATAAATATACGAATAACGTAAATAATTCCAAATGTAGTCCCTCTGCACCCTAGAAGGCAGAGCTTGGCTTTCCCACTTTTTTATTGTGCAGCTGCATTTCGTGGCTTGATTCCAAGGGATATCACAACGGATAATAGAGACTTTCGAAGGGAGAAAACTGACAGACATCATTTCAACCAAGTGATCAAGGTTAACATCCCCAGGGGTAAGACATGCCAGCGTCGCACCCAATGGCATGATTACTAGCACAACTCCCACAGAACCTGCCTGGACATGGAGGATGAGTCAGTCAGAGACTTATCGGTGAAGGGAGGCCATGGGAGAACAGATGCCGTATGGAGGGAAATGCATTTCATGTTTCTGCTGTTGTTGTTGTTTTTTGTTTTGTTTTGTTTTTTGTTTTTGTTTTTTTTTAACCAGATCCCCTTCCCCCAAAATATCTTATCACATAAACCCAGCAGGTGGACTTCACTTCAAATGCCTGACCAGTACTCATCAAAGCCTCCAAAGTCACAAAAAAAAAAAAACCAAAAGAAAAAGGAAAGACTGAGAAATTGTCCCAGATGGAAGGAGACCAAAGAAGGTTGATTACCCGATGTGGTTCTGGGCACAAGACTGCGTTAGGCCAGTCTCTCACTGGGAAATCTGGTAGAGCTCAGTGTTTGATCAGTTCCAGAGCTACTTTCCGAGTTCCAACAAAGAGACCGTATGGAGCGTGCTAACACCAGGAAGGTGGGGGAGTTGTCCGCAGGAAGCTGCAGCTAGAAGGCGGGCGTGGTAACGGAAGGGAGAGCAGGTGAGAGGGGCACGAAGTCGTCTGAGCTTTTCTTCGCTGTTCTTGTCGTGCTGGAGGTCAAAAGGCTGTAAACAGGTTGGGCAGGCATCCTCCACTGAGCTACAGCCCGCTGCCAGAAGGAACTCTGAGGACATGATCAGAACGCTACACCTGGCCAAGCCGTGCTCTACTTGCTGGGCCATCACTGGCTCCGTATCGAGTCATTTTTTGTTGTTGCCGTTGTTCCTTATTCCTTCTGAGCGTCTCTGGCTTTGGCATAAATTTCTGATTTTGAATGCGTAGGTAGTTTACATAAGTGGTGATCTTATTTTCAAGATCCATGAACCTAGGCCCCTTAATCTTTTTGTTTAGTCAGTGGAAAGCTGCTAAGCTCACAGTAGTAAGTGTTACTGACAAGAAGGTGCGGCCATATCCGTGCTGACAGTGGCGAATCTGCTTTGCCGAAAGCTAAAGGGCGTCGAGTGATTTCGAAGTTGTAGAAGGGCAAGGTGGGATACTGTGAGCCCAGCATCATGAGGTAGAGGAACCGGCTCCTGGCCCACCCTCCCAGCAGGTTCAGATCAAAGTAGACTGCACAGATTTGCTCCATTTTCCAAGGAGTGTGCTCCTTGTGAGCCCCTGGGGCCATCCCTGGGTGTGACCAGCATCAGACGCTGGCTAAGTGCTGACTCACTTTTAGTAACTACCCATTTGGTGAGGGAAGCCAATCTGTGGACACCTGTTGAGGAAGTCCCAAGTTCTTTTGCATTGATCCGGGTTCATGAAGACCTGAATGTCGTATCTTCAAGGGACAGAGAAGGATAAAAGAAATCCCAAGTTACGTTTCTATATATGCACACTATCACCAAGTAGAAGGGACCAAAGGATCACCTGCCCAGGGCACGAACTGAAACCCAGCCCCTGTGGGCACCCTTTGAACCTATACATGGTTCTTAAAACTCCTGCTTGCAATGACCACGTGCCTATCTCTTCATAGAAAGGGACAGGTTGGCTGCATCACTGCTACGTGTCAACTCTTCCAGTGTCGGAAGATGTATCACCTTGAGTACCCTCGTTCCGAACACCGGCAAGTGGCCCCTTCAAGGGCTCCAGGGAGATGCATCTCGTTTCTTTATTAAGATAGTTACCATAATTCCAGTTTTAAAACTTTACCGATGTTACCATAACTCCAATTTTAAAACTTTAAAATTTACATTCTTATGTATTTTGCGTGTGCATCTGTGTACATGTGCCATGGCACACGTGCGGCCGTTAGACGACCACAACTTGCAGGAAGGAGCCCACTCTCTCCTTCTACCATATGAGTCTCAGGGATCGAACTTAAATTATCAGACTTGTCTGACAACACGTGCCTCGACCTACTGAGCCACCTTGATGGCACAATCTTCTTTCTTCCCCTTCTCCTCTTTCTCCCCCCACCATTTCTCCCTCTTCATTTTAAAATTTCATCTTATATGTGTGGGCGTTTTGTCTGAATGTGTGTCTGTGTGCAATATGGATGCCTGGTGACTGCAGAGGCCAGAAGAGGGTGTCAGGTCCTCTGCTAGGGTTACAGTTATAAGACGCCCAGGTCCCCTCCAAGAGCAAATGCTTTTTACCACTAAGTTATCTCTTCAGCCCCCCCGCACCCCCCTGACCTGGATCAGTGGGTTGTTCTTCAGTGGCAGGGTCCTGAAGAGAAAGGAAGGTCCCGGGTATCAGAGATAAAGAGGATAGAAAAGATGGGCTCAGGAATTCTGGCAGAATCAAGTTTATTAAGAAGTACAACATTGCTAAGGGATGTGTGGGACAGAGTAATCGGAAAGTTATCATACAAGAGGAAGAAGTTAGCAGGAAGCTAACTGAGCAATGTTGCCCGAGGGGAATACATGGCTTCTCAAGTGTGTCACAGACTGAGCAACCATGCAGCAGCCTTGGAGCTGAGAGCCATAGCTTCTTAGGGCAGGAATAGTTGGGGGTCTCAGAATCCGAAGCCACAGCTCCCTCAAGGCTCCAGTCCATCACAGGCCCTGCCAAACATCCTCCTTAATTTAGAGAAGAGACTGTGTTTCTTCTCCATGCATTAGGGCTGCAGGGAGAGCCTTGGGGCAGTCCAGCCCCAACACCCCATCTTTCTTCAGGGCTCGGTACTGACAGGAACAGAGGTCTAAGCAGACTGGACATATTGTGACTCTCTCTCCACCATGCCAAGTCCTTATTCCTGCCTCAAGTTTTCCAGGTGTGGCCCAGAGGAGAGAGCTGCTGTGCAATGCAGTGAAGGGGGTGTGCGGGAGTCATGGAATCCTCCTGCAAAACACCAAGGAACAGAACTGGATGCTTTTTTGTGTTTTGGCACTGAGGCTGGCCTAGTCCTGAGGCACACTATGTATATACTCCATTACTGAGATATACCCCCAGCCCAGTGCTCTTTTTTGAAAGATAAATGAAAGCTAACTGGCAGAGCTTCTGAAAAGCTTGATGGGTTCCTGCTGGGCACAATGGGCACAATTAACTGGGATTGTGGAGCAGCCAAATTGAGACTTGGGAGATCAATAAGGGAGAAGGAAGCCACAGTAGAAGTTGTGACCACTTACTATGAACTGAGTGGTCTCCTCTATATCTCAAAGAAATGTGTGCTCAAGTCCTTGGCCCAAACCGCTCCCTCAGAGCATGGTTTGCTTGAAAACAATTCCTCTGTGGAGATTAGTGGAAAAGAAGGTGGCACGAACAAATCCATAATCTGCTATGACTGGTGTCCTCAGAGAAGGGAGAAGCATGGATGTAAGCACAGACACACGGGGAGAATGGCATGTGGAAATGAAGGCAGATCCTAGCGATGCAGCTATAAGCCATAGGAAACCCAAGATGACCAGTGAGCCACTGGAAGCTGAGGAGGGACCTGGCATAGGTTCTTTCTCCAAGCCCTTGGGTGGAAGCGACCCCACCCACACTTCGTTTTGATCTTGTGAATTTGATCTTGTGAATTTCACAGGTCTGTGTTGTTGAAGGTTCTCAGTGAGTGGTGTCTTGTTAGGGGTACTCCTGGCAGACCAGGCCTAGGCAAAGAAGGAAGAAGTCTACCTCAGGGGCCTCATGAGGGGACCCTGGATGGAGCTGTATTCATAGATCTTCTCCACAGCTGGATGAGGTGTTCCCTAAGGGATAAAACAGGAAGGAGCTGAGGAACGCCTGCCTGATCCAACCATCCCTTGGACACCTGGGGAAACCCAGTCCCAGAGAATGCTGTGACAGAATGAGATTAAGACTCACATCTCCTGACTCGGGGTGCTTGTGGGTGTCTGGCTGCTCTGTGTTCGGCATTATGTTTCTCCTGTCACTCATCCACACCCACCCCTCTGACATGAGACCTCCTGAAAATATTCTGCTTACTCTTTGAATGGTTGATTCTTCAGTACGTTAAATGGAAAGGTACAAAGGCAGAACAGATGAACATGCAGGGAGACTGGAACCCTTGTGCGGCCCATAGGACTGTAAAATGATCTAGCTGTTAGAGAGAACAGTAGAACCCTGTTCCAAGTTTAAACAGACTCCACATCATCCAAAAGTTCTACTCCTAGATAGCTAGATAAATATATAGATAGATACCCCAAAGACTCAAACTCAGAGGCACAGATGCACATACCAGTGTTCAGAACAGCATTAGTCACAATGGCCACGCAGTGCGACAAGCCAAGACCTTCAGCAGATGGAGCAATAAACAGGTGGTGGAAGCACGCGATGGAATATTACTCGGCCATATAAAGGGATAATGTCCTAGCATGTGCTACAATCTATATGAATCTTTAGGGCACTGTGCTAAATGAAATAAGCCAGGAACGAAAAGGATAATTATGGAATACTTCCTCTTATTTATGATACCTGTTATAATGAAATTCATGGAGACAGAAATTAGAATAGAGGCTAATAATACCTAGGGAATTAAGAATTAGAGAGTTAGTGTTTGCTTGCTTTGCTTTCGGAGAAAGGATTGCATTTTATAGACCAGGCTGGCCTTCAAATTGCAATCCTCCTGCCTCAGACCTCTGATACATATACCTGGCTAGGTTTGTTTGTCTTTTCCTTACTGGTGCTGGGGATCAAATCTAAGTTCTTGTGCGTGCTAAGCAAGTGCTCTACTACTGAGCTTGGGGTTCATGTGTGATGAGTATGAACAAGTACTGAGGACAGCGGTGATGGATGGTGACCCAAACTATGACCTAGTGTCATTGAATTGAGTAAAGTCGTTAAAAGGGGAAAATGTATGCTATGCATAGCTTACCAAAATTAAATTAAATTTAAAAAAACGTATCTTCTGGCCAGGCAGTGGTGGCGCCTGCCTTTTTAATGCCTTTAATCCCAGCACTCAGGAGGCAGAGGCAGGCAGATCTCTGGGAGTTCGAGGTCAGCCTGATCTACAGAGTTCTAGAACAGTCAAGGCTACAGAGAGACCTGTCTCAGAAAACAAAACAAAACAAACAAACAAAGGTGTATCTTCTGAAAAATCACATACAATGAAAGGAGTCCTTTTCCGTGTCCCTGGGGTCGTCACTACCACCCTGGGTGCCAATGACAGCAGCTCTGGGCTCTCCTTCCACACATGGCTGGTGACTACACTAGTAAGTGTGCCCTTCCAGGACATCCACCTCAGCTTCCGTGTGCTTCGCCAACAGAATCACGGCTTTTAGATTTGACTTTTCCATTCAATACGTGCTTTGAAGGGCTTTGGAGAGCATCCTTGTCTTCTTGTTCTTTCTTTCTCCCTCCCCCTCTCCTCTCCCTCTCTCTTGAAGTGGCAGGCAGGCTCTCATTACATAGCCCAAGCTGGCCTTGCCTTGCACTGCTCTTGTCTCTGCTACCCGAGAGAGCTATGATTACAGATGTAAGCCCCCATGGCTGGCAGCATCCCTAGTGCTTACAAAGGGAGATTCCTGTTCAAAGGTTTTTACCCCAAAAATGTTAAGTAAGCATTTGAAGATGACAGCATTTGCATCTGAATGGATGGTAGGGTCCTAACTCCAAAGAATGAAGCCTGCCAAATGTATATCTGCCCAAGGAGAGAATGAGGTATAGAAACAGTGTACTCCATTGGGAGTACCAACATCTGTAGAGGCTCTATCTGGGGAAGGCCTTTTGCACCACACAGACTGACCCCTAACTGTCACCTCAGCATTCAGGAAGCTGACTCAGGAAGAGTCTAAATTTGAGGCCATCCTGGGATGTCCAGCAAGATATGTCGGAGACAGAGGCAGGGGGGAGACTTTTTCTAGATGCTGATGAAACAGCAGCCAACAGCTCTTCTTCCCAGGCAGCTAGTGTCCTAGCATGTTGGCATATTAACTGATTTAATCTTCACAACCACATGATGAGGGAGGTGCGGTTATTAATTACCCCCATTTTACAGGCCACAGCCGCTGGGCACAAAGAGGCTGTGTGCCTTACCTAAGATCCAGTGAGCTTAAACCCACATAACATAGCGAGGCTCTGGAGTCCTTGCTCCTGTTCACTCTGCCTTCCTTATTTACTTGCCTCCAGGGCACACAAACACCTACTGAAGTTCATGCCAGGCACTGGCTTCCTACATAGAGGAATATAACGATGTCATAGACATAAGCCCCAGCCCCATGAAGTCCGCAGCTATAATAGGATTCTGACTTCCCTTAATTCAAAGAAGTTATCAGTGTTAAGGTATACCACGTGCTGAACTGCCACAGGGAGGCAGTTTCAGGCATTCAAGTGTGTAGGAGACCATTACACTCATCCATCCATTACACCCATCCATCCACCACCAGCTACTTGACATGCTTCGTCCTTCCAAGGGCCCCGTTTTCTCCCAACCCCATCTCATAGATGGACAAAGTGAACTGAGGTTTCCCAAGATGCATTAAAGTAATGGGACTGGGACTCTTGGCCCTAACTCAGAGCCAGGAATCTAGCAGATGGGCCCACATGGTCTTCCGGGTACCATTGTCATCAGCCATCCCCATCAAGAATGTTTGGACTCTAGTTGGTTGGGTGGGAAGCGCGGTTCTTGGTAGGGCTGCCCAAGCCAATTAATAAGCCCAAAGCACTTTGAAGATGAAATTGTCCATAAAAAGGTCTGGTTCCCACAGTTGCCAGCAGTGAGGCAGGGACAGCCTGGGGAGAGGGCTGTGCCGATGATGGCATAGATCCTACACTGAAGAAGTGGGTGGAATTCCTGGGCAGGAATCCTAAGGACAAAGGTTGGGCTCCCAGCCCCTCCAAAACCCTCCTTCTCTGGTCCCAGAGAATCAACTTCAAGGCAAACTTAACAAATTCACCATCAGTCACCCTTCCCTGAACGATGCTGGAACTACCCCATAGCTGTGGGCTCGCATGCGTTGTTTCTCCATGAAGCTGACTCGTTTTTCAAAGCATTCGTTCACTGAAAATAGATTCTTTCCTCATACAGTTTACCTGATTATAGTTTCCCCTTCCTCTCCTCCTCCCGGTTCCTTCCCACCGCCCCTCCTCCTCAGGATCCTTTCTGTCTCTCATTAAAATCCATTTTGAGGGGGCTGGAGAGATGGCTCAGTGGTTAAGAGCATTGCCTGCTCTTCCAAAGGTTCTGAGTTCAATTCCCAGTAACCACATGGTGGCTCACAACCATCTGTAATGAGGTCTGGTGCCCTCTTCTGGCCTGCAGACATACACACAGACAAAATATTGTATACATAATAAATAAATATAAAAAATAAAATCCATTTTGAATAAAAGAAACAACAATAACAACAATAATAATAGTAATTAATAATAATAATAATGTAGAATGTGGGAATGCCTTAGCAGACAAAAGTACTTACTGATGAGGCTGGCATCCTGAGTTCAGCCCCTGAGATGGAGAGAACTGACTTCCTAAAGTTGTCCTCTGACCTCCACGTGTGCACCACGGCATGCACACACACACACACACACACACACACACGTAACAAACTGGGGTAGGAGAGGCAGGGCAGCCGTTAAAAGAGTACTTGCTGCCTTAAAAACGGAGCTGGTTTAGCTCCCAGCCCCCACATGACTGCTCACAGCCATCTGAAATACCAGTTCCAGGAAACCTCTTCTGACCACTGTAGGGGCTGCAAACACACGGTGCACATTCATCCAGGCAAAACACTCGCCATTCACTAAAACCATTCGTCCTATGCACTAACCTTTGTGACATGCGTGTGATATGTTCTTGCTCTTCCTTCTCAAATGCACTTGGAAGAATTTAAAAACTAGGACCATGAAAGACTTTGTTTTCTGAAATCTAAAATTCTCTCCCTTTGGTGAGAGGAGGATGCTGGAATGCACCTTCCCTTCTTGCCCTGTGTGCTTGGGCGACTCTCTGGGCCTCGGTTTCCCTACCACAGTGTTCCTTGCAACAGAGAAAAGCTGGAAGCCTGAATGACAGTGCTGGCCCCGCCCCGCCCCCCCCCCCCCCCCCCCCCCCCCGCGCCGTGGCCCTAGGCAAGTTCCTTAGCCCACCTCTGCCTCCTTCACACTGCCTGTGAATAGAGTCTTCTTCACAGTGCTGACGAAGGGTTTTGCGTCTTCTCTGTGGTGCCTGTTCTGACCCCCTGTGTTGTATACAACACATGATCCCCACCCCCAGCACGCTTGCTTGTTTGTTTGGGCAGGATCTTGCTTGTGGTCCAGGATTGCCTTGAATTCTCTGTGTACCCCAGACTAGCCTTTGAATCTGGAGCAGCCCTCTTGCCCCAGCCTCCAAAGAGCTGAGATTACAGACATTCACCACCATATTGTGCCTTCCCAGCAACTTCCAATCCTCTTTCTCTATGTCCTTGTCTCCATAGTGTGTGTCACCTTCCAACAAACTGTGGGGTCAGTTTGGTGATTGATTGCTTCCCCCTGCTCTCCGTCTGCATGTAAATTTACAAGAACAGAGATACTCATCCCTTTTGCTCGTGAAGGTCTCACCAGTGTGTGCTTTCCACAGCTGATAGTCCTCCCTCCAGGTCTACAGGGCCTGCTATCTTGAGAGGTATAAAGTAACCTTGTGTGTCTAAGAACTAATTCCATTGCATTGACTTAACTCATTGAACCCCATTCCCATTGTCATGGACATTTAAGCTTTTCCTAATCCCTTAAAAATAAGCCTGGTGTAGCTTATGTTTGGGGGAACCTGTAGTCTTCCCTGAAGACATCCACTTCCCTGAAGTCTCCCCATGAGCGTGCATCGAATTTTTGGATCTCTGCTTATCACACAGGCTATCAAAATAGTGTCTGGCTGCCATTTTAATTTGCATTTTTATTAGCATGAATGTAGATGAGTATCTCCCTTATTCTAACTGACATTTGCATTATTTTTTTCCTTTATGACTTTCTTGCACAGTACCCACCCTTCCCCTGGGGAACCTTCTGTCCCTTGTCCCCAGCTGAGCCCTTTCTAGATCTGTACCTCTGCTGTATCTAGACTGCTGTTATCATGCCCCCTAAATTACAGTTTTATTTTGCAGTGCTGTGAACCTTGGACCCCCACATTTTAAGGAAGTGCTTTACCACTGAGCTACCTCCCCAGCCCAGCTCAGCTCTTCTTCCAGTTCCTCTAGCTATACAGCCAAAGGTGATCATGAATCCCGGTTATGGCATCCAAGAGTCCCTGTACTTCCCGCCAGCCTGTCTGTTCTCATGCCTGTCCTAATACTCTGCAGCATGCCTCTCTGCCCACTCCCGAGAAACAAAACTTCCTGGTAGTTCCGCATTGCTCTTTTTGTTGGGAACAGAACAGTTCATTCACCAGCAGGGCCCTGAAAAGCCCTTTTGTGCTCCATCCATCCCAGGATCCTGTTCAGTGTTCTCTGAAAGAAAAAGAGTCGCAGGATGCTGGCATCCCAAGAACCCTGGCTAATGAGCTGCAGATGCCCTTGGCCCATTAGTAGGCTAGCCACATGCAGAGCCAACTTCAGCAGCTCCCACCCTGTTGGCTGTGATGCCCACATGCATGGCAGAGATGGGATTTTGTTTTTCTCCTCTAGTACTCATGAGGAAAGCTCCATAGGCTCCCCCACCCCCACCCACCCGTATGTGACTGAGATAGGTTACTTCTTAGCTGTCAGTCATTATCTTGATCTTAAATTATACACAAAGCCTAGGCTTTGGACCCAGATAATGGGGGTTTAAACACCATTCTGCAGATGGATGATCTCTTTACACTCGTATTCCCATCCCAAATATGGACATGCAAAGTGCCTGCGTTTGCTGGTGTTGAACACTTTGCAAGTGTGGTGCTGGGACCAGAATGAGACGGGGAATCATTGGCCAGGCTTCTCCTCGAAGGGCAGAAAACCAAGAAAATAACTGGGCATGATTTTTAAAAAATGCTGCTTTTTGTTTTAATTTGGAGTTATGGATGCTTGAGAGCTACCATGTGGTTGATGAAAATTGAGTCCAGCTCCTCTGAAAGAACAGCCAGTGCTCTTAACCACTGAGCCATCCGTCCGGTCTATACAGTGTTACAGACTAACGGGGTCCTATGCGTGGATTTAAGAGGCCTTTGCTCTTCTAGGTGAGGGATCCTTCAGCTGAAATCAGCAATCAAGAAGCAGAGGCAGGCTGATCTCCGAGTGTGAGCAGCCAGGTGTCTTCAGAGTGAGTTCCAAGACCAGGGCTACACAGAGATACCCTGTCTCAGGAAAAACATCCAACCAAACAACAAACAGCAACAACAAAAGGAGTTCCATGAAAAAGCACTGAGCTAACAGACATACCATATACATATGTGTAGAGGACCCATGCAGGCCCAGTGCTTGTGGCTTCAGTCTGCAAGCCTACCTGAACTTAGTTAATTCCGTGGTCCTTGTCACCCTCGGGTCTTCCATCCCCTCTGACTCCCCCTCTCCTGCAGGGTTCCAGGATGGGGAGCTTCACAGTGATTTTTCAGTCCTCACTACTCCCCCACACTGTATCCCCAGCAGCTCCTACATTTGGTTCTGAAACTTGATATTGTAGAACAGGAAGCATCCCGCAGCTGAAGTTTGAGTGGGTACCATGGGAACACCAGCCTGAAAGGTCCTTTGTCCTTCCAAACCCAGTGGGAGGAGCAAAGGCCCTAAGCAGAGAATGCCTTGGGCGTTGGTCTACCCATGAGGAAAGGCAACCCATCCATCAGCTGTGGGTTTGCCCAACTTGGGCAACAAGAGGCAGTATCCAGGCCACCAAAGAGGTGTTGTGAAGATGGGAGTGGGGAGGTTTTTCCTAGTTTTGTTGTTTTGTGGAGGTGTGGGATATCTGTGTACATATGTGTGTGCCATTGGAGGTCGCAGGTTAATGTGAAGTGTCTTCGTTACTCACTTTTCTACCTTATTTTTGGGGATAGAATCTGTCACTAGACTGGATGGCTAGCAGGTCCCGGGGATCCTCCTATCTCTGCCTCTCCGGGCACTGGGACTACAAACACACACCATGCCTGATTTTTTTTCATGGGTGCTGGGATTCCAATTCAAATCCTCATGCTTATTCTGCAAACTCTTTACTCAGGGCCGTCTCCCTGGTCTCCTTCCCCTGCTACTACCCACACCAGACTCCTGTAAACGAAGCAAAGTTAGAGTCTATTCAGAAAAAAACCTTACAGTTGGCTGAAGTGTGCACATTAAGGGAGAAGCAGATGCTGGGGATGTGGGCAGCACACACCCAAGACTCCAGTGTAGACGTCTCAAGAACAAGCCAGGCTTCCTTCTTCTTTCCTTTTCTTTCTTTCTTTTATAGATTTGGATTTAATATAGATCAAAACATAGGTTTTTGAATTCTCTTGAGAACTCAGGGCATTCAGTCGTGTTGGGAACACAGGTTTGCTTGTACACACGCGCAGTACCAGCTGGAGTGGACCTGACTCCGCCACCCACCATTGTTTTGCTTTGAAACACGGCCTTCCGCGTCCCAGCATGGCCCCAGATCAGCTGGGCATCTGAGGATGACCTTGAATTTCTGATCTTCCTCGCTCTCCCTCCCCAGCGCTAGAATTATAGACATGCAACACCATGCCTGGTTTATATAGGGCTGAGGATTTAACCCAGTACCCCATGCATGCTAGGCAAACATCCTACCAATTAAGCTTCATCCCCAGCCCACATGGGGCATGTTTATCCAGTTTGCCACTGCTCCCTTTTGTCTCTGGCCTGGCTTCCTTCACAAACTTATGAACCCTAATAAACCCTCCTGTGAGTGTTCAAACTCAAGCCCACAGGCCATATACACCCCAGGCCATATGAATATGGTCCCATTAACTTACTTAAAACATTGAGGTTTTTTTTTTTTTCAGTTCAGTAGCAAAGTTCTTGAGCATGAAGTTTGTACATGGCAGTATCCTATGATATCAAAAGGTTGGATGCACCTTCAAGTCTAGCCATCTCAAGGTATTCGAGGCTCAGGATGTAGCTCTTCCCCTTGAGTTTCTACCTCCTGTTACAAAGCCCTCTTGGGTTTTCAGGAGCGGCTACTCTCTTCCCAGTCTCAGAGCCCTTGCACGTGCTCTTCCCTCTACCTAGAACTCTCCCCCCTTCACAACTCCCAGCTCAAAGATGGTGTTCATTGGCTGAGTTGGGGTCCCCTTCATTTACCCAGATTTATCATCCAGTCATATTTCACAATTCATAATCTTTCATGGCTATGATCATCTCTCTCCCCTGTTTCCCCACTTAGGGACACTGTAGGGCAAGCATTAGTGGTATTTGTTGACCTGTATCTGAAGTATGCATCTCAGAACCTGCACCTCATTGGCAAAGGTTTGTGGAATACAGGCACGGGTATCCACCCCATGAGATGTGCCAGTCACCTCATGAGTTTGGAAAGCAGATGCCAACACCCTTCTGTCAGAAGTCCTGAGGTGAAAGGTGAGCAGAGTGACTACATTCACGTTCATACATGGAACTCGTGCCAGACAACTCTAGATGGCGAGTAACTGCATTGGCATTCATACATGGATGAATACAACCATAGATGGCCACAAAGGTCAAAGGTGGAGAGAAGACAGAACCATGAAATGAGGCCTTCTCTACATGAATAAATGGAGGCCTGGCTTGACCTAAAATCTATAGAATTCCAAAGCAAATAGGGGGACACCTAACATCAGCAAAAAGAGAGGTCTTCCTAAGAGTTCCAGGATACATTGTTCCTCTAACCTAATTGCAGCACAATTTCTAATTGATATTAATAATAAAAACCCAGAGTCAGATATAAGGGTTAATGCTAAAAGATCAGGGAAGCAGAGCAGCCAGGCACTAGTTCTTACCTCTACCGAATCCTCAGACTGAAAGGGGCAAGATCCTGTCTCTATGAATCCTCAGACTGAATGCCGTGAGCTCCTGTCTCCTCCCACCTTATCTCTCTCTCTCCACCCAGTCATATCACCCCCATCTCCACCTCCCTAGTGCTGGGATTAAAGGCCTGTGACTCCTAAATACTGGAATTAGAGGTGTATGGCACCACTGCCTAATTAGTGTGGCTAACTCCACACTGTGATCTTCAGGCAAGCTTTATTTGTTCAAACACAAACAAAATATCACCACATTTACTCTTTTTTGTTTAAAATAAAAAAGGTTATAACTAATATAAGAAAAATGATATACATTAAGTACAGTAACTGTATATAACATATACAAGCAATAAGTACATCAACAATGTCTAGTCTATTTTCATTTGACAAATTCAGAAAAAAAATACTCTATTATCTAACTTTGGTGAGTTCAAAGTCTTGTACCTAATTCACTTTCTATCCTAACTTACATTACCATCTAAAATATCTTTTGATGTCTCTCAGCCTTTTTTACACTTATACCTTTATAGTGAGTTTCTTTTCTGAGTCTGGTAAACAAGGAAAACTATAACTATCTCATCTTCAACTCCCTCAGAGACCTGAGAAGGAAATAATATTAACTGAGTAAGTGACTTCTAAAAGTATGAGAAATGACAGACGCAGCTGACTGCCGGGACAGTCACCCAAGGTGCCTTTGCAACATTGGGGCATCCATCTTTGGCCGACAGGTCTGGCATATCCAACAGACTTTCCTATAAAGCAGGATTTTTGAAGGACTGTCATACCTTGTCTTGGCAAGGTTTGGCAGTCATTCGCTTTTGTGTCTTACTTGTTCAGTTTGGACAGCATACTGTCAGCAGTCAAGACAAGGGCACTCTCCTGCCCAGTGGCTTACTTTTGCCACAAGGAAAGTAAACTCAATATGCAGTTTCTTCGATGCCCATCATCTTCTCTGAAATGGACTGGTGCTACCATTCATTGTCATAAAAAAAAAAACCTATGTTATTAAAACATCTTAAATGCTATATTCTGTATATCTCTAAAGTGTTTGAAGATGATCTGTTTATCTAAACTAATCTGTTTGACTTCGAAAATATACCTAACATAACTACAAGTTCGACTGTAATAGGTTACTAATTATTATAGCCTGCATTTCCTTATTATCCTAAATAATAATAATAACTTTCAAAGATAAGAAACTTGCAATACATTGTTAAATGAGTTATATAGGTATAATACCTTGAATAAGATTAGAAATGTATATACAATATGTTCTAACAAAAATAATCTTTTTGTTTGTTTGTTTGTTCATTTGTTTTTCCCAACAGGTTTCCCAGTAGCTATGGAGCCAGTCTTGAAACTTGTTCTGTAGACCAGTCTGGCTTCAAACTCACAGAGATCCATCTGCCTCTGTCTCCCGAGTGCTGGGATTTAAAGGCACGCACTAGTACCGCCCGGCTAACAAAAATAATTTTAAATTTGTATCAATATACAAAAACCCACATCAATGTAAAATATTTAAAACTAGTAGTTGCTATTTTTGATTTAAAATAGATTCAATAATCTACCTGTTTATGCCATTTCTATATCTTCCCCTTTTTCTCTTCAGAATAGATTCAATTACCTACCCTTATATCCTATTATAGCTATATTCCCTTTTTTCTTTTCAAAATAAGAATCCTAAATCTAAACTTCTTTGTTTAGCTTTTTTCCTGACCATTGCCAATAACAACTTGTAACCAGCCCCCCTAAACAAAAACAAATACCCATAACCCAATGAATGACCAAAAACCACCCACCACACCTCTTAGGAATGTGGGTGTCATATTCTTAAATTTATTTCCTTCTGTCTGGGGGAGATGGCGTCTTTAGGGGACCCTGAAAGGAAAAATTTGGGTTAATTTTCAAGTCCTGGGAGAGGTAGCTGTAACATTTGTTGTCCAGTCTCTGTGTAATGGGAAAGTGCAAGGCTTGTCTCTAGTCCTGGGTAGAGTTGCCTGTGAGGCTGGATCATCTCAGCTAGCCACCTCGAAATTGTCCTGAGCAGTTTGCAGTACAAAGCTGATCTCTCCGTGTTGTTTTTCAGCTTAGTGGTGTTATCATAGTCTGAGAGCAGAAACTAAAATAACATTTCACACCTACACTTCTCAGACAGAACTCATAAAATAGGACACTGTGAGCCCTGGTGGCCTGGGCATGCGCTTGCTCGTGTGGCAAGTATTAAAATATAATAAATAATAGCTGGGTGTGGTGGTGAACATCTGTTATTCTAGCACTTAGGAGGCTGAGGCAGGAGGATTGGGATCAGCCTGAGTTACCTAGCAAGACCCTGTTTCCTTGAATAAATGTATAAACAAATAACTTACATCAGTGTTTCAAATTGGAATTTCTTTATCCCATACAAAGTCCAAACACCCCACTGATTGCTCTGTAAAATTAGCAGAGCTGGCAGCATGGACCCTCAAAGCCCAATCCCCAGTGGGGGCTTAGTTATGCTCCCCAGATCCAGGATCAATCTGCCTTCTGTCTTTATAGTCATTTTCTTTTTTCAAGCTGGAGACTGACAACCCTCCCGCACTCCCCTCTCCCCCCCAGCCTTGCCCACAGCTCCATCAGAGCTTCACTTCCGGTCTCTGGTCCGCCTCCTTCTCTACGTTAATTACCTAGCCCGAGGACACCCTGGCTTCACAGTCCCATTGAGAGTGTCCCCAGAAACTGCCCAGCTCAGGAGACTGTTCTAAGGTGACTTCTGAAGTGGGACTAGGGTTGGCTGTTTCTGGCTGAGTTGCAAAGCGAGGGTCCTTCAGGTTCCTAAACTGCCCCCAGCCCACCCTGCCTACAGCCAGGAGTCAGCTTGTAACTCCAGCATCGGGCCAAGGACTTCAAAGTCAAAGGAGGTCCAAACTGAACTGGCACTGACTCTCTTCAGGTTCTACCTGTCTTCTTCTGCCAAGCAGAGCCCTCCACTCACTTCCATTAAAATTAACAAGCGTTGCAGGCAGGCATCAAAGCAGGGCCATGCCTTTCATTATCGGGACAGGCCCGGGCCGGGCTAGCAGCCCCTCCCCCTCAGCTCTTCCAACTCAACTAGCAGGTAGGGCTGGACTCCTGGGGCCAGCATAGGAGCATTGCCATCCTCTTCTGTTTGATATGTGCACCAAGGAAAATTCCAGGCCAGCAGGGCACCCTCTTGGCAATTTTCTTCAAAGTGCACTGTCAAAGCTGGCTAATTATCCTTAAGAGACGCCCGTAGACAGGTGTGTGATTAGCTGAGTTTATTAGCAGGGAAACTGAGGTCAAGTGGCTTACCTGTGGAATAGGGGTGGGCTGGGCTGTCCTGGCCACCCTTCCCAGTTCTCATGCTGGGCTTCCAGGGTCATTAACCCTTTCGGTGTTGAGAGATGCAACAAGCTCTGCCATCAATCCTTTCCATGACAGGAAGTGAACGCAGATGTTAATTAATATCATCCTCTTTTGTAACCATCAGATTGTCTCTGGATTTTTGTTTTCCTTCCTAACAATAGTTGAAGATAATCTGATAATTTTCTAGTGCTGATAATTGTCTAGGGCAAATCAACAAATAACGAGTACAGAAAGGTCCAAGTCACCAGTGCCAGCCCCAAACAGTGGGTAAGGGCTTCATGGTTTGAGCCTTGTCCTCTGCAGACCAGTTCAAATCTGCAGATCCTGGTTTCAGAAACAGGGCTGGTACTCTGGCAATCTGGCGAGCATGCTGCCAGGTCTGCAGGACCTGAGCTGCCCAGCCCACTCTCCACTTCCTTGGTGGAGAAAAAAGCAGGCAAAAAGTGTCTTCTATATACCATTAACAGTTAACGAGGGTTCCTTCAAAAGTGGCTTTGGTCACCTTGCTACAGACAAAAGCAAGATTCTTAAGGGGAAGGTGCTGAAGCATGTCCTCCAGACACCTATGTTGATGGGAAAGCAAGGCAGGGAAGTGAAGTTGGGTGTGAGTGATGGCCTTAGGGAGCTCCTATGCTCTGGGTCCTGGGGTGAGGTTTCTGGTTTAGGAAAGAAAAAAAGAAATGAGTGTAAAATTCAAAGTGAGGAAGGAAGAGGCATGAGAAAGGAGAAAGGAAGGAAGAGGAAGAGAAGGGAATAGGGGAAGAGGGACAGGGGAGAGGAGAGGGAGAGGGAAGGAAAGAAGGAGGGGAGAGAGGGGAAGAAAGATCAGAGGGAGAGGGAAGAGGAGAGGGAGGGGAGATGGAGGGGGAGAAGGAGGGAGAGAAGGAGAGAGGGGGAAGGAGAGGGAGAGGGAAGGGGAGGAAGACTGTGTGGTGGGATCATGATTTATTTCAGTTAGTTCTGTGATGCTGGCCAGTGGTGCCTTGGTTCCCCAATTACACCATAAAACTCTCTTCTTTGTACCCTGTGGGGTCCCCCCTCCCTAGAGTTGCATAATCTCAGTAGCTGAGTCTTCAAATGGCCACACACACAGATGCCTGAGAGGTTCTGGGCCCTTTCCTCCCTAAACCATCACCCCTCTGGGCAAAGGCCACAGGTGGATGAGAGCACAGGTACTTCCCGTCTCAGGCCTTAGGCACCCCAACTCTACACAGGGTTGGAAGGAGGTCTGGGGGACATCACCACCCTTGGAACTTGGGAGTTCTAGAACGATCTTACTTTGAAAAGTTAGTCTGTACCTGCCAGTCCTCCTCAAGCGAGAGGCATTATGAAAGCAAGGTCTTCCTACAGTGAGCTGAGCCTAATGACACAGGCCTGTAGTCCCAGCTACTCAGGAAGAGAAGAAACAAAAGTTCAAGGCCAGCCTGGGCAACTTAGTAAAGCATTGTCAAAAAAATAAAAATTAAAGGGCTAGAAATGTAGCTCAGTGATAGAGCCTCTTGCCCAGCTTGTGCAAGGCCGTAGGTTCAATTTCTAGTATTGAAAAACAAACAGAAGTACCAGGAAGTAGTGATGTATACCTTTAATACCAGCACTCAAGAGGCAGAGGCAGGCGGATCTCTGTGAGTCTGAGACCAGCCTGGTCTATAGAGTGACAC
Organism: Arvicola amphibius; assembly: GCF_903992535.2. NCBI lineage: Eukaryota > Metazoa > Chordata > Mammalia > Rodentia > Cricetidae > Arvicola > Arvicola amphibius. The sequence continues at coordinate 5,647,830 of NC_052061.1, read as the reverse complement.
AGAGAAATCTTGTCTCGAAAAATCAAGAGAAGAATCCTTTCTGTCATAAATTAATGACTTTATGTGAATGAGACCAAGTAAGGGGTCTAAGATGCACTTTGCCTGCTGACCCCTTGGCTCAGTGACTACTTGCACAAGACTCAATGACTGAGGATGCTGACCATCTCTCCATGATCTCCTTATAACTGACCTTCTGGAGAGCACCAAGAAGCCCATCTTCCTCATCTCTCAAGGTCAGTTCTGAGTCTCCTAAATGTGTAAGATATCAGAAACCAGAATGTGTCAGGGCTAGAGAGATGGCTCAGTTAAGAACACCTGTTGCTCTTGCAGAGGACCCAGGTTCTGTTCCCAGCACCCACATGGCAGCTCACAACCATGCATAACTCCAGTTCCTAAGGATCCAGTGCCCTTCTGACCTCTAGAGGCACCAGGCACACACATTCTGCATGAGCATACACATAGGTGAAACACATATTTGAAACACTTATTTTTTAAGAAAATATTTATTTTTATTTAAAAATATTATTTAAAAAATGTATAGTATCTGAGAAATGACATAAAGTGCTCCCAGTTAGAGCTATGTCCCAGACAGCAAAAATAGAGTACAGAATGAAGGATCACTGAGTAGAGTCTGAATGGGCCCCAGTCTTGTAGATGCAGGTTTGGCAGTCATCAGCAAATGAACAGCCAAAGGGATACAATTAATATCTGTCATATATGTTCCATCCACAGCCTCACACACACAATTTAGTTGACAACAGTGTAAAACTCATGGCCAGCGAGATGTAAAACTCAGGGGGCAAAGGCACCTGCCATCAAGCCTGACAACCTGAGTTGAATCCCCAGGTCCCACAGGGTGGAAGAAAACTGACTCTTATAAGCTGTCCTCTGATCTACACACACACACACACACACACTCACACACACACACACTCACACTATATATATATATACTCACACCATATATACACACTATATATATACATACACTATACATACTATAATACAAACACACTATATATGCACACATTATACATATACATACACTATATATACACACACTATACACACATATAATATACACACACTATATATACACACACTATAACACACTATATATACATATGCACACCATATATACATACACTATATATACATACACACAAACACACACTATATATACATACACACGCTATATATATATACATACACACAGACACACACTATATATACACACATGCTATATATACACATACATACACACACTACATATACACATACATACACACACTGTACACACACTATATATACATACACTACATATATACATACACACTATACAAACGCACACACTATATATATACACATACACACTATATATACATACACACTATATATGTGTCTGACAATCCCATGTGCTCCCACGCACATGCATATTCCAATGCAATGGATACTCCAGTGCAATGGATATTCCAATGCAACAGATATTCTAGTGCAAATGGACTCTTGCATCCATTGCTCATGGACACAGTAAACAACCTGGAAATCTAGTCAAGTCAGCATGTCCCCTTCAAAGCTGTAAGTCCACTTGTAGACACAGAGAGACCCCAACATTGTTCACACATGGGAATATACCTGCATGGATGCTCACTGCGGCAGTGTTTGCCAAGGTGAACCGTGGAAACAGCTAAATGTTCCCCGATGGGGTGAAGATAAACCAGGAAACAGTCAAATAATATGCCATGAAAGCAATTCAAAGCATGAAGCTTCAAAATGCTGAACAAAAGAATAAAAATAAAAAGCAACAAAAATAATAATAAAAAAGCCAAACAGAGAATGATGTCATCTTATGTAAAGTTTAGAGGCCCGGCAAGCCTGCCAAGTATGTCACTTTTACAGGTATGCACATATGTGCTAAAGGTAGGAAAAGGTATGTAACCAGGACAACATTTAACTTGTGCAATTGGCCTCTGGCTTGGAACAAGACCAGAGGTGATCATACAGGGTTCCCATCCTCTTCTTTCTTCCTCTGAAGCACAGAAATGACTGAAACAAGGTGCGAACACTCAATAGCACTGGGAGAATCTGTGTCTAATTCTCTATTCTTCTGTTTAAAAAATAGACATCATTTTAAAAGTAATTTTCAAAACTAAGAGAACCGAGAACAGCACATGTTTACATGTTCTATCCACTTGGCACAGCAGGTGCCCATCAGCCGCAGGTGCCCCTGGGGATGTTGGACAAGGCAACAGCCTTGTTAGGCAGCTTCCCACTCTTCTAGACAGCAAGAACGACAGTGTGAGCTTGCAGGAATAGTGCACACTTGTAATCTCAGAAGGCAGAGGCATGAGGATTACAAATATGAGGCCAGCCTAGGCTATGTAGCAAGATTCTATCTGTCTGCCTGTCTGTCTGTTTACCTATCTACCCATCCATCCATAAATAAGTGTTATGAGCCAGACACGGTACACACCTGTAACCCCAGCACTCTAGAGGCTAACATAGAAAGTTTATAAATTTGAGGCAAACCTGGCTACATAAAAAGAGACTATCTCAAAGAAACCAAACAATAATAAAATCTCCTACCATGCGTGAGAAGGCAATGATGGAACACACCACTTAAAATGGAGGTTTTTAAAATTGATTTTATTGAGCTCTACATTTTCTCTGCTCCCCTCTCTTCCTCTCGCCTCCCCTTCAACTCCCTCCCATGGTCCCCATGCTCCCAATTTACTCAGGAGATCTTGTCTTTTTCTACTTCCCATGTAGTAGATCCATGTATGTCTCTCTTAGGGACCTCATTGTTGTCTAGGTTCTCTGGGATTGTGATTGTAGGCTGGTTTTCTTTGCTTTGTGCCTAAAAGCTGCTTATAAGTGAGTACATGTGATAATTGTCTTCTGGATCTGGGTTACCTCACTCAAAATGATATTTTCTAGCTCCATCCATTTGCCTGCAGATTTCAAGATGTCATTATTTTTTCTGCTGTGTAGTACTCCATTGTGTAAAGGTACCACATTTTCCTTATTCGTTCTTCAGTCAAGGGGCATTTAGGTTGCTTCCAGGTTCTGGCTATGACAAACAATGCTGCTATGAACATAGTTGAGCACATGTCCTTGTGGTACGATTGAGCAACCTTTGGATATATACCCAAAAGTGGTATTGCTCGGTCTTAAGAAAGATTGTTTCCTAATTTTCTGAGAAATTGCCATACTGATATCCAAAGGGCCTGTACCAGATTGCACTCCCACCAGCGACACAGAAGTGTTCTCTTTACTTCACAACCTCTCCAGCATAAATTGTCATCAGTGTTTTTGATCTTGGCCATACTTATAGGTGTGAGATAGAATCTCAGAACTGTTTGGATTTGCATTTCTCTGATGGCTAAGGATGTTGAGCATTTTCTTAAGTGTCTTTCAGCCATTTTAGATTACTCTGTTGAGAGAGTTCTCTGTTTAGGTCTGTACTCCTTTTTTTTTTTTTTTTTTGGTTTTTCGAGACAGGGTTTCTCTGCAGCTTTAGAGCCTATCCTGGAGCTAGCTCTTGTAGACCAGGCTGGTCTCGAACTCACAGAGATCCACCCGCCTCTGCCTCCCGAGTGCTGGGATTAAAGGCATGCGCCACCACCGCCCGGCTTGTACTCCTTTTTTTTTTTTTATTGGATTATTTGTTCTTTGATGATCAGTTCCTTGAGTTCTTTGTATATTTTGGAGATCAGACCTCTGTCTGATGTGGGGTTGGTGAAGATCTTTTTTCATTCTGTAGGCTGTTGTTTTGTCTTGTTGACTGTGTCCTTTGCTTTACAGAAACTTTTAAGTTTCAGGAGGTCCCATTTATTAATTGTTTCTCTCAGTGTCTGTGCTACTGGGGTTATATTTAGGAAGTGGCCTCCTGCACCAATGCGTTCAATTGTACATCCCACTTTCTCTTCTATGAGGTTCAGTGTGACTGGCTTTATGTTGAGGTTTTTGATCCATTTGGACTTGAGTTTTGTGCATGGTAATAGATATGGATCTATTTTTATTTTCCTACATGTTGATATCCAGTTATGCCAGCACCATTTATTAAATATACTTTCTTTTTTACATAAAGTGGAATTTTTTAGAGGGAAAGTGTGGCCTGATAAGAGCAGCATCCACTCCAGTAGCTCCTGTTCTGTACCCCCCCAAAACCCCCAGAGTGCTGAGCATTTACAATCTGAAAACCCCCTGGCCCATCTCCCACATTCCACAAGGAAGCCAGAAATTATCTGGATGGGCAAATGAAGGGTCAACACTAGGGTGAAGCATAGTATTGAACAAGGCATTTGCCCTCTGGTTGCTCAAGGGCACCCTGCCCTCCTGTGCCCTGTACGTGGCTGCCCTTCTCATTCTCTGATGGCTGGGAAACATGGTTCTGACCCTTCATAAGACCATGGATCTATGCCTGGGTCACTTGCCCAGTCCAGAGGGTTACTTTAAAGCCTGGCACAGACTATGCCCTAAACGTGTTTGTAACGATTGACTAAAGAAGGGTGGAAGGAAAGACAAACAAGAAATGAGAGGGAGGAAGAAGGAGGGAAAGAGGGAAGGAGACTCCTTCCATTAACGAGCTCTGGTCTGGGATTATAGCCAAGCTGGACCAGCCATTTTACTGCTATGGGCAATGAGTGTGGGTAATTGTCAGCTTTAGACTTACTCATCCTTTCTCAGGGCTGTGTGCAAAGTGGAGGGTTTCACCTGCCCAGCGGGTACTGAATTATAGCTCTGGAGCTGGGCTCTGTGTAATTAACCAGAGCAAGGCGCCCTGGGGACCCTGTGAAACTCACAGAGTGTACAGGTGCACAGGGCATGAAACGGGGTGCCTGCTAATTACCTTTGGCCTGGTTTCCACAGTTCCCGGCACTGAGCCATCTTCCTCCTTGGGGGCTGGCTGTGTGCTGGCTGTGGGGTTCGTTGCCAGGAATCATCGAAAAGAACCTGGGACCAAAGAAGCAGAATTTGTGGGCACAATTGAGTATGCACATAGTTTGGGAGGAGAAACCAGCTTCACTTTCAAAGGGACACAGTTTTCTCCGGCCCTGGCTCCATCTCTGTCTGTCACATACTGCTATAGACACATACTATGCATGGTCACTGATGGGCCTCACATGGAAAACAGTGGAGGACAAGATCCTCATTGGCAATACCACTGTGCACTTTTTTCTCTTTTAAGATAGCGTCTCTATGGAGCCAGGCTGGCCCAAATTCTTAATCACCCCGCTTCTGCCTTTGAGTGCTGGGATTATGGGTTGCATCACCACGCCTGGCTTATACTTAGGTAATTTTTAAAATATATAAAACAATATGTGTGCATATTATGTATGCTCACATATGTAGGAAAAAAGTATGAAAACTGAATAGGGGCCATGAGAAAGCTCAACAGATAAAGGTGCTTGCCACCAAGTCTTAGCCTGACACCTTAGCTCAGCCACTGGGACTCACATGGTGGAAGGAGAGACCCAGTTCCTGTAAAGTTGTCCTCTGACCTTTACACGTGTCCCATGGCACATATGCATGTGTGAATACAATCATGTAACTACATAACCTTATAACCACACATGCACACACACACACACCACTAAATAAATCAATTTTAAGATTATAAAACCTAGATGGGATCCAGGTGTGATGGTATATACCTCTTATTCAAGACGCTGAAGTGAGACGCTTATGAGATTCCACCCCTCCCTGAGAATCTTAGGCAGGTTAATGGTTACTATGAGAGAGAGAGAGAAAGAGAGAGAGAGAGAGAGAGAGAGAGAGAGAGACTTTTTCTTCAGTGTTATAGCCACTAACAGCTGCCCATACTCCTGTCAATAACCCTTCACCCAAGCTCTTGCTAGCAGTCCTAATTGAAGACATGAAAGTAGAAGGATGACTAGCTTTGAAGAGGAGGGGATCAACAGGAAGGGACAAGAGAGAGTCATGGGGTGGATATGATCAAAATGCCTTATATACATGTATGAAAATGTCATAACAAGACTCATTCTTATGTATACCTGCTATGTATTTGTAAAAGGTTGATGAAAGAACTGAGCATCTTTTTTGTACTCTATCCTACTTTTCTAGACACGCAGGAGGGAATAAATCCCTGTAACATGGCTTCATTCTGGACAAGCAGTGAGACAGCAGACTAGACAAGACAAGCGAAATACACAGAATATTTAATGGCAATACATACTAAGAAAGAAACAGGAAGCAGGGCTGCTGGGATGGCTCACTGGTAGAATGCTTCCCTAACTGAGCCTGGCTTCCGTCCCTAGCACTGCAAGAAAACACACACATGGGGCTAGAGAGATGGCTCAGCAGTTAAGAGCTCTGGTCGCCCTTCTAAAGGACCTGGGTTCAATTACCAGCACCCACGTGGCAGTTCACAATTGTCTGTAGCTCCAGTTCCAGGGTATCTAGCACTGTCAGACACACTCATACAGGCAAAATACAATGTACATTTTAAAAAAAATCTTAAAAAATAATAGTCAGGCATGGTGGCACACTTTTTTAATGCCAGCACTCAGGAGGCAGAGACAGGTGGACTTCTATGAGTTTGAGGCCAGCCTGGTCTACAAGAGCAAGCTCCAAGGATAGGCTCCAAAGCTACAGAGAAACCCTGTCTTGAAAAAGACAAAACTAATAATAATAATAATAATACACACACACACACGGTGGGTGGAGGGTACTGTAAAGAGCCTTGGGAAACAAAGGAGAGACAGTAGAGGCTGGCATGGGGAACCAAGAGCTGTGTTGCGTCTAAAGGACTTTGAGCAGGACAATGACATGATGTGTTCTCAGCAGGCTCGCTCAAGGGCTGCGCAGCACTCAGAGCCAGTGACACAGGCCAAGAGGACAGCAACAAACAGAGGCACGCGAACCAAGCCCAGAATCTAGGCAGGAGATGGCAGTGGCTCAAGCCAGGTGCCACCACAAGGGTGATTCCTGTGGGAGGATGGGTAGGCAGGAGCTCCGCGGGCCAGCTTGCTGAATGATGGGCATGCACATGACACGAGTCCAGGTGAGTGGCCCTGGCTGTAAGGACACCGTGGGAGTCACCAGCACATCCCTGCTATTTACAGACATGAAATGTGGCACTTCGTCCTTTGCAATGAAAAGATCTGAAGCCAAGAGGACGGCGTCGGCGTCTTGCTCATTCTGGGTGGTAGCTGTGACGGTGCTGGAAGTGCTGTCCCTTTTGCTTTTTAAGTGTGTGTGAACTTTTCTCTAATAAAAATGAATTAATAAATGCTCTGTAATGTCATGCTGCTCCAGATTGCTAAAGTACCCTGTCATAAGTACTAAAGTGTGGGTGCCGGCAGTGAGTTCTGGGAGCCAAGTGCAGAAGCCTCCTCCTACCAGCCCAGGCTCAGCGACTGGGTCAGCTGGTCTCTTTGGGCTTCCATGTCCTCATTTGGCAACTAGCAGCTGGCCCCTGCTTTCTAGGGGCTCCTCTAGAGCCGGATGTGTGGTAGGCACACAGCCCCTGCTTGCTCTGACTGTATCCCCTACAGCCCATGCCTCATCCTACACAGAAGGTCAGACATATCCACTAGCAGGGCTCTCTGCAGAATGCAAACTCGGCCTCCCGAAAGCTAGAAACTACAGTTAGGAGGGCCAGGTATAGTAGCACATACCTGTAACCCCAGCATTCAGGAAGCTGAGGCAGGAGAACACAAGGTTGAGGTCATCTTGGGTTATATAAAAAAAGGAAAAAGAGGCAAGGATCAGGGGGATGGTCTGGTGGCAAGAGTGCTTGCTGTGTAAGTGTGAGAACACAGGTTCAAATCCTCAGCACCCACATAAAAAGCTGGGCGATCGGGCTGGGCACAGTGGTGAAAGCCTTAACCCCAGCACTTGGGATGCCGAGACAGGAGGATCTCTGTGAGTTTAAGGCCAGCATTGTCTACATAGCAAGCCCCAGGACAGCCAGAGCTACATAGAGAGACCCTGTCTCAAAACAAGAACAGTGAGGAGCTGGACTATATATACCTGGAACTCCAACACTAGGGGGCAGAGATAGGCAGATCCCAGAGCTCTCTGATGAACCAGCCAAGCAAGAAGGGTGAGTTATCTATTCATAGAGACCCTGTCCTGAAGCAACAGAGTGGGAAGCAACAGAGGAAGCTTCCCAGTGGCTCCACATGCAGTCTCACAGGCACACAGCTCCACACACGCACATGCATGTACTGCACACAGCACCCTAAACAATGGAAGGAAGGGAGGGAGGGAGGGATGGAAGGAAGGAAGAAGGAGGAGGGAGGGAGAGAGGGAGAGAGGGAGGGAAGGAGGGAATGAAGGAAGGAAGGAAGGAAGGAAGGAAGGAAGGAAGGAAGGAAGGAAGGAAGGAAGGAAGGAGAGAAAAAATAAAAGGAACTGTAGTCAGGAGAGTTAGAAAGAACTGCACTCCATGGTCTCTAAACTAGGGTGCTCAGACTAGGCCGAGCTTAAAAGCAGGCATCGAAGAGACTCAAACTCCATGAGATAAACTGATATGGTATTCAGAACATAAGGCCTATGGTGTGAGCCTGAAACATACAAGCATGTGGGGAAAGTCTGGGAGTGTGGCTCAGTAGTTGAGTACTTACCTAGCATGCCCAAGGCGCTTTGAGTTCCATCCTCAGCGTCTCTCTCTCTCTCTCTCTCTCTCTCTCTCTCTCTCTCTCTCTCTTTTTCTCTCTCTCTCTCTTTCACATACACACACACACACACACACACACGCACACACACACACACTCCACGGGTGGCTGGACCAACTGCCAACCCATATAAGCAGGCAGTAATGACAGTACTAATGGTCATTATGTTAATGAGTAGTTTTGTGTCAGGTTCTGAACAGAGCGCTTGGTTGGCTACTTCCTGTTCTCTCATTTAACCTTCATGACAGAAGTTATAGGGTTAGCATTTGCATGAGTCAGACATCCATTGGGAAACCGAGGCTCAGAGATGTCATGCCCTAAATCATGTAGCAAAGAAGGAGCAAAGCTGGGATTTGAACCCTTGCAGTGGGACTCTGCTCTCAAGCTCTTCCTGGTGAGCAGAGTTGCTCTATGAATCTCTGAACAAAAGCAAGAGAAGACCACTTGGAGGCAGTTCTATTTGTTGGGCCATTTAGTCATCATTGACCCATGAATATTTATTAAGTAGCTACTGTGCAGAAGTACTCAGTGTGCCTGGGCATGGCAACAGGAAGTTTAAGAAACCACAGCCTCTGCCTGAGAAGCTTGTGGTCTAGAGAAGCCAGTTTACCTGCAGCATAATAAAACTGCTGGCTCCAGCCTGCTCCTGGGAAGAGGCACATCAAGAGGGGCCAGCAAGCCAGGAAGGGTGGCTCAGGCCTGTGATGTCAGAACTCTGGAAGATCGCAGGTTCCATGTCAGCCTAGTGAGCATTGGGAGATTACATCTAAATACAAATGTTCGAAAGATAAAAGAGAATCATATATGGTGTTCCATGTCTATAACTCTAGCTCGCAGGAAGCTTGAAGCAGAAAGAATCCTGTGAGTCTGAGGCCAGGCTGTAATGCAGAGCAAGTACCAGACCAATAAGGCTACATAGCAAGACCCTATCTGAAGGAAGGAAAAAAGAAAGAGGAAATAAAAGAGTGGGGAGAGAAACAGCAAGATAGTTCAGTGGGTAAAGAAACTTGCAGTCAAGCCTGATGATCTGAGTTCAATACCCAGTTCCCACAGGATAGAAGGAGAGAACCAACTCCCGGAAGTAGTCCTCTGACCTCCACATATATGCATGCATGCACACATATAATTAAATGCAGGAATTACAGAAACCAGGAAAGCACACTGGGACCATTGCCAGAATAGGGGCTTGGGGAGCAATAGAGAAAGGGATAGTCGGACACAAGTGATCTGTTAGAAGAGATGGGAAAGGGGGGGGCGCTTTTTAGGGGGGCAGAGGGAGGTAAGTACAGAAGGTGGGAGGAGGTAAAAGGGAATATAAATGATCTGGTGGGGAATTGGGAAAGGGGGTTCTTTAGGGAAAGGGCAGGGAGATAACACAGAAGAAGGAAGGATTAGGTAAAACAATAGGGATGTCTGAAAGCCACAAGTAATCATACTATATTTACCCTAAAAACCCTATAATACACACAATTCTGTGTATAAAACATACGTATATAATTCAAATGAACCTTTCTCATCTGGGCTGACAGCACTCCATCTAAGAGCCAAACACCACCCAACAAGGCCGCAAAACCATATATGAGGAGGCCTCTTTTGAGTTGTTGGCCAGGGCTATCCATGAAACATACAGCCAATTGCTGTTGCCCAAGATGGGGCAGGTAAATTAACCCCAAGATGGGGAAGGTAAATCCTTATTGCTGAAGACACCATGCACTTCAGAAAGAGAACCCAGAGACCCCTGAACTAAAAACTGACCTGAATGCTCCCTCCCTGAAGACTAGCAGAAGGCACAATGTAAGCTTCCAAAGGAAGGATGCACCCAGCAGCCCTACCCTATGGTACCTAGGAGCCACACCAACGATAACCCTCACCGGTGCAGGAGCCGCACGCGTACCTTAGTGGTATCCAACAACTCTCTTCTCTGACTTAAGAACTGCTCAACCAAAGGGAAACCAGGCCTGGTTCTGGAACCTAGCTAACTGCTCAATGCTAGTGAAATCATGGTTACTGAAGGAGAATCTACATCCACTAATTTATTAAATCAGCACAGTCCCTATCGACAACCTATAAATGTGTGTCCTTACACTCACAGGTAAGTGTCCTCTTCACCCCTCAAGGAGACTTCTCTTTGCCATAAACAGAGACCACTACAGAAAACTAAAACTAATAAAAAGGTAGAGTTGTGGAAGGCAGTCCCAGTGGATACATCCACAAGAGACTCCAGAACCAAAGGCTCAGGGATCGTGGAAGAAGAGGCATAAAGGTTGGAAGAGCCAGGGGATCAGAGAATTTGGAGAGAGATTGTGTCTTCTAGTAACATCAGAAGCTATACACATTAAGCCTTATGAACATGAGCTGAACAAGGATGGCCACAATAGATACGGCAAACTAGATGGGGAAATACCCATGAGGCTTCAGCTTACCCAGAGAACTGTAGGAGACTGAGGAAAGCTGGGAGCAGAAGAGATGATCTTTCCCAGAGAAGAGCACACCAGTAGGTCATCCAGAGCCAAATGCTCAGCTCTGAAAACACGCATGCAAGTAACATTATACGGACTGAACAGGTTATACTCAGGAATATATATGAATATACATATGCAGCTACGTATGCAATAACAGCTACTGAAAAAAGAGGCCATGGATTTAAGGGCAAGTGGGGGTGGGTATGTGAGGGTTTGGAGGGAAGAAACAGAAGGAAGAAATGCTGTAACTATATTATCAGCTAGAAAAATTAAGAATTAAGATAAATGACAAAAACAGAAGAAAAAGAAGGAAGGAAGGAGGGGGAGGAAGGGAAAGATAAACAGGTCTTGCCTAGAGAACCAGGAAGGGCAAACATGGGGATGGACTAATGTCAAGATATTAAACTTTTCCCTGCTATAATGGCGTGATGGAACTCCCAGCCTAGGCCAGAGAACCAGACACTCCTGTAGGATTTTTTTGCTACAGACAGCATATGGTTTACTTTTGCCTGCATGAGAAAGGAAGTGATAACCTATTCACCTTGTGGTGTATAATACGTAGCACCAGACACTCCTTTCAAACACTCCTTTTCATTGTTGAGAGAGAACTGTGTGGATGTACTTATGCATGAAGCAGCTTCTGGGGACAGAGGTATTTAGGACTTGGTGGCTCGAAGGAGTCAAACTTCTGTGTAAAAGAAGAGCTACTGGGCATAGCTGCACACATCTGCAGCCCCGGGATTATGGGGCAGGTGGATTCAGGGTTTGAGGATAGCCAGGGTCATTGCAGAGCCTGTGGCAAAATGTTGTATAGTTACATGGACTTCCCACCCTGTGAGAAAGTCTAGAACTTAACCTTCAGATTTCAGAAGCTCCAGGAATCCCATAAGGTTAGAGCTTCACTTCTCCAAAAACATGTTTATTTCTTTAAAAAAAATTTACATTTGGGGCTGGAGAGATGGTTCAGTAGTTGAGAGCACTGACTGCTCTTTCAGAGGACCTGGGTTCAATTCCCAGCAACCACATGGTGACTTGCAACCATATATAATGAGATCTGGTGCCCTTTTCTGGCATGAAGGAATACATACAGGCAGGACATTGTATATATAACAAATAAATAAATCTTTTAAAAAAATTTACATTTATTCATTGTATGTGTATCAGAAGATGTGTACCATGGCCGCAGGAGTCAGCTGTCTATTTCCATGGGGTCCAAGGGTCAAACTCAGACCCTCAGGCTTGGCAGCAAGCACCATCTTGCCGGCCTGACCTATAATTCTGTGTGGGGGTTAAAGCTATGCTTCTAGTCATTTAATATGATTTAATAAAATCACCTCAGGGTGGATTCGTTTCCTATCACTACCCTCCACCAGAGAAAGGGCAGAGAAGTGGACAAGCCTGGTATAATCTCTCTCGGGCCCTGCATCAGCTTGGACACTGTTTAGCCTGGGCTAGGCCAGCAAGTGTTGCATATTGTTCCAACCTGCACAGCCCAGAAATTGGGAAATATTGAAATATGAAGGGATTAGGTTTTAACATTGTCATTCAGTTGGCCTTGAGCAACAACACACTGTCATTCATCCGATAAGGAAACAGTTGCTGGCACAGGTGGTGGAGAGCTAAAAGAGATGGCTTGGAAGAGCATGCTTTCCCATCTCTGGGCTTGTTCCATGGGCCAGGCCCTTGGCAGCCTTGACCTGCTAGAGGTGGGGAACAGGGTGTCATGGACTGGGATGGGCTCCCAGTGCAGGCCCAGGAAGACTGTAAGCAGTTACAAGCAGGCATGCCCCTGAGCTGAACTGCTCTCCCGACACTCTCGACCATGAGCTCTGGTTTTAATCAGCACAGAACCCCCAGCACCCAGCACAGTGCAGGCTTTTGGAAAGCAGAGAGTGGAGACGTGCCCGCTACTCGACTATGGATGTCTTCAGGGACCACCTCTGCACCCCCACATCATTATCACTACGTCTTCTTCCTTGGTACCCGCCACGGAGTCCTTCTGATGCCCATGATGTCAAGTCTTCTTCTCCTCACTAGATATTCTCAGTTCAAGCATCCTGGGTCAGGATGGGGCTCAACTAACAGAGACAAGCTGAGAACCAGGAGGAAGGTGGAGACAGGATGCATGCTGTCTTTTTACTGACTGCTTCAGCCACATGAAGGGGACTCAAACACTATTCCGGCATTTATTTGTTCACTTTCTAGTTCATGTCTGCAGTCATTTGTTATTTCTTTGGACTTATCCATCCATTCATTCCTTCATGCATTCAACATCCCACAAACCCTTGTACAAGACACTGAGCAGGTATGGAGATGCTTTAGCACATGAATAACCATATAGCAGAGAGAGTCGCATGGGATGTGTGCACACATCTTACCAAGGGACACATATGAGTACACACACACACACACACACAGAGAGAGAGAGAGAGAGAGAGAGAGAGAGAGAGAGAGAGAGAGAGAGGAAAAGAGACAGACAGACAGATAACACACACACATGCACACGAGCTCACTTTATGGAGTATCTTATCATCTATGTGGAACTTTGCATCCCACTGAAAGGTAGGTGGCTGTCTTATCAAAGAACGGGGTTGGGATGGAAGTTGGGGCTGGTTAAGTGCCCCCACCAGGTCTTCTCTTGCTTCTTCCACTTCATGTTGGTCTAAAAGGAAAGGTTCCAAGTCTGGGTGGGCACATTCCCCTGATTTTCCACCTTCTCATCCATGGCAAGGCTTTGAGGAGCAGCCATACAAGAGAATGAAGATCTGAGCCTGGGCAGGAGAGTCCCCACGGAGAGGGGAACAGAAGCTGCAGGTAACTCTGTGTAGTGGGGTGTGTGTGTGGCTAACAACTTGAGCACCGAGAGCCACTGGAACCTCACACTGCTTCCTCGACATGCTGGGAGGTAAGCAGGCAGGGCTTTCACAAAGGGCTTGACCTGCCCTGTGCCCTCTGCCACCTGTCTTCCCCACCTCCTAGCCCCAAGCATCTTTCTGGGCCGTGTGCAGGGCGTCTGGCCCCAGGGAGAGGTGGGGTGAGCTGCAGTCCACACCTACGCAACTATAAAGAGGGAGCCTCCAGCTGCTGCTGCCTCAGCCTCCCTGTCTTAGCCACTCACACACCTGGACCATGGACCCTGGGGAATGCACATGTATGTCTGGTGAGTAAGGAGGCCCACTGGGAGGTCCTACAACTTTGTCCTTGTGTTCTGCAAGCTGGATGTGGGACTATTGGAAACTTCTTCACTTATGCGCCGTGGATGAGGTTTGTCCTGGATCTGCAACTTTTGGGCAGCTCCACTCTGTTGGCTTCTAGCCAGATTTGCTGAAACTGATACACTGGTCCAGGGAATAGCAAGGGAAGAACTTGAAAACTGTCTTTCTAGCTGTTGATCCCTAGTTGGCAGCCACCAGAGTGGGAAATGGAGCTATGGCCCAGAACCTGGACGCTTGGTTTTGGTCCTCTGCTGCCATTCATTTTACTAACACATTTGATTTATGGGCTTCAGTTTCCACATTTGCAAACTGAGGTTACTCATTCTGGGTTGCTTGCCTACTAGGGAATCTATGGAAAGGCTAAAATTACCACTTGCATACACCAGGGCTTAAAGGCTTTGCTTGGAACTCAAGTCAGTAAAATCCAGTTGTGATACTCACCTGTGATTCTAAACTCAGCAAGCTAAGGTGCGTGCGTGCTTGCGTGTGTGTGTGTGTGTGTGTGTGTGTGTGTGTGTGTGTATCCTGAATTCAAAGCCAATCTAGGTTGCTTAGTGCTAGGAGTACGTTAGCCAAAAGGAGGGAGATCAGGCTTCAAAACCATCCTGAGCTTTCTCAGTCTTAAAAATTGGTATCTAAAATTTTCAAGAGCATCCTTCGCCCTTAACAGTACAGGTCTGTCCCCAAAACCTGGAAAAGACAGTTCTGGTGTTCTGAACTTGAACAAGACGGATGGGATGAGTTTAGAAAGACAAATAAGTACAAGTCATTTTTATTAAATAAAGGCAAGGTATTGTCTTTCCCACCCCATCCCTGTGCTCCTTTCTGTTTTCCACCCAGGGTTTCCGGCTGGCCTTATCAAAACGAGGCTGTGAAAGCCCTTGATGGTTGTCACAGGCACCTTGGCCTTGCTGGGTTGGCCTTGTCTGTTAGTCCTCAAGCCTGATCAGGCATCAGTACCTGATGTGTTGTTTTTTTAAACTACTGATTCTTTCCCTACACAGAGTTACAAAGGGCTCTGTTGCAAGGGTTGTGGTCAGGAAGGTGCATTTCCACAAGTAACCCGGGTTGAGCTGATGCTGCCACCCCAGTCCCTATCCATGGTCTGTCTCTAGAACCATCCACAGCACTGGGGTTACCTTCTTGTCCCACCACTCCCCGAGATCAATAGCCTGATATTCACCCAGTCTCTGCCCTCTCTTCTAGGAGGGATCTGCATCTGTGGGGACAATTGCAAATGCACAACCTGCAAGTGTAAAACCTGCCGCAAAAGTGAGTATGGGCACCAGGACTCTGCCAGGTGGGAGTGGGAATAGCCCCGCCCTTCGCTCTCCCTATCCACCCCAAGGGGCAGTGGAGGCATTCTAGGGACCTTTTTCTCATCGGGAGGGAATCTGACACTCAAGGAGACACCTGAGGCAGAGCTACCCTGGGCTGCAGCCCACCCGGCAGTAAGGCTATCCATGGTATTTGGAGCAGCAAGGGGGTTGGGGAAAGGTTCTGTCCAGTCTAGTGAGGAAGAAGGAAAAGCCTTGGTCTGGCGTCATGAGCCCTGACTTCTAATCATATTTCTATTGTGGCTGTGACCTTTGAAACGCCCACCCCTTGTCTGGGGCTCTGATGGCCCTGGAGGACCTCTGAGGTTCCTTCTGCTCTCAAATCGCACAGTCTCCCATCTCCCGGCTCAGGGTTTCCCCGCTACAGGTGTCTCATTTCCTATGTCTTCTAAGGGGTAGGAGAGACGGGTAAGTGAAGAGCCATGGCTCACCTGTCCATCTCCTAACCTTTTCAGGCTGCTGTCCTTGCTGCCCACCAGGCTGTGCCAAGTGTGCCCGGGGCTGCATCTGCAAAGGGGGCTCAGACAAGTGCAGCTGCTGCCCCTGAAATCCACCCATGGCACTGGGAGAGATCCTGGGAAGTGGCTGCACAGCACCTGCGTCAAAGGATTGAATTTGTATAATAAGTTGTGCCTTTTATATATATGTGTGTGCCTAAATGCGGTTCCAGTGACGTTCAAGTAAAGGTCTTGAAGCAATAAAGTTTTCATGGCTATCCAGTGGCTTAGAGCATTGTTTAACCCTAACCCTAACCCAGAAGAACCAAGAAGGGCTGGCTCTATTGCAAACCCTTGAGCTTCCAGCCAACCGGAACCCCATCGGCAGGTTTCTGCTCATGGCTACTTGCTTCAAGGTGCTGCCACTGCACCCGAGGCTTCCTCCCACTTTACAAACACACAACAGCCATGAGCCCAGGCGAGTTCAGGGCCGGGGAAAAGGGCCTAATCAATGCCAAGCAGGACCCAAAGCTGGTAGATGAATAGCCAGCCTTTCTACACTGTCTTCCAGAAGTCTGCTGTGGTGCTGAGCTCCCGTAGCTCATAGCTTACACACGCACTAAACTATGTAGGCTTCTCCTCCTTGCCCCACGTCCCACCCCCAGCCAGGGCTTGCTGGGATCCCCACTCAATGAAACCCGTTGAGTGAAGGGTCTTTCTTGGTGCAAGTCAGTCTTAGCCCTGACTGTCTCGGCCTACCCATGATTAGGTGAACTCATTTACCGAGCAAAAAGCTACTGGTCCTGAGCTCAGGAATAGAACCTGTGTTTAAAAACCATCCCCAGCACCAACACAACAACAAGAAGAATTATTTGGGCCAACACCAGCTTAGGGTGACAGGAACACACACTGGCAAAGAGAAACTGGTGCAGAGGAAAAACTGTTCCCTCAGAGACTTAAAACTTAGCTTTTTAGATGGATGGCTAAAAAGGTTGAACTACCTGCAGATGTCACTAGGGACAGAATGCCACCGTCTGTCATTCACAATGCAGCACCAGGCAATCCAGTCCCTAAGAGGCCTTGAATTTATGCGACGTAGAGCCAAAGCTAAGGCATTCTTCTCCACAGTCACTGACAGGGCCATGAGAATGGAACCTTGTCCAAGGGTCCCAGCAAGGAGGGGCAGAATAAATTTCAAATTCCCTGGAGCTGAACATTGTCCTAATCTTCCTGCAAATGTGGCTGTTTAGAAATCACAGGGAGTCTCCTGGGAAGGCTTTCAGGCTCCACCCAAGAGGGAGTCACACTGCCAAATCAGCATCTCAGAACAATGGAAGAGGTGTGGCCTTTGGCACCAGATAGCTGTTTCTGTCTGCAAGGCCTTAACTAAGTCATTCACCCTCTCCAGGCTCAATCTCCTCCTCTGTCCCCTGGCAAGTCCCCTCTCGGGGATACACAGAGACTGTTGGAGAATGTCCATGCACAGGCTAGGTTACCCGTAAACAGGGTTTCCTCTGTGGACACGATTTCTTTTGGTTTCTGTTTTTTAATCTCTGAGAAAGCCCCTGACTAGTCACTGTGCAAGGAGAAAACTCCACAGTGCCTGTCAAGGATAGAGTTTGGTAGTTACACCCTTCAGGGGCAAAGTAGGCTTCTCTGGCCAGTAGATTGCCTGCTCTTCCCGCCTCAAGGCCTCCTCACCTTGTCCAAAGGCCAACAGGATAGCCGTATCCATCTCTTCTATGTCTAACCCACCTCTCAAGGGGATGATCAGCCCTCCAATTCTCATTTTGACAATAGTAACACCTGTGTATAGTGTGGCCACTTACATGCACTGAACATTTAACGTGTCCATCGCTGTGTGGAATAGTTTTAGAATGCTGTCTTACAGGCTTTCTGCAACCAGGAACATTTTAGAGCCCGACAAACATGGCTACCTGAGCACCTGTTTCAGAGGGTCCCTCGCTGGTTGCCCTCCCTACAGAGTAAGCATCTGGACCAGTGCCATGACTCAGTGGGTAAAGCACTTGCCACATAAGCCTGGTGACCCGAGTTTGCTCACCAGAACCCATGTACAGGCGGGAGGAGACTGCTGACTCCACAGACCTCCACACATATGCCGCAGCCACGCACACATACCATACTGTAACACACACACACACCCCATAATACAGACAGGCAGACAGTTTTTAAAAAGCGTCTATGGGGGCTAAATGTAGTAGTACACACCCACATACCTGTAAGGGCTCCATAGTAAGACCTTATCTTAAGGGAAAAAAAAGAGAGTCAGGCATTAATGGTGTATGCCTTTAATCCCAGCACTCAAGAGGCAGAGGCAGACAAATCTCTGTGAGTTCAAAGCCAGCCTGGTCTACATGAGCTAGTTCCAAGACAGGCCTCAAAGCTACAGAGAAACCCTGTCTCTAAAAACCAAAAGAAGTCTATGGGTCCAAAGTAGATTTTGTGGGTGTCTAGGAGGGATTCATCCATTCCCCACCCTTTCTCCTAAGCTCCTTTCCCACCTTCTGGATAGTATTTTGATCACCTGGGACCTCAGGGCCCAAATTCAAATTCAGGTCTGTTTATGACCTCTTCCCGACATCTGACCTTCCTGAGCGTGGAGCCTGACAAGCCATCAGTCTCTGGAACCCTAAGCCTGCAGGATGGCCAAGGGTGGCTGTTCTCAGGGATGAGGGTGAGGGGTTGTGGAGAGGCCTCAGAAACATGAGTTCTGATGCCCACATGTAGTCGAACAAGCTAGGGCAGGAGGAAAGAGGCACCGGGTGCAGTCAAGGTGTGCTTTTGCCCCACCCCTCCGAATGCTAGGGGTTAATCTGCACTGACAGCCTGTGGTAGCTTGAATGTAATTGACCCCAGCATCTCATAGGGTGTGGCACTATTATTAGGAGGTGTGGCTTTGTTGGAGTGGGTGTGGCGTTGTAAGAGGAAGTGCATCTCTGTGGGGCGGGCTTTGAGGTTTTCTATGCTCAGGATACCACCCAGTGTTTCGGTCAACTTCCTGTTGCCTGTAGGATGTAGGACTCTCAGCTACTTCTCCAGCACCATATCTGCCTTTGTGCCGCCATGCTCCCTGCCATGATAGTAATGGGCTGAACCTTTGAACTGTAAACCACCACCTTAATTAAATATCTTCCTTTATAAGAGTTGCCATTGTCACGGTGTCTCTTCACAGCAACAGAAACCCTAACTAAGACTCAGCCCTAGAGAAGAATTCTGCCATGACACCCACTTTCCAGATGAGAAAACTGAGACGTGAGGCAGGCAGTGGCTGGCTCCTGCATCACAAGACTTGCTAAGCGCAGGACAGGGACTCGGTGTGGTCTGCCTGACTCAGGTTAATTCTTGCCTGTGCTTTATAGAAGGCCCAGAGAAAAGACAGTGGACAATGTCACAGGAGGGGTCCCTGCACGGCCTGGTGCTTTAGAAAACCCCCATATCGCAACCCACAAAC
The DNA here is from genome assembly GCF_903992535.2 of Arvicola amphibius. Lineage (NCBI taxonomy): Eukaryota > Metazoa > Chordata > Mammalia > Rodentia > Cricetidae > Arvicola > Arvicola amphibius. The sequence goes on along the minus strand of NC_052061.1, from coordinate 5,628,262 downwards.
CTTATATTTGCTGTGTGGTACCAGGCAGCCTCCATCACTTGGGAGCTGGCATTTGGCGCTGTGTGATCAAACAGCCCTAACATCTGGTCCGTTGACTTACGCTGTTCAGGCCCCAGGAAAACACTCCTCTACCTACTGGCCTGTGTCCTCAAAACAAAAACGTGATCTCTGAGTGTCAGTATGGTTCGCGAATTGTTCGGATACCAGTGTGAGAGAGAGACACCATTTTCAGAGTGCAGGAAGGATGTGAGTGGCAGAAATAAGTAAGAGAAGATGAGAATTAACGAGCCCATCTGTTTCTATTTATCACAAGCAAGTCTGCTATTGATTATCGTGGTTTGGATGAGAATGGGCCCCAGAGGCTCATGTAGTTGAATATTTGGTCCCCAGCTGGTGGAATGGATTGAGGGAGGATTATGAGGGGCGGCCTTGTTGGAGGAGATAACTGGGGGCAGGCTTTGTGGTCCACACCAATCCCTGCGTCTGTTTCTCTGCATGGTGGTTGTATCCCAAGATGTGAGCTCCCAGCTACCATTTCAGTGTCAATGCCTATTGCCTGCTGCCGTGTTCCCCGCCATGATGGTCATGGACTCTCACCCTCTGAAAATGTAAGCCCCAAATAAACTCTTTCTTCTAGAGGTTGCCTTGGTCACGGTGTCAGTCAGAGCAATAGAAAAGCAAGTAGGACAATTACCACATCTTGTACGATGTCCCCCTTTTCCTTTGTGTTCTGAGAATGTTTATGAGCGTGTGACAGCTGCAGAAGTTGCACAGGAATATTCGTAAAGCTAAGCAGGCCACGTTATCCATATGTTTGCATTATCTGTAAATATGTGCATATTTGCATGCTAAGGAAAGACTGTTTGTGGCTAGGCAGTGGTGGTGCACGCCTTTAATCCCAGCACTCGGGAGGCAGAGACAGGAGGATCTCTGTGGGTTCAAGACCAGGCTGGTCTACAAAGTGAGTTCAAGGAAAGGTTCCAAAGCTACAGAGAAACCCTGTCTCGAAAAAAATCAGTGGACCCCAGAATTAAAATATTGAGTCTCAAGTCCCCAGTGTGATGGTACTTAGAGGTAGGGACTTCAGGAGTTCAAGAGGTGATGAGGCCACATGGGACCATTGTGATGAGATTAGTGCCTGTCTATAAAGAAACAAACAAAAAATGGGTAGTAGGAACTAAAAGTTTCCAAAATCAATAGAAAGATTGCAAAAATAATAAATAACCTTTAATCCCAGTACTTGAGAAGCAGAGGTAGGTGGATCTCTGAGTTCGAGGAGGGTCTAATCTACAGAGAGAGTCCCAGGACAGACTCCAAAGATACACAGAAAAACCCTGTCTTGAAGGAACAAAACCAAACAACAAAATCAGTGCGTTGTACATTCCAAACCATTTATCTAATGGTCACAAAGCTGTTAGATCAGGTACAGAGGAGGGCAATAAATGACTCTTAAGAGGGTTGGCTTGTAGCTACCTCATAGAGCTTTCCTGTGGCCTTCAGAACCACACAAAGGTACCTGGCTCGGGGGACACAGGCGAAGAACTGACTGGAGCCTGTTGGATCTAAGCCCCCAGGACTCTCGACTGGTGGAGACCATGCTTCCCTGCCTCCTGTCCTTTGAGAAGCACATAAATTTAGTTATAATTACCTGTCACCTGACCTCGTATTGTACTGGAATTTATTTTTAAAAGGAATCCTCTCTCATTGCTGTGGAGTCACTGAGTCATTTGGCAGAACTAGTGGGTAACCATGGAGACAAATACCAAAAAAGCAAGCAAAGCCATGGAAATTCTCATAGGTGCGGTGGCTTCCCAATGTTCTGTCCCTTGTCCCTTTCTTGTCTCCGCCAGCCCCTGCATGTTGGGGGGGAGGTGAGATTGGCAACGTATGGGAAAGGCATTCAAAACAAGTTAGCACTGATCTGAGTTTCTGTCCAGTTGTCACAAGGATTTCTGGGTTAATTTGTACAGTTGTGTCATTTGAGGAAATTGAACCCAGATTTGGAGTCAAGAGTCTGTTCAAATTCTAACTTCGTGTCACTTTTGCTGTGTGACTTTGGCCAACATTCATGTTGTCTCTCATCCTTCCATCTGCTAAAATAAGAGATACCTGTGATATGAATTTTCAGAAATCTCAGCGCCACTGCCCCAACCCTAGGGAAAGTGGAGCATCATCAGGACAGGGAGAGAGGGGGCACTTTACAAACTCAAAGATAAAACCTCATACACATCAATAATCTTGTGACAGGCCAGGCATGGCGGCACATACCTCTAATCACAGCACTTCGGTGGCAGGAATAGGAGGATCCCTGAGTTCAAGATTAGCCTGGTCTACATAGCTCCTTCTAGGACAGCCAAGAATACATAGAAAGACCCTGTTCCAAAAAACCAAATCATCATCAACACCATCACCACCACCACCACCACCACCACCACCACCACCACCACCACCACCACCGCTGTCACCACCGTCATCATCTGGTGGCAGATGGGAAGTCAACAGCACAATGACTAAAATTCAGGCATTCTGGACCCAGTTGTTAGAGCGCACAACTGGCCTAGACCTAAAACCTTGTTCCCTAGAGAAGAGCTAGGTCCCTGACATAGCAGAAAGAACCCTGGGCCAGGCTAAGGTGTATTCAGAGTGAAGAGCCTACTACACAGGGGGATATGAGGTTGTGGTTCTGGTGTTCTTTGCTGTGGGAGCCATGGTGTTATGACCAGGCTGTGGGCTAAAAGACCAGATAAGTAGAATTCAGAATAAATGGACAGAAATATGTCATAGCAGCCGGGCGGTGGTGGCGCATGCCTTTAATCCCAGCACTCGGGAGGCAGAGGCAGGCGGATCTCTGTGAGTTCGAGACCAGCCTGGTCTACAAGAGCTAGGTCCAGGACAGGCTCTAGAAACTACAGGGAAACCCTGTCTCGAAAAATCAAAAAAAAAAAAAAAAAAGAAATATGTCATAGCAGTGGACTTGGATTCGAGTCCTGAGTCTGCCTCTAGGATGAGTCACTTGATTTTGCTCGGCCTCGGTTTCCTCACTGACCAAAATAGCAGAATTGAAAGTAGTCACAGAAATAGGAAGCACGCTTAGCTCCACACAGCACATGACAGGGTACCTGGCACACAGTAAGCTCCCCACAGTGGAGGCATTGTTTGTGGAAGCCATTAGCAGTCATCTGGCAAACCCGTGTGAAAACTTGTGTCCAAACTAGGGTGAGGGTTTCTGAGTTGACAAAACTACCTACTGGGGAAGCTGGAGCTTCCCCACAGGGGTCCTGACTCAGTACTCCTCGCCCCAGCTTCAGCTGCCATGCGGACAATTGTTAGCCACCATTCGCTCTGATAACACCGTAAAACACCGTAAATCACTCTGAGAAAAGACTTCGTCTGCAGCTGGGCAGATGTGCAAGCGTTCTTTTGTATGAACATTGTTTACCGAGGTTCCTGAAACCCTGGCCAACTGTTCAGTCCCAGGATAGAAAACTGGGAAACTCTGAAAATAAAGACATCTTAATCTAGCACTGGGTCAGACCGGCTCCTGTGCTTGTGTGAGATCATCTGGGAATTTTCCATCTCTTGGTAGGTGTGACCCCGACTATTCTCCACCCCTCAGTCTACCTGTCCCTGCCTGTCAGAATCAATCTACCTGAAAAGGTAGATTTCCATAAACTCCCTTACTATAGACTTCTGGGGGGTCTGGCATGAAGCCTGCTTTGGGTGACCCCAAGAACATATAAGCTCATGCCTACAGACCCCATTCCAGAAGCACAGAGCTTAAACTGACTGTGCAGCGGGGGTCACAGAATGATGTGGGATTCCCCTCTGTATGTTGTGAATATGTTTTATTGCATTAATAAAGAAGCTGCTTTCGGCCAATGGCTTAACACAGTAAAGCCAGACAGAAAATCCGAACGGAGATGTAGAGAGAGAGTAGGCAGAGTCAAAGAGAAACCATGTAGCTGCTGAAGGAGACAGATGACCCACGTGCCTCATAGTAAAATATAAAATAATAGAAATGGGTTAATTCAAGATGTAAGAGTTAGTTAATAAGAAGCCTGAGCTAACAGTCCAAGCAGTGTTGTAATTAATATAGTTTCTGTGTGATTATTTTGGGTCTGGGATGCTAGAAACAAACAAGCAACCTCCACCAATAAATTGGTGCACCAACGTGGGATGACTACATCCACATAAAACCTAAGAGATCATTAAAAAGGAATTCTAGACACACACACACACACACACACACACACACACACACACGAAAGATCAGAGCTTAACGCAGCTTCTTGGTAGCCACATTCCCTGCCCCCATGGGCTCTGTTTGCTAGCAGCAAGCAGTGGAGCCCTGGCTCCTTTAAGAGAGGTCTTCCTGACTCAACATTGGCAGCAAAGGCTGCATGGCTTTTTAGGGGAGGGTTTCCTGCTGCATGGCTTTTTAGGGGAGGGTTTCCTGGTTTGTGCTAGTTGCACAAACAGCTCTGGCTCTTTCAGGAAGCTGAGCACTTAGATGGGGTCTGTGAGCAGTGTGTTACAAATTGCTTAATGGGTGACACAGACCCACTGTGACCCTGGAGCCAGGGCAGTGTGCATGGCTCTCAGAGGCAGTGAACATGTTTTGTTATATGTAATTTTATTATGTTAAAGTTAAAACCCTCCTTTTTACTTACATAGAAAAGGGGAAATGATGCTACGAGGAAAGGAAAAACAGAGCAAAGCAGGAAGCTGGGAGTGTTGGGGATGGGGATGTGTATTCTAGTCCTAAACAGGCTGGGGTTGGGGGTGTTGCTCAGTGGTACAGTGCTCACTTGGTATGAAGCCCTGGGTACAATTCCCAGCAAAAAGAAAAGAAAAGAAAAGAAAAAAGAAAGACCCAAAACAAAGAATTTAAAAGAAAAAGTTGCTCAGGGTTAGGGGATGACTCAGTTGGGAAAGTGTTTTCCACACAAGCATAAGAATCTGTGTTCAATCCCAAGCACTCACATTAAAAAGCTAAAGGTGATATTAAATCCCTGTCATTTCAGCAATTGAGGATGTGGAGAAAGGAAGACCCTGTGGCTTCTTAGCCAGCAAGTCTTGCTGAATCAAACAGCTCCAGGTTCAGTGAAAGAGTAAGAGATAAGGGGGGAAATCTGGGGGCAGGGGAGGGGCAGGGCAGTGATTGCAGGCAAAGGGAACATAGGCACATACTATCATTTCAGAGTGTCAGGAATGAAGGAGAGAGGATAGAGATGGATGGATCTGAGGGAGGTCCCTGGAGCAACATGGCTGCAAGAATTGTTTCTTCAATTGAGAACTGAAGTGTGTGGATGTTGTGCGAATTCTAATTGATCTTAGCAATAAAAACCCAGAGTCTATAGGGGTTAATGCTGAAAGATCAGAGAAGCAGAGCAGCCAGTCACTAGTTCTTACCTCTACCAAATCCTCAGAATGAATGGACAATACTGTCCCTATGAATCATCAGACTGAAAGCCCTGAGCTCCTGTATCCTCCCATCTAATATTTCTCTCTCCATCCAGCCATACCACTCCTGTCTGATGTGGGAGTCCCCTCTGTGGGCTGTGATTATCATTAACGAATAAAGAAATTGCTTTGGACCTATAGCAAGGCAGAACTTAGGTAGGCAGAGAAAGCTAGTCTGAATGCTGGAAAAAAGGGCGGGGTCAGAGAGACGCCATGGAGCCACTGCCAGACATGCTGAGACTTTGCCAGTAAGCCACTGCCACATGGCGATACACAGATTAATGGAGATGAGTTAAATTAATATGTAAGAGCCAATAAAAAGCTAGAGCTAATGGGCCAAGCAATGACTTAACTGATACAGTTTCTGTGTGATTATTTCGGGTCTAAGCTAGCCGGGCGGCTGGGAACCAATAAGCAGCCTCTCTCCCTCCAACACCTGTCTCCACCTCCCTAGTGCTGGGATTAAAGATATGTGACTCCCAAATACTGGGATCAAAGGTGTGTGCCACCACTGCCTGGCCTCTATGACTAACTAGTGACTTAGCTCCCCATGCTAATCTTTAGGCAAGCTTTATTTGTTAAAGCACAAACGAAATATCACCACTTGGGGGGGTCTAAATATAATGAGGGGAAATGTCATTCCAGCTTAAAAGCTCCATGTTCAGAAAACCTTAAAGGACTGGAGGGAAGTGGAGGGAGGCCCAAGACCTAAGGCAAAAATGTGTGTGGCTGGAGCACATGCAGGCAAAATAGAAACAAACTCACACCCAGTGCTAGAGCTGCTGGGCCTGGGATCTGAACACACTCAGTACCCTGAGACCCAGCTCCAGCTTCAAGCTCAGAAGCCCAGGAAGAGACACCATCTCTTCTCGTCCTTGCCTCCTTTTCCTTATCTTCCTTCTTTTGTAACGCCACTGAAACCTAACCTCAAGGACCAACATATATTGGTCCTACAAAAGAAGACCCTAGACTGCAGGGGAAACAGCCCAGCTCGTAAATGCACTTGCTGTGTAAGCACAAGGACCTGAGTTCTGATCTCTGGCCTCCAAGTCAAAGTCAGGTATGATGGCCGTGCTGATTACCCCAGCGCTGGGCTGCAGTGAATCTTGGGAGCTCCCACCCTGCCAGCCTATTGTACTGGCAAGCTTTTGGTTTAGTGAGAGACTCCATCCCCAGGCAGTAAGGGAAAAAATGATAGAGAGCACCAATGTCCTCCTCTGGTCTATGTGTACATGTGTACAGGCACATAGCCCAGCACACACCCATCCTTGGCCAAGCCATCTGAAGGCCAGTGGACACTGGCCTTATATTTGGCTTATATTTGGAGTAGAGGCTCAGTATTGTCTAATGGGCAATTAGAGCAGGGCTGGGTCTCTCTCTCCCTTTCTCTCTCCCTCCTTCTCTCTCTCTCTCTCTCTCTCTCTCTCTCTCTCTCTCTCTCTCTCTCTCTCACACACACACACACACACACACACACACACCTGCCATCAAAACTAAAATCTTAGGCCAAACGTACTGTTGCATGCTCATTATCCCAGTATTCAAGAGATTGAGGCAGGAGAATCCTGAGTTCAAGGTGGCTAGCCTGAGCTATGAGAGAATTAAGAGTTCAAGGTCTTCCTACACAGCACATCCAATATCTCAAACAAACAAACAAACCTAAAACTAAAGCCAGGGTTGGTGGTGCTTGCCTTTGATCCCAGCTTTTAGAAGGTTGATGCAGAAGGATTACCAGTTTAAGTTCTTCCTCAATTGCATAACAAGTTCAGGACTAGACTGAGCTAAGACTCTGCTTAACAACAAAGAAAAGCAGTGTCCAACCACCTCCAACCACCCTAGGGGGTGTCTCTGTAAAATTAGTCTGGTCTAAGGAGGTGTTCAGGGTCCTGTGGGAAGGCTTTGTAAGAAATGCTGTGTCAGGAGAGCTAGGTGCCTTCCCACCAAGCTGCAGGTCTCTGCTTTTCATCCTTCAGAGATCTTGGGAGCCCCTTTGCTGCCGTTGCCATGGTCAACAGCAGGCTCCCCGCTGAGCATCCCAATAGGACCAAACTGCTCGAGAATTCTAGGATAAGGGGGAAGGGAAGCAATGGGAAAGGGCAAAATGAATTTGTCTCCCTCCACTTGCAAAGATGGCACGCGCAGGCACCCTCAGGGAGACTGCAGCAGCGGCGGGGAGTGGATAGTGGGCCAGGGTGGACTACCTTGGGCTACACTTGATGGGGACTCGGGGACAGCTGCCGCAGTGCGCACACACAGAGAGAGTGCAAGCGCTGTGCGTAGAGGCGGGCGCCACCAAGCCGCTGCTTGCGCGCCCCCGCCCGGGGCTATAAAAGCCTTGCCACCCGCTGCCCTAGCTACACAGCGTCACTTTGCCTAGAGGGAACCAAGCTACGGTCTCTCGGCGGCTGCTGGCCTGGATAATGGACCCTGAGACCTGCCCATGTCCTACTGGTGAGCCCCCGTCCCCTCCTGTAGCACTTTGCCTTTTACTGGCAAAGAACCCCACGTAAGGATATTTGGGGGAGGAGTCCCTTGTTTCCCACCTTTAACCCTGTGGTGGAGATTAACTGGAATTGGCTACTCATTTACTTTTAGGCCGGGGGGGGGGGGGGTAGGGGGGAAGAGAACGCCAGGTTTTCCTACTTTAACCCTCCAACCCTTCCTGTGGCCTCTTAGGTGGTTCCTGCACCTGCTCGGACAAATGCAAGTGCAAAGGCTGCAAATGCACCAACTGCAAGAAGAGTGAGTACGCCCCCCCCCCTTTGCCCACCCTAACCCTGCGGTATCCACCCACACCTCAGACACTGTGTAGCAAAGCTTCCTGCTGCAGACCTTCAGATGCGGAGGCTGCATCAACAGAGGTTAATACAGTAGGCCGGAGTGTGTGGGAGGGGATATTTTGATGAATTTCTGCAAGATATCCGAAGGTAGCTGACAAAAGCTAAGCCCCGCTCTTCAAGTTTTCCAGTGCCTGGGGAGCTCTCAGGCCTTGTGAGCCTCCTCAATATGCTCTCTCCAGCTCACAGAAATGGAATATGTTTGGGGGGAGGGGTAGAGGTGGGAGCAATGCTCCCTTCTCTTGGGTGTGTCTAGGTATGGATCCAGTGGATTTTCTAGCCTCAGCACCATCCGTGTCCACCAGCCTTATGGGGGCAAGTCCCCTCAGTCCAGACCTGAACCCAGCATTCCCAGAGGATTCCCTAGCACCTACCCAAGGGGCCAGGACTCTACAGAAGCCCAGCCACAAGGGCAGCACCACAGAGGCCATCACACTTCATATGACCTTATGAAAGGGACAGTAACCTGTCCTGACCAATGGGCACACACACTTCCCTTCCCCACCCCATTTTATCCACAGGCTGCTGCTCCTGCTGCCCTGCAGGATGTGAAAAGTGTGCCAAGGACTGTGTGTGCCAAGGAGAAGAGGGGGCCAAGGCAGAGGCGGAGAAATGCAGCTGCTGCCAGTGAGGACCTAGCCCCTCCCGCACAGACTCTGGAAATAGTGCTGGGTATCCATGGTGGGGCATGGCTATTGTCCCCTTCCCTGGCTGCTTGCTTGGGAATGTGAATAAATCCTATGCCCAGCAGGAACCAAAGACTGGCCTCTTTTTCAAGTGGGAAGGGTGGGGGAGCCCACTCCATGGAACCCATTCAGCAAAAAGCAGAAGCCTGAGATTGAGGCTTCCGTCTGTTAGAGACTAGAGCCCTGGAGACAGTACACATATGCACACATACACACACACACACACACACACACACACACACACACAGGTGCGTGCACACACAGAGACACTGTCAAGTGGCACTTCGTCCTTTGAAATCCTATCAGTTCTGGGAGGTGGCAGGCCACGCCCATAGAGGTTTCTCTCTCCACCCTTCCAACCTCACTGAATGGTGGAGCTACAGGAAATTAATTAAAAGAAGCCTCTGCGCCAAACACTTGTGATTTTTGGAATTTTCTAGTTGCTCCTACAAAACTGCCAGCTTTCAGATATTAGAGGAGAATCCGGGGTGGCCCTGGACTTCATCTTGGCAGATCGTCAACTGTGCTTCCAAGGTCACCCCTGAATAGCCAGCCTGTCTCCTCAGTACAGATTGTTCGGCCCTTTACAAACCTCATTTGGTTTCGCTGTTTGTCTATAACGCCCCATCCCCCCTCCCTTTTCAAGGAAAAGTATGGTAATAAGAGCATGTATCCTAAGTCGAGATAGCCAGTCCTTAATGAAAGGGAACTCTCAGCCCCACCCGGAATGCCTGAAACAGGAGACACAGACAGTGGAGTGGTAGAAGCTGCCCTGAAAGGGGATACAGGACTGGAAATCCTCCAGCTCAGTTTTTCAGGACATTCCATTCACACCACAGCTATTTTTTTTTTTTTTTTTTTTTTTTTTTTCGAATAGGCTGTTTAAAGAACAGCCGGGTCAATTTTCAAAGATGCTTCGCCCAACCTGCTGCCTTCTGGTCCAAAGCTGTGGGAAGTGATGGTACTGGCTCTCAACTAGATCAGCCAGACACAGAAAGTCCAAAAGCAGACCCTTGGGCTGATGAGGTGGCTCAGTGTGAAGGCACTTGTCACCAAGCGATGACCTGAGTTCAGTTCCCAGAGCCCACATGATGGAAAGAGAATCATCTTCCAAAGATTGTCCTCTAAACGCCCCCCTTTCTCTCTCTCTCTCTCTCTCTCTCTCTCTCTCTCTCTCTCTCAGTGTGTGTGTGTGTGTGTGTGTGTGTGAGAGAGAGAGAGAGAGAGAGAGAGAGAGAGAGAGAGAGAGAGAGAGAGAGAATGCAAAACCAGACCCCTGTGCAGTCAGAAGTCGAGGAAGATCAGCAGGAAAAGACACAGTCACTAGTTAGGACAATAACTAGGTCACCCTTTGTGTATCACCGATAAACAAATCTCAAACTGTGTAAACATGGAAAGACAACATCAAAAGCTAGGAAAGAGATTTGGGAGAGGGAGAGCGGGAGAGTGTTTTCCACTTCTGGCTATAGCCACATTTTAAAAGAAAGAAAAGATTACCACGTACAGTGGCATATACCCACATACGGAAGCTGAAGTGGGAGGTTTAGAAGTTCAAGGCCAGCCTGGACAGTAAGACTATTTCTCAAAAATTTAATAGTATATATAGTTTTGCCTGTGGGGGGTCAGACATGCTATCTTCAGGTGCTGTCCACCTTGTTTTCGGAGATAGGGTCTCTCACTGGAACTTGAGGCTCCCCTGCTCAGCTAGGCTGTTGGGCCAGCCAGATCCATGGATCTGCCCATCTCTGACTCCTCAGTGCTGGGGATTGGCAGGTTGATGCTGACCTGGCACCGCGTCCTTGCTGAACCTTACCACTCTGAAGAACTGTGTGGATGTTACACCCATTTTACAGGGGGCAATGGAACTGGGGAGGGGGGTTCGCAGCACTAGAATTTATCAGAACCAGGGTAGGAATTCAAAGCTAAAGTTTAGGACATTACATTTAACTCTGCATTGCTTTCAGTCTTCTGGCTGGTCTTATGCTAAAACAAAAACAACAAAAACCAACTAATAACTTTATGTTCTTTAAAGGTGACTAGCATGAATCCAGCTGGACACGGTGCCATGGGCTTGTGATTTCAGCATTTGGAAGGCTGACCCAAAAGGAGTTTGAGACCAATCTGGGTTACAAGAACCTGGCTCACAGACACCAAAATAGGGCATAGGGAGATGGTCCAGCAGTTAGGAACGTTGGCTGCTCTCACAGAGAACCTGAGTTTGAATCTTAGCATCCACATAGCAGCTCACAACTGTCTCTAACTCCAGTCCTAGGGGATCCAATGCTGTCTTCTGGCCTCCCTGGGCACCACACACACACGGTACACAGACTTAATGCAGACCAAATACCCATATACATAAAATAAACATTTTTATTAGAAAACCCACAGCAATAAATAAAATAGAACAGTATTGACCATAGCGTGGAGAAACTATGATCCTTGTATTACGCTGGTGGGGAGGAAAACTTAGATAGTTGCTATGGGAAACAGTCCAGCCGTTCCTCAAAATTTAAAAATAGAATTATATGATCCAGCAATTCCACCTCTGGGTAAATACTCAAAGGAATTAAAAATAGGATCTCTTCCTTACACTTCTTCCTCTTTCCTCCTCCTACTTCCCCTCCCCTCCTCCTCTCTTCCTCCTCCTCCCCTTCTCTTTTCCTCCCTTGCTCTCCCTCCTTCTCCTCCTCCTCCTCCCTTTCCCTTCTCTTTTCCTCTCTCCCTCTGCCTCCCCTGTCTCTCCCTCCTCCTCCTCCCCCTCCTCCTCCTCCTCCTCCCTCTTCCTCCCTCCTTCTCTTCCTTCTTTCCCCTTCTCTTTTCCTCACTCCCTCTCCTCTCACTCTGCAGCTCAGACTAGCTATAGCGTTGCAATCCTCCTGCCGCAACCTCTGACTTAGTTTCCTCATGCCTGTGCAAAAGCAACTTCAGGAAGGCAGGCTTTATTCCGGCTCACAGTGAGGGCACGGTCCATAGCTGCAAGGATGCCATGGCGACAGTGGGAGACAGCTGGTTGCCCTGCATCCTCACTCGTAGCAACAGGGAGAGATGGTGCTCAGCTCACAGTCTCCTTTCCATTCAGTCTGGACCCCAGCCTGCAGGATGGTGCTGCCCATAGTGAGAGTGGGTCTCCTCACCTCTATTCACCTAATCCGAAAACTCCCTCATAGACGTGCCCAGAAGTTTATCTCCTACGTGTTTCTATATCCTGTCAAGTTGACAATCAAGATTAAACATAAGTTAATAATGTACCTACCATAAATTCAACTTAAAAGTTGAAAAAAATAAAGCACAGATCAGTATATGTAGAACAAATTATGTAAAAAGGAAAATAAAAACCACCATATTGATATATGCATGCATAGAGATATGTATGCACAAGACAGAAATGAAATCTTCCTGGAGAATCAGGAGGTTCAGGCTTCATTTGTTTGACTAATTGGGGCCATGCTTTGTAGCTCAGGATGGCTTCAAATGCTCATTCCTCTTGCCCCGGCCTTTTGAATGCTGGAATTACATGCACGACCATGCCTCAGCTGTTTAATTTTTAAATATGCAAGTGACCACTACAACTTACCTTTTTTTTTCTTCCAACCACCCAAATAAGATTAAGGCCTGGTGACACATGCCTGCAATATCAGCACTCAGGGGCAGAGGATTGCCACAGGTCTGAGGACAGCTTGGTATACATAGTGAGTCATGGGGCAGCCAAGGCTACCTAGTGAAACCTTGTGTTTGGAAAAAGGAATCAGGAGAGCTTTAGATCTTTCCCTGTTAGGAAATAAAAACCTGATGAAAACCACAGTCCCATAGCTTGGATATTAGGAACCATTGAACGCCCCCTCCAGGGCTTGGGCTACAACGCAGCTGCGGAGAGCTTACTAACATGCCCAGGGAAATGAGTTTGATCCCCAGCACCCCAAAAAGGGAAAATAAATGTGCTGGCTACTTTTATGTCAGCACGACATGGCTGGAGTCATCTTAGAGGAGGGACATCAATTACGACAATGCCTCCAGAAGCTCAGCTATAAACACTCAAGCCTGTAGGACATTTTCTTAATGAGTGGTTGACAGGAGAGTGCCCAGCCCATCATGGGTGGTGCCACCCTCGGCCAGGTGGTCCTAGGTTCTATGACAGTGGTTCTCAACCTTCCTAATGCTGTGACCATTTAATACAGTTCCTTATGTTGTGGTGATTCCCTAACCATAAAATTATTTTTTTACTACTTCCTAATTATAATCTTTTTATGGTTATGAATCATAATGCAAATAGCTGTGTTTTCTGATGGTCTTAGGTGAACTCTATGAAAGGGTTGTTCAACCCCAAAAGGGTTGAGACCCTCAGATTGAGAACCACTGTTCTATAAGAAAACAGACTGAGCAAACCATGGTGAGCGAGCCAATAAGCAGCACCCCTCCATGGTCTGAGCATCAGCTCCCTGCCCTGTCTGAGTTCTTGTCCTGACTTCCTTTCGTGATGAACTGTGACGTGCAAGCACACGCCAAATAAACCCTTTTCTCCCCAATTTGCTATCGTCTTGGTGCTTCCTCTCAGCAATAGTCTCCCTAACTAAGATATCAAAGAATCAAAAGCCCTCTTCTAGGCAGATTTGAATTTAGGTGGCTCTGCCTTTTCCATAAGCAATCTATACTCTGCCATGTGGTGCTACCTCTCTTTCATCTTGCACCTCCTGTTTCCTTCCTGTGTCTCTCTGGCGACTCCTCTGACTCCGTCCTTCTTCTCAGTGTCCTTAGTCTGGTTTTCCCACCTAACTTTATCCCATCCAGCTATTGACCAGTCAACTTCTTTATTAAACCAACCACAGCATAATTTACACAGTGTTCATAAGGATTATTCCACAGCATATGTGCATGTATGTATATATGTGACTGATGTGTGTGAAAGTATGTATAGGTGTGTATGTATGAATAAGTGAATGTGTGTATATCTGTATGTGTTTGTTTGTATGTATGTGTTTGGGTATGTATATTTATATGCATATGTGTTTGCGTGTGTATATGCATTTGCATGTGTATATTTGTGTATGTGTGTTTGTGTATATATGGTATATATGTATTTGTGCATGTATGTTGTATGTGTATATACATGTGTTTGTGCATGTTGTATATGTGTGTATGTGCATGTGTGTATACATGTGTGTATATGTTTGTATATGTGTTGTATGTATGTATGTGTTTATGTTGTATGCATGTGTATGTGTGTTTGTATGTATGTGTGCCTGTATATTTGTATGTATGTGTACCTGTATGTTTGTATGTATGTGTGTATGTATGTGCATGTATATAGAAGCCAGATATCAGACATTGCCATCATGTGTCTTCCTCTATGGTTCTCCACCATTTTTTTAAAAGCAGCTCTATTCATTTAGGTTTCTTTTGAGACAGCCTCTCTCTACGTAGCCCTGGAACTCACTCTATAGACCAAGCTGACCTCAGACTCACAGAGACCCACCCTCCAGGTGCTGGGATTAAAGGGTGGCGCCACCTTATTTTTTGGAGCATGTTCTCCCACTGCGCAGCTGGCCAGCCACCCCCAGGTGCTTCTCTACCTCCCCAGTGCATTCGCATGTGTCTACACCACATCCAGCTGTTTGCGAGGCGCTGACAATGGGTCATCTCAGGTCCTCAGCATCGAGCGCTTCAGAAGAAGTGACCTCTCCCAGCCCCTGCCCTAGCTTTCAAATTTTATCCTTTCTTAGCAACAAGAATGAGCTGTTCCCATTGATTTCTCGGTATTTTGTTGTCACTTTCTGTGAACTTCTGATTCATGTCTCTTATCCTCTTTTCTACTCAGCTGTTATTTTTTTTTCTTGTGTTTTAGAAAATCTTTATTTATCTTGGACACTGTCCTCTTCTATCGTTTTTGGTTTGGGGAAATTTTCCAAGTTTCTGCCTCCTAAAGCCATTTTAAAACCACTTCTTTCAAAATATAACATATGCCATAAAATCCACTCATTATAAATACACTAACCAGTGGTACCAACCAAGTTTTGAGAGTTGGGCAGCCATCACTGCAATCCGCTTCTAGCACATGTCCGTCATTGAAACTCCTGCCCAAACCCCCAATGACCACTGATCTGCAGGGACAGGTGACTGAATACTTTGCTTTGGGTTTCTTGTGTTGGGGGGTGCATTAGTAAACAGACACCTCTTTATTCATCAGATGTGGACTAGACCCTGATGTGGGTGAAGAGACTGGGAGGGAATATGTCTGTAGATCGAGGCTTCAGGAGCAGGGAAAGCTGGGAAACACCAAGACCACAGGGAAAACTTCACTATTTCCTCTGGAGAAGCTTGGGGCTGAATGAGCACTCTTCGGATCCTCTGATCCTAAGGGAGGAGATGGTTCCTGAAGGGAAAGAGGCGGCACCAACAGTCTGTTTGTATTGGTTTGGGGAAAGGGATGAGTTTTGCTTTTTGCTGCTATTTGTTTAGGCTCTGGTGTCTTGAGAGAGTGCCTTGCTATGTAGGCCAAGCTGGCCTCAAGCTCAAGATTACAGTCCCTCTCTGTTGTGGAAGAGAATATTTGTTTAACTATGTAAAGATGTGTTGCTGTTTTTACCTTGCCTGCCTAAGGCACCTGATTGGTCTAATGAAAAGCTGGATGACCAAAAGCTGGGTAGCAGAGGGATAGGCGGGGCAGGTGGGCAGAGAGAAAATGAGAGCCAGCCATCCAGCCAGTCAGCCAATGGTCAGCCACATACACAGGAAGTAGGAAGGCAGGATGGACAGGACCTGGATAAGGTAAGCAAGCCTTGGGCAGCACACAGATGAATAGGAACGGGCTATTTTAAGTTTAAAAAAACAAGCTAGCAAGAAACAAGTCTAAGCTAAGGCCGAGCATTCATAATTAATAATAAGTTTCCGTATCATGATTTGGGGGCTGGCGGTCCAAGAAAGCCTGCTACACCTCCCAGCTCAAGCCTTGACTACTGTGGTTTTGGGTAACTTTGAAATGTGTCATTCAGCTTTGTCCAGTGATACTTATTGTATTCCACCCTTCAGGGGTATTGAGAATAATCTCTGGATTTCCAAGGGACTTTAAGCAAGTACAGGAGATTTAAATATCCGTGGACTCGACCCAGCCCTCCGAACCATTGTATTACGAAGTATTTATGGATGCTTAAACATCACCACGACTTGTGCTAGAACAAACAACAAACACAACAAACAAACAAAACAAAGCAAAACAAAATGGGTTGTGGCCTTCCCAGAGTTCCTGGCCTGGTGGGAAGGGTAGAGTCATGTCAAGAACACCCTGGATGGGTTGGAACCTTGAGAGCCCCTGGAGCTGGAGACACTTTCAGACCGAGGATTATCAAGGCCTGCCTTGTCTTTGTAAAACGGGAAAGCTGAGGCTCAGAGAGGGGCCCCAAACTCTGATGACTTTAAGAAGGGAGATGCAGCCAACAATGGCAGCACTCTTGGTGATCCTAACACTTGGAAGTAGAAAAAGGTAGTCTGCAGTTCAAGGCCAGCCTGGACTACTTGAGGTGGTGGGGGGGGGGAAGAGGAGGAGAAAAGATAATAGGAGGCCTCATCAGGTGGGGAGCTCAGGAATACGATAGGGAAGGCATTGGGGACTATAGAAGGAAGTCTGGGACTTGTGTTCAGAGTATAGGTGGCAGGGTCTGGCCCTGGGGCTGACGTACTGGGCTCGAGGACAAGTGCGAGAGAGAAGGGCGCAGTGACACGTCTCCTTAGCACCACAGTAGGAGCTGAGCTTCTCCATGGACAAATGCAGACTTGCAAGCTGGCTCCTCACAGGCAGGTCCTGACTGCCCCAGCTCTGGCCGGACGTCATTGTCTTCATCCCACCACAAGCCAGGCGCTGGACCAGAGGCCAAACTAGGATGGTAACCACAACAGGACCAGCTCCCATCACCCGGGGAGACAGACTGGACAAAAAGTCACTTCAACACCCGCAGCCAGAGATGATCCCAGGCCCAAAGCCTGGGCCTGCCGCTCAGCCGCCCACTTGGCCTTTATCAGAGTGCCTTCTGTTTTAACGCTGGCCTTTCAGACTCAGTTTCTCCCTTTGTAAGATGGGAATAATGGCTGAGCATGGTGGCCCAAACCTGTGATTTCAGCACCCAGGAAGGAGGCTGAGACATCGGGACTGCTGTGAGTTTGAGTTCAGCCTGGGCTACAGAGGGAGACCCTGTCTCAAAAACAAAAACAAGGCCTGGAGAGACGTTCAGTGGTTAGAAGCACTTGCAAAGGACCTGAGTTTGCTGACCAGCACCCACAGCAGGTGGTTGTTAGCAGTTACCTGTAACTCCAGCTCCAGGGGATTTGATGGACGCTTAAGACTCCTGAGGTCATGATACATATGCATACACATAATTAAAAATAAAAAATACAGCCGGGCGGTGGTGGCGCATGCCTTTAATCCCAGCACTCGGGAGGCAGAGGCAAGCGGATCTCTGAGTTCGAGGCCAGCCTGGTCTACAAGAGCTAGTTCCAGGAACAGACTCTAGAAACTACAGGGAAATCCTATCTCGAAAAACCAATAAAAATAAAAATAAAAATAAATAAAAAAAAATTACAGAGCTGGAGGGGTGGCTCAATAATTGTAAGCTTTTGCTCCTCTTGCACAGGACTCAAATTCATTCCCAGTGCCCCTCCGGTGGCTCACAGCTGCCTGTAACAAGAGCTCCAAGGGCATTAGGTACCTCTGGCCGCTGTAGACATCTGTATTCACACGCATACACTCACACAGAGACACACACATATATAATAAAATATAATCAAAATAAACCATTAAAATTAAAAATAATAATACACATTGTTTTTTCAAGACATGGTTTCTCAGTGTAACAGGCCTGGCTGTCCTGGAACTCTCTTTGTAGACCAGGCTAACCTCAAATTCAGAGATCAGCCTGCCTCTGCTTCTTCATCGTTGGGATTAAAGGTATGTGCCACCATTGTCCGGCTAATAAAAAATATTTTTTAAAAATTGTTTATTTATTTATTTACTTATTTATTATGCATACAGTGTTCTGTTAACATGTACACACCAGAAGAGGGCACCAGATCTCATTATCGATGGTTGTGAGCCACCATGTGGTTGCTGGGAATTGAACTCAAGACCTCTGGAAGAGCAGCCGGTGCTCTTAACCTCTGAGCCATCTCTCCAGCCCCCAAATAAAAAAAAAAAATTTTAAAAACCCTGCCAGGAGTGGTGGTCCAAACCTTTCATTTCAGCCCTAGAGAGGGTGAAGTACACGGTTCTTTGTTAATCCCAGGCCAACCAGGGCTACGCAGTAAGACTCCATCTCAAAAAACAAACAAACAAAAAAAAATTCCAAAGATAAAGAATAAAATAGCTGGGCTGTAGCAATTTAATTAACACATTTAATCCCAGCACTTGGGAGGCAGAGGCAGGAGGATCTCTGAGTTTGAGGCCAGCCTGGTCTTTAGAGTGAGTTCACAGAGAGACCTTATCTTGAAGAAATCAAAATAAACTGCTGGTAATAGTGACCCTTCTACTACAGTGTTGCTGGGAGACTAAAAATTCACGTAAGCACAGCACTGAGTGCCGAGCTTGAGGTGTGGACTCCACACACTGTGGTATGGCCAGTGCCTGTGGCTGTATAAAGAGGTACAGAGCTGCGAACAGTGGGACTCAGCAAGTTAAAGAGTACAAGAAGGCTTTTTGAGGAATGGCCCTCACTGATTTATTGATGGGTAGATCTTTTGAGACTGACTTGTGTACACAAGGCTGACCTCAAACTCACTGTGTAGCCAAAGACGACTTTGAACTTCTGTCTCCTGTATCTACTCCCTAAGTGCTAAGGTTACAGGTATGAGCCACCTCGGCCAATGTATTTGTGTTGTTTTGGAGACAGGGTCCAGTGAATAGCCCAGGATTGTAACACAACTCTTGCTCTATGCACTATGCACTATGGTATGGTTGGCAAACTGGGCAAGGGGCTGGAGAATGACACACACACACACACACACACACACACACACACAGGAATGATCCCCTGAATAAAGAATGCCAACTTTATTGTGTTTCAGGGTAGCTTATATAGGGTCTCCTTGACCAATGGCCACGCCCTAACTCAGCTGCAAGCCCACCAGAAACCACTCCCCTGTCTCTTGCTCAGAGCAGCTAGCTGCAAGCACAGGAAAACGAGTTGTTTACAGGAAATTCAGGGTCTGGGAGTCCACAGTCCCCAACACAGGATTACTTACCCTCACAGTTCTCCTGCCTCAGCTCCCTTGGTGCTGGATTTACAAGGTTGTGCCATCACCAGTGGCAGGATATGGCCTTTAGACTGAGACGCAACAGGTGGACAAGCAGAAAGAGTATTCTAGACACAGGGAGCAAAAGGGGGCAGAGCCTGGAATCAAAGGGCAAGCCATTGTGACAACTCGCTTATAACGAATTAACACTCCAAAAGTGATGTGGTGTCACCTCCATAATTAGCAAGGTGACAACAGACTGGCTTCTGATTTCAAGGTTTCAGTAGGTACTTTAACCCAAGCTGGCCTTGAATTTGAGATTCTCTTGCTTCGCCCTCCTGAGTGCTAAGATTATAAGTGTGTACCACCATGCCCCACTCACAAATGAACTTTTTTGGAAAGGGTCTCAGGTTTGGGGCGGCCTTGATCTTGCGATGTAACTGAAGGTCACCTGGCACTTACGGTCCTCCTGCCCCTACTTTCCAATGTTGGGCTCACAGGCATGTGCCACTGTACCTAGGAAGACACAATCCTTCCGGATCTAAGACTTTATCTGGTTGGCATAGATTCCCAATGGTATGTTCTTGTCTGATGTTTTATTTTAATATTTGTATATTTTATTATAAATAAAAATGTTTTCTTACCATTAGTTTAATGGATAGAACTTATTTTAGCAAAACCAAGTTAATAAAAGGAAATCATAAAAATTATTTAACATAAGTATTATTAAAATATTTTTAGTTGACACATACAAATCCCATTTTTGCTGTCTACCAATTGAGTGCACTGTGCTGTGTTCGGTTCTGGCTGAATACATGGGATAGAGGGGTCTGATGGAGCGAAGACCCAAAGAGACAGGGACATCTGCATATTTGCACGCTTAGGCTTGGCGATGTGAGTGTAATTGTGAGAACTCTGATTGGAAGACAAATAGTGATCTAGCGGGAAAAATCTCTGGGCATCTAATGTCTTGTTTAGGTATTTCTACTGGTCCTGAGTACTTAGAAACATGAATGACTATGGGAAGGGAGTCTCCAGAGCGAGCCTTTCTGGTCTGTTTCAGAAGAGAAGATTGGAGGAGAGAGTGGTACATGACCCAGGTTTTATAACCTGCTAAAGAGGGCACAGAGGAGGCTGCCTGAGAACATATGTTTCTGCTGTTTTCTTTTATTTTTTTAACTTTCTTTTTATTTATTCTTTGTGTCTTTCATCCCATGTCTCCCAATCTCACCCATCTTCACCCCCTCCCCCCGACAAAACAAAATAAAATTTGAAAAAGGGAAAAAGAAAGGGAGAGAGAATCTCATCATGGAAGCGGCAGTGTGATACAGTGAGTCACTCAGTAAAGCCCTTTATCCATAAATTTCTACATGCAGGCGTTCATCCCAAAGAATCATTAGTCTGGTTCATACTCCCTATTCTGTGTTACACCATCGCTGCTGGGCCCTCACTGGGACTCTTTCTGAACATCCCATTGCTGGTCATCCAAAGGACTCACACACACACGCACACGCACACGCACACGCACACACACACACACACACACACACACACCCGACAACCTTGTGCTCCAGTAGATCACAGATGGGGTGGCTGTTAGGGTTCTGGGCCTGGGTAGTTGCGGGGTTGGTCAGTCCGCCAGCTCTTCCCCGTCTTCACCACCAGGGGGAGCTCTCCTGCATTGTCCTAGCTAGTTCACCCCTTGCAGCTATAAACAAGAGGTGGGGCCCTTTCTGCCGCTTTCACTCCTCAGGTCGGTTTCTCCCACATCTAAGCCTTCGGAGCCAGCTCTGCTGTGTTGCCCAGTGAGGTGCAGGGGCCACTCTCCAGCGTGCAGCAGCTGGTGAGGGCCAGGAACAGCTCTCCCACATGCCTCAGGCATTGATGGGGAGGAGGGTATCTCTTCTCTGCCCATGCTGCTATGTGACGGATGAGTTAATGGAGACAGCTCTCTCATGCTCAAGGCCTCGGGGCTGGCTCATTTGTCTAATGTTTGAAAATGAAAGGCTTCTTCTCCACTATTGTGCTCTTACGGGTAGAGCCCTGCTGTGGCTTGCAATCTTATGCTGGATCTATGCAGTTGAGATCGTATATGCAGATACCTTTATAAAATTATTTTTCCAGTATTAATGGATCAGTGCATGCTGGCAAATGCACTACCACAGAGCGATATAACCAGCCCGGCCCCCATCATACATTTACTTAATTACTTAGCTTACTTTTTAAAAAAAGTAAGTATAATGTTCTGCCTGCATATATACCTACCTGCCAGAAGGCAGCACCAGATTTCATTATAGATAGTTGTGATCCACCATGCTGGAAACTGAACTCGGACCTCTGAAGCACAGCCGGTGCTCTCAACCTCTGAGTTATCTCTCTGGTCCTCTTAGTTTACCTTTTGCTTTGAGACAGAGTCTCACTACGTTGCCCATGCTAGCCTTGAACTCACTCTGTAATCCAGGGAGGCTTTGAACTTGTCCTGAGTAGCTGAGATTACAAGCCTGTACCAACAGGTGTGGCTGGGCATCTCGTGAACAAAGGCATTCACTAAGGACGAATGACTGACAGGCTGTTGCTTCTTTTTGGTTTTTTTTTTTTTTTTTTTTTTTTTGACAGGGACCCTCCTGAACCTTCCCAACTCCTTATTTGTGGTAAGATGCTCTGAACAGAAAAACATGCAGCAAGAAACCCAAGGAAGCCCCCAGCTATCAGCTCAGGAGGTCCTGGGCCTCAGCACAACAGCTAGCAAGAGTGAAGTACTGCCTACAACCACAAGAGGGAGCTTGGGTGCAGCGCTTGTTCCTGGTAATCCTTGGGATGACTATCAATTGGACAGGAAACTGGGTTTGCAATCTGCAAAGACACTCTGAGCAGAAAGCCCAGATAAACTCTGCCTAATTTCTGCCCCCTCAAAACTGCATGTATGACAGTATAGATGTGCTCTCATTATCTGTAAATCTGTGGGTGAATTTATTATGCAGAGATAGAAAAATCGTGTAACTACAAAATGAAGGCAGGGTCAGTAAAAAGGAACCAAGACCAGACAGGTTGTATTTGTGATGGGAACCAGGGAACACAGGATCATCCAAGGAAGACAAGGGAACTAACCACGTCCTATTCCTTAACGAATGCTGGCATTTGTATTCCCCCTACCCCCACATGCTGCCTCCAGATTGCCACAGAGCTTGAACATCCGGGTCCTACCTCCTGCATCTCCCAAATTCTGGGATTGCAGGCATGTGCCAGCAGACACAGTTTACACGGTGCTAGAGACAGACCCAGACCTTTGCATACACTCTGCTAACTGACTCACACGCAGATGAGAGACAGCCTGTTTCAGTAGCTGTCTGAACTGGGACCGACCTCCCAACGTGTCTCTAAATTTTCCAACAGCGCTAACTCAACAAAGGCCTAAACTTCCATTCCCAGTACTGCAGAGGTTGGGGAAAGAAGATCAAGAATGAGGGCAGCCTGGGCTACAGAACGAGACCTTGTTTGTTTGTTTGTTTGTTTGTTTGAAGGGGGCTGAGTTAGGGTGACTATTGTAATAAACAGTATGACCAGAGCAACTTGGGGAAGACAGGGTTTATTCCGTCTATGCTTCAACCAAAGGAAATCAGGACAGGATCCTGGAGGCAGGAGCTGATGCAGAGGCCATGGAGGGCGGCTGCTTACTGACTTTGCTCCCCGCGGTTTGCTCAGCCTGCTTTCTTATAGAACCCAGGACCACCAATTCAGGGGTGGACCACCCAACATGGACCAAGCCCCTCCCCTTCGATCACTAATTAAGAAAATGCTGTGCAGATTCTCCCACAGCTTATGGGTCTTCTAGCAGCATTTTATAAATTGAGGCTCCCTTCTTGCCGATGACTAGCTTGTGACAAGTTGCTACGAAACTAACCAGTACAACTGACCCCTTACCAACCTGAAGCATAAACACATCACTTTAAGGCACAGTTTCCTTTCTCATTCATCACTAAGATCTCACACTAAAATATAAATAACTTTATAAAGAAGCCCACAAATTAATGTCTTTACAAATTCAAACACATTAAAAGCTCAGTCTCTTTAAAACAGCCACTCTCAGCTGGATATGGTGGCGCACACCTCTAATCCCAGCACTCTGGAGGCAGAGGCAAGCAGATGTCTGTGAGTTCCAGAACAGCCAGGGGTTTGAAAAAAGACCATTTCCAAGAACCACCACAACAACAAAACCCAAACAGCCAATCTCTTTTAAAATTCAAAGTCTTTACAAATCCCAAGTCTCTCAGCTGTGGGCTCTCCTATAAAATTATTTTTTAAAAAATTAAATACTTGCTTACCTCAACCAGGGCATAGTCACAATCAAATCATCAAAATCAAACTCCAATAACTCAACTTCTACTGTCTGGAATTCTTTCACGATCTTCTGCAACACAAGGGCACCACTGCTGTGGTGCCAGCAAAGCAAACCCTGTGCCCTCTGCATTGAGCTGGAGACTTCCGGTGGATGGATTGTAATGGGTTATTAAAGGCCAGCCACTTGGTGCATAATGAATGCATATATAAAGGACAAGAACAACAAAAAGCTGGTCAGTGCCCAGCTAAGGCTACCAGACAGTGGGACTTCGCTGGGACTTCTGTAATCATGGCCCTAAAAGCAGACATGCCACATGTGGTAGTACACCCCTATAATTCCAGCACTTAGGTGGCTGAGGCATTGGCACCATGAGTACCAGGCCACCTTGGAACAGCGGTGCTCCTCACCATGTTAAGAAGAGACACTACGACAAAGGCAACTTATAAAAGAAAGCATTTAATTGGACTTTGTTACAGTTTCAGAAGGTGAGCCCCAGACCACAATGACAGGGAGCATGATGGCAGGCAGACAGTCAGGCAGGCAAGCAGGCAGGCAGGGAGGGAGGCAGGCAAGCAGGCAGGCAGGGAGGGAGGGAGGCAGGCAGGCAGGCAGGCAGGCAGGCAGGCAGGCAGGCAGGCAGGCCGGCCAGCCGGCCGAGCTGCAGCAGTAGCTGAGAGATCACACCTGAGACACAACAGCAGCCAGAAGAGCTCCGACTGGAGTGGTGTGGGCCTCCTCAAAGCCCACTCCTGTTGTTTTTTATTAAATTCAGTAGCTGCCCCTTAAGCAAGTGCTGTCCTAATCAGCAATTACAGCCCCACATCTACCTACCGGTAGCTATACGGCTGCAGTGGCTGTAGCCAGCGGGGATTCTGTTTCCTCACAGACTGGCTCTGTCACTGCAGCTAAATGGCTTCACCTAGATCTCTACCTCTCTACAGAACTCAGGATTCAAAGGTTGAGGTGAAATTCTGCTTGCTCAGAGAGACTGATTAGCAAGTAGCTAACCTCTCCTAGCTGGAGGCTCCCCTAAAACAGCTCATCCTTCCGCTTAACCCCCACTTAAGAACCTTAGCTACACATGGTTCCTCCCTACCACTTCCTGCAGCTAGTTGCTGACTCGGCCTCCTGAGCCCAGGTTAATCTTTAACCAAACAAATGTAACGCATCTTTGCATCATTAAATATTCCACAACATAAACGAATGGAACACATCTAAAATTAATGTTCCACAACACACTCCTTCACCAACAAGGCCACACCTACTCTTCTTCCTGAACAGTCCGCCAACTGAGAACCAAGCATTCAAACCCATGAGCACATAGGGGCCATTGGCATTCAGACCACCACATAGGCAAAATGAAGGATAATTCCTGATATTAGCCTGGGACCTCCACATACAGGGACACGAGCATGCTCACGGAAAACACACATGCAAGCCATGCATACGCCCACACACGGCAACATGGAGGAAAGAAAATAATAACGTAATCAAATCCGAGGGTGTCTGGAGGTGACCACTGAGTTTTAGTATCATCTGATTATTTGACAAATGAGTAAACAGGGGTGTGGAACTACACAGAAGTCTGGGGGTGTAGCTGGGTAAAGGTAAAGAGTTTACAAATGTGGCTCGGTGTCTGGGGTAGACAGAGGGGTGGAAGGAATCGGGGAGGTAAAGGAGGAGAGCGCACCCCAAGGGCAAATGAGGGGCCAGACTCCATCAGGCGGCTCACCTCTCCCCACCCTTCGTGATGTTCTCACTTCAGTGAGTGACAGATATCAGGGTGGTGACTTTTTTTGAGCTTTTGTGCACATACAAACACATGCAAAGACATACACACGCACACACACACATACACACACAATTTGCCATTTTGGGAATAAAACCTAGGGTCCCACATATTCTAAGCAAGCACTCTACCACTAAGCTACATTCCTAGCCCTCATTTTATCTTTTGAGACATTCTAAGTATGTAGCCCAGGAGAGCCTCAGTTTTACAATCTCGCCTGGGCTTCCAGAGTGCTAGGGTTAGAAGCCTGGGTCACACAGGCCAAATTTGACTTTCTTTTTCATTGTTGCATTTTTCATTGTTGTATTTTTTTTTGTTTGTTGAGAGAGAATCTCATTAAGTAACTAACTCAAGGCTAGACTGGAACTCACTGAGTAGGCTAGCCTTGAACTCACAGAAATCTACTTGCCTCTGCCTCCTGAGTGCTGGGATGAAAGGCATTGGCCACTACATCCAGCCTACTTTCATTTTCTTTTTTTAAAAAAATATTTATTTATTATGTATACAATATTCTGCCTGCAGGCCAGAGGAGGGCACCAGACCTCATCACAGATGGTTGTGAGCCATCATGTGGTTGCTGGGAATTGAACTCAGGACCTTTGGAAGAGCAGGCAATGCTCTTAACCACTGAGCCATCTCTCCAGCCCCCCCCCCTTTTATTTTCTAAATCAGAGTCCTAATGGGAAGCGGGAACCAGGCTGGAGTCATAGTGCCGGGGTAACCTCCATGAATTTACCAGATTTAGCAAGTGGTGACCGCCAGCTCTATTCTGGCTCGAGGCTGAAGACAGTCCAACCGGGGCAAGGACTACTCTGAGTTCAGTCTGGGAAGGAGTACAGGAGCGCAGAAATCAATCAGGCTAAGGTTCAAACACAGTGCAGCCATGGAAAGTGCCGGGAAGGGAAAGGACAGGATATTAACTACACCTGCCACTGGCAGCCATGGGCATCGGGTCTGGAAGGTATCCAGGAGAAAGTGATCACTGAGCCAAGAAGGCATTTCCCCAGTTTACAGCAAGAGCTGCAAGGACAGCCTGTCCTGTGGCACCACCACTCCCCAACACACACACACACACACACACACACACACACACACACACACACACACTGCTTCCCTGAGTGTCTACCGGAGCCTGCCAGGAAGCTTCCAGTAACTGTTTCCCGGCTCCTCAGATGACACAGACCTTCCTACTTATGACTTCAAGTATGATTTCAGCAGGCTTGAGCAAGCGGGGAAACACCTTGTGCCTCCAGGGAGAGAAATCTGGCTGCCACCTCCACTATTCCCCTCAGCACCCACCCATGGGCTGGGGGTGGGGGAAGCTTATGGGGCGCCTTCCTGCCACGCGTTCCAGAACACTGCCATCTGGCCCATCCTGCTTGGCAAACACTGGTCTATATCCTCGCAGACTGGACTGCTCCCCTGCCCTTGAATTCCACCTCCAGCAGACCTTCAACGCTGCCCCCTAGAATAAGTGTCCTTAGCACAAGGCTTGTGTCTTCCCAGTCGCAAGTCTCTGGCGACGTGCTGGCGCCTCAGTGAATTGGAACCTTACACATGTTGGGCAAGCGACTATGTGACTGCGCCTCCCCTTCCAACTTCTACTGTGAGAATAATGAATTGTAAGGAAAAATGAAAGTTCTAACACAACGCCCCGCAGCACGGGAAACACGGTGGGGACATCACCAACAGCGACTAAGCCTGGACTACGACTGGTTTTTGAAACCTGTTCACACTTCCAACTTGATTTTCCTGTAAGCAGGGTCTCCTAGCCCCGCTTTCATCCAGGTTAGCGCACACGATAAGCGATAATCCTCTGCACCCGGCCCCTCGCTCCCTCGGGCGCGTGGCAACTCAAGGGTGGGCAAGCTTCCCGGAACTGGCCCCGACCCGGGCGCAGACCCTTTGCGCTCAGCCCAGTGAGCTCAGTCCCCGCGCCGTGCGGAGAGGGGCGTGACTCAGCGCGGGGGCGTGTGCAGGCAGTGTTCCACGTGCAGGAAGAGAGAAGCTTGCAGACAGCGGGGCGTGCGCAGGCTGCGGGGCGTGTGCAGGAGGCGGGGGCGGGGGGGGTGGCAGGTGGTGCTCTACCTGGGCGGAGCTTTTGCACTCGCCCCAACTTCTTCCCTCTATAAAGTCCCGCGTCCACACGCTTCCTTACATCACGCCTCCTCCTAGCTCTCCAACTTCGTTCTCTCACGGTTTTCAGCCGCCGCCTCTACTCATCATGGACCCCAACTGCTCCTGTGCCACAGGTAAGGGGGGCTGCTGATTGGGCTCTGCAACCCGAGTTTCTGGGAGAGCCAGATAGGCTATTTGGGGCCCCTTCTAGTCACTTTCAGGGTACTACCGGCGGCCCCTTCCCAACAAATTCTGGAGAACCCCGTCTTTTAACAAGCCCTTGAGATATAGTGGCTCGCCCAAGCTGGAGCAAGGATTTGCACCTGAGTGCCTGGAGGAACTTCTGCGTCTAGATGCGCTGGGTCACGCTCACTGCTCACTGCCTTTTTCCTACAGATGGATCCTGCTCCTGCGCCGGGTCTTGCAAATGCAAACAGTGCAAATGCACCACCTGCAAGAAAAGTAAGTTGGATCCTCTCTCCCCTTTACCCTCCGCTCCCCATCGGTCCCTAGCCCGTCCCCCCCCCCCATCCCAGTGGCATCCAGGTGGTGTGCCTCTCACGGTCGACTCTTCTTCCCCCCCCCCCCCCCCTCAGGCTGCTGCTCCTGTTGTCCCGTGGGCTGTGCGAAGTGCTCCCAGGGCTGCATCTGCAAAGAAGCTTCCGACAAGTGCAGCTGCTGCGCCTGAAGTGGGATTTCCCCTCAGCTGCGTGTAAATAGAACAATGTGTAGAAAGTAACTTTTTTTTTTTACAACCCTGGCCTGTTTTCCACACCTCTTTCTATAAAGCATGTAACAGATAATAAAAAGCGTTGACTTGATTAACTATGGTTGTCTTTGTGTGCATTGGAAATAAGGGACTGGCAGAGGAATTGAAACGGAACTGCCAAGGCTTGAGCTCTGGGCTCAGATGTTAGCCTGTGGCTTGGACTGGTCAGATTGCCTCTCCGGCGTTTATCCTGGTATATTAGGTTTAGGCGTATTAAAACCAGGTGCTCTAATGAGCCATACCCTAACCCCCTAGATGTTTATTCTGGTTTCTCTCCCCTAATTCAGTTGGATTTTTTAGGCTTAAAGTGACTTAAGTTTGGAATGTCAGTACCCAGACACTGGTAAATAAAAAGCTAGAAAGAATCAGAGGGGCCGAGTGGTGTTGCACACCTTTAATCCCAGCACTCGGGAGGCAGAGTTTGGAGGCTAGCCTGGTCTACAGAGCGAGTTCCGGGCTGGCCATCAGGGAGTCGTGTGGTGAATCCAATTTATAATCCCAGCACTTAGACTGAGGCAGGTGAATCTCCTTGAGTTAGGAGGCCAGCCTGATCTATTGAGCGAGTTCTGGGATGGCCAGGGCTACACAGAGAAACCTTGTCTCAAAAAAACAGAGGGAGTCAGGTTTGACTCCAATTTATAATTCTGGCACTTGGGAGGCAGAAGGATCATTGAAATTTGGAATTCACTTTTAGTCTCAAAATTTGGTAACCTTTGATTTTTGAGACAAGATCTTACCGTGTAGCCCAAACTAAAACTTGCAATCCTCCAGCCTAGACTCCTAAGTGTTGGGAATACAGGCGGGGCTCAAAATCTATTTTTAAAAATTCAGTAACTTGAACAAAATCTTGAAATTGCAAGTACCATATACCCAAGGGGTGTGCCTTGCAGATGGGAAAACTAAATGACACAACGTGTCCAACCTGGACCTCCCATGAGAAACTGCCCATCTGGTGCACAGAGACACGGACAGGGTCACTCCCACCACCCCCGATTTCAGAGAGCACAGTGACCTGAGTTGGCTGTCAGTCTCTGGAAATTCCTTTCAGGATCAGGAAGAAACTACCCCTCACTCATCCCAACCCCTGACAACTTAGAAAAGCATAGTAGAAGGTGCCCAGCATCTTCCCAGGAGGAAGGCATCTAGGTGGAGTCTCCATTTGGAGGATGGGTGGTACTCCTTAGGAAGCTGTAAGGACCTGAATGACTCAATTAAAACCAACGGTTAATGCCCCTGGTTATTTGTTGAGCTAATGCAATCTGGTGTCCAATCAAAGGGAAAGATGAGGTTCTTGGCCAGGAATCAGGACCAAACTTGTGTGAAGAATAAGTTTACAAGGCTGGCTGTATTTCTGGGTGCCAGAAAGTTCTAGTTGGCAGCCCGCTTCCCCACTTACTGGTCATGTAACCTGGCCAAGTCAGTGAACATCTGACTGAACCTATGGTTATGTCCCCAAACCAGACCCCTCAGATGCTGGTACCCCATTGCCCTGGCACTCAGTTAAAACCTAGATGCTGACAACCACGTGCTCCCAGCTGCCAGCCATCACTGTCACACATTCCCAACCGCGGAGGGAGGCTCCAGACCAGATTCTGCTGGTTCAGACACATCGACACCCAAAATGGCTTCAGGCTCATTAGAAGCTTATTACAATGAGAAAAAAGGATAGGGGCAGGTGCCACACCGGATTAAAATATACCCCTACGTTAGGGAAGAAAGAGACACCTTTGCCCCTGGAAAGCTCTCCTTCCCATTTAATGCTCTAATGTCAAGCGCCTCGCACATGACTCATAATAATCAAAACACTATTATATGTATGCCCACATCCTAGTAAAAACCCAGAACTCTTAACGCTATCATTGACACCAAGGGGGCTTGAGAGCAAGGACTCCCCTGCTCATTCACTGCCTGCCCCTTACACTTTGACGATTTCGCTGACAATAGTGGAAAACCCGCAGATTCAGTTATGAGTCCTCTTTCACAGAAAGGAGAAAATATTCCAATTAGAGATTAATGAGGAAGGAGCTGACTCCTGGCTGAGGCTTCATACATCAGGCAAGTGGGAGCATTCTATCCACGTGGACTGTCTGGAGAGAGAGTCCCACGTTGGCCAGCTCCAGAGTGGGCACAGAACTGTGTGGGAGGACACTGTGGGGTGGAGGCTGGGGAGAGAGCCTCGCTGATTGTGGACCAGGTAAACGTGGATGATGAGTACAAAGCCCCTGTGATCAGGATGCTGCCCCGGCTTCCTGACAGACACCAAAACCTTGCTAACCTCTCGTGCCCTTTGATCTTCACTTGGCCTAGTGGCAGAGCAAATGTGAGTGGACTTAAGCTGTGTGGGATTGTGGTATATTGCATGCTTGGGGTGGTTAAAATTTCCTTGTCTCTTTATTTGAACATATCACCTAAATTGATTCTTCCTGGGGTGGAGGCAGCCCCAATTTCAGATCTGTGATCCTGCAGCGAGTGAGGCAGACCAGTCTGTGGGCATCCAGAATTTCATGCATAGGACACATAATTTGATTACACATGCCCTCAAGTCCTGAAAATGGAGGAAAAGGCAAACCTAAGTGTTCTGCTAACTAGTCTGCTCTATTTCCATATCCTGGTCACCCTCTTCCACCCATCCTGAACTCTGTCCCTGTCCGGGTAAGAGAAGCACTCTGAGCCCTGCACTCAGGAGATGGAGCAGGAGTCCAGGGCAACTTCACCAGCCTGCAAAGTGAGAGAGACTCTGTCTCAAACAAACACAAAAGACATTGCTTTTAAAAATTATACCTTTTTTTTCTGAGCCAAATATGAAGGACCATAGCTCAGTGAGGTAGCGTTGTCTGGAATGGTGAGGTTCGTTGTGGGGGAGGCTACAGTAACTTTTTTAGGCGGAGAAGAAAGGTGTAGTCAATTCATTTGGGATTGCATTAGTGGCATCAGGCAAGTGGAATACAGCAGAGCGGGGAAATCTCTGTCACCTACCGCATTTTAGCTTCAGCATTGCTGGAGGTGAGATGTCATCTAAGCTTTGTGCCAACAATTTCATCTAACAGTTGTGAAGATATCAAATCAGATACAAAAGCTAAGATAAGGCCTGTAATTCCAGCACATGGGGAGGCTGAGACAGTTGGATCACAAGACTCAGTTTCCCAATAAACCAAAACATTAAAGAGCCTAAGATAGCCCAAGATAATTCGGGGCTCTTCACCCTCAACATTCCATTTTAGCTAGCTAGGGTCAAGCTATCATCAGAAACCATAACAAGCATGCACGTCCTCAGAGAATAGTTCATACCCTTATTTCCTTTGCCTGGACTGAAGTGGAAGCAGGGGACAATGCCTCTTTGAGATCAGGACCCAAGACAAATACTGGCATGTGTGAAGAGAATCGGAGTCCTGAGTCACTGTGCCCTGAGTGGGTCTGCCCTAGCCCTGGCCCTCCACCAATTGCTGCACTTCTTGCCTCTGTCTTCAGCTCTCAGCTGGCTTTCTCCTCCTCACGGAAAGAATCATCCAACACTGTCCAGACAAGAATTCTATTTTTTTAATTTTCATCTTTAATTAATTAATTATTTAGTTTTGGAATGGATCTCATTTGTGTGGCCCAGACTGGCCTTGAACTCATAGGGATCATCAGCCTTTGGCTCTTAGGAGCTGAGATTAAAGACTCAACGTCAGCCAAGAACTCTGTAGACAAAAATTTCTGCCCCAAATGAAGTTCATTGGATCTTCCCACACAGAGGGCATTACTGTGTCATTTCCTAAGAAGTGTCATGAAGAAGCAGCAATGCTCTGAGTGTTGAGTATCCAGTGGGTAGTCAGTCTCTTGGCTCTTTGGTAATGGAAGGACACTGTGTCTAAACCACCAAGAGGAAGAAGAGTCTTATGGCCTTCTCAGCATCTTCCGTGCCTACGCATGAACCTGTGTATAAAGGGCCAGCGTCAGAGAACTTGTGACTCGAACATGAATATTAGTGTCAGGCAGTACTGGTTCACAGCCCAGTGCTCCATTGACTGGCTGTATGGCCTGAGCAAGTCACCCAACCTTTCTGAAGCCCCTCTCCTTGTGCGTAAACAGAATTTGCCTCTCTAAATAGCCATTAAATGAGAAACTGATTTTACTTCTGGTTCTGGCATCATAACCATATGGCACGCATGGCCAGAGTGTGACAGCATACACCTGTAATTCTAACACTCTAGAAACCAAGGCAGGTTCAGCCTGGGTGACATAGCAAGACTGTCACAAAACAAAGATCAGCAAAGCCTTGCCAATCTGTGCAGGGCTTGGTGGCTATCTGCTAACCAAAACCTTGCCCCACTGCTTCCTCAGAAATGGACGGCTTTTTGTTTTTGATACAGTTTGTTTCTCATACAAACAATGGACTTGCAGAGGGGCCGGTGGCTCTAGAGCAGTTAAGCAGCTGCCCGTGGTCATTTGGCTCAGAAGTCACCGTGTACATTAGCTAGAGTCATAACGGTCCTCACCCTCTCCCTGGCAGAGCATGACGTTACTCCACTCTAGACCCTGACTGCCTGGGTGGGTGGCCAGCTGGACAGGCTTTCAGGACCCAACCAATTGTGCTCTTTGCTAGAGAGGTGGGAAATTGTGTGGAGGGAGCTGGTTAACCACCTAGTGCACCTCCCACCACAGCCTTTATGCCAGAGTTAGATTCCAAACAAAATGGCACAGGTAACAGGGGAGGGCATGACACTCAGTTGGTCTCCTAGGCCGTATGTTGAGA
Organism: Arvicola amphibius; assembly: GCF_903992535.2. Lineage (NCBI taxonomy): Eukaryota > Metazoa > Chordata > Mammalia > Rodentia > Cricetidae > Arvicola > Arvicola amphibius. The sequence goes on along the minus strand of NC_052061.1, from coordinate 5,595,314 downwards.
CCCTACTTACAGAGAAAGATGTGATACGTGGTTCATAATAACAGCTATGGCCTTTTCATAATTACACGCAGCAGATGGGATATTTGTTTATGCATTTGCAAATGATAGATGCCAGACCTATTATGCTTAGCTGGGTATCTGTCTGTGTCATGTTCATCTACCACATACATGACCGTGTGACTTATGCTCCAAAGAGTCATTCACCCCTGCCAAACTATTCTGTGACTCACCCATGCTAGGGTGGGATATAAAACCATGAGCAAACATCATTAAACATACAGAACCATGCTTGCCATGTAGTCATAGTACCATGTTGTACAAAGCAACAATCCAGATTTTCTTAAATATATTTAAGTGTGTTTATTAATTATGCTTACATACATTTAAGCAAACTTTTACTAAACACAAGCATCAGTCTCATTTCAGATACAGAAGAAAGCAAAAAAAATGGGTGTATGTAAAGATACTCCCACATAGACATACATGTATTTCACTCATAAACTGTGTCTGTCAGCGAGGCATGATAATATATGGCTGTAGTCTTAGCCCTCGGGAGGTAGGAGGATCTGTAGTCCAAAGCTACTTTGGATTATACTCAAAACCATATATGAAAACAGCCACAAAAATATTGCTTTTGTCTCTGCCCTTAGTTGAGCTGGAGGAGTGCTCCCGAATGAGAGGAGTCCAGCTGTAGAAATGTCAATGCCCTAACAGACGCAACAGGGTCTCTATCAAGAACACCCGTTAAAGGGGAGGTCCATCAAGAGCAAAGGGAGCCTATGGGATTTCAAACCCTGCACAGCTGCCCAGGTCTGAGATACTGAGCAAGTGGCTTGAACTTAATTAAACAGGGCCTGACAGAAAAACAGCCAGGAAAAAAAAAAAAAAAAAAAAGAGGAAAAAAAAAAAGAAAAGAAAAAAAAAGAAAAGAAATCACCACTTCTTTTGCTTTGTGTCCAAAGCAGTCCCTGGATACCACCTAAAATGATTCCACTGGAGGGAGGGCATCCCCTATTTTCCACACTATCCTGGAGTAGAGCGGAGAGGTTATGGTGTGCGGCCCCCAGCCCTAAACAACGCGCCTAGACTTCTCAGGAACGGAGACTGGATGTGTCCCAACGACTGTGATAGGGCACAGAGGGACAATGAGGACCGGGAAAGTTCATAGTCAAGGCTAGTCTTTTGACATAACTGTCTCTTGGACTTCAGAGAAATGATGACCGGATTGGGGGCTGCCCAGGAACTCCCGGAAAGGAGAAACTGAGAACATAGCTCCTCCTATGAGTTTAGGGAGACAGTCGCGGGGCTCCGGGGTGAGTTCTCGCTAGAAGAGATCAATATTCTCTGTAAAAAACACCACAAGGACATGATGTAGCACACATCACACAAATCGTCCTTCCCGGGCCAGCTGCGCCAAAGGGGTGGACCCGCTGTGCACGCCAGCGCCCTAGGGAGCTCTGCACCCCGCCCGAAGGGTGCGCTCGGCTCTGCCAAGGACGCGGGGCGCGTGACTCAGCGAAGGCTAGTTTAACCGCTTGCTGTGTGCAAACTCTGCACTCGGACCGGTCCCATGACTATAAAGAAAGCCGGCCGCCCGCTAGGCGTCAGCACGACTTCCAGCAGCCTGACTGCCTCCTAGTCCCTTGCTCCACGGCTCCAGCTTCACCAGATCTCAGAATGGACCCCAACTGCTCCTGCTCCACAGGTAAGAGACGCCCACTTCTTCGTCTTTAGAATTGCCAGTTAGGATCGCAGACCGGATTCCTGCGGTCGGGGAGGATGTAGAAGAGTATTGGCGGGAATAGGGCCTTCAGCTGGAAATTCATTCTAGTTCATTTTAACGTCCCATTTTACACGCACCTTCATCTATCCTTGGAGTTTGAATATTATCCGAACGGCTCCTTTGTCGAGGTTGGAGGCAGTATTTAGGCACACAAATGTCTGGTTCCTGATCACCGAGGTAGTAAGGGACATCTGGGTAGAGCACCAGACATTATTAACGGTATTATGAATTGCCTTGACTAGGAGAGAGGTGAGGGTCCTTTGTGTCTCGGGATGGAAGACACAAGCCTTACCCTATCCCTAGAGAGATGGACTTCCTGGAGTCCTGAGTTGGATTTAATGAACTGAGCTGGGCACATGGTGTTGGCCCCCGCTGGGACCCTGCATGTCTCTCTACTCACTGCTGTCTTTTTCTCCTCCACAGGCAACTCCTGCACCTGCTCCAGCTCCTGTGGCTGCAAAAACTGCAAGTGCACCTCCTGCAAGAAGAGTGAGTGGGGAAGGATAGCTGGGGTGGGGGCTGCAGTTCAGCGGGAACCCACACAGAGAGCTGGCTCTGAGAAATGTCCTTTGCTGCCCAGGGCAGTTCAACTCTTCCTCCAAGCACTATGCTCTACAGCTCCCAGGGCCAGAGCTGTTCTAAAAGAACCCCTTCCCCTTCCCCATCTTGTTGGGGAAGAAGCAGGTCTTCAGCAGGGCCTGTGTGACAGCAGCTCCCAGGACACCAACTCTGACCTCTTCCTGTCCTTTGTTTCCAGGCTGCTGCTCCTGCTGCCCCCTGGGCTGCTCCAAGTGTGCCCAGGGCTGTGTCTGCAAAGGGGCCTCTGACAAGTGCACATGCTGTGCCTGATGGGAAGACAGTGCAGCTCCCAGGTGTAAATAGTGTGGACCAACCCGGAGTTTTTCATACAGCTTTACCGCGTTTATAAATCTGCTTTTTCTATGAAATATGTGAATAAAAAACCAATTTGATTTGACCTCTGGTTTTCTTTGTGTGACTTTGAAATAAGGAACTGGGTGACAGATGAACTTGATAGTACAGAGATCTGGTTCTGGTCCCTTTACCTCTTCACCTCCTGCTCCAAAGGAAGGGGAAGTGTCTTAGGATAAAGTCGAATTTTGCCATGAGCTTCCTCTCAAAGGAAGACAGCAGCTGCGTGCCGGGTTAGGAGAGTGCAGGTGTAGATGCTCAGTATCCCGCCCTCACAGCACAGAAAAGTCCCTTCACCTTCTCTCTCTGTTCCAGTGTCAGCGCCTCACATTGTGGGGTATATGAGGGATACTGAGAGGAACACAGGCTGCCTGGAATGCTGGTCAGGGATTCTTAACACTGAGCCTCTTTATTTATTCTGCTGGAGAGATGTCAGAGGGTCTTTGATGACTGCTTTGATACCAGATCTCAACAAGTTTCTTAGGATGGGCTAGAATTTTATAGCCTAGTCTGGCCTTGAATTTTTAATTTCCCTGCCTCAGTTTCCCAAAGACTTTAGACTGTGCACGAGGCCATATAAATGTGATGTAGAATCAGGTGTGGCTTGTGCCTGTAATCCCAGGATTAAGAAGTAGAAGGATGGTCTGGGTACTAGACAGCCTGGGCTACATGGGACCCTATCTCAAAATAAAAGGCCTCACATAGTAGGACAACCAACTCCCAGCTGTTGGATCCTCAGAGGTTCTCAATTGTCCTTTTCTCTTTGGGTGTATGTCTGTAGGCACGTACATGTGCTTGTGTATGTGTGTGTATGTGTGCATGTACATGTGGTTATGTATGTGTGTGTACGCACATGTGCTTCTGTATGAGTGTGTATGTGTACACACATGTGATTCTGGTGAACATGGAGGCCTGAGCATCACATAGGGAATCTTTATCACTTTACACCTTACTTTTTTGTGTGTGAGACAGAGTTTCTCTGTGTAACCCTGGCTGTCCTTGAACTCACTCTGTAGTTCAGGCTAGCCTCAAAATCATAGAGATCCACTGGCTTCTGCTTCCCCAGTGCTGGGATTAAAGGCCCAGCCTCCACACGATATATTTTGAGTCAAGATCTGCGGAATTTAGAGCTTTCCTTATTTCTGCCAGGCTACACGGCCAGCCAGCCCTAGGTACCCACCTCCCTCCACACACCCTCAGCTCAACCCTGGAGTGACAGACCACCACTCCTGGCTTTTTATGTAGGAGCTGGGGAATTCAAACTCAGGTCCTCAAGGTTGAGCAGCAAGCGCTTTACTCATTGAGCCACATACCTAACCCCTGCGGTTATTTTCTATGCACCTCAAGCCTGGTGTTTCTCAAATAATACTATTTGTACAAAAATAAATTCCAAGAGCTTGAAACTCAGTTTTTGAGGCTTCAGAAGGAAAACAATAAACATATGAAGACGCAGGGGAATCTAATGTAACCACTCCTCACTGCTGCTTGTCCAGTGACTGTGTGCGTACATGTGGAGCTGCACTGGCCCAGAGATCAGGAAGGAGCTCAGGGATGGAACCCGGCAGCACTAGAACAGGGAGGCCTCCATTGCTGGGACTTGGGTGCCCATTTCTTGCAAAGTCGGGATGAATTTCCTCTTTCAAATTCCAGTCCTGTGAACAGAGACTGGAGGTAGCTGCCCATGTATGTAATCTTCTGACTCTAAATGAAGTGCTTTGCATCAAAATTGTCCATGGACTGGGAAGGGCTCACTGGCTATAGCTTTAGGCCAAGAAGCCATGCTTGTCTATCTACTGCATGGACACTGTAGGACAGATACAAATGACCGTGTCTCTCCTTTTACTGGGTACAACAGAAATGAGGCCAAGACAGAGGGGCTGTGGGGATGACACAAAGACAGGCAATGTGTTAGAAGCAAAGGTGACATCGGCAAACACCCCCACCACCTCCACCGAATTTGCTAGGACCAGAAAAGAGAAGCTGAATGACTGCACACAGATTAGAGCTGAGTGCAAAGCCCCGCCTCCCGTGGGCCACGCAGGGGCCTGCTCAGAAGGCCAGGTGCACTCTGCAAGCAGAGACTGCACCCTGGGGAAGCTTGCACTCAGCTCAGCCACACCCAGTAGTATGATGAGGGTCACAAGTTCACCTGCTCTGCTAAGAGTGCTGTGGATTTTAATGGGCCACCCTAACTCGCCACCCAGTGGGACCTGAGCCTCCTCAAATTGTTCCTTAGGACTTCCAGCATGGTGTAAGGTACCTGGCATAGGCCTTAGGATGCTAAGTTCCCAGTTGACACATGACCCAGCCAGAGGTTCTTAATACTTTGTTTTAACTTTGTATGTTTGTGTGTATGTGTGTGCACACACATGTGCTCATGTATGTGTGTGTTTGTGCATGCACGTGTGCTGTGTGTGCATGTATGTGTGTGCACATACATGTGCTTGGGTATTTGTGTGTATGTACATATATATGGGCTTGCGGTAAATGTGGAGGCCTGGCGTTGACATAGGGAATCTTCCTCAATCACTTTACAACTTACTTTATTTACTTTTTTTTAAAATCAAGACTGGGTTTCTCTGTGTAAAATAGGAGACTGTCCTGGACTCACTCTGTAGACCACGCTGTTCACGATCTCACAGAGATCCACCAGCTTCTGCTTCCCTAGTGCTGGAATTAAAGGGCTGTGTCACCCCTGCCTCAGCTTCTACCTTTCTGCTGGAGACAAGATCTTCTGCTGAATTTAGAGCTTGCTTTATTTCTGCCAGGGTGGATGGTCAGCTATTTTGGTTACCCACCACTCTCCACAAACCCTCAGCTCAACACTGGGGTGAAGGATTTTTACCATCACTCCAGGCTTTTTATGTAGGAGCTGGGGATTCAAACTCAGGTCCTCAAGATTGAGCAGCAAGCACTTTACTCATTGAGCCACATGCCTAACCCCTAGAGTTATTATTTTCTACGCACCTCAAGCCTGCAGTTTCACAAATGGTACTATTAGTAAAATAAATAAATGAATGAACAAATAAATAAATAAATCCATTCCGAGAGCATGAAGTCCTGATTTTAAAGATTCCACAGGAAAACAATAAATATATGATGAAGACACAGGGAATCTAATTTAACCACCCCTCACTGCTGCTCATCGAGTAACTGTGTGCATACTTGTGGAGCTGCACTGCCCAAAGATCAGGAAGGAGCTCAGGGATGGATCCCAGTAGCACTAGACCACCCCCTGGGAGGGCTCCATTGCTGGGACTGAGTGCAAGTTCCTTGCAAACTCAGGATGAATTTCCACTTTCAAATTCCAGCGGCATGACCAGGGATTGGAGGAAGCTGTGCACGCATGGAATCACCTGACTCTAAATGAAGTGCTTAGCATGGATTGTGGAGGGCTCACTGGCTATTGTTTAGCCAGGAACACATTTTGTTTATCTATTGCATGGAAAGTGGAAGACAGAGAGAGACAAAATCCTGTGTCTGTCCTCTTACTGGGTACAAGGGAAATGAAACCAAAGACAGGGGCGGGGACAAAGACGGGCAATGTGGTAGAAACAAGGGTGACATCAATAAACATTTCTCCAACTCACACTTGCATTTCTAATTGAAGTAAAGAGACTTTGGGATGACCAAAGTGACCTCCATAGTGCAGGGCTGAGTGTGGGAATCGTTCCTGACTAGGTTCTTGGAAATCTAAGGGGGAGGGATGCCCAGCAAATTTGCTAGAACAGGCCAACAGATGCAGGAATGACTGCACACAGCTTAGAGCTGAGTGCAAAACTCCACCTCCCGCGGGCTGCTTGAGGAAGTCCCCACAAGGCACACCTACTCCGTGTGCACTCCGCACTCAGAGACTGAGCTCAGCTGGACGCTTGCACTCAGCTCAGACACACCCCTTAGTGTGACTGGGCACCAGGTCACTGCTGCTGCACAGAAGGCGGGGCCCTTACACCTGGCCCAGTGCAGACCTGGAAGCTGTCAGGCTTCTTCTTTCCTAAGGACACCCAGGGGGGCCTCAACCTCTTCTAAACGTTGCTTAGGTTTTCAGCCTGGTGTTTGATACCTGGGATGGGCCTTAGAATTCTCAGTACATACTGGGCCTGAGGCAGAAGATGTCACATCTTGTGTTTTGAACTGAGTGAACTTACTTTGTTATCTGCTTGCTTTCTGGTTGAGCTACTGAAGGCTGTCTAGTTTTGTTAAAGTTTAAGGACTGAGGTATAGAGTTTAAATATCTGCTCCCCCATGCTAACTTTCTCTCCTTCCAGGACATCATTCATTGGTCAGGTGCTGCTGGCTGCACCCAGAGGTCTGTGCATAACCGGGGTGGCTCTAGGGTAGATAGAAGGCTGAGGAGGAACCTTTTGGTGAATGAAAACCTCAGGTCATAACCTAAATCGCTGTCATGCTGGACTGACTCTTGCGTGTGTGACTTTTCCTTTGTGGGTTAATACAAGAGTTTGTTTGCCCTTCTGCTGTGAGGGAGCAGAAGAGTGGGTCCTCACTGTACCTTCTGCACAGCACAGACAGCTACAGGCCAGGTGAGATGTGGGGGCAACGTCTGCACATGACATTTGCACACACATGGTGGCCTTGTGTATAAAGTGAGCAGGCAGATTCCCGGGCCTCCATGTGCCTCCTAAAGTCTGATTTTGTGCTGGTTCCATTGGATCCCAACTCATTTTCATGGGAAATGGACCCAACTGCTCCAGTGCCACACTGGAAAAGGACTGCAGTGGGCACATTTTCATTTCTGAATAAAGTGGGCTCCTTGCCATGTGTTGCTGGTTCTCTCTCTCTCAGAAGCCAATTGCTGGTTCATGTTCTCTCTCTCTCTCTCTCTCTCTCTCTCTCTCTCTCTCTCTCTCTCTCTCTCTTTAGCTTCTTGGATCTTATCAAGCTTTCATTCAGCTGAAACTGGTTGCTGACATTGATGTCAATTCCATTGTGTTGACATCAGTTGACATTGGCTGACAACACTGAATTCCATTCTGCTCCCACTCCAACATTTCTGCGCTGTTCTTAGGTAGCAAACTAGACTGGTCGATTGGGATGCAAACCCTAAAGTTCATATCTGGGATCTCGGGGCAGTCAGTGCTCAGGTCTTCATTAAAATGCCTCCTCATTGCAGCATAGTACCGTAGGCACATCATTCCTATTCCTACCTGGGAGGTTGATGCAGGAGGATCACTAACAGATTCCCACACCTGCTTTAGGTGGTACAAAAGAGAAACATGGCCCATTGTGCTGTATGGCTGGTGTGGGAGAGACAGACAATGCAGGAGGACTCCATGCAAGTGACAGCAGGGACCATGCCATGCCCCACAGCTCAGCAGGGCTCAGCAGTTAGGGAGCATGACTTCATGTGACTCAGCAAAGGCAAGTGCAACTGATGGCTGGGTGCAACCTCGGCACCCGGACCGGTCCCAGGACTATAAGAAAGCAGTTGCCTGCTAAGGAGCACTATGACTTCTAGCAGCCTGACTGCCTCCTAGTCCCTTGCTCTGTAGCTCCACCTTCACCACATCTTGGAATGGACCCCAACTGTGCCTGCTCCACTGGTAAGAGACACCCAGTTCTTGCTGTTTAAATTGCCAGTAAGGATCTCAGACAGGATTCCTGTAGTCGTGGAGGATGTAGTCCAGAGTATTGGTGGGAATAGCAGCTTTAGTTGTGGATTTATACCAGTTCTTTTTAGTGTTCCCCTTTGCAAGCACCTTCATCTATCCTTGGAGTAGGAATAGTGTCTGAACAGCTCCTTTGTCAGTGTTGAAGGCAATGTTTAGTCACACAAATGTCTGGATCCTGATCACCGAGGTAGTAAGGGACATCTGGGTTCGGTCTGAGGCATTATCAAATTATTATGAATTGCCTAGACAAGGAGAGAGGTGAGGGATCTTTGAGACAGGGATTAAAGATTCAAGCCCTACCCTACCCTGTATAAGGTGGAGCTAGGCTTCCTGGCATCCTGAGTGGATTTAGTTAACTGAGCTGGGCACATGGTGCTGAGATCCTGCATGTCTCTCTACTCACTGCTGTCTTTTTTACTCCTCCACAGGCAACTCCTGCACCTGCTCCAGCTCCTGTGGCTGCAAAAACTGCAAGTGCACCTCCTGCAAGAAGAGTGAGTGGGGAAGGATAGCTGGGGTGGGGGCTGCAGTTCAGCGGGAACCCACACAGAGAGCTGGCTCTGAGAAATGTCCTTTGCTGCCCAGGGCAGTTCAACTCTTCCTCCAAGCACTATGCTCTACAGCTCCCAGGGCCACTGTAGTAGCTCAGGCCAGGGTCGTTCTAAGACAATTCCCTCCCCATCTTGTTGGGGAAGAAGCAGGTCTTCAGCAGGGCCTGTGTGACAGCAGCTCCCAGGACACCAACTCTGACCTCTTCCTCTCCTTTGTTTCCAGGCTGCTGCTCCTGCTGCCCTGTGGGCTGCTCCAAGTGTGCCCAGGGCTGTGTCTGCAAAGGGGCCTCTGACAAGTGCACATGCTGTACCTGATGGGAGGACAGTGCAGCTCCCAGGTGTAAATAGTGTGGACCAACTCGGAGTTTCTCAGACAGCTCTACACTGATAACTAAACTTCCTTTCTCTGTGAAATATGTGAATAAAAAGTCCATTTGGTTCTAATTCTGATTTTCTTTGTGTGACTTTGAAATGAGGAACTGGGTGACAGATGAACTTGATAGTACAGGGATCTGGCTCTAGTCCCTTAACCTCGTCAACCCCAGCCCCAAAGGAAGGGGAAGTGTCTTTGGATAAAGTCGAATTATGTCATGAGCTTCCTCTCAATGGAAGACAGCAGCTGTGTGCCGGGTTGTGTCTACGTGTGTCTGTGTGCGCATGTGTGTAGATGCATAGAATCCTACCCTCACGGCACAGAAATGGCTCAATCCTTTATTCACATTTTCTCTCTAACCCAGTTTAAGCTCACACTGTGGGTTATATAGGGATGGAGAGTTCTGAGAGAAACACTGGGTCTTCACACTGAACCTTTTCTTTCTCTTGGTGGAGAGAGGTTAGAGGGTCTTCGATGTTGGCATCGACACCAGCTCTCAACAAGTTTCTTAGGTTCTTCTAGAATTTCCAGTCCAGTCTGATCTTGAATTTTTGATTCTCCTGCCACACTTTCCCAAGGACCTTATATTACAGGATTAACTGTGCTCCCAGGCCACTTAAATGTGATGTAGAATCAGGTGTGGCTCAGCCTGTAATCCCAGCATTAAGAAGTAAGAGCAGGATGGTCCGCGTACAAAAGAGGCTGAGCTACATGTGACCCTATCTCAGAATATAGGTGCTCACAAATTGGGACTCCAATCACACAGATAATTGATCTTTAGAGGTTCTTAATAGTTTGTTTTCACTTTAGGTGTGTGTGTGTGTGTGTGTGTGTATGCACACACATATGCTTGTGTGTGTATTTGATTGTAGATGCACATTTGCTCCCTGTGTGCGTGTGTGCACATACATGTGCTTGGGTATTTGTGTGGATGTACACACACATGGGCTTTTGGTAAATTTGGAGCATTTTACACCTTACTTTTCTTTTCCTTTTTTTTTTTTTTTATCGAGGCAGTTTTTCTGTGTAGTTTAGGAACCAGTCTAGAAACTCACTCTTTAGACCAGGCTGGCCTCGATCTCACAGAGATCCCCCTGTTTCTGCTTCCTTAGTGCCAGGATTGAAGGCCTCTGTCACCATCCCCTCAGTGTCCCCCGTACTTTTTGAGATAAGATCTTCTGTGGAATTTAGAACTTGTTTTATTTCTTCCAGGCCGGGTGTCCAGCTATTCTGGGTACCCAGCTCATTCCACCCGTTCTCAGCTCAACACTGGGGTGACAGACTTGGACCACCACTCCTGGCTTTTCATGTAGGAGCTGGGGATTCAAACTCAGGTCCTCAAGGTTGAGCAGCAAGCACTTTACTCATTAAGCCACATACCTAACCCCTAGAGTTATTATTTTCTATGCACCTCAAGCCTGATGTTTCTCAAATGCTACTATTCGTTAAAAAAATGAATTCTAAGGGTTTGAAAACCAGATATTGAAGATTCCACAGGAAAACAATAAACATATGAAGACGCAGGGAATCTAATGTAACCACTCCTCACTGCTGCTTGTCCAGTGACTGTGTGCATACTTGTGGAGCTGCACTGGCCCAGAGATCAGGAAGGAGCTCAGGGATGGAACCCAGCAGCACTGGAACACCCCCTGGGAGGCCTCCTTTGCTCGGACTTAGGTGTAAGTTGGTTGCAAAGTCAGGATGAATTTTCTCTTTCAAATCCCAGTGGCATGATCAGGGATTGGAGGCAGCTGCCCACGTATGTAATCTTCTGACTCTAAATGAAGTGCTTTGCATAAAAAAAAAAACTGTCTATGGACTGGGAAGGACTCATTGCTATAATTTTAGGCCAAGAAGCTCTGCTTGTCTATCTACTGCATGGGCAGTGTAGGACAGAGACAAAGGACTGTGTCTTCTCTTATTTGGTACAATATACTGGATACAATAGAAAAGAGACCAAAGACAGAGGCGGGGACAAAGACAGGCAATGCATTAGAAGCCTAGGTGACATCAGCAAATACCCCCACCACCTCCATTAAGGAATTTGCTAGAACCACAAAAAGAAGCTGAAATGACTGCACACAAATTAGAGCTGAGTTCAAAACCCTGCCTCCTGCCAGCTGCCCAAGGGCCAGCTCAGAAGGGACATCCTGGCCAGGTGCACTCTGCAAGCAGAGACTGCACCTGGGGGAAGCTTACACTCAGCTCAACTAGTTGTGTGATGAAGGTCACAGTTCACCTGTGCTGGGAAGAGTGCTGTGGATTTCAATGGGCCGGGTGCAAATTTGGAAGCTTCCAATCTTATTCTGTCCTAACTCACCGCCTAGTGGGATCTGAGCCTCCTCAAATGGTTACTTAGGACACGCAGCATGGTGTAAGGTACCTGGCATGGGCCTTAGGATGCTCAGTTCCCAGCTGCCATGTGACTGAGCCAGAGGAGGTCACATCTTATGTTCTGAACTGAGTGGACTCATTTTGTCCACTGCTTGCTTTCTGGTAAATCTCCTGAAGGTAGGGCCACTTTGCCCATCTAGCCTTGTTAAAATTCAGGGATTGGAAGCCAGGCGGTGGTGGCGCACGCCTTTAATCCCAGCACTCGGGAGGCAGAGGCAGGCGGATCTCTGTGAGTTCGAGGACAGCCTGGTCTACAAGAGCTAGTTCCAGGACAGGCTCTAAAAAAGCTGCAGAGAAACCCTGTCTCGAAAAACTAGAAAAAGAAAAAAGAAAAAAAAAAATTCAGGGATTGGGGTCCAAAGTTCATGTCTCCCCCCCCACACACACACATCCCTTCTCCTTTCAAGGACATCACTGAACTGGCCAGGTGCTGCTGGCTGCACCCAGAGGTCGGTGCAGACCTGGAGTGGATAGAAGGTTGAGGAGGTGCCTTTGGGGGTATGAAAACCTCAGGTCATATCCTAAATCGCTGTCATGCTGGGCTGGCTCTTGCATGTGTGACTTTTCCTTTGTAGGTTAATGCAAGAGTTTGTGAGCCCTTCTGCAATGAGCGAGCAGAAGAGTGGGTCCTCGCTGTGCGTTCTGCACAGCACAGACAGCTACAGGCCAGCTGTGGGGGCAACGTCAGGACAGGACTGTTGCACATCCATGGTGGCCTTGTGTATAAAGTGAGCAGGCAGATTCCTGGGCTTCCAAGTTCCTCCCAGAATCCTGATTTTGTGCTGGTTCCATTGGATTTCAACTCAGGTTCATTGGAAATGGACCCAGCTGCTCCAGTGCCACTCTAGTAAGTGACTTCAGTGGACACATTTTCATATCTGAATAAAGTGGACTTCTTACTATGTCTTGCTAGATTGCTAGCTCTCTCTCTCTCTCTCTCTCTCTCTCTCTCTCTCTCTCTCTCTCTCTCTCTCCCTTCTCTCATCAGCTTCACCAAACTTTGGCGCTTATCAACTTTTCTATCCCGCCGGGCGGTGGTGGCGCACGCCTTTAATCCCAGCACTCGGGAGGCAGAGGCAGGCGGATCTCTGTGAGTTCGAGACCAGCCTGGTCTACAAGAGCTAGTTCCAGGATAGGCTTCAAAGCTACAGAGAAACCCTGTCTCGAAAAACCAAAAAAAAAAAAAAAAAACAAAAAAAAACAAAAAAAAAAAAAAAAAAAAAACAAAAACAACAAAAAACAACTTTCCTATCCCCTTTCTTCTCTCAAGGCTCTCATTTCTGGGGAGGAAAGAGTGGGTTCTCGTCTGTCCATCACCACCTGTCTGCACGCACAGTGGCTGGAGCACCTTGCTTTCTGTCCCAGCAGGAAAACTACCTGAGAAGGACTGTGCTTCCCAGCAAGCAAGGAGGGTGGGGGAGCCCAGTGGCATGCTTCTGTGTGTTCAGTCTGGAACAGGAAGAGCAAGGCCCAGACAGGCACAGCTGTGAGTGCTGGCCTCAGGGGTTGTTTCCTGTCTCCTGCCTGAGCCTCAGGGATTGTTTCCTGGCTCCTGTCTGGGCCTCAGGGGTTGTTTCCTGGCTCCAGCCCCTGTCTCTATCTCACTGCTTCTTTCTCTACCCCACAGGCAGCCCCTGCAGCTGCTCAGGCACCTGCAGCTTCAAAGACTAAAGGCTACCTCCAGCAGAGGGAGTGGGGCCTGGTTTAGGGATCTGGGGCTAAGGACCAGATTGGCAGGGAATCCACTGCTGTTCTGAGTTGGGACACTGACTGTCCTTTAATCCTTGAAGACCATTCTGTTCCCACTCTAGATTTCTGCACTGTTTTTAGTCCCCAAACCAAGCAGCCTTTCTCCAGTGGGATGCAAACCCTAAAGACCACATCTGGACTCTCAGGGGAGTCAGAGCCTAGGTCTTCATTAAAATGTCTCCTCATTGCAGCATGGTGCTACTGCACATCATTCATATCCCTACGTGGGAGGTCGAGGCAGGAGGATCATGAGTTCTTGTCCAAAATAGGCTATGTCAGCGTCTGTTCATAAATTAATAAATAAACAAAGAACAAATACTTCCTAGAGGGGTAAGCATTGCCTCCCTTCTCCCTTGCTCTTCTTTCTCAGGCTGCTATGTCTGCTGCCCAGTGGGCTGCTCCAAGTGTGCGCAGGGATGTGTCTATCCACAGAGGGACGTCTGGTGCCCAGGGCTGTGTCTGCAGATGGGCATCTGACAGGAGCACCCGCTGTGACTGATGTTGGTTGTCAAGACAGTAAAGGGAGCAGCATCTGCAGAACTGGGTTGGTTTCCCTGATTCTCTGCCCTATTGGCTGTCTGTGATCTTTTCTAACAAGTAAGTGAATGGCAATCAGATTTGATGACTTCATTCTGACCTGATAGTCTCTGCGTGGCTTGGGATACAGATGGAGTTGAGTGATTTAACACCAATGCAGAGACATGGGCTGGGAACTCTAATGTTAGACTCCCACCATACGTGAACAACACAGGTAAGGCTCGTTGACCTTCATCTCTGGCACGAGGAAGGGGAAGCAGCTGTTGGTGGGGGACAGAGCTCTTTTGTCCATCACGGAGCATGTGCAGTGTGCAGAGTCTTCTCCATCTTCTGCTTTCCTTCTCTGCCTCTCCGACCGGGCCTGATTTAGTTCCTCAGGAGGGCTTGCTTGGAGGAGACTTTCGGGTGGGAAATCCAACTCTCCAGGGTTTTTCCAGTTCTACTTGGGGCTTCTCATACTCCGTGTGGGGAAGAGACTTTGATCTTAATCCCTTTCAACACCTAAACCTTCGTAGCTGAAATGATGCTAATTACAGTGATAATTAAGCCAAAGTGCCAACCCCTGTATTAGGATCAACAGGAAACTTTCCAAACCAATGGATGGGAGTAGGGAAAGTCAAGATATACATACACTTTCATCTTCAGCTAGAGCCTTGCTCTGCAGCTCAGCCTGGTCTCTATTTCCCTGCAAGAATTTTGGCTCAGGCTCACCGAGTTGGAGCTCCAACCGTGTGCACTGTGGCTAGAACAACGTTCCCTGAGGGTGTGAATTGCAGACAGAGGCTGAAGACTTCCCCTTGGGAGAGCCACACACTGTGAACAGTGCTGGCAGAGACATCCCTACAAGGAGACCTCAGGGTCCTGGAATCCTGAAAGGACACTAGATGACCAGTGTGGGCTCCAGGTCATGACTAAGATCCCCATCTACGTAAGTCATCATCCCTCCTCACCTCCCCCTCCCAAGCACACCCACACACATCTCAGCCCCCCCCACACACACACACATCGCCCCCACCTCCATTCAGGATGAATCTGAGCCTTCAGATTCCAGCCCTTGGAGGTCTTGTCGCTCCTTAGCCCTCCATCCACCACTGCTCTGAGGGCCAACGCCTCCACCCCTTCTGCAGCCAGCAGCATGCGCATTTAGTTAGTCCAGGGCAGCAGCCAGATTGACGCTAAGTTTGGGGAGATGATAAGCGATGAGCATGGCATCGACTTCATTGGCAGTTACCATGGTGACAGTGACTTGCAGCTGGAGAGAATCAATGTGTGCTACAACGAAGCTGCTGGCCACAAATATGTACCTCAGACCATCATGGTGGACTCAGTGAGGTCAGGACCCTTTGGCCAGATCTTCAGGCTAGACAACTTTGGGTTCGGCCAGAGTGGTGCAGGAAATAACTGGGCAAAGGGGCCACTATACAGAGGGTGCTGAGCTGGTGGACTCTGTCCTGGATGTAGTAAGGAAGGAGTCTGTAGCTGTGACTGTCTCCAGGGCTTCCAGCTGACCCACTGACTGTTGGGGGTAGGGGGGGAGGCACAGGCTCAGGCATGGGGACCCTGCTCATCAGCAAGATCCAAGAGGAGTACCCAGACCACATCATGAACACCTTCAGTTTCGTGCCCTCACCAAGGTCTCTGACACTGTGATGGAGCCCTACAATGCCACCCTCTCCGTGCACCAGCTGGTAGAGAACACAGATGAAACCTATTCCATTGACAACAAGGCCCTGTATGACATCTGCTTCCGCACCCTCAAGGTGACCACACCCCATATGGTGACCTCAACCACCTGGTGTCAGCCACCATGAGCAGGGGTAACCACCTGCCTGCATTTCCCAGGCCAGCTGAATGCAGATCTGCACAAGCTGGCCCTGAACATGGTGCCCTTCCCATGCCTGCATTTCTTCATGCCAGGCTTCGCACCCCTGACCAGCAGGGGCAGCCAGCAGTACCGAGTCCTGACAGTGCCTGAGCTCACTCAGCAGATGTTCGACTCCAAGAATATTAAGTATGGCTGCCTGTGACCCGCGCCATGGCTGTTACCTGACCGTGTCTGCTATCTTCCGTGGCCGCATGTCCATGAAGAAGGTGGACAAGCAGATGCTCAATGTGCAGAACAAGAACAGCAGCTACTTCGTGGAGTGGATCCCCAACAACGTCAAGATGGCCGTGTGTGACATCCCTCCCAGGGGCCTCAAGATGTCTGCCACCTTCATTGGGAACAGCACCGCCATGCAGGAGCTGTTCAAGCACTTCTCAGAGCAGTTCACTGCCATGTTCATGCAAGGCCTTCCTGCACTGGTACACGGGTGAAGGCATGGACAAGATGCAGTTCACCGAGGCAGAGAGCAACATGAACGACCTGGTGTCTGGATACCAGCAGTACCAGGATGCCACTGCAGATGAGCAGGGCGAGTTCGAGGAGGAGGAGGAGGGCGAGGATGAGGCTGAAGAACTTCTCAGATACATTGTGCACTCTTAGCGAACTTCTGCTGTCCTCCAGCATGGTCTTTCTGCTTGTAAATTATGTTGCTCAATTTGCCTCTGTCAGAAATTCACTGTTGATATAATAGTGTGGACCTCCTTTCGAGATTACAGTATTGTCTAAGATATCTGTACTAATAAAAAGCATGTGTGTATATATTTTTTAAAAAGCAAAAACAGATTATAGCCCTTGGCCAGAATGTTCTAAGACTTGGAGACAACATTCTTTTGTTGGAGGCTGTGAATGTGGCCCTTGGCTCCAGAGGAGATACTGCACGTCAAGGTGTCTTGGAATGCGGTGAAGCCTGCAAGTCTGGGGAGCCCCAGGAAAGTTCCACATGAACTAGTACCAACTTCTGTGCCCATAGGTCCCTCCACCATTGGCTGTCTCCAGAACATGGAACAGATCCCCATTCCTGCCTTTTGTTGTTCAAAAGAGAAACAGGGCCAAATGTGAGGTATGGCTGGTGTGGGAGAGACAGACAATGCAGGAGGACACACAGGTGACACCAGAGACCAATCCCTCACAGGTCACCCAAACTCAGCAATTAGGGAACATGTACTCCCAGCCAGGGTAAGGTGACATCCATCATGGTATAACCCCTGGGATGTGAGCCCTGGAATGGGCCTTAGGATTCCTAGTTCCTAGCAGCAGCACTGAATGTGCCTGGGTATGAGCAGGGTCATCTTGGGTTCTGAGCTCAGTGAACTCTGTCCACTGATTTCTTTCTAGCCCAGTTCCTGAGAGCATGCTCACCTTGAATGTTCCTCTCTGTTACACTTCTGACTTGAGGCCCAAGTTACCCCCACCCCACATCACTCAGCTGGTTGGGGTCATCTCCCTGGACTCAGGTCTCTGTGCAGGTTTGGAGTCTCAGTGTAGGAGGAGGGCAAAGAATGCGCCTTTTTGAATTGAGGACCTCAGGTTCTGACCTCAGTTATTGTCAGCATGAGCTAGCTCTCACATCTGGGACTTTTCTTTTGTATGATAAACCTGAAGGGCACTTTCCCTTCTCAAATGAGGGGACCTAAAAATGCCGGGTGATGGTGGCCCATGCCTTTAATCCCAGAGTCAGGCAGATCTCTATGAGTTCTAGACCAGCGTGGTCTACAGAGAGAGAGTTCCAGGACAGCCAGGAATACACAAATAGAAACCCTGTCTAGAACTACCCCTACATACAAAAAAAGAAAGAAAGAAAAGAAAAAAGAATGGGCCCCTTTCTCACCTCTAAATCAGGCAGGAGCTCTCAGGGCTGGTCCTGCTATACGAGGGATCCTGGGAAATTAACGGCCTGGTGTTTCCAGCTCTCACCTATTTTTTTTTTTTCCTGCAGTTGCACGGGGCAAGACCATGAGTGGGACTGGGTAAGGGCTGAGTCAGAGCAGGGGACCCAAAAAGCATCAGGCAGGCATCAGTCTGTGACCCGCTTCCTATTCCCATCATCTTCCCTCAGCAGCTGGCTAAGGACCAGAGCAGGAAGTGCCCCTTAGACCTGGGACACTGAGGCCCAGGGTGTGTGTGCCAGGCAGCCCAGACCTGATGCTGGAAGACTTTCATAAGTGCCCAGATCTGGGGTCATTTGTCCCCATTTTCCCTGCTGCTGACTTCAGGCACTCAGCCAAGGCACTCAGGTGGGGCTCATCAGCTTTTTTTCCCTAGTGCAATTCCCCCAACAGTCTGCTGATGGAGCAGGGCTGCGTGTGATATGAGGCAGTGTTAGACATCATGACATCTACAAACCTGGTTTGGTGTTCACACAACCCTCACCTATTTGCTTGCCGGTTTCCTTTCTGGTTGCAGTGAGAGACTACCTGACAGAAGCAGCGTTGGGGAGAAAGGATGTATTTCAGCTCACAGTTCCAGCTCATCACAGTGGGTGTTACTGCTGCAGAAGCCTGGGGGAGCTGCTTGTATTATGTTCATACTTGGCAATAGGGGGGTAACATATGCACTCACTCGTGTTTGACAGTGCTCAGCCTACTTTCTCCTATTTAAAAATTTTAATATGGGCCGAGCATGGGGGCATACACCTTTATCCAGCAGCAGAGGCAGACAGAGCTCTGTGAGTTGGAGGCCAACCTGGTCTACAAAGCAAGTTCTAAGACAGGACTATCACACAGATAAACCCTGTCTCAAAACAACAACAACAACAACAAATTTAAACATGGTTCAGAACCTAATCCAGGAAATAGCACCCCATACTTTTAGTTAGGTCTTCTCACATCCATCACTGTGATCAAGACAATCTCCCACAGCCTCATCCACAGGCCAACCCAGACAATGCTTCTCAGAGACTCTTGATTCTAGATTATAGTAAGTTCACAATTAAAATTAACCATCATGGTCACGAAGTCCCCCCCCCCCCCAACCCAGAAACGATTTGCGGCTGGTAGCTGCTGGGGAAGGGAAGATCAGTTTGTTCCAATGGCATATCACATGACGACGTATCACATGACATATCACACGACACATCACATGACATGCCTCAGGCCCAGGAGTAGTTTGCCAACACAAAATAGACTCCATGTTTTTTTCTGAGTTTTGTTTGCTTGTTTAGATTTTTTTTAAAAGAGAAATAGCATGAAGTTGCGTCAGTTGCAGGTGAAAGCCCTGGATAAATCCAGGTTTCCTCCCCCCACCCCAAGTAGGAAGAAAATAGCCAAAACTCTAAGCAGGAAGAGAAGAATCAGAAATCTAGGATTAGCCAGTTCAGTGACTGTGTTTCAGGAACTAGCTGAAGATAAAGTTAGATTGTAATCTTGAGAATAATCTTGAGAAACAGGGAGTTACCCCTTGTGATTATCATTGGGATTTTGGAATACTGTGTTTCAGGAACTAGCTGATTATGACCCTGAGAGTGATCTTGAGAGGCAGGGAGTTGCCCCCCTTGTGATCATCACTGGTATTTTTCGGAATTTTGGATCACTGGGCAATGGTTTCTTCCCTTAAAAGCTCCTTCTCCTGGTCACTCGTCCTCGAACTCTTCCCCTGCGTGGGTTATGAGTCTCGGCCCCAGTGCACTGGTTCCCGTCTCATCTCATCATTAAACCTCGTGTGATTGCAGCAAGGACGGTCTCTCGTGAGTTACTGGGGGGTCGTGTTATCCTGAGACTTGAGTGAGAGTCTCCCCACACTGGGGATCTTTCACAGGGATGATCTAGGAGGTTTGGGCATAAGGGAAAGAATATAATCAAAATACATTGTATGAAATTCTCAAAAAGTAAGTAAAAACACACACAAGAAGATAAAAAGCCATCACATGCTACATTCCTTTTCCTGTGAAATATATAAACAAAAATATAAACTCATGTAGACTATTCAGGCTCCAGTTACCTCTCAGTATGTGAGAACGAGACTTGGTATGAGACGGGTCTGGCTGAGTTATAGTTGTTCTGGTTGAATTATAGTTGTTCTGGTTGAGTTATAGGGGTTCTGGCTGGGTTAGTTATAGGTGTTCTGGTTGAGTTGTAGGGGTTCTGGTTGAGTTGTAGGGGTTCTGGGTGAAGGGAATTGGGATGGGAGCAGTGATAATAGGAGTCTGGGTGCTCAGTGCTCTGCAGTCTTCTGACTGACTCTCCTTTGTGAGCTAGGCAGAAATTTCTCCTACGTTTCAACAGTGAACTCTTGACTACAGCTATCTTGTATATCTGTATCACAGTATATACACAACAGCCACGGATGGTGCACTGACTGTGTACAATGACCACAGATGGTGCATTGACTGTGTACAAGGGCCACGGATGGGGCACTGATTGTGTACAAGGGCCGCTGATGGGGCACTGACTGTGTACAAGGGCCGCTGATGGGGCACTGACTGTGTACAAGGGCCACGGATGGGGCACTGACTGTGTACAAGGACCACGGATGGTGCATTGACTGTGTACAAGGGCCGCTGATGGCGCACTGACTCTGTACATAGTTTTAAGCCTGAAGCTCTTGGTGGTGAGAGCACGGAGTTCACAGAACACTAGAGAGGGATCATTATAGAACAGGAAATCTTGTTTTAAAAAAGAAGAGAAGAAAGAGGAAAAGGAGGTGAAGTGGGGAGAGGAAGAATAATCAGAAGCAGAAGTGAATGAGGCATGATGACACACACCAATAATCCTAAATATTCTGGAGGCTCAATCAGGGCGATTATAAATTTAAGGCAGATATGGGCTGCTGAGCAAGACCATGCCCAAACAAAAACCGAACTCTAAATAGAGAATGGCTTTCATTGAGAATGCAGAGGCTAGCCTGAATGAGGAACTCCTGGCACAGACACCTGATAGCTACAATCCTAAGGAGGCACAGCTTGAGCAAAGGTTTGCAGTGGGAGACAGCTTGTTGTGCTCTAGAAACAGAAGGCCAGGGGCTGGAGAGGTGGCTCAGAGTTTAAGAGCACTGGCTGCTCTTCTAGAGGTCCTGAGGTCAATTTCCAGCAACCACATGGCAGCTCACAACCGTCTGTAGTGAGATTTGGTGCCATCTTCTGGCCTGCAGGCATACATGCAGACAGAACACAATAAATATTAAAAAAGAAAAGAAACAGAAGTCTGCAATTTGGTGTAAGTGGGAGGAGTTTGTGTTCCTCCGAGGGAGGGATGGGCAGAGGTCACGTGCCTCACTCAGATGACTCCTTTCCGGCTGCTCTGCTGCAGTACTGCAGAGACTGAGAAAGTCATCAGCCAGCATCCCACTCCCCACTCCCACTCCCCACGCCTGGCGCTACTCAGAGTTCTTAGATTAACGTAGACCTGGAATCCACCTTCTTGGGACAGCAGACAGCAGCAGTTTAGTCTCATGGACCTGGGACACTTGCATTTATCTTAATTAATGGGTTAAGTTAATTAAATATTCACCATGCTGGGATCATACCCATGGCCTTGCTAGGGAAGTGCTCTACTACTGGGCAGCCATGTTTCTAGCCCAGGAAACTGATTTCAATGGATGCTGAAGGTTATAACCCATGGAAGCACCGTAGAAAAAATCATTTGGAAAAATAAAATGACCTCCATCATTTTCTTCTGGGTCTTAAGCCCAAGCACTATTTATTTATTTTTTTATTATTTATTTATTTATTATGTATACAGTATTCTGTCTGTGTGTATGGCTGCAGGCTAGAAGAGGGCACCAGACCCCATTACAGATGGTTGTGAGCCACCATGTGGTTGCTGGGAATTGAACTCAGGACCTTTGGAAGAGCAGGCAATGCTCTTAACCTCTGAGCCATCTCTCCAGCCCCAGCACTATTTATTTTTAAAAATTATTATTATTATCATGATGATGATGATGATGATGATGATGTCATGTGTGGGTGGTGTGTGCACTTGCTAGTGTAAGTGTTTGTATGCTCAGTGTAGGTATGTGTATGTGCAGCATAGGTCCGTGGAGGCCAGAGGTAGACATCAGTCTTCACCTGTATTTGTAGACACAGGGTCCCTCACTGAGCCTGAAGGATACCGACGAGGCTCGGCTAGCTGGCCAATGGCCAGCATCCACCTGTCCCCACTCCCAGTGTTGGGGTCACAGGCACTTGCCACTGTGCCTGACTTCTTACACGAGTGACAGGGATCCAAATTCAGGTCCTCATGCTTTGGAGGCACAGTCATTGCCGACGGAGTCACCTTGCCAGCCCCACTACTGTTTATTTTGGGCTACACAGTGATATTTACCTTATGGTATTTTCACATCTATGTCTCATTGTGCTTTGTTCTGGTTCATTCTGTCTCTCTCTTATTCTCACCCTTCCTCTATGCCCAGCCTCCACTCCTGAGAATTTTTCTACCCCAGTTGTTCATAGGAACTACCCCGCATCCATGTGACTGCCTGTACTGGTGACAGAAGGAACCTGGCGGTGTTTGTTTGGTGGAGGTCCCCAAGTCCCTGATGTGGAGTGCCATGAAAGGTGTACTGTTCTCATGGAAACCAACTCAGTCAGATCTACACTCCTACTGGTACTGCGTGCTTCTGCAGTGTGACTGGCATGTTGTTCCCGCTGCCATTTCCTCCCAAGAGAATCTGGGGTAAGCCTTGTGGGGCATGGCCAAGGCTGTGATGTTTTCAGTCCTGGTCTAGAAGCTATGGTGCCAATGTTTCGTAAGTACCCAGCCATTGCTCTTTTATACCTCTGTTTCTGGAGTCCAGCGGCCAAGCCGCTAAGGCAACAGGAACACAATGTTTTCACTTGGTCTGGCAAACAATCCTTTAACTTGCAGCTTTCTATTTTTCAAGTCATGTGTGAAATGGCATCCGCAGTCACCCCTGCCCTGTTCCTGAGTGCTCTCACCCATGGGGTTGTGCAGAACAGGGCAATTGGCGACCTCTGTTGGTGAGATGTGATTATAGCAAATTAAACATTTTGATGTGGGCATTATTGGAATGGCTTACTTACTTCCAGAAATGTCAGTGCCAAGTATACCATCATGAAACAGTCCGGTGAAGTTGCTCGGAACATTGCCCATGGAGCCAGAGTGCCTAGCTGGACCCCTCTCCTACACTTAGGATGTCAACTGGCCGATTGTACCTCACGTCTCATCTGTAAAAAAAGGAACAGTAACTGTGTCTCTTCCATAGGGCTGCTGTGAGCCTGAATGTGTCTAGGACAGTCCCTGGCACATATCAGGGACTCAAGACCATTTCCCTCTCAGCCATGGTGTGGGGCAGTCAGCAGATAATCCATAAATGCTCTTTAAATTAATCCAACAAGGCTTATTGGACAGTCTCCCATTCATATACTAGCCAGGTCCAACCCTGCTTAGCTTCCAAGAGGAGAGGAAATATAAACACAACACAAAGTTCTTATTAGAAATCTTCAAGTCTCTGTTTCCTACAGTGGGTCTCAACCTGTGGGTTGTGACCCATTTGGGGATCACATGTGAGATAGCCTGTGTATCAAATATTTATATTACAATTCATAACAGTAGCA
This sequence comes from Arvicola amphibius, assembly GCF_903992535.2. NCBI lineage: Eukaryota > Metazoa > Chordata > Mammalia > Rodentia > Cricetidae > Arvicola > Arvicola amphibius. Next base: position 5,571,972 of record NC_052061.1, on the reverse strand, counting down.
GTGGTACAGTTACGAAGTAGCAATAAAAATAAAGAATGTTATGGTTGAGGTTACATGACACAAGGGACCATATTAAAGAATCACAGCATTAGGAAGGTTAAGGGCCACTGTATTAAAGGGTTGCAGCATTAGGAAGGTTGAGAACTGCCGTATTAAAGGGTCGCAGCATTAAGAAGATTGAGAGCCGCTGTATTAAAGGGTCACATTAGGAAGGTTGAGAACCTCTGCTCCAGAATAATACAGTCCTAATGGGTGAGGACAAGGTGCTGCGAGGCCAAAGAAATGCAGACAAACCTAGAACTAGACACAGTGACAATTACTCGGGGACTTACTGATAGAAGAGTGGTCCCAGGCACCAGAATGGCTGATCTGGTGCCCACAGTTTGGCTCAGAAAGAAGTGTTTGGAAGAGAACAAAAGTGACTTGATACTTCTAGAATGTTGCTGGTTTATCTTAAGATCATACTGAAGAGCCAGGTTTGCATCCCTCCAGCCAGAGTCTGACTGTAAAGCCTCATAAATGACTTTTTTTTTTATCAACTCACGGTTTGCTAAGAAATTGTGCAAGGACAACTAACTAGGGTGACCCCAGGACAATCACAGTAGTTAGGAACCAAGATGGCTACAGTCATGTCAAGCTGTACCCACACACTGTTAAATTCAGGGAGCGATTCCCACTTCAGAGAGTTGCTCCTGAGCTGGGACAGACAGCTAGAGTCTGAACACCCCCACCTTGAGGAGGCCTCATTCCCACTGACTCTATGCTAGTTCGTGTGGGATAAGCTGACAGAGGGGTGGAACTCTCAGGAGAAGCCAGGCAGTCAGGAGACAATCCCCACTCACATGCTTACCCACTCTCTGCTTATTGCACTTAGCGAGGGTATGTACACACACGTGTGCATGTGCCACGAGACATGTACAGAAGTCAGAAGACAGCTTTTATGAGTTACTTCTCTCCTACCGGGTCCTAGAGATTAAATTCAGCTTATCTGGTTTGACTGGGAAGTACCATAACCCACGGAGCCAACTTTAAGGCCCCACCCACTCTTTCACATAACCACATCTTGCCCACAGTGGAGAAATCAGTGATGGGTGAGTTGATGAAGCAGGAAACTGACCCTTCTGAGGGGTTGGCATGAAACCTCATCCAACCCGCTGATCTGTATAGGCGGAAGCAAGAGACAACCAGTTAGACTCTCTTCTGAGGAGTGTAAATTCAAGATGCACGTGGAGCAACAAAAGGGCCACCTGAGCTTGTCTGTAACTAGAGTGACATCCTAAGGATGGAAAGAACACACTCTCCATGGCAGCCACGCGATCCAGTGACCTTGTACTTGTGTTTCCATGAGAAATTCTATATCTCTCACTCTCCAAGGGACTCAGGGTGGCTGGATGTCTTCTGAGAGAGATACCACCCTACCTCATGAATTCTGAAAGCAAGCCCTGAATCCTTTGGGCATCTTTGAACACTAGCTGTAGGATCGGAGTCTAGCTAAATTAGGTAAAACTTTAAAAAGTATGCTGGGAGCCATGGAATTGGCAGGAATAATGGAACACCAGGTTCAGAAAATGATCAAAGCCAAGGGTGAACTTCATACTTAATCCCAGTGTCGCTGTTTAGGAGCCAGGAGTAGGTTTGCTTTTTTTTTTTTTTTTTTTTTTTTGCCAGTTAAAGAATTAAAATGCAGGAAAAGTCTTGAAATAGCAGCAGAAAGAAAGAAAGGAGGGAGGGAGGGAGGGAGGGGGGGAGGGAGGGAGGGAGGGAAGGAAGGAAGGAAGGAAGGAAGGGAAGGAAGGAAAAAGGAAGGAAGGAAAAAGGAAGGAAGGAAGGAAGGAAGGAAGGAAAAAGGAAGGAAGGAAGGAAGGAAGGAAGGAAGGAAGGAAGGAAGGAAGGAAGGAAGGAAGGGAAAAATAAAAGGCCAAGCATGGTGACACATGCCTTTAATCCCAGAACCCAGGAGGCAGAGGTAGAGGCAGGTGGATCTCTGAGTTCCAGGCCTGCCTGATCTACACAGAGAGATAGTGAGGTCCAGGACAACTAGGACTACATAATAAGACCCCATCTAAGAGAGAGGGGGAGGGAGGGAGGGAGGGAGGGAGGGAGGGAGGGAGGGAGGGAGGGGGAGAGAGAGAGAGAGAGGGAGCTATGTGTGGTCAACTGTTGTCTTACTGTGTATCTTACCCTGTTCCTTCCCTTTCCTTGTATCTCTCAGTGTCTAACAGCTGACTCTCTTGCCACTGGGAACACTTTGTCCTGTACAAAGGACCTCAAGAGGCCAGCAGGGGCTACTCTCTCCAGTCCTGAGAGAGCACCCTAAAATATAGCTTGCTTTAACTGAACAATTGTACATTTGGTCTTTTCTCCTCTTGATTCTCAGGTTTAAAATGTCAAGTTGACAAAAACCCAACCAGTCTGCCATCTCAAGGTTAAACAAACCCAAGTGCCACAGTATCTCCCTATGTTTGTACCATTCATAATGTGATGGCTACGTATTTTTGGTTTGATACATATCATTTGTAGCAGTACTTTCTCATTAAAACCGCCAGACCTCAAATAATGACACGGAGACTTCTTATTAAATAGTGTGTAAATAGCACACTGCTATATCGTTTTCCCGTCAAACAGTTCTGTAGACTACACCAGCACACTGGTATGGAAGCACATGCCTGTAATCCCAGCCCTCGCGAGGTGGGGGCCGGAGAATCACAAGTTCAAGGTGATCCTCAGCCGTTTAGCAAGTGTGAAGTCAGCCTGGGTGGGATACATGCTATTTCGTCTCAAAAGGAAATTTCAGCTGCGTAATTTAGCCCTGGTTATCCCGCAGGACCACACAGGTCTGCGCGTCTTGAATTTTGAAGCGGGTTTACTTCACTTGCTGGGCATTTGCTGCCACCTGGTGGTTGACTATTTTCACTGCAAGCTGGGAAAATTCAAATCTAGAGACACCAGCAGTCAATCAACCAGCCTCCTAAAATGCTCTCCTCGGATGCTGCGCAGAAGCTCCCAAGTTTGGACAGGATGACATGTGTACATACTGCTTCTGGAAAAAGGCTTTAGAGTTGAGGGCAGCTGTAAGCATCCGCTTCCAATTTCCCCAGGACGCATCTCTGTTTGCTGAAGGGCACCTTTCTTTCCTTCCTTCAAAGATTAGAACACGATTCTAATTCCTGATTGTGAGGATGTATTTTAGAATTTCCTTCCCATGTGGACAGGATTTGACACATTTAGGCTGCTTTAAATTGGGGGATATTTTATATAAAGCCGCGTTTTGTTTGGTTGTTTAGTTAGCTTTTACCTTTTGGTAGCAGCATCTGTCTATGTAGCCCAGGCTGGCCTTAAAAACCTACTCTAACCTTGTATATTATCATCTGCATGATCATGTGCATTGGTGTTTTGCCTGTGTGTATGTATGTGTGAGGATGTCAGATCCCCTGGAACTGGAGTTACAAACAGTTGTGGGCTGTCACGTGGGTGCTGGGACTTGAACCCAAGCCTTCTCTCTGGAAGAGCCTTCAGTGCTCATAACTGCTGAGTTATCCATCCAGGCTCTTGACCACATTTCTTCACAGCAGGCATCAGAACATTATTTTTTTTTTTAAGATTTGTTTATTTATTATGTACACTGTGTTCTGCCTGCATGTTATGCCTACAAGCCAGAAGAGGGCACCAGATCTCTTTACAGATGACTGTGAGCCACCATGTGGTTGCTGGGAATTGATCTCAGGACCTCTGGAAGAGCAGCCAGTGCTCTTAACCTCTGAGCCATCTCTCCAGCCCCAGAACATAATTTTTTTTTAAAAAAAAATATTTTTTATTTGGTGTGCATGAGAGAGGGGGAGGGATGGAGGAAGAGAGGGAGAGAGGAAGGGTAGGCATATGCAGTAGAGTGCATGCAGAGGCAGAGGACAGCTCTGGGGAGTCGGTGCTCTCCTTCCACCTTTACTTGAGCTTCAGGAAGCAAACTCAAGTTACCAGGCTTGTGGAGGAAGCACCTGCGCCCACTGAGCCATTTTTCCAGCCGGAATTTTTTTAAAGGAAGAAGTCTTACTCTAAATATTAAATTGCAAGGTATGGACTTAAGGAGTCAGACAAGACAAGCTTACACATTAAAAGTCTGGCCCTGTCTCTCTGGAAATAGAGATATTCTTTGAAGGAAACTATTTGTCCTGGGCAGTCTTTTGTCAGCTTGACACAAACTAGAGTTATCTGGGAAAAGAAACCTCAATGAAGTAAATGCCTCCTGCTAGTATGGTGACATGAGTCATTAATCCCAGCACTTGGGAGGCTGAGGCAAGCAGATCTCTGTGAGTTCAAGGCCAGCCTGGTCTACAAATCGAGTTCCAGGGTTACACAGAGAAAACAAACAAAAAAATATGAAGGAAGGAAGGAAGGAAGGAAGGAAGGAAGGAAGGAAGGAAGGAAGGAAGGAAAATGCTTCCATTGAATTGGCAGCAATGATAGCATACACCTTTGATCCCAGCACTCAGATCTGAGTTCAAGGACAACCTGGTCTACATAGCAAGTTCCAGGACAGCCAGGGCTACACAGAGAGACCATGTCTCGAATCCCCCCCCCAAAAAAAAGCCTCTTAATTTATGTCATAAATGATGAACTTAATTTATGTCAGGGGGCAGGTGGTCCTGGGCAATTGTATAAAACAGTAGCTGTATGTGAACCCGGAGGCGTCAGTGAGCGTGTTCCTCTATGACCTCTGCTTCAGCTCTTGACTCCAGGTTTCTGCCTTGAGTTCCTGCCTTGGCTTCCGTCCATGATGAACTATAAACCTTAAGATGAAATATACCTTTTCCTCCCCAAATTGCTTTAGTAGTGGTGTTTATCACAGCTCTAGAAGGAAAACAAGCACAGCATTTAAAGGCCGTTGTCTAGTTGTAGCAAAAGATGCTTTGTAACTTCACGAATATGTTCGTTCTTTTCGAGTTAGCACGTAAAACAATGTGCTAACTTCTTAGCTTGCTTTCTTAGGGCCAGGGATAATTTGGTTTCTATTGCCTTTGCTTTTCCCCTTCAAATAGGCAAGGAAGCAAGGTCACTAAAGGGTATTTGGAAAGTGCCAGCCCTGCTGGAGACATCCAGGCATGATGGTTGTTGAGGCTCTGGTCAGACAGGAGTTAACCCCTCGTAGCTCTGGACCTTCTGCCAGGTGTGGCACCTACAGGCCTGGGGTCCAGGCCTGTCACTGCCACTCGCTAGGCATGCCCCTCCTTGCCTAGAACAATGCTAGACACACAGCGAAAGCTTACTAAATACGGCTCCAAGAGAACAAGCATTGGTGGTAGAGCTCAGGGGTGTGGGGTGGGAGGCATGTCGGGAGATCCCAAGTGGGGAAGAAAGGATGCATTCTTTTTTATTATTATTTTATATTTATTTATTTACTTACTTTATCAGCGCTGGCGATGGAACCCAAGACCTCTAGGAAAGCCACCAGGTCTCATTAAATTGCCCCAAATTGCTTTGAACTGACTTTGTGGTCCAGGATGGCCTTGAACTTGTGATCTTCCTGCCTCGCCCTCCTGAGTAGCTGAGATGTCAGGCCTGTGCCACCAGGTCTGGCTCCCTCTTCTTTTCTAAAGGACTCAGCACAGTGTAAATTCTAGCAAGGATTCTCAATACCAACCGAAGAGTAGGAGGGCTTCCAGGAGCCAGCTCAGCAAGGAAAGTGATTGACAAGCACAGGGCAAGGATGCCTAGACTTCACTCCTGGGAGCCAACATCCAAGCCCACTGTGGGGCTTTTCCTGAGCTTAAAGAACACCAAGAAGGAAACCACTGTCTGTGGAGGAGATCTGAGGATAGGGAGCATGGAGCAGGGCCTGGAAGAGTGGGCTCCATGGATCCCAGGTGACGAGAGTGGGAGAGTTTCATTCCTCTTTAAATTTATGTATTTATTTACTTGAGACGGGGGTCTCACTATGGAGCCCTAACTGGCCTGTATAACTTACTTGTAAACCAGACAAGTTAGCTTCAAACTCATAGAGATCTGCCTACTTCTGCCTCCGAGTACTGGGATTAAAAGTATGCGTGACCCTGTCCAGCTTAATTGTATTTATATTTTTTTATTTTTATTTATTTATGTTTTGGTGCTGGGCTCCAACCCAGAGCCCCACCTACAGTAGCATGGTCTGTAAATGCTCCACAACCAACTGAAATCACAGCCTGTTTCCTCATCTCCCTTCCTTCCTCCCTCAAAGTTGATAGCTGAAGTCACCAGTGCTCATAGCAGGAGGCTCATAAATAATAGACAAGAACTAAGACCATCTCAGGTCTATGGCGATTCCTCGCTAACATCGGGGTGTATTCACAGAGAGTATTTTTTGGGTTTATTAATTTTTAATTATACAGAATATATGAATACATTCTTGTGAAAAATTAAAATGGTCCAGATTGCTCTCTGCTTCTCCTAGGCAGCCAGCTCTACCCCGACTCCCCTCTTCCAGCCCTCTGCCAGATAACCACTTAGAAACACACTTAGAACTGTCGGAAACTTTTCGTTCTTTCTTCCTTCTTTGTATGAAGAGCTGGGGATTCTCAGGGCCTCTTGAATGGAACACCTTTAAAAATTAGTTAGAAATACATTACAAATCCAACTTTGTGTCCATATTTTTTTTCCATCTCACCGGCGAATACTTTTTCTGTTTGGGTCTGGGCATACCTATGAAAAAAATCTAGTATTTTACATGGCTTTCTTTTTTAAAAACATTTCTGTATGTATTTATTTATGAGTTTGTGTGTGGGTGCATGAATGCCGTGGGATGCCGCATCTTCCTCTCAGGGTGAGGTTGAGGATACAGCCGTCACACTGCCAGGCCGCCAGAAAGACAGTCAACACAGCACACATCCCTGCACCACCCCACGCCTCATGTGATTGGTTTGCTGGCATGTTGGCTGTACGAACTCAGGTCTTTAAAAATGACGGGGGGGGGGGGGCGGGAGAGGCGCCGACTCAGCTGTTAAAGAGTGCTTGCTGTTCTTGCAGAGGACCTGGGTTTGGTTCTCAGCGCTCGCCTAGTGGCTCAAAACTGTCTGTAACTCCAGTTCCAGGAGATTCAATACCCTCTTCTCGACTCCTCGGGCTCACACGGGCGGGCATGCACGCACGCACGCATGCACGCAAAGACACACACACACAAACACACACATGAGACGGGGTGCAATCCCTGGGCTGCAGTTGGCCAGCCTGGGTTCCAGTCATCCTGTTGCTTAGCAACATGACCTTGCATACCTTCAGCATCTCTTCCTTCTTTGATCCACTTGGGGATGCTCTGCATGGTCATGGGCAGGACTAAAACACCATCAATAAAGTGTGTAGCATACAGAATCCCCTCTTGTTAGAATCCCCTAATGAAGAATCCTGACTGCTCTCTTTGTAGTAGGATTCTTCATTGCTGTGCTCATTGTTGAACAGCCAGAAGCAGTCCATCTGACATATGATAACTATGCATCCTCTCCAGCGAGGCCCTCTGATCGTCGGCATGATAACGGTAAAGGAATCCCAACTCTACTCTCTGTGAAGAGCATCCTGGGGGCTCAAAATTTCCATGTCTGTGGTTTAAAGAATGGAAGTCAGGGAGCAAATAGGGCTTCTCGCTGGAATGTATGAATAGATGGATGTGCAGGTGTTGCTGCTGTCGGCAGGTGTAATTACTCGGTGGATCAGCCCAGTTGAAGCCCCGGACAGGAGTGAACTCTGGGCTTCTTGAGTGTAGTGAGGACACTCTACATTGTCCTGGACACACGGCATTCCCAAATAGTGTCCCTCTGCCCTGTGGTCATTTTCTCAAGACATGAGCTTTCAGCTACTTCTACAGCGCCACGCCTGTCCACTTGCTTGCTGCCACGCTCCCTACCGTGATAGTCAGGGCCTCACCCTCTGACACTACGAACCGGCTCCCAGTTAGACTCTTTCTTTTCTAAGTTGTCCTGTCATTGATGGCTCTTCACACCCTAGAACAGTGACTAAGACAGGGAGCAAAGACCTCTGCTTGCTGTAGTCGGCAGGTGTAATTAGCCAGTGGGCCCGGCACAGGGGTGAATCCCGGGCTTCTCAGGTGTTGTGTCTTTTTCAGTGATTGGACATGCCTAGCAAGTACTTATTACATACCAGGCTTGGAATGAAATAAACATGTTTATTTTCTTTATAGTGATTCATTTCAGCAAAAACAAACGTTTACTCCTTTCAAGGCATGTTTTTAAAACTTGATTATTTTATTTAAATATACTGAATTGGGAATTTATTTATTTATTTATTTATTTATTTATTTATTTATTACGTATACAATATTCTGTGTGTATGCCTGCAGGCCAGAAGAGGGCACCAGACCTCATTACAGATGGTTGTGAGCCACCATGTGGTTGCTGGGAATTGAACTCAGGACCTTTGGAAGACGAGGCAATGCTCTTAACCACTGAGCCATCTCTCCAGCCCAACACTGGTTATTTTAAAGAGACCATTTCGGAATAAAAAGTTGCCCTTGATACTTTAATTTCAACTGAGCCATGAAATAAGAAGATCTAGGTGTCGTATTATACAAAATCAAATGTATCGCAGAAAGCAAATATGAAGCAAGTAAACACACACTTCCCTTTAAAGAATGACTACAGCCCAGAAGAGGAGGGCACATGTGTGAAAGATTTTCTGCTTGGTTTGAAGTTGGCGAATCTATTTCTAGTCTGGACCCCTGAGGTAGGAAAATACACACCTTTGATTCAGATTCTGTGGCAGGAAGATACGCCTTTAATAAGGCCCACACTTCCTGCTGCAAGTCTATATAAGGATACAGAAGAAGGAAGCTTTTGCTCTTTGTCTGCTTGCCTTCGCCTTGCTAGCACCTCCACCCTTTCGCTGGCACTGGGGCCTACTTCATTGGCAGTTCAGCATATACTAAAGACCAGCTGAGACATCCAGCCTTGCAGACTGAGCAACTACTGGATTCTTGGACTTGCCATTCACAGCCAGTCATTGTTTTATTAGCTGGACTGCAACCTTGAAGGCATTCCAATAAACCCCATATATTCATTCCATATGTTCTGTTACTAGAAAACCCTGCCTAATACAGTGTGTTTGTTTTGACTTGACTTTGAGGCAGAGTTTCTCTGTGTAGCTCTAGCTGGCATGGAACTCACTATGTAGACTAGGCTAGATCCCTTGCCTCTGTCTCGACTGCTAGGATTAAAGGCTTATGCAACTGTGCCTAGCAGAAACTTTCTTCTCTTTCTCTTCCTCCTCCTCCTTCAAGGCAGTGTGTAATATTACAGGTCTGGAATTCACATGTAGTCCGTGCTGGCCCTGAACTCATGGCAATCTTCCTGCCTCAGCCTCTTAAATGTTAGAATTACAGAATCAAGTTCACTGCTTTCTGAGCACACTCATGGCTACAAATCTGTTTCTGTTTTCTCCTTTCATTCTTTGGGATGCTTTTCTTTTGTCTTTTTTTTTTTTTGAAACTTAGCTGCAAATATATTTAACAGACAACCAACCACAAGAGAGCCCTTGACAGATGGCCCTCAAAACAGATGGTTCCATTGAAAGACAGCAGTTGAAAGTGGAGAGTAATTTGAGCCAATCAAGAAGACAGGGTCCCCTGGAGATAAAGTTTTCACAAAAGCCAAAACCACATCCCCCAAGCTCCCTTGGTACGTGTTTCACCCACAGAAGAGCCCTTCCTGAGGGTGGAGAAAACTTCTTTTTTAAAGATAACATCTGGAATTTTGAAAGGAAGAAAGAGGAGCCTCGGGGACTTGTCAATCAAATCCATGTTTCTTTTGACAGTTTCAGCATCAGCGACAAATTGCCCAATCTGACATAAACAAAGTTGAGAGGCATCGGCAAACCTGTCTCTAAACAGCAGCAACGGAGAAATGTGCGGGATGGTTGCGTTTCGTTCTTTCTTTTCTCACCCAGCAGTCAATATATTTAATAACAAATAAAACAGCTAGAGATTTGAAAAGCTCTACCACCTTCACGAAGCTGTCTGATCGTCAGCTGCCGATGACTAACGAGCGTGTGGGCTTTCCTTCCACTTCAGTCACAGTGGGCTGCAAAGCTTTAAGGACTTCTCTGGAACGCACCAAGGGTGCCAAGCTCACCCATGAGGCTTGGCTGGCGCAGAGAGTACTGACCTCCATCGCAGGAGTCCAGAGTGCTCCTGCTGGTCTGCCACCGCAGCCTATGTAACTCTGGACAAGACGTTTAGCCTCTGGAGCTTCGGTGCCCCACAGAGTTCAGGATGCTAAGAAACCTTCGTTGTCTTCCTGGGGTGGTTTCAAGGTTGTTGCAGGGAATAGAAGAATACAAGCAAGTCATTTTTCCTCTCATTGTATTGCCTTATTTAATAATTTTTTTAAAAAGATTTATTTGTTTATTTATTACATATACAGTATTCTGCTTGCACGTATACTTGCAGGCCAGAAGAGGGCACCAGATCCCATTACAGATGGTTGTGAGCCACCATGCAGTTGCTGGGAATTGAACTCAGGACCTCTGGAAGAGCAGCCAGTGCTCTTAATCTCTGAGCCATCTCTCCAGCTCATTATTTGATTACTTTTGCAGTGCCAGAGCACAGCACCAGGGCCTTGGGCATGCTGGGGAAGCATACTACCATGGAGCTATGGCCCCAGCAGATCCATATTTGACTGAGAAATAATTTCCTGCCACAAAAATGCCTGAGTCTTAACCCACAGCTCTGTAAGGTTTTGCATGTGTGTACTTCTGGGTCCACACTCGGCACGAGACCACACTCCTCATATCAGCACGTCCGAGAAAGAACAGTCTCCGCTCTTTCACTGTCGATTAGCGTGGTGTGTTCTCGAGCGTGCTAGAACTGGGATCACCAACTACTGATTCTGACCGCAGTTTACGAGACCCACTTACACAGACGCAGCAGCAGGTAGCGGTTTGCTCATTGCCAAGGAGTCGTCCATTGTACTGCCATGCCACACTTCACACAGCCGTTTATTCCTTGTTGATGGGTAACGGGAAACTAGCTGTTTCCGGGTTGGAGCCGCTATGAATAAAGCTGCTATAAACATTTTTGCAGAATCACTTCCGTGTAAATGTTTCCATGTCTCTTAGGTAAGTATGCAGTGGAAGAATGGCTGGGTCTTGGGTGGTGTGTTTAACCTTCTTAGAAAGTGCTCGTTTTCTGGAGCTGAGGTGTCTTTGGGGGTCTTTTCTTTAACAGATTCCAGTTGGAGAGAACAGCTCTATGTATGTTTTATCCATCAGCAAAGCTGACAGAATCCAGAGTCATTCACTTTACAGGGGCAGAACTGTCAACATTCTTCAAGAGGAAACAGTCTTCCTTCTTTGAGGTAAGTCCACACTACGGGTGGCAAAGCACAGAGTTGGAAAGGCCTGAGTGCCTCACCCAGACACTCCCTCACTGCTGGACTTCTAATGAGGTGAGCAAGCAAGATACCTCATTGTTTCAACTGCTACCAGCAGCTCCAGCATCCCGAGCAACCTAGCCACGCCCTTAGCGCGCCTCCATTGAGCCTGGCCTTGCTCTTGGTGTCCTCCACACCAGCTTCCTGGCATGCCTGCTGCATTGCCAGGAACCGCTGTTTCAGCAGAAGCCAATTTGCCCATTCTTGATAATGTCGAATCACCTTTTGTGCAGTTGAAATTAAACTCGTGCAGAGGGCAAAGTTAGAGCCGTCCCTATTAAGCTTTTAATGTCTCCTGGAGAACACTGCTGATCACTCAGCCACAGATCACAAAGCTTTATGTAATTACCTGCCACCCACTACGAAATCATCTCCGGCGGCAGCAGCAGCTCGAGACAGGAGAGCAATCAGTGTGGTGGGGGAGGCGTCTGTCTGTCCTTTGCAAAATATTTCTTGCTTTGTACTCCAGAAGGGGTGCAGTACTTGTGGGGAATAGCAAAACAGTAAATCAGAATTCCAGACTGCAAACAGTTGGGGGAGGGGACATACTATGAATTCTGGGTCACAAAAAGATTTCAAATTCCGCAACTATTTTATTGTAGTATAATGAATAATATATGTGTGGCAAAGTGCACAGATCTTAAATGTGCAGCTTAATAAATTTTTAAAGAGTGAATACACCCCTGCACTCAGCAGCCAGATTAGGAAACAGAACATTTTCAGATCCGAGAAGAGGCCTTCTTTCCCAGCCAACACCTCCTTTCCCCTCCAAAATAGACACTCTTCTGACATCCATCACCACAGATTAGCAATTAGCTTTGCCTGATTTGAACTCCATGTTAACAGAATCTTCCTTTTGCGTCTACATTCTTCTACTGCTTCTTCTATGAGACTCATGCAAGTTGTTGCTTGCGGTTATAGTTAATTCTCTTTGTCTCTGTGTGCACAGGCTTTGTGTGCGTGTTCTTCTGTGCAGGTGTACATGCCCGTGTGCCTGTGGAGGTCATAGGACCTGGGTGTCCATGCCTGTGAGTCCTCCACTTTGTTCTGTACAAACGGGTCTCTCCCTGGCCTGGAGTCCCCCACTGAGCCTAGGTTGACTGTGTAATGAGTCCCAGGCTCCTACCTGTCCCCGCCTCGACTGTGCTGGAATTAACAATTACACCTGCCTTTCTTCTTTTCTCTTGGGATTTCAAGGACAAGCATTTTACTAACTGAGCTCTCTCAAAGTGCTGGTCTTCTGTTTATTCCTGATAGAGTTATCTTTATGACTGTAGAAGGTCTTTATGTATTTTGGATATAAGCCTTATTTAGAAACACGTATAGCAAATTTCATTCAGTGGCTGGTCTTAGGGTCAATAGTTGTGTGTGTGTGTGTGTGTGTGTGTGTGTGTGTGTGTGTGAGTTGTTTGTTTTAAAAGTTTTCTTTCTTTCTTTCTTTCTTTCTTTCTTTCTTTCTTTCTTTCTTTCTTTCTTTCTGTTTCTCTTTGTGTGTGTGTTGAAGGGACTTATGCCAAGGTGAATATGTCGAGGTCAGAGTCATTTTTCTTCTTCTACCAAGCAGGCCCAGGGATCAAACTCAAATCATCAGAACTTCATACATGCAAACAAAACACACTACTAATTGAGCTATATGCAGCCTAAGAATATTAATTTTATGCTATCAGCCTTCATAGCAAATGTTTGACTTATTGGAATTCTTTTAAAATGCTAATTACCTCTCTCTCTCTCTCTCTCTCTCTCTCTCTCTCTCTCTCTCTCTCTCTCTGTGTGTGTGTGTGTGTGTATGCATATACATGGGTGTATGCACCATGGTGTGCTTGCCAAAGTCAGAGGACAACCTGTGGGAGTATGTTCTCTCTTTCAGTCCCGTGGTTTCCAGGAAACAAACTTGGGTCATTAGGTGGTTTTTCCTGCTGAGACACCTCAGTGCTCCTAATTGCAACAGAGTTCTTGCTTTTCAGCTGGTGAGAGGCTTCAGATTCCAGTCTGAGGGCTCCTTTCCTTTGCCAAAAGCCTTAATTTCCCCTGTCTTTTATGCTTCATCAACTGAGCCAAAAATGGATGTAGAAAGAATTTCCTTCCCACTGTGCCTGTGCCCAAGCTTTTATCCTAAAAACTCTGATAACTGCTGGGGGTCAATCCACATCTTTATGCCTGGTAGGCAAATACTCTACAAATGGAGCTATACCCCCAACCCTAGAGTTGAAACTAAAATTAACATATACAATTCTATAACACAGAAAATACTTTTTAAAAATTTAAGGAACTGACTCCTTGAGTAATTAATCCCAGCACTCTAGAGGCAGATGCAGGCATACCTATGTGAGTTCGAGGCCAGCCTGGTCTACAAGAGCTAGCTCCAGGATAGGCTCCAAAGCTACAGAGAAACCCTGTCTCAAAAAACCAAAAAAAGAAAAAAGAAAAGAAAAAAAGAAGAAGAAGAACCTACTACACTCTTTGCAGAAGACCTGAGTTTGGTTCCTAGCACCCATGCCTGGCCACTCACAGGCACCTGCACTACAAAGTCACCCTTATATACACGCAATTAAGAAATAAACTTAAACATTTTAGGCTGGCTTGATGAAAAGCTACAAAAATATTTTATTAAGAAATAATCACGTCTAAATGCAGAAGTTTCATAAAATAGTTCAAAATATAAATTTATCTGAAGAAAATTTCCAAAGTAAAAATCTAATGTGCTGAGGTAGCAGAGCCTGTTAATTTTTTCCAACCTGATAAGCCTCTCTGCCGATGCAATAATCCAAATCAGACCAAATTAAACCAAATTAGAAGAAGCCCAGGTTTAATGGATGCCAGTGCTCCTGGGTGGAAATCTGAGAAAACACAGAGAGGGGGAAAGGAGAACTGGGGAGACCACGTGTTCCTTCCCTGGGAGACAGTTTAAATAGCCTACCGGAGTGGTCGTGACCCTCCCAGGGGAGGGGGTCACCATTTGGTGGGCTTTCTCAGAGGTGGAGTTTGGATTAAGACAACTCACTGAGGAGGGAGTTTTGAAATGGAACTTTCCACCCAACATTCCAAATTGGATTCCAGGAGCTGGGGCAAAACCCTCAACCAAAAAGAACCAAATTCTCTGTGTTTATAGGAACAGGTTTTCTTTTTTTTCTTTTTTTAAATATTTATTTATTTATGTGTACAGCATTCCTTCCATGTGTGCCCGCAAGCCAGAAGGGGGCACCAGGTCTCATTATAGATGGCTGTGAGCCACCATGTGGTTGCTGGGAGTTGAACTCAGGACCTCTGGAAGAGCAGTCAGTGCTCTTAACCACTGAGCCATCTCTCCAGCCCAGGAACAGGTTTTCTTAAAAATATTCTGCTACAGGCTGGGTGTGGCAATCTAGCAGGGGCGGTGGGGTGGGCAGAGGCTGGAGGTTCGTCTGGTCTGGTCTACATAGCAAGTTTCAGGCCAGCCAGGAATATATAGTGAGACATGTCTAAGACAATTAAAAAAAATTCTACTCTTAGAAACATTTGTAAAAGATGGCTTCAAGGACAAAGATTTTCATCAAGAAAACTGTGCTTCTGCTTATTTTCCTAGGCGTTTGGCTAATTAGGAAACAGTCTTAACAGAATGTAGGGTCACTTAGGTAACTATATTCATTTTGTTTTTGCTTTTGGAGACAGGGTTTCACTGTGTAGATCAGCTGGCCTGGGATTCTCAATGCTTCACCGGGATTAAAAGTGTGGGTCACTCCAAGCAGCTTTATGCTCATTTTTTGATAACCACTTTCTGCACATTTAGTTTAAGGTAATTTTAGTGCTTTTAACACACTATGTATCCATGACCAGAAATAAATATGTAGAGCCATGTATCTGAACTTTATTTAAATGTTAGGCAAAAGTTTACAGTTAATAGCATGCAAGTTTAATACATACAAAATGTTTTCTTATACAATATGCACTGCACCAGGACTTACAATATATTAAATAATGAATAAAAGTGGGACATTTATATCATCTGTGATCAGTGCCATTCAGAGGAAAAGTTGCCATTTGGGCAATCCTCTGTTTAAAACTGGTCAAGCCTGGCGATGGTGGCGCACGCCTTTAATCCCAGCACTCAGGAGGCAGAGGCAGGTGGATCTCTGTGAGTTCGAGACCAGCCTGGTCTACAGAGCTAGTTCCAGGACAGGCTCCAAAGCCACAGAGAAACCCTGTCTCGAAAAACCAAAAAAATAAAATAAAATAAAATAAAAAATAAATAAAAAAAACTGGTCAATATCTATTTGCCTTGACTAAATAAGTGTTTTGCTATTGTACATATGAGACACAGTTGGAACTAGACAATGACTCCTGTGGTCACTACTTCCACTCCCTACACAGGCAAGAGGTCTGAAGTGTTGATTTTTGTCATTTCTGTAGACATCTTATAGAGCTAGAGTTTCTAAATTTTGCTTGAAGAAATAGAAGCAAAGTTAATTTATAAATAACTTATTGGTGGGGCACAAATGTAGAGTTGACTCAGTGGTAAAGTGTCCTTGTTGCTCTTGCAGGAGACCCAGGTTCTATTCCAAGCACCCACATGCTGGCTCACAACTACCTGTAATTCCAGTCTCGGGGGACCCAACACCCTCTTCTGACCTCTGTGGGCATCTGGCGCACATTTGGAACACATACACACAGGCATGCAAAACACTCATATCCATAAAATTAAAACAAAGCAATTTCTGAGGCTAGCAAGATGGTTCAGCAGATAAAAAAAAACGCTGTTGCCAAGTCTAAGATCTGCGCGTGCATATGCACACCACACACACGACACATTAATTAATGTAAAAATTGAATAAAAAGTTTTGGGCTGACAAGAAGACTTAGTTGGTAAAGTACATATTGCACAAACAGTATTGTGGAATATTAGTTGAAGATACGTTACATTCATTTATGCTGTGGAATATTTGTTGTATTGCATTATTTTATGTTGCATTTGTTTAACTCGGTGAAGCCGTGTTACCTTGCCTGCCCAAAATACTTGATTGGTCTAATAAAGAGCTGAGTTGCTAGGTAGGAGAGGGATAGGCGGGGCTGCCAGGCAGAAAGAACAAATAGGAGAGAAGAAAAGGGGAAAAATCAGAAAAGCAGGAGAGGAGGATGGACAGGGGACAGCCACCCAACAACACCACCAGCCACACAGTAAGAAAGAAAGAAAGGAATATAGAAAAGTAAAAGGTACAAGCCCAGATGTGAAAGTCAAGCTAAGGCAAAGCATTTAGAAAGTAATAACAAGTCTCTGTGTGATTATTTGGGAGCTGGGTGGTGGGTCCCCAAAAGAGTAAAGAGTAAAAACAACCACATCTACATGAGAATCTAAGTTCTGGTCCCCAGTGACCAAGTAAAAGCCTCAGGTGGTGGCAAGCTTCTCTAACCCTAGTGTTAAGGGGAGGGAGGCAGAGACAGGTGGACCCTGGAGTTCAACAGAGAGAGACACTGTTTTAAAAAATAAGGTGGAGATTGATAAAGACATCCTACACCACCCTCTGACCTCCAAACATGTGCACTTACCCGCTTACACACTCCTGGACACATGCAAGTTTATACCACGAACACACACGCACATGCAGAAAGAATTTCTGTGCAGCTATAATGCCAATTAGTGTCAATTTCTTTGTATGTTAACTGCATTTATGTTTCCTAAGTATATAAGGCAAAGTTTAAGATAACACTTTACCACGTAGGTATCTTGCAAACTAGAATTATTAATGACGACAACCTTGTCTAGGCCTGTGTTCACATGTTCCTCATTATTATATCATGACAGTGACCTTCACTGAAAGACTAGACACGCCTAATACTGTGCACTCCGAAAAAAATGCCTTTTTAACAGTTAAAAGGTAGTATGGGAGCTGAAGCAATGGCTCAACATACTGCTCTTGTTGGGTTTGGTCCCCAGCATCGGTGTCTCACAACCACTTGTAACTTCAGCGCCAGGGGATATGATGACCTCTTTTGACCTTGAGCACCAGAACACACACACACACACACACACACACACACACACACACCATGATGCTAAGAGGCTAGAAGATGTAAATACACCAGAAGTCATACTGTTGATACAGTTACTTACAGATCCTCAGAATTAAGCCTGTTCCCCTTTTGAATTCTACTCTTTGTTTTGTTTTTTTTTTGAGACAGGGTTTCTCTGTGTAGCTCTGACTGTTCTGGAATTCACTCTAAAGACCAGGCTGACTTCAGAGTTCGGCCTGTTTCTACTGCTGGGATTAAAGGCATGCGCCACCACTGCCCAACCTCTTTTGAATTCTAATTCTAACTTAAAACATCCTTTTATTCAGGTCTCTTCTCTCAGCAGTTGCTGAGATTTATAGCTTGCCTGCCCTATTATTTATCTCTCAAATTCCCAACAAAATCGCCCTTTAGTTTCCTTCTGAGTCTGCTTTTAAATTTCTTCTGCCTACCAAACTCAGAGTCTCCATTAGTGTCCTTGAATATCCCAGTGATACATTTTGCTCCTCTTCCTAGAATGGCCACACTGAAGCAATCTCTTTTCTCTGCATTTCCCCATTGCTCTGTTCTCTAACTGGCCTATAGGGGTGGGCAACCCAGGCTAGCTTGTTCAGGCTGCCAAACCACAGGCTTTTCTCCTAGAAACTCTGAAACATGTTTTCACTTCCACATTTTAGTCGGAACGTCACCTAGGAGAAGCCTTCCATGGCTATTTAACCATTTTCTTCAATTAGTTTGCATTTCAGTTCCTAGCTCTCCTAGTTACTCCTGCAGTTACTTATGTTTTATTTCCTTGACCAGGCTGAGAACTGCTTGAAGCCAAGGATCTTGGCGGTGGAAGTCACCATGTCCTGACCGTCTAGAACAAGCCCTGACACTTGGCTGGAACTCTACAGAGGATGGCAGATCTCTCTAGATTTGTCCAGCTAGGGGGACTGCGGAAATGCCTCTTCTAGTCCCGTCAACTCCAACCACCTGAGCGGGGAGGAGGGCGGAGCTCCCTTGACTAACTTACCACGACAGCTCCGCCTCAGGCTCCGCCCCAGCCCCGCCCATGTCCGTGTCCGCTCTCGCGGGTCTCCATAAAGTTCCTTTGGCGGCGCAACGCGCAGGGGCTTCTGGGAGCTGGCCGCCTCGGCCAATCAGGGAGCGCGGGCGAGCGGCGCGAGAAGCGGCGGCGGCGTAGTGCAGCAGCCGGGAGCAGACGGCCGAGCGGCGGCAGAGCCAGGTAAGGCGTGCGAGCCGCGGGTGGTCACGTGGCGCCGGGCTCATGGCCTGGTCCCGAGGCTGGCCTGAACCCCGTCCCGAGTTCGTAGCCACGAGGCTCGCGCTTCCTGTCTTGAGTCAGCTGGGAACGCCGGCCGGCGACACCTCACCGAGTGCTGTGACTAGGCTCTTGCGAGCGTGATCCTCCTGACTGGGGCGCGATCGCCACGCCCACCCGCGCTCACGGCTGCCAGGCGTCGCCGGGCCTGGCTGCGCTCTTTGAGGGGCCGGGGTCGTCCTTCCAGAGAATAGCTCTTCCGAGTAAAGGCAGACGACCCAGCGAAGCCCTGTCAATTCTTGTCCCCCTCTACTGATAATCCAACAGGATACTAATGGTTGCCACTCCGGCTGACTCACCTGTCTCTGGGTACCCTGCATCCTGTCTTCTGTAAGGGATCCCGAAGTATATTGGGTTCCTTTTGAAAGAACATCACAGCATGTTGGGCTTGCTGTCGCTTGTCAAAGGGAGTTGGAAGACAGCTTGGTCTATGTTAGACCCTGTCCCAGTCCCTGCCCCCCATAGATGGCTTTCAATACAAGCAGAGGTCAGCGCTGGTATTCCGTTTGGGGACACATTTTGTGTTCTGTCTGTACCTCAAACCTGTGACCGTACTAGCAACATTCGTTTATTTCATAAAAATACCCAAGCATCTTTTCCCCACATTTAGACACTGTCCATGTATTTGGGGCATTTTTATTTTTTTTTAAATTTATGCTGAGCTCTTCCAGCTTTAAATTCCTGTGCATTAGGCTAAGAGCCTGTATTTATATTTTCAGCCTAGGCTCCTCCTTGACCCTTATACATCTTCAGATTGTCTGATCACCTGCTGGAACAGCATAAAGCTAGCAAACTCCCTTCTGTTTTCCTCCGCCAAACGACTCCTCAGCCTATTGATTGATTGATTGATTGATGGGGGGGGGTAGGTTTTCTGCTCTGAATCCCAGGCTTGCCTTGAACTTTGATCCTCCTGCCTCAGTTTCCTCTGTGCTGGGGTGACATTCGTGTGAAATGAAGTCTAGCAGTATTTGCTTTCTGCTGTCTTTTTCCTCCTTTCCCTCCCCTTCCTCCTCCTCCTCTTGTATTTGGGAGAGATTCCAAGGCTTTGCTAGGCAAGTACTGTACCATTGAGCTACATCCCTAGTCCCTCATTCCATTTTCTCTCATTTAGTGATATAAAAGGGGTCCGACCAGCAATCTTTGAGTCTTCATTGGTTGCTTCCTCTCTTCCCTCCAGTCCATATTCAGTGTTTGCCACCAAGACACAGGTCACCATCACTTCTCAGTTGCATTCTTGAACTAGTTTTTCATCTGGGCTTCCTGCTTTTGCCTTGCTTTTTCACCAGCAGCTAAAGAGCTCACCAGATTATACCCCTACTCCCAAGCTGAATGTGCTGGTGCTTGCTTGTCATCCTAGTGCTTAGGAATTTGAGGAAGGAGGATTTCAAGTTTGAGGTCAGCCTGGACTACAAGTGAGATTCTGTCTGAAGAATCCTCATTTTCCCCAGCTCTCCAGTAAGTCTCCTCGTACTAATAGTAATAATGATAAAAATAAGCTTCCCGTAGTGAGCTGAAGCACAATTAATAAAAACTCAGAGAGAGAAATTGGGGTTCAACCTGAAGATCTCAAAGGCAAAGATCCTGGAGGCAGGATCGCCATTTTGGACTGAGGTCGAGGTAAGAGCCAGTGGCTGACTGCTTTGCTTTTTGGATCTTGAGGTTGAACCCCAGTTTCTCTCTCTGAGTTTTTATTGATTGTGCTTCAGTGAGCTGTAAGCCTTTCAAATAATCTGACCCACACTCTCTTGTCTGCTACCCTACTGTACAGCTGCTGGACATGTTTTGACTTCAGGGCTTTGCTCTTGCAGTTGGATGTCTGCTTTGCCTGTCTTCTTGGAGTTTTTATTAGAGGGGCATGTAGGGTATAAGATTCCTGTCTTCACTGCTTTAATTGTTCTTAGCAGTTAGCTTTTACGTGTTCCATGTATTGTCTTCTCCCAGTAGAACATGAGTGGCTAGCCTCTTGGTCTGGCATACAGTAGAGTAGATAGGTGCTCAATAAATATAAAATAAACGAGTGTTTTTGATATCATAGGCTTGAAGATGTGGTGGTGAATGAGACAGGCTTGCTATTCCTTTGAAGGTATCACATAAATAAACAATAAACACGTAAATATAAAATGTAGTTCAGGACTAGTTTTAAAGGTCTAGAACTGTAAGGAGCACTAGCCTACCATGAACAAGACTCTGGGTTTGATCCCTTGTACTGGAGGAAGGGACAGGGATATTGAAACAGAGACCTTAATGAAACAAAAATAAATCATGAGAATAGCAAGAAATTTTCTGGCAGTGGGAGTAGCAAGTGTAAAAACCATGAAACGTGAACAGTTGGAGCTGTGGTGAGCTTGGACCCCAACCCCTGTGTGTTGCAGTGTGTATTCTATATGTGGATGTTTCCATGGAGGCCAGAAGAGAGTGTCATATTCCCTGGAGCTAGAGTTACAGACAGTTGTAAATCTTTGGTGTGGGTGCTGGGAACTGAATTAGGACCCTCTAAAGAACAGTAAACCCTCCTAACTGCTGAGCCATCTCCTCAGCCCCTGAGCCTACAAGGTAGCTGTATCTAGGTGGTGGGGAGGTATCAGAGCAAAAATTAGGAAGTGAGAGGACCCAGGTCTGTTAAAATTCAGGTCATTTTAATTAGACATTGCTTCTTGGGGTTCAGAGTTAAGTACCTGTAAACCTTCTCCTACAGGAAGACATTTCTGGAAAAAGATGGTCACAGCGACTCCACTGGGGGGGAGCAAATAGAGGATTCAGAGTAATCGGGGAGGGCCTTTGGGGCAGTAGACCTGCCCTGTGACTTGGAAGTAGGCATAGGAGCTCGCTGTGTCTGGGGTGGGGATGTGTGTCCTGACAAGTACTGGAGGGCGAAGGGGAGAACTGCATAAGGTGTCCCAGGAGCAGAGAACTGCCAAGGTATGCCAAGGAGTTGAAGGTTGCAGCTGTGTCAAAGCCTGAACATTTATGTAGGGGTTGAAGGTGCCCTGATGGGTCTAAGGTGGGAGGTATCCTGGAACAGCCACTTTGGCCATGTAGAGAATGAGTTAGAAGAAATGGGAGGTTGCTGATGTAATCAGGAGGAAGGCACGAGGTCAGAACAGTGTGAGAAGTAAACTTGGAGATGGTGTGGGCTCAGGTGAGAGGGAACAGATGGTTTCTGGCTAAATTGGCTGTTAAAGGGACCCAAGGTGAAGAGCTGGAATTGTTGCTGGCACCCATAGATCAGGCAGGTACTGGTATCAGGTGGACAATTAGAAATAATTGCTTTGGAGAAAGAATCATATCTCAGAGATGCAGGAGTCTTCTTTGTTTTGCCTTCATGGTCTTTCCATAGCTGTATCTCCTCTGTCTCAAATAACCTAAAGCTTGAAATATTAGTAGCTTCACACTTTGTGGTTGAGGCATGCATGTGTGTGTATTTGTGAATGTCAGAGGTCAGGAGGCTTTAAGTAGATGTTGGGTGTTTTTCTTTATCATTCCACTGCAGTTTTTGAGATTGTGGCGCTCACTGAGCCTGGAGCCTACCAATTGGCCAGACTGGCTGTCCAATGGATCAGCAGGATCTTCCAGTCAGTGTCCACCTCCCTCAGTGCTGGGGTCAGACTGGTACCACCACACTCAGCTTTATATGTGACTGCGAGGATGCAGACTCAGATCCTCATACTTGTGCCACACACGCTCTCCCCAGTCAGCCACCTCAGGCTACTGCACACATACTCCACCAGTGCGCTCAAATTGTAGCCTAATCCCCAAGACTACCAGAAAAATCTCAGACACTGCCAGAAATTTCTTTCCTAAATCCCTGTGTTGGTCTGTAAGGTCCTCTAAAGGTCCCCCCTCTTAACACTAATTTTGGAGTGTCTTTGGTGTATGAGTTCATGGCACTAGAAATTAGTGCTGTGAAAACAAGAAGGACAAGTACACCAGACTCCAGGATCCTACTAGGAGGTAGGTGGTGGATTACCAAACAAGTAGCCATATGCCTGGTATTGATTAGCTTCTTTAAGGGTAGAGTATAGAAGTGCGGGACTGATTTAGCTGGAGTGTCTTAGCTTCTTCATAAAGGAGACCCATGCGCAGAGACTGAATGGAATCAGGAGTGAGCCTCATTGACGTTTAGGGACGAATGCACTGTAGATGCAGACGAGGTGGTGACTGGAAGCCAGTGACAGCCATGAGTTCAGTGTATTTAAAGAACCAACAGGAGGTCATAGAGCCAAAGCACATAGTCGTGGGAAAAAGTGTAGCAGGAGGGCAGGGGTCGGTACAGGGACAAACAGTGGAATCTCATGGCACACTCAGTGGAATCTCATGGCACACTCAGATCTCATGCATGCTAAACAAGCCCTGTTGCTGAGTACCACCTGCCTCAGCCTTCTGGGTAGCTGGGATTACAGGCAGGCGCTCTCACATCTGGCTGGACTGTAGTTTACAGATGATGGGAGTTAGTGAATTTTTTTTTTTTTTTTTTTTTTTTTTTTTGTAGTTCTGAAATTTGAAACTAGGGCCTTGAGCATGCTAGGCAGAAAATATACTGGGTAGCGATGGTGTCAATGTTAGGAACAGGGAAACCAACCCTGGAGGCTACTGTGTTACCTGGATGTGACGTGTGCAGGTGGAGGAGAATGGTAGTGGTGGGATAAACAGAAGTGGACTCATATATGTGTTTGTGTGTGTTAAGAATAAATGGACTCATAGTAGATACCATCATGACACACACCTGGGTTGGGGGGGTTACATGGTAAGACAGGAAGCCAGGGAACTTGGAGGGTTTTCCCACTGGGCCCAACCTCCTACAGGTTCCATCAATCTAAACATTGCCACACTGGAACCAAGCTCCTAGCCCATTGATCTTAGCACACTTTGACCCATAACACACATCTATCTAAACCATAGCATTAGGTTGAGACTTGAAGTGACCTTACTAATGTTTATTTATTGAATAGTTATTATGTGGCAGGGGAGGGAGTGAGTTTTAAAGATGAGTCACAGAGGGAGTAGTTCCCTTGCCCAGAGTCTCAAAATATAAGGATGAACTAGCTGTTTGGAGCTTGAGTGATTGTTTTCGTTTGGTAAAAGCGTGAATAGAAGCCAGGGCAGGGCAAGTAAAGGGATGCTAATGGACAGTAAATCTGGTGATCAGATGTCAAAGTCCAAAGCAGTCTCACTGGAATGCATTCCTGTGAGTGGGGGCCAAGAGGGTTCTGAGCAAGAGCATTATAAGAAAAGTGACGTCAGAAAAACAGTAGGTTGGCAGGAGGCAGTGCCTAGTGTCGCACAAGGGCTTGGGCTTAAGGAATGACAGCCAGGCCTTGTGAGAGAGTGAAAAGCCAGCAGCTGCAGCTGGAAAATCTCGTAAGAATCTGATGTCCCTTTTGGTCTGTTCAGGTAGGAGGTGAATAGAATTTGGTTTCGAAGTTTTTACTAGGTGTTAGCATTAATGTCTAATACCTACCTGTTCTTTCAGGAAGTTTCTTTGAGGCTGATAAGATAGATCAGCAGGTAAAGGTAAAGGTTGGGTGCTTAACCAGAAATTTCAGCAGGCCTTGGTTTTTTTGTAACCCAGCATTCTGGAGGCAGAGGTAGGATTCTGTTTTCTAGGCCAGTTTAGCTACACCACAAGATCTCGTCAGAACAAAACAAAGCACGGTGTACAAATAGAAAAAACCAAACACAGTTCACCCTTCTGAAATTGTTTATCTTTCTGCTTTGGAAATTGGAGGCTTATGCATGGTTGGGTGCTGGTGAGGGTCTCGTTAATGGCTACCATCTTGCTCTCCCTGTGCACACATGGTCTCTCCTTGGCAAATGCCGGAGGGGAGTGGATGGGGAAAGGCTAGCTAGCTCTTTATTATGATTTCATAGACAGCTACCAAGTGCTTCTTATGGGCCCTACCGTTTATCACTTTATTTAAACTTAATGCCTCCCAAAGGCCTCATTTCCTTATGTCATCCCATTGGCATACTTTTGAAGGGCCACAATTCAGTCCATGGTACCCAGAAGGGTCTGCCACGCTCACTCTTCATCATTACTCCATCTGAGCCCCTGGGTAACCAGTATTCTGGTTTCTAGCACAATAGATTAGTTTTTTCTGTTTTTAACTAGACTCATGCAGCTTGCCTCCTTCATTTTGAGAGGGATCTTGCTGGTAGTATAGGCTATAATTTGATCTTTTTTATTGCTGTATGATATACTAGGGTATATACCACCTTAAAAACCCCAAAATGAAATAATTTTGTGTATACAGTGATTTTTAAGTTATTTTGAGGGGGAAGGCTCTTAAATTGTTGTTACTGCCTAGTAAATCTATATTGTTTTTCTGATATTTAAAAAAATACATGCACTTTTTCCAGGAGTCATAGTGTCTCTAATGGTGTGTAGCTTTGAAACCTACTGTGCTGGATACTTTTATGTCACCTTGACACAGCTGGAGTCATCTGAGAGGAAGGAACCTCAAATAACAAAATAGTTCCATAAGATCAGCTGTAAGAAAGCCTGTAGGGCATTTTCTTAATTAGTGATTTATAGTATGGGTGATGCCATCCCTGGGCTGGTGGTCCTGGATTCTGTAAGAAAGCAGGCTGAGCAAGCCAGTAAGCAACACCCTCCATGGCCTCTGCCCCAGCTGCTGCCTCCAGGTTCCTGCCTGCTTGAGTTCCTTTGATGATGGACTGTGATGTGGAATGGTACGAGGAATGAACCCTTTCCTCACCA
Source organism: Arvicola amphibius (assembly GCF_903992535.2). Classification (NCBI taxonomy): domain Eukaryota; kingdom Metazoa; phylum Chordata; class Mammalia; order Rodentia; family Cricetidae; genus Arvicola; species Arvicola amphibius. The sequence continues at coordinate 5,546,546 of NC_052061.1, read as the reverse complement.
AGTTGCTGTGCTCGTGGTGTTTTATCGCAGCAATAGTGACCCTAACTAAGACACCTATCTTGGTTTACAGAAGGGTTTCTCAGCTTAGAAACTATTAATATTTTGGATCAATTCTTTGTCAGAGGTGTTTGTTACAGGTGTGTGTTTTACAGTTACACAGAACCATAATTAACATGTTTTCAGTTGCATTTTATTTTTTATTGTGTGTGCACTCATTTGTGGTCACAGTGCAACTGTGACTGCTTATGTGGAGGTCAAAGAACAGCCTGCAGGAGTTGGTTCTCTCCACCATGTGACTGATCCCAGGGATTGAACTCAGACTGTCAGGTTTAGTAGCCAGCACCATTATCCCCTGAGCCGTTTTACAGGTCCTTGTCTCCTTAAAATTATTTCTATTTTTGTTGAGTGTTTTGCTTACATGTATGTCTGTGTACCACATATGTGCCCAGTGCCCTCAAAGGTCAGAAGAGAGCCTTTCTCTTTTTACTTAACCATCGTTCTTTTATTAGCTACTAGATCACTGTTAATTTTTCACACATTAAAATAAAATGATAGTGATAGTTTAGCACATAAATCTTGATGCCGCTGAATATTTCTTTATTCTGGCTGCTGAGTATTTCTTTAACGATATATTTCTAGGTATTACTCTGGTGAACACATAGTTTCTATTGATTACCAAATTGACAGGATCTAAAATCATGTAGGAGACAGATTAGTGGGCGTGTCTGTGAGGGATCTTCCGTGTCACGTTACTCGAGGCGGCAGTTGTTTCGCTCGTTCCACAGAGGATCTAGATCGGATCTTCAGGTTTACAAGGCAAGGGCTGAGCCACCTAGCGGATGCTAAATGTCTGTGTTTGAAAAAATGCATCATATACCTTAAAACATTCATTCGTTCATTCATTCATTTTATATTTTATTTTATAGATGTTTAGCTTACAGGTATGTCTGTGCACCATGTGTATGCCTGGTGCTGGTGGAGACTAGAAGAGGGTGTTATGTCCCTGGAACTGGAGTTACAGATGGTTATGAGCTGTGTAGGCATTTTCTTAATTAGTGATGGATGGGGGAAGGGGGAGGGCCCAGCCCACTGTGGGTGCTACTATCCCTGGACTGGTTGCTGAGTTCTATAAGAAAACAGGATAAGCAAGCCAGAGAGAGCAAGCCAGTAAGCAGCACCCCTCCACAGCCTCTGCATCAGCTCCTGCCTCCAGGTTCCTGATCTGTTTGGGTTCCTGTCCTGACTTCCTTTGATGATGAACAGTGATGGAAGTGTAAGCCACATAAATCCCTTCCTCCCCAACTTGCTTTGGTCATGGTGCTTCGTTTCTGCAGTAAAAGCCCTAACTGAGACATTGGCTGAGAGCTGCATCCCACCATGCCAGGGGAAGGCATGCTATCAGGAACTTTGCAGTCACAAGCCAGGGCTTGAGTGAATAGACTGAGGCTGGGTTATAAAACCTCAGGCTTGGTCCTCTGTGAAGGTCTTTACCTGCTGAAGTGCCACAAGTGCTCTAACAAGCACCACCACCGCCACCAAGTGTTCAGACACATCTGAGCATTTCACATTCAAACCATACCTACTTACATCCGCCTCTCTTAAGAATGTTGATATGCCCCATGGTGTATACGTTGTTTAGACATTGAATGACAGGCGAATGCAGTGCAAACCAGCATGAGAAATTATGAACTTCAGTTATTTTCTCAGCATCTGTTGACCCACCCTGTGGTCAACAAGACCAAGTCTTGAAGTTTGAAGGATCTAAGTGGGATACCAGGAGACCCTAGACTTTTGAGCCTGGAGTAGTGCAAACAAAACACTTCTTATTTTTATTATTAAAGCAAGCACAACATGAGGTGATGTTTACAGTTAGCTTATGCAAATACAAGTACCATAGGGGAATGCACCTGGTGGTGTGTCTTACCATCTTTGGTTATGTGAAAAGACCCAAGAACAATCCTCCCAGGCCTTTGCCTTTCCCACAGAGATAAGTGGACATGCCAGGCATTTCCTTTATGTTCCTGATTTTTAAAAAATTAATTTAAAATTAAAGGCGCATGCCACTACTGCCTGGCTAGTTTTAGTGTTTTTAAAGAATTATTTAGGGGGCTGGAGAGATGGCTCAGAGGTTAAGAGCATTGCTTGCTCTTCCAAAGGTCCTGAGTTCAATTCCCAGCAACCACATGGTGGCTCACAAACATCTGTAATGGGGTCTGGTGTCCTCTTCTGGCCTGTAGGCATACACACAGACAGAATATTGTATACATAACAAAGAAATATTAAAAAATTATTTTTAAATTTATGTGTGTGTTTGGTTTAAGACTTCCAGTGGATATTGTGTGCTGGCATTGCGGTGCACACCTTTAATCTCAGCACTCAGGAGGCAGAGACTGGCAGATCTCTGAGTCTGAAGCCAGCCTGGTCTACAGAGTGAGTTCCAGGAAAGACATGGCTGCACAAAGAAACCCTATCTTGAAAAGCAAAACAAAAGCAAAAAAAAAAAAAAAAAATCAAAAATGAACCCAAAATACAAAATAGTTTCTTTCAGAGTATCATATTGAAAACATTTTGGTTTTCTTCATGAAGTTCTAAGTTGACTTTACTCTTTAACAAAAATCATTTACACTGTAAGTCTTTAAACTTCCTAGAAAATTATGCACACATACACACACACAGTACAGTTCACTGTACCTGACTATCACTTTTTGTGGGAGAATGAAGATGGCAGAACTAAAAGTTTCACAGTCTCTTCTTACCACCACTTGGCACTATTTTTGTTTTAACCTTGCAACCTGCCTTTAAATTTAATGTCCTTTAATGCTCGTCTCAAAAACTGCTTTACCTGAGGAATCAAAAATCTCAGCATGTACTGCAGGCATCTCACAACCCCTGTAACTCAATCCCCAGGGGATCCAAAGCCCTCATCTAGCCTCTGTGGGCACTCATACCCACATGGTAAACACTCACATAGATACACAAACACACATCAAAATAAGTCATTGTTTTTTCAAGACAGGGTTTCTCTGTGTTAATAGCCTGGGCTGCCCTGAAACTCACTTTGTAGACCAGACTGGCCTTGAATTCCGAGATCCACCTGCCTCTACCTTCTGAGTGCTGGGATTAAAGGTGGGCACCACGCATGGCAAATAGCAGCACTTTAAATGATTTTTTTAAATGGATATGTTTGTTTTGCCTGCATGTATGTCTGTGCGCTATATGCATGCAGTTCCCTCAGGCCAGAAGAGGGTCTCGGATCCCCTGGAACTGGAGTTATTGTTGGTTTTGAGCTGACATGTGGGTCCTGGGCAGCCAGTGCTCTTAACCAGCTGCTGAATTTTTTTTTTAAAGAAAAAAACAAAAAACATTTAAACAGTATGTGTATGTGTGTTTGTATGTATGTGTGGAGTCCAGAGGAAAACTTGCAGGGGTTGTTTTTGCAGTCAGCTCCCTCTTTCCACCATGTGGGATCAGGAATGGAAAGCTGATCACAACAGCACATGCACCCCACGCGTTCAGCCATCTTCTGAAGCCATGGAACAACACTCTTCACAGCACTTTCCGGTGGTTGTTAGAGGAGCAGGTGGCTTTGTCATTTATGCCCGTACTCTGCAGTAACAAGTAAGATGTCCTACGGAATCAGGCCTTCGGTTACCTTGTGAGATTGTGTAAATGAAGAATATCTTGGGGGCTGGAGAGATGGCTCAGAGGTTAGGAGTGCTGCCTGCTCTTCCAGAGGTCCTGAGTTCAATTCCCAGCAACCACATGGTGGCTCACAGCCATCTGTAATGATATCTGGTGCCCTCTTCTGCTCTGGTGGCATAGATGCAGACAGAACACTGTATATACAATAAATAAATAAATCTTTTTTAAAAAAAGAATATCTTGTATGTTAATGAAGACATGGTTGTGTCAGAATAAAGTGAGGCTGAGTTAGAAGATACATGGCATTCCTCTGGTCTCAGGTCAGCCAAATATTATAGGGTGTGTGCTGGGTTTATATCTGAGTTTCCATGGTTTGGAGTTACCATGAAAATCCTATGACATAAGGCCTTAGGCTGTAGCAATTCCTTCTTAATGAGGCCTTCTTCCCTCAAGATAAATGGAGAGACTGGAAGTATAGAGGGATTGTTCTTTAGGCTTTCTGGAACTTGCTGCAATGATACTCATTTCCTTACCTGCCTTGGATTTGCAGGAGGAGGCAGGAACTCTGGCCCGTGGCTTTATATGGCTTGTCTTTGTCCTGCTGGTGAAATCAGTATGCACAGAAATGATCTGTTTGCAGTCTGACTCATTTTCTGTCAGGCCTGTTCTTGGGATGTATTCAGGAACACCTCCTGTTGTTGATGAACTGTGTCCCTTTCAATTTACAAAAAGTCCTGGAGGTTTATTAATCTTGTAACAGATTGAAGCAGCGATGGAAACCTCTCTCCTCCTTGACACAGGTCTTTTTCCTTTCATGTAGCACCTGCATCTCCAATGGATACTGAAGGGTTTGGTGAGCTCCTTCAGCAGGCTGAACAGCTTGCTGCTGAGACCGAAGGTATCTCCGAGCTTCCACACGTGGAACGGAATTTACAGGAGATCCAGCAAGCGGGTGAGCGCCTGCGTTCCCGTACCCTCACACGCACATCCCAGGAGACAGCAGATGTCAAGGCGTGAGTACTGGTGGGGAGGTGCTGTTGACTGGGTAGTTTGGGGGCAGGAACAGTTTCTTCTATGGCAGTCACAACTGACTCTCTGAGGCAGGAACTCAGAGAGTTTATAGCAAGTTATCAAACCTTGCTTCGTTTCCTTGCCTCTCTCGGGTTTTAGAGTTCCAGCCACAAACTGCATGAGAGCCCATATCATCTGCAGAGGTGTGAAGGTGAAGTGGGTGGAAGAGTTTTCTGTATAAAATGCTCTCAGTAGTTCCTGCTTGGGTCCATGGCTTTTGAGCCATAAATAGCCTCTTCAAGTGTGTTAGAGATGGGCCGTGCACGGAAGTGCTACCCAAAACCAGAAAGCACTCAGCTGTGAGCAGTTTTTAAGGGTAATTGGAAAAAATTGACAAATGGTCAGTGAGGAGAAGCCATCAAGTGAGGAGTGATTCTGTCTGCTTGTAGCCAGTGACCCCAGAGGCTGCCTCTGAAAGGCCTTGAAGTACAGTGCCTTCAGCTGATTGTACAGCAGGAAGGAGGGTGAGTCCCAGGAGAACAAAACTTGGAGGAAAAATGCTGACTGGCGGGGTCATACAGCATAGCAGGATGATGGAGTGTGCAGAGGATCCTGGTTGGGCAAAACAAAAACTCAACGAAAATTCAAAACCAAACCCTTTCTTTGAGAAATATGATTTAATGGTTATTTATTGTGTTTTAGAAACTTCCTTACACATTAAGTCTTGCATCAAGACTGATCCCTATATTATAGTTGGACAGCAAAGGTTCAGAGAGGGCTGGCAACTTGCTTAGGTTACACAGCAGGTGAGTAGTGAGCCAAGATTCAAACCCAGTGAGACTGAGTCCAGAATTTCTGTATTTCTGGAAGGGGTTGGAGAGAGAAGTTTGAAGAGGGTGCTTGTACTGAGCTTTTGGCAGGTTCAGAAAGTCGCAAAGATTATGTATAATTCAGGAAAATGTCTGTTTAGTTCTCACTCTGTGAGCTCGAGAAAGACTGGTGCTAATGAGAGAGAGGCATTGTCTTAGGGATTTAGTAAATGGAAGGCTGCATTCCTTTCCTCACTGATCTGAGAGCTGAGCGTCTGGTTGCTCTTTGGAGTCAATAGTATGCTGTGTACATTCTGTAGCCTTCTCTAGAGTATTATTTTTTTAAATACTAGTTTTGATTCTGTTGACATTAATAAAGACAAGTCAGATGAACTGTGGCAGTTTTTTTGTGTTTGTTTGTTGTTTGAACTACCTAGCCTTGTAGCAAAATGCTGCCCATAGTTAACCTACCCTGAACTCCCAGCAACCAACCAGCCGGTGGATATTTCTTCTAACTTGCCTTCCTGGTAGGCTCCAAACTTCTGTTCCTGACTGCTTGCAGTTCCCCTAATTTAAGCAGGCAGCCTCTGCTTGTGCAAAGATGCTACAGGAGCAAAAGCCCATGGATACCCGCTGAGTTGCTATAGTTATAATTTAATTGCATCAGCCTTACAGCCCATTAAGAGCAAAAAGGGAAAATGTTTTCTTGGTAACAATTTCACTTATATTCTCTTTCTTGTAAATTTCCATTCTTCCTGGTCTCTTCTACCTTATCCATTATTTTTGGGAGGAGGGAGTTGGAACATTGAAAGAATGGATATAGGGTGGGGCAGGAGCTTAAAAAGAAACCAGAGGGCTGATGACTGTATTTTTCCATCTTCTTGATAGGCAGGGACACAAAGTATGATGTGAATGTTTTAGTGCCTGCTGGATGAGGACAGAATAGAGAACTGAGTAGGATTTTTTTGTTGTTGTTGTTACATGAATTAAGTTTTGAAAGAAAATTATGTCTTTAAGATCTTAGTTTGGATTGTAGATTTAAGTCTGGCCTGAGTTCTGTGATTTTTTTTAATTTTTAAAAAAATTATTGTATGTGTATGGGTGTTTTGCCTGCACCACATGCATTTTTATTTCTAAAGGAACAGACTTTTTTAAATTAAATGAAATCTTACAATTTTCCAACTGGCCTACAACACACTACTCTCCTGCCTTGGCCTTCTGAGTAGCTGGGATTACAGGTGTGTGCCAGTACTTCCAGCTCTAAGGAACAGATTTGGTGCCATTTTTGTATGTGTGTTCTTGATCTTTTAAAATTATGGAGTTTTTTCACCACACATAGAGAGTATGACTGGTGTATATAAAGCAGGGGTTTGCAGACTGAGGCCCATGAGCCTACTACCTCTTACATCTTACTGGAACATAGCCTTGCTTGTTTTATATACTGACTGTGTGACTTTTTTGCATAGCAGAGCTGAGTGATTGCAATAGATTAAATGGTCTGCAAATGGAAATGTTTGCTGTCTGTTTCTTACAAGGTAATCTTACTAACTCCGCGTGAGAGTAATCGAGTAAATGAATACCCACGTGTATATTTCCATTAAAATACAGAATATTATCAGTGTCAGTGAGTGTCCTTCATCACTTGTCTCCCCACGTTTTTCAGCAGAAGTAGACCAATGGATTTTTCCATTAAAACTAAAGCCAAACAACCTAGAGATGTACAAAGAAAACAGATGGTGATCACTCTTTCCCCCTAACCTTATCCTCCAAGTTATTAATTTGCCTAATCTTTTATAATGTTCTCCGTATCATGCAAAGTATATGCTAACATAGTTCGGGCAAAGCTGCATAGTAAATAAATTTTTTGTGTGTGTGATAATTCCATGAAATTTCTTTTTGGCCACTTTGTGTTTAGTAGGTACAGTGTCATCATTTAACAGGAAGTCAACCCACTGAAAACAGTGCCATCTCTAGTCTCTAAGTAAGGAAAGTCAGATAGTAAGTGGGCAACAGGATTCAAATTTAGCTTGATCAATAGAAATCCCTTTTGGCATTTGCTATAAGGTACTTTCTATTCCCAGAGAATTGATGTCATTACTCTCCTGACTTTATTATCAAAGTTTGAAAAGTAGGAGAGGTAGGGATTGATGTTCATGGTTGGAAATAAATATATTTAAGATTTTTCATTGAGTAAATTGTAGGTGAGGTTTGATACCCTACCCTCCACTTCTTTTCCTCTTTGTTCTTTGTATGTACTGGGAACAGCTTTTGTTTCTTCTCTTTTGGGACTCTGGAGTGTGAATCCATCTTCTGTGACTTTCTGATTGTGTAGAGCTGTCCTGACTTTTACAATTGGGGCCAGTCAGAGGCAGGGGACTTTGGGACTTTTCTACCCTTAAGAGCCAAATGTTGGGCTAGAGGTGTAGCTTAGTGGTAGAGCTCTATCATACAAAAAGTTGCTGGTATAACCATCCCTACCTAAGTCCCCACTTCTGCCATAAATCTTTCTCTCTTCTTCCTCCTCCTCCTCCCTTATCAACATCTCTCCATAGACAGAGAGCATAAGCTATATGATGCATAATTCTTATAGGTACCACTTAGATGACCATTCTCTTCAGTTCCTTTTATGTTGCCCAGGCTCTCCTGGGGTATATATGCAATTCAAACTGGCCAGGAATTCTTGGTCCCCTATCTTACTTCTACAGTCCTGAAATTAAAAGTATGAGCTGCCATATCTGTCTCAAAAGTTGGTTTTTCTTTGATTTTTAATTTTTAAAAAAGTTTTTTTTTTGTTTTTGTTTTGGTTTTTTGAGACAGGGTTTCTTTGACTGTCTTGGAACTCACTCTAAAGACCAGGCTGGCCTCAACTCAGAGATCCACCTGCCTCTGCCTCCGAGTGCTGGGATTAAAGGTGTGCACTACCACCGCCTGGCCAACTACATAATCTTTACTACTCCTAAATTACAAGTGAAGAAGCTGAGGCTCTTGACTCCCACTCTAGAAGAGTAAGCTCTTCTTACCCACAGAGCCATCTCTCCAGCCCCCAAAAAGACAGAAAAAAAAAAAAAAGACTGATGCTTAAATTTCGAAACTTACTAGAAAGCCACAATAAATTACCAGGTGTGGTCATCCATATCTATAATCTCAGCACTGAGGCGCCTAAGGCAGGATAGTGAGTTCATGGTCTTCCTGCCTTGCATAGTGAGTTCCAAGTCCAACCTGGGATTTGTAATATGACCCAGTGTTTATAAACAAAAACCACACTAATCAAGATTATGTGACATGAGGATGGATAAATAGATTGTTGAAATATAGTGGTTGTGTTCTTCCTGAGGACTTGGGTTCAGTTCCTAGTACCCACATTGTGACTCATAATTGTCTAAGTCCAGGTCCAGGGGATCTCCCACCCTAATTTGGCCTTTACATGCACCAGGCACTCATGTGACGCACATACATACAAGCACACAAAACCCTTATATACATAAAATAAATCTAAAAATGTTAGTAGTATGTAGTATCTATAATCTTAAAATAGCTCTAAGAAATTTGGGTTTTCCCTTTACTCTTATTAAAACATAACAGCTATAACTCTAGAATTGCATGTCTAAAAAGTTTATTTGATTATGTATGATTTTCCCCCAATAAAGGTGTTCATACTGTTGAACAAGAAAAGAGTAGTCTTTTTGAACAAATGAGGTTGGGGTAACTGGATGTCTATTTGTAAAGGAGTAAAGTTGGCTCTTATCTCATTCTACACACAAGCACTAATGCTAGCTGGACTGTAGGTGTAAATATAAGAACTAAAACTATAAAATTCTTAGAAGAAAATGTGAATAAGTTTTCCTGGCCTCAAGAGATATGGATGTATAGCTGGGCGGTGGTGGCTCACGCCTTTAATCCCAGCACTCGGGAGGCAGAGGCAGGCGGATCTCTGTGAGTTCGAGGCCAGCCTGGTCTACAAGAGCTAGTTCCAGGACAGGCTCTAAAAAAGCTGCAGAGAAACCCTGTCTCGAAAAACCAAAAAAAAAAAAAAAAGAGAGAGAGAGAGAGATATGGATGTAGCTCACTGGGTAGAGTGCTTGCCAAGCATGCACAAGGCCCTGGGTTCAGTCCCTCGCTCACTTAAATGTTGTGGCCATGGTGACTTGAATGAGAACGGCCCCCTGGGCTCAAATATTTGAATGCGTAGTCCTCTGTTGGACTGTGTAGGAAGGATTAGGAGGTGTCACTGGGGGTGGACTCACACCAAGTCCAGTCTCCCATTGTTTGCTGCCTACAGCTCTGGATGTAAGCTCTCCACTGTTGCTTCAGCGCCATGACTCTATGTCTGCTGCTACGCTCTTCACCATGATGGCCATGAACTGACCTGAAACTGTAAGAATAAATGCTTCCTTTTATAAGTTGCCTGGTCATGGTGCCGCTTCACAGCAGTAGAACTTAGTTATGACTAAGATAGGTCTGTAATATTAACACTCTAGAGGTGGAGGCATGAGAGTCAGAAATTCAAAGTCATCCTTGTCTGCACAAGTTCAAGATCAGTCAGGGCTTCCTGGGCTTCAAAAACAAACCAACAAATATTCTTGGCCTTCGATTTGGCAGAGCCATCTAGGATATTAGGCCAATAGAATATATCAAAAAAAAGGATCATTTCAACTTTATCAAAATGAAACATTTGTGCTTCAAATGCAACTGTCAAGAAAGAAATATGTTTTAGGGGAAAACATTTTCTATTACGCTGAGTAACTTTGTGGTGGTTTTAAGAAACAGGCCCCCAGAGGGAGTGGCACTATTAGGAGGTGTGGCTTTATTGAAGTAGGTGTGGCCTTGTTGGAAGAAGTGTGTGACTGTTGGGGTGGATTCTGGGGTCTCCTTTGCTCAAGCTACTCTCAGAGTGGTAGACAATTCCTCTTTCCTGTAGATCAAGATGTAGAACTCTCAGCTCCTCCAGCTCCATGCCTTCCTGCATGCCACCATGTTTCCCACCGTGATGATAATCTCTGAACTAAGTCTCTGAAACTGTATGCTAGCCTTAATTAAATGTTTTCATTTGTAAGAGTTGCTATATGGTGGCATGTGCCGTTAATCCCAGCACCTGGAAGGCAGAGGCAGGTGGATTTCTGTGGGTTTGAGGCCAGCCTGGTTTACAGAGTGAGTTCCAGAACAGGCTCCAAAACTGCAGCGAAATCCTGTCTACCAAAAAAAAAACAAAAACCAAAAACAAAAACAAAAAAAACACAAAACAGAAATTGCTATGGTCATGGTGTCTCCTAACAGCAATAGAAACCCTAGCTAAGACAAGCTTGTATCAGAGCTTTTAAAAATTTATTGACTCTGTGTGAGCGTGTCTGTCTGTCTGTGTCTGTGTTTGTGCATGTGCACGTGTCTATGTATGTCTGTGTGAGAGTTAGAGGACAACTTGCCAGGGATCAAACTCAGGTCAAGGTTGGTGGCAAGAACAGTCAGTGGGTACACGGAACCAACTCACTGTAGTTGGGTTTTGTTGTTTTTAACCCTTTTGCACTTTTGGGGACTCGCCACCCAGTTCCCAATTTAATCACACGGAGGCTCATTGTTACTTATAAATGCCCAGCCTTGTCAGGCGGTGGTGGCACACGCCTTTAATCCCAGCACTCGGGAGGCAGAGGCAGGCGGATCTTTGTGAGTTCGAGGCCAGCCTGGTCTACAAGAGCTAGTTCCAGGACAGGCTGTGCTGACCTCGCAATGGAAGCCAGGAGATGTGCTGCGTTGGGGAAGGGGTTTTGCTCTTGTCTCCACAGGAGAGGAAAAATTGTGGATACCGTCAAAATTAATAAAGGTTCGGTTTGAAGAGAAGAAGCCCCTTGGAAAAGAATACAATTTGTGTGTTGTTATTTCGGGTGTAAAGCTAACCATGCGGGAGCCGGGCAGGATGAAAAGCAGGCCGGCCCGCAGCCCCTCACTACAAGCTACATAGAAACCCTGTCTTGAAAAACCAAAAAGGGCCCAGCCTTAGCTTGGCTTAATACTAGCCAGCTTTTCTTAAATTATCCTGTCTATCTTTTCAATCTGGGCTTTTATCTTTCTGTATTCTGTATACCTTTCTTTACTTCTTACTCCATAGCTGGTTGTGTGGCTGGGTGGTTGGCCCCTTGAGTCCTCTTCTCTGGCTCCTCCTCTGCCTGCTAGCTCTGCCTATCCTTCTCCTGTGTGGCTATTGTTTGTTCAACTCTTTATTAGACCAGTCAGCTGTTTTTGGCAGCAAAGTAACACAGCTTTACACAGTTAAACAAATGCAGCATAAAAGAATGTAACACATCTTAAAATAATATTCTATAACAACTCACTGGCCCATGTTTTATTTCTTTTTAGTCTTTTAGAATTTATTCATAAAAAGACAACTTAATTTTACGATGGCATAAGATCATTGTCAAATAAGTGTCATTAGTTACCAGAGAAGTACATGTCAGATACAGTGTGATACCACTTCAAGCCTACCAAAAATACTTGTAATAGTGTTGGTGAGAATGTGCAGAAAGTTGAAAGAACCTGGGTGAGTCTTTCTTCATGCACTGTTGGTAGGTCTGCCTCTTTGGAAGATAGTTCAGAGTTGTTACCACATAACCCAGTGATTCTGTTTTTAGGTATAAATCCAAGAGATGTAAATGTGTCTACACAAAGCTTGTACATGAATTTTGTTGTTTTTTTGTTTTGTTTTTCGAGACAGGGTTTCCCTGTAGTTTCTAGAGCCTGGCCTGGAACTAGCTCTTGTAGACCAGGCTGGCCTCGAACTCAGAGATCCGCCTGCCTCTGCCTCCCGAGTGCTGGGATTAAAGGCGTGTGCCACCACCGCCCGGCTTGTACATGAATTTTAATGGCAGGTTTGGCCAGGTGATGAATAGATGCACAAAATGTGGTATAACCATGTAATGGGATCTGATTTGGCAAGAAAAGGGCATTAGGTATGCTTATGTTTAATGATTTAACACATGCTCTACATGGATAACCCTAAAAGTATAAGTAAAAGAAACTGGTTATAAAAGATTACATATTGAATGATTGTGTTTGAGTGATGTCCAGAATAGGCAAATCTGCAGGAAAAGAAAAATAAATGAGGGCTGCCATATTTAGGGGGTAGTGAATGGGGAAATGGGAACTGATTACTGATGAGTAGAGATTTTCTTTTAGCAGCAATGAAAACATTCTAAAATTGATTATAGTGATGGTTGAATAACCCTGAGTATACTTAAAAAGTTTCCTCTGAATATTATACTGTTAATGGATGGATTGTATAGTAAGAAAATTATATCACAAGATCTTTTTTAATTTATTTATTTTTAATTAAAATTTCCACCTCCTCCCATTTCCCTCCCCCTCCCCCATCCCCCCTCCTTCTCCAGTCCAAAGCACATGCTCTTTTTTAAAAGAGTAAATGATATGAGCTGGAGAGATGGCTGAGCCATTAAAGGCTAGGCTCACAACCAAAAAGTACATATTTCCTATTTTAAAAAAGGAAATGCTTTGAAAATACTTAAGATTTGTCTAAATTGAACATGGTTAAGACTGACAGGGAAATGACTATCATGAAGGAGGTTCCCCCTCCCCCCCAAGATCCCTAAAGACAGGAGGCATGGTATTCCATATAGCTATACTCACCAAGTGAGTACTGGGGTTGTTGTGGAGCCAGATGGGTAGGTCATACTGTTGAAGGGCTTGATCCAGAATGCTGTAATCTCAAAAGTTGAAACCTTGAAATCCACAGTCCCCCAAGCTATAATCCTGGTGGTTGGAAAGACTGCCTCACGAGAGAGGTACAAAGCCCAGCTCTTGAGAAAGGATTGGGCTTGCACTACAGAGATGATGAAAGCCTCACTTAAAAATGCGTCATTCGTCAGCATTTGCATTCATTTCAGCTGATAAAATTCCAGGTTTTAATAAATGAAAGCTACAGTTGCCGAAAGAACCCAGCAGCTACTATCTGCCTCAAAAATAATGTGCATGGTAGGATGAGAAACACTCAAACAGTGGTACTAGTTTGCTTGCTTCTGTTATTTCTGCCAAATTTGCGGTGTGTATATGAGTGTGGTGCAGATTGGATTTATATCTATGGACCCAAATCAGCACAGAAACATAGCACAGAAGAGGGGAAAACTAGTAGGGGATGCTTTTGTGGGTATCCGTCACAGATTAAATTTTAAAAAACATGCAGAAAAATAGGTTATCCTGTTTCATATGACTTCAGTTCTAAAGCTGCGTGTACCAGCTGCCAATTACAGTGCTATATGAATAAAATGCTTTTACTTGATATGTGTGGATTGACTTCAGGGCTTTAATGCAAGCTAAGCAGGTACAGTACTATTGAACTGGTATATGTAGCCCCTGATACATTCTTATATATTTTGCCTTTATTAAAAATGATTTTTTTAAAAAAATTTATGTGCATTAGTGTTTTGCTTGTATATATGTCTAAGTGAGGTTGTTGGATCTCCTGGAACTGGAGTTACAGACAGTTGTGAGCTGTCAAGTGGGTGCTGGGAATTTAACCAGGATCCTCTGGAAGAGCAGCCAATGCTGCTAATCACTGAGCCATCTCTTAAACCCACATTTTACCTTTTTTGACCTATTTACTTATGACTGTGGCTTTGTCTTATAACTGTTCTTACATTTTGTATTAGTCACTGTTCTATTGCTGTGAAAAAAACATCATGACCAAGGCAACTCCCCTCCCTGAGACAGGTTTTCTCAGTGTAGCCCTGACTGTCCTGGAACTCCCTCTGTAGACAAAACCAGCCTTGAACTTAGAGATCCACCTGCCTCTGCCTCCCTAGTGCTGAGATTCAAGGTGTGTGCTACCGCAACTGACCTGCCAAGGCAACTCTTAGAAAAGAAAGCATTTAATTGGAGGCTTGCTTACAGCTTCAGAGGCTTAGTTCCTTATCATTCTGATGGGGAGCACATGGTACTGGAGAAGTAAGTAGCTGAGAGCTTTACATCTGTATCTGCAGGCAGGCATAGGAAGAAACTGGGCCTGGCATGAGTTTTTGAAACCTCAGAGCCCACCCTTAATGACACACTTCCTCAACAAGGCCACATCTCCTAATCCTTCTCAAATAATACCATTCCCTGATGACTAAGCATTCAAATATATGAGCCATTCTTATTCATACCAACATACAGTTGTAATATATTTGTTTACATTTGAATATAGCTTCATAATGTTTTATAAAGTCACCCATGAAATGTTCTTATGCTGTTATATGTTTCTCAAATAACTTCTCTTTTAAAAGAGAAATTAGCTGGGTATGGTAGTGCACACTTTCAGTCCCAACAGAGACGTTTCGGGACAGCCAGGGCTGCATGAACTGGATATCAACCTCTCTCAAACAAACAAAAGACCCTAGGTTCAACACACACACACACACACACACACACACACACACCCCACAATATGCACACCCCAAATAAATGACTTCTGTGGTTGTTATTTTTGAAACAAGATTTCATGTAGCAGCCCAGGCTGACCTCAACCTCTATGAGGGGGAGGGGCAGGGGAGTGACCCTGGTGATCCTCTTGCCTCTACCACTTAAATGCTGGCATTACAGGTATGTACCTCTGTGTTGTTATGCCTGACTCCAATGTATCTCTTTTACATTCTTTTAATTAATTTTTCTAGAATTATATTTTTGCTATTTTGATCTTTTGAGATTTTTTGGCATTCAGGGTTATGGTGGTATGGGATGTGTCTTTGGGGATTATAGCCCAAACCTAGTTAAGAGGCAACTAGAGCAAGTGGAGGGGCTTTCATTGTGGTTTCTATAGAAGAGCAGGGTAAATATGATTAGACTTGGTTAGTGTGGGAAGTTTTAGGCTCTGAGGCATAGAGGCTGTCTCTGGTTCCTGGCCGTGGCATGGTTGGGAAAGGAAGATTGTGGCCCAGAGTCTGCTTGCTGTGAGAATCTGATGAGATGATTGAAATGTGGGTGTGGATTGATTGGTGTCTTAGTTAGGGCGCTGTTACAGTGAGAAGGACCATGAGCAAGGCAATTTATAAAAGGAACTGTTGATTGGGGGCTTGTTTACAATTTCGGAGGGGGTTAGTTCATAACTATCATGCTTGGCAGCAGGCAGGTGTGGCACAGAAGCCATAGCTCCTGTGTAGGCCGAAACACTTTAACAGTTATGGTAGTGAGCCTTTTGGGATGGGAGGAGATACAGTTAGCACATCTGAAGAAAACCTGATATTCACTGTTCTTGAGTTTGAATTGAAAGCAATAATATTAATTCATGTTGTACTTTATCTTGACAAAACCAAAAACTCCATTTCTAGCTTTGCTGTTGAAGAGGCTGAGGAACAATACACGATCCTTGTTGCCCAGAGAATTATCTATAAATTTCTTGAACGGTAACTAGGGCTGTTTGGAGAGTTAGCTGATCCCTGGTCTCTGTTTAAATAAGGTAGCCGTGTCAGGTGGCAAAGTCATAAAGACTTACTGGAGTCATTTCAGAAAGAACTCATAAGGCAGTACCTATACATGTGAGTAATGGTTTAATGTGTGGAAAGTCCTTGGTAAGCCCCAAAGCACCACCCTCCCATACTCTGACACCATAAAATAGCATCAGACTTTAAAACTTAGAAACAAACTTGGAGAGGGTTCTACTGGCTCAAGGGTGAGACAATTTGAGCATCCAAAGAACAAGACATGCATTGGAGGCTGGAGAGATGGCTCAGCAGTAAAAGCTCTGGCTGCTCTTCAGAGGACCCAGCACCCACATGGCAGCAACTCACAACCATCTGTAACTCTAGTTCTAGAGGGTCGGACACCCTCTTCTGGCCTTCATGACATCATGTACACATGTGGTGCATCGACATACATGCAGGCAAACACTCAGACATATAGAAATAAATCTTTTTTAAAAAAGCCTGTAAAAATGCAGTAGGTTGAAGTGTATCAAATGTGTTTGAGTTTATCAGTTTATGTTGATACTAAAATAAAAATCAGTCATGTTGAAGGACACTAGATAACCAGCTTATCATTTGGGGTGGTCGCGTAGTTGATGTCAGCATTTATAAAGGTAGAAATAGAGCACCACTATTTAAGCTAAGCAGTGGGTGCCAGTGTCTGCAGAAGTCCATACTCTTGATGGAAGTGTGACCAGAACAAATAGCAGCAACCAAACAGTGGCTCCTGCATCTAATCAGACCTTTAGCACCTGCTTTGAATTTATCTTTGCTGCACTGAGTATACTCTTTATGTCAGTAATTATAAGTGACAACCACAAGATTTTTTGAAGTGATTATCATCAGGCTCTATCCCAGAGCTGTTGAATCAAAACCAGCATTTTAACAAATCAGGTGATTCATATGTATAATTAAATCTGACTTACATTGTTTTACAGGGCACATCCAAACTCTTCCACAAAGAAATTAGAAGGAGAAAAATGAGATGGAGGGGAAAACCTATAAAGGAAAAAAGATTTAGAAAGCACCCCAGTCATCTACAAGGTTTTATTTGGCACTCTTTCAGATGAACACAGATTTTCAAATTATGAAACAATTGGAAAGTATCTTCAATCTACCATAATCTATTTCAAAATAATCTGTTAGAGGAAAATAGGTAGGACAAGTGGGATAGGATTGATCATATCTGTGGATTGTTGAAGCTGAGTGATAGGTACAAAGAAATTCAATATTTTAATTTTGTGTTCTAATCACTTTTTTTTTTAAAAAAAAATAACAGCCAGAAAAGAGAGACTGGCTAGGATAGTATAGTCTTAAAGGAAGTGTTGGTGAGGATGTGGAAATTGTATATTCCTGGTGGGGATACAAAATAGTGAAACTACTTTGGAAAATGGCCCAAGTTCCTCACAAAATTCTTATTTAATCCAGCAGCTCTGCTCCAAGGTCTATATCTAAGAGAAATATAAACATTCAGGCAAAACCTGTGTGTAAGTGTTCTGGGCCACATTTTTCACAAGAGTGAGAACCTTAGAAGCAGCCCAAATGCCCACTGATTGGATAAATGGATACATAAAATGCGGTATAGTATAAAATACAATGAATTCTTAATATCTACCCTGGGTAGATGACCCTCAAAAGCATTTCACTAAGATAAAGACACCAGTCATAAAAGACTATAGTATTTTTCCATTTACATGCGTTGTCAGTGTCTCACAGGTGGAAGGGGAAGCATTTCTCATGATACGGCCTTCTTTTGAGGATGATGAAAATATTCTAAAATTGCTGATGGTGATGGTTATATACTTCTATACGAACATATTTAAATTACTAAATTGTACATAAACTGTAACTGATGAGCTTTGCAGTAAGCAGATTCGTATCAGTAGAACTGGTGCAAAAGGAGGGAGAGTGTTATACTAACGTTTTTCTTTGCCCAGGAGTAATCAAATTAGGTTTTTGAGAAGTCTGTGTAGGTGATCCTGATGTGCAACCAGGTGAGAAGCACTGTAGGAGGAAGGTAACTATTAGGAGAGAGATGTCAGATATGTCCGCTTAGAAGGGAAGCCTCAGGGATGGTGTCCTAGTTGACCCAAAGGAATTCATAGTCTACAGGGAAGAATTGTCTGAATTAGCATAATTTATTCTATTATTTTTGCCAGAATACAGTTAGGCATAGGGAACCCCTTTTTCTTCTCTGAGAAAACTGTTAGACTGTGATTGAAAATCTTGACTCATAGGTATCATGTGTGGGCTCAGATGCCTTAGCAGCAGCAGCCCCTTCCTCCTCTTCCATATCCCCATCATCATCATCTTGGGTCTCATTTTCTCTGACTTTCTAACTTCTTACTCAAGGTAAAAACATACTTCATTGGTGACATTTTGGGGTACCAAATCACAGTACAAAAATGGTAATCTGGTAAATGTAGGCATGGAGGCACATTTTCTGTTTCTTGAATTGAAAGGCACAAAAGCAAGACTTCCAAAAACAAAAACATACACCTGGTGCAGGCAGAGTTTTCTTGTCCTGGGAGCCTCTCCCAAAAAACTGACATGAAGACTTAATATTAATTATACAGGTTCAGTCAATAGCTCAGGATTGTCACTAGCTAGCCCTCACATTTAAATTAACCCATATTTCTTATCTATGCTTTGCCATGTGGCTAGGTACCTTTGCTCAGTGTGGCATGTTCATCTTGCTTCTCCCTGCTTCTGCTGGCGACTCCTCAGACTCTGCTCTTTTTCCTCTCAGCATTCTCTCCATGTCAGGCCATCTCACCTAATTTCTTCCTGCCCAGCTATCAGCCAGTTTTTTTTATTAATAATGAGAGTAGTACACGTTCACAGAATACAGAATGATTATTCCACAATGGTCTGGAGAGATGGCTTAGAGGTTAAAAGCACTGGTTGCCCCTCTAGAGGACCTGGGTTTGCTTCCCAGCAGCCATGTCAAATGGCCTGTGAATCCAGCTCCAGGAGATCCAGCGACCTTCCTGAGCACTGGTGTATACGTGGCATTTGTGCATACATCAGTGAATAAAAATAAAAATAAATCTTAGAAAAGCTGACCTAACTTGCCCAAGTTTCTTTCTTTCAAAGAGCTTTAGATATTAGGGAAGATCTGTTGGTTTTTTGTTTTGATTTTTGAGAGAAGGGCTCTTTTTATAGCCCAGATTAGCCTCGAGCTTACAGTCCTCTGCTTTAGCCTTTCTATCTGATGTACAGTTTCCTGGTTTATTTTATATTTCAAATTTGTTCATTGTTTTGTTGCCTAGAGAGGAGAAATGAAGTTGACTATATTCTCATTTCTCTTCAGAAGCTTTTATTGTTCAGAAAACAGCTGTATTCTTGGCTAAGCAAAAGAGAGGGGATTTGAAGGTGCAGTGGCATGGTACCTGGATTTTGAAGACAAGCCATGCAGAACTAGCCTTTGATTCTGTTTTGACTGCCCCTGAGTAAGTTATCTGCTACTCCAGACAGTTGGTTTTCTCAATGAGCGTTTGGACCTGCTACTCCTGAAGTTAAAATGTGCTTTACTGACTTTCTCTTCAGAAGCTGTTCAACATGGAGTGGCGATGAAGGGTTTGTATTCTAGATCTAGGGCTGAATAATTGCATTTATCTCAAGGGGTTTCTAAAAGTGTTTGGAGCTGACTGTGGTGTTGGTATTATTCCATTCTGTAACGAGGTTCTCACTCTAATTCAGTCATTACTAGAACTTGGATATTTTACTCCCAAATGCAGTGTGTGCCTGCTGTTTCAGTTCCTAGACCTTTATGGGCAGGTAAGAAATCAGCCGTACAGCAGGACCCGGCCAGAAGATGGAAGTGTTCTAGTTAGGTGCTCTACCATTTGCTCTGGCCTCTTCCTTCTACTCCAAGATAAGAGGTTTTGAATGAAAACAGCTCTAGTATTTTATGGCATGTATTAAATACCCTAATACTACTTCTCTTTGTCTTTCTGTCCTACATCCCCATATAGATCAGTTCTTCTTGGGTCACGGGGACTTGACATATCCCACATCTCCCAGAGATTGGAGAGTCTGAGTGCAGCGACCACTTTTGAACCTCTTGAGCCTGTGAAGGACACAGACATTCAGGTAAGAGCTGCCAGCTGCAAGAGCAGCCTGAGCATGTATCCAGGCCATAGGCCTTGGCCCTTTCTTCACCACTGAATCAAGACTGCCACTTTCTTTATCAGTTTTCTTCTTACTCAGATGCTAAAAGAACAGGAGACTCAGGTTTGGAGATACAGAGGGGGAATCATTGGGCTGTTTTCAGAGTGCTCTTTGTGGGTAAATTTAAGAAAGCAATTCCATCCTGTACTTTTTAGATAATTCTGGTTTGAAAACAGATTTTATTTCCTTACTTGGGCTTAATCCAAGGTGCAGAGACAGGAGTCATTAAGTTTCTCTTGCTTGGTTTTCTAGATTTAGATAATTTTACTATTTGTTGTTCACATTTCTTTTTACATTTTGCTTGTATTGGAGCTTAAAGTACTATTTACTGAAACCAGCCCAGTGATTTCCAGGAAGTATTTGGCTGCATTAGTGATACCAGGAAATGGCCTAATAGAGCACCCCAGTCTCATCGAGCCTGACATGCCCCTAGCTGCTGATTGCTATTTTATCTAATCAGAAACTGCTGTAATTGTTAAGGCGAAACCTCGTGATTTGATTGTTTTGTGTAGGAATGAAAGCACTCCATGGAGTGCATGCTGTACTGCTTGCTTTGGTTTACCTGTTCTGTTTTTGTTTGTTTACTTGAGATGGAATCCACTTTTGTAGGGTCTGGCCTCAGGTGATCATGGTCCTCCAATTCTTAAGTAGTGGGGATTTTATGCTACCACCTGCCTTGATCTCCTTTGAAATAAGAGATTTCCTTTGAAATAAAAAGGCAAGTCCAGGAAGAAATGGGTGATAATTGTGTTCTCCATGAGCTGGGCCTAAAATGATACTGTATTCCAAAATCTTTTTAAGATTCATGATAGTGCATCTAGTGACTACATTTCAGAATTGTTCTAATTTGGAAACCTATTCTTTTGAGGGGAGACTAGAAATTACTAATGTTCATGATTTCTTTGGTTATTGATATGTTCCCAAAATACAAAAATCCAAAAGTTTTTATTTTTATTTTGCTTTTATAACAAACATTACCTAATCTGAAGTGCAACTGCTGGTGCTCTATGATAATACTTTAATACTGATATGACATGAATGGGATAGAATTCAAATACTATGAATAATCAACATATCTAGTCATTTGCTTAATTGACTTTTGTATTGTATATGAACTTTTGTTTTTAAAATAGTGAATTTTTTTAGACATGAATGTACTGTACCATAACCCCACATGCCAGGTATTAGAGTAGAACTGTCATGTCTTGACAGATGTTGGTCAGGACCTTGCTGCTCATAGCTTTATAAGCTATGAGCTTATAAGCTCACAAGGCATTTTTCTGTGGGCATACTTTCTCTTTTTATTTGGTAAACATTGATTACATTTCCTTCTGTTTCTAATGGAGCTTGAAATTAATATGGGTTTTGTTTTTACTGTTTGGTTTGTCCTCATCAGTGATGCTGGCATGCACTGAGAATACATTTTTAAAAAGTTGCTGTGGCCAGCAATGGTAATATGTCTTGGAAACCACTTACATATACATATGAATGATACTAATAGAATTTTTGAAGATGTTCATTGATTTTATTTTTTGGAAACAATCATAAAGAAGGCCTACAAATTTGTGCAAGAGCAATAATGTAATAGGACATACTGCTGAATTGACTGTACTGAACTAATCAAAGTAACTATGTAGTACATGGGCACAAGGTTTAAAGAGATCCACTTGCTTGGTACAGTCTTGACCAGAAAAAGAAAGAAAAAACAAACAAACAAAAAACCATTAAGGGCAGATTGCATGTCTTCACCATGATCTGAACAGATCTCATGAATTATGTAATAACTAACATACTATGGTTTCAGTTGTGTTCTGGGCTTTTCACCATATTGCATGTATATTTGAATAAGGCTATACAGAGGTAGTCTGTTTAGGCCATTTTAAAAAGGGGAATTGTATTATTTCTAAATGGCATTAGATTAACATTTCAATATTTGCACCTAATTACCAGAAACTAGTATTAATAGGTACCCTAAAACAATGGGGATTTATTCTTTAACATTTTTGAGTTGTGAAATTTGAAATCAAATTATTGGCATCATTCTGTGCCTTCCTCAACTCTAGGGGAGAATCTCCTCCAGGTTTTGGTGGCTTCTCATTCTTGGTTTGTGGCAGTCTCTTTCTCACACTCTGTCTCCATAGATTCTTCCTGGTGTCCAGTCTGCCTTTCCTTTCTCTTATCAGTGAAATTACCATGCCAGTTCATAAGACCCATCTTCAAGCCCTGTTGAAAACAGGAAAGGCGGGTGCATTCATTGGATGACTTCATCTTGAGATCCTTAGTTTAGTCACATCTACAAAGACCCTATTTCCAAGGAAGGTAATGGTTACAAGTTCACAGGGTTAGGATTTGAACATTTCTTTTTGGGGAGCACTCTTCACCCCAGTACACTTATAGTGCCAGAAAGGCTGAGCCTTTCACTTAGGATCATGAAACATCTTCAGCTGAACTCCATGGAGAGCACCGGCGTTGGCACTTTAGTGCTAGCTGTCCTCGTGACTGGGCCAACAAGGCCAGCACATCTTCAGTTTTCTCTTGGGGGCCTTTAGGAAGTGAGACTACACACACATCTCAATTCCTGAGTTCAGTGCCATGCCTTCTGTCCAAACGGGTCAGCAAACAATTATGTGTTGGAAAGCCTTCAGCCCAGACCTTTTCAGTTGCTAATAGTCTGCTGCTTATAAAGCATGAAACCCAGAAAGCATTTCCCATTTCTTTATTTTGTAGGGGTTTGCAGGGTAGCCTTTGGTCTCCTGGTATTACTATGTTATTACTGGTATTACTATGTATGGTATTACATGCTGGCCTCCAACTTCATAATCCGTCTTAATTATCAGGTTATGTTTTATAAGAGTAAAGAGAAAAGTATTCAATAAAGGATACATTATCATGAGAAAATTAAATCAGGAAAGCTAATATGTCACATGTAGAGCATTGGTGTAGAGATGCTTGTTAAGCCATTTGCTTACCACACTGTATTTATGATAAAATATTCACTGTTTTCTTTCTTTTTTCTGTTCTTGGAAATGTAGAGTGTGCTCAGACCACTCAGTTTATTTTTTAAACAGTGAGAAGAAAAACTAAATGTCTTTGTGAGTTTAAAAATGAATCAGTGCTGTAACCCCTTATCATCCAAATTGTTGTTTTCAGTTTGTCTTTTGACTTCCTGTCTTAAGAAAGAGACATTACCATTTAAACACAGCTATCTAAACATGGCAGAGGAAAGAAGCTGTGGTACTCACTAATTGTGTGTTTGGAACAGGTTGCCGAAATTCTGTGCAGTTTGCTGGAGAAAGTGTTGAATTTGCCAGAGTGATTGGCATAATGAGTAGCAGCTCTTTGGGAACATTACTAGGTAAATATTAATTCTGCAAAAGAAGTACATCTGGAAACTCCTCTAGTCTGAATTAGTTAAGGGGAAGTACAGTCGGAGGGGGCAAACCATGTCTTAGCACTGGACTGACTGCTTTTGTGTGTGTGTGAGTGTGTGGTTGCTATTGTTTATAGGTACAGACCTGCTCTGTACCCCAGGCTGGCCTTAAGATCCTCCTTCCTCTGTTTCCCGTGGGTTGGAGCTAAGTTGCCAGGCTCTAGGATTCTTGTTTTTTTGTGAAAGTCTCAACTGTGTATAGCATTGGCTAGCCTGGAGCTTACTGTGTACAACAGGCCGACCTCTGCCTCTCAGTGCTGGGTTTAAGGCATGTGTCACCACACCCAGTTCTTCTAGAACTATTTTTTTTTGTTTGTTTTTGTTTTTTGTTTTTCGAGACAGGGTTTCTCTGTGGCTTTGGAGCCTGTCCTGGAACTAGCTCTGGTAGACCAGGCTGGTCTCGAACTCACAGAGATCCGCCTGCCTCTGCCTCCCGAGTGCTGGGATTAAAGGCGTGCGCCACCACCGCCCGGCCATAGAACTATTTTTAAAGAAATGAGTTTCTTTGCTTTTCATCTGTATCTAGAAGAAGCTAAGGTCTAGCAGAGTTGCAGTAGGAAGTTTACAGACAGGTGAGGTTCATTCATAAGATTTACATCCATTTGCATTCTGACCATTTGTTCTACAATTCTGAGGGATGGTTTGAGTAGACAAAACACACCTGACTTCTGTCTCGCTCTACCATGCTTCATATGCTTGAACAACAGGTTTTTCTGCGCCAAATGGTAATCTAAACTGGACTAAGTGATTGGAAAATTTGAATTGAAGGACTGTGGACTGAAGAAATAGGACTTTTTTGTTCTCTGCATATTTTCATGTAATAGAAAAACATAAAAGACTATTTCATGTACTCGGTGGTTGAAAGTTTTTAGGTAAGCATTTGTGTTTATTAATCGTTACTGTATTTCTCCCAACTATAAGGCGTCTGTGGAAAGTTCATGGTAACCTTTCTTTTAAGGTTGTAGAGGTTTAAAAACAATTTTTAAAAATGTTATATATGAGTATTTTGCCTGTATGTATGTTTGTGCATCATGTACACAGAGCCAAAAGAGTGCATCAGGTCGCTTGGATTAGGAGTTAAGGATGGTTGTGAGCTGCCACGTGGGTGCTGGGAACTGACCACTGATCCTCTGCAAGAGCAGTCAGTGCTCTTAACCACTGAGCCACCTCCCAGCTCTGGTCATAGAGGACTTTAGTGAACATTTGAACCTTGTCTTTGCCTAGCTTAAAGCAGCTGCCTCTCCTGCTCCTGATGTAGCCTGTGGTTAGTGCTTTTAGGCTCACTAGCAGATGAGACTGAGTGTAGCAGTATCCAGGCTCTATCTGTTGGAGAGAAACTCTTTTCTGGAATACCAGGTACATTTTAGATCAAGATGTGAGCATGGCATTTGAGCTGCTTTTAGTCAAGCTTACATCTCTTCTATCCCAGCTCAGTTTCAGGGACAGAAGTTAGGCAAGGCTTTCTTCCGTGTGTGAACATAGTGGCTTCCAAGCTCACATGAAATAATACATGTTCAATAATATTTGCTGTCCTTGACACCAAACCTTGACCTAGTGTCAATCTCACAGTTAGAAAAACCCAGTAAATCATAAAAATAAAGTGTCTTCACAGAGGCAGGCTAGTGCCCATATAGTTAAGTGTATTAATACTAACCAGTAGAGAACTGAAATGATTATGTTGTTCTGCCAGCTTGTGATCAGAGAAATGACAGCCATTGTGGTTTGGTGGCAGAGTACAATTACATTATTCAGTGAATGGAATTAAAGACTGTAACTTTTGGAATCAAATTTGGTTTGTGGAAAATGTGAAAACTGCCTTTCTGTAAGCCAGGAGTGTAAAATTTCAGTCCTTTTATTTATCCATTCACAGTAGCTTCTGAATGCTAGGCTTTCAGAACAAGCAAGCAAATGGCTGCTGAATGTGTTCTGAACAAGCAGGAAATGACAGGCTGTTTTGTCTTCGCAGGGTTTTCTTATATCCTATAGTGAGCAGGAGAATATCAATTACCACCTTAAAGAAGAACGAAGTTGGAATAGTTCTGTAAGAATATCTTGGAACAAGCCCACAGCTAAAATATTTATCTGGCATCTGAATAGAGCAGGGCAGATACTGGCTAGGCTGTACCTTTGAACTGGCACTGAAGCATCCCTTCCTCCTTCATTAGCCCTCTTAACCTGCCAATATCCCTTGATGTGTCAGCTTCCTGGAGCTGGGGAGCACAGGTTGTCATCTTTGGCCTAGAATCTTAAAATGGCTTGGTTCAGAAATCAGAAATGAGCATGTCCTTTTATCTTCTCAACTATTCGACGCTAGAGTGGATATTATTTGAATTAAAACCTTTTCAAGCATTGGCAGCCCTTCTCAGATGGCAGCCCTTGACCCTGTGTGCCACGTTGGTCTACCACTGTGCTCTGTGATCGATCTTATTTCCATTTGGGGACGTTCGATTCAGAGCTTTTCAGGTTGTAGCCTGATGTGGTGCCTTTGTTTGGCTGATGGCAATTGCAAAGTATGGCTCTATAATTACAAACCTTGGGGCCTTGGTCGCTGGTGTCCCCACCTGCCTACCATGTGAAGAGTGGAGAGGCGCTCCGGCTGCAGAGGCTTTTCCTTCTTGTTAGTTTGGTGCGAAGCTAAAGCTGAGAGTGGAAGGGCAGCGTGCTCTGACACAGAAGCAGGTGCTTTGCTGCTGCTCCACAGATGCAGCTTCCCTTCTGTCATCCTGGACGGGATGGGCACAGGCCCACAAGCCACTTTGGTTATCCTAGAGGACAGAAGGGCCAGACCTGAGTAATTGTGAGACAGAAAAGCCTGCCGAGGCTTTTCAGAAACCTGGGGCACTTAATGCAATGTGGCAGCTACCAAGACATTTCACAAAAAGAATCCTTGTCTCCTAAAACATTTTTACAATCAGAACTGGACTGTTTGTTTAATATCTGAAACGAGGTGGTGGTATTCAGGTCAGCAGACTCTAAAATGGACTGTGGATTTGCTAACTAAGTTTTATTATTATTGTATAATTTGACTTATTAGTTAGCATGGCACGAGCAGAGGGATATGAGGGCTGCGCTCCTCTATTGCTTCTATCTCAAAGCAGGCCAACTACCATATGCTTATGATATACTTCATTTATGAGTTTATGGTATACTTAATTTCCTCAGGAAGCAGAGTACATGGCTGTGCTATTCTCTGAGCACTCTCTCCTCTGCTGGACACTCCCGTATTCAGTGTCTGTCAAGCTGTCACAGCAGGGCTAGCCTCTAAATAAGCAGGGCCTGGTGGACCTTGAAGGTTTATGATCATTTATAATGGAAGTTGGCTTTGTGATGAGGACCCAAGCTATCCTAGATGTCTTATCGTTGAAGAAATGTGGTGGCCATTAGTTGTTCAAAGCTGCGGATCATCCCTTCCCCACACTCCTGATTCATCTCAGATCTAGAAATTTGTTTGTTTGTTCTGAGACAGGATCTCAGTGTGAAGCCCCTGCTGATCTGGAACTCTCTACAGACTACTCTTGAACTCATACAGGTTTACCTGTCTTACCTCCCAAATGGTGGGATTAAAGTACCACCACACTCAGCTGATACTTTTATAAAATACAATAAAAATGAATTATTAGAAAAAATAAAGACATACAAAATACAAGCTCTGCTTTAAAACATTAGGTTCAGTAGTGATAAAATTTCTGTTAGTTGCTATAAAAGTTTCTAACTGTATTCACGGTTTATTTATTTATTTTACATATAGGAGTGTTTTCCTTGGTTTATGTCTGTGCACCACATGTATGCCTGGTGCCCGTGGAGGACAGAAGAGGGTTTTTAATTCCCTGAAACAGGAGTTAGAGACAGTTATGAACTGCCGTATGTTGGGAACCAGGTCTTCTGCAAGAGTAGCCAGTGCTCTTAACTGCTGAGCCAGTTTTTCAGCCTCTATTCTCAGGTTTTGCACTTTCCTTCTACAGACTAGGAGTAAGCCATTAGCAGAGAAATACTCCTCTGCTTGTACTTTGAGTAATGTTCTGCCTGCCTCTCTCTCTTGCCCTTCCTGTATAGGAAAGTGCAGGTCAAAGGCAAGTTTAAATTCCTGTGTTGTTTTACTGTAGCTAATGTCAGAGTAGCAAGGCTGATCATTTATTTATTGATCATTTATTTTGTCCACATGGCAGCACTTTCTGGGCTTTCTCCCTTAGTCTTCCTACCCACCCACTAAGGCAGATGGATGTTTGCTGTCAACTCCATTCTCCAGATAGGAACCTAAAGTCTTCAGAGGCTAGATTTTCACTCCAGTCTATTGACTGTACTATGGTCTTAGCCCCCTAGGTTTTGAATTTCATTTATAGAGTAGGATAATTAAAGAAGTAGATTTTCAAGGTGTGTTTGAAGGAGGAAAAACTAGGTGTGTGCACTTGCCTTTGCTCACTAACTTATCTCCATTTTGTCCTTTCTTAATAAACTGTTTTCACACCTTAAATAAAGGTGTGATTACAGTTATTAATTACAGTTATCTTAAAGAAAGATAAACCATCTTCTTTTTTTTTAATTTAAGTATTTTTTTAAACTGTGTATATAGGCACATACATCTGTACAGGCATAAGCCAGAGGACATTGGATGCCCTCCCCTATTACTCTCAGCCTTACTCCCCTGAGACAGGATCTTACTGAACTGGGGCCAGGGTGTTGGCTAGTAAGCCCCCGGGATCCACTTTTCTTTGTCCTAACAGTGGTGGGGCTTACAGGTGTCTTCATGGCTAAACCCAGAATTTTGTGTGGGTCCTGGGGATCTGAACTTAGGTCCTCAAGCTTGCATAGCAAGCACTGTTAGGTCCTGCTTTTTTCCCCCCAAGAAACTAAACTGTAAAATAAAGCTGGACAGCAAACCATGATGCAAAGCCCTGCTGGGTTTGGGCAGAGTTATACTCCAGGTGCTGCCTCCTTGGTGTTTTTTGCTGCTTGCTGAACTGTCAGTTTAATTTATTGTGCAAAGCACAACCTATTATTTCCCAGATTGCTGCCCTATAGGTGCACAGTTAGACTCGTGTGCGAACCAGGAGCAGCTTTTAGTTCAAAATGACAAGTTTTGCACTTGTGCAGAATAGGTTGTGTGCAATTTCTTGTTTGATCATCTTTCTTTGTTTCTGAAGCAGAGCTTGAGTTAGAAGGATGATGCTAGAAGCAATTTAAAGAGCACATCATATTTTTCCTGTAATACCAGATTATTGATTGTTGACTTATTTGTAGGTTTAATGCAGGCCCATTTCCTTACTTTGTGTCTGACTGGCCATTAAGCTCTGGCAGTATGCCGGAATGTTGAAATCTTGTATTGTATAATATGGTTTGGCTGCCTAAGGGTATTACGTTTGTTTGAATTTTAAAGACACAGACAAAGCTCTCAAATTTGCATGCATTCTAGAATATAGGAAAAATTTATCTACAGCAAGATTGTTCACTTCTAGCAGACAGAAGTTGACACTCAGCAGAATATTAATGCCTGACATCAGGCATGTCATCATTCTCTGGACTAACTGTCCCTTACAGTAAATAGAAACTAACTCTACTGAATCATGAAGAAAACACTAAACAGTACTGAAAGGGTGGTGGCCAGTGCATACGGAATGTTCACAGCTAAACACTGTGACAAAAACAAGAGGAAAAGAATTTATTTGGGTCACAATTCCAGGTTACAGACCATCCTGGCAGGGAATTTAAATCAGCAAGAGCTTGAGAGAACTGGTCACATTACATGCATAGTCAGGACCAGGGAGCAGAGGATTGATGCATGTATGCGGATGCTCAGCATGCTCCCTCTGTTCTTAAATGTGAACTCCCTTCCTAGAAGAAAGTGCACAGCGGTGGGCACACTTTTCCAGATGAGTTAATGCAGTCAAGGTAGCAGTCCCAGGCATGCCTGCGGACCATCGTAGTCTAGTTTCTCATTGAGTCTCCTTCCCCAGGTGATCTTACATGGTGTCAAGTTGAAAGTTTACTTTAACTATCACAGTAAGACTACTTCATTCTAAACTAGCCTGGGAAATGACTGACATGCTACCTCATAAAGTGGTTGGAACAGCCACCATTTTGAAAGTATTTGTTTGGACAATATACCAGATCTTAGGGCTGTGGGATGTCCTGTTTGAAATGACAAAAGAAGACTACTAAATCAGTAGTGTGCGGCGCTGGGTTTGATCCCCAGTACCACAACTGATGCGGTGGTGCACACCTATAATCCCAACACTCAAGAGGTGGAGGTATGAGGATCAGAAGTTCAAGATCATCCTCTGCTACATACTGAAGTTGAGGCTCAGCTGGGCTATATGAAACCCAGTCGAGAGAGGCGGGGGGGCGAGATTGGCATCTGTTTGTTTTGTTTTTCAATACAGGGTTTCTCTGTGTAACAGACCTAGCTGTCCTAGAACTTGCTCTGTAGACCAGGCCTGCCTCTGCCTCCCAAGTGCTGGGATTAAAGACATGCGCCACCACCACCCAGTGGCATATTTGTAAATGAAGTGAGGAATTAGTATGTGACACATACATTAGAGATTATCTGAAATAACTATGACTACTCAGAATAATTAAATGCCTTTAAAATGATATGTGGTGTTTTATTTTGTTCTATAATTGAGAAGTATTCCATTATGTGAAAAAGGACCTAAAACACATAGATTTCATTGAATCATTTTTATTATCCTCCTCAGACCATTTGGAATGCTATTCCGAAAATCTGTGCCTTTGCCCTGGTTTGGAAGATTTTGGGGGAAGAAATTAGCCAGAATCTTATCTGAACTATTAGTGGTATATCAGAACACTCCTGCTCTCTGCGTAATATTGTCCATTACTCACTCACTCTTACTGGAGTACTTGAGATGGTTCAATGATGTAGGCCTCACTCATCTTTATTTAGAAATTCTGATGGTTAATGTTAATTGTCACCTTGACACGATCTAGAGACACCAGGGAAATAGGTCTCTGGGCACACCTGTAGGGGATTGTCTTGATCATGTTAGTGGATGTGGAAGACCTATCTTAATTGTGGGCAGAGACATTCTCGCATGTGCACGTTCATCCCTCTGTTTTCTGATTGTGATGAAATAGGATCAGCTATTTCAAGCTTCTGCTGCCCTGTCGCCCCTGCCGTGATGAACTGTACTGTCTTAGTGAGTCTTCTGTTGCTGTGAGGAGACACCATGACCACATCAACTCTTATAGAGGAAAGCATATAATTGGGCTGGCTTACAGTTCAGAGGTTTAGTCCATTGTCAACATGGCGAGGAATATGGCAGCACACAGGCTGACATGGTGCTGGAGAAGTTGCTGAGAGTTCTATATCCACATCTGCAGGCAGCAGGAAGAGAGAGACTCTGGGCTTGGAATGGGCTTCTGAAACCTCAAAGCCCACTCCCATTGACATTTTTTTCCCAACAAGTCTACACCTCCTAATCTTTTCAAATATTGCCACTCTCCGGTGACCAAGTATTTGAATCTATGCGCTGTCAAGTCTTTCTTATTGAAGCCACCACATGTAACTTGAGCTGTGAGCTAAGATAAACCCTTTCTTTCTCAAGTTATTTTTGTCAGAATATTTTATTACAGTAAAACCAGAAGACACTAAGTCAAAAGTAGAAGAAATTGACATCAGAAGAGATTAATTACTGTCAAGTGTGAGCTGTGCATCTAGGTGACATCGTAGCTTGCTTTTGCTGAAGAGAGCATCAGGTGTAGTCTGGTAGAGTGCCTTTCGTGCAGTTATATTCTTCAAACACTCTAAGTCAGTTCTTGCTGCTTTTTGGTGGGCTTTGTTGTTTTAAAAAGATGGTCTCATGTAGCCCAGTCTGCTTTTCAACTTATCTAGGTAGCTGAGGATAACCCTTGCTCTTCTTCCTATGCTGGGATTACACGTGTGGGCCACCATGCCTGACTTGATTTTGTTGTATGTTTGTGGGCACATATGTGTGCATGCTCGTTTGTTTGTTTTGTTGTTGTTTTGAGACAGTCCAGGCTGCCACAGATTCGCAATCCTCCTGCTTCAGGCTCTGAATGCTGAGCTCACAGGTGTAGGTCAGCGTGCTGTACTGGTTCTTTCACGGTGGCTTTATTCGTGCCTTGCCCTGGTGTTTGCTCTTGAATAGCTTCCTGTCCGTTTTAGTTGAAATGATGCTTCTATCTATTTCTTCCTAGGTGAAAGATTTGGGGGGCTGCTGAGGTAGCTCAGCAGTTAAGAGCACTGGCTGCTCTTCCAGAGGTCCTGCCTAAGTTCATTCCCAGCAACCATATGGTGGCTCACAACCAGTCAACCATTTGTAAGGAGATGTGGTGCCCTCTTCTGGCCTGCAGGCAGACATACAGGCAGAACACTCTACGTAATAAATAAAAAAGAAAATCCTTTAAAAAAAAAAAAAACGAAAAACTTTGGGGGCCGACCATCTGGCTTATAAGGATGTATAAGATGCTACTTAGGAAAACAACTTGTACTCGTAGCTCCTGTGAGCTTTATGATAAATAATGGCCAGCCTCACTTTTTCCTCCTGAAGAAATACTTTGGAACAAAAAGTCACACAGATGTTTGCTGTTGCTGTTAACACATCAGTGTTGTGTGAAGGACTTGACATGTTTTGAGTCTTGTCATACTAGAGCCCATCAGCCACATTTAGGCTACATGAATAAGTTCTCGATGCCAAGTAAATGCAAAGTGGCGTATGAGAACAACTTTGGATCTGTAGGTGGACCAGAATGTCAGGGTTCAGAGTAGACCAGAAGAATCTGATTGTTTATACTTGATCCTTCTCTCACTTCCTTTCATTCTTGCTTTCCACCTCTCCTCTGTATCCTCCCCACCGCCTACTCCATGTGCCTGAGCCTTTGTAGACAAGCTGACGGCAGATGCTGACACTAATAATGAAAATGGACCAAACCAGATCTGAGTGCCTGCACCATAGTGAGGTGGAGGATATTTTCAGGGTTAGCCCATCCCTCTGTCCTGCCTGCTGAGAAAGGTCCTCTGTTCCCAAGGCTTCTGTAGCCTCACTGTAGGCACTGGCCACAGCTGGCAGACACAGCACGGGTGGAATGAGCTGGGCCTTGGAACTGGCAAGTGCCCCTTGAAGTCTGACCTTGCTTCCCCTTCTTGTTAGCCTGCTGCCATGTGTGTTCTCTCAATACCAGTTCTTATTTTCTGTTTGCATTCTCATAAAAAATTGGAATATATTTTAGGCAACATTCAGCTAATTTGCTCATATCTTATCCTTTTCTCTTGTTTTCTGAGACAAGGTCTTACTATATAGCTCAAGCTGTCCTTGAACTCAAGAGCCTACTGTCACAGCCTCCCAAGTGCTGGGATTACAGTTTATTCTGTTCTTTTAATAAGTATCCTGAAAATTATTTTTTTACTTTTAGATCATTGCTTAAATTCTCTACTAATTTTTTACTTTTGGCTTCAGCTTGGTGTTGAAGATGTGTAAAAATTTTTTGTTATCTGTAGAGGTTGGAGTGAGATTGTTAAAACTATTCGTTCTTTAAGGAGAATTGCACGGAACAGCAGACTAAGTAAGATGGTGGGAAAGAGCAGTGAGAACAAAACATTTCTCTCACACTTCGGGAATGAAGTTGCAAGTTAATCTACCTTTTGGCTTCATGCATGCCATTTCTTAGCTTTGCAAGCTCCTGTGTCTTTTTATGTTTCTATGGGAGGCTTACCAGAGCAGCACGTGTTGCAGAGCCTGCCAGGGAGGTCTGGGGCCACACGCTTCAACTCTGTCTTTTGTATTAGCTTTCTGCCTGATGTTGACTTCAGTTTCCTTCCGTGCAACTCTCATGCTTTCTGCACGTTTTGTAGCTAGAAGCGGACTTTAGACTTTTGGTTGGTGGTTAAAGTGTGGTGCCCAGACCAGAAGCATTTACGTCACTTTGGATTTCTTAGACAGAGGTATGCTCTGCCCTCACAGAGATTAGCCCTAGGATGAGGGCTCTATCGTGTATGCCTTACTAAGTGGATCTTATATGACACTAACTGGATTATGTGAACACAGAAGTCAGTTTTCTAGATGTTCTCATGGTTTCTGGATTTACTCTACCTGTAAATAACCCCAGAAAATACTTTTATTAAATAAATTTTAGCACCAACCTATGGAGCAGTTTATCTTTAAAAGTGCTTGAGTCCCTAAAAGATACCTAACTATTTGCAATGGATTTTGTTTGGTTTTTATTTTTTGAGACAGGACCTCAAGTAGCCCATGCTAGTGTCAAACTTACTATGTTACCAAGGCTGGCCTAGAACTCTTGATCCGCTTGCCTCTACCACCCAAGTGCTGAGATTATAGGTATAGCCAATATGTCCTTTTTAGAACCATCCTTGTTTTTAGCTCTGTGTCGTCAAGGACACAGTGGTCAAGAAAATGTATGCTTGACATGCCTGTTATGACTTAAGAGTTGTCAATTATAATTTTTTAATTATGGGATTATTGAATATAAAATTGAGGCTGTAGCTCAGAATTTACACTCTAGTCATGTAGAGGAAAATGAAAAGGAGAGGGAGTCATAGGAAAGAGTGTGGGATTAATAATCCCATTTTGTTCATCATTACTGTCCTCTCTGATGCTGTGAGCGGATGTTCAATTGCTTCTGCAAGCATTAATAATTCATGGGTGGACTATGCCAAAGGAAGCCTTAAATCTGGTCTCTCAGCAGATTAAATAGACCGTCTGCCATCAGTAGGAGCCAGAAGAGATGAAAGATGGACTTGTTTTTATTCATTAACTTGATTCCCTTGCATTTCTCCCAGCCTTCTTTCCGCATTCTGTTTGGCTTTGCACCCCCACTGCAATTAACTGAATGCTGGAGATTGGGTTTACCATTAATGTCATTAGATTTTGCTTTTCCTTAACTGCAACTAACAACAGATGCCATGAGAGAAAGCAAAGGAGCAGAATAAAGTTATCTCCTTGGAAATGTCTAAATCAATCTGCATACTTGAAAAAATGTATTAAATGTGCAGCCCATGTTTTAGAAATCATTTAAAATGACTTCACTTTACTTTCAGGAATAATCCTGTTATGTCCTATATGTCTGGGGGAAGGTTCCCACTTTACAGACAAGGAAACCTGGGCATATAGAGCAAATGACTTGTGTGTAGTTACCTAGACCCCGTTTGCTTTGGAACTAACTTCACCTTCAGTATGTGTTTCATGAGATGTCTCTATTGCTTAATTTCAGAGTTCATATGTGAGTGCTCTAATGAGGTACTTCAGTTTTAATAATTTGCCAAGGTGCTTGGTAGTCTGAGAGACTGTGAGTATACAGTGTGGTGTTCACGGCTGTAGTGTCCTACGTCTTCAGAACTCCAGAGAACAGCTTTCCACACCCTGCCAGACAGGGACTTCCTTAGGTACACATCCTGAGAAGTGATGTCGAGTCCCTGTGTGCATGACGTTGTCAGTGTTTTAGGATTTGTCACAGGATTTGGCTATTTGAAATGCACAGTAGTGAGAAGGTGTGTGCGGCGACAGAACTGGAGATATTTCGTCTCCTTGGTTGTTTGCTGTGGACTGATGTGAAGAAGCAAGATGATAAAGCAAGACACTTGTTTTTAGAACCATGTGCATCATGGCCTTCAGCTGGTGGAGAGAACAGTGCGGGGAAAACAGACTTTCAAATCATCCTATTAAAAAAAGATTTAAAATTGCAGATTCCGGTGTCCCTAATTTAGAAATGAGAGCCTGACAGTGTTTTATAGGGTAGCATAAAACATGTAGGACTAACTGGAGTGCTCTGAAGTGGCAAGTGGGAACAAGCCGGGGTGTCATCTAGAGCCACTGTCCCTGGGGTCATCAATTTTTACTCTGATTATTTTCTTTTTCTTCTTTTTCTTTTTGGTTTTTTTGAGATGGGGTTTCTCTGTGTAGCCCTGAATATTCTTGTTCTTACTCTGTAGACCAGGCTGGCCTCACTCAGAGATCCACCTGCCTCTGCCTTCTGAGTGCTGGGACCAAAGGCATACCACGCCCAGCCTCCGGTTACTTTCTTAAGACTTACATCCTTGAGCATAATTTTAGTATATTTTGGTACTAAATACTTAAGGAATGATATTAATTTTATAATAGGCATGAAAAATAAAAGTCCTATGTATAAGTTTCCTTCATAGAGTAACCTTTACAGTTATATTTATGTACACATGTGTATGTGCCACAGTGCACATGTGTAGGTCACAAAACAGCTTGCAGAGTTGTTCTCTTTTCTACCTTGTAGGTTCTGGGGATAGGACTCAGGTCATCAATCTTGGCAACAAGTGCCTTTGCACCCTGAGCCATCTCACTGGTCAAGAAAAAAAAAATTAAGAATGTATATTTTGTATGCAGGAATGTGAAATTATGACCCCAAAATTAACTAGTTGTTTTGTCCCATATTTAAATTGTTGAGGACTGGGTCAATTTAGTAATCCTTTTCTTTTATTAAAGAACCCTTTGTTTTTAATCTATAATTTTTCAGATAGAATCTCACTATGTAGATTTGGGTGGCTTGGAACTCAGACTCATAGAGCTCACCTACCTCTGCCTCCCAGTTGCTGGTACTAAAGATGTATGCCACCACGCCCTATCAAATAGCCTTTTGTTTTTAACTAGTAACCTAAAAGTAGAAAGAATAAAGATATGCAGCAAAAGCTTACATGGGAATCAAGATCTATCTCCCTTCTAAGATAATAGTAATAACATACTCTGTCTTACATTAATAAACAAATCCACACTCTGCATATGTGGATTTATAAGACAGATCTTGGGATATTTCATTTTAGTATTTCTTCACATAACAGCTTATCTACCAAATGTAAAATAGATTTTAAGAGGATTCTGTTTGCAGTCAACCTGGCAGAAGCACATCTGTTGTGTAAAGAACACTGGCAACAAGAGTTAGCAAGCTAAAGGCCCTTCTTTTGAAACCACAATTGTCCTCCATGTGGTAATGTCAGATTCCCAGAAGTCTGGGGCTCAGGCATGTGCCTGGCTGTTTCTCTCAGTGCACTGTCACTAGACAGTGAGCTCAGCAAGGAGCAATAACAAAAAGTTCTGGGCTGAAGTAAGAACCCAAGCCAGGTGACTGACTGTAGGACCCTGGCCAGAACCTCAGTTTCCTGCACCTCATTTCCGTAACTTCTACAAAGGAAATGAGTTTTCTCAGAACTTTTATAGCTATGAATTTTGTGAGTCTTTGTGTACTTTTATTATATTTTTTTGTCCCTCCCCCCCCCCTCTTTTGTTTGTTTTTCCAGACAGGGTTTCTCTGTGCAACCTTGGCTGTCCTGAAACTTGTTCTGTAGACCAGGCTCGCCTTGAATTCAGAGATTTGCTTGTCTCTGCCTCCATAGTGCTTGGATTAAAGAGTGGGCCACCGCTGCCTGACCTGTCCCATGTCCCTCAATACTGATGTCTGTTAATGTGAGAGCAGAGAGACAGACAGGGACAGACAAAAAGAAAGTCAAGACAGTTGGCTGACAAGAAAGGAGCTATTATTTTGAGTTTCTCAAACCCTGGAGACTCCTTAAAGCTGCAGTAAATGCCTATAATCCGAGCACCCAGAAGGCAGAAGCAGGAGGATCACCAGTGCTAGTTTGAGGTCAGTCTGGACTACATAATGAATCTGTCACAAACTGTAGTGAATTACCTGATGGAATATTTGTGGAGGATAGTTCTTCATCCTGTTTCAACTCATTAGTTACTGCCTTTACCAGGGAGCTGCTGCAGTTTTCCTCTCAAATTCCTTCCTTTGGGGTTTGAATATATTATACCATATTATGTCATATCCTGTCCTAGCACACTGTTAATCCCCTCCCCACTACTGTATTTACTCAAAGGAGAAGACAGAAAGAGCCTTGCCTCCAGGTGGCAGGAACACCCCTGGCAGGGAGTGTTCGTCTTTCCTTTCCATGTTTCTTGGCCCCTGGGCCAACTGGCCAGAATATGAACAAGAGATAATGAACCTTGACTTGTTTTACTACACAATAAAGATGTAACCGAGTCATCTTTTTAATTGACTAATTCAGTACAATAGTGTTCCCCATAGAGTATTCTCGATAAAATATGTGTTGTGACTGGGCATTTCTGTTGGTTTTCTGGTGAATTGTAAGGATAGATGAGCCATGAGTGCCTTCTCACTGGCATTGGTTGAGATCCTCCTCTTCCTCCATCCTCCTTGGCTATGAGAAGGCAGCTGACTCTGAGAAGTGAGTGCTGTTGGTAACGATGCTTAGTCACAGGAAGTTTGGCTGGTGCCTTTCTGCATGTTGGCTGAGAACCACCTCAGCATCAGCCTCATCACCCAAGGCTGGAATTATCTCAGGAAGCTGAAGAAATTTGAAAGAACCAGCAACAACCCAGAGTACTATCTGCTTCCCTTGTCAGCAGTCATCTGTCTGCATCTTCTGCTTGGGTGAGGCAGAGTGGACTGGAGTGGTATGGTTGAGTACTTATAAAAATCATATGGTAGCCACCAAAGGTAATTAGTATTATTCTAAGTTCTGGGCACTGCCTTCCAGAACCACCTCCCTGTCTTCATCTAGAAAGTCAAGGCTAATGGTCCTACAACAGAATCAAACTGGCCAGCTGAGTGCGGATGCCCTAGAGTACTGAGGCAGGGATGAGTTCTGGGGAGGCTGGAGAAGACTCCTTAGAGCTGTCGGGACCTGACCGGACCTGGAGAGATGAAATGGGTTTAGCTTGCAGAAAGTGAAAGAGAAAGATATGAGGTCACAACCTGACCAAAGCCAGGACGGTACGTAGAAGTGATGTGCTAGAAAGTGATTTTTTTGGCCTGCACATGAGGGCATGATGTGTTGTGGACAAAATGACTGCCAGCAGTGGAGCGTGGGCAGCAGGTGCCAGCAGTGGAGCGTGGGCAGCAGGTGCCAGCAGTGGAGCGTGGGCAGCAGGTGCTCTTGCAAGTTTGAGAGCAGGTACATATTCAGAAGAAAGGAAGGAGGGTTACACTCTTATGATCTCAGCTATCCAGAAAAGTTGAGGCAGGAAAATAGTGTTTGTAGTCAGCTTAGCCTTCATGATGAGTGAGACCCTGCCATTAAAAACACAAACACAATAGGATGAACATACTAGTAATACTACTTGATCTTCTCAGCAGCCCAGGGAACCTGGCAAAACAGAGCCCACCCATAGATTGTGAAAGTTTGATTTCTTAGTCTCCTATGTGTGGTCATTTTACTTGTAGAACTTTACAGTTGCTTACATGAGTATGTTTTTATCTGACAATAGCTATAACTCTATGTGAACTATAGAATTTCAGTGGCTTTCTTTTTCTGTTCTATAAAATTACATTTTTATTATTTCATTTTAATAACTATTGGATATGTAAGGTTTCCTCTTTAATATACTTGAAATAATCTTTTTTAAAAAATTTGTTGATTTTTATTTGTGTATATGTGTGTGTGCCTGCATGAATTTATCCCTACCACATGAGTGCAGGTACACATGGAGGTTAGAGGGTGTCTGATCTCCTAAAACTAGAGTTACAGTTGTGAGTTGCCTGATGTGGGTGCTGGGAACTGAACCTGGGTCCTCTAAGTGCATTAAGGGCTCTTAACCACTGAGTCATCTTTCTAGCCTCTAAGAAAGGGTCCTACTATATAGCCTAAACTGACTTTGAGCTCACTATATAGCTCAGACTGTCTTTTGGATTTGAAATCCTTCTGCTTCTGCTTCCCCAGTACTGGGATTACAAATATGAACCGACATTCCCAGTTTTGCTTGTTTTTAATGTCTAGGGCTAAATTGGAAAATGGATTGCCTTGTAGACATTTAAGAGTGGGTGGGTTTGTGTTTGGCTAGAGACACAAGTAGAGACACCTCTTTTGTAATTGCACCTTCCTAGTGTTTTTCTAACCTCTACACCCAGACACTGGGGGAAGGAAGATTAGCTACCACCTCTATGTTCTCTGCTTTTTCTGCCAGTGTTCTGCAACTCGGAGCCAAACTTCTTACATGGTTTCCTTAAAAATGGTCATTAAACTGGGGGGAAAGGACTCTGAGCTGCTTTTAGAATTTTCTCTGACATAAAGAAGCATCCTCTTAATTTATATTTTGGGTTAGTAAACAATAATAAAAAAAAAGTCTTGCAGACTCAGTGCAGTGAGAATTTGCTTTTACATAAACAAAGAGGGTTTTCTTACTCCCCTGTGTATAACTCTCAGATTCTACGTCAGTGAGGTATTTTGACTTTTACCATACATGGGCCATGTTCTTTTATTTTTTTTCTTGCACCTCCAATCTCAGACAGAATTCTTATTGCTGCATGTCTGCTATGCTCAATACAGTATTTATTTGATCAAAAACAACCGAGTTTGCTTCTTGTACTGGTCCAGAGAGAGGTCCCCCAGGATTGTCTTTTGTTCAGTAATTGGAGCATAAGCTGGGCCTGGTTAATTTCAAAGCTACCCTCAACACATGCTCCCGCTGTCCTCCCTATGCAATGCTGAGCTGTTGGTGATACCTTGTATTGGGTATGGAACAAAAACTTGAATGTTGAATGTTAGAAGCAACCATTGTGACCTCTGCTGTGCCACTGAATAGCACTGTGAGTGCAGTTCATTTTAAGTTGGGGTAAGAAAACTAAAAAGCTCTTCAGCTTTATAGGCTTGTTAGCAATATACATCTCCAAGTTAGGAATTTGCTGCTGTCGCAGAGAAAAATGGGCAAACATGGGCTTTCTGTGTCAGTAATGTAGGTTCTCTCATTGTTGGACTCAGTGTTCCAGTACCGGTGTGTAGTGTGATCCTGTGTTTATTCTTGTTGTTGAGGGCTTTGACTTGTTTTTATGAGACAGAAATGTCAGAAGCGTCTCAATTTTGGGTATTTGACAGAAGTTTTGATGTAAGAAATGTTAATTAGATTGCTTTTCTTTAAAGCACCAAAGTCTGTAAGCTGGTTCTGTTTCTTAAAAGATAAATGATGGTGGTAGATTAAACAACCTTAAGTAGCCAAACTCTGAATACTAAAAAGCCAGATCAATATTTATGTAAAAGTACATTATGATATTGGCAAGGGTCCTATATCACTCAGGTTCTGCAAGTATAGGTGTTGGGTTTGTAAGAGTGCAACAGATTGCACTCTTAGGCTCTGTGATGTCCTGTTGGAGAGGGACTGGTCTTTTAGTTATTTGCAGCCTGTGCCATAACAATGGCCCTCTCCCTAACTGACCTGACTTTAACCATCTGGGCAGAGGTCTTGGACAATTTCATCTTTGCTCTTATACAAAAACGTTTCTGCAGTTGCATTCTTATTTGCTGCATTGAATTTCCTTTTGTTAGAAAGGGAAATGTTAGTATTTTGATATTTAATTTTCAAGTTATATTTAAACATATGGAGGAAAAAATACCCCTTTCTGACAAGCACCTTAAAAATCATTACAGTAAAACGGGAACATTCATTACATACACATCGTATGTTTTCCCCTAAATGTTGTGCTAAGAAGTGACAGTTGAGCTGAACATATGTTAATAAAAGGCCTGCATTCCCTGTGTCACTGACAGTTTCATTGGCTGTATATTCCTGAAATGCAAATAACCTCTGTTCTTTTCAAAGATATAATTAACCCGAATAGTTATTTAGTATAATCTTCTAACTACTAAGAGACCAAGCATTTAAGACGGTGAATTTACTGTTCTCTCTGAAGGGCAGTGCAGTTGACAAGGGCACAGTGAGCTGAGATATTCCTGCATGTTGAAGCTACATATTCCATAGACTAAAATGGCAGAATCTGTCTGCTGCTGTATAAAGTCTTTTAACTACCATTTATTTTAGCATCATGACATGTGCAGATTCCTGCTGCTCAGTTAAGGGACCAGCTTTGCACAACTGGTGTTGCAATCTGTGGCCACAGCACTGCATCACAATGCAGCAAATGTATTTTCCACCTGAACTGAACATGACAGAGAAGTGATAATTAACCATGCAAGATGTCGGAAGTCATCAAAAATTCACATCAGAGGAATTGTGGTGGCTTGGGTTGGAGGAAAAAAGTATCACAGCATTCCTTGCCTACATGTTGTCTCTCCCCCTCTTTAATCTTAACTTGGTACAGTCCGTTAACAATAAAATACCCTTCTGTAACCTATAAACTGTTACTCCCATCAGTTTGTGCTTGCAAACTGATAGCTGACTTCTCTGAATCCGTGTGGAACACTTCTGATGGTGATGCTCTGCTCAGGGGTCTGCCATGCCCCTCCTGTTAAGGGGGTGCTCCAGTCTCATTGTCTAATTGGACTCTAGAGCTCCAGTCATATTAGCTCTTGCAGAGAGGTTGGGTTTTTCCCCTTCTTCTTTCCTCTCTCTTCCTCCTCCCACCGGACTCTTCAATTGAGGCAATTTAGGGTGGGAAACCTTAAGCACTGGTGCCGGCCGCGTTCACTCCACTAGAAGGGTATGGAAGAGCTGCAGTGACTGGCAGCATCAGCTGGGCTGCAACTCCTTACATTTTTGAGAGCGGCAGGTAGGATTTCTTGTTTCATAAAGATATTAAGATAAATGTGCCCTGTTAGCAGAGTGGTAGCATGTTGCAGTGTCTTTAAAAGATAAGATCTTGGTTTGTGTGAAATTTTGAGATAAATTTGGTAGCAGTTAAGTCATTTGATAGAAAAAGTGTTTGATTCTTCTGAGAATCACTCAGATTTGTGCCTTGTCATTTTAATATTTTTCTTTAAAAAATTGGGTGGGGCAGAGGTTCACTTAAAGATTCAAAGAGTTGGCTTATTTATTTATTTGTGGATTTCATCTTTAAGTAGCAAGTAGTGTGGACTTTCTTCAAGATTTTTAAAAGAGACAGGTGAAGTACAGAGTTCTTGTATGATGTAAAATATGAAGATAAAATTTCTTTTTTTTGATAAAACCAGTTCCTTTAGAACTGAGGAACGTGTGTGTGTGTGTGTGTGTGTGTGTGTGTGTGTGTGTGTGTGTGTGTGTTAAAGAATCCTGTAACTTATGATTTCTGTTTAAGAAAAAATGACTGTCAAAGATATTTCAAATTGTTTCACAGGGAATGTTTTAGCATAAGATTTTAAATGAGAAAATTAAATATTAGCTTCTAATATATAAATCTTAATCATTATCAGTTATTGGCAATTTAGATTATGACCCTCCTCCATCAGATTAAGAAAGCTGTTTTTAATTTCTTAGATTTCAACTGAGAAGAATATGGGTTTTTTACATATATTGTGCATATATTTCAGGTTTTTTTTTTTTTTAGAGAGAAGTAAAATGAAAATTTCCTAGTTATATGAACGTTGTCTTGGAGAAAAATGAGATAATAATGTTTCTACAGATAATATTTAATAGCTTGATTAATATCAGAAGTAAATTGTTTTTAATTCAACATTTAATCAGTTCATTGTCACGCCTTAAAAACCATCAAAACAAAAAAGATGAAATATATTCCTTATCTATCTCAAGACTATTTTATTGTGGGAGCGGTAGGGGCTAGAGCTCTTTTTGAAGCTCAAACTTGGAAATTGCTCACCTGGTAGAGGGCTTTGGCCCCTTCAGAGCTGGGACTTTTCCTTTACTAACAATAGAAGCTGGGGAAGCTGTCAAGTGGGAAATGGAGACCTGCGCAGGGAGGGGAGCTGTCAGAATTTGGCTTCTCTCAGCCCTGGGGGGTCTGGTTACCAACTAAGATCCCTTTAAAACTCTGACCTGGTGCAGCGCTGCACAGAATTGATTTCTGAGATGAGACAATAGCCGTGGTGGTTTGCATTTTGTAAAAGATGGAGGAGACCTCTAACACTGACCCTGTGTTCAGGGAAGTGACTCAGTCAGCTGTGCCTTGGTACAGTTGCACATTATTTCCTTTGTTTGAAGTGGGTGGATGCCAGTGCCTTCATCAGAGCTCCTTAATGTAATGTATGGAAAATGTCTCGTCCACCGTTTTAACAATTAGCTGTGCCATGGGCGAGGCGAGCTGGACGGATTCTGAAGACAACTGCAGGGCCATTCCATGTGCATCAGCTGCTTTGTTACTGTAGAGAATGTCAACCATAACATATTCCGTATAGAAGAGTTGTTTTTAGGAGAGGGAGAATATTCCAGAAAGAAAATGGAATCCTTTTGTCTATAGTAGGCATTTCTTATGTAGCTGTAAAAGGTTGAAAATTTGTCTTTGGTTGAATGGGCAAAATATACTTTCAAGCTAATGCTGCCGGTGTGAAGAGTGAAACAGATCCTGGGTCAAAAATCAGATGAGCAGTAATCTTAAAATGCGAGGTTCCTGAGCGATTTTAGCAAATGACTTTAAGTAGTTATTCATTAATTATGGTGAATGTGAATTTATCACTAATCACAGATGGAAATGATTCTTGAGGGGAAAAAAAGCAAAGAGCTTTAAAACGTTTTCTATTTCTGAAAATGATGGTTGAATTTTAGAGCTTTTTATTAAAAATATAATGACTTAAAAATATATGATTAAAAGTTATTTTAAAAAGTGCTTTTAACAAAACAAGGATTTGTTCTCAAAAAAATAATAGATTGAGGTTTTCCCTCTCACTCATGGGGACCATAGGGACCATTCTAGTGCTTTTGCTTAGTTAATAATTATGGCTTCAAAACTACTC
The DNA here is from genome assembly GCF_903992535.2 of Arvicola amphibius. Lineage (NCBI taxonomy): Eukaryota > Metazoa > Chordata > Mammalia > Rodentia > Cricetidae > Arvicola > Arvicola amphibius. The sequence goes on along the minus strand of NC_052061.1, from coordinate 5,502,455 downwards.
ATATAAACCTCATTTTTGCAGCTCTAACCTTATAAACCTTGATTCTTAAATGTAGTTGGATTTGACTTGATTCAGACCTTTGTTTTGTTATGCTGCTGCTGAGAGGGATGTGTGGATTTTAACTTTGACTTGTGTGTTTATTTTTAAAGGCTGAAGAATGTTTCTCTCTTTAAACCTGAAGACTGTATAGTAGGTCTGGCCCTGATTTATGCTTAAAGAGTGAGTCACCGGGCTGTGTGGCCGATTCAGTTCATCCTTCACAGAATTGAGTTCACAGAATTCTTCTGGCTTGTAGCATGCTTAGAAAGCTGCTTCCTGTAGATTGTTGGGGCTGCCGTTCGTCCTGGTCACTGCGTACCGTTTCTGTTTAATAGATGTTGGAGACTCAGGAGAGAGCGGTTTCCTTCACGGCACCTTACATTGACAAAGAAGAGTCAGTAAGCCCTGACCCCTAGAGAGATTTTCTTAAGTCCCCAGTGCTTGTAAAACTCATATGAAAGCCTGGCTATCGGTGTGTTTTTTTTTCAATCCTAAGGAGCCTGCATTGAATGCTTTAATTGTTCATATATATACTAGAAAGCAAAGGGCCCTTTCCCTTTGATTTTCACAAGGATTATACATTGAAATGAAAGTATCTTTGGTCAGTATATTAGAACTGCAGCCTTACTTACATGGAATGTGTGGCGTAGGTCGTTTAAGGAGCTTTACAAACCTTTCTTTGAAAATTTTTAAGTACTATTTGGTTGAAGATTCTGTGGGTCCTCCCCCCTTTTTTCCTGTTTTAGACTTTATAAAAAGCTCTATGCCAAGTGCCTTTTTAAATCAGACGGGAGGTGACAGAGGTCTAGTGCATTGTATTTTCTTCGCTTCCATCCTGGTCTACTGAAGTTTGGCTGCTGGAAGAGGCTCTTCTTGATACTTGTAGGGCATCCGTGATTCTCGCAGTTTCGAAGCTTTGTAGTTTTTCACACAAAATTTTAGCCTTTTCTTATAGTGAAGAATCGGGTTGGTTCTTTCCATGACAGAAAATACATTTCTATCACACCTTTGACTGCTCTGGCAGTACTGTAGTGCAGACAAGCAGACATGCCAGCCAGCCTGCTAGGAAGCATTTGGTGGCACTGAGATGGCAGCGAGGAAGGAGTAAAATGGCGTCACCCAGAGCACTGTGAAGAGAGCTGGACTGCGGTTATTTTTTTTAGTCCAGGAGACATCTTAGGAGCACTGCTTCTCGCTCGTGGGTGCTCATTATTACCAGGAGAGAGAAATTCGGAGATTTTCCTAAAGGCTTGTTAGCGTCTGTATCTAGACTTCACATCCCACCTTTAAGAAATTGTATTAACACTTTGGAATGACCTCTGGTGTGCATTTTTTTAAGTGTATAAACTTGCTTGTTATAGGGATACATTTTTAGAAAATGTAGAACTGTACGTATCATTCTTGTGAGAATGGTTTTTTTTTTTTTTTTTTTTTTTTTGGTCTTATTCAAGTTTTTCATGGACTTTTGTTATTTTACATATGAAATACGCCATTGCTTTCCGAACAAAGCTTACAGTGTTTCTTCTGTGACTCCTGATCTAGCGTGCTCTGCAGGGGAAGTGCCCTCAGAGTGGCGGCGGTGACAATGCTGCTTTTTCCGTCCCCATCTCTTACAGGTTTGGAATTTTTGGAGCTGACCGTGGAGTTTATCTAGTGTAGTCAGCTCATCCAGGTTAAGTAAAAGTAAGGTTTACTGCAGTAAATAACTTCTCAAGGTCAGGGAACCAGAGGGTGGATCTCTGGGAAGCAGCTGATACTGTTCTACATCCACAGCACCCAACTCCTGACCGGCATGCTGTCTGCATCAGATTCCATTTTTATTTTCTCTTTGTTGACTGGCTGGTCGATTGAGCTTCCAGCAAAGTCAGTCTGTGCCGGAGCATCCTGACTCACAGAGGTGTCTGTTTTCAGAGATGACTTCCTGAGCTGTGCTTGCAGTCTTTCTGGGTTCGTGTTGGTTGATGTGTACTTATCAGTTTGTCTTTCGTAAACACGCATTTAAAAATATGATCTTTCCCACAAGTAGAGCTCTTAGGCCCATAGTGATGGTTGAACACGAAGAGTAAGGCACTCAGAGCTAGGGTAGACCTGTGCTCTCTGAAGGCATCCCCAGCAGCTAACTCCTCCACTCCAGCTATGAGAGACTGTTCAGGGTGCCACTTCTGCCGGAGAAGGGAATGAGTAAAAGGCATTTAGCTGCCTTTCACTTGGGGAAGTTTATACTTGAAAAAATAGCCTTGCCCCATGTTCTCCATTGCTTATATTTTTCAGTCCTGCTGACTGTATCTATGGTGACAGTACTAAGTGGTGCTTTCTGCAGTGTTCCTCTGCTCTAACAGTAAAGTCAAAAGGTTTCCAGCCTTAAAACAGGTTTAGGAGAGAGTGAAACTAAGCACTCTTAACAAAGGAATGCCTTGACCAGATTATACTTAAAACAATTGGAAATCAGAGAAACTCTCTTCTGATGGTTGTTTCCACATGTTTTAAAAAATGAATTTTTGAGCTTCAAGAAGGAGCTGCAGTGACAGTCATCCTGGCTGGTGCTCAGACGCCATCAGCATAAGCATTGCTGCAAAGCAGGAGAACCTAGGATTTTTGACCGTGGTGTAAATGACTGACGCTGTGTACCAGCAGGGAATTAATATAAGTGTGGCATGTAAACTTTGTCCTAACAGCATTCCTTTTGCTTGCTAAGAGCTCACACTTAATCCTGTGGAAAACAAGTTGCTGGCTCTCACTTGGCTGACTGAGATACACCCTCTGCTAAAACCCTACCCTCAACCCCTGGCTCAATGTCTGCTTCCCCTCCACCCCCAGAAGAGTAGAAGGCACAAGATCAGATAAAGCTCAGAAATCTACTCCTAGCCCTGTTTCTTGTTACTAGTAGAGATTACTTCTGTGGGTTCTTTCAGAGGGTTTTGAGGGCCATGGAAAGGCATGCTCATAAGTGAGGCCATTGTTGATGTAAGGACAGGCTTAGAATCTAAAGTCCAAGATGGACTTGAAATGTTTTTTTTTTTTTAATCCCCTTGTTCCTCCCCTAGAGTGACCGTGGGTTCAGTTTTTAGATCTATTCATGTCTTTGGCTGAGGGCTCTGCTGCTGTTCTTTGAAGCCAGCCATTTGCAAAGCTAGATTGAAAAAGTTCTTTCTGCAGAATGTTTCACTTTCTTGTGTCTCCACAGTTTAGCCCTAGCAATGTTCTGACTTTAGGGGGCAATTGGATGGAGGAGAGGAAGTGCTCACAGTTGTATTTTCTCTTTGGTGCTACCTCAGTTTTGGAGCAACTGGTCGGCCCCCTTCCTTGCCTGATGTCTTCCACTGTGATATCCTCATTTCTCCCAGCAAAAGGGGAGAGAGGATGGCCAGCAGAGGCTCTACTACCACAGTCAGGCACTCGTGTACATCATGGCCCCTGTCAACTGGGCGCAGGCCTGGGCATAGTTTTTAAGTGTGATAACAGTACTGATGAAGTTGTTTCTCTCTCCAGTCCCTTACACAGGCCTGAAGGGGATGGCAGAACTTTGGGATTTGGAGGAAAGAGGAATCTCCAGAAAAGCATTATTATTACTGTTATTATTATTATTATTATTACTACTACTATTATTATTATTATTGTCACCAATGTCAAGGTAATTGTTAAGTATTGGACTCATTTATATGATGTCATCCTTGTACTCTCTCTATGACAGCTCAAAGCCTTTCAATAGCTGAGGTGTGTGAACTGTTTCTTTTTCTTGAATATCTAGAAATGGCTATAGGCAGGTAATAAGGATGCCCAGTACCCTTAAAAGGGGCAGAACTGGCTTTATTATAGCACAAGTAGCATATGATTTAAGTAGCCCTCACTGGGTTGCAGCCGGTCATGGTATTCCTCAAGGTAGCAACTCATGTGCTAACCATCCTCAGTCTGACACCTAGGTGTAGAACTGGGAAGAGGCACCCAGTACTTTGTGCCCACATTGTTTTTGTTGCTGTTGTGGTTTTGGTTTTTTTGAGACAGGGTTTCTCTGTAGCTATGATACCTATCCTGGAACTAGCTTTTGTAGACCAGACTGGCCTTGAACTCACAGAAATCTACCTGCCTCTGCCACCCAAATGCTGGATTAAAGGCGTGCACCACCACTGCCCGGCTTTGTGTCCACATTGGTTTTTGGTGTCTCTGTAGCCTATACCACACCACTGTGCTGCTGCTTTGCTCACAGCTTTACTTGCCTCTGAAGTCTTTCTTGGGTTTTGTTTTTTTTTCTTTTGCAGGGTAGGGTGTGTTCAATACAGGGTTTCTCTGTGTAACCTTAACTGTCCTGGAACTCGCTTTGTAGACCAGGCTGACTTCGAACTCACTGAGATCTGCCTACCTCTGTCTCTGAAGTCTTACAAGATGGGTTTTTGTTCTGGGGTTTTGTTTGTTTGTTTTTTCTTTGGGGGAGCCTACAAATGGGTAGTAGGGAGGAAATAGGGTTTGGTTCTATCCTTGGTCTCCGGGCCATCCATTCTCTGGGTCCTGATAGTGACACTCCTGGCAGTGTCAGGGATGGACTCACTCTCATGGCATGGGTCTTGGGCTGGACTAGTCATTGGTTGGCCATTCCCACAAACTCTGTGCCACCCTTACGCTAGCATATCCCATAGGAGTACAGACTGTGTTCCAATCCCTCCACTGGAAGTGTTGCCTGGTCACAGAAGAACTGCCATGACCAGTTCGGGGTGTGTTGGAGACGTTTTCTTAATTGTGGTTTCCTCTTTTCAGATGACTTTAGCTTGTGCTGAGTTACATAAAACTAGCCAGGACAACTAGTAAATGGATATAGTTAAAAGTAGCACCTTTTTTCCCTGCCCCTGGAGATCAAGCTCAGAGCCTCACTTGTGGCATAGATATACATAATTGGAACAAGAGTTTCATAAAACAGTGCCCAGCCAGACCGTCTAACAATTTCTGCTTCATTTTGTTTAATTTAAATGCTGTTGAGAGCCAGGTGTGGTAGCACACCTCCAATCCCAGCAGAGCCAGAAGGATCTTGAGTTTAAGGCCACTGGGCTACTTAACACAATTTTTCTAAAAATAAATTTAAAAAACTCTTCCTTAATTATAGGTTCTGACCTATGTTTAAAGCTATTGTTTTAAAGGTATGCCAAACATCAACATTTATTGTTGTCCCTCCTCTGTGTGAGGTAGAGGGCATAGCTAGCTAAGGTGTTTCTCTCACCTTGATTTGATTTGTTGAGAGATAGTGAAGTAGAGTGTTAGGTGTAAAAGAATCCTTTAAAAAAAAACCAATAAACAGAGAAACAAACAAACCACCCAAGTCTCACTCAGTACCTGTGCTCCTCCTAGCACTTCTCACTCTTCCCCTACCCCGAAACCCTCCCTCCCAGGGCCTGGACTTTGCTTCCCTTCCCACAGCTTCTGATCCCTATGGAACTCAGCCACTTTGGACACCTGGTCTCTGGGCTCCTTGCTGTCTACACTCCTGCACCTCTGTGGGTTGCTTGTCCCCTTTCTCCCTTCTCACTCTCCACCTTCTCCCCTCTCTCATGGCCTGGTAGAGTCTGCTGGCCATAATTAGCCTGAACTATTCCAGATGCCTCACCTGTCTTCTCCCCCAGGACTACCATCAGCATTCTCAGCTATACTGAGTAGTCATGTCCTCATTTTCCATTCAGAAAGCAGCCAGAGATGTGAGTTGTGAGTCTGAACTTTGCTATTGTAAACTAGGTCTGTACCTCAACCACATTTTTGTTTGATCATTTGTTTTTGAGACAAAGTTTCACTTCGAAGCCTGTATCTTAACTATTGGCCAGCCTTAAACTCAAAAAAAATCACTTAACTGTGCTTCCTGATTGCTGAAATTAAAGGTGTGTGCCACCACGTATGGTGAACTAGGTCTTCTTATGTGGACCTACTGTCACTTCTAAGTGGATAGGAATGAGAAAAATATGTGACTACTTGACTTTTAAACCTTTATGTGGAGCCAGACAGTAATGACATATGCACATCTTTAATCCCAGCACTTGGGAGGCAGAGACAGGCAGATCTCTGTGAGTTTGAGGCCAGCCTGGTCTACAAGAACTAGTTCCAGGACAGGCTCCAAAGCTACACAGAGAAACCCTGTCTCGAAAAAACAAAACTGAACAAACAAAAACCCCTTTATTTATTTATCCTTATTTCTATAAATAAACCTTTATCTCTTTTTAAAAGATTTATTAATTGATTGATTGTACATTGGATTTTACCTGCATATATATCTGTATGAGGGTGTCAGATCCCCTGGAACTGGAGCTACAGACAGTTAGTTGTGAACTACTTGTGTGAATGCTGGAATTGAACCCCTGTCTCCCCTGAAAGAGCAGCCAGTGCTCTTAAACATTGAGCCATCTCTCCAGCCTCCCTTTATTTATTTATAAATACTGAGGATTGAACACTGATTCGTGCTTAGCAAGAAGTTCTACCACTGAGCTATATCTTCAAAGTATGTATATTAAAGTATGATATAGATAAGTATTAGAGAGAGACAGTTTAACATTGGGTTAAAAGTGAGAGCCAGAATTGGGCATATGTAACACATGCCTGTAATAAAGTAGTCACCCTGTAATTATTATTCTTAGTACAGGTTCACTGTTCTAATCAAACACCTGAATTCACACTGCTTAGGAATCTGAAATGTTTTTGACATCTTACCACAGGTAGAAAACTTTGTACCTGACTCATGGAATAAGGCCAGAATACATATACACTAGTTTGTTGTCTGAGGCCATGAGAGTTACAGCAGTTGGCAGCTAATGTTCAGATGTCAACCCAGCAGAGGCATGGTTATTGATGGAGGATTAATCCTGTCCAGACAAGGTCTGCAGGACCATCGACTCTGGAAACTGTTACTCACTTTGCTAAAGCAGCTTGGTGTCTTCCCAGTATTTGCATTGTAGTGTGTATTCTCATGTAATGTGTATATGTAATCTCATGATTGCATCTCAATCTTATGGGCACATATATCTGTGGATAATCAGGAAGATGATTTTCATTTAAGCTATATAGTTTTGATATATAGTATGTGCGTATGTATATTATACATATATGACATGCTTCATAACTGAATCTATTTGTCCCACAAGGACTGTGAACATTTAAAAACCTGCCTTGTTCTTTTACTTACTGAATGGCTTCCCCCACCTCATGAAACCTCCGGTGAGAGAATTTAGTTAAGTAGCCAGAAACCTTGGTTCACACAGCCTAATCTCCACTCCATTCCCTGAGATACATTAAGAGCTAAATTCCCCCAAACCATCTTCCACTTGGCAGGACATGCAGTCAGGAAAGGAGTCTTTCATATAGACCACATTTGGGACCTTCAAAGATAAAGCTCATTTGAGATTGAGAGCCCTAATTCTCCCATAGTGGACTTAGGAAAGTGCTGGCCTCAGCAATTAACCCTCTACACCTATCCATTTTTCCTTTTACATTTATTTTTCACTAACCCCTAGTTAATCAAAGCCTGGGTGGAGGCAGATCATGTTTCTTTCCAGCTATTTTTTTTCCTGTTATGTTTTGGGTTTTGTTGCTTTGAGACAGTATCTCACTCTGAGGCTCAGATTGGCTTTGAATTTGTAACAATCCTCCCAAGTGCTGGGATTACGGTGGTGAGCTACCATACCTGGCCCTGTCCAGCTTCTGAGAAGGAAGAGGAGGAAGACAAAGAGTCTTTTTCCCACTTTGATGTTTATGTTTATTTTTGCTTCATTATTTTATTTACGTGGTAAAATACATTGTTGTCCCCATTTGTAATTTAGTGATTTTGTTCCAGCCCTGTGTTACTGTCACCAGAGTTCTTAAGAGTCAGTGCCTAGTTTGGGCTACCCATCCTCTATAGGCTAGTTAACAAAACAAGAGTGAAGAGCAGAAAAACATTTATTCAGTATCTGGCCACTCTGGGAGAGGAACAAAGAGGAGCAAGTCCATCTTCAAAGGCCTGACATGAGGTTTAGGATTAAATAGAGAGCAAGATGTGTGCATAACTAAGCAGTGCTAGTCCAGGTGTTCCCCTCCCGTCACTGTCTGTGCTCCAGTCTGTTCTGCATGGTGGTCTGAGAAGTTGTTTGACCTGTGGAAAGTCTCTGTCTTGGGAACAGGTTGCCCCTCTGACTGGCACTAGGCTTCAGCCCGTTTTCTCCCATCGTGAGATAGCTGGGGAAATTTGAACCTCATGTGAGGGTGGGGTGGGAGAGTCTATTGTCTCAATAGTTTGTTAGCCAGAGGGAGAGAAACTGTGTCTTTAGAATGTCTTTTTCATTTTTCATTATTTTTTTCCTTAAGAGATGTGTTCTTTAATAGAAATTAATCACCACTAGATGGCACAAGACCCTCACTACTCTGTACTTGTTAGTTTTTTAAGATTCTTTTCAAAAGATAGGCTGCTAATGTGTAGTTTTTAAAATACAATATGTATAACCCATTCTAATGTTTCCTTTTAGAAAGGAATAAAGGATAAAAATCAAAGATCAGAACAAATACAATTGGCCATATATATATATATATATGTATATGTATGTATGTAACAAAACAAAACAAGCTTTCTAGAATAAGCATTTTGTCTGACTTGCACAATATGGTGGTTCAGACTTGTAATATTTGTGGCCCTAGCTTGGCAGGCTGAAGCAGGACAATTGGAAGTTTAGAGCAGCCTGGGAGAGAGAAATGGAAGGACCTGTCGGGGTAGAGATTGACTATATACAGATTTTCTTGTCATTTTTGCCTAAATAATATGGTATATAAACTATTCATACAGTATTTATGTTGTGTGAATAACCTATGCTTTAAATTGTGCATAGGTTACATGTGAATACTGTGGTATCTTGGGAAGGGGTCTGGAACCAGTCTTCTAGCATTCTGAGGGACGGTTGTGCTGTGGGCTGTGTGCATCACAGAGAACAGGCAGCTTTTGAGGTACATAAAGGTGTGGTCTTTGTTCATATGTGGGTCATATCTGAAATCTGAGTCTCATGCACAAATACTTTAGTTGATTTGTTGATATTTAAAAACATAGCTTTTAAAAGACAAATAGTTTGCTCTGACCCCAAATAATGTCTGTTTTCTTTTTTCTATAATAATCTTTTATCTTTGAAATTATAATATGATTGCATCATTTACTCCCTTCCCTTTTCCTCCCTCCAGCCTCTCCTATGTAAAAGCTCCATCCCTAATTTTTCTTAAATTCCTGGCCCTTTTTTTTTTTTGCCTGATATTGCTGGGTTGTGTGTGTGTGTGTGTGTGTGTGTGTGTGAGAGAGAGAGAGAGAGAGAGAGAGAGAGAGAGAGAGAGAGAGAGAGAGAGAGAGAGAGAGAGAGAGAGAGAGAGACAGGGATGTCTTCAAATTTCATTCTTAGAAATTGAGGGCTCTGTTTCACACTGAGAAGTATTTTGCTTTGCATTTGTTAGTACGCATGTATGTAAGAGAAGTCTGAGTGTAGGCACAGTTACAAGCAGTTAAGTGCTGATCACTTGACTTGGGGTGATCAGAGAAGCAGAGACAGAATATCAGACTCAACACATATATTGCCCTCTGCCTCAGCTAAAACAGAAAATTAAGCTAAGCCTTGACAAATAGCAACTTCTCCCACCCTGCTTTGTTCATGCAGCTTTCTGTTGTAGCAGAACATGGTCCCTGCCTACCTGTTGTTTATACACGGTAATAGATGATTAGTTTTGTTTATGAATGGTGACACTGTATAGCTTTAATTTAACTTTGGCTATTAAACCCCTTAAACGAAAGATAGTGAGTTGGAGGCAACACAGTGGGACCCTGACTCAAAAACAGAATTCGTAATAAAAGTTTACTGACTTTTTCCCCATGGACAATGTATGTATATATTATAATTATGTCTTTTACCCCCCTTTCTTGTACATGGAGTCCATTGCATCTTAAAAAGGGGACTGAAGCCTCTCCCTCCCCTTACCCACAGCCCTGTTATCAGTATAGATAGAGTCTGCATTGAGTCCTCAGAGCTGCCCGGGGTGGTCTTTCTGAAGGACTCTTTGCTGGGTGCTGGCTGCTCTTCACCCATCCCAGTGCATCATGCAGTTTGGAGTGTGAGCACAGGTATAGGGGAATCATGGGCCAATAGATAGAAATCTTGGAAATCTGTGAACATTAATAATATCTAACCCAAATTATAGTCCTATATTGCCCTCCATCCAAATTTGTTAACCAGAAGCTTAAGAACTAGGACTATTTGGAGAGAGTGTAATAAAACTACAGTTGTTAAAATGTAAGTAATCAAAACTAACGTGGAAAATCATCAAATACCTTTAAATTGAGCTTGTCATTTAAAAGCTTTTGCATAATTCTTTCTATTACAGTTCCTCAAATTCCTTTTTTAATAAAGCGTAATAGAAACATTACAAGGAAAGCAGGTCATTTTAGAAACGTACAAATGCATGAATAGTGGACTTTGCCATACAGGAACTTACAGATTGTAGGTGGAACTGGGGTGGATCTTAACTTGGAGTCTTCCATATTACAGCTAAAACTTTGATCTCAACACCAGAATATGTAATACTAAATTAGTTTTCCTTCTTCATATTTGGTCCCTGAGCTCCAAGCCTTGGAAAAGAAGTTTTCCCTTGTGTAGAAGGTGGGATGTTGACCTCGAGTCTGCCTGCATGCATTTGTGGCTGTTGTTGCAATTTCTTGTTGCCTCCCTCACCTGGCCTCATCTCAGGCAAATAAGGACAGAGCAAGAACAAGGAAGACTTCCTGGCTACCTTTTCTTAATGCCACCAACATATCTAGACTTAATCAGTATTAATGATAGAGCTGTTATCGAGCCTTGAGGCCAAGAACTTGATTATATTATCTCATTATTATACACAAGTCAACTGAGATTTAAGTTTCGCTAAATTAGTAAATGGAGGCGCTCGGCTTTGGCAGGGACAGGGAGGGCGGGAAGGATATGGTTCCTAGTCTTCCAGTTTGACCTAGAACTTCCTGTGTTGCTGAGAATGCCCCTGAACTGGAGGCAGAATTATAGACATGCGCACCGTGTCAGACTCTTCTGATGATCTTTGCTCTGCAGTGAGCTTCTGCTGTTTGAAGGTAACCTTGGCTGTGTCGTTTTGCCTCCTTTCCTAGGGCTTCCTGAAGAATGAGAAAGATAATGCCCTGCTGTCTGCCATCGAAGAGTCCCGGAAGAGGGTAAGGAGACAGCCAGAAGTGGAGTGCAGGCCCGTGCTTCTTTGTCACAGCATGATGGCAACATCTTTTTTGTTTGTTTGTTTTTTGTTTTATGCTGTCATTTCTTTTTAGTTGGGGGGACATGTAGAAGTCAAAAGACAACTTTTGCAGGTCGATTATTTCCTTTTACCGTGTGGGTTTGGGGGTCAAACTTAGGTTTCCAGGTTGGCAGCAAGCACCTTTACCCACTGAGCTATATATCTTGCTAGCCCAAAATCACCATGCTAACATTTTCTCAAATGCTTTTAAAATATATTTGGTACACTAAATGATGGCAAATATATCAACCAGAGTAGCCATTGTACATTTTAGCCTACCTCCACCCCTGCAAAATGCTCTCTACGGGTGTTTCTGGATGCTTTCATTCTGGGAGCATACAATAATTGTTAGGTGAGACTCCCAAGATACAGTAGGATAGATAAATGTGCATATTTTGCAAAAGCCTTCCTGCATGGTCCCCATAGGGTCATTCCTTTACTAACGAGAGTTTTCTCCTTTGTTTCTGACAAGGATTACAGCCTTTCATTAGCATCCCAGTTCAGTTTTGAAACTCCTGAGAGGTCTTTAGGGAGGAAAGAAAACAGGTTAGCTGTCAAGTTTGACCTGACTCTGAGAAGGTGGCTTTTCTTGGAAGCACCTGTCAGTCTGCCTGTTGTGCTTCTCTGCTAAGGGAATCAGATGAGGAGTGCCTATTCTCTGTCTCAGTATTTATTTAGCATGGATGTCAAGTGAATGTGTTTGTGTATTATTTGTGTCATCTGAAAACCAAAAAGTAAGAAATGCTCCTACTCAGTGTGCTGTGTTAGAGCCCTCTCCAAAGCTGAGCATCCTCAACAGGCTCACAGGAGTCTTGCCTTCTCTAGTGTGCAAGAAATGTTTCAAAGGCGGCAAGTGACCAATAAGAAAATTCTAAATTTCATTAATTACATTGTTGGAGGCAGTACTTAGTCTTGGAAATAGGGAAATTCATTTGATTTATATTTGAAGACATTTTAAAATGTTTACACTCTTGAATGTCTCACCAAAATTGATTGTCCTGCTGTAAAAGACCAATAAAATTAAATTAGGATTCTTGAATGCCTCCAAACCATATTAATCCATTTACCCTGAGAATGTGTTTCTGAAATTGGCAGTCTCTAAATATTGTGCCATACTGAGACTAAATGTGCAGCCAGCCAAAGCATTTAGGTGACACGCCACAGCGCAAAATGTGTGCATATGTTTTTATGAGGGAGACATTCCAGTGTTGTGAGCCAGCCTGAGAGGACACCTCTGACTTGGCTGGATCCTAGAAGGTTGTTACTGAGCAAAAATCATTTTCAATAAAAAATGATTTAAAAATCAGCAGCTTTCTGGCATTTTGGTGGCAGTTTCATATCTGAATAACTTGCCAATGTCCCACTGAAATACCAGGAAAACAGGCTAGAAAACCACAAATATGTCCTTGTTACTCCGTTTGGTGCATCTCAGTGAGCCAAAATGACATTCTCAGAGCACATGCAGTGTTTCTAAAAGCTGCAACAGCCCAGTAATAATAAGATATGAAGCCAAAGCTATAGCGCCCTTCCTTTTAGTAAAATGAGTGAAGAACTCCCGGCCTTTTCTTGATTCAGTCATCCAGTTTGATCCCTGCCTTCTTATCCTTGCTGTGCTCTACAGGTGATGCTTTGCACACACAACAGTAATAGTGATTCAAGTTTAATTTGAATAGTTTCCTCCACTGCTTTGTTATTTTTTTCCTGTGGTTGGTCTTGCCTTCCTTTTGATTTTCAGGTCTTCACATTCTCTTTCAACTTACCCCATACTCTTTCCTATCTACTTCCCACTTTGCCTCAGACCCTTGCTACCCTTTTCTCTAGGTTTTTATTTGCTCTGTTGATTTCTCTTTAGTCACCATTCATTCATTCATTCATTCATTCATTCATTCATTCATTTTATCTAGTTGAGTAGTTTGGACTCTGCTGTAAACCCAGTAGGCCACTGGTGGAGTGGGTGGCTATTCATCCCTGATTGGCACACAGATTGGATCTTTCATTATCTCAGTTGTAATTAAGATAAGCTGGGGTGGTGGTTAAGAGAAGAGAATTTTAATGTTGGGCCTTTGTTTTTATTTTTATGCTCTTTATCACACCAGCAATGAATAGGCTAACAGTGTTTAGGCTGCTGGCTGTTTGTAAATAAGTAGCCTGGCATCCTTCTTCAGACAATGAGCACTTGAGTCCCCAGAGTATCCAGTTTTCAAAGCTGTTTGGTTTTTCTAGAAGCACCGGATAGCCGAAGGGGTGGGAGTGGGTGTAGTTAACCCACTGTTGTCACTTTAACCCCACTGATGCTGGAATTCTGACCCCACCGTCCCCAGCAGCTGAGCTGCCTCTGTGGCTTTGCTGTTGGGTATTAGCCAGAGACCACGTCTCCGAGAGAAACCTGCTGAAGCTGTGTCCTGGGCCAGAGCCACAGCTTTGCCTTTGTCTTATTTGCTCTTGCAAACTCTTCATTCCACCTGCCCTGGTCCTCCTGCCACTTTTACCCTGTACTTTGCTGTGCTGAGAGAGTCTCAGGATTAAAGAGGCAGTTGGTGTGCCAAAAAGAAGAACTTGAAAAATAGTATGACTTCCTGTGTGCACATTCTAGAGGGTCATATCTAGTGATAGCTTCTTTCCCCATTTTGACTCTACCTTTCTGATTCAACACATTTCTCTAGTCAGGATGTAAACAGAGACTGCTCTTTCGTTCCTGGCCGCCCAGACCCAAATAATCACACAGAAACTATATTAATTACACTACTGTTTGGCCGATGACTCAGGTATATTTCTAGCTAGCTCTTACATCTTAAATTAACCCATTTCTATTTTATATTTTACCATGAAGCTTGTGGTTTATTGGTAAGATTCTGGCATCCTTCTCCTTCGGCAGCTACATGGTGTCTTTTTGACTCTGCTTACTCTCTCTGTTCAATTTCCCGCTTGGCTGTACTCTGCCAAACCATTGGTTAAAACAGCTTTATTTGTCAACCAGTAAAAGGAACACATATACCGAAGGAAATCCCACAACAGTCAGAATGTACAGCCACTGTGTTTATGTTTACATGTATGTGCGGGAGACAAGGTTTATGTTTATGTTTACATGTATGTGCGGGAGACAAGGTTTATGTTTATGTTTACATGTATGTGCGGGAGACAAGGTTTATGTTTATGTTCAACTCATACCCGACACTCATGTTGTCTGATTCTCAGCACAAAGAACAAGCGGGGGAACTGTTTAAACTAATGTTTATTTCTCCCATGTCTTCAGAGGACACTGTAGAAAGGGTACAAAATGTGCTGCCCTTCTTCCTAGTCATTTTTGTTTGCATTTGTATTGTATCCTTTGTTCTTTTAGCCTATATGTTAACAAATACTGTTCAAAATTCAGTACATTTGTAGAAAGAGTATATTTATTTTTCTAATAGTTCTCCACAGTTTATGTGCATAACTATTATCGTTATAAATTATCTACATTGCCCAAAATAAAACAGGCCTTACTAATATGCTCTCAGTGCTCCTTAATTAGATGCCAGTCTCACTGTAGGTGAGATGGCCTTTTGAAAAGTGGGCTTCAGCTGAGGGAAATGTGCTCCACCAATTAAAGTTACAGGCTCAAAACAGCCTTACTTCTCTCTCTCTCTCTCTCTCTCTCTCTCTCTCTCTCTCTCTCTCTCCCTCCCTCCCTTCCTCTCTCCCTCCCTCTCTCCCCCCTCTCTCTCTCTCCCTCCCTCCCTCTCTCCCTCCCTCCCTCCCTCTTCCTCCCCTTTGTTCAGGTAGCTTCCTGTCTTGTCTCTGTCAGTTGACAGTAGTGTAAGTCACCAGACTTTTTGTGATGTTGAGTAGACTGTTAGGAAATCAATACCAGAAGGCTATTTTTTATTTTAGTACTTTCTTCCTATTACAAAAACAAAACAAAACAAAACCCAGTGTTTTAAAATACATAAACAAGTAAGGAGAATCTGTTTTTTTTTTTTTTTTTAGTCTTTGTTAAATCTTAAGATACCAATGTGTTTCATCATCGTTTTATGTCCTACAAAAAAAAAAAAAGGTACTACTGTAGTTTGTAATAGGTAGCTTAATTCCAAAAATCTAATAAAGCACAGAGAAATGCTCATCATTACTAATCATTAGGAAGACAAATCTAAATGGGTTACTCTTATTAACAACAACAACAAAGTGTTGGTGATATTTATAGAAATGATAACCTTGATTCACTGTCAGTGGTGATGTAAAGTATGTAGCCTCAGAAGAGTAGAAAGATTACTAATGCGACGACAGCAATACCACATCTGAGTCTGTCCCCCAAATCAAAGGCCGGGACTTGAGGAGACAGCTGTATACCCATGTTCTTACCAGTGTTGTGCACAAATGGAAAGAAATTTTGGCACATTCTTCAGTATGATGGACCTTAAGAACTGCTAAATAAACTAAGTTATTCATAAAAATACACAGTGTATGGTTCCACTTCTGTGCGGTAACTACAGTGACCACTCTCAGGGACACAGCAGGCTGATGGTGGCCAGGGTCTGGGTAGAGAAAGAAATAGCCTGTTATTGGTGAGCAGCTGCAGACCTTCAGTTTTGCATTAGATTATAAGGATAGAAGGTGATGGTCATTGCACCTGTACTTTATGCCACTGAACTGTCCACTTAAAATGGTAAACCTTGAATTGGAGATAGCTCAGTAGCTAAGAGCACTGGCGGCTCTTCCAGAGGACTTGGGTTTGATTCCCAGCACCCACGTGGTGGCTCACAACCATCTATAACTCAGCCCCAAGGATCTGATACCCCCTTCTGGCCTCCATGAGCACCGGATGTGCATGTGGTGTGTAGACATGCATGCAGGCAAAACAACTATATACATAAAATAGTAAAAATAGTTTTAAACGGCAAATCTTATGTATATTTTCTCACAATTATAATAAGAGTTTTAAAAAGTCTCCAAATCAGTGAGATATGAAGTATGTTAGAAACAGTTGTTAACAAAATTTTTAAATGATAAATTTTAAAATAGATTTGTTTTTTCTGGATCTGATTCTAGGAAAGTGGTTGGTGGGTGGGGGCCCCTGATCTGTAGTTCCACCTGGTTTTAAAGGGAACCAGTCTGCATTTCCTCACTGGGCCTGCACTCTCCGTCCCTCTCTGACAGACCTTTGGTATGGCTGAAGAGTATCATCGAGAGTCAATGCTGGTCGAGTGGGAACAAGTGAAACAAAGAATCCTGCACACACTGCTGGCGTCAGGAGAGGATGCCCTTGACTTCACCCAAGAAAGCGAGGTAGGTTGAACCAGATAAACCTTAGTTAAAATATGAAGTCCCAGGGTTTGTCTTAACACTGTTGATTAGTAGTTGTACTAAGTTGCAATTTTTCTTCTCTTTTAAAAATTTAATTAAAAAATAAAAACTGTAGAAATGTGGTTCCAAAATTAAAACACCTTATCTGCAGATACCCTGTCCAGCCTCCCTAAGTCGTCACTGTTACTTCTTCCATACATATTTCTAGCCTTGCTTTATACAAATGTATGTGTCTGACATATATTTTAATTTCGTGTGCTTTACACAAAATTAGCTGTGTGTTCTCTTCTGCATCCTTCTTCTTTGTCTCACTGCATGTTGGAGATCTTTGCTACAGGAACTTTGGGAGGGTGCATCTAGGTCTAACAGACCTGTCTGCCTTTGTGCCTGTCATGTGTTCACCATTGAGGAGGGGTGGAGCAACCCTGGACCTGAGATCCTGAGTCATAGAGTCCAGTGAGGCCTTGTACAAGCTGTTTAACCCACAGACAGACCTTCAGTGTCTAGTGAAGTAGCATTGTTGGCGCAGATCCGTGATGACTGGAGAATCTGACTCATACTGATTGTTTCTTCCTTACTACTTGCCTTTCTTTTTTAAGCCCTGGCTAGCCTGGAACTCAGGTATCTGCCTGCCTTTGCCTTCTGCGTGCTGGGATTAAAGGCATGTGCTGTGTTGTCTTTTCTAAACCAATTTCAGAGTTGGGAATGTAGCTCAATTAGTATAACATGCACAAAGCTCTGTTCAATCCACAGTACTAAGGAGGAGAAAGATAGAAGTTCAAGGTTGAGGTCAGTCTTGAATACACGAGATCCTATCTCTCTCCCTTTTAAATATCTAAAACTAATTTCAGGTAATTTAGAAGTAGATATTTCAAATTTTAATGTTTTAAGAGTAAGAGTGTTAATTTTACCAGTGCTTCGTGTTCAGCCTTTTTTCCTTTTTCCTAGAACTTGTTTGATGAGTACTTAGAACTTTTTTTTGACAAGACTTCACTATGTAGCACCACCTGTCCTTCCAAGTACTGGATTAACAGGTCTATGCCCACATCCAGTGCAGGTACCTATGCTCCTGCTGTAGAGAGAAGAGGTCAGATTCAGAGCTGTAACATGACGGCAAAACCCAGGGCTTTTGCCTTCCGTGTCTTGGCTATACTGAAGTGTGGGTCAAGGACTGGGTGGATTGGCAGTCTGTGGGACTGGCAAGGTGACTTCTGATGCTTTGTACCTGCACATGCTCTTGATTTAAGGACCAGTCTTTCTAGTCAATTAGTCCCCAAATAAATAGCTGCTAATGTTTGGTTATTTTGGGAAACTGCTCCTCAAGGACCCTGTCCTATATTTCTTAGACTCAGAGACTTCAGATGGAAACGTCTTTGTGGAGAAAAAACTAACACTCCAGACCCTTGGCTAATCTAGGGTTTCCCTTCGCTTCTTTCTGAGACTGAGCAAATAATTAGAACAACTCCTGGTTTTATAAACTTTATTTTTAAAAATGGTGTTAATAGGTTGTGCTCTGTATAGGGATTTGAAAGTAATTATAAATTGCAAATGAAATATTCTTCCTTGATTGCTCTTCTCTCAAAAATAGACCAGTGTGTTCAGTGGGCTCTTGTTCCGTGACCTCGGGCTCCTGGGGAGGTGTCCATGCTTGTGCTGTTCTCTGTTGGGAGTTTGGTGGGGTAGTCATGCTGCTGTCGAAGACGTCAGATGGTCCACACAGGTCCACTCCACTTATCCAGAGAATTGCCATTTTCTGGAAACTCCCGGGAGGTTTTTGTTTCTTTGTTTTGATTTGAGATAGGATTAGGGTTTTAAAATATAGCCCTGACTAGTCTGGTATTCACTGTCTTGCCTGACCTCATTCATGGTGATTCTTATGTCTCATTCTCCATAGCATTAGAATTACAGGCCTGAGCTTACATATGAATCTTTAGCTTTTGTTATTTTTCCTTAAAGTGTAAGGTTTATACAGAAAAGGATAAAAGTCTTAAGTATGTGATTCAGTGGATTATTAAAAATGAAGTACCGAAACAACCCTGGCTCCTCAGCTGTAGCCTCCAACCTCTGCCACTCCGACCACTCCTAAAGGTCCTGTCTCGGTGAACTTTGTATAACCTGAGCCATGAAATGTGCTTATTTGTAGCTTCTTTTACATAGCTGTCTACTCATAAATGTTATTTTTAGTGGTAAGCCTTTCATTTTCTGGCTGAACTGTATCAGTAATTTGTTTGCCCATTCTGATAGATAGTGCTGATGATATTTGGATAGTTTCCAGTTTGGGGCTTTTATAAACAATACTATTATGAGCATTTCTTTATCTTTTGATAAGAATATATATTTGTATCTCTTTGGGTACTCCTAAAAGGAAGTTGCTAGGTCAGAGAACATGTGTATGTTCTGCTTTGGTGCTAGAGTTGGGGTTCACTGGAAGAGCACTTTGGCTTGTACCAGGTCCTGGATTCAGTCTCTGGCGCACAGACACCCTCCCCGGAAAAAGAAAAGTTCAGCATTTTTATTGTTGTTTTTATTTGTTTTGTTTTGTTTTTGGAGATAAGGTCTTACTCTGCAGTCTAGTCTGGCCCAAAACTCACTGTGTAGTCCCTGCTGGCCTCAAACCCACGGTGATCCTCTTGTCTTAGTCTCTGGGCAGGGGCTGGGATTAGGACATGAACCACCACATCTTGTGAAAGTTCAGCTTTAAAGATACTGCCCCTAAATGTCAACAGTATATCCTCCAGTAGCAGTGAAAATTCCATTTGTCTCGTATCTGTGCCACACATGGTTTTATCTTTCAGAATTTAGTCATTCTTAGTGGTATGTGGAGCCCTGTGTTTTCACAGACTCTTTGCATGTAATTTTCTTCAAAATGGTGGGAAGGTGCATTATCTCCACTCTGTTCTTCCTGTAGAGGAGACCATATAGTTTGAAGGACAGAGGACAGGCCTCAGAATTAAGGTTGAGCCTGGTTTTCTATCTGAAATACCTTTTTTTCTGTTGTAAGGACTGAGAGCAGGTACAAAGCTCAGTCCAGTGCCTGGCATGGGGTGCATGCTCCCGGTCTGTACAGTGTCGTGGTTCTGTCAGCATTTGGTAAACTGCACATTATTAAGGTCAGTTGAATTATGACTTGGTGACTATAGCATTCTTTTCTGGACTCCTTATTGTCAAGAATTGTGGAATTCAAAGAATCATTAGAGGGAAGCCTCGGATCATGTTGAGTTGACCTTATATTTGAAGGAAAATGTTCAGATTTGGATAATTTAATATAAAGCTGAGCCCGAGGCTTTTGGAGGAAATATTTTTTAAGGCAGAAATGAACTGAAATATGGTAGTCCCTAGAACGTTTGTTGTCCCCTGGAGCCTTTTAATAACAGAAGAGCAAAAACATAATGTTAATATCTATGCCTGGCAAGTTTTAATAAAGGAAGTGACACTTTAATAGCATGCAGTTATTTGGAAAATTAATGTCCTTAGGATGTCATTGAAGAAAGAGATACAGCTTTTTAAAGGAAGGCAGGAATTGACAGATTGTTAACTTTTCAAGTATTTCCTGGGTAAAAATAATGTGCTTTACTGAGAGTCTCTTGCCTGTTCGCCCTGATATGCATCCTGTGTCACAGTTCTTACATCTGCTCACTGTGAGGAAGGACTCCAGTGTCTTTAAAACTCACATGACAAGATGGAGCTGACAGTGTGGGATTCCTAGATGTGGACAAGATGGAGCTGACAGTGGGAATTCCTAGATGTAGCTTAGCCGACATGAGCCGGTGAGCCAGCTCAGTGGGTAAAAGCACTTGCCAGGCAAGCCTGCTGGACTGAATTTGGCCCCCAGAGCCCATGTAAAGGTGGAGGAGGAGAGTCAACCTATCTGTGCATGCATATTCCCTCCCTCTCTGTCTCTGAGACACTTTTTAAAAAGCAGTATTTAAAGGTGGATTTAACTTAGGTGGGTTGGATGTGTTGGCCGTGGTCAGTGGTCAGATCTCTGGATGAGGTATCTGGAAAGTGACTCGGCAAGCAGTGGGCTCCCGCAGAGGCCAAACTGAAGCTTCATTGCAGGTGACGCGGCTGCTGCTCTTCACTTGGTACTTAAAACTCAGCGAATATTGAGCAGCCACTAATTTTGATAAGAAACTTAAGACCTTATTTCAAATGTCAATCATATAGCTTTCCTATATTTTAACACCTCTGAAATCACAATGCCTTATTTAGTCTAGTTTTTTTCTTTCCAACATATAGTAGCATGTATGACATGTCTTAAATGAGTGACTGACAGTTTGAATTTGACAGCCTCACACTAAGTTGTATATTGTGCTGCCTGGCAGATTCCTAAGGGATGGGCCTAGTTCATATGTCGGGATTTGAGTAGGATTCCAAGCACAGAAAGTGCTCCACTACTCTTTGCAGAAATTGTCCTTCATTTTACTGCTGTGATGTACCACAAAGAGCTCCTCTCATGGTGGCTGTTCTTACTCACCCTGAGCAGACAGAACTTCTGTCAGTCTGTGTACTTTTCTTAGGAATATTCTATGTGTATGCCATATCATTTTCTTGTCAACTGTAAACTGTGTATTTGAGGTTCTACAGTTTGGCTTTGCCTTATGTCTACTCACTTTAGAGTTGTTTTATGTAGGCCTATGTTTTTTTTTTTTTTTTTTTTTTTGGTGGCTGTAACAGCATGCTTTCGTAGGAATGGCTCAAGTATTCTGCTTGCTTATTTTTTGGTTTTTCGAGACAGGGTTTCTCTGTGTAGCTTTACAGCCTGTTCTGGAACTCACTCTGTAGACCATGCTGGTCTCAAACTCACAGAGATCCGAGTGCTGGGATAAAGACATGCGCCACCACTGCCAGGCACTGCTTGTTTTATACATACAGTTCTACACAGCTAAGTTGCATTTAGAGCTCTGCTGTGCTGGTCCTGGCTTTTGTTTGGTTGTTGTTGTTGTTGTTGTTGTTGTTGTTGTTTCCTAACAGTAGTGGCTTTTATTACCAAATATTGTAAATTGATTGGTTTGATTTCTCTTTGTGTTCATGAAGTTAAGACCATTTAGAGAGAGAGAGAGAGAGAGAGAGAGAGAGAGAGAGAGAGAGAGAGAGATCTCCGTATGTGGTATCACTGGATTTTTCACCCTAGGCTTGTTTTGTGTGAGTGTTGTCATAGTATTTCCTTCTCCCTGTCTGGAGTGAACCCTCCTTGAGAAAGAGTTTTACACACCTCGGGGTACACTTTGCACAGTCATGGGTGCTAAGAGTTTGCAGCTCCCTTCAGCTATGTTCTTTTCTGTCCCAGAATGCCTGTTTTCTGCGTGCTCTCTGTTCTGAGAAGCCCATTCCCAGTCTTGTGTGTAGTGATGCCTGCTATCTCCCTACATACCTCAAACTCCTGGGAGCCACACTCTTCTCTGACCCTGTGAATGTGGCTGCCTTGCCTTTCTGATCTCTGGTGTTCCCTGCCCCTGTTATCCACTTCTGTATTGTGTCCTGTCCTGTCATAGCCAGTGTGGCTTAGTATATGGACTACATTTTCCCAATGCAAAGAGACCTGATTGGACGAGGGAGGTAGAGGGAGCATTCTCCCATCCATTATGCCCGCATCTATATTCTTACACAGCCCTGCCTGTGGAATTCCAGTTGAATATTTGCCAGCCACTTCTATTCAGGAATCACAGTGCACACACCCTGTTGATGGATAATTGACTTTATATGTGGTAAAATAGTGGCTTGGCCAAGGGCAACTGAAGGAGAAGTGCTTTTGAAAACAAGAGCATTAGGCAAAAGTCATTTAAATGGAAATTCAGAGGTGGCTCAACTACTCTTTAAATGGATAATTTTCAAAATTAGGGTTTTAGTACTGGAAACTATTTCCTGAGGCTATTAAAGGATAGCTGAGCCCATGTCCTTGTAGCAGAGCCTTGCTGCTATTCTCCTTTCCCTCATTCTCCACACTAGGTTCCCCCACTTAACAGTATGAAGACAAGGGTGAGTTTGTGGGTTTTATGCCTTGGGTGAGTACTGTACTTAACCAATCCTGGGTGTTTCTTTCTCTATAGCCGAGTTACATCAGTGATGTGGGTCCTCCTGGTCGAAGTTCTCTGGATAGCATTGAGATGGCCTATGCCCGGCAGGTGAGTGTGCTTTTTAGGAAGAGATAATCCTGGAGAAGAAATGCTGTGACCCTCAGGAGAGTCAGAGGGAATAGTGACTTCACATGAAAGTCAATCCTGAAAGCAAGTGGGCTTCTCACTCACAGGATTAGTTAATATTTTACCGTGAATGCCACTGTTCTCCATTTGGTTAAATAGGGTAATCAAATGACTCAGATAATGCAGCGAAATTGAAATCTACCCTCTCTGCTGACCAGGTGTTTCTTTTTGCTCTGTTGGCAATAGCTTCTTTGAGTAACTATAATGCATGGTAGTGGAATTCTGTATTAACTGAATTACTTGGCTGGCTAATGAATGGTATGTTAGATTCTTTTACCCTTGCTGAGTGGGATTTTCAAAATGCTTTCTGCCTTGAGAAGCACAGTGTGCTGATCCTGTTAGCACTGCAGAGTGTTGGGGGCCATGCTCCTGGTTGCTGATCATGAACCTGCATCAGTAAGCACGGATCAAGATGGTTTATGTGCTACTGTGTGCAGGACTTACCTGCGGTTGACTCTTGGAATAAAACAATGAGAGTCAAGCCTATATTTCAAAGTAATTGTCACTTTCCTCCACAAAGTTCCAGGGTGTTATGCCCTGCATTACTTAGCCGTGACCTTGAGAGGACACACTGATACATTCCCTACTCCCCTCCTGCCACCCTAACTGGGTTTGGGTAAGAAACAGATGACAGCTATACAAACTGAGGAAAGAACTATTAGACCCAGTAGAGGACTCCCTCTTCAGTTACCAGTTAATTAATTAATGGAATTCTACATTAACTGAATCATCCATCACTAGAAATCTTAGTTAACACTTTGTCGAGAGAAATATCCTATTTCTTTTCTGTAAATGTAGATTTGTTTTAAGTAAGAGTAAAAGCAGAGAATATACTCCACAGGTTGGGAGCAGAGTTCCTCATACAGTGCTGCTTCAGACTCCAGGCAGCTGAAGCCTACCTCCATCCTCCACCTTTCTCCGCTTTTTAGATCACTCTCCCTCTTCTTCCTACATTCATTGCACACCCTTATCCTTTAAGTTTCCACTGGCTGGTTCCCTCCGTTGCTATGGCCACCATCATCTCAGACCCAACAAAATTACAAATGAATGAAGAAACAATGTAGCTTCTTCATCTGAAAAGCTAAACTCTGTAGAACTTGACTCCTGCAGCACTTGGGATCCAATGCTAGCTGTTTACCCCGCTCTCCCACAGAAAGTGAATGCTTATGTGCTGTGTCGAATATAGCCTTGGCTCTCAGACATGCTTATTGAGTGACTAAGTACTACTTATGGTTAAGAACCTGTTAAATCTTTGTAACAACCCTGGAAGTTATATGACATCAGCATCCTCCATTTAAAATAGAAGCAAAGGTTCCATGGGTCCATGAATTGTCATTAGCTCAGTCCTCAGTAGAACAAGGACTTCAAAATGTAAAAGAAAACCTTACACACAGGAGTAGAACTTAGTTTGTAACCATCATTTTAATATTTTAGACCAAATCTGACGTAAAATGTATTCTCTTAAACCTTAATAAACATTGCATCAAATCGTAATTGTGGGTTTTTTTTGGGGGGTGGGGGTGTTGGTTGTGTTTGTTTGTTTGTTTTGAGAGAGATTTTACCTGGAGAGCAGAGATTATTTGTTACTACATCTGTTTGTTTGTTTATTGGTTTATTGGTTTGTTGTGAGGGCAGTAGTCAGGACAAGTAGCAGTCAGCGCTCCTTCTACCATGTAGGTAATCTCAGAGATTTAATTCAGCTTATCCGGCCTGGCAGCACAAACACTACTGGGCCTAGAGATGCTTTCTAGAAGTAGGTATTCCAAATGTGTAGCAGACACTGTTCTAACAAACCTACCCCAATCCATGAACCCTGGCCCCACAACCATTCAGTCCTCTGACCTGAATTTTAGCAGACTTTGACATGGATCTTAGCCAGACCATGTTCCTCCGTCCCATCTTCATTTTTGGTCCTAACCTTGGTGCCCTGTTTAACGGGTGTTTGTAAGACTGGGCTAGTGATCAGCTTTAATGTGCTAGCCACAGCTGGAGATCTGGCCTTGCTAATGATTAGGTACTTTGGGGAAGGGAAGGTGAACATCAGCCTCTATTGGCCACGTGCCGGCTTCACACGACTTCAGATCGTAAAAGGAAGTGAAATAGATCATGCCACTTACTTCGTTCCCTTTATTTCAGATTTATATCTACAATGAGAAGATTGTGAGTGGACACCTTCAGCCCAACCTGGTGGACCTGTGTTCATCTGTCGCAGAGCTGGACGACAAGGTAATGCCCAGTGCTAACCTGGGTAGAAACACAAGTTCAGTGTTCATCTGGGGTCAGCACATTACTGACTTGGCTTCAGTGTAGTAAAAAAGAATGTTTTATGAAATAACATTCTTTTTTCCAGTGTTTTATATATATTTGGAGTGATCGTTTTTATTGTGGCTTTTTAAAAACACATCATCAAAAAGACCTGACTGGGATTAGCTAATGGTGAGGGGTCTTGAGCTCTGTTTAGGTTCTCCTCAGGTCTCAGCCGAGGACATCATTTGTGTGACCTCCTTGGACTTAACTCATCCTTTTCTTCTGGAATCCCTTCTCCCAATTTTTATTATGTCCACACTCTTAATTCCTGGCCTGCTTTCTCCTTTAGGAAGGGGCAGCAGTGATGGGTGGGACAGAATCAGAAGGTGTGAGCAGAGGCTAAAAGAAGCAAAGGCTGCCACCGCAGCAGAAGCAGATATACACTGATTTGTTTTTCAAAAAAATGTGGGGTTTTTCCAGAAGTAAAATATAAGGCAATGTAAGTAGCTTTAAAGACAAAAGTGAGAATTCACTCCTCACATCTGCCTGGTGTTTACAGCTCTCCCTTTTGAGGGCACCGTAAGAACCAACTTCTCTCCACTGTTGCATTTCTCTGGTTCTGTCTTTAGAGTGCCAGAAACACATTTTGAAGGAGAATTTCACAGCCTGGGGAGAGGAGGCCCACTGGGTAGGGTGACACAAAGAAAAGCCTCTTTACTGGAGGCTTTTCTGAGGGAGGCAGTGGGAAGGAAAATGGAGGCTGTGGCATTTATTCAAAAACCCAGATCGCTCTGGGAGGACAAAACATTTATTATTTAGGTTAAACTCTTATTTTAAGCCTTAAAAACTTAAATAACCTTGTAAGAACTTGTGTTTAAACTCCTAGTGCTGGTTGATTAGAAATGCACTCAGACACTCTTAAGGGAATGACCTGCTGAGATTCAGCTCTTGTTACACTCACGTTCCTGCAATGATGGAGCTGGTTCTGTCAGGCCTGGCATGGTAATTGATTTGAAAACCAACTCCAAGGAAGGAAGGGGTGCTCATCAGTGGTCATAGCTCAGGTGTTTAGCAAGGCAGAGGCCCATCTTCTGCACTGAGTTCTAGCCAGGATGGTCTCAGACAGAAAGCCTCAGTCCCTCCCCATTCTGCCTGCCATTGCAGTTATAGCCACATAACTTACAGCTTTGTCACATGCAATCTCATTTACATGCAGAGCATTTCTGATATGTGGGCCATGGTCAAACAAATGACAGATGTGGTATTGACACCAGCAACTGATGCCCTGAAGAGCCGAAGCAGTGTAGAAGTGCGCATGGAGTTTGTCAGGCAGGCCTTGGGGTACCTTGAGCAGAGGTAAGGCAGCTGTAAGTCAGCCCCGCCCCTCTGTGTGTGTGTGTGTGTGTGTGTGTGTGTGTGTGTGTGTGTTTCTGGGGCTGGTGCTATACCTGGAGTCCTGTAGACTGACTGGAGCTGAGTTAGTTCTGTTGTCAGAACACTTACCTACCAGGACTGTATCTGCAGCTTATAAAATCGTACATGGGAATGGTGGTAAAGGGGAGTACTGTCGACATCTCTTTTATTTCTCTGCTTGTCATCATTTAATGTAAAGATATATTGTTTAGATAATAATAACTTGGGTCGTAATCTGTTTTCCTAATATGGTTCATCATTTGCTCCCCAGGTTCCTTCCTTTCCTTACAGCATATCCTTGCCATTTGAAACCTCAAGAAGACCTGTTCTAACTTTACCCTCCTGGCTCTACCCAGTTAATCATTGAGTCAGGGCTCTGCATAGCTGCTGAGGCCAGTGCTTTGTATCTGGGCTTGGTTGCTGAAGGGTCTGTGGTTGCATCCTCAAACCCTATGTCTGCTTCATTATTAGGGCGTGTGCCTTTAGTCCCTCTTTGTGGAACTCTGTGGAATCCTAGCAGGAATGGTCAGGACTGTGGAGCAGACTCTATTTTGGGGACAGGGCACTGGGCATCAGTCTCCTGGCTTGAGAAGAGCTTTGTCAACAAAAAAATCCTTGGTTAGTAAGTTCCTTGAGGAAATTCAGACTTGATGCTGCCAGGAGACTGGTCTTCATATCAAATACTATGCTAATTGCACCTTAGCTACATAAAATGAGCACCCTCTGATGTATACTCACTAACTTCCATTCCTTTGTTACAAGAAATCTGGAACTTAAAAAGGTTTTGGGTTCTGTGTTTTTAATTTCTGTAGATTATGTGTGTGTGAAGGTTTTATAAGTAATTCTTCAGACTTTAGCTAAACTTTTTTTTCCACTTCAGTTTATACTTTTATTTGTGTGGTTGTTTTGCCTGCATGTATGTCTGTATAGCACATAGTGTCTATGGGGGCCAGGAGAGGGTGTTGAATAACTGGGACTGGAGTTACAGATGGTTGTAAGCCATCATGTGAATCTGGAATTCCAGATCTCTAAAAGAGCAGCCAGTACTCTCAGCTGATAAGGCATCTCTCCAGCCCCTTTGGCTAAACCTTTGAAATGGAGGTTTGGTTGTATTGATGTCAACCATAAAGAATCTAATGTAGCAACATTTATTCATTTTAGCTGGCAAACTATGAGGCAAATTTTCTTACCCCATATAAAAATCTTAAGAAATTTAAAAAACATAAAAATAAATTTTTAAACTGCTTTTTCTGGTAAACTTGATCTTTAAACTGGTGCTTCAGCCACCAGACTACATTCCTAAATATGTATCCCATGTGTGTGCCTGGTGCCAGTGAGATCAGAAAAGGGAACTGGATCTCTGGAATTGGGCTTACAGACGGTTGTAAGCCTCCTTGTAGGTACTGGGAATCGAACCCAGGTTCTCTGTAAGAGCAACAAGTTCTCTTAACTGCTGAGCCATCTCTCCAGACCCTAGTTTAATGATTCTTTTCTTTGCCCATTCTCTAGCTCTTTGAAGCTCTTACCTAGCTAACAAAGCCTGTCTTCATCTTTGGAGCAGTATCACTCTCTGGCAGCATTTTTTTGAAAGCTTCCTTATCACCTGTTTGAATATTTGTACTCCATGTTACAGTATTTCTGCAGATGCTATTCTGCTGACAGTGTAACATGTTTCAAGTTACATAATCTACCAGATGGTCAAAGAGACTTAGTTCCAAATATGTTTTTTGATATAAGGCCAAAAATGTTGAGAATATAGGCTTGGTCTGTCCCTTCCATGTTCCAAAGCTTGCAGTGGGATATATTTGTCTTGGTTCTCAAGGAGTTTGGGCTTCTTTAATTTAGGATCTTGCCAGCACATAAGTTGTCTTATTGCAAGTTGGAGGAGGTGGTAGTGGGCATCTGTTTGTCCTGGCTACTACAGGGAACTTTGTTCTCTCATCTTGTGCTTTTAAATGTGTGTAGTGGTGAGGAAAATATGTTGGTTAATTATCTTGCGCTTCTATTCCATTGTAGAACAATGCACACTTTTATAGGGATTTAGGAAGGTGCTGAGAAGAGCTGCAAGAAGGAGGGGGATGCCATTCCTCACACCCAGAGGCTCCTGTTGCTTCGTTGTAGTTTCCACCCTCCTTTGCCATGAGTATTTAGTTTGGTTTTATTTTTCTACAGTTATGGTCCAGGTGTGTGTATATATAATATGTAGCTTTGCTTGTTTATCTTTTGGTTTTTCAAGACAAGGTTTCTCTATAGTTTTGGAGTCTGTCCTGGAACTCCCTCTGTAGACCAGGCTGGCCTTGAACTCACAGAGATCCCCCTGTCTCAGCCTCCCCGAGTGCTGGGATTAAAGGCGTGCACTACTACTGCCCGGCCTATAATAGTAGTTTTACATAGCTCAACTTCTAATTCTTTAACATCATTTTTATTAGCTGCATCAGATTCCACAATTTGTTCTCTGTAATTGGCCTTTAGGTTCATTCCTGAGTCTTAGGTACACAGCTGAAATGATCGTAGGTTAGGTAGCCATGATTTTTGTAGCATATTTTTAAATGCTTCTGGGAATAAACAAAATCATGTTCCTATGTACATTTGGGTGTCAGGTAGGATATGTAGAGATAGGAAACACATACAAATGTCAATACTGGTCATCTAGGTAAAGGGTGTGTTGCTATTCACTGGACTGTTTTGATTTCATGGAATTTATTTCAGATTCAGTTTGTTGTTTTTTGTTGTTGTTTTGTTGTTTTTTGTTGTTTTTTTCTAGCAAACCCATTAGAACATGAGGGCTCTACCCTTAACGTATTTGAAGCCTCGGTTCTAGTCCCCTCGGAATTCTTTGGAGTAACCGTAGTATAAATGTACAGTAATAAGAATGGAATTTGCTTCATTAAGCATGTACTGTTTGCTCTTCTGTATGAAACTTAAAATCCAGGCCTTGACCATAGAGTTCATAGTTGAGCATTCCGGGTGTGGACATAGATGTGTGAAATACATGTTGCCAACCCTCACCATTTTTCTTTAAAATTTTTCAGTTATAAAAATTATACCCTTGTGACTGTGTTTGGAAATCTCCATCAGGCCCAACTGGGCGGTGTGCCGGGGACTTATCAGCTGGTTCGAAGTTTCCTAAACATTAAACTGCCAGCTCCCTCCCCAGGACTTCAGGTACTAGAAGCATCTTGTGGGTAAACAAATTCTGAAACTGTCAGGTGTTCTCAGTTAAAAGGGGGTTCAGAGCCAGGCAGTGGGGACTCACACCTTTAATACCAGTACTTGGGAGGCAGAGGCAGGTGGATCTCTGTGAGTTTGAGGTCAGCCTGGTCTACAGTGAAGTCCAGGACAGGCTCCAAAGCTACACAGAGAAACCCTGTCTTTGGGGGAGAAAAAAAAGGGCGGGGTGAGGGGAGGATTCTGCATGGTGAAGAGGCCAGGGATGAGCAGGTGGGGCTGTTTCCCAGGGACCCATTGAAAACTAGTCATGCAGGAATCCTGAGTAAATGCAGGAAAGGGAAGCAGTGTCAGGTCCTAGGTGAGTTTTCAAAGTTGAGCTCTAAGAACTCTTAGAAACTTACATGTGGGTATGAGAGACAAAGCAAGGGATCTGTCAGAAAGCATGGGTGTTGTGGGTCAGATGGGCTCTGTTCGCTTCAGAGTAACTCCAGATATGCACTACATTGCTCTTCCAGATTTCTCTGGACAAATTAGTGTTTGCAAAATACAGGGAGTAGGATGCTGTCAGTGGCTCCTAACTCATGGGGTTATGGTGAGAATTAAGTAGTTTATCATCAGCACATCAGAAAGTGATTGATTAGCATTTATTTGACTGACTGGTTTTTTGTCTTTTAGGATGGAGAGGTAGAAGGCCATCCTGTCTGGGCGTTAATTTATTACTGCATGCGCTGTGGAGACCTGCTGGCTGCATCACAAGTTGTCAGTCGAGCCCAGCACCAGCTGGGGGAATTTAAAACCTGGTTCCAGGAGTACATGAATAGCAAGGATAGAAGGTAAACTGCTATGCTCTGCCTGCAGGGTATATTCAGGAAGTTTCCTGTCCATGGAGGACTGTGCTAGGATATACTCTAAGTTAAGGTTGCTTTATAAAATAGAACATTTTAGCTGAGAGTGTTGGCATGTACTTATAATTCCAGTATGCAGAAGACTGAAGCATCAGGTTGAGTATAAAGTCAGCCTAGATTACATTGTGACCCCTTTATCTCCAATAACCAAAATTAATAAATAAGTGAAATAAAATGAGCCTTTTTGTGTTATAGTCACTTTGTTAAACACAGTGTTCTTTGTTCAGTCCTTGTGGAATTATATGCTATACACTTCATAACTCAAAAGTTAGAGCTAGAATTTGATCATCTCGAAATCAGCATATAGTGTTTGCTGAAGTTTTGAGATGCTCTCCTGAACTAAGGAGTGGCTAAACAGCAGTTATTACTTGAGATTTTGCTTATGTAAGTGACACACATTCCATTCAAATCCAATTTGTATTTATGCACAAGCATGGAAGAAACACGGTGCTCCAGTGGCACCTGTGGAAAGCAAATATTCAAGTGGTAATACTGCCGTATTAGAAGGTTGTCTCAACTCAGAAGCCTCTGGTTTGCTCATATAGTTTAAAGTAGGATTAGGGCTGAAGATTAGCTCAGAAGAAGAGCATTTGCTGCATAGTGTGTATAGAGCCTCATGTTTGGTCATCACACCCAGCTCAGCAGAAGATCCTGAGCCAAAGATTTTGGTGCAAGTAACCCATGTGAATAAGGGAATGTGGAGGCCAAGGGATGAAGACAGCTGGAGGAAGAGGTTGGGGAGCTATTTTAGTAGGTTAGGTGCTTGCTGTGCAAGCCTGAGTTTAATTCCCAGAACCCTTGTTAGATATGGTAGCACATGCTTGTGATCCCAGCACTGGGAAGGCGAAGAAAGAAGAGTTAAGGATTTCTGGGACTCTGGCCAGTCATTGTAGACTAAATTGGCAAGGTCCATACCATTGAGAGATACTATATAAAAAGACACCACCTAAAGAATGGCATGAAAGGTTGACCTCTGGCCTCTATAGTCTCCTGTACACAAATGTGCATTCAGACATACATTTGACAGCAGTACAATTAAGGGAAGAACCCACTCTTTCACTGCTTGAGGGATGCTCAAGTGGAATAATGATCTCTAGCATTCTGACCTTCCTCCTGAAGTCCTAGGACTGGAGAAAAGCTGATGGCCAAGAACACGGTGCTGGCAGTTAGGAGCCAGATGAGAGTGGTGACAGAGGCAGACAGGGCCTGTGGTCATTGATGACCTGCGGTCATTGGTGGGGAGCTTCCTGTTACATGGGTGCTTTTCCTTGACCTTTGAGGATCTTCGCTGAGTCTGTGTCTCTGTGTCTTCAGATTGTCTCCAGCTACTGAAAACAAGCTCCGGCTTCACTACCGCAGAGCCCTCAGGAACAACACAGACCCCTATAAGCGTGCTGTGTACTGTATCATTGGCAGATGTGACATCACCGACAATCAGAGCGAAGTGGCAGACAAGACTGAGGACTACCTATGGTTAAAAGTAGGCGCAGCGTCACTTGCTAACTCAAGTTCTTCTTCAGTCTCTTTACCTGCTTAATCATGTTTGTGTGCCAATCAGGACAGGGCCATGGAATTTCTGTCTGTCAGCCCTGCTTTTTATTGTACAATTCCCACTAATGTCTACACAGTTAGCTTTCTTCTTCTTCTTTCCTTTCCTCTCCCCTTCTTCCTTTCCCCTTTCCCCTTTCCCCTTCCCTTATGCATTGTTAGGGATAGAATACAGGCCTCAGGCATGCTCTACCATGGAGCTACAACCCAGCCCTAGGGTCTCATGCAACCTCCAGCTCACACGGAGCATGGCTGCTGGACAGTCACAGCTGGACATCTGGCTGCTGATGTAGTTTGTACCAATGTGTGTGTGTTTCCTTTGGGGATCTAGTTGAACCAGGTGTGTTTTGATGATGACGGCACCAGCTCGCCACAAGACAGGCTCACTCTCTCACAGTTCCAGAAACAGCTGCTAGAAGACTATGGTAAGATCCTGGACAGTCACCTTCGCTCCTTAGTGGACACATGTCTCACCTGGGGGGAAGTCCTTTACACATGAACTCCTCTATTGAGTTTTAACCATTTTCAATCAGGCAGAAATTTATGCATTAAGAAATATGTATCAGTTGTGCAGTGGTGCACACCTTTTATCCCAGCACTCAGGAGGCAGAGGCAGGCGAATCTCTGTTAGTTCAAGGCCAGCCTGGTCTACAAGAGCTAATTCCAGGACAGGCTCTTCAAAGCTACAGAGACACCCCGTCTCGAGGAGAAGAAAAAAAGAAAGAAAGAAAAGAAAAAATATGTATCACATGTATACAATACTTGGGAGACTGAGGCGGAAAGATCATGAGTTCCAGGCCAGCGTGGGCTTCAGAGTGCAGTAATTTAGAGAGATTTTTGTCTCAGAATAATAATTAAAGGGTCTGGGACTGTAGCTCCTTAGTGAAGTACTTATTGACATTCCAGAAGCCTTCAGATTGATCCATCTCTGGCACCACCAAAAGAAAAAATGGGGGAAAAAACTATGCCTTCCATGGTCATAGACTATAAACTTTTTCTAGTTCTTGCTTGGGAGGGATGTGAATGAAGCCTTAGTTGTTGCTCCCTTAGGTCTTGCTAGTGGTCATATCTGGCTACAAAGGAGAGACCTGTAGCTTTTCCCTTTGACCTCACTGGTGAGCAATTCTGGGAAGTAAAGGATCAATAGCTACAACTAGTGCTGCTGCGTTCAGAGTTCTGTGAATCAAGTAGACTTCATTCAGTGTAAGACAAACTGTTTCTTTGGAGAATTCAAATGTCTTCAGTGCAAACAGCTTAAATCTTACAACGGGACTGCTGCTTGCCAGTCATGTAGTGAGGCCTAGAGAAAGTAGAGGAACTGGGTCTTTTGTTATTTTGTTTAAGTCAAGGTCTCTCTTTGGCTGTCCTAGAACTCATTTTGTAGACCAGACTGGTCTTAAACTCAGAGAGATTCACCTCTCTGTCTTTCTATTGCTATGACTTAAAGTATTAGAGGCATGTGCCACCTTGCCTGGCTCCAGTCATATTTCATGTAGTTTACTGTGTCCAGATCATGTTGGTATTTTATTCCCACCCAACAAGGCCAGTAGATACCTAGGGTCTCATCACTGGTGGCAGCTTCCTTCTGAGTTGGTTTCATCTCCTCTCCTCCAGGCGAGTCCCACTTCACAGTGAACCAGCAGCCCTTCCTCTACTTCCAAGTGCTGTTCCTGACTGCGCAGTTTGAAGCTGCCATTGCCTTTCTCTTCCGTATGGAACGGCTGCGCTGCCATGCTGTCCATGTGGCCCTGGTGCTGTTTGAGCTAAAGCTGCTTTTAAAATCCTCAGGGCAGAGTGCTCAGCTCCGTGAGTATTTAGTTCTTAGCTGGTAGTGATATGCAGAGCACATCTTCCCATTGGTCATAGTGGCTGTGGAACAGCAAACCCTCAGGATTCGGTCATTTTAGAGCATTGGAGCCACTCGAGCTTTTATATTAGTGTTACAAGTGCTTGTTTGTAACCTCTCAGCATTTCCTGGAATGTTAAAGGGTGATGCCAGGCACTAGGTTTGTGCCAGACAAAGTCTTCCAAGAGTCACGAATATCATGCCCACTTAGGATGTGGTTTTAAAGACTTTGGAAACCCCAGCTACCTGGATGGGAGAGGCAGGTGGAGAGGCAGGCAGATGTGAGTGAGTGGGTTCTTAGTGGGTGGTGGTCAGGTACTAAGCCATTTCCTGTAAAGGCCCTCATGCTGGCCATTCATCGTAGGAGACACTTTCCTGTGCTGTCTGTACAGAGGAAAGTGAATGACAGTGGTGAGCTCGCACTGGGAAGTGTGGAGTGAGTGGGCTGCAGAAACGCACACTTCTAGCCCTGTACATCCAGTTCCGGGGGTTCTGGGGCTCAGAGGAGCTGTAAGAATTCTGTTCTCGTGTGCAGTCAGCCATGAGCCTGGTGACCCTCCCTGCATGCGACGGCTGAACTTCGTGCGTCTACTCATGCTCTACACACGCAAGTTTGAGTCCACGGATCCAAGGGAAGCACTCCAGTACTTTTACTTCCTCAGGTGAAACCTGCTTTTGCCTTTTTACTTGGCTCCCTTTTATTTCTCCATTCTGAGAATGATTCATACCACAACCAAGCTGTCCCTGTGCTTTTGTAGGGACGAGAAAGACAGTCAAGGAGAAAACATGTTTCTGCGCTGTGTGAGTGAGCTTGTGATAGAAAGTCGAGAGGTAGGTCAGCTTTCTGCTCGCTCTGGTGGGAGTTTTCAGTGTTCTCATGCGTGCTCCTTGAGTGTGTTGTGTGTGGCCTAGAGTTAGCAGTGGATGGCGCTTTCCTTGGTCTCTAACAGTGACGGTACTGATCCCAGTCTCACTGTGGTCATTTGTGTCTCTTGTCCTCCATGTTTTTCCCTAAGAAATTGTGTGTTATGTTCATTTCCTTGATCAGTAAGCTAAATAAATCTTTTCCTCCACAGTTTGATATGATCCTTGGGAAACTAGAGAACGACGGAAGTAGAAAGGTGGGTTAATGTGCCTCTAACTGCAGAGGACAAGTTACACTGTAGGATTCACATTGGACACAGTCATTTTAACAAAGATGAAATTACAGCCCAGCCAATAAACTTGGCTTTACACACATTTTTCTTTTCTTTAAAGTTTAGAAAATTGTGATTAGTAATTAGCTTTTTCATATGTTCAAAGCATGCCTGCCATTTTTTAAAAGCTAAGATGGCTAAGTTTTTGCCATTTTTGACTCAGAAAAGATGAAGAAAAGTAAGTTGATTGCTGTGCCTGCTCTCTCCAGATGGGAAAGTTAGAAATGCACTTCATCTCTCTCAATACCAATTCCTAAGTACTCAGACTCCCTGCCAACCCTGGAAATGCCGTTTCCCAGGGTCCTAAACAGTTCCTCAGGGACTTGCCATGCCTTGGGTCACCGTAACAGAAGGGCAGAAGCCCACTGTCAGGGCTCAGGCCTGACCTGGCTTTCCCTTTGTGCCCCGCAGGTCCTCACTTCTCTTTCTCTTTGTAAGATGGCCTAGCCGCCCAGGTGAGAGGCTGATGGTCCTGATGATGGTAGTCCATCCTCTTGGGCATGGTGCCAAGTGTTTTGTGGGCACTCTTACTCGGTTACGACAATCACCAACAGAGTGAGAACCATTATCTTCTGTTTCCCAAGTGAGAAAGCAGAAATAAGACAGGTTAATTAATTGTTTTCTTCAATACCACACAACTGGAATCTGAACATATGTATTTTATTGATCCAGGGCAGATCACCCCAACTTGGTCCAGCCCTGATGGAGCATTAGCCTGGATAAGCACAAGTGTTGCATAGTCCATAACCCCTCCCCTATCCTGGGGCCTCAGACTCTCCTGATCACATGCCTGCTGTTGGATGGTGATGGAGACTTTTTTTCAAAGTACTCACCACCACTTTGTGTCTGCTTTAGTATCTATCTTAGAAAGCAAATTGAAAGTCTTGAAAATAATTTTCTCATAACTTCCTGATTAAGAATCACTAATAATTTTACCTACTCTCAAAATAATTTTCTCATAACTTCCTGATTAAGAATCACTAATAATTTTACCTACTCTCAGTCATTTTAGAAAGTCTTTCAGAAGCCACAAATGTGCCATAGCCAACTCCACAGTGCTTCCATTAAATGTGCCCCATCTTTCTTTCCATGGTCTTGGTTGGAGTTTGTCTCCAGGAGAGCCTGAGTCTGGCAGATAAAAATGTTTTGAGTAGGGCAAGCACTTCCAGTCAAGTGCTTCTGTGTCACAGCTGTGGCTGATGAGTCTCTTCCTCCCCCTGATAATTTGTCTTCCTAGCCTGGAGTCATTGATAAGTTTACCAATGACAC
Organism: Arvicola amphibius; assembly: GCF_903992535.2. NCBI lineage: Eukaryota > Metazoa > Chordata > Mammalia > Rodentia > Cricetidae > Arvicola > Arvicola amphibius. The sequence continues at coordinate 5,466,076 of NC_052061.1, read as the reverse complement.
AAAGCCAATTATCAACAAAGTTGCTTCTGTGGCAGAAAATAAAGGACTATTTGAAGAAGCAGCCAAGCTTTATGACCTTGCCAAGGTAAATGTGCCCCTTTCATGCCTCTTCTCTTCTCTGTGCAAATAGCTCGGCCTTTTAGCATAAGTGCTCAGGCTTCAGTGCTATCTTGTTTATCACTGTCCCTGCTGCAGTACTTTTTCTAGCGTGTTAATGGTTCAGTTGGGGTAAAATTCCCTTTTTACAGACCTTTTATTGCTCAAAAGGTATCTCTGACCAAAGAAGATAACATACTGAAAGGCTTTGCTACAGGCATTGTCAAAGCCACCATGGTTTCCTATGGTAACCTTCTACAGTAGCCAACAGTGTGTAGTCCAAGAGCCTGGGTTAAATGCATCTCCCTAAGAATATGTGATGACTGCTGGTGATTTAAGTGACCTAAAAAGGCAGGTTTCCTAGGACTGGAGCAATGGCTCGCTGGTTAAAAGCACACGTTACTCTTCTTGAGAATCCAGGGTGGTTCCCAGAATCCAGTTGGTGGCTCACAAGCATCCTTAACTACCAGTTGCAGAGAATCTGATGCCCTTTCTGGCCTCTGCAGGCAACAGGCATATACATGGTGAATATACATTTGTGTAGACAAAACACACACACATGAAAATAAGTAAACCTTCTTTAAGTAAAGGAAGATTTTTCTAAATTTAAAAATGCTGTGATTGGGGTATAATTAGGACATAGGAGAATATGCAGGTGGTAATTCATTAGATGGACTGTCCTTGGCTGTCTCCAGTCTCAGTATATAGAGCAGTTCTGTTCATCACCCCAGAAAGTTGCTGTTTTTATTTTGCTTATTTAATTTGTTCTTTTGTTGATTGTTTTCTTAATCTTAAAAACTCGAACAGAATGCTGACAAGGTGTTAGAGCTGATGAACAAACTCCTGAGCCCTGTGGTCCCACAGATCAGTGCCCCACAGTCCAGCAAGGAAAGACTGAAGAATATGGCCCTCTCCATTGCCGAGCGGTAAGGGCAGGGCCAGCCGGCCTGGTCACAGGTCACTGTGCCACGCTGCTGCATGTCCAGCTTCTTTAGTACTAGCAGACAGCTTCACAGAGGTTAATCTAATGCACCTTCTCCTAGAACACCCTGTGATCTTAGGGGTTTTGTGAGCACTGTTGTAGAATCCACTTTCCTCCCCAGTAAAGTCACTGAGTTCCCAGACTGTAAGCAGCTTAACTCCAGAGGAAACTTGATTTGAGATGCTTTCCTGCAGCAACACACACATACACAAACCTTTGGCAAGTGAGACCTCTCCACTTAGGCAGTAATCCCCAGCATTGGTCTTCAGGGTCTTAACACATGGAGTCCTCATCTCCTTCTTAAAGACTTGGCTGCAGAGTTGCTGGTAGACCCTAGAGAAGCATGCTTCACTCAGAATGTGAGTTAGAGTATTGCCAAATCTACATTACTCAGCCCTTTACAAGTGAACACTGTTCACCTCTCCCTAGTGCCCGTCATCTAGAGAGCTTAGGAGGTTGATGCGTTTGAAATGCTGTCCCGAAGTTAGGATTCTGTGGCCATCCATGCTCCACCATTGCTTCCCTCAGTGCCCCTCTTTTTTGTCTTTCAGGTACAGGGCCCAGGGAATAAGTGCAAATAAGTTTGTGGACTCTACATTCTACCTCCTCTTGGACTTGATAACGTTTTTTGACGAGTATCACAGTGGTCATGTTGACAGAGCTTTTGACGTGAGTTTCTGCAAGGAGCTTTGAAGTGCAGGGTGTCACCACCGTGCCCGTCACATGTGGAGGACAAGTGTGAGCCTAGGATGTGAAGATGCTGTGCCCCACTGCCCCACTCGCTTTGCTTTTTTCCTCTCCCCTCAATCTAGACACGGGCTTCTGAAAGAAGTGGGGGTTTCTGAATTTTAGAATTGGGTCTGGAAATGACAACAACAACAAAAAATCAATAAGTTAGGGTCAAAGCTTTTCTGTACATGAAGAGTGCATTTTCTGTTGAAAGCCGTTTTGCACCAGCTGACTGTTAACCTTTGGGGGATGATATGACTCTGATGCTGTGTCATATGGGATTGGTGATGGTTTCTTTTAAACAGATCATTGACCGCTTGAAGCTAGTGCCTCTGAACCAGGAAAGTGTAGAAGAAAGAGTGGCTGCCTTCAGAAACTTCAGTGATGAAGTGAGTCTTTACTCATTACAGAGTTGTTTCCCTCCCTTCCAAAATTTTTTTAATTGTGTGTGTAATGTGTGTTTTTGTATGTTCCCATGTATATGGGCACATGTGTGGGTGCGTGTGGAGACCCTCAGATGATGATAGATGTCTTCCTCAGTTGCTCTCCACTTTATATACTGAGGCAGACCTGGGGGACATAGGTTATAAGTCATGGGGTATACGTCATGCACCCTGTGGATACACTTCAGTATTAAAATATTATCTCACATGCGTAGACAGTAAGAGAATTCAGCCAGACTCAACAGGTCAACCAAAACCTTGTTTCTTGAAGAACACATTGTATGAACTCATAGAACACCAGAGCTAAAATTGAACCCGTTCTAGAAAAATCTAGTCTAGTTGGCCATCATAACTAGAACTCTCAGAGTTATTAAGTTCATTAAAACAAAAGGCTGGAGCTGGGGGGGCAGATGTCTCAGTAGATAAAGTGTTTGATATGCAAGTGTGAGGACCTGAGCTTGGATGACCAGTGCCTACCTAACAGTAGAGTATGTAAAAGTTGGCCATGGCAGCATGTATTTATAACCCTAGCTCTGGGGGTGGGAGTCAGGTTGCTGGCCAAAATGCTGGGCTCCAGGTTCCCTGAGAGATACTTTCTCAAAAGGTAAAAAGCCAGAGAGGAAAAAAAAAAAAAACTAATGTTAACCTCCAGTTTCAACACATACACACATGAGCATGTATACCCACACACGTGTAAATACAGTAGGTAATTTTTTCTAAAGAAGGAAATGACCATGGACTGTTATCACCCCAGAAGCCCTAGGTTCACTGCCTCTCCAGGGCTTCAAGTTTATCACCATCTACCTCAAGGTGCTCTGCTGGGCTACATATGGAACCACTAAGAGAGCTTTAAATCTCTCAGCTTCCAGGCCATGCCCCACAAGGTTCTATTTACCCTGCTGGGCTGTAGCATAGTCCTCCCCGATCATTCCATGTACTCAGGTAAGAATTTTCTTTGGAACATAGATACAATACTCTGGACACAGCTGCCTGGACTAGTTTCTCCACATGAGGAAGGCGTGACTGTTGGGACCGTGGCACATAAGCTCAGAAATCCTCATCTTTCACTTCACACAGGGAGGATTCTGCTATTAGCCATTCTTCCTTTGTTATTTCTTACCCTCCCTATATACAAGGTTTGTTGCTTCATGACCTAAAGTCAATACTAAGCTCTGTCGTGTTAGGCTTCTCAAGGAAGGACCAGTGGAGACAGACGGGCAGACCTGAAGCAATGGGGAGGTGTGGGGAACTGGGGAACCATATGCATCCCGTACCCTCTAATACTACAGACAGTACTTTCAATCTTGTTATGCTGGCCAACCATGCTTGGAGTTGGTGCCTGAGCTTTGGGCATGCCGCCCCACTAAAAGTATCGTGTATCGCAAGGGAGCAGGGTCTGTTGAAGAAGAGGGCTGCTTGTCGTCCTGGCCACCCACCTGGCTTAGCCCTGAAATAACCACACAGAAACTATATTAATTAAATTACTGCTTGGCCCATTAGCTGTTGTTTCTTATTGGCTAATTCTTACATCTTGATTTAACCCATTTCTATTAATCTGTGTATCACTACATGGCAGTAGCTTACTGGCCCATCTGTCTCAGGCGGAGGATCCATAGCTTCTCTCTGACTCTGCTTTCCTCCTCCCAGAACTCAGTTCTGTCTTCTCCACCTACCTAAGTTCCGCCCTATCGGACCAAGGCAGTTTCTTTTATTCATTAACCAATATAAGCAACACACAGAGGGGACTCCCACATCACCTCCCCTTTTCTGTTTAAATAAAAAGGAAGGTTTTAACTTTAACATAGTAAAATTACATATAACAGGTATCAACCAAGAGTTACAGTTACAATATTTCTATTTACTTTATCTTTTATCATAATGAAAGAAAACTATAACTATAAATTCTTCAATTCCATCAAAGACTCCAGAAGGATATGATATTACCTAAGTAAACAGGAAGTGCATTATAAACAACTTCCAAAACTAGATAGAGATATCTCACTGCCTAGACAGTCACCCAAAGTTCTTCTGTATCGTTGGGGCATCCATCTTCAACCTACAGGCCCATAAGTATCCAGCAGACTTCTCCATGAAGCAGGAAATTTCAAAGACAGTTTAGTCACTTCTGTATCCTGCAGAATGTCTCGCAGACTCTTTCATGAACCCCAAAGGACCTTTAGGCAAGTTCAGCAATCATCTCTCTGGGTACTGCATGTCCAGTGAAGCAGTCCAGGCAAGAGCAGTTTCTTGCCCAAATGGCTAAAGAGCTTCTTCGATGCCCATCTTCCTCTTGAAGTAATTGGTGCTGCCAGGAGCAGACATGTCTCACCGTCATGAAAAGTCCTAAGTTCTTAAAACATTTTAAATGTCATTTTGTAGTCTTTGAAAAGTTTGAAGAATTCCTGTCTAACTGAAATAAATCTCTGTATATCTAGAAAATCTAACTAACGTGACTACAAGCTTGACTATTATAGATGACTATCTATTAAACTATATTTCTTAATTATACATTACATTTTTAAATGAGCTTCACAATACCTTAATCAAGATCAGAAATACACATACAACAAAATTGACCTTAAATTTGTATCAGTAAACCAAGATCCATACCAAAGCAAATGATTCATTTCTATAGCATATCCCCCTTTAAATGTAAACAATTATAAACAATATTTGGGAATATGGGTGTAGATTTGTCCAAACTGCTTCCTGCTGATTGGGGGTGCTGTAAATCAGGTCTTTATGGTGTATCCTGCATGCTAGGTTCATCTCAGTCAGCAGCTGGGCGAAGTAATTTTTTGAAGGTGTTCACAGCGACCTTTCAGGAGGCCTTGGTCCATGAAACCATATTTGCCTGGAAGCAATCCTCAGGTTCTCATCTTCTGTGAAAACAAAAGAAGAACCTCTTTTCCCAAGCAACTTGTTCTTAGACCCAGATTCTGAAGTCAAAATACCTTTATAATATCCATGCTGGTTTAGCTTAGCAGCCCATACAATGAAATGTCTCTCTGTACTTAGCTTTTTCACAGTCAAAAAAGTCAAAGAAAACACAATAATATACATAATCCAGATTGTCTGTGAATTTTCCATCTTTACATGGCTTATTTTTCTTTACTCCCTTTAATCTATGATTATCTGTACTGTCTCTTTAAAGACTTTTTTTTAACTATTTACTTCTTTTCCAACTCTATGTACTTTTTCTTCTCTCTCCCAAGCCTACGTACATTTATCTAACACTGTGGCCCATTTAGAGTTCTTTTATGTCTGGATCTGTTCTTATTGTGTTATCTGTAATTATTTACTGATCAGAAGCGTTTCTTAAAATGCAAAGCAGCTTTGTCTCAGTGGCCCTGGGTGCTGGCTCCGCCTCTCTCAGGCTTTAAATATGGTGGAGGTAGTTCACCTCAGCTCTAGGACTGCCGAGTGGGAGCCATCCTCACCACCTAAACTCTGGGTAGCACTGCCATGTTCTTCTCCATCTCCTGGTGAGTTACTCACTTCGAAAATTTTGATGTCCTTTGTTCCCACCATCTCTCAAGCCTTCAGAGAGGTTGCAAGCCAGTGAATCTCAGAGAGATGGGGCAGGATGTGATTGCTTCTTCCCAGGATGTTTCTGTACCCAAGCACACTTGTCCCCATGACCAAGCTTTGAGACAGCACTATGCAGCATATAAACTTTTTTTTTTTTTTTTTTTTTTGTAAAAGCTAAATCTACCATGCTGCGCACTGCGTGGCCTGAAAATATCTCTGTGTATGGTGGCAGGAATTCGCCATGCTCTCCTACTTGTGCATGCCTAGTAGATCTGATCCCGCTGCCTGCCCAGGTGGGGGGGGGTGGGGGGGGCGCTGAGACGTGGGCATGGTCTCAGCAACTTTTTCTCCCCACCCCGAGTGGGCACACAAATACCTGGGCCCACAAATGCCATTGAAATGCTTCATAGCCGAAGTTCGTGCTGGCAGAATGGCCCAGAAAGCTGGATTGATGCCACTCTTGACATCACAGTGCTGCTAGCTCCCTTTTGGTGGCTGTAGTTGTCCATCAGCAGCTATGGGATGTAGCGTGACTAGGCAGAGGCCATGGTCCCTCCACTTACTGCTCCCTCTGGGGACTGGTCCCTTTCACTTATTCCGGGTGTTTTTCTCTCTGTAGATCAGGCACAACCTCTCAGAAGTACTTCTCGCCACCATGAACATCCTGTTCACACAGTTTAAGAGGCTCAAGGGAACAAGTCCATCTTCAGCATCCAGGCCCCAGCGAGTCATCGAAGACCGTGACTCTGTAAGATCCCTGAGAAACATTGCTGAGAATGATCTTGCTGGTTTGCAATTGCCCAGCTCCCTTAGACCACATGATCCCAACCCTTCTTCCTTTGGGACCTAGCACTAGTATAAATCTTATACAGGAAGCTCTTGGAGAAATCAAGTGGTGGGATCACTGCTGTTCTCAAACTAGGGGGAGGAGTGGGGTGGACGTCAAACAAAATGATAATTTGTGATTGGTTCCTTACGGTGTGTTGGGCTGAGACTGCTCTCTGGCAGAGCAAGCAGCCTTTGCTCAGTCGAGAGCTTGGAGTGTGGCAGTGAAGGCTAAGGCATTCTTGACACCGCGTATACAGCGTAGAAGAGGCCGTGATGGGTTCTTAGTGCTTCACTCTGGATTGGCAGTTAACCAGTTTTCCTGTCTTAATCTTTTCTCTCAGCAACTCCGAAGTCAAGCCAGAGCTCTGATTACCTTTGCTGGAATGATACCCTACCGGACATCTGGGGACACCAATGCCAGGCTGGTGCAGATGGAGGTCCTCATGAATTAAGTGCTGTGTTTGATGGGGTCTGGGGCTGCCTGTACACTATCAGTATATTAGTCACGTGGGCCAGCTGGGGTAGGCTTCCCAGTTTTGTTTCTGTTGTATTGTGTTTTGTTTTTTGTATTATGTATTTTTGTCAGTACCAATAAATTTCTTTGATTTGTATTTCTTTTAAACATTTTTTTCTTTTCTTTTTTCCTTTAAAATTTGGGTTTTTTTCTTGTTTTGTTTTGGGGTGTGTGTGTGTGTTTATTCGGGAAATGTTGGCAATAGTTTTGACCCAGAGAAGGAGAAGTAACATAGGTGTCTGTAATTTGGCTAATATGACTTTAAATGATTAAAAAAATTATTCATCGTGAGCAAGGAATCAAAGCCTTTGGAGTCGCATTCTCTCAGATACTGCAGTCCATAGAAGCAGAGTCACAGTGCATTTTCCCAAGGCTAGATGAGTGTGCTGTCAGCCTTGGGTCATAGACAATCTGTGGGTGGAGTGCTGTGCTGCTGTCCTGCTGAGTAGCCTTTGAGGTCAGGTATCCCCAAACTACCCCTCATTCTTCAGCCAGGATTCCAGCTGATGGGTCTGCTGTTCCACAGTTCCCGTAGGGTTCAAGGCGTGGGCTTGGTACCGCTGGATAGAAACAGTGTGAGTGCCCAGCTCAAGGGGGAGACTGGGGGAGCCTACCCACTGCTCTGCTCTGCAGAGAGCTGATGGATGACTTCACTCCCCTCTCAGAGAACGTTTAAGCTTCTCTCCTTTGCTAGTCAGTTCTACTTGGTGATCCGCTTCAGCACTCATGAAGGCAAGCTCATGGGCTCCTTCTGCATGTCTGACATTCAGAAACATTTTGGCATCTGCAGTCTGGGTATTTGGTACCTGAACAATAGTTGTCATCTGTTGCTGACCCTGCTTCTCTCTCCACACCCAGAGCCCTAAACTAGAAAGATCAAAATGAAAATTTGCTCCTGAGCGAGCCAGTTGGGCAGGGTCTGCTCTTCAGGATGTTGAACACTCTTGAACCCTTTCCCGCGGGCTCCTAGGGGAAAATCTCTTATGAACGGGAGTCACTCCCACATCTTCTCCTTTGGGAAAGGACATGCATTTCATGATGTGTAAAGGGCCCTCTGGTCATATTCTGTATTCCTTCCCTGGTCTCATCTTGTAGGTGGGACCCAAAACTGACTTTCCCTTTGAAGTCTGAGAAGGCAAGCCCGCCCGTAGGAGGTTTAGCTAAGTAAGGTCCATCTTGCTCATGCTCACCAAGAATTGGCATGGTTTGTTTTCACAGTACTGTGATGGGAGCTCTCTAGACTTTGATAGCACATACTGTCTTTATTTCTTAAATTGGTTCCTTTTCCATAATTCGAGAAAACTGGAGTTGATTGTGACCTCTGTTGCTTGTCTCTTCTTTACCCCATCTGAGTTAACTGAATTTGTCCTTGTTTTATGCAGTGCTGACTGCATGTAGGAGAACAGCACACATGCCCTGTCAGAAACCAGATGAGACCTAAAGCCAACAGGAAGGAAAAACAGCAGCTTGGGTAGTGGTGTAGTCAGTGGCCTAGAGCTTAGGAGTTGGTATGGGGAGACCTTTGTGGAAGAATGAGATAACTGTGCCAGAAGGGTGAAGGTTGCTCTATAAAGTGATTCCATGACTGCATGTGGCATGCTGGGCCTGTGTGGAACTAAGAACACCCTGAGTTTGCAAGGCATGGCATTACCCTGTGTCCAGGTGTCATACATGTCTAGTGTTTCATGACCGGGTGACAAATATATAAACTCTAGCCAGCCCTGCACTCATTTGTTCAGAGAACTAAACCCTTGCCTGGTGCGTGGTCTGTGCTTTCATAGTTTACCCAGAGAAATTAGGAGAAAATGGCTCTTGGAATCTCTGGTCTTTCAGGGCTGAAACTCTAATCTTGAACAAAAGCAAGGATGCTTTGTAGAGGCTGTTTCAGTATCTCATAATTAACTCCTGGGGAGCCTCACAGGGAGGTGCTGACTGCTCAGCACCTTTCCAGGGCCTGGAGATATGATTTCCCCTGATCTTTTCCTTTGTTTTTCCTTTGGTTTCCTCCTCCTCCAAAGTAGTTAGGTGACTTCAATGGGACAATGAAGTGGACTTGAGGACCCCTCTTTGAGCGTGTCTTCTGGTTTTGTGGCTTCCGAGCTGGGGACAGGGGTGTCCATTGTGGGCCTGGAAGTGTCACTTCGGCCAGAGGCAGAAGGCAGACCCCACTTTTGCCGTGTGTAAACTCAGACTCAGCTGGAAGGATCTCTGCTGTCATGATGCTTCAGCCCTGTCATCTTAAGCCCTCGGGTTGAGGATATTTTAAGTAAAGAATTGTGGGTCCTCCCACAGTGCCCAGCGTTGGCTGATTAAAGTAACAAAGCTAGCCGGGCGGTGGTGGCGCACGCCTTTAATCCCAGCACTCGGGAGGCAGAGGCAGGCGGATCTCTGAGTTCGAGGCGAGCCTGGTCTACAAGAGCTAGCTCCAGGACAGGCTCTAGAAACTACAGGGAAACCCTGTCTCGAAAAACCAAAAAAAAAAAAAAAAAAGTAACAAAGCTAGGTCTGTTCTTGCTTTGGGTTTCAGCATTACCTGTTATAGCTCCTGGTTCAGACTCCCAAGGCTGATTTAGCTGGATGTGCCAACTTCTGCCGCCCTAGGCTAGATCTCCACACCCGTGTTTCTCCTTGGGCGTCAGAGCCTTTGTATCTAGTTAGTTCACTGGGTATTTCATGTCACTTGCCAAATTCCCATGAGTCCATTCATTCTATCCTTGCCATTCATGCCTGGAGCTTGCTGAATACTGTGCTAGAAATAGCCTCCAGACTGGCATGTTTCCCGAGCCTGCCGACCGACTGGCTACAGGGTGGACTGAGTACTGCCTCTGCTAGGGAGGTGGGTCTTCCCTAAGACTGAGGACTGTTGCACACTTAGGGGTAGTGTGGGCAGAGAGACCTGGCATTGCTCTGGCATGCTTTGTTCCTGACTGCCTTTGCCCTTGAGCATGGGTTTCTCGGGTGTGAGGCAGGTAAAAACATTTGCTTCTGATGTTAATTGACTTGTGCAGCCGGGAGGGGGTTGTCACAACTCTGGATGGGGCATCTGGCCTCAGTGTGAATATATTGTAGCCCTCTCCTGGTCCCGGAAGACCTAGCATAGCCAGGCTTTTAGTGGCAAAAGGTTGCGTGGCCCCCTTCATTGGGAGCAGATTTAGCAAATGAACACTGAGTCTTCTGGGCTGAAGATAAACAATGAGCACATTATAGGGTCAGCTGGTGTCTGCCGTGCCTTTGGATTGGCATCTGCTGGTGCCCACCGTTGGAGACGGAGCACCTGGCACAGGCCAACCACAGGAGCTCTGCAGCTACTTGGATGACTCGTTGGCCGCCGCTTGCGCTTCTGAAGTAGCAGAAATGGCAACAAGCTGAGAAGGCAGTGACTGGAGTTCAGGCAGGCTGACTAAGTGGGACAGTTGGTGACCTGTCGCCCCCCAGGTGTTTTCCATCGGGGCGGGGCTTCGAATGCTGTGTGTGCTAGAAGGGGAAGAGGTAAACTACAGTTAACTCTCACTGATAGTAGCTTGTGTTGGGAATGCGGTGGGCAGATTGTCTGCGTCAGTCAGTGGCATGGCTGGTTTCCTTTCTTCTTAGCTTTTCTGAGGTCACTCTTGTGGTTTGTGGGGAGAGGGAATGATGGGAGAGTCGGTGTATGTTCCATGTGTTCCTTTCCATGAAGTAACTTCTGTGTTTGCTCTGTTCAGGATGCTTCCTTCACCTCCACCCCTGTGCCCATCCAGTAAATGTTCTCCCAGTGTGCTATGGGCTCCCTTTGTTCAGTTCTTCAGTGGAGTGGGAGCTCCTTAGCTGAGGCTCCTCAGAAGGTGACAGGTAAGGGAGTTCCTTCCGTACTCCTGGTGTGGAAGGCTCCCAAGGCCTACCTGGTTCTTAATCTCTGGGTCTCTTCAAGGTACAGCAACCTCCTTCTGTAAGTATAGGATCCGAAGTCATTAACGCCCGCAGACTCAACCCCTCAGCGTCTGGGGAAGATCAGATTCAGACTGAGGTGTGGTAGGCAGTAAACAGCATTTTGGTACAAGGCCATCATGTGGCATTCTGGATCTGGGAGCCTTTATTTGGGACCCTCATTGAAATCACTAGGGAGGCAATAGTGGGGGCTGCCTTTATCTCAGTTGATAGCAGGAAACGCTGGGCCTGACCGGGGGACAGGTGTTTCTTGACAGTACCTACTGTGCTTCTATTATTCTTCCTGGGGATGTGCAAATGGCCAGCAGTGCAGGGTGGTCATGTCTTTCCTTGGGGCCCAAATGAGATGACCTGAGCTCAGCCTGAGGGTTCCCCAAAAGTTTCAACCTCTTCTTTGCTGGGGCCCTTGGAGGCAGACTGTTGATCCTAGAGTCGTACCCTGGACCAGTGCTCTCACCCCTTGTAAGGTTTCCTGATGTCCTCTGGACTCAGAGCCCCTCCAGGAACCAGGCTGGCAAGGCTGTGGCCTTTGAAGGGACCTTGGTGAGGTGGGTAGTGTCAGAACTGCTACTGGAGCTGTCTCTTGAAGTGGCCTCCTTTTTCATGGAGAAGGTCTGAGTCAGCTACCTGTGGTTCCAGCTACTTGGAAAGCAGACACAGGAGAATTACTTGAATTCAGTTCTAGGCCAACTAATTAAGACCTTGTTTTTATTTAAAAAATAAATAAGTAAAAATAAAAGGGGGTAGTCATTGGTGACCCACCATGAATGTCACCACAGCTGTTCCCTGGAAATGGCCAGGTTTCAGCAATAGAAACCCTTGGAAACACGTGGACTGGTGCTGGAAAGAGAGGCCCAGAGCCTGGGAAGCTTTGTAGCAGCATGATTGGAAACTGTCCCCATTGCCCTGGAGATTGTCTGGAAGCTCCTCTCAATTCCCCACAGGTCCCTTTCTCCAGCCATGCCAGCCTGGGGCATCCTCCTCCCCATCTCTGCCCCTCCCTCACTTGGAATGGGATCCTTCCATGAGCTCTCATGCAATTGGGCTCACTGGATTTTTTAGAAAACTTTAAAGCAAACCAAAAATTTTCTAAGAATGTGTGTGTGATGTGTGGCCCTTTGGTGGCAACTGCAGCCATTCACATTTGAAAGCATAGACTTCCCATGAGGGTTTGGGACTTCTTGCTGGAGTTGGGTGAGGCACTCTGGAGAGCAGATCCCTAGACATGGAGCACATTCTGGGAGGAAGCATCCTGACATGCCAGAGCTGCAGTGTGGGAGAGCTACAGAACTCTCAGAAGAGCTGGGAGCTGGGTGAAGTTCCTCTCTACTTGGGAATCACTACCTCTGAAACAACTTGCTCCGGGGAGGGCAGAGGTACCAGCTCCCTTGCCCTCAGATACTAGGAAGCATCAGTTAACTCAGGTGACTCACCTTCCTGGAACTGTCACTCAGGAGACCCTAATCAGGTAAAAGTCAGCTTGGGTCCCCCTTCCTGCTCCATGTAGGTGGCTCGCAAAGGTGAAAGGAGTTTCCCTGTCTGGTTTAGTTATGCCCTTCACAAGGTTTCATAAAGGTTCAGGTAGAGTAAGTAGCCCACATCAGGGTTGCCTTTTCTTCTGTTTCTTCTATTCCAAGACACAAAATTAGGTCAAAGCTGGTAGATCAGTTTTGCTCTTGGAGGACAGTTACTGATAACTTCAGCTGGTGGTTCCTGTTTTTTTCAGTGGCTGCTAATTGGATAATGTAATTCAGCAAATGTTTGAGGGCCTGCCTAAGGCCAGACAATTGACTCAGCTTACACTGTGTCCCCTTTCCTGGGACATGGTTCTAAAACAGAGTCACTGCCCTCTTAGGGGGTAAGAGCAGTGAGAGGTCTCCTGCAGGTGAGTCTCCTGATTGATGGCAAGTTACCAGGAGTCCTGAGGCTGCAGATCCTCTCTCAGTTTGTGAAAACAGTCCTGGTTTCTGGGGAACTGAATGTATACACCCAAACACTAATGAAATAGGCCAAGAAATGCCATAAGAGAAGATACACAAAAGGATGAAGATGGGCATGGGGGTGCATACCTATAATCTCAGATACTCAGGCAGGAGGATTGCAGGCTGAAGGCTATTCTGGGCAATTAAGTCCTGAAACCCTGTCTCAAAACAGAAAAGGACTGGGCTGGGTATCATGGTGGTAAGTGCCTGCCTGCCACCCACAAGGCCATAGGTTCAGTCCCAGGATTGTCCTCCAAAAGAGGAAGATGAAAGGCAGGTCTCCCAGAAGCTGGGGATGGAAGAGCTCTCTGTATGTGACCCACAGAGGCAAACAAGATGAGTGACCGTCTGGCCAGCAGTGAGCACCAGGGCTCTGTTGGCCTGCTCCCTCTTCTCATGCTCCAGTGCTGCCGTCCACGTGGTAATGTTTCCTGTGCTTGAAGCAGCAGCAACCGAGGGACTAAGGTGAGTGGAGAACCTGCCAGAGGTCACAGGGTTCCTGCCTTGTTTAAGGGATATGTGGGGACCTGGATGGTGGCCCATGAGGCAGAGAGCAGAGGCCACGCAACTGCTGAGGCAGTGTGTCTAGGCAGAAACCTAGTGGCCAGTGTGTGTCTTCAGTATCTAACCAGAAGATAAGAGATCTTTAAAAGCCACCTACAGCATAAAGGATATTTTCAAAAACTTATAAATCAGAATTCCTTTAGCAGGAAGAACCAGTTTCTGGGCTGCAAGGCCACACCTCCTGCCCAGCAGCCCCCAGCCCTGCTGACACCTGAGCTCCTGCAGAGCTAAACTGCTGCCATCTGCTCAGGGAGGGGCTAGACACTGGCTGCTAGTGTTCAGATGTTCCTCAGTTTATTTTCCTCCCTTGCAGGATCAGGAAGCACCATTCGGACTGACAGCAGGGTGTGGCGAGTAGCCCCTTAAGCTCCAGGGTGCAGTTTGTTCAAAGAACCTCTGAGCTGTAACTAAGAGGTGAAAATTCAGCCTGACTAGGAAAAAATACACCATGCCTAGGCCCATCTGGCCACTTTGCTTGGTGTCCCCACCATGGTCAAGGCAGCCCATCCACATGGTGTTTCAAATGGCATCAGATGGGAAGAGCCGTGTGGGGAGTGGAGGAGTTGAAGTCATGTTTTCAGGATCTCGCAGGTGAAGGACATCTGACCCCAAACCCAAGGTACCCTTTGGTGATGTCCGCCTGCTCCTGCCTTTTTGAGCCTTGGCTGGGGCCCTTCAATGCCTGCCATATGAAGTTCAAGCTCTCTGGGGCAAGAGCCCAGGCTTGTTCCAGGCAGTCTTAAACAGCTTCCTACTGGGAATCCAAACGCTGAGGGGACCAGTGTGGGTCCAGCACCCAGCTCTGCGGCCTAGTCTCAGGTGTCCTCAGCAGGTCCCCTGCTGCCGGAGGCCACCAGTAGGAGAACTCTAGGAGATGGGCGGGGCACTTCGGTGTCATGTGAACCCCATGCATGCACTCCTGGAATTCTCTTGAGTGTTTTCTGTTTTTACATCCAGCCTCTCACCTGCAAGCAAACACAGCCAACTCTGGTCTCTACTCGAAGTCTCAGCCACCTTTTCCTGCCTTTGCCCACGGCCAACCATCGAAGTGGCTGCTCCCCAGAAAGCAAACCTTTAACTAATCAGATTAGCTAAGGAGCTGATTTTCTCACACCTGTTTTACATAGGAACTGAAGAACTGAATCTAGAAAAACACAAAACTGTTTGCCAAGCTCTGTGAATGTCTTCTAAAGCCCCTGCTCTGGTGGGCAGCCCACAGAGGGAAGGTTCTCTGTGTCTGTCAGACACCCAAGTCTCAAAAGTATGTGTATGTGGATGGGACCAGGCTTGCTTCTCTCATCCTTCCTATTCCCTCTGTGGCTCCAGGACCAGGCATAGCTTACAGCTAAAGAGGAACTGGGCTTTAAAAGATGCTCTGAGGTTGTTTGCATGGTCCCTGTTGCAGGAGCAGGTCATAGGTGTCTAGATCCCAAAATCTCGAGACCATTAAGCTAGGTATAGTGACACATGCCTATAATCCCAGTACTTGGGAGCTTGAGGCAGGAGAATTGCTGCAAGTTTGAGACTAACTTGGGCTACATAGCAGTTACTAGGCTAGCAATGGTTATATTGCAAGACTGTCCCAAAATTAAGGAAAAAAGTAATTAAATTGAACCTGGTGATACACACCTGTAAACCTAGCACTTTGGAAGATGGAGGCAGGAAGACCACGAGTTCAATACTGCCCTAATAAATAAACAAAACAAAAAAAGGCCATCATGAGCTACACAGTAAAACCCTGTGGTTTTTGTTGGGGGAGGGTGTAAGTGGTCTAGGCTGGCCTGGACTCCCTGTAGCTGAGGATAGCCTTGAGCTCCTGATCCCCTGGCCTCTACCTCCCAGAGTCTGAATTACAGGCATGGGCCCCAGACCCAGTTTGAAACCGTGTTAACAAAACAACAAAAACTGTTGCGTAAATATACGGTTGGAATTCAGATTGAGACAGAATGACCATGCCGCCCCTCCTGGTTTGGGGCTGGGAAGGGGGTTCCCAGAAAGTTAGAAGGCCAAAGATGTTTTTATAATGAAAGTTTAGATGTAAGGGAAGCAAACAGTGGCTGATTCATTGGCTTCCTGGCAGTCAGTGGATTGGAGGAATTTACCTGTTACTGGAAACCTGAATTCTTAGAAGGATTGCTCCTTCAGTTCGTGTAGCTGCAGCAGGACTGAGCTCAGACCAGCCCTGCATTGAAAAGTGCAGCTAAACCTGAATGGAAGGCTAAGGGGTTGGTGGGGACTTAGTGTTTTGTGAAACGAGAAATAGAAAAATGAAATCTCGGTCTCACCAGATTTCTATTCAGGAGTCTACTTTTTGCCGTGGCTGCCAAGAAGTGCCAAGCTTAAATGATTATCTCTCTTTTCTTTGTTTGAGATATTACAAACATCTTATAGCATCCTTGCCCCAACCAGAGGAAGCCTCCCATTTTCTGAAACCATGTAATATTTTATCCAAGGATTTATGCCTTTATGCCTAAATTGTAACTCGCAACTTTGGGTCCTGAACATCACGTGTCTGAGGACACTAGCCATACTTTGTCCTGCTTATTCTCCAAAATGGTCACATTAAATCTCATTGCCTATACCTGTGGGGACCTGTGGGGTGAATGGTGGCTAAACAGCCAGGGGTCCTTCCTACCCTTGGGTCTTAGCCAAGAGGCCAAGAAATAATCTGGAGTCCTTTCTTTAAGTATGCAGATGTCTTAGTGTCTACACATTTCCCTTTTGCATCAGCTGGCCGTAGCTTCAAGGCATGTTAGTGCGCGGCTGTGCTAATGCTGTCTAGGACCAGGATACAGCAGGCATGGCCATGTGCTGTGCAAGGCTCCATGGGAATGCCAGTGGCTCAGCCCTGTTTCAGACTTCCCAGGGCTTCCATGGTCCTGATACCGCTGTGCCTTCCCTGTTCCTATACTGGGTAGGATTTGGATCTGTCTCTCTTCAGTGGAGTCATCAAGTCTGTGAACCCCTAGTGGGCAAGGATCCATCCAGCTTCATGTTTGGCAGCCCTAGGCTTCTACTTGGTTCTGGCCCAGGGCAACTCCTGGCCAGGGAAGATGTTTGCAAGGGTTTTCTACGGTCCTGAATGGGAGGAGCCACGCCCCCAGGAGGAAGCCACGCCCCCAGGAGGAAGCCTCACGGTTCTGGTAGGTTGCTGCAGCTGGTGTTGTGAATCAGGCCGACGAGCAGCGCATCCTCTTACCCGGCTATTTCACGACACCAGGGTTGCATCCTACCCATCCTCTCCAGGAAAGCCTCGCGGGACCACAGGACACAGGAACTTGGGGACAGGGTAGCTTGGGGTAACTGACTGAAAAATGGTTTTCAACAGCCCATAGCATCTCTGTCATACAGCTCCTCATAGTCACCAAGCAGCTTGAGACAAACGCCAGTGTCTGCCCTCTCCCCACTCTGCCAAGCCCGTGGAGGCTCTGACTGTGGCCTCAGTCAGCATTCCTGAGCGGCTCTAATCCACGGGCAGCAGGTGGGAACCAGATGGGCCTGTGGCTCAGAAGTGATCTGCTCCCCCATTCTTGTCTAACCATGCCAAGGCACCTGCTTGCCCTCCCTAGGATCCCTCCTTTAGATTTGATGCACACCATACAACTGCTCCTGGCACCAAGACACCCAGAACAAAATCGGCTCCTTATCCTGGCACCCAAAACCCTTCCTGTCAAGGATCCCTACCCAGGAACATATTCTCCATGGAACTCTCCCATCGCTGCCTGCCCCCCCCCCCAAAAAAAAACCAAACCTGGCTTCATACAACTCCACAGAGATGCTAATGCTGCCATCTCTGTCTGCAGGACACCTATCACCTTACTACCCTTAAAGTTCCTTCCAGGCCTGGCCACCAACTCCTGCATATTGAAGAAACCCCTGTCTTGTCTCCCTTAGTCCATTCTTTACACAACCACCCATGTGATCTATGGCAAGTCCAGATCTGACCATCATCATACAATAAGTTATAACTTGTAAGATGGTCTTTGAGGCCCGAGTTCCCTCTTCCAGGGACGCACTGTGTCCACTTAGTCCTAACACCCAGACCTCCTGCTCTGTTGGAAGCCCAAGCTGCACTTTGCACTTTGTTCTGAGGCCTTTGCTCTCTTCCTGCCCTGCTCCCTACCTCTTGCAGATCCTGCTCACATATGGGTGGCCAAGCTCAAGGGTTTCATCTTCAGAGACCTAAGAAAAAGCTTTATTTTCTGCATAGCACATTCTTCACCAGGTGTATTCTGACAATTGTTTGTGTGTTTATTATCTGTCTCTCTCTCTCTAGAATGTGAGCCCCCAGAGGGCAGGGCTTGGTCTTGTTTGGGGAAGGGGAGTTTGCTCAGCCCAGAAAATAGTATTTGGTAGTTATCTAATAAATGTGGTGGAATGGAGAAACAGCCCCCACAGTCTGGATTCCCACCATCTCTTCCCTGTTCGTCCAACCCATCCACCTCCTTCCCCTTTCCTACCCACTTTTCCTCTCTGTTCCCATCTCCTGTGGGATCCCCTCTTCTGCTGGTGGCTACAGTCCAGGACCTGGTACCCAGAAGAACTTAATATAGATTCAGGGTGGCCCTCTGTGGCCCTGGAGATAACAGGCCTGAGTTGGGAATCTGCAGCCTGCCCTCCTGTCCTCGTGGCTCAGCCTCTGCAGTGAGGATTTTTTTTTTCTGATTCCTTGAGTCTCTCTGCACCTTGGCTGCCCCCATTCCCCCTGAGAGCCAGGCTGAGGCTAGACAGGAGGGATCTGGCTGACCCTGGAACAGGTGCCTTGGAGCTGTAGTAGCTGAGGCTCACCCAGTGGGGAAATTTGCTTAAAAGCACCACAAAAGCAAACAGAATGGAAACTCCTTAAAGCCCAGTCCCAGATCTGTGCTCAGAGTAGGGGATCCTGTGTCCTCTCAGAAGCTGAATGCAGGAGGGGAGAGACCATGTGGCCCAGTGCTATCTCCCTATCAGGAGGAACCCCTCCCAGGTTTATCAGATGGACTGCATCCCAGCAGCCAAAAGCCTTGCCTTCTCAGGGGGTTATCCTATTCCAGAGAGAGCACTGGGGCAGAAGGTTCTAGAAACAGCCTCACATCCCTTCCAGCTGACACAGGTGCTTTGGAGAAAGGAAGAAAGGATAAGCCAAGGTCACTCAGCAATTTCACAGCCTCTTACCCCTGGCTTGAAACTAGCCCTGGCCCTTTCTTCCCCAAGATCTTTATCAGATACTTTCCACAGCTGCCAGGGCACGCAGTGTTAGAACACTAAGTGGGGATGTTGGGTGGCTGTGATTTTTGCCAGGTAGCTGGAAGTTTAAAACCAGGGGATAAGATCTGCCCCAAGGGCAGTGGACCTGTTGGGAGGGGGTAGGGGAGGCTTCACAATCTCACCTCCCTGCCTAGAAGGTGGAAAATGGGCCTGGAGGGGGCCTTTGCCTGAATCCTTACTTCAAACCTTCAACCCTGCTGGGAGCCGGCAGGGAAAAGGGACACGTATGTCCACCTTTGTATGTTTTCCTCTCCTCACTGCTAATGCCCAGTAGAGGCACGATCCGTGCTGTGGGAATCCCCAAAGTGCTCTTGTATGCCCCTCTCAAGGGTAATCCTGCCAGTCAGGTTTTGCCCTCCTGGGTTAGCCTTCCTTGGTTCTAGTCACCTTCGTTCATGGACTGTACAACCAGCAGGCATTTATTGGGCACCTGTCCGATACTCCGGTTGCCTGAGGTAGTCTCTGAACAATAGGGCAAGGTCGCTTTGTGATTCCATTCCAAGAAATTGGAGGGAAGACATGCCCGTCCACAAATGAGAGGACTGAGGTCTGAAAGCCTTTCCATGCTCATTGGGTGACTCTGTGACAGTCTGGGCTCTAACTGGCTCACGCCTGTCCTGGTCCCTCTGGTCCCTCTGGCCCAGAGAAGCAGGGGCCAGCCTGGCCTCCTGAAAGCATCCACCAGCTAGTGCTCACTTCCTCTTGGGGGTCCCAACGTCTACCCCTAGAGTAGGCTAGGCTCTGAGAGGCAGGGCCCAATGGGAGGGAGTGGGAATGCCTCCCTCCCTCTAGTTTCCTCTGGAAGATACTGGAGCCCGAACTGGGCCTAAGCGGAGCCCCAGTACATGAGTAGACAGCAGCCTTCTGGCCTTCAGCTTATCCCAGGCCTTCAGGAGGAACAAGGCAGTTAAAGGCCTCCTCCAAGGAGCCCTCCCCAGCTGTCCACACCCACAACTTATGCATATATATGTATATATATATGTGTGTGTGTGTGTATATATATTGTGTTATTTATGTATTTATTGATTTCAATTCTTTGTTATTGTGAATAAAGCAGCAGTAAATATGCGTGGTCTTCTTGAGTTCTTGAAAGGGACTGGGTTGCCTCACCACAGAAGCAGACTGTGAAGTGAGCGTTCAGGGCCTGTCTGGGAGGGCAGAGGGAAGCAGGCTGTGGTGTAGACCCTAAGCCTCAGGTGATCCAGAGAAACCCTGAAGCAGGGCAGGATGCCAGGCTTTTATGCCTCACATCTGTCGGTCCTTAAACACCCAGCCTCTTGGGGGAAAAGACAACATGGGTGGGTCCGTCAGCGTAGAAGCCGACTCTGAGAGCCCTGGCAGCCACATGGCCATTTTTTCTGTAGAACACAAGTATCCACTAATTCATGTTTCAAAACCCAGGGTCCCTTCAGTGACCAGCTGCCTGCACCATGGGAGCGCTCCATGGCTTCAGGGAGGGAAGGCACAGTCGGGCTCTGTGAACCACAACTCTGTAGGCCAAGCCCGTGGATGTGCGGCTCAGGCGTGACCCTGTGTCTGCCCTGGAGGCTGGTGACTAGCACCAAGCCCTCAGGGTTTGTCGGCCTAGAAGTAGCTGTAGGTCTGGTCTGAGGCCACTCATACTCTTCTATAAGCCATAATCATAATGGCTTGTATATATTGAGATGTATCAGGAAAGACACCGAGAGACGGAGATCAGAAGAAAGACTTCCTTTTAATATGCATGTCCTAAAATGGCATTCATTCAAACTAGTAGATAAAAGGAAAGAGATATTCTGCGGCCCCAGTGAGAGGGCTGTAATGCGGGCACTTGTAGCAGGCCTTCTCCAGGTCCTTTCTCGTGACTGCTGCTTCCTGGGGCCTAGCTGCAGACCCTTTATTACCCTAGGCTCAGAAGATCTGCATCTGGACCCAGCGGCGTGGCTCTGGCTAGCCCAGCCCTCCTGTTCCTAAGTACCCTCCCTCCGTGTCAATGATCAAATCAATGGGGGCAGGACAGCAGTTGGCTCTGCTCCGCCTCCCACCCCTGGCAGAGACCCTGCTCACCAGCCGTGGGCAGTCTGGGACAAGCTCCCACCTTCTGCCCAGCCTATAAAGCCATCCTCCGTGTCCTTGCTCACTCTGTTCCCCTCCCTTGATACCCAGAGTCGTCATGGCGGAGCTACCTGTGACAGAGATGCCTGGTGATGCTCTGTGCAGCGGGCGCTTCACCATCAGCACCCTGCTGGGGGGTGACGAGCCCCCACCGGCCGCCGGTGACAGCAGCCAGCCCAGCCACCTGACACACGGCAGCACCTTGTACATGCGCACCTTCGGTTACAACACTATCGACGTGGTGCCTGCCTATGAACACTACGCTAACAGTGCTCTGCCAGGCGAGCCCCGGAAGGTGCGGCCCACCCTGGCTGACCTGCATTCATTCCTCAAGGTAAGTACCAGTTGGGAGACTGGCCGCTTCCCAGCTGTGTGACTCTGGTCTGATTACCCAACACGTTCTGTCATCTGTGTTGGGAAGATGGCTAGGAATCTTCCTCCAGGATCAAGATACTCAAATGAACTAGTGGACGGCAGGTGTCATGAAGCTCAGAGCATACATAATACTCTCGGCCCAGGCCCTGGTGACCCAAAGATAGCGTGGCTGCTCATGCAAGTGCAGTTGCACACCCCTGGGAGAGACGGTGAGAGGGGAGCATGGTAGGCCTGCTCAGATGTCAGCCTGCTGGCTCTGCTATCTGGGAAGCTGAACAACCCCAAACCCTGTGAGCTCACTTCCTCATTGACAGTGGAAAGAATTACTCTTGGCTCAGGAGCAGGGACTAGCCTAACTCCCAGCCCTCCTCTCTGCCTCAGAACAGCCCTCCGGAGGGGCCGAACAAGACCCCCATTGAAACAGGGATGTTGAGATGAGGTGCTGGGAAGAATGGGCAGAAGGCCCCAGTGTGGGCTGCAGTCCCAGGGATACAAACCAGAAGACCTGTCATGCTGGGGTAGCGGCCTGGGTTCAAGTCCATCTGTACCAGAGACCCAGGGTGTGACCTGAGTCAAACTGCTTCACCTCCCAAGGGTCAAATAATCTGTCCCCCTTCTCAGATTAAGAGCTTGTCAGTTCCCAGCCCCCGGCCCTAGAGGGGGAGGAGCCGTCTGAAGGCTGATTAGCCCTCCTTGGTGTCTTTCCAAGCTTCAAGCAGCATTGTGTCTAGGAAGCTGTCCAGGGGCTTCCTGTGTGGCAAAGTGGGGCAGGCAGGGCTGAACACAGACACCCAGCCCCCAACTCCCATTTCCTGACTTCTGCTGGTCTTCCCTAGCAAGAGGGTAGCCACCTGCATGCCCTGGCCTTTGATGGACGGCCAGGCCGGGAGCTGACTGAGGGACTTGCGGAGGACGAAGCCGGCACCAGCAATGAGAAAAGCCCTGGGGAGCCTGTGCGCTTCGGCTGGGTCAAGGGAGTGATGGTGAGTGGGTGTGGACAGGAACTTGATGCCAAGAAAGGGTGGGGGTAGAGCCCCATTCAGCCCCAGCTTTGACTCTCAGATCCTCGTGGGCAAGTTAGGTCTTGGGCTCAGTTTGGGCCTCCGTTTCCCCATATAATGATGGTGGTGATAGCATCCCAGGGACAAAAGTGAGAAGAGGAAGCATCCACAGTCTGTTTAGGGGAACATTGCCAGGACTAGGGACTGAGAGAAGAAACACAGTGACCTCCAGTTGTACTTGGTGAAGGCTTCCCAAACTTCTTGTGTGCACTTGGCCAAGATCCAACCCTAGGAAAATCTCTGCTTAGATAGTCACTAATCTCATAGCCTTAGAAAAGCTTCTTAGCCACTCCTTGCCACAGTTTCCTCACCTGTAAAATTGAGCATTTAATTAGTTTATAGCTGTGAAAATTCTTGGATCAATGCCTGCTAGGGAGTTGTTAGAAGAAATCCCCCCATAGAGCCACCAGAGGGCAGCACTAACACACACATCTCCACTCCCCTCCACAACCCTTGCCCGCCCCTCCCCCCCAACCCAGAGTGCATCCTAATGGAGGCATGTTTCCTGCTATCGCATGGAGCATAATTAAGCCTTCAGACGGTAAAAAAAATCAAGTGAACTTGACTTTGAAAGGCTCTACAGCGTTCTATAAAGGTTATGGGATGAACTGTAGGAGAAAGCATTAGCCCTGCCCTGAGAAGCAGGAGGCAAGCTTCTGATCCTAATTCCGCAAACCCACTGTGATCATGTCTCCCTCAGAACCAGAGCTTTCATTCACCCCTGGGGGTTCACAGCCAGGGTTGGAGCATGTCCTGATTTTCATCTCAGCAGACAAGAACCCCAGAAACCTCATGTGTGAAGGACACATGCCCCTACCTGGCCCTAGTACTTGACAGAGCCAAAGTCCACAGCAGGCCTTCCCACTCGGAATTTCAGCCCCAGTGATGAGCTCGGGCTTTGTCTTCAATATGGGAACAATCTGGGCTTTGATTTCTGCTCCATGTGGGTCGTTGCTGACACTTCCAGTATACCATGCCCTGGCCCGATAGCTGCCCAAGGCAATGACTAGGACCTGGCAGACACAGGGTCTGGGGCTTGGAACAGAGTGAATGATGGGAAGGCTGAAGCCCATTCAAGGCCTCCATGGCAGCGTGGGAGGAGGTGGGATGTAAACCCGTCCTCCTCTCCCGCTCCCAAGCTGGGCAGCCTGATCCCATGGTACGGAAAGCATCAGCTGTATCAGGTGTGCCCGGGCCTGGGAACAAGCCCTTGAGGGTTTGACCTTGGGCATCTCAGGAAACCTGTCACCCCACCCACTCCCAGATCCGATGCATGCTCAACATCTGGGGTGTGATCCTCTACCTGCGGCTCCCCTGGATCACGGCGCAGGCGGGCATCGGTGAGTGCGCCTCCTGGAGGAGGGAAAACATGCGCTTGAGTTCCACAAGGCCCCTGGGGTTGTAGAGGCAGCAGGCTAGGCCTTCTCCTCCCCAGCACACTCTCAGAGGGCAGCAGCCACAGGGGAGGGTGGGGCTGGAGGGACCGCTGGCTGTAGAGTCACCAGTTTCAGGGCTCCTTGGTGAGTCTCTCGACCCCACTGAGCCAACGCCTGTCTCAGAGTATTTGTGCTCGGAAATGAGATTCTAGAAGACCCGGGTTCAGATGCTGAGCCCGGCTCCAAGCTAGGTAGCCTTGTGGAGGTTCCTAACACTCTCCTGAGGAAAATGGGTCTGATAATTGTACCTGCCTTATAGAGCCATTGTGAGTGTACAAGGCTCAGGAGAATGACCTTTGCTACCTGAAGGTGCTGGCAACTGTTTTGCTGTGATTTTGTTGACAAAGGTGGATACCTTCCCTTCCATGCCTGGACATTATTCGCACATTGGCACATGAACTTCCCACTTAGCTCAGAAGGTAGATAGACCCACTTTAACTTCATCTGGGGAGGTATGTGTGTGTGTGCACACACACTCTCTCACACACTCACACACTCACACACACACACATACTCACACACATATTTGTATTTGAATGTGCAGATGCCAGAGGATAACCTCAGGCATCCACCTCAGGAACCACCCACCTCCTTTGGGACAGGTCTTTCGTTGGTGCGGATCCTACTAATTAGGTAGACTGGTCAGCAAGACTAGGATCCCTCCCAATACTGGGCTCACAGACACATGCCACCATACCTAGGACTTTTGTGTGGGTTGTGGAGGGTTTGTGCTTACTGAGCGCTTAGCTACCTCCCAGCTGCCATAACTCTTGGTTTTCATTTTGAGACAGAAATCATGTATATCCCAGGTCTCAAACTCAGTATGTAACTAAGGAGAACCTTAGATTTCTAGCTGCCACATCCCAAGTGCTAGGATTAAAAATATGTGCCATCAGACCTGGGTTACGTGGTGCTAGGACTCGAACCCAGGACTCCCAACCTAGCTACATCCCAGTCCTTATTGCTATTTTTTGTTTGTTTGTTTGTTTGTTTGTTTGTTTTCTGAGACAAGGTTTCTCTGTGTACCCCTAGCTGTCCTAGAACTTGCTCTGTAGACCAGGCTGGCCTCAAACTCACAGAGATCCGCCTGCCTCTGCCTCCTGAGAGCTGGGATTAAAGGCGTGTGCCACCACACCCAGGTGTTATTACTGTTTTTGATTTGGGGGTTTTTGTAAGGGGGTTGTTGTTTGAAGCAGGGTCTCTCTATGTAAACTTGGTGGTTCTAGAACTCTCTCTGTAGACCAGGCTGGCCTAGATTTCCCAGAGAACTGCCTGCTTCTGCCTCCTGAGTGCTGGGATTAAAGATGTGTTGCCAGGCTCAGCTCCTTGTTTCTGTTTTGACATGGGGCCTTGCTCTGTATTGCCCAGGCTGGCCTTGAACTCTCCACCTCCAAATGCTGGGGTGACAGGTCTGGCTGAGACCCATTGTTTCTCAGGCTCAGAACTGAGGCTCAGAGAAGGAAAGGGACTCAGGTCACATGGGAACCTGGGGGGGCTGACTCGGGTTTCTCCATGGAGTCTCACCTCAGAAATGTGCTTATTGATTTCTGGGTGTTGGCATTCACCCCACACAGTGCTCACCTGGCTCATCATCCTGCTGTCGGTCATGGTGACAGCCATCACAGGTCTTTCCATTTCGGCCATCTCCACCAATGGCAAGGTCAAGTCAGGTGCGTTCTCCCGGAGAAATCTTCACCCGGGCTCTGCTTTTGCTCTGGATCTCCGAGCTGCCACCTCACCCCGGGTGTACCCCATAATGCCCACATGGCTCCAGATGGGATTTTATGGGAGCTCTCTCCTTCTCAAGATGGTCTCTGTTGCCTGCCCTGTGGCCCTTGGTCCTGCCCGCCCCTTGCAGTACACTGTTCTTTCTCTGGCTCCCTGCTCTGACCCTGCTAGGTGGCACCTACTTCCTTATCTCCCGGAGTCTGGGCCCAGAGCTGGGGGGCTCCATCGGCCTCATCTTCGCCTTTGCCAATGCTGTGGGTACGGCCATGCACACTGTGGGCTTTGCAGAGACTGTCCGGGACCTGCTTCAGGTGAGGGGCCAGGGCTGGGGCAGAGGGAGCTGGGCAACTTCCCCGTACTGCTTCTCACACTGGATCAGGTCTCCCTTCGCCTGCCTAATCCTACCTACAAGTGGCCAAAGTTATGTCTGGTCACTTTGGGTGACAATAAAATTCTCATTAACTACAGACCATCCCCATAAGACCCCTTTTAGGATCCATGTTGCCTTTGGGTCATGTTGTCCAGGCCCATGCAGTAGCCCTCGGGGTGGGGAACATCATCTAATGTATGCCCTAAGTAAAGTGGAGAGGGCAGGATCTGGAGGAGTACCGGTGAAGACAGGACACACAGCTCGCTTGCTCCCCCCAGGAGTACGGCACACCCATTGTAGACCCCATCAACGACATCCGTATCATCGGCGTGGTCACTGTCACGGTGCTGCTGGCCATCTCGCTAGCTGGGATGGAGTGGGAATCCAAGGTGAGGAGGAGGTGACGGGCGTGAGAGGGTGGGCCTGGGTCCAGCTTTGCCTCTTCTTAGTGTATCAGCTGGGGCTGAAGTCCTGCTGCTAGGACAAATAGACCCCGAGACAGACCCTGTTCTGCCTCCTGTAACCATCCAAAGAGCGTGGCGTAGTGCTAGCACGCTGGTTTCCACAGTGGTGGGGAGAGGCATGCAGATTCCTTCCATCCTGTGACCTCTCCATCCCTGAGTGTGGCCTTTAGTCACCTGGTCCATGCTGGCTGCCATCATCATGTCTGTGATCCAGGCAGAGGGAAAGGGAGAGGGCAAAAGGAAAGGAAGAAATTCGCTGCCCCATAAATTTTAGGCTAAAGCCAGAAGTTGAACATATCACTCCTGTTCACCCCGTTGGCCAAAAACTGGTCTTGTAGCCGTATATAGCTGCAAGAGATGCAGGAAAATGTGCTCTTCGATCCTGCTATGTCCATGTATCTAGCCAAATGTCAGCGGTTTCATACATGAAACAAGAGAATTGTTGGGTTACAGCCAGCAGGCTGGACCAGAAGGGAGCCTTCTATCTGGGAGGGGTGTGAGCCTGATGTTTCTCTTCTCCATGTTGTTCGCTGGCCTCCCGGCTCAGGTGGTTCTGTGGTTAACTCACCCTTCTGAGTATCTTCTGCGAGGAGATACTACTCCAGGCTCCCAACCTGATCCCACCACAACCCGTTTCTAATCTCAGACCATCTTGCTCACTGTCATATCCCTGACGCCTCACTGTCTGACTGAGATGAAGAAATAGTTTTGTGGTTAGAATGAGGGACCGTGGCAGGCCCCTGAAGGCTGAAGCATCTGACCTTCAGTGTCCTTTGCTCTAGGCCCAGGTACTATTCTTTCTTGTCATCATGGTCTCCTTTGCCAACTATCTGGTGGGGACACTGATCCCAGCAACTGAAGACAAGGCCTCCAAAGGCTTCTACAGCTACCATGGTATGTGAGGTCAGGAGCCCTGACAGTGGTTCTGTGGATGGGGACAGTTGGTCTGTGCATCTGACTCATTAAATGGAAGCGAGGGGCTGGGATCTTCTTCTCCCAGGGCCAGAGGCTTTAGGGAGCCGATTGCTGGTTCGACAGGGCCCAGCTAGGTGACCAAACCCTCTAGGTGGCTCTGACTCTGGCATTGGTTTTCCAGGGGACATTTTTGTTCAGAACTTAGTGCCTGACTGGAGAGGCATTGACGGCAGCTTCTTTGGGATGTTCTCTATCTTCTTCCCTTCAGCCACGGGCATTCTGGCAGGAGCCAATATCTCCGGGGACCTTAAGGTGAGTGGAACCCCATCCTTACTGTCCGGCACCACAGAGGACATGCATCCCTGAGCCCTGACATCATTCCCAGGACCCCAGCTCTGCCCTGAAGACTAATTTACTCATGACAGGCCTTTAACTAAGAGATCTCGTATGTCCTGTGCGTGTTTGCAAAGTTCTGTGCCCCTTTCAAATCCCTCCTGCAACACTTTTCCCAGGCCTTCCATCCTCCACTGTGTGTTCCCAGTGTAAGGTATCAGCCCAGTGTGTCTCTGTTTTCTGCCTAGAGTCAGACACAAGCTAGGTATTCGGTGTTTGTTGACTGAATGTTGGTGAAGTGAACTCAAAGCGGCAGAGCAAAGAGCTGCACAGTGAGACAGTTTGCCTGGAGAAACCGAAGAGATGGCAGTGTGCCAGCCGGGGAGCCAGTGACATGCCGCCTGGCATCGTGTTGAACTCAGAGCTGCCTCTGACCTTGGTCTCCTTCTCCTTGGAGGTGTTCCCCAAGTCATGCTTCTCACAGAATTAAGAACTGGGCAAGTGAGACGTGGTGGCTCAGGCCCAGAACCCCAGCCTTCCTAAAGCTGAGGCAGGAGGGTCAGGAAAATTGAAGATTATTCTTGCCTACACAATGAGTTCAGAGCCAGCCTGGCCAAAAACCAAACCAAAACCAAGAGCAAGTAAGCCCAGTTGTTCCTGGAGACAACACAGAAAACAGCCTGCCCAGCTGGCTAGGTCTGGATCTCCCAGTGAGGCAAGGGGACCAGAATGCTTGTTTATCGCACTGTTCTCAAGAGAGCAGCTGCAAGATGCCTGGGTTGCCTACCTTCAGAAGTACCTACCCTCAGGGTGCCTATCCTCCTCAGGGGGGCCTATCCTCAGGGGTGCCTACCCTCAGGGTGCCTACCCTTAGGGGTGCTATCCTCAGGGGTACCTATCCTCAGGGGTGCCTACCGCAGGTCATCCTTAGGCCTGGTCTGTGTTTAGACAGCCTGAATCCTCTAAAGACCTATTAACTGTCACTGTCACCAATCCTCCGTCCCCAGTATTCAGTATCAGGGCCAGCATGTCTCTCAGATCGGGATGGGGTGACACCTTCAATATGTCCTCTGTCCTTAGGCCTTACGTTGACCTTTGAACATGGCTCTGCCCTTCCTATGGGATTGTACTCAGCAACAGAGCTCCCACCATGAGACTCTGAGCAGTCTCTGTAAGCCTCAGTTTCCCCAGCTGTCAGACTAGTAGAGCGGGTGTAGATGCAGAGAGCTGGCTCGTGTAAAGTGCTTAGAGCAGGGACTGCACCCGTGGGGAACTGGCCATTGTCTCAGTACGCCAAGCATAGAGAAGTCAGGGGCTGGCCATAGCCTCACAACCGCGAGGAGCCATACAATAGAAGCTCGTAGACTTGGGAGCTTTCTTTTAAACAGCTATTTATGGCTTGAAATTATCACTGTGTGTATGTTCGTACGTGGGAGTTGTGCACACATGAGTGCAGGTGTGCACATGCCACAGCATACGTGCAGAGGTCAGGGGATAACTTGCGAGAATTTGTTCTCCTTTTCCATCGTGAGGTCTGGGACTCCAGCTCAGGTCATTAGGTCTGTACAAGCGCTTTTACCCACTGAGCTGTACCGGTGACCCCATTTTATGAACCTTCACGTATCTTATGTGTATATGAAGTGTGTGCATGTGTGTGCATGTGTGTGCGTAATATGTGTAAGCTTAAACATGCTCATACAAAGTGCATGTAATGTATTCAGAGCATGCCCTTGAGGGTTGGTCTTTTCCCTAACCGGCTGAAGACAGGGTTTATTCATTGCTCAGGAGCTGGAGATTCTCCTAGCCCTACCTCCTATCTGGCCTTGGAAGTCCTAGGGTTACAGATGTGCGTTGCCGCATCAAGCTCCGTGTAGAGATCTGAGCTTGGGTGCTCATGCCTGTACCACGCTGCTGTGCTGGCCAGGCATGTGGTATGCAGGACATACTCCCCATCTATGCTTTCTGTTTATGAGCCCTTGCTACACTAGATGGGGAAACTGACTCTCCAAGATGTTGAAGGGTCTCTCCCAGAGCCCACAGCTAGGAAGGGGTGGGCCTGACTTGTAAGCCAGCCTCAGATGTCTGGCCAAGACAGGGATGGCAAGTGGGGGCTGAGGGTTAGGTGCTCCTCCTATGGATGCAAAATCCCACAAACCAGGGGGCCTTAAAGCCATAACCGCCCTCTCCCAGTGCAGAAGACCAGAAACCTCAGTGAAGGTGCCGATAACATGACTATACCCTCTAAAGGTCTGAGAATGAGTCCTTTCTAGCTTGGTCCTAGCTGTGGGATCCAGACAAGGCCACACTGAGCCAGAGCTTGCCATTTTAATCTGCGTCACTCTAGTGATGGGTGATATCTGTGTCCCTTCCTCTTCCAATATGACACCAGTCATCAGTTGAGGCTCACTCTCACCCAGCATGTACCAGGACCAGCTCTGCTTGGCTCCTGAAACCCTGACTAGGGCCAGGGAGGGAATGAAGAAAGGACAGACAAGGACACATGTATAGGCAAGCCGGGGTCTGGTGGGGTCTCCAGCGGAGGGCACCTTCTACTAGTAAGGGTCATAGGATCCCCTAACAGAGACCCCAACCGATTCAAATCTCCGCAGACCGCAGCCTCCTCCCACTCTGGGCCTCTGCTCACGTTCTCGCCAGCTCGCCTGCCCCCCACCCCCACACACACACGTTGTGACCTATCTACTGGACCCACAGAGCATGGGGAGGTTTGCAGACAATTAGTTCATGGCAGACGTGGCCTTCTCCATGGGTTGGGGTCTGTGTCTCCCCGATGGAGCAGTTATTACCTTTCCACAAGCAGCCTGTGCCCCTGCTCAGGTTCCAGCTCCTGGAGTCTGAGACTGTGGGAGTGTGGGTCAGCACAGCGGGCAGGCACCAGAGGTTGGTGCCCTCCTCATACCCTGCTCCCTGCGGTTCCTCACTAGCTGGGTGGGATCGCATAGGCCGTCTCAGAAGACATTCTGTTGGAGAAAGTGCCTAGGAGGAGGCTATGACCTGTGTGGGGGTGGATGAGGTGGGGGTGGGGGACAAGGAGAGTTATTATTATTGGGAAAAATCTCTTTCTTGGAGCAGGAGACTGTTTGGGGCATGTCTTCTGTCTCCTTATTGCTGGAGAGCCAGACACATTAATCAGCTAATGGTGATTTCCCGTGACTCAGTGAGGTGAACAGGGTCCGGGGCTGGCCTACTGATTCATGAATTTCCAGCTGTAGCTGGCTGCTGCTGCTGCTGCTCACAGATGAGTCTGAGGTGGAGAGTCAGGCTCAGGTCTCCGCACTCCCCCCGGACCCACAGTGGGCCGTGCCAAGGTCCCCTGCGGGTGGGATATGGAGCCAATGAGGTTTTACATCTTCATCCATTTCAACCCTGGGGCCACGGGGTGATGGCTGTCTTGTTGGTCCTCAGTCACGGCCCTCTTCTTCCAGGACTGGACAGGTTCTGAGGGCCCAAAGGGTCTGTTGCCCACCCTGGCTTCTTTGGGCACCAAGGCCCAAAGGAATGCCCCAGGCTGCCTGACAATACTATGCCTTCCCACAGGACCCTGCTGTAGCCATCCCCAAGGGAACACTGATGGCCATTTTCTGGACCACCATCTCCTACCTCGCAATCTCGGCTACCATTGGTGAGTAGCCGGCAAAGCACGATGGTGGGAAAGAGAGGAGAGGATCTGCTCTGTAGTAAGGCTGAAGGGGGCTGCTGTGAGGGGCTGGCTTTTAACAGAGGGAGCTAGACAGTGAGGCCCTTGAGCCCTGGTCCTGGGGCATCTATCCCCTCTACAGTGACAGAGCACCTTCATGGTGAGGGAAGCCAGACCAGGGAAACATCCTCCTTGAGTCTCGGGGTGCTCTTGCTTCCCCCATTCACCTTTGAGGCAAGCTGCACAGGTGGCTAGGGGACTTGGTCTTTTCTATAGGCACCAGGGGCTCAAGAGCCAGGTCTCTGCTTTAAGGACATTGGGCAGGTCCCTGCAGCTCTCCCCGCCACACAAGCACACACATACACACACACACACACACACACACACAACAAGAGAACTGCCTTGCTCAGATTGTCAGGTACACCAAAAGACACCCATGCTTGCCGCTGTCATTAATACTGTCACGGGATAAAGGAGGAGCCGGCCTGTCCATAGTGTCTCATCCTTGGTAGAGGTGGCTGGCCTTGGGGGATGGAAGAGGAGGGTAAAGCAAAGGACAGAAAGGAAGAAAACACACATGCGTACACACACACACACACACACACACACACACACATGCATAGAGAAGGAGGGTAAAGCAAAGGACAGAAGAGAAGACACACATACAAGCACATACACGCACGCACGCGTGCGCACACACACACACACACATGCACACGCACACACACATGCACAGAAGAGGAGGGTAAAGCAAAGGACAGAAGAGAAGACACACAAGCACATACACACACACACACACACACACAACCCACACTTTTTTCCTCTCAGGCTCCTGTGTGGTGAGAGATGCCTCTGGGGACCTGAATGACACAGTGACTCCGGGCCCAGGCACCTGCGAAGGGCTGGCCTGTGGCTACGGCTGGAACTTCACAGACTGCTCCCAGCAGCACAGCTGCCGCTATGGCCTCATTAACTACTACCAGGTACAAGTGGTGGGCCTGGCTGAAGGGCACTCGAGGCTAGAGGAGACTGTGGGAAGTTATTGCCCAGTCTGGGGGCATGGCTTCCTGCCCAGGTAGGGCTCTCGTCCCCACCTCCTGCCTATGAGTAGGTCTTGGGTCCCCACTGGGTGTTTGATGTCAGGACCACAGCCTGCTGTGGGGAAGGGGTACACAGTAGGGTTTCTAGCTCAGCCCCTGACCATTCCCACAGACCATGAGCATGGTGTCCGCCTTCGCACCCCTGATCACAGCCGGTATCTTTGGGGCCACCCTGTCCTCTGCCTTGGCCTGTCTTGTCTCTGCTGCTAAGGTCTTCCAGGTAAGGTTGCAGAAAGAGGCCGCTGAGGGTGGGGGGTTACGACTGGTGAGCACCGCCTAGACAGATTCCTAGGCAGCTGTGAGGCCTCAGGGTGTCAGGTGATATGGATCTGGGTAGAGGGAAAGGGAACAGGCTAGCAAACTCTTAAAGGAAACAGCCCTGTCTCCAGGTGAGGAGAGGGCTGGGTTTTCCCTGGTTCCCAGAAACAGAAACCTGCTGAGGTCAGAGAGTGCACCACACCAAGTCAGGAGCACAGGTGGCCCGGGGAAGGGGAAGGGGAACAGGACAGGTCCCAGCCAGGGCTTGAGTGTGATATACTATCCACAGTGTCTTTGCCAAGACCAGCTGTACCCACTGATTGGCTTCTTTGGCAAAGGCTATGGCAAGAACAAGGAGCCTGTACGTGGCTACCTGCTGGCGTACGTCATCGCGGTGGCCTTCATAATCATTGGTAAGAGGCTCCTTCCCCAGGCTTCTGGGAAGGTCCTAGGATTCGCTCCTCTTGCCCCTGGTGTCACTGGGCACTTTGTGAATAGCACTTGGTTGGTGTTGGGAATGGAACTAACTAGGACCAGGCACATACTGAACCCTTGCTTTACCACCAAGGCACATCCCAGCACCCTTGAGTGGGTGAAAGCTTGCCTGGAGGGCCTTTGGAAAAGCCTCATGATCCTTTCCCACCCCAGGGAAGGTGGCCACGAAGCCCCTCCAGGTAGTGGGCCATTATACAGTTAGAGGGGACCTTCTCTGCCTTCCCTGCCTCTGCATTCCGGTGTCTTAACAACTGGGACATCATCCCACCCCCAGAATAGCTGTGGAGATGAGCCAAGCAGATACAACTGGCTAGTTCAACCAAACCTTTGCAGATGCATAAACTAGACAAAGCCAGCCAGCCTCTCACCCATCCTCAGGACTCACCCCAGAAGGAAGTACCCAGATAACAGTTAGGTTGACTGGCTTCTGCTGGCTTTGCCCCATACCTGCTGTGTGGCTGTGGATAAGTCATTTCCCAGAGCCACAGTTTGCTCGTCTGTAGAGTAGGGGGCAAGCTCGTGAGCTACAGATAGGCAAAAAGACAGCCTGTGTGTGACAGCACAACCCCCATAGATACACATACCCAACATAACCTGGCTAACTCAGCCAAGGAAACAATCTGTTGAAGGAGGAAGTGACAACATCACCACATGCCATCCGCTGCCCCGCTCCCTATGCAGAAGAGGGGGCATAGAGGCTGTGGAGACCCCACTGAAAGGCACCTTCCTACTACAGCCAGATCCCTGCTGCTCAGGCTGGCTTCATCAGGCACCCACCCATAAGATTTGACCTAATAGTCTGGTTGCTGTCACCCAAGGGAAGATTTCTAGACACTAGATCCTGCATTGTATGAAGAGGTTTCTCACTTAGGGGACGGAGAAGTCTAGTCAACTGGCTGTAGCAAAATCACAGTTACAAAGTAGCAATGAAAGAATGTCATGCTGGGAGTCCCCACAACATGAGGAACTGCCTTTCCTTTTTTTTTTTTTTTTTTTTTTTTTTTTTTTTTTTTTTTGGTTTTTCGAGACAGGGTTTCTCTGCAGCTTTTTTAGAGCCTGTCCTGGACCTAGCTCTTGTAGACCAGGCTGGCCTCGAACTCACAGAGATCCGCCTGCCTCTGCCTCCCGAGTGCTGGGATTAAAGGCGTGCGCCACCACCGCCCGGCGAGGAACTGTCTTAAAGGGTTGCAGCATTAGGAAAGCTGAGAATCACTCCGAGGGGTCCTGGCTCACGTTGCCAAATGTATTCCTTATATTAATTTGTGGTCCAAAAGTATCATAGTTGCTGCCCTTGGTCAGTAGCTTGGCAGAGTCTGTCCCCACTGTCTTCTACCTTCTTCTAAAGATTTTTTTTATTACATCTGTTATCTTGGGAGGGGATCATATGTGAGGGTCAGTAGACGACTAACAGGGGTTCCCTCCTTCCACCCCATGGGTTCCAAAGCTCTAACTCAGGCCAGCTTGGCAGCACGGGTCTTTACCAGCTGAGTGATCTTGCCGACTCCCTTGGTTCCCTAAAACACTGACCCTTTAAACTTCGTGCCAGATGAGAAGGTTGAGCTGACTGAGTAGCAAGGCCTGGCTGTGCCAGGGGCTACCCTGCGGGCTTAGGTGCTGGGCAGCTTCTGTGGTGGAGCCCAACATGCTGCCCCTCTCTCCCTGGGTTTTTGAAGCGGAGCTCAACACCATTGCCCCCATCATTTCCAACTTCTTCCTCTGCTCCTATGCCCTCATCAACTTCAGCTGCTTCCATGCCTCCATCACCAACTCACCAGGTAAGCAGACCGGCCCCACCACCACCACAGGAAGAGGTGCAGAGGGGCGGTGGGGGGAACGGGAGGGTAGGGGATGCAGGTGAGCTGTCCGAAGCAACCTTAATTTAAAATTACATGAAGGGAATGTCTGTACCCCAACAAAGCCAGCCATCCTTTGCCGAGCACAGTGCATCCTTTACAGGCCACGGAAATTTTTTTAGTTCCACTCTTCACCAGTTTCTCCCCAGTCAGAAGCCTGATTCCCCAGAAAGGGAGGAATTTCCCAGTCCCAGATGGTGCAGCCATTTGTTCACGGCTCACCTCTAGGGGGCGCTGTTCAGACCGTAGCCATTAAATTTCACAGATTTCTGGGCTGTTGCTAAAGCCTTCTAGCAGATGGCAGTAAAGAGCGTAGAGGAAGAGTTTGGCTAATGACTCCCAAATCTTCAACGGGCCTGTTATTCTAACACTTCCCATACAGGCTGCAATGTGCCCGGCACGCTCAGAGATGTGCCATGGTACAGTGCTCACTAGAGGTGGCCCTAACCTGGCACAAAGTCAGGCAGACTCAAGTCTCCCTCCATCTTTTTAATTCCCTGGGCTCCACAGAACCCTTGGGAGCTGGCACTGTGGCTGATGTTGGGGCTGTGTTTGGCCAGGGCCAGATGTTCCCTTCCTGGTATAGCTTGCCACCATGGTGAAACAAATGCCCTACAGGCCAGACTGTGGTACACCTTGGAGCCTCCCTATCCCACCCCTGGAGTCAAGGCTGGTGGGGCCCTAGGAATTCCTGGCTAGTGGGTACAGGCCAGGACGGCAGCATGGGTATTGCTGCAGCTCTGGGAAGGAGAAGGCCCTGAGCATGGGCAGATGCACTGACCTTACCCCCGCCCAGGATGGAGACCCTCCTTCCAATACTACAGCAAGTGGGCAGCGCTGTTCGGGGCAGTGATCTCAGTGGTCATCATGTTCCTGCTTACCTGGTGGGCGGCTCTCATTGCCATTGGAGTCGTCCTCTTCCTCCTGCTCTACGTGATCTACAAGAAGCCAGGTGTGTGGCCGTGGTTCCCCGGGGGGCTCAGCTCCTTACCTGGGCAGCCCTGCAGCCAGGCTGGTCCCTCATCCCAGCTGGAGCCTTGCCCTTAAATGGTACTCGGGCTGGCCTCCACCTGAGCTTTCCTGGGCCAGGGGCTCAAAGGAACATGCCCACTCGGGGCCAGACCCCTGTCAGATTCCTAGAGGGGCTTACCTGCTAGTGTGTCCATCCAGGCCAGGGTGGCCAAGGGTGGCTGTGTGAGGGCAGGCACTGAGAAAGATGGTCTACCTGCATGTAGCTGACTTCGGTCTGAGGGAGATAACCCTAGAACTCTACATCTGAGCCTGGCCTTCTGGGTCCTCTTGGAGGGCTGTTTTTGAGTGGGAGTTTAAGACTTTGCTACAACCTTGAACCAGGTGACCACATGAGGCACTTGGCTCTAGACCTGCACGTAATAGATAGAGCGGCCAGCTGTCCATCTGTCTGTGGCCTTGCTCCCAACCTGCTTTGGGCCTAAGAAAGGTAGACATTCCCTTGTCCCCATCTGGCTGGTTGATTCCTGCAGTTTTGAGTCTTGCTGTCTCCTTTCTGCCCTCAGAGGTGAACTGGGGCTCCTCCGTGCAGGCTCATTCCTACAACCTTGCCCTGAGCTACAACATGGGCCTCAATGAGGTGGAAGACCACATCAAAAACTACCGGTGAGCAAGGCTTCTGGGCCTCCTGGGAGGCGGGAGCTAGCCGTGCTCCTCTGCTCTGGGAGATCCAGGATGGTAGGAACCCCGAGGTGGAAGAGCCGATGACCACTGGATGGCTAGGCTTGTCACTGCCCGACAGGGACAAAGCAAGGAAGAGGTCCTCGTGTCTTGGTTTCCACAGTGGAAGCCGCTCTGCCGTCAGGGTCACTTGGTACAATTCCCATGACACAATCCTGGGATGCCAGCAGTGATCAGCCTGGTTATCCAGAGCCGGTTCCCAATGGCGACGGGGGTTGTTCACCTTCCATCTTCCTCCTACTTGACCGTACTATAATCATATTTATTCATGCCCTACCTCCTGTGACCCAGACACTCATGACAAACCTCGGAGACCTCAGACACAAGCAAGGACAAACGAGGTTTGGAGATGTTAACTATCCCTGTTTGCCCAGCTGGTAAATGAACCATCGAGTCGGCTGCTTAATGGCAGGCCTGTGTTGCCTCTCAACACAAAGGTTCAGGCTTCTGGCCAAGGTACAGTGAGTTTGTCAACAATGGCTTCCTGTGACTCATCTTTACTCTGCTTTTGCCACGCTGGGCTT
Organism: Arvicola amphibius; assembly: GCF_903992535.2. Taxonomy (NCBI): domain Eukaryota; kingdom Metazoa; phylum Chordata; class Mammalia; order Rodentia; family Cricetidae; genus Arvicola; species Arvicola amphibius. Next base: position 5,428,865 of record NC_052061.1, on the reverse strand, counting down.
AGCAGGGCAAAGGAAGTCTGATGGCCCGAGCAAGAAGGACAAAGAGATTTAGTCTCATGACGTCAAAAACACCTGAAAGACCCCTTGAATCACAGCTGGGAAAATGTGTCCCAGTACACACAGTCTCACTCTGGGCCATCAGGATTCAGGAGTGCAGGGGCACCTACCTTTAGCATGAAAGCCCTAAGGGCTCTCTCCTGATGCCTCATACCATGTCCCCTCTTTTCCTAGCCCCCAGTGCCTGGTGCTCACGGGACCCCCCAACTTCCGCCCGGCGCTGGTGGACTTTGTGAGCACATTTACCCAGAACCTAAGTCTGATGATCTGTGGCCATGTGCTCATTGTGAGTGTTCGGGGTTGGGGGATGGGGAGGGTTGGGAGGGATATTGGTACCCTGGTGGGGAGTTGGGGGTGAGACAGGGATGGGGGAGATAGGGGACAGGGAACTGGACCTGGATTAATGTCTGCCAAGGGACAGGAGGGGCAGGGCAAGTGGAGCCAGCAGAGTCTGGCCAGGCCCCTCTTTCAGGACATAGTCTTGTGAAGCCCAGGCTGGTTCAAGTTCACTGTGTAGCTGAGGTGGCCTTACCTTTACCCAAGAGTCACTACCTCTAGTTTCCCTTCCTCTTTTCCTTCCCCACCCCCTACTCTAACCAAGAACACCTCTAAGCGCTTCTGAGTCTCAGGGGAGCCTCTAGGACAGGAGAAAGCCTGAGTCAGGCTGGATGGTGGGGACAGCCCTGATACCACCTGTCCCTCACCCACAGGGACCCCGAAAGCAGAGAGTCCCCGAGCTGCAGCACATCGCCAGTGGGCACACCAAGTGGCTGAACAAGAGGAAGATCAAGGCCTTCTACTCGGATGTCGTTGCTGAGGACCTCCGAAGTGGGGTCCAGACTCTCATGCAGGTGCCCTGGCCAGGCTTCCTATAGGACTTATTTAGAGAGACAGCTTGCAAGGCAGGACGCTCGCGTCTAGTTTAAGCTTCAATGGCTGCAGTCAGAGTCTCCCACTTACTTGTCTCAAGCTCTGCTGGTTCAATGCCCAGGACCCCGGGAACCTGTGGGGACTCTGTGGCTTTACCCAGATCCGGTTTCTGTTTTGTTTTATTTTATTTTAGTTAAATCTAGTTTAGTTTTAGTTTTTTTGCAGTACTGGGATTGGGTCCAGGGCCTGAGTACCTATTAGGTAGTAGCTCTACTGTTCAGCTCTGTCCACAGAGCCCTTTTTACTTAAAAGATAGTGTTTGAGACTGAGGCTCACTAAACTGTCCAGGTTGGTCTTGAACTCACTCTGAAGCCCAAGCCAGTTGGGGCTTGCAATCCTGCTGCTTCACCCTCCTAGGTAGCTGGAAGTACAGGCTCGTGTGACTTGAACCCTTCCTCCCGTTTAATTTGTCAGATATAACTTACATTTAGTATAAGTGAAAACCATAAAGGGACACGTTTGCATATGTGGACCCACACAGCGGTGTGTAACCATAAAGTGTCACGTGTGTGTATGTGGACACACAGCAGTGTGTAACCGTAAAGTGTCACGTGTGTGTATGTGGACACACAGCGGTGTGTAACCGTAAAGGGACACGTGTGTGTATGTGGACCCACACAGCAATGTGTAACCATCTCTCAGATTAACGTTCCACTGGTCAATGGATTTACTGCTCCACATTTCTGTGTGGAACATCTGAGCATCTTTTTCAATGGTGTTAACTGTCTCTCAACATGAAAAAAATATAAAAATGTGTGAGGTCTCTTTTGAGGAGGGGTTCAGAGAACACTTTGGATTTTAGAAGTAGATAGAGATGATAGTGAAGTGCACACTTGCTTTTCTTTCCTCCTCCTCCTCCTCCCTCCTCCTCCTCCTCCTCCTCCTCCTCCTCCTCCTCCTCCTCCTCCTCCTTCGGTTTTGTGGGTTTCTGTTTTGTTTGAGACAAGTAATTGCTATGCAGAGCACACGAGCTTCTGACCCACATTCCTGGTGAGCTCGTTTCCTCAGGCTCACGCAAAGGTCCTCCTGCCTTAGCTTTTGGAGGTTGGGAATGGGGGGGGGATGGGGTAGTGGTACTTGGAGACCAGGTACAGTGCTAAGCAAGTGCTCTACCACTGAGCAAACCCTTGTCTGCCTCAGTCTCCTGGTAGCTGGGACTAGAGGCTTGTATACCATGCCCAGCTTGATATCTATATATAGATATATGGATTTGCATTTATTTGTTTTGAATTGCATAATTTTAAATAATAAATTTCTTTTGGAGAGAGGGTATCACCGTGTAGCCCTGGCTAACTGGAACTGTCTATGTAGACCTCCAGGCTAGCCTCAAACTCACAGAGATCTACCTGTCTCTGCCTCTCTAGTGTTGGGAGTTAAAGGCATAAACCACCATAGCCTACTCCAACATGGTCAATTTGTTGTACTGATTTCACTCCAAATGTTTTAAAAAATCTTGGTGGGGTGGGGGGTGGGAAGGGGGAGAAAAAGCCTGTTAGGATGTGAACTCCTATAATCCCCACACATTGGAGACAGAGACTGGAGGATCAACCATAGGGGGAGGGAGGAAAAGAGAGGGAGGGAGAGAGAGGATATATAGATTAGGTAGCCCGAGAGTCCTCTAACTTGGCACACTTTCTGGATGGACAGGACCCTGAGCCCCTGAAGCATGGGCAGTAGGCGTGGCTGGGATGAGCAAGAGCCCCACCCTGGTCACTTGCCACAGCACAGAGCCCCTACTGATCCCAAGGCTTGAACACCACTCCATCTTCTGACTGACTCTCCACCCCTACCCGACAGGCCTCAGGGCTGGGAAGAATGAAGCCCAACATTCTGGTGCTTGGATTCAAGAAAAATTGGCAGTCTGCTCACCCGGCCACCGTGGAGGACTACATTGGCATCCTGCAGTGAGTGAGCGCGCAGGTGCCGTCTGGGAGCTGTTGTCTTGGGCTCCTGGAACTCCCTGGGCCTGGGGAGGCAGAGTAGTGGCTGGTGCAGACACCTGAGTCACTTGATGAAGGCTGAGGTGGAACCGGGTCTCCCCTTGGCCTTCACAGACACTGAAGTCAGCAGGCAACACCAAGAGTCCAGTGGACTGGGTGTGGGGACTGGGACAACCTGGAGAAAACTCTGGACAGTTGTGCCCCTCAGAATGCAGGTCCGGGGTTGCTGGGATGCTCAGCTTCCCAGGGTAGCTCGAAGGGTGGTTGTTAAGCAAACATCCTTGAAGGCTCACAGTTGCTGGGCTCAAGCTCTAGGGTGGGCTGGGAGCTGAGGTGGGGAACTAGGACCAAGGCCAGTGCCTGAGGGTTTCAGGATTGACCCTAAGCCGCAGCCGCGCCAGCTCTTTCCTTTGCAGGTGTGAGGAATGCCTATCTGGGTTGCCTTTCCAGTGCTGTACCACACAGAGGGAGAGTACCATCCAAACACAAGGCTGAGCCTTGAGGCCCTGGAACCTATATCTGGGTCTGCTGCTAACCCACTATGTGACTCAGCTGTCACCCCAACTGCTTAACCCAATTATGACATGGGGTAGAAAATATGGTCCCCAGGCTCCTTGCTGCTCCAGTGTCCAAGACAGTCCAAAGATGTGTAACTGAAGGAGTCTAAAGAGGGAGCTTAGCTGGGTGGGCCAGACCCTCAGGGAGACCTTGGTATTGTCATGAGAGAGGACATTCCTATGGGGACCCCTATCCTTTGGTTTATAGTCCCAAATCCTTTGGTAGATAGTCCTAGTGCTAGCTACTCGGTTCCTTACCGTCTGACACAGGACAGGTTTTCTTGTGTGAAGTGGAGGTTAGAGTCACCAAGCCCCACTACTGCAGCAGAGAGGTTGACAAAATCAACTGGTGGGAAGGAACGGGTGTGACACGAAGCAGGGCCCAACTCGGGAACCAGGAGTGTCACAGATGACTCTCCAGTTCTGCCTGTATACTATACACACAGGGAAACTGAGGCCCACAGGCCAACGCTAGACATGGGGAGCCAGGTCACAGGGCCAGCGGCTTGACCCCACATCTCTTTTCCAGCGATGCCTTTGACTTCAACTACGGCGTGTGTGTCCTGAGGATGCGTGAGGGGCTCAATGTCTCCGAGGTGATGCAGATGCACAGTGAGTACACACTGCATCCCATCAGCCCCTGTCAAAACCCGACAACTCTTCTAAGCCGTGCGAGGAAGAAAGGGAAGAATTAGGCCACTGACTTGTAGATAGCCAGTCCTTAACGGTGCTTTGGAGCCCGTGGTTTCCAAACGGAAATGAGGCCCAGAATGGGGAAGTGACCAGGTCAAGGTCATGCTTCCAGTTAGGCGCAGACAGGGAACTAGAACTTCCTATATGCTGTGAGGCTCAGTTAACCACATGGGTAAAGAGGATCAGAGAGAGAAAAAGGCAAAGAGGAGGCGAGGCGCCTGCCCACATAGAAACACCACAAGGAAATACTTAAAGGCCATGGGCACTGGACCATCTCAAGGTCTCAAGTCTGTCCTTGGGGCTCAGAATAGGAATGTACCTGGAAGTTGCCCCTGTTGTGGAGAATCTGAATCAGTGATGGTTAGATATGAAAGACCAAGAGAGGTCAGGTCTGGCAGACACGCCAGCAGGACTGTTCTTTGCAGGCAGGGGTATTGTCATCAGGGGCCAAGGACATGCCTGCCCATAGCATCTAGACAGTAAATATTTATGCAGCCACTGTGACAGAGTCAGCAACCAAGATGCTGTGACGGCTGTAGGCAGGGGACACACAAAGCCCCTCCCCACCCAGAGTGCCGCCTCTGGGGACAAAGCAGATGCTTACCATGGTGGACGTGAAAGTGTCCTGAGGAAATGGGTGCTGGGTGCTCAGAGGCCTCTCTGAGGACAAGCCTGCCTGTTGCTGAGAAGAGTGGAGCTGGGGGAAGAGTGGCTGGGGGGGGGGCACCCTCCACCAATAAGTGGTCTGTCTTGTAGAGGAGCAAGAGGAAGCCAAAACAGCAGGCTTGGGGACAGGCAGGGCGGGATCCAGGGCAAAGGGAAGCAGGCAGCAGTCAGTTACCCTGGGGAAGGGCGGAGGGACTTTCTTTTAGTGTTAGGGGAGCCCCATGGGGTGAGGACCCCAGCATCCCCAGGCAGATGTACTTTCCCAGCTGTCCCTCTTTTTGTAGTTAAAAGTGTTTGACCCAGTAGAGGAAGGCAGGGGAGTCAGTGGCAGCAGCACTAAGCCATCCCTCTGTGTCTGGTACGGGGCAGCTCCCCCAACTCAGAAAATCGGGGTGCTCTTGGACTGTGGGGTTGCTCGTGTCAGGTCATCTGGGAACTGGGCCAAGAGTAAATGGCTTTCTCTCGTGACAGTGGTGTCCTGGAAACTGAGGTCGGGTTGCTGTAGGTTTTGGGTTCCTGTTGAAGACGACCAACCCAGTGATGACTCTGGGGCTGTGGGCTGAAGTTCCACCCCTTGGAAAGTCCCCCCACCCCAGTCATGTTTAAATGCCATACAGAGAAGAGTAGCATGCTGTTCCCTTCTTTCAGGGACACCTGGGATGAGGGGAACTGGCAGCAGGTGCAGGGGTGTCCTGCATTTGTGAGGGGGAGGAGAAAAAAATGGGCAGGCTCCATCTGAACAGGGTTGCTGCAGAGAAGGAAGAGCATGCACCCAAACAACAGTTGCCCCACGTCCTCAGGGTCCAGGAGAGTGGAGCTGGGAGCCTGGAAGGGGCTCACTCTAAGAAGCATGGGAAAAGGCCATTAGTGGTGTCTGGCCAGGCCTGCAGGATGCCTCGGGCCACTGCACACCCACCTTGGTGACAATGGCCAGCCCATCTCATTGGGAAAGCTGGCTGTTTTCAGGGAGGTCCTGGCAGTAAGCCTGTGGACTCTGCTCAGACCTGCCCCTTCTTCAGCAGCCCCAGAGGCATTGGTACAGGAGAAGCAGGCCAGCACCATCTTCCAGTCGGAGCAAGGCAAGAAGACCATCGACATCTACTGGTTGTTTGATGATGGAGGTCAGGTCCCCTCAGACCTCTCCCTGTCCCCTGGGACTCTCTGTCTTCCGGGTCTCTGGATCTTCTGACCTGCCCTTCTAGGCTGTGCTTGCTGAGGTCTCTGGTGAGACCCAGAAGCCAGCAAAGTGGACAGAGGCCTGATCTTAAAACACAAATCCCAAACTTTAATGATTCTACTTTTGATAGAGTCAGAAAGAGACCACAGCCCTGCCCTAACTGAATATATCAGCCATGTGTGTTTGTGGGTTCCACATCAGTCCTGTCCTGCTGTAGATCAAAATACTGAAGAAAAAAAAAAGCCTGTATCAATCATATACAAACTAATTTTCCTGGCACCATTTCTTCCACAATAAAACCCAGGAGCAATTTTCATGGTACCTGCCCTGTGGCAGGTGTGACAGGAAATGACCTAAGGGATATGCAAGGCCCTGCGTGGGCTCCGCACAGATCCTATGCCTTACTGGAGAAGGAGTGTGGCACCTGCAGGTATGGGCGTCAGAAGGAACGTCCTGGAGCCAAGTCTCCTGTGGATATCCAGGAGTAACTGAGTAGCTCACTGATACCTATGCAGGCTGGGCTATGTGAATCCATGCCTGGCAGCAAGCGCTCTTGTGGGCTAGTGCAATACAGTCTTTCTCTCTGGAAAAAGGAAACTGAGGCACAGAGGGGCATAGGCTGATCGCACATTGGCGGGCCTTGCCTGGGTGTGGAGAAATGACAGGGACGGATGGCTCCTACACGTTGGTCAGATGTTCAGTTTTCAGGAAATAAGTGAGGACCATCCTGATGGTCACGTGCAACCTCCCCATCCCCACCTCTCATGCCAAGTGCTCAGTGCCAGTTTGCTTATTTAAAACCACCTCATTGGCTGGGGGCATGGTGTCATATACCTACAATCCAAGCACTCTGAAGGTAGAGGCAGGAGGATCAGGAGTTCAAAGTTGGCCTCAGCTACATAATAATACCTTGTCTCAAAAAGGCCAAATGACTGGGAGACAGAGGCAGGCAGATCTGAGTTCAAGGCCATCCTGGTCTACAGAGTGAGTTCCAGGACAACCAGGGCTACACAGGGGGAAAAAAGGCAAAGAAAAAGCCTAAACTCCTGCATTAGCCAAATAAACCACAGCCCACTGAGCACCAAAGCCAGTTTAGTCTGGTGAGTTCCTCCACAGCTAAGGTCCAGAGGGGAGGGTTTCGCCTTGGCAGTCTGGGGTGGAAACACACAGAGGACTCTGTCCTGAAGCTGTCCCTCTTGCCTCCTGGGATTGTCCCTGCCAGGCCTCACCCTCCTCATCCCCTATCTCCTGCACCGCAAGAGGAGATGGGGCAAATGCAAGATCCGGGTGTTTGTTGGGGGCCAGATCAACAGGATGGACGAAGAGAGAAAGGCGTAAGTGGGGACCATGGGGCTGAATGAACCTGCCGTCTTGCCTCCCTGAAGCTGCCTGACTCCCTGTCCTGTACCCACCTGTGTCCCTGGGTGGCCCTGAGATTGTCCCAAAGCCCAGGCCAGCTCTCTCCAGCCCATCGCAATGGTGCCTGGGACTCAGGCAGGAGCTCTCTCCATTTCCAAAGTGCTGGCTTCCTGTCGCCCCCTAAGATGACCCAGGTGCCCTGGTGTTCGCTATGATAGGAACAGGTGGTAAGTGCTGGAATCACGAGGCTCTCCGAGGACAGAGTCATGGGAGAGGTAGGATGGAGGTAAGTCAAGCGAGACCTCAACCTTTCGTTTTTTATTTTTAATTTTAATTTTTTTAGAACCTTTCTGACACCGTCCCCCAAACAGGGATGCAGGTTCCCAGAGAGACACGAGGTAACCTAAGTGACCAGGAGCAGTAGCAAATGATCAGAAAAACAAAACAAAACCACTAACAACAAAAACCCCACCAAAGCTTTGGTGAGAAGTGATTTTAATTCCCTCTCAGGTCTCTGGCTGATTTGGCCAGAGATCTTGGTGTAAGGCTAGCTTATTTTTGAACTTATTTGTCCTGTCTAAGCAAACAGAGCAGGCCTGGCTCACTGGCTTGGCAGACCATGCCATCTGGCCAGAATTCGCTGACTGTGATGTGTTTATATGGGTTTTCATTGTTACCTTTTTCTAGCAACAAGTGTTTTCCGTTTAATTAGAAGATAGAATTTGCTTCTGAAACGTGTCTTATTTAGCCCTTTTTAAATGGCTGCCACACAGCTCCCGAGGCCCTCTGTCTCTTGAGGGAAAGAGGTTTCCTTTTGCTCACGGTCCTGGAGGTTCTGTCTAAGGCCCCCATCTTGTGATGGCCTTCTTACTGGCAGAGACCTGAGGTTATAGTGACATAGGACATTACCAAGATACAGGCAGTGTGTTTGTGTGTGTGTGTGTGTGTTTCCCTCTTTCTCATGTAGTCGCCAAAGTGCAGTTCAATCATAAGATGCAACCCCAATGAACGGGTCCAGTCCTAAACATGCCCCAAAGGTTCTGCCCATAAACACCAGAACCTGATTCTGTTTCCATGGTCACACACACACACACACACACACACACACACACACACACACACACACACACCAAGGATTAAATTTTAACCTGAGTTCATGGGGTAAACGGTATGCAAATCACAGCACTCAGGCAGAAGGTGATTTGTCTGAAATAGACACAGAAGTACACAGAGAGGCGTGGCCCCGGAGGCGTGGTCGTGGGGCGTGGTCGCGGAGGTGGAGGTGTCGAGTTGGCAGGCGTTGTAGGGGAGGAGCTTGGCAACGGTGACTTTCCAACAAGGGAAATTAAGATTAAAGGTCAAAAATGAGACCAGCTCGGACAAATCGGGGCAGTTTGCCCCAAGAAAAGAGCCCGCTGCAGGCTCTAGGCCAGGACAGTGCTGCCCTGAAGACAGGACGGGAGGCGACCCCTGACCCGCATCGCTCCTCCTACTCCAGGGTTCCGCCTTTCTGCTTTCTTCTAGTCACCCTCTGAGTTTGGGAGACCCAGCGGTATTGTCCCTGTCACCCTCTCCTCCTCCCCCTACCTGTGGAGAGAACTTTGCCAACAAAAGGTTCTTCTTTGGCAAGGCCAAGGGCAGTGGTGAGGACAGCAGCACCTGGCTTTCAGAACGCTTCAAGATTAAACAGACCAGAAGGCTCTGGGAAGCCTTTGCTTCCTGTCCCAGCTCTGGGTGGCAGCTGGGTAACGGGAGGTTGACTTAGCTCAAGGTGTTTCCCTCAGATAACAGCCTGTCGCTCTTACAGCAGTTATAAAAAAAACAAAAACAAAAACAAAAAAAAAACCCTTCTGTCCCAACTGCCACTTAGTGGGCTTAGGCGATCTGCTGTCTCTATGCCCAGGCCTGCTGGGCCCCTGACGTGTTCCAGGATGAGGCCACCACAGCTCTTCTTTTCAAACCCTACTGCTGGGAATGTAGCACGGCTGGTTATGTCTGCCGTGTGTGCGCGAAGCCCGGAGCATAATAATCAGCACTGCATATGTAGATGTGATCGTCAGTGCTGGGGAGGCAGAGGCAGGGGAGGCAGAAGTTCGAGGTCTCCCTTAGCTATATAGTGAGTTGGAGGCCAGGCTGACCGACAGGAGACTTGGTTTCAAAAAACCAAACCACGTTGAGCAGCGGTGGCACACGCCTTTAATTCCAGCACTTGGGAGGGAGAGACAGGTGGGTCTCTGGGTTTGAAGCCAACCTGGTCTACACAGCCAGTTCTAGGACAGCCAGGGCTAGCAAAAAAACAAACAAAAAAAAAAACCCAAAAAACCCTGTCTCAAAAAACAAACCAACCAAACAAAAACAAAAACAACAAAAAATCCAAACAAACAAACAAATGAAAAAGGCCTGGTGGACTGAGGGGGTTAGAGAGATGGTTCAGCCATTTTTAGTACTTCCTGACTTTGTACAGTACTAAAGTCGGAGTCCCAGTACCCACATGGGCAACTCACGCTGCCTATAAGTTTAGCTCCAGGGGATGTGACATCGTCTGTCCTTCTTGGACATCCTTACACATACGGCATACACACACAGAAACACACACACATACATGTAAATAAAAAAAATAAATCTTAGAAAACAATTTTGTCTCACTCCTAAGCTCAAGAGCCATCAGGGGTCTTGTCATAGGGCCCCCAGCCTGAACCGGTCAGCTCCTTCTTCCTAGGATGCTCTGTGCATCCCCAGTCATTTCATCTCCCACCTTTGCTCACTGACTTCCTCCTCCGGTGAGTCCAGTAGGCCTCAGCTCAGCAGACACATCCCATCCTGGGGGCATCGCCCATGTTTTGCCTAGGGGCTCTGACCCAGCACTGGGCTGGAGACCCATAGGTATGTTCTGAAAGATCCTTGGGTGATTCCAATGTGGATGTTGCCCTGTCCCAGCTCCTTGGGCCTATAGCAACCTTCCCAACCATGTACCAGCCAACCAGATGTGAAGTCTTTCCCGACTGCATAGACCACATCTAATGGGCTTCTCCATTAGATGCCGATTTGGTGCCATCTAGCATGCAGCTTTCTGGTTTTCTTCCTTGCCTCCTGTGCTAGCCACATCTGTTCTGTTCGGCGCTACCCATCGTCAGGTGCGTGAGAAACATCAGAATGGATGGATACTGTCTTTTAAGTTCTGCATCTCTCTTCCAGGATCATTTCTCTTTTGAGCAAGTTCAGACTGGGATTTCATGAAGTTCACATCCTTCCGGACATCAATCAGAAGCCTCAGGCTGAGCAGTGAGTTCCCGTGTGACAGAAAGGCCGGCAAGGGCCCTGTAGATTCCTCTGCTTGCTCCTCCCTTCTTCCAGCCCCCTGGCTCCTGTGCTGCTTTTCACACTGTGACTCAGGAAGGACCTTTGTACATTCAACTGCTTCTCCACCCAGCACCTTCTGCCTTATATACACAGCTGGCTTCAGAAGGACCCATTTCCTTCAGCTAGCAGAGAGGCCTTCCGTACCTGTTATTCCCTATCGGAGGACTCGGGGTTTATCTTCCTCAGATACCTGCTTATTTGTATTTATTTGCTCACTATCGCCCAGCTGATCAGAAGTTCGATGAGGATGGGGTCCAGTCTTTCTTGTTGACAGTGGGGTAGCTAGCAGTACTTGGGGGAGGGACCAGGTCAGTGGAGGACATATGAAAATTTGACGAATGTCAGACCTAACTGTCAAGAGTTGAGGCCACATATAAGTCATTTAATAAAAATGACCACATTGGATAGTCCTGGTCTGAGGAGTATGTCCTGTGGGTGGTATCCCGACCTTGCGCTCCCTCCAAGTTCCCGTCCCCTGGAAACAAGGCCATGTCACCCAGCCTTACCTGTACTTTCTTTCCCAGCACCAAGAGGTTCGAGGACATGATTGCACCCTTCCGCCTGAATGACGGTTTCAAGGACGAGGCCACTGTCGCCGAGATGAGGAGGGACTGTCCCTGGAAGATCTCAGATGAGGAGATTAACAAGAACAGAATTAAGGTGCAAGACAGGGAAGGGACTCACCAGGGTCAGGGTCCCAGCTGTGTTGTGTGTCCCTATCCTGAGCTTTGGATTTCCCACTAGGCCCCGCCCTGCCTTCCCTTCCCAATGTCTGAAATGTCCTTGGGTTACATGACAGGACTGAGCCATGACATTGTGGAGCCCCATGCTGTCTTTGGTGGGGTAGACTGGCCCTCCTGCTATATAAACGGTGCTGGCCACTGGCGGGTTGGGGTCCTTCTTCCAGAACTGTGTGTAGGATGGGGAGGAGGCTGTTTTGACATTGGCTACAGTGACATTTTTAGGTGGAATGAATAAATGGGCAGACCAGGCACCCAGGGGCAGACCTTACTTAGTCTCTCAGTAGTTCAAGTCAGGGGCCCTGAACTGGGGCCATTTGCCACCCTTCCCCAGGTAGGGACATTTGTCAACCATCTAGAGATATTTTTGGAAGTCACACCTCAAGGGATGTATGCAGCAGATATTACATACTACATAGACACAAGGGGAACTGATACATGTCCTACAATGTACAGGGCAGCCCTCACAACAAAACATTGAGCATCCATGATGTCCACAGTAAGATGGTGAGAGTCCCAGACTTGGCTAGCTCACTTGCCTTGGGTTCGTTTCCCTACACTGAGTATCCATCCACTTTTAGGTCCCAGGAGTTGACTTCATTTCTGAGGGACTTGAGACGGCCATAGATTAAGGTGTGTCTGCCAGCCATCACCCCACACCTGGGGACTTTAGAAATTTTCCCAGCCTGGAATCAGCTGGCTCTTTACAAAGTACTGGACAAGCAAGGTGTCTAAAGAAAGCCTTCTCAAAGTCTGCCACTGCTTGTCCCTGCTCCAAAAAGTCCCCCAGTGTGTCTTCTGTGTGCCCAGCACTGAGCCAAGAGTTAGCTCTTTTGCTCTATATTGTCCATATCCCCTGGGGAGCATAACATCATACCTATTTTATAGAGTGGCACTCTGAAGCTCAGGGAGGCTCTCCTGGGGCTGAGGAGTCAGGAATTGTTTAGGGGCATAATTCTGCATCCAGTCAAGCTGGGGGTGGGGTGCTGTTGAGGAGGTAGGAAGTGACCTTGGTTCCCTTGGCCCCAGTCCCTTCGGCAGGTGAGGCTGAATGAGATTCTGCTGGACTACTCTCGGGATGCTGCGCTGATCCTCCTGTAAGTCTGGCTGGTGGGAGGAGTGGCCGGTTGGGATGTGGGCTGCAGCTCAAAGGGACAGAGAATGCTGCAGATTCAGCTTGGTGGGTGCTCAGAAAACATGGCCAGTCGGATGTCTGCCTCTCGGCGCTGGTCTGAGTGTCAGCTGGCAGGTCACAGGTCTCACGTGTCCCGGGCATTGTCGATCTTCCTTGCTGTCCCTTGCTTACGCTTTTTCGTGCCAAACAGGCTTGGCAAACGGAGGCAGCTCATCCCAGAAGCCAGTGGTGTCTCCTAGTTTGGAAATTGCCCTCATTGGCTATTTGCCATCCCTTAATGATTTGAGTGTCCTTTCTGGACAGCAGGAGTGGAGGCTGCTCCAGCATCAGTGTTCCCCCTGGACCCACACCCAGTTCACGTTGCCCTCCAATGTTAGCCAGGGCAGAGCCAGGGAATGGGGACAGTGGCAAGGAGGGGCCTCCATGTGACTCTGATCTCTCCAAGGCCAGTAATAAGAACATGGCCAGCCAAGACATCTGTATCTATACCTTAGGGTAATGTGGATTTTTATTAAGGCTTTTCCTATGCTTGCTGGGGGCCAAGTCCTCTCTCTGCTCAGATGGGACCTGCCATTTGCAGGGACTTCTACCACACAAGATCATAAAGCCCCTAGCCTAGCATATGGAGCTTGCTTTGAAATGCAGATGGGACTCAGACCAGGGATCCTTCTACCTCTGCCTCTCTGGCAGTCAGCAACAAGGAACATGTCAAGAGGTGGCCTTCTTTTCAAGGAATGTTCTGATATGAGCCACATGGGATCTTATTCTTATTATCCGCAGGAGTGTCAAGGAGGAAGGCCAGTGCAGTCTTCCTTGATAACGAGAGGGTCACTGTTATGGACAGGTGATGGGCACATGCGCTCTCAGCAGCATGCTTCTCGGTGGGCATGAGTCTAAACATCCTGGCAGACCTGCCAAGTGTTATCCGCTCTGGAGAGCGAGCCCGTATCTGCTGACATGAACAGTACAGTCGGCTCTCTATTGCTATGATAAACACCACGACCAAAAGCAAGTTGGGGGGAACATGTGTATTTCAACCTACATCTTATAGGCTGTCATCCAGGGAAGTCAAGACAGGAACTCAAAGCAGGAACCTAGAGGCGGGAGCTGAAGCCGAGGCCATGGAGGAGTGCTGCTTACTGGCTTGCTCTTCATGGCTTGCTCACTCTCCTTTCTTACAGCACCCAAGGATGGTACTGCTCATGAGACCTAGATTCTCCCATATCAATTATTAATCAAGAGAACACTTCACAGGCCATGAACATATGAAACGTGTCACTGCTGAGGACACTTTCTCAGTTGCCCTGATCTTAAAAAGCTGACTCTACTTTGTGTCAAGTTGACCAAAAACTAACCAGGACAAGCAGTAAGGGTGTGGCAAGGATGGTTTACCTACTGCAGAGAGGCTTCAAACTCAGTGCCATATTGGGTGTAGGATGCCCAAGACTCAAGAATGGTGCATTCCCAACCTGGTTGCCCTCTAGATTTCATAGGTCATATATATAAATGACCTATTATGTGTGTGTATATATATATATATGCATATATATATATATATATATCTGACATTGGAGTCACAAGAAGAGACTGCACCAAGGAGTCCCTTGGGGTGACAAGAGAAAATGGGGTCTCTACTTCAGTGAGAGGTACTTCCTTTTCAGGAGGAACCAGCACTGTTTCCCTTAGGCCATGTAAGTGCCCCTTTGAGAAGATCAACATGACAAAAAAGACCTAAAATGCCCAAGGCCTTCTGGCAGATAAACAAGAAGGTGGCAGGTGAAAGCTGAGAACAAACACCGTGGGATTGTGATAAGCGTGGCATCAGAACCCTGCTTCTGGAGGGTCTGGCCCTTCAGTCTTGTCTGCAGCTCCGCAGGGGTCAGATGGCACCAGCCAATCACTCAGTGTGGAAAGCAATGGTATTTTGTTTCTACCACAGGGTCTGCTCAGCAGCTAATGGTTAGAGAGATGGGAAATCTGCCAGAGTATGACCCAGGCCGGGCTGTGGGGACGGGGGTGTGTCTCTTGGACAGTGCTCCAGCTGTAGTTCCGGACAACACTCACTGAACCAAGGTTTAGGAGTCATGTCTTTCGTTCACTCAGAGCTGTAACCAAATACCACACTCCGGGTCTCTTATAAACAATGGCAGCTCATTTCCCATAGTTCTAGAGGATGGGAGGGCTAATCTCAAAGTGCTAGAAAATCTGGTATTTGGTAAGGCCAGCTTCTGGTCATAGACTCACATGTCACTGTGAGACCCCTTGTCACTGGGTCCGCATGTGGTCGGACCTCTCTAGAGCTGTTTTGTAAAGCAGGTGCTAACCTCTTGGTCTGATCACCTCCCTAAACCCCTAGCTCCTAAACCTCTTGCCCAGCACCCTCTAAGGGCAGAGGGAAGCATTCCAATGGGTTGGATTTTAGCTGGTTCTGTCTACTCAGATCACAGCAAATGGCTTGCTGACTTTGTTCCTGTGAGTCACTTCATATGTGTCCGAGGATAGACATTCAGAGTCCCTAGTGATTCGTGCTGTTCTGTGTAGAGTGGTGGCCAAGGCACAGAGATCGGACCTCATGTAGTTGCCAGTCCTTCCCTGGGCCACCCCAGAGGACACTAGGGCCTACACAAGCTTTTCCTCAAGGGCTGGCTCCCTGTATTCAGCTCTCAGCTAGCCAATAAGTGGGGTCCCACACAGGAAGTTACCAAGTTAAACTCTGCCTTGAAACGCCCTTCTGTGTGGCTTACAACATTGAAAAGGGGTCAAGACTGAGACAACAAGGCGTTAAGCTAAGTGCGTGCCCTCTGAGCATAGGGCCCTGTGTGACTGCACTTCTGTGGTCTGGTGACACCCATTGTGTCTGAGCACCTCCCAGGGCCTGCGGGAGATCATGTTTTCCTACTGAGGAAAGGGGTTTGCTTTACCACCAGCACCTCTCAGAGAATGCTCCTCAGGCAATGTTGGGCCCAGGGTGTGGCTTGAGTCAAAGGGCAAGGCGGTGGAGGTGGCTTTATCCCCCTGCTCCAAGACATCTAACCAGGTGGGGGACCTGGGGTGTGACCTCTCCTGAGTGCAAGGGTGGGACACACTACAGCTTCCCTAATGTAGTCTCTTCAAAGAAGCAGGCAAGCAATTATGACCTGCTGTTAACTCACTGTGTAACCTCAGTAAGAAGGCCCGTATCTCTCTAGCCTTGGTTTCCCTAATGACCTCCGAAGCAGGGTTCAAGATTCTCTTTCACCAAGCTGTGACCCCACATTTATTTGCTATTAAAATGAATCTAACAGAGTGGCGGTGGCACACGCTTCTGATCCCAGCACTCTGGAGACAGAGGCAGGCAGATGTCTGTGAGTTTGAGGCTAGCCTGGTCTACAGAGTGAGTTCCAAGACAGTCAGGACTGTTTTGCAGAGAAACTCTGTCTCAAAATCCGCCTCACCCACCTCCCAAAAAAAGATTGCAAAATGAACGTATCTCTTGGGGGCCCCATGAGAATTTTCCTAAGTAGCACCTTTTCTTCCCTTTCCTTTCTACCCCCAAACTTCAGAAGTCAAACTCTCTACAGCTAGGCTTGGCAGATTAGCCAAGAGCAGCAATGGTGTGTCCAGTCACCCTGGATTTGACGCCTGCACAAACCCCACCCTAGTCAGCAACTGCAGCTGTCACCCCACAGGGCCCCAGCTCTTGGGCCAACTCCTTGGGGAACACAGAAAAGCTGTGTGTGGGTGTGTGGGTGTCACAACCCTCCAAGCTGGAGACCAGCCCGGATTTCTCAAGGTGTAGTTGAGGTCAGGTAGACCTCATTAGACCTGGGAACCCTAGAAGTTCAAATTGTACAGTCTCTCCCAGAAGGAGGACCGGAAGGGGCTCAAGACCCCTGTCACCAGATATTCAAAGGACAACAAGCAAGCAACATCCCTCTCTGGGACCGGGTGCAATGGCCATCTAATCTAGTGCAGGTTGCAGGCGGAAGCTGGCTGTCTGCTCATCAGTGGCTTACCTGACACAGCACCTCCACAGCTCCACCCACATGCAAGAGTAGCTATACCTGCTGGGGCGTTGAGCCGGCACAGTAACCAGCCCCACAGCCTCCGACTGGGTTAAGGGCCTGTTCCGATGGCTCTGCTCATGGATTTCACTTCTGACTCTAGCGCTGACCCAACACTTCCCTGCAATTTTGAACAGAAGTTGTTTTGTTCCCAGTTTTGCTCTAAGATAAGCGGTTTCAGGAGAGCATATCCTGTTGGCAAGAGTCAGCGTGTCATGCCCGTGCCGGAGTGAGTTAAAGGTACAGTCCTTGGGACAGGGTCACAGGCTCCACTGAGGGAGGGAACTTCATGAATACTGTAGGAACTACGAGTGTTTCCTGACTTTCAACTGGCAGGCCCCTGTGCCCTGTGGCCTTTGAAGTCAGTGAATTAGGTTCCCAAAAATAATACAGCCTTTCCCAGATGGCGGTGTCTTCGGCCTCAGGAGTGCCTGTGACATCTAAACTTGGCCTTTCTTCTCTTCTATGCCTTTTCCATGGACAAATGCTCTCGAATGAAGATGACAGCCGCTTTGTAGGATAGATGATGTGCTTGCCCCTTCCCTGGTCCTTAGGACCTCGCTTTTTAAAATAGGGCAGAGCTTGTCCCGCCGGTGTTCCGGCCCTGCTTTTTAGTTCATGGTCACAGGCTCTTAGTGGGCATGCAAGGTTGTAGCAAGCAGGTGCAGCTGGGTAGAAAAATCTAGGGACTTGGCTGGAGGCCCATCTCTACCACCTGCACCCTGTGTGTGCCCACAGACAGCCTTCACGCGGAGTACCTGTCACCTTAGAGAACTCTGAGGCTCAGGGCCAGTCGGGCACTTTGCCAAAGCCACGTGGCCGAGGACATGGCAAAGCCGACGCTCAAGCAGCTTTTATAGGGTCAGATTCTGAACTCTGAACCCCAGTGCAAATCTGCCTGGCTGGCTGCTCCAGTTGGCCTGGGGTACTGCCGGGGCCCTGTCCACTGGTGGGCTATGCTAAAGCTTGGGTGAAATCGTGCCTGTGGAGGGGCTGTCGGATTGCCAAGTCCCATGTAAACACTGGTGTCCCAGCTTCATGCACTACAGCTGGTTCTGTGGGATCCGGTATTTCCCAGAAGCTGAACCGTAGGCTTTGGGACTTAGTCCCAGCGCATCTTTAGAATCATTAAGATGGTAGAAAAGTCACTTTCTGGTGTAAACAGCCAAACATGACTGAACAGCTTTCTAGAACATCTTGTTATTTGCACAGTGTTGTGCAATCGGGACAATGGAGTCCCGTGAGGCTGTGTTAGGGTTGCCCTGACAGCCTGCCTCCATGGGGCAGGGGGCGGGGCCAGGACGTACAGCCAGGGCACCTGAACACATCACGCTGTGGGTCTGGGAAGGTGTGTGGCTGGAAAGGCCAGCCTGGTGTGGTGCTCAGGACTCGGTGGGCTGGCCTCTGTCACTCAGCAAACACCCTGCTGAACCTGGCTGTCTCAGAGTGTATTCCAGGCACAGAGGGAGCCGGGCGGTGGTGGCGCACGCCTTTAATCCCAGCACTCGGGAGGCAGAGGCAGGCGGATCTCTGTGAGTTCGAGACCAGCCTGGTCTACAAGAGCTAGTTCCAGGACAGCTAGTTGCAGCTCTAAAGCTGCAGAGAAACCCTGTCTCGGAAAAAAAAAAAAAAAAAAACCAGGCACAGAGGGAAGAGGTCGGGATGGACCCAGCCTGCAGGTGAATGAACACATCTTCCAGCAGGGAGACAGACAGCAAAGAAACACCATTAGAGATGCCTTTAAGATTGTGAAGGGCTATAAAAGCAGTCAAATGGGGGATTGGCTGGAAAGGCGTGGTCAATCAGAGGAGCTGCCCTTAAGCATAAACCTGGATGATTCAAAGGAGCCACCCAGAGCTGGGCGTGTTGGCATGTTTACCAAGTGTCGAGAGCGTCCAGTGCAAAGGTCCTGAGGCAGGAGCAAGCTTGGTGTTTATCACTGTGTCTGAGGTTGGAAGGGCTGAAGGGTACTGGATGGGTCATAGGGAACGTGTAGGCCATGGGTCTGCTTAGGAATGCTTTGTAGCTCCAGGTATTCTGAGGACCTCTGTGAAGGTCAGCAGGGAGGCCTTAACGTGAGTGGGAAGGAACAATGAACGCACAACAAGCTGATGAACCGTTCAGAAAACAAGCCCTGGGCTGGGCAGCATGGGCGGGGAAGCCCTGGGTAATTCCTCTGCTGCTACCCTTCCTCCTACAGCACCTTGCCCATCGGAAGGAAGGGGAAGTGCCCCAGTTCGCTGTACATGGCCTGGCTGGAGACCTTGTCCCAGGACCTCAGACCTCCTGTCGTCCTGATACGAGGGAACCAGGAAAACGTCCTCACCTTTTACTGCCAGTGATGGCCAAAGCTGAGGGTGTGGGTGGAGTCAGAACTCTCCAGCTGGAGACAAGCTAGCTCCATGTTCTGCTTCGCACGGAGTCATCACATCCGCTGGTCCCTCTGTAGAAGATGCTGTGTTTCCAAACTGGCTGAGCCCTGACAGATACACCTTCTGGGCTTTGAAGCTGCGTGGAAGTCTCTGGAAGATTCTATCTCTTTTTAAAAAGCTTTTTCTTGCTGACCAAATAGTGAACTGTTGTCTTTGATTTGTATGCAAACCGAGTCCCAGCAGCACTGGGTCTTGGCAGTCTCTCCAGCCCACTCCCGTGACCGTCCCCAAACCTGTCTCCTTCCCTGAGGACCTGTGCAGAGCTCCGGGGACCACAGGGTTCTGTGCACAGAGCCTGCATAGAAATGCACATTTCTTCTGCCCTCACTCTGTTGCCTTTCACTGATAGCGCCTAGATGTTCTCACTGGCTATTTAACCCCGGGTCATTAAGGTTCTTTGATTATACATTCTATGGTTTCCTGGAGACTCTGAACAACTGTCCCAAAGCACCGCAAAGCAGTATTCTCACTCTAGGGGGCACCCTCCAGAATCCTCCCCTTCTTCCTCTAACAGAGTCTCAAGTAGTCCAGGCTGGCCTTGAACTTGCTCCTGTAACCAAAAACAGATTCAAACTTCTGATCCTCCTGCCTCTACTCCATGGGATTCCAGGCACATGCCTGGAGCTTTATGTGGTGCTAAGGACCAAACCTATGGATACCAGGCAAGTACTCTACCAACTATGCTGCCCCACCCGGTCTCTATTCCGCTTCTTTTAAAGGTTGGTTGCAATCTAATAGATGATTTTCATACCCACTAAATGGGCAGCGACTGAGGATTTGAAAATGGGTTTAATTGTGCGTAGGACCTGAGCTGGATAGTTTCTTTGTTGTTTGGGGTTTTGCTTTGCTTGTCAACTTGACACAAACTAGGGCCATCTAAGAAGAAACTGCAGTTGACAAAATACCTCCCTCTGCTTGGCCTTGAAGCAAGTGATGTGGGAGGGCGTAGCTCTCTCCCTGTTGCCTTGCCACCACTGAGGAAGTGGACCTGGGTTGTATAAGAAAGCAAACGAAGCAAGCCATGGGGAGCAAGTCAAGTGTTCCTCCATGGCATCTGCCTTAGTTCCTGCCCTAACTTCATTTCACGATGAACTGTAAGCTGGGAGATGAAATAAACCCTTTCCTCCCTAAGTTGCTTTTGGCCATGGTGTTTATCACAGCAGTAGAGACCTTGACTGAGCCTGGATGCTGTGTATGTCCCTGCCCCGGGTGCCAGGAGTGTTGAAAAAGATAGACAAGGAACCTGGCAAAAGACTGCTACACTGTGGTAGTGGCAGGGTGGGGAGCACAGGTTCTAAAAGGGGAAGCAGAGGGGACATAGAGATGACAAGATGAGGAAGAAAGGAAGGAAGAGATGGTACCCAGCCCAGAGCCGGAGGGGTCCACCGCCCAGATGAGAGAGAGGAGGTTGGCAGAAGGCCAAGCGTGTCAAAGTGAGGTAGGGTAATGGTGGGAACTTACACTTAACACCATGGAGTGTGCACAGCTGCTGCAGGATGGGTCCCGAAGAACGGTGGTGGCAGCTGTGGTCTAAGAGTGGGACAAACATGCACACTTTGAGAGCAAGGCACAGGAGCACGTGTTGAGACACCAAGTACAAAATGCGGTGGCCTTCCATCTCTTGCCAGGCAGAGGCAGAAAGTTGAGTTATTTGGTGATGTGGCTGGGCCTGCTCTTCTAATGCCGAGGAAGGCACCAGGGTAGAACCTTGGGTTTTGATATTTTCCTCCAAGGTCACTCGAGGCCATTTGGTCACAAAAGCTCACCCCTTGAGGTCTTCTCATTCAAAAGCAAGGGCCTCAGTCTGAGGCTCTCACAAACCCCCCCGCTGTTCTCAGGTTAGCACTGTTGTCAGGGGCTTGCTGAGCAGGATGGGGGCTGCAGGGCTTAGAGGGTGTCACTGTACTTCTATCTATGGATCCTGCACCCAATTCCTAGCTCAATAGAAAGCCCTGCACCACTAGGCAATGCTGGCTTTTCTGGAACTACATGATAAACAAGTTTCTGACTATTGGTGTCCCCCCTTCAGACACCAAGGAGTCCTTGGCATGAGATTACAGAATGTTTTGGCTTTGGGTACTTAAAAACAAAACAAAACAAAAAACTTTAAAATGTTAAGTATGTGTGTGCTGGCTAGTCACGTGTCAACTTGACACACGCTAGAGCCATCTGAAAGGAGGAGCCTCAGCTGAGAAAATGTCTCCATGAGATCCTGCTGTAGGGCATTTTCTTAATTAGTGGTGGATAGGGAAGGGCTCATCTTGTTGTGGGAGGTGCCATCCCTGGGTTGGTGGTCCTGAGTTCTATAAGAAAGCAGGTTGAGCAAGCCAGTAAGCAGCACACCTCCATGGTCTCTGCATCAGCTCCTGCCTCCAGGATGTTGTCCTGTGTAGTTCCTGTCCTGACTTCCTTCGGAGATGGACTACAGTGTGAAAGTACAAGCCAAATGAACCCTTTGTTATTCTGCTGACCTTCCCTGTCACCTGGGTACCCTGTTCCATTAAGAGACAAGCTCCACTCACCCCCAATATCCCTGCCACCTTCCCACCTAGGCAAGCTGATCTCATGCTTTCTTTCCTCTTTCTCTCTGTTCTTCTGAAGAGGCAGTCTCTGCGTCTCCCCCTCTCTCTTCCCTTTTTTCTCTGTTCCCCTGTCTGTCTCCGGTCACCCACGCCATGAAGGATAACACCCTTCCTCCCCAACTTGCTTTTTGGTCATAGTGTTTTATCTCAGCAGTAGAAACTCTAAGACAATGTTTAATAATAATAAAAGTTCTATTTTTAGAAAGAATGAGATCTTTCTTTCTTTCTTTCTTTCTTTCTTTCATTCTTTCTTTCCTTCTTGGCAAGGTTTTACTATATACGTCAGGCTGGGCTTGGGACTTCCCTTCTTCTCATCTTCCTGAATACTGGGATTACAGGTGTGTGCCACCCGCTCCCCAAACCAAAAGATTTGTTTGCCTTAACATCAAGGCCCAAAACCATGACAAAGAACTTATTTGTTTGGGAACTTACTGTTTTTCAACTATGAGAAATGATTTGAAATAGAAAATTAGGCATCGTTTTGTTTTGTTTTCTTCTTGCCCTGTCTTGTGTTTGGTCCTTGAGGTCAGACGGTCAGTTTGTGTACGAACATTTACAGCTGTTTCCTTTTCCTTTCTTCTCCCACATCTGTTTGCAGTCAGTCCATGGGGGAACGCATAGGCCTCTGCCTTCTGACACTGTCCAGAATTTGGGATCTTGCCTCACCTGAAAGGGGGTTGAGTACAAGGACCCATGATGCAGTGGCCACCTGAGAGCTGGGAGCTGAGCTTCTGATGTCTCCACTGTCTACAGCCCCTGAGAGCTGGGAGCTGAGCTTCTGATGTCTCCACTGCAGCCACTGAGAGCTGGGACCTGAGTCTCTGATGTCTCCACTGTGTGACCTCAGATGCGCACCTTTCATCTCTCTGGGCCTCTGTTTACAAAGTGGGAGAACTGGGCCACAGTAGGTGTCCCCAGACGTTGACCTGAGTGTGGTTTGGCCCAGCATGGCTGACCACATAGTTTCTATGGTGATAGCAGAGATGGTCAGGTGGAGGATGGGGAGACATTCTTTAGTCCCCACCTCCCCTCCACACCCACCTCTTCCTGTTCCCCTGCTGTGGAGCTTTGGGTCAGATCTCCGAAGTGTCCCAGTCCCCTGTTAGGCTGCTGCAGAAGAAGGGGTTTAGTGTCCCTCTACATTACTCTTTCTGCCTTCGGGTAACAAAATGCTTCACATCATTACATTTTTTTAAAAAAGACTTTGATTATTATTTTTAAATATATGTAGGTATGTATATGGCTGTGTGCCACGTGCATTTGCATAGGAGTGCAGGTATCATCAGAAGCTAGAGTGAAGAATCCCCGGAACTGGAGTTACAGTTTAAACTAGCTGCCTGATAAAGACTGTTGGGACCCAAACTCGGGTCCTCTGGAAGAGCGATGCATGCTCTCAACTATGGAGCCGTCCCACCAGCCCTAGTTACTACATTTTAGAGCCAGGAGGTATTGTCCCCATCAATGCTTTCGTTGACGCTTTTGTTTTGATGCTCCCATAGGGAGGTGACACTCAGGGCGACTCCAGCTCTAGCCAGGGATGCAGGAGTTTTCACTACCCCCCTTCCCCTCACCACTCCCCTCCCTCCCAGTTCATTGTTCCACTAAGTAACTCTCAATTCCCCCTTGGCATGTTAGTGGCACCTTCCTTCAGCTCCCAGACAGATTTCTTGTGACTTTGAAGTAAGTATAGTCCATTCTCCACCCTGTAAACCTGCCACTTCCCTGGTACGAGGCTTTGGGCCTCATCAGCCCGTGGAGAGTCCCATTAAGAACTGAATTCCCATTCCGGTTCTGGCACCTGCCTGACTGCCCCAGTGTGGTCAGGCTGACATGGGTTTCACAGAAATGAGAACTGGTGGAATGTTCCAGAAGCACCACCTGGCTGGGAAGCCCCTACAGCAGATGCAAAGCAGTCAGGTTGACCTCACACAGCTCAGGCAGCCAGCAAGCAGCGCTTCTGGAGTGTTCACAGAGCAAGGAAGCGAGGAAGCCTA
This sequence comes from Arvicola amphibius, assembly GCF_903992535.2. NCBI lineage: Eukaryota > Metazoa > Chordata > Mammalia > Rodentia > Cricetidae > Arvicola > Arvicola amphibius. The sequence continues at coordinate 5,405,200 of NC_052061.1, read as the reverse complement.
GACACTGGCCGGACTGCTAACAACCCAACTCGTGGGGAGTCTAATCTTGTGACTGAAGGCGCGCACCGCGTGCCAAGGAAGGGCCCTGCTTCCTGAAACACACCATAGCAATTCACTTCCTGAAAACACAAAGAGAGCCACTGGCTGGGAGGCCTGCCAACAGAAGTCCTCTGGGTAAAGGACCGTATTGAGGGGTTAAATAAAAAGCAAGTGCTTCTGAGAGTCACCAAGAAAATGTTCTGGTAGCAAAAGATACGGGAGCGTTTTGCTAACAAAGCCAAGCAAATCCCTGTGGAGGACATGACACTGTAAAGAGCCTTGGAGAGCTGAGTGTGTTGGCCCATGCTGCAATCCCAGCTCTTGGGAGGTTGAGGCAGGAGAATTGCCGAGAATTTAAAGCCAACCAGGACTATAGAAGGAGACCTTGTCTCAACCCCAGCCCCCAAAGTCTTGAAAGCGGGGTAGGATTCAACAGAAGGAGCTGGGGTTGGGAGGAGCGTGCTAGCAGGAGAAAAAACTTGATCAAGGGCCAGCAAAAGAAGGACTCTAGCTGTGCTGGGAGAGCCAGAATTAACCGGTTTTCCTAGAGCAGGAGAAATGTACACACGGGAGAGTAAGAATGGGAAGGCCAGCATGTATGTACGGGCCCCGGGTATAATGCTGTCATTGGGTAAGGCAGTGTATGCCTGTAATACTAGCAGAGGCTGCAGCAGGATTGTGAGTTCAAGTCCAGCCTGTGACACGGAGAAGACCCTGTCTTAAACTTTGCAAAGTGAGGAAGGGTGAGCTTCCAGATAACCCAGAGGAGCTCACTAGGGGTAGAGCCAATCTTCAGATCATGGTGAAGGTGGGGAGAAAATCCAGGAGGACCCTGGAAAACCTGAGGGGAATCCTGAAGTGAATTAACTTCTAAGCAAGGCTGATGGAAGAGAGAAGAGAAAGGACACAGGCCACAGTAGGAAGAAGTGGAAGTGGAGATTGTCTGGATGCAGGCATGAATAGACAGAGTCCCAGACGCTGAATGGGGCAGTTCTGGGAATGAGGGACGCTGGGAGCATGGGGGCGGGGCACTGCACAGATTTGGCTGTGGGCTTGTATTGGTTGTTTCTCTCAGCAATGTGACAAAATATCTGATAAAAGCAACTAAGAAAGGCAATGTTTATTTTGGCTCTCCATCTGAGTGTATAGTCCATTGTGGCCAGGAGCGTGTGTTAGCAGGAAGCAGAGATAAATGCCGGGGCTTGCTTTATTCTTAATCTGGGAGCCCAGCCCACCCAAGGAAGAGAGCTGCCCACACACCTAGTGGGCCTTCCTGCCTCAGTTAAACATCTCTGGAAAACCCTCGGACCTGCCCAGAGCTTTGTCTCTTAGGTAATTCTTTTTTTTTTTTCTTTTTTTTTTCTTTTTTTGGTTTTTCGAGACAGGGTTTCTCTGCAGCTTTTTTAGAGCCTGTCCTGGAACTAGCTCTTGTAGACCAGGCTGGCCTTGAACTCACAGAGATCCTCCTGCCTCTGCCTCCCGAGTGCTGGGATTAAAGGCGTGCGCCACCACTGCCCGGCTCTTAGGTAATTCTTAATTGCATCAGATGGACGGTTAAGAGAAGCCATTCCAGGTATTTTATGTGTGAGCACAAACAGATCCGTCAGAACTATAACCCAAGAGCTCTGGAGGAGCTTAGGGCATCTCACCACTGGCTGGAAGCTCTTGGCAACAGTCAGCAGAGACAGACTCGAGAGATACACTCATGCTCAGGATTCTGAAAGCATAGTCAGGCAGGTAAGTCACATCTTAAATGAGATTAAGAGAGAACATGGGGAACAGAGAGCAGAGGCCAGACCCTGGGAAGGGCTCCATTCAGCAGGCAGGGGGAAAGGGAGGCAGCGGTCGCAGGAGCCTTAAGAAGAGCATTAGAGGGGCTGGAGAGTTGCCTCGGTGGTTAAGAGCTCTTGCTGTTCTTCCACAGGACCCGAGCTGGGTTTCCAGCACTGACACAATCACCTGTAACTCCAGTTTCAGGAGATTTGACACCCAAGGCATGCCGTGACACACATACACACATGCAGGCAGTCCTACATACTTAAAATTTTGTAAATGGTTAGTAAATTTTAAAAACAAAAACCCAAAGAGTTCTGGTAGGACAAGGAAGCCAGTTGCTTCAGGAGGCTTTAAAGAAGAAGGAGAAGAAGGGCCGGGGAGGCCCCCAGCACAGCCAGCACAGATAGTGCTGCTCGCCTGGGCTCCCTTGGTGCCCTATAGAGAATGGTTTGACGAGGTGGCAGGCCCGGCGGGGACTGAGGAATGGAAATGCTTGTCTTCCATGCCTGCTTTGCCAGTTCTGTGGCTGGAGTGTGTATTATTGTGGCCCTCACATTTGCCTTCTTCTTCTTCTTCTTCTTCTTTTTTTTTTTTTTTTTGGTTTTTCGAGACAGTGTTTCCCTGTAGTTTCTAGAGCCTGTCCTGGAACTAGCTCTTGTAGACCAGGCTGGCCTCGAACTCAGAGATCCGCCTGCCTCTGCCTCCCCAGTGCTGGGATTAAAGGCCTGCACCACCACCACCCAGCTTCACATTTGCCTTCTTATGTGGTATTCAGGAACCCTACCAGGTAGGTCCCTCGAGACTGACCTGGATGCTTTGTGACTTTGAACTACATACATCACCTCTGCCTTTCCCAAAGCCATCTTGTTTGGCTCTCCAGTCCCCTTCTCTTCCCGGATTCAGCCTCTTAGCGCCTCTGTTGCGCCCTTGTATCTCGACTCCCTTCCTTCTGACTTCAACAACATCTGACTCTTCCACTCAGCTCCACTCTGGGACAGAGACACATGGTTTAATAACTGTTTATCTGCTCCCCCAGACTGTCCCAGTCCCCCTGCAGTTGGGTGGGGCCACATGGCCTACTCAGTTAATGGACTTTGAGAAAAAGCACACCACATCGAACGCCAAGAGCACCCATCTCTCTAGTTCTCACCTTATCCAGTGAGCAGGAAGCTGCTGGTTACGCTGGACCTACAAGATGAGAGCAGCTTCAATCCTGGAGCCCGAAGGGGCCTGGAGAGCTGCCTGACCAATGTAAAAATACTTGGAAAAGAGAAATCAATGTTGTGCAGACCACAAACACTTGGTAGGCCGTTTGTTACTGAAGCAGAGCCCATCACCATCCTAACTAATATACTCCCTAAGACAGCAGCAACCCAGACACTTCCCTGGGAAGGGAGAAGCCCTTTTGAGTTTCTACCTCAGTTTCCCCAATCTCCCCATTGCTGGCTTACTTGAATATAAAGTTGCACCCGTATCTTCTGTTTTTCTTTTCGTCTCCACACTTTTACTTCCCCCACACAGGTAGACTTTCAATAAATATCCGCGCAGTGAATCAGTGAATGAGGAAATGAACAATGAGTGGATTTCACTTGTCGGGGTGGGGGCAGATGCCAACTGAATGAAGGTCAACGGAGCCGCGCATTGTGGGAGCAAATGAGTGGGTCCCTAGAAAAGCGTCCTGGGGGTTAATAGAGCAAACCTGTAGAAGGTAAACCTTTAGGGGAAGATACACAGCACCAGCTGAGAAGCGGCCACAGGGAGGGTCTGTAGGTGCACGCTGCTTCCTTTAGTGAAGAATGCTCAAGGATCTTTTCTTATAAATAAATTATTTATTTAATTTTTATATTTTATTTTATTTTATTTTTGGCTAAGAAATCTTGCGATGACTGAATTCAGCAATTTCCCTAAGGGTCTTTTCTTGAAGGAAAGCATGATTGATTCAGGTGGAGGGGTTTGGGGTAAGAGCTCCAATGTCCCAGTCAGCTTTCATCACCGACAAAACACCTGAGTTGATGAACTTAGAAAGGAGAAAAGTTCGTTTTGACTCATGGTTTTAGAGGTCCCAGTCCATGGTCACTTGGTCCCGTTGCTTCTGGGCCTACGGAGAAGTAGAATCGTGGTTGGGAGTGTGGTGCAGCAGAGCTGGGAAGCCAAGAAGACTGAGTAGGGGGGTCACACCTCCAGTGACCCCACTTCCTCTCACTAGGCCCCACATCCTAAAGGATGCACCACCCAGTATGGCACATGACCGAGTTTTTTGTATAGGCCCTTTGAGGGACATTTACGACCCAAACCATAACAACAAGGTACAGAGGGAGGGAAGCTGAGCCTGTTCACGAAGAGCCAGACCCAGGGTTAATTCCTGAGGACCGAGTAGCTAGCATGAGCCGGAAAAGAAAAAGAAGCTGCCCTGACCAGACCAGCAGTGAAAAGCAGGCGGAGGCCTTTGCTGGGGCTGGGATGGCAGGAGGGAGAATCCCCGCCTGAGAGGGAGATTCCAGCAAGCGGAAGTAGACCCAGAGAGCGTTCTGAAAGGTCCTGCCTTTTTAACAAGAGTGGTGGCTGTGTGAGCTCTTTCTGGCCTGCTAGTCTCTGCTGAAGTGCTGGGTCTAGTGTGAAGCTCATTTCAGGAAGGTAAGGTATCTTCCTTGTGTGCGCGCGCACCACACACGCTAACGCGTATGTTCTATCGGGGGCTCCAGTCCTAGCTGGAAACGGGATTTTGCTGGGGTAGAGGTGGATCGGGGGAAGGAGACCAACGTGTGAACTTCCAATGGGGTACAGAAAAGGCGGCCCCGGAAAAGACACACGGCACTTAAACAAACGGCTTTTGTTTCTGTGTATTTAAAGTAAAATGCTGAACGACAACCAAATATTTAGACAAGGGATGAACGGGCGGTGTGATAGGGTAAAAAGTCAACTCTGTGGTTTCCTGGGGTTGGTGCTCACCGCCTTCCCTGGATACTGGCTGGAAGGCAGTGTCCACATGATGCTTATGTGTCCTGGAGCCAAACGAAGGCAGCCAGGGAGAACCATAAACCGGGACCTGGACATTCCTGCAGCCTGAGCTGGGCCAGTGGCTACGTTGAGGGACAGACAGTCTGATCAGGCAGAATGCTCCCCTCCTCCCCGCCAGTCCCTGTGATCCAGTCCTCTGCAGGGGAATTCATAAGCATTTGCTGGGTGGCAGCTACTGTTTAATTTGTCTTCCTCCCTCGGCTGAAACGGTTGGGAACTCAAATTCATCAGAACAGTCCGAGGAGTTTCGTCTTGTTTTTCCACTGTGGAAAAAAAAAAAAGAAAAATTCCCCATTTCCACTACTTCCCAGTGGGCTCAAGGGGTTCATCATCCTTAAAAAGAAGTCCTGGAAGGGTGAGCCCCTCGCCACTCCCTGGCAACCACCAATCTGCTCTCTGTCTATGGATTGGCCTATTCTGAATATTTCACCATCAGCAGATGCGACATGTGTCTTTTCGTGTCTTACTCCACGGTTCCCCAGGGTCACCCATGTCACAGCATGTGTTCACCCCCGCTGATGGCTGGTTAGCGTTGCCTTGTGTGGGCCGATCCCATTTCACCCACTCGGCAGCTGACGGATACACAAGTTGTTTCCACTTTGGGAGCTATTGGAAATCATGCTGTCGTGAATATTCATAAGCCTGTTTTTTTTTTTTTCTTTAATTAAACTGTTCTGAGATTTTTGGATGTAAACCTAAGAGTGAAATTTGTGAGGTCAGATGGCAATGTTACGTTTGACTTAAAGGGAATACTTGGTACCTTTTTAAATAATGTAAGGGTGGAGGGTTCTTTTGGGGGCCACTTAGCATGTGTGTATTCATTTATGTGTAGGGACATGTGTGTGTGTGTGTGTGTGTGTGTGTGTGGTGTAGGCCAGAGGTCAACATCAGAATCATTCCTCAAGAGCTGCATACCTTGATTTTTTTTGAGGCAAGGTCTCTTGTTGGGGTCTGGGACTCTCCAATGAGGTTATGCTGGCTGACCACTGAGACCCAGGGAGTTGCCTGTGTCTGCTTCCCTGCTGGGACTCTATGTGTGCCCCATGACTAGCTAGCAATATGGATGGTAGGGATGCAATGCAGGTCTTCATGCTTGCTTAGCTAGCCCTTTGCTGTGTGAACTACCTCTCAGTGCAAAGGTAGGTAGGTCGGGCTTAATACTTATTTTACAGGCATTTGTGAGTTGCCTCATGTGGGCCCTGGGATCTGAACCCTGGTCCTCATGATGGAGCAGCAAGTGCCTTTAACCACTAAGCCATACTTCCCCTCTCTCAAGTGGAACAGTTGCTTAGCACTGACCACAGTTAAGTTAAGGGCAGTTTCTGGTGAAACAAAAAAACATACTCTGGTTATGCGTGGGCAGGAGGGCTCCGGACAGATGGATTTCAAGAGTAGGGAACCTGACACCCTCTTCCTGGGCTACGAAAATGGCTTTGCATATGGCTCTGCTGACCTCTGAAATGGCCGTAAAAGGCAAAGATCTTGGTGTTGGATTAATTGGGGGATTTCTAGAAGCCAAATAAAAAGAAGAGTTCCAAAAATGAAATGCAGAAGTTCAACCAAACCTGTGACGCCAGATGGTTTGAAATAAAGCTTGCGCATGCTCAGTCATCTTCTTCCGGCTCTGGTTTTGTGACGATCTCGTCTCGGTGGTCTCCGACCTGATTGTGAGTGAGACAGCTCTAGGTTCCTTGGTGCTTTCCATGTATGTTCAGAATATAAACCGGAATTAGATCTCAGCCCAAAGAGAGCGAGTCTCATAGCAGAGCCCCCTGGTCTCAGCACAGAGAGAGCAGAGCCCCCTGGTCTCAGCACAGAGAGAGCAGAGCCCCATGGTCTCAGCACAGAGAGAGCAGAGCCCCGTGGTCTCAGCACAGAGAGAGCATCACGGCAGAGCCCCGTGGTGGAATTCTAACTGTCCACAGCCCTTTTCTTTGCACAGATACCATCAAAAAACATGGGTTTCTCCTCAGCTCTCTGACTTTCTTCCTTGATCCTGTTGAATTGCCATCTCTGGAGGGGGGGTAGGGTGTGGGGAACAGAGGAACACAGACTGCATGATTTCATTGGTACATAGTCAACTGGAGTAGCCAGAAACCAACCAGTAGTGACTGAGAGAAGTGGCAGGAGCCCAGAGGTCACCTGGGAGGGGACAATGGGGAGTTTGGGTGTGGTTGGAATGTTCTGTGTTACCAGAGCATACGAGTTACAAAGACAAATGTACTTGCCACAGTGTTTGTCAGTCACACCTCAGACCTAGTAAAATCTGAGTGTAGAAGAGCTGCTGGCGTTCTCAGTGCTTCAGTCTGCCTGGCTGTAGGGTGGAAATGCTAACACCGTATTCCCTAAGGCAGTGGTGGGAGACTGAATGCTGAGGTCATGTGTGGTCCTGAGGCTGTGCTATGTTGCCAAACCTTGTACACGGTCGCGGTTATCTTTACAATCTCTAGGCGAAAGGCAGGCTTCAACTGTCAAGCCTGTTCCTCCTACCTCTGTTTTGCAGGGTCTCCCCCTCCCCCTATGGTGTTACTCTCTTCTTCCATTGACAAGGACGGTGCCCCAACCTCAAGCTGTCCTGCTCTGTAATGGCATTGATCCCTAGTACCCCAAACTTCCAACTGCTCACACATCCTAGGAGGATCAAAGTCTTTGCTGAGCTGGTCCCGAGACGTAGTTCCATCCCTGTTCTCACTGATAGTTGCATGGCTGTTATTATTATCTAAAAATAGACCCTGTGCTTGTCACACTTGACCAGTTGGGCCTTTGAATGTCTATGGGGGTGGCACGTAGGGTCTCATTATGTAGCCCAGGCTGACCTACACTTAGCATCCTGTGTAGGTTTCCTGAGTTTAGTGTGCCACAATGCCTAACTCATCTGTCCTTTGCAAAGTCCGTACACTTTTAAACTGAAGTTGCATATAAATGCAGTAAAATACACAATTTTTTTCTTTAATAAAATTTATGTGTTCCTCTACAGCAGAAATGGGGAAGTGGAATAAGTCTGTGAAGTGAATCTCATATCACATCCTTTCTGATGCAGGCTTGTTGTTACAACCTTACTCCCAGGTTTTCCAAATCCAGCAGAAATACTTCTATTCTGTTTGGGCCTTCATAGCTGCCCCCTTTCTCAAGTAGGTGTTCCTTTCTAGGTCCAAGCTGGTTAAAGACTTGTGTGTTTTCTCAGCCTTCTTGCCCTCAGTAACCGTATAGATGCATTCGGCCACTGGCAGAACAATCATTAAATAGCTGGCCTTCACCCAGATCTTGGTTTTTTTTTTTTTTTTTTTTTTTTTTTTTCAGCATCAAGCATCTCAAAGGAGATTGTCTCCAGGATTTCTTCCTCCTCTTTGAAGCGCCTTGACCACGACAGTATTTTCTTGAAGTCTGTGTTTGTGCACTGGCACCCTGTGTCTAAGAGTGGGAGGAGCTTTCCTGTGGCTTGGTGCAAAATCCACGGATGCTTTTCAAGTCGGTGTTTCTGCAGACCCCAGAGATATGGAAGCATTCCTTTTGAATAACCTAAAACCATGTCCAGCCGCCAGGTGCAGGCCGCAGGGGCCCCCATGGCCTCCTGCTCTGAGGCACAGCATCCCTCGGTGGTCATGGCACTGGCTTTCAATTAAAAATCACAAATCTTAAACACACAGTTTGATTGAATTTTTTTTTTTTTTTTGCAGCACTAGGGGTGTTGTCAGGTAAATGCTCTACCACTGAGCTACACCCCCCCCCCAAGCCTCAGTTTGGTTAGTTTTGGCAAACTTAGATGCCAGTGTAAGCTGCATTCTGACCAAGGCAGAGGATGTGTCCCACCCCTAGACGGGTCCCTGGTGAATTGTAGCATGTGGGCAGAATCATCGCACAGGCTCCTTGGAGAAACACCATGGTGATCTCCAGGGCTTGTTGGCCACCCTTGAACTCATGCTCTGCCACGGTCAATCTCCAGCTACCAGTGTGGAATTTGAGTCGGAACTGGGCAGAAAGACCCACAGTGAGTCTCATGAGCCAGGACAACTGGGACCATACTGTGCCCCACCCAAGTCCATCTCTGCTGTCCCGTTCTCTCCCCAGGCAGCTACCATTTCTTCAGGATGGAAAGAGGTACCATACATGGGGGCCCTATGTTATCCATTGGTACCCATGGGGAATTTGTTCCAGGATCCTCTGTGTGATATCTGTGGATGTTCAAGTCCTTTACACAAATTGACAAAGATCTGCACAGGACCTGCACACATCCTCCTGAGTGGCAGCCATCTCTAGATTAGTCAACAATGTGTGGTCACAGCAATTGTTTAGGGAATGAAGGCAAAAAATTCAGTACAGTCCAGTACAGATACAAGATATTTTGATTTTGTTTTTATTTTGGAAACAAGGTATTATTTTGTAGCCAAATTGGCCTGGGATGTGTGATCTTCTTCCCTCAGCTTCTCAAACCCTGGGATTACAGGCAGGTATTATATGCTTGACTCCAGACACAACTTTTTTAAAAAGACGTTTTTGCTGGTCACTCCTGGCCCCTCTGTCCAGTGACCTGCTGCCCACCCTAAGACGGGCCAGTCCAGTCTTAATGTCGCTTGGGTCCTCTCTGGTTGCCCCCATGCCGTAGTGTCTGCTGTGAGAAGAGTGGTTTGGCAGCTCCAGCTGGCGTTTCCCTAGGTCGCTGCAGGCTTGAAGCAGCCCTGTCTTCTGAATGCTCAGCATGCCACTCTGCTGACTGGGGTGTCTTCAAATACTAGTCCCCCAGATCTCAGGAAGGCTGCTCATTTTGGCAGTCACATCTTTCAGAGGTTTCTCAAGACACTTTTCATAGAGCAGTGGATATTCAAGAGAACTAAATTTGAAGCGGGTACAAAAGCTTTCCCTATAACATATGTGGTGTGAAACATAATCTTCTATCTGTCAGTCTTTAGCCTCTTGGGATTTTCATGGATTTCTCGTTCATGAGACTGAACTTTTTTTTGTTTTGTTTTGTTTTTGTTTTTGTTTTTTCGAGACAGGGTTTCTTTGTAGCTTTGGAGCCTGTCCTGGAATTAGCTTTTGTAGACTAAACTGGCCTGAAATTTACAGAGATGCGCCTGGCTCTGCCTCCCGAGTGCTGGGATTAAAGGCGTGCACCACCACCGCCCTACCGAGATTGAACTGTTTTTTATACACGGGCTGCAGCATTCAAAACAATGTAGCATACAAAAAGGCATAAAAAGTGCTTTTGTGGAAGTTGGTTGGATCCATGAATGCAAAATTCATAAAATCTAAGGGCCGACCAGATTCCTTGTCTGATTCTTTCATTCATCATGGTTTTATGGTTTGTTCATGTTGCTGATTGTGTCTGTCATCCATTCCTTTTTGTTACGGAGTAATATTATATTTATGAAAATATAATTTATCTGGCTTTCTGGGACTATAAAACAAACTGTAAAAATATTCTTGGGCAAGTCTCAGTTGAGACATTAAGTGTTTCTTTCCCCTGGGTCAGTTCCTGCTACGATAATGGCTAGATCTGAGGTGTGTGTGTGTGTGTGTGTGTGTGTGTGTGTGTGTGTTTGTGTATGTGTGTGTGTGTGTGTGTGTGACTTTATGAGAAAATTGCTAGGCCAAATTCCACAGGGCTGTACCATTTTGTACTTTTACTAGCTGCAGGTGAGTGTTCTGTTTGTTCCATATCCTTTGCCATTGAAAGATCTTCGTGTGGTGGTCCATTTATGCCGCCACTAGAACAAACACATCACAGTCACGGTTTATAATGAACACAAGTTTATTGGCTCACGGTTCTGGGAACTAGCAAGTCCAATTTCAAGGCGACAGTCCCTGGCGAGAGCCTTCTCTCGGTATCATAAGCCTCACATGGTGGAAGAGGAGAGAGAACAATGGAGCATGAGCACCGGAGGGTGTGAGCCCACAGAGATAAGGAATCCACTCTGCGATCGTCACATTAGCCAGTTCTTCCCATCGCTGCCCAACCAGCTCTTAAGGGCCCCACCTCTCAGTAGTCTCCCGTGGCAATTAAGTTTCAAGGAGGAGGCAAACTTTTGAATCCCGCCACTTTGCTTTGAGGAAGAGTCCATTGGGTGACCTTGGTTTTGGAGTCTGTGGGCGGGAGTCACTATTGGTCTCCAAATGTTGATGGCTATTATTTATAGAGCGCACATTCAATGTCTGGCTCTGTCTTTAGAGCTTTAGCAATATCATCCTGCTTGAGCCTCACAATAATGCTATGAAATATTAATATGTTATATTTTAACAACTGAAATTAATATAGCTAAGGAAAACTAGGTAGAGGTTAGGTAACTTTCTAAGGTCATACACTTAAGAGGTGTCAAAAGCTGGGGGTGAAGACAGGCAGTTTGGCTCATTAGTTTAACCACAGAGCTATACAGCCACCAGTGCGCACACGCACTCGCACACACACACACACACACACACACACACACACACACACTCTGTCTACAAAGTTAACTGGCCCTGCCATTGTTAATCCCTAATTGTTACAGCATTCTTTTCATTCAGACACACTCTTCTTTATCTCTCCTGCCTTCATCTCGGTGGGCTCATACCCCCTCCAAAAATGAGCTGAGGTGCTGTAGAATATCATTTCAAAGTGTGTGACTTTTGTTTATGCTGCATCTGTGTAACTCTGTGAAGCTGTGATTCTTTGCCTGTCTAAAACACCTGATGGACAGCAGGAACAATGACAGGTAGGGCTAGAAGGCAGAGCAGAGAGTATAATTAAAAGACATTGGGATGGAAAGAAGAAAGAAGAACAACAGAACAAGAGGAGGAGGACATCAGAGTTCAGCCCCTCAGCTACACAGCAAGCCACGGAGAAAGAAGTAAAGAAAGGTATACAGAAATAAAGATAAAAGCCCAGAGGCCAAAGGTAGACAGGTTAACATAAGAAAAGCTGGCAAGAGCCGGGCGGTGGTGGCGCACGCCTTTAATCCCAGCACTCGGGAGGCAGAGGCAGGCGGATCTCTGTGAGTTCGAGACCAGCCTGGTCTACAAGAGCTAGCTCCAGGACAGGCTCTAAAGCTGCAGAGAAACCCTGTCTCGAAAAACCAAAAAAAAAAAAAAAAAAAAAAAAAAAAGCTGGCAAGAAACAAGTCAAGCTAAGGCTGAGCATTCATAACTAATAATAAGCCTCTGTGTGTGCTTTATTTGGGAGCTGGGTGGTGGGTCCCTTAAAAAGCCAAAAGAGCAAAAACAACACTCAATATTTTGGTGTTCCAACGTGGGGCTTGAATATCCATCTAGAACCTGAGAAAACTGGGGGAAAAAAAGAATATGGCTCCTTTAATAGTTTGTGTCTGCTGGTGAGCCCTTGAGCAGCCAGTTTGTTAAGTAGGAACAAAAAATAAAGTAAAAATGCCTGCCATAATGCAAGCACCAGCATTCTAGAGCTCCTGGAAGGTTGAAGGCAGTTCCTAATCACGAACCGGGCTGCAAGCTTTGGGCTTGGCTTTCAGGCCCCCCCCCACCTGAGAGTGGGCGGAGCCAGCTGCTGGAGCACAAGGAGGATCCAGGTATAGTTTAACAATCTAAAGTTAGCTGGTGAGGTCAAAAAAGGTTAAAAGATATGCAATAAAAGAGGTCCAGATTTGGAAAAAACAAAAAAACAAAAAACCTCTAAACAGGTTCCAGTGTTTTACAATATATGTAGGCTTAAGGAAAAAAGAAAATGGGTATAGGCAGAAATAGAAATAAATAGATTAAAAAATAATAAGTAAATTCTTTAAAGACACAGTAAAAGTAATGCAAAAGAAAAAAACCACGTAAAGATAGGAAGCACAGGGAGTCTGGATCCTGTATAGTACTGTGCTGATTTTGAATTTTTTGACTGCTGAAAAGCGAAGGACAGATGCTAAGGGACTTGGGATTGAAAAGGGAATGTTGAAATAAACCAGCCTAGATACTTTAAGAATGCCCTAAGTTTAAAAAAGTTAAAAGATGTATTTGTTAAATGGAAATCAAAAACAGAAGAAGTTTTGCTTTTGTTTCCACAGGAAACAAGAGGCTGTGGAGTCATTCCAGCTTGATATGGATCTGGTTTGATCAGGGGAGACCGCCTGAAACTTGACAGGTGGTATCTATCAACAAAGATCTTCCCAGGACTTGGCCATTATCTCAAATTTTCTCTCTGGCACCCTAAAAATACTTCATCCACATTCAGCAGGAAGCAGTCTAGAGAAGACAATGTCTACCTTCCCAAGTGAATAGGGGGTGTGGGTGGTCTTTGACTATTTTGTGGGTCATGGAGGTTTGTTATATTTAAGGGAATATAGGATGAAAAAGACAGCTATTAACCTCAGATATTTTACATTGGCATGGATTTTGGTATATGGTTCAAAGTCAAAGTCAATTTTGTTACACTGTATATATGTTTCTCCTCTTGTTTAAAGAATTTTGTATATTGATACCAATTTAAGGTTATTTTTGTTACAACATATTGTCTATATGTTCTCCTCTTGTTTAAGGTATTGTATCTATGCACTTTATTTTAAAAAAAAGTATGGTAAAATTCTAGTTTTTGAAAACTATTATTAAGAATTATTTAGGATAATCAAGGAACACAGGTCAGCAGTTAGCAATCTATAACAATCAAATTTGTAACTATGCTAGGTATGTTTTCTAGATCATACAGAGATAGATTTTAGATAGATAGGATGGTCTTCAAATCCTTCAAAGACCGATAGGATATGGTATTTAAAATGTTTTGTTAATTTAAAGTTTTTCATGACAGTGAGACACATCTGCTTCTGGCAGCGCCAATTTACTTTCAGAGAAGATAGGGTTTGAAGAAACTCCTTATGGAGTTTGTTTTCTTTGTGGCAAGGTTAGCCACTGAGCAAAGAAACTACTCTTGCCTTTGGCTGCTGACTATGTGCTGTACAGACTGGATATGGCAGGAACCACAGGAAAGTGACTGCTGCAAACTTTGCCCAAAACAAGGCAGGTTGGTCCTTCAGGGTTTCTGCTTCACAGAAGAAACTGCCAGACATTCTTCAGGACACAGAGGAAAGTGACTGACAAACTGCCAATATAGGTGGGACAATCTTTCAAATTTCCTGCTTCATTGAAAAGTCTGCCAGATACTATGGGCCTGTAGGCTGAAGACGGATGCCCCAATGTTGCAAAGGAACTCTGGGTGACTGTTTAGGTAGTCTGATGTCTCTGTCATTTCTAGAGTTTTTTGGAAGTTGTTTGCAATGCACTTTTTGTTTATTTAAATAATAGTCTATCCTTCTGGTACCTTTGATGAAGTTGAAGACTAGATAGTTATAGTTGCAGTTTTCCTTAGATATGACAGAAAGTAAGTTAGGTATAAAATTTTGGATTTACTAATATAGGATAGATTATAGAGTAATTTCCTCAAATTTACCAGACACAAATTAACTGAAATTCAGTACACTGTGAATGTAATCTTTACTTAATAATTGTTCTTATTGTGCACAGTCTTACTATGTTAAAGCTAAAACTTCACTTTGTTTAGAAAAAACAAAAAAGGGAAATGTTGGGGACTATGATTTTAAGGTGTGTGACTTTTGTTTCTGCTGCATTTGCTTAACTCTGTGAAGCTGTGATTCTTTGCCTGTCTAAAACAACTGAGGGTCCTAATAAGGAGATGAACGGCCAATAGCAAGGCAGGAGCAAGGATAGGTGGGACTGGCAAGCAGAGAATATAAATAGAAGGAGAAATCTGGGAGGAAAGAAAGAAAGAGGAACAAAACAAGGAGAGGAGGACATCAGGGGCCAACCACCCAGCTACACAGCAAGCCACGGAGAAATAAGTAAAGGTATACAGAAATAAAGAAAGATCAAAGCCCAGAAGATAAAGGTAGACAGGTTAACATAAGAAAAGCTGGAAAGAAACAAGCCAAGCTAAGTTTGGGTATTCATAACTAAGAATAAACCTCGATGCATGATTTATTTGGAAGCTGGGTGGTGGGCCCCTCAAAAAGTCAAAAAAGCAAAACACACGCATGCACGCAAAAACTGGTAATGATGGTGGCACATACTTTTAAATCCTAAGAAGCTAAGGCTCAAGGATCACAAGTTCAAGACCAGCCTGGACTGCATGGCAAGTCCTGCATTCAAAACAAAAAGTATGCGGTGTTTGCATTCCCTTTTCTGTTTCTGTTATCACTGCCCCACAGTTGCTGCCTTTTAAATTTGTGGGGCTGGGAAGAGCAGGGTCACATTGTGTTTATCTTTCTATCCTTGACAATTTATTAAGTTAAATTCAGTGTTTTTCTAAACACACGAGAAGCAAAATCACCAAAGTCCTTCAGTGGGGGCTATTTCATAGAAAGATAATTCAAGACAAACAAATTGGATGTGTTTTTCTCCTTGGAGAGAGGAAGGCAAAGTCAACAACACAGATACCCCCTCCCCCCCCACCGACGATCAAACCAAGAACCTCATGCATGAGCATGTTATTATCAGGGGCAGCCCAAGCCCACCCTTTCCTCATGTAGAATTGAGTGAAAATGGACAAGATGTCTTAGGGACCCCAAGGTTTGTCCCTGAAGGCGAGAAGACAGTCTTTATTTACCAGTGAGGCCCTTATCTCTTGTCTGATTTTCTGTCTCCCCAAGGTATCTGCTTGTCTTATCTGCTCTTACCTCACTGGCTGTTACTAGCTAGCAAGCCTGCCGCCTCATAATCAATTATGTTTGCCCATTCAGAAGAGGTAGGAAAAGCTCCATAATTTGTGGGGCTCAGTGCAGAATAAAAATATAATGCTTATAAAGACGTCTAAGAGGGCGGGCCTAGAGTGATGGCTCAGAGATTAAGATCACTTCTTCAAAATCACGAGGATCAGAGTTCAGATCCCAGCACCCACACAACAAGCTGCGTCCCTTGCAAAGGTCCAGAACTCCAACTCTGAGTAGTCGAGAGACACAAGGGTTGCTGATGCTTGCTGGATTCCAGCCTCACCGAGAAAACACGAGCCCCACATTCGGGAGAGACCCTGTCTCAAAGGAAAAGGTGACAGAGGAGACCTCGTGACACTCTTCTGGTCTCTGCAGAGTCACAGTCACACACATGCACAGATACATGCGTGCCCAAATAAAGCTTTAAAAATAATTCTAAGAAACAAGAGGGTGTTAAGTCTTTTGTGAGGCACACAGTGGCAGAGATCACATGCTCTTGGCTGCAGTCTTTAAAGAAGACAGAACCCTCCCAGCTTCTGAAGATCTGCCTGCTTCTGCCTCCAGTCTTTGTGGAAGATGTCTGCTAAGATGAGGTCATTAGCCACTATGAGACGACTGGTATCCTTATAAAAGGGGAAAATTGAACAGATATGCATGACGATGACGGATACATTCACCCACGTGTATGTGCATGCACACACATGCACACACAGAGAATGCCATGTAAACAGGTCGAAACTGGAACAATACATCCGGAGGCCGATAAGTACCGACAGCTGGCAAACCTGCAGAAGTCACGAGTAGCACAAACAGAAAACAATACTGCCCTACAGCCTTGTCTGAGACGTCTACCCTCTACAGCTGCGAAATAAATTTCAGTGGCTTGAGCCCCAGTTTATGTGTCTTCCTTCTGGTTGTGTGGCAAACTCGCATCACCGTCCCTTCCAAGTCTCTCTTGTTACTCCTCTGACCTCCTGACACAGCTGAAAGTCCAGGTGTCCCAAAAGGATTGGGATAGAGATGGATGGGATCAGGGCAATGCCAGTTGTGTTTTTCACGTTAGAGGGAACTGTGGAGCGCTGAGAACACAGAGGCCTCTTTCAGATTCCAGGAATCTACGATCACTCCTGTCCTTGTCTCAACCCCAATTTAAAAGCCATTAATAGTAAGGGGCAAGCCCCACACTTAGTGCAATGTTAAAGCCCAGGAGCGCGGGCAAATTGGCAGGTGCCTGAATCCACCATCCTCCTTTCAGCTCAGAGCTACGCGAGTCTGCTTTCTTTTTGCCTCTAAGGCGCCAGCTCAGGCAGGCTAGTCCGGGAGGAAAGGCGTCCCTGGATGCCAGGCTGCGGAGCCACCAGGAGAAATGCAAATGGACGTGTACCCGGTGCCTGGGGTCAGAAAGGGAGGTGGGCCGCTTTGTGAGGGAACAATTTGCAGAGCCGGCTAAAATGGGAGCCGGGCAGCCCGTCCGGACTCTGGCACGCATGCACCCCGCGGTAGGGCCGCTGAACAGAACCAGCGCCCCGGAGCGCACCCCGACATGGCCGCCGAAGCCGGGCTCCCGAGCCGCAGCCGTGACTCGGGATGACGCAACCGCGGCGGGTTGCATCAGCCCGCACCCTCGCGTTCAGCCCGCCCCATCGCCGCCCTGTTCCGAGCGCTGATTGGGCCACGTTAGGCACTGACCTCTGTCTCAGCCAATGGGCTGCAGCCACAGAGAGCGCTGTTTGTCGGACCCCGGTGCGCAGCGCCCATAAAAGGTACCCGAGACGGGGGCGCGCGTCCCAAAGACGCCAAGTGTCGTTGTGCAGTCTTAGACGGCTGCGTCGCCTCCTGCTCGGCATCCTTGAGCGCAGCCGAGCCGCAGACGCCGCAGGCATGGAACCCGAGCCTCAGCCCGAGCCGCAACCTGAGCCGCAGCCCGAGCAGGTCACGCTGCTGGTGAAGAGCCCCAACCAGCGCCATCGCGACTTGGAACTGAGCGGCGACCGCAGTTGGAGTGTGAGCCACCTTAAGGCCCACCTGAGCCGAGTCTACCCCGAGCGTCCGGTGAGTGTGTGTGTGTGGGGGGGGAGGGTCCCGTGGTGCCACGCCCGGCGGAGCTGCCTGAGCTCACTTGTCACGCATCGCAGGGCGCGGGGCTCCTTCCTGCCCTACTGTCCCCGGTGCCCCTCTGCTTGCCCCAGGATCTGTCATCTCTTCCGGCCTCCACCCCTCCGCGCCTGCTTCCTGCTAGCTCCTTGTCATTTTGCCTCCCTGTATCTCCTTACTCCCGAGGCTGTCACACGTCAGCTCCACGTCCCTATACCTCTTCCTCGTCCTCCCAGGTAGCATACAGTCTTCGTCAAGTCAGGGAAACGGTAATTTGACCTTGAATGAGTCATTTCCCCATCTAAGCCACAGTGACACTCCCTTCCCCCAAAAGACAACTAGGTGACTAGGTGTTCCCAATTCGACTTGCATCCATAAGAAATGTGAATGCTGCCAAACAAGACTTCTGGGTGCAGCGAGGACAGAAGAGTGCGTGTGCCAGCTTGGGACAGTGGTCGGAGGGCGGGGGTGCGTGCCCAGTCACCAACTTCTGAAGGTCCGCGCCCAGAAGCTAGACGTGGCTTTTCTCCTGCCACCTTCCGTTGGCTGCCCCTCCCTGTAGCTCGGCGTTCTAGAGGCTTTCCTTAGTCCGGGGGAGGAGCCCCCTTAACTTTCTAGCAAGGGGTGATTGAGAAAGGAAGCCCTGGAGTCGCCCTGAGACTGATTTGACGACTTCCGTGGGTCAGTTAGGAGGCTTTCTTTTTTAGTTGACACATCTGTCAACAGCTCCTTTAGCCCCGCCCACCCCCCAGTCCCTGCCACGTGATGGAGACTGTGCTGGACCTTCCTGTATTTACTTTGTACTCTGATGTTATGTAAGTGTCCACGAGTGCAGTTCTGGATCAAACGGGAGAGGGCAATCGGGTGGCTACAGATGAGGACTTGGAGCGGTTGCCTTCAAGCTCCAACTGGCGGTGGCGCGTGGGTTTCAGTTTTTGTTCCGTATTGTAGGGAATGTAGACCAGACTTTTCCCTTTGAGTTGGTAGGAACTTTCTTACTCTGGATGTAAGCTCCCACTCCAGTCCAGAATTTTTCTGGGCGGTCTGTAATATCTCCAAGGCTGTTTCCATGAGACCAGGTGTCCTTGTTGGGAGGTGGCAGTTAGGCACGTATGATGCTCGTGTGATCTCTGGTTGCATCATTTGTAGAACGCTGTGTTTTGAGGCTTGTTTTCCTCATTGGGCCTCCTGGATTTGAAGACCTAAGGTCGTAAATACAGGTCTCCTGGGTATACCAATCTGTGCCCTAAAAATTACCAGGAATGGGGTACCAGGAAGTGCACTAGGGCACTTCTGTACTGCAGTACTCGGAAGGCCAACACAGGAGTGTCATGGCCTCCTGGGCTATACTAGTGAGAGCCTCTCTCAGAAATTAAGGAAGAAAGCATGCCCATAATTTCTGTAGTAGTGCTGCCGTCAGGTGGGAACCCCAACTTTATGGTCATTATTTGCTTAGCATTTTATTTTCAAATTGGCCTTGAGGACAGAGTGTCAGTTTGAACCTTTAAAGGAAGAAAACAGTTCAAATCCACAGGCAACTGTGGTTTGGTTCTGCCTTTGCTGGTGGTTGGCTTCACATTTAGAAGAATATTTTGCAAATTGATGTGCACAGCATTTACCAGCAAAGCCAGTCAGAGCAACAGTGAACACAATATCCAGTGTGGTTTTTGTTTTAGGTACAGTGTCAGGAAGCCCTTAGAGATGCTGATTGGTAAATGCAGATTTTGTTGTCGTTGTTTTGGTTTTGAGGCAAGGCTTCTTAGCCCAGACTAGCCTGAGTTGTTCTATATCTGAGGTTAGCCTTCCTCTTGATCTTTCTGCCACTACCTCCCAAGTACTGGGCTTATAGGCATGTGCCACCATGCCTAGGTGGATGCAGTTTTCCTGGTCTTTTGGGGGGCAGTATTTTGAGATAAGATCTGTCTAAGTACATACTTTTGTAAGTATGGTTTAATTGAGAAATTTAAAGTTAGATTTTAGAAATGAGAATCATAGAAAAGTGTGTGGACTCTTGGTGTCTTTAAAAGTCACTGGTGTGGAAGAGAACATGGCTTGGAATCTTGGTTCTAGCAGTAGGTTACCTCAGGTGCTATGGGCGAAGAAGGTTGACCAAAAGTACACTCAATGTTTCACTGGGGCCAAACCAGGTTTTAAAGTTCGTTGCTGCTGAGGCCCTAAATGCAGTTGTGTTTTTTCGTAGCAGGAAGCAGTTTCCCTCTAAGGGGTGTGACCACAGTTCTTATGGACTATGGGATCATTTGCCTCCCGAATTTATTTACATATATATTTGAGATTAAAGTTAATCACTTTCTAATAAAAGTTTTGCATATGAGAACTTAAAAAAAGTTCTTTAAAAAGAAAAACACTGGGATCTGTGCTGACCTTGCTTTTCCTTCTGTTGTGCCCAGCGCCCGGAGGACCAGAGGTTAATTTATTCTGGGAAGCTGCTGTTGGATCACCAATGTCTCCGAGACTTGCTTCCAAAGGTACTTTGTGCACTTAGCATCAGCTTTGGGGTGTTGTCAAGCACTCGCGGGTTGAGTCCCGATCCTAAGGTGTCTCTTATTACACTCCGCAGCAGGAAAAGCGACATGTTTTGCATCTGGTGTGCAATGTGAAGAGTCCCTCAAAAATACCAGAGGCCAGCACAAAGGTATGTGACCCTCTTGTGATAATAACTATTGTGTCTCCGATTCTCACGGGAGGGAGAAAGGAAGTTGAGTGAAACTTGAGCCATGTTCTAGTGCTCCCCGCGCCGTCCCAGCAAGACTTAGACAGAGGCTGTGTTCTCAGCGCAGTGAAGGCTGGGTGTAGGTAGGGGCCCGCACACGCAGAATGCCTGCTGTGTGCAAGAGCAAAGCCACCCCTCTGGCCCGAGGTCACTGTGTGTCCGGAATCTAGTACCAGGGTGGCTCTTGAAAGAGGGGTTTACAGAAATGAACAATTTCTCTAAGGAACATTTTTGCTTTTGTTTCTGTTTTTGTTTTTTTGAGACAGGCTTTCTCTATGTAGCCATGGCTGACCTGGAACTCACTCTGTAGACCAGGCTGTCCTGGAACTCACAAGAGATCCACCTGCCTCTGCCTCCCGAGCTGGGATTAATGGCGTGTGTCCCTGCAGCCAAGCTAGAAACATTACTTTTTATAAAGAGTATTTTATATTTCCTGTAGAAATTTCTGTCATGATTATTTGGACAGGAAAAAGCCACAGTCTTCCTTGTATCATCTCTAAAGACTTTAATTTGACAAACTCATTTGTTTTTCCACTTGACGATGCTTACTTAAGTATACGCTCAAACCTTCTAGTATGCTAATGGACTTGAATTTGCATTCCACTTGGGTTTCCTCAACATCTGAAAATCACATAGGATTCTCTTTCCTTTACTTTGCTGCCTCATTGTATGTACCATCTCGTGGCTCCCGTTTAATTTCTAGGCTTTATGGTTTAGTGCTGTACATTTTAGCGTCATCAGGAAGCTTCCTCACTCATGACAATTGCGTTCGGAAGATTTTCCTGAGACTACAGTAGTTATTCTTAGAGAAACAGAAATGTGAATAATCTTCTTTTATTTTTAGTGCGTATGTGTGTGTGTGTAGATATTAGATATTGATATCCATATAGAGAGGTGTTTATGCTGGGGCTTGAACCCAGGGCCTCATGAAGGCCAGGCAAGAGCTCTACCGCTGAGCTACAATCCTCAGCCCTAGTATCTGTATGTTGAAAATCATTGCAATGAACAAATAGAGATTTTCTTCGCATTACATTGTACTTAATCTGTCCAGTTGAGGGGCGGGGATCAGGATAGGCGGCACTGGAAGCGAGGCAGCTCTTTTCTCTTGATTGCACACAGTTGCATCAGGCCCTTTGCTCTGACATTTGTGTTACTCAGGGTGCCGAATCCACAGAGCAGCCGGCTAACACTAATCAGGCACAGCATCCTGGGGATTCCTCGAGCGATGGTCTCAGGCAAAGGGAAGTTCTTCGAAACCTTTCTCCCTCCGGATGGGAGAACATCTCCCGGTGAGTGTTCATGAAGAACGTGATTGTGCTCCATTTGTGTCAGGATGAGGCGTGTTCGCACAGGTGCAGTCGGAGCTTCAGGGTGTACAAGATGGCTTCCTCTTAAAGGCCTCATGGGTCTGTTTTTCTTAATATTAGTCTCTTGGTATATATATTTTAAAAAGTAGGCCCATGAAATGAAAGCACAGGCCTTTTAACCCCTAAATGGGTGTGCTTCCCAATGGCTGCTACCTGCCCGCAGCCCTGTCCTTATGGCTTCTTAAGTGACACTGCTCAAATGACAGAATTGGTGACAAGATTGAAAGATAAAAGTGAAGCAAAGTGCCAGGCGGTGGTGGCGCACGCCTTTAATCCCAGCTGTTGGGAGGCAGAGGCAGGCGGAACTCTGTGAGTTCGAGACCAGCCTGGTCTACAAGAGCTAGTTCCAGGACAGGCTCCAAAGCCACAGAGAAACCCTGTCTCAAAAAAACAAAAACAAAAAACAAACAAAAAGATGGAGCAGAGTTTAAAAATGAAGTAAGTAGTAAGTTTTTTGAGATACATTGCTAGATTTAGGGATAGGAAGAGAGTCCTCATAACCTAAACTCCAGGTCGGGAACCTTCTGGCCCTAAGCAAGATGCTTTATTGCTCTGGACATCTCGTTTGGGATGTCTTTTTAGGAACAGAAGCATTTATCGCTAGGCCATTTTTATTTTTTTATGTTGTATTGATTTATCACTATGTAATTTTTATCAATTGTGTTGAGGTTTCTTAACTTCTACCCAACAAGGTGTGTAACAGGTTATAGAATGTGGGGCTTCCTCCCCTCGTGTGTATAAGATGCACACAGCCCTGAGCCTCTCATGCGCTTGCTTTGGGCAAGGGAAGGCTGTTGCATGCTGGAAGAAGCGAGTCTGGCATGGCACAAACCGTGTCTAAAAGTTGGGGCCTGATCTTTTAGCTCAGGAGCTTGTGCGAGTCCCTGACTTTCTGAGCTGCACTGGGCTTTCTGTAATTAGGGTGGAATCTCTCTACAAGGTTGTCAGGTAGCTATCCAGCTGTGTGGGATACCAGGTGACCAGTCAGCACACAGGGAGGGTGTCACCTGCGCTCACTGCCCTAGTGGAGATCCTGACTGGAGTCAGGGAAGAGGAGCAATCTTTCTCAGGAAGGGCTTGGGGATGTGGCTGGGACACTCCCCTGTAAAGCATGGTCAGGGGATCCAATCCTGGGTGAGACTCATGAGGAAAAGCATCAGCCTGTCTGTATGGCTGTGCAGTTCTCCCTGCCAACATGATGGGAACCAGGGCGGGCAGGACTCTTGTTTCCCATGGGATCTGGTGAACCACCGTGGGAACCTGTCTTCAGGGCTGCTGTGCTTGGTGTCCAGGGCACACCATACAGTTGGCATGGTGGGAGCTGTTCCTGTCTTTCTGACTTTAATTGCTGATTATAACTTTTTATTAAGCTCAAAATGCCCTTCTGTTTGAATCTTCATACAGGCCTGAAGCTGTCCAGCAGGCATTCCAAGGTCTCGGGCCTGGCTTCTCTGGCTACACAACCTATGGGTGGCTGCAGCTCTCCTGGTTTCAGCAGATCTATGCAAGACAGTACTACATGCAATAGTGAGTCCCGCTGTGCTGGGTGTGGCCAGGGCTCCTTGGGATGGAGAGAAATCCCATCTGTGCTATAAAGTGCAGAAGGGAGACAGGACGGTGGTTTTCTGTCTGCCAGAGTCCTGTTCTTTGTGGTCTGGTGTAGTAGAGTGGAAACAACAGCTTCCTGATTTGTGTGTTGATGTAGAATTAGTTCCGGATAAGCTTTGCCATGTGGCTCCTCTCACACATTCTAAAGACAATTGTTTTATAGACATGGTGCTCAGTACCTTTAGTGGCTCTTAGTTCTTTACTTGAATCCCAGCGTCTGGGAGCCAGAGGCAGGTAGGTTTCTGTGAGTTCGAGGCCACCCTGGTCTACATAACAAGTTCCAGGCGAGCCAGAGATCAGTGATATATAATGAGTCTCAAAATGTGTGTGCATGCACATACATACACGCACACACACACACACACACACACACACACTAACACACACACACAATATAAAAAAGATTCTTCTCTAAAATGAAGACAAGCTAGGCATATGCATTCCTAGTCATACTGTTAGCCGTGGAAGCCCCACAGGGCTGAGAGCACCCTGTCTTTCTGATGCCCTGCCTTCAACAGTGTCTGCTTCTGTTGCTTTTGTTTTAGCTTGGCTGCCACTGCTGCATCAGGAGCTTTTGTCCCAACACCAAGGGCACAAGAAATACCTGTGGTCTCCACACCCGCTCCAGCTCCTATTCACAATCAGTTTCCGGCAGAAAACCAGCCAGCCAATCAGAATGCAGCTGCTCAAGTGGTCGTTAATCCTGGAGCCAACCAGAATTTGCGGATGAATGCGCAGGGTGGCCCTCTTGTGGAAGAAGATGACGAGATTAACAGAGACTGGCTGGACTGGACCTACTCTGCGGCCACCTTTTCCGTTTTCCTCAGCATCCTCTACTTCTACTCCTCGCTGAGCAGGTTCCTCATGGTCATGGGCGCCACCGTGGTTATGTACCTGTAAGCAGATGGGTTCTCTCTTCTCCTTACTGAAAACTACACTGTGTTGTGGCTTGAGTACAGGCGTCCTGTTTCAGTCGGTGACCCTTGAAGGAGGTCCTGTCATTCAGGCATTTCCAGTGCGAGACCCCCCCACCCCCCGCCCCCCGTGTGGCTGTGCGTCAGTCAGAGTGCAGAAACCCCATGTTAGTGCCAGAGGAATAGTTTCATTCTCCAGATAAGTGAATAAATGGCGTTTCAGGCTGGTGGGCTTCGGAGGCACAGGACAGAGCCACACTGCAGCACGAGAGGGACAGGACAGAGTGGTGTTTATCAGGCTGTGGCCGCTTTGCAGGACAAAGGTCAGACAGTGGCTGTTGTCTCAGCCATGAAGGGCCAGTGACCCTTTACACAACTGCTGTTTGCTTCAGCTGTTCGTGTGTAGAGCAAGGGCTGCCAACTGGAGATAACTCTGCATCCCCTCCCGGGGGACATTTGTCAGTGTCTGGAGGATGTCACAGCTAGAGGGCTGGTCTGTGGTTGAGTAAGTAGCAGCAAGGGCTGCTTCTTTCTACGTTTCCGGCAGTGTACAGGAGAGTTCACACTGTGAGGATCCGGCCCATGAAAGTTTGGCCTACAGGGATAGGTCTCTGATTACAATGGAAGGAAGGAAGGAAGTTTTTCTTTATAGTAAAATGGGTCTTAAAAATGTAAGAAGTACAACAATTAATATTTTGTCTTGAAAGTTGGATTTTGTTAGATTTTCCAATTAGTCTTTTATCAAATATTTTTATAGTTCCTAGAGTCAAATATTTATGTGACCAAACTTAGATTATTATTACATTATGCATATGTATATATTACATTATATATATGTATATATATAGTTTTATGCATGAATGCATTTCTACTTCTGTCAAGTTTGGTTTGTTTTCATTCCTGTGGTGCTAGGTGTAGGAGCCTGGTCCTCCTCCATCCAGGCAAGCAAGCACACTTTCTCTAATTTATAGTCTCAGCTTGTTCCTTCTTATTTTTTTTCCTTTTTTTAAATTTTGAGACAGGGTCTTGCTGACCAGACTGGCATTGAACTCACTCTGTAGCCAAGACAGGCTTTGAACTTTGCATCCTCCTTCTGTAGCCTCCAGGATTACTAGGCTCATGCCACTGCATGCTGGCTCTGTCGAGGTTTGCAAGGGCCAGGTTTGCTTCCTATTAACAAGCATTTTTAACACACACTGCATGCCAGCTGTTAACTTATTGCTGGTGAGTAAAAGGCAGCTCCTGCCTTTTAGGACCAGAGGCCTGAGAAAATCTAGGAGACGGGCAAGCCGACTGTGCAGGTGGCATCGCATGAGCTTCGGTGCCTTAGTCTCCCACGTGGCTGCCACGTGGCTTAACTGAGGGTGTCTGTCTGTGCTTTCCTCAAAGGCATCACGTCGGGTGGTTTCCCTTCAGACAGAGGCCAGCTCAGAACTTCCCAGGTGATGGTCCTCCTCCTCAGGAAGCTGCAAACCAGGACCCCAACAATAACCTCCAGGTACAGGCCTCCCTGCCCTGCCACACGCCCCAGTCCTTTGAGATTCATGGTCTGCCGTGTTTTAAGGCTAAGTATTTCACGGTTTCAAAAAAAATTATTCTTACAGCATCTATTTTTAAGACTTTGACTCTTCTATAGAGGCATATGGCAGTTGGAATTTTTGCATATGTTATGATCAGGGTGTTGGCCCACGTTTTGAGAATAAGAGCTATGTGACTGCATTTTAACTATGGACAGTGCTGATGGACAGTCATTCTGATCAATTAGGCACATAAGCACATCTCAGAATAGATTTCCTGAAAAGTAATGTAGAAGCAGAATCTTCATGAAGCATATTAGTGCATAACCCTAAAGGATATACTTTCTAACAAAAAAATTGCCTCTGTAGTCTGGCTACACTGACCATGGCCTTGGTTGGTTTCTTAGCCCAGGGCGCTGACCAGATAGGAGGACTGGTTAGTGTGTGACAAAGTTCATTACTGTTTGACAGTAGCGGAAGGTCAGGGTTCTTCCGTCAAGAGCAATGTTCAGCTACAGATGTGCTGTAGACACCGAGGGGTGCCTCCTGCCATGAAGGACTCCTCCCCCAGGGACCAGTCGGCCTGCCAGGCTTTGCCCTGACCTGTCCTCAGGATAGATGCCCTCTAGACCCTAATTGGTTTTTCCCCTTGTGGTTTTGCCTGTAGGAAGGCACAGATCCTGAGATGGAAGACCCCAACCGCCTCCCTCCAGACCGTGAAGTGCTAGACCCTGAGCAGACCAGCCCATCGTTTATGAGCACAGCATGGCTAGTTTTCAAGACTTTCTTTGCCTCTCTGCTTCCTGAAGGCCCGCCAGCTATACCAAACTGATGGGACTTGTGCTGTCGCTGGCGGCTTTGACAGCTTGGACTGGATTGTCTGGTTCCAGCTCACTGTCCTCACCTGGCGTGACTCAGCAGAGTCATTGACAACCCACAGGATGGCGGTGTGCTTTTGTGCCGAGCAGAAGCACAAACTAAGACATGAAGCTGTGACACAAAATGAACAGGGCCCCTCATGTCTTTATTCTGAAGAGCTTTAATGTATACTGTATGTAGTTTCATAGGCACTGTAAGCAGAAGGCCCAGGGTCGCATGTTCTGCCTGAGCACCTCCCCAGATGTGTGTGCATGTGTGCTCTACATGGAAGTCATAGACTTGTGTGCATGTGTGCTCTACATGGAAGTCATAGATGCAGAAATGGTTCTGCTGGTTCGATTTGATTCCTGTTGGAATGTTCAAATTACACTAAGTGTACTACTTTATATAATCAGTGAATTGCTAGACATGTTAGCAGGACTTTTCTAGGAGAGACTTATGTATAATTGCTTTTTAAAATGCAGTGCTTTACTTTAAACCGAGGGCGACTTGGCAGAGGAGAAACCTTTGCTGGGTTTTCTGTTCAATAATAAAGTTTTGCTATGAATGACTGTGGCAGAGACTCCCACTGTCCTGGCAGTTTGCTGTGTCCTTTGTCAATGGAGAATCAAGAGTTCAGCTGCTGATTCTTAAATAACCCCAATACTTCTTTTCCCAAAGGGCTGTTTGTACCAGTGAGGGAGGAGAAGAGGCTACGGAAGCTGCTGTTAATGAGGGCCATGCCTGTGTATGTCCACATTTCCTACCTAAATATCACTGGCTTATGTAGGAACCCACCAAAGTTACCCCCAGATTCAAGGCCAGTGGTGTTAAGTGCTGGGCCTGGTTATTACTTCCTCCGGAAACCTCAATTTCAAGTGAGAAAGGAATAGAACTTCTCATTCACCGACCCTGGTTCCTCATGAGTACTTAGAGGCTGTGTTTGCCCTGAAAATGGTCCTTATGCCTGGGTAGCTATAGTCAGAGCCTGCCAAGCTGAGTCTCATCTTGGAAGTGCGTGAGTTACAATGCATAGTGGTCCCTGGATGGGAAAGAGATGGGTTATGATGGCAGGAATACCAAGGAATTGAGCTGGGGTTTTTTGATGTGAGTTAACTAAGATTTGGATTCACTGCTCTGGCAAAAGGGGTTAGGAAGGGCCCAAAACTAGCCTCTACCAAATAAACAGAAATGCTGGGGCTGCCTTACAGAGGAAGGGACCCAGAACCTTATGCAAACTACAGTGTTAGGACTTTTCAAATATTACTCCATCATCAAAGGGAAGTGGTATGTATATAGGGTCTCATGCCCGTGGTCCTCCCCCCTCATAAATTGCCTTTTTTCTCAGTCTGCACCTAAGGCCTCATGCAAATTCCCTGTGATTGGCTGACAGGTAGAGACCACAGATGCGCTTCAAAGATAGTTCTGCATGAGATGTTCGCAGCACCTGGAAAAGGGCAGCTTGCAGCATTCTGTGCTTTCTGGGACATCCAGAGAGCAGTGGCACAGGGAACTCTTCCCTCTGGGCAGAACGTTATGACGGCATCATTTGCTTATGAAGAGAAACAGCCAGAGCCACATAATCAGTGTATACTGATTAGACCATGTTCATAATTATACTGTGGTGTATACTGATTATACTGCGGTGTGTGCCAATATATGATTTTGTATATACTGCTTATGGGTTGTGGCCAGCGGCTTAGCTGGTTGGGCAGGGACTTGGGAGAAACAAGATTGAGAAGCTGGTCAAGAGGCCTTGGAAAAAGGCATGTAGGTAGACCTCTGAACAGACCAAGACCCAAAGGTATGTGTTCCCTGTGAATTCTCACTAAAGGGTGGATAGGCCCCTTTTGTAGATAGCAGCCGGTCTCCTTCCCTTGCCACACACATCCTTGTCCCAAAGGTTCATGGATAAAGTGTCAGAGTGACAGGGATGAAGTCTTGTAAAGCCCAGCTCTACAGGATGGTACGCGCTATGGTCCGCGAGCCAGGAACTAGGCTGGAGATTTAAACGCAAAGATACAGAGACACGGGTCATCCTTGAAACAAGAATGCCAACTTTATTGTGCTCCAGGGAAGCTTATATAAGGATCCTTAACTGATAGCCTTGCCCCAGCTTTTAGGATTTTCAGCTGTAAAACACACCGGAATTCACTCCCCTGCCATCAGGAACTCACGAGGGTCTCGGGCTCAGAGCAGCTGCAGGCACAGGAAAACGAGTGGTTTTGCTCAGTTCACTCCAGCAGGCAAAGGGTCTGAGGCAGGCAAAGAAAGTCAAGGGGCCAGGGATCTGCAGCCCCCACCAAGGTCTGGCCTAAGATTCAGCAGCATGGACTTCCACTCATGGTGAACCTGCTTGTAGCATAAGACATTAATAGTTGTACTGTATGTCCCAGTATGTAAGCCACAAGTTCTCAGGGAGCACAGTGGTCATTTCCTGCTGGGGAGAAGATCTGCATATTCCACTGCATGAGGAAGAACTGTCATTCTAGATGGAAGTGAGATTTTTTTTTTTTTTGCATTTATTTGTAGGTTGAGGATGACCTGAGGAGGTGCCAAGTTGACAGAAGTAAACTACAATGCTCCAACCCAGCTTGACTGAGTTCGGTTCTCTAAACATACGCATAGTGTGGTCTGACTTGCTTGCAGCCAGGTACCTTCAAATCAAGGTAAGCTGGGAAGGCCCCACTCAATTAGCTCACGGACCTGAGGTCTGTCTCCTCAGAAGTTGGGTTGCAGCCTTAGCTCCTGCCTGAGGTCCCCACATGGCTGACCAGCCCAGCCAAGATCACATGAGCCCATGGCAGCAATACATACACATCCCAGCTGCTTCTACCTCTCTGGCAGAACGTGGGCTACTACAGACTCTCAGTTCCTTGTCCCTTTGTGTCATGTTGGCCAAAATGGGTTACTCTGGCGGGCTAGCACTCTTGTTGAGTCAGGGGCTTCTTCCCTTGCTTGTGTCTGAGAACAAAGCATGTGGGGTATCTCCAGCAAAGGCTGAGACTTCCCAGTCTAGGAGAGGGCTGGGATCTGTAGAAAGAGGCAGGCCTCAACCCAAAGGATTTAAGGAGTCCAGAAGTGATGGTATTTTAATGGTGACGAGATCCTGGGTGTCAGGTTGGGTGGCTGTAGAGGAGGCATGTCAATCAGGCTGTGACAAATACCCAAGGAACCCCAGCTTTGCAGAAGGAAATGCTTTGGCTTCAGGGGTCCCAGATCACAGCTGCTTAGCTCTATTGTCTCCAGGCCTATGGTGAAATGGGAAAGAATGGCAGAGGCTGTGTGGAGCAGAAATGCTCAATTTGTGGAGTCTGAAAAGTGGAGAGAGAGATGGGGACAGGGAACGGGGGAGGGGGAAGAGGGTGTTATTAGAAGGAAGAGAGGAGAGGAAAAGAGTGGGGGAGGAAGAAAGGAAGGAGTAGAGAGAGGGAGGGAGGAATGGGGGAGGGAAGAGAAAAAGAAGAGAGAAAATAGAAAGAGGCCAAGGATAAAATATATCCAGCCAACAAAGGATTCACTGCTCTGGGGTCAGCTTCCTCCAAGGAAGTCCACCTCCTAAAGTTCATGCCACCACGCAGACGCCATGAAGCTATGAATCCATCCATAGATCAGATCAGTTCACCAGCAAGGCCAGTGCCCTCATGAGTCAGTTACTTCCCAAAGACCCAACTCTAAACACATCTGCACTGGGGACCAAGCCTTCAAGGTAAGCCTTTTGGTGAGGCACTTAGGAACCAAACATAATTTGGCCTTTCTGGTGTCCCCTGTATGCACTGAAAGTGTGTGCTCCTGAGGACAGAGGTGCTTACCAGTGTCAAGGTGTGGGAGCCCATCCTACAGCTGGATGGCCAGAACGTAACCACGTGCACAGCGTTACTACTCGGTGGGCAGCACCGGCAAACCCACTTGGGATTTACATCTTGGTAGGTCGACAGAGATTGCACTAGGGCGCAAATGGATATAAAGTGTCAAGAGTTAAGGGTAAAGGCATGGGAGGAAGAGGTCAGTGAATAGATGGTCGTGGTTTGGGTGGGGATTAAACAGCGGTCAGGGAGAGTCTGGGTGAAACAGCACTTGACTGCAGAACTGCAGATGCAGAGGCCCTGGGTCAGGAATGAGCATGGCATAGCACACCTGTACGACAGCATGCTGAGGCTGAGCCAAACGAAGTGATGGGAGATGGGGTCCAGACGGGGGCAGAACAGCCCACGTGAGATACTATCAGCCAAAGTGTGGAACACAAGCCTTAGCTGAAACAGGGTGGGGCCACTGGGCGATCTGTGAGCTGCCAAGTCTGATGGTGGTGTGCTCCGTGGAGAGAGGAGAGGCCAAGCGTCGTCGCTGATGAGTGACAGACAGTGGCAATCGCCTGGACCGCGTCCGCCAGCACCATCACTCTTAGGATTATGAACACTTTCGTGTTTCTTTTTTTTTTTTTTTTTTTGTCCCAGGCAGTTGTGAGCATCCCAACATGGGTGCTGGAAACCAAACTCAGGTCCTCTGCAGGAGCGGTGTGCACTCTTCACTGCTGAGCCATTTCTCTAGCTTATTCTCTTGTTCTTAACAAGAAGGACCCATCTCTTAGAGTTGGTCCCTTATGGCCAGCCTTACTGCCTCCTCACGGGGCTACAGGAAACCTACCCAGAGCAGCCAGCCTGTGAAGGGACAACAGAGAGTGCCGGCAGAGGCAGGATTTGGGATGGGGGGGGGGGGCACTGCAGCACCACCTTATAGTGTGAGCAGTGGCAGAAGGCACAGCAGGAAGGCAGACGGCTGTTCTGATGACAACTGTCTGTCTGGGACTGGCCTGGGGTTGTTCCCATGGAAGGGCAGTAGGGTTGGCACAAGAGGCCACTTTGTTTCCAGCATGGTGCTTGAGGGAACTCACACTGCCTCTGAGCTCCTGTGTCCAGTGCAGATTGACACAGTCTCTACATGAGATACCAGCTCTGCCAATACAGAGGTCACGAGGTTCCAAGGAGGTCACACGTGCTTTCCAAAGGTCGCCCTGGTGACACAGGCACGGGACATCCTGGATGAAGGACATTTTTTTTTTAATGTATTAGGTAACTGTATTCTCCACTTGAAATCAGGACATAAAGTTCCCCTTTTAAAATACATTTAAGTAAAAGAGCAAGTTTAAAGGTCTTGAAAAGTTAAATAAACAGGAGCCTGTCACATATGCAGAAAAGACACCAGGTCTGGCCGTGGCTCGCGGAGGACTGGCAGGAGACACTCACTACCCACAAAGGTCTCTGTGGACACAATGATCAAGACAAAATGTCTTGAAATATATGAGACGAATTCTGAAACATATATGTAGGAGGAGGGAAGGGACCGCTTGTTGATTCCCTGCTGCCCAGCCCTGAAATAATCACACAGAAACTATTAAATCACTACTTGGCCTAGTTGCTCTAGCTTCTTATTGGCTAATATCTTACATATTAATTTAACCCATTTCTAGTAATCTGTGTATTGCCACGTGGTTGTGGCTTATCGGCTAAAGTTCCAGTGTCTGTCTCCAGCGGGGCTACATGGGGTCTCTCTTACTCCACCTTTCTTTCTCCCAGCATTCACTTTAGTTTTCCCTCCTACCTAAGCTCTGCCCTATCAACAGGCCAAGGCAGTTTCTTTATTCATTAACCAATAAAAGCAACACATAGACAGAAGGACCTCCCACATCACATGTATCCATCCATCGGGATGGGTGCTGTGGGGCTGCCTGTGTACTAATGGGTACGTGTATTTCACAGCCAGATGTCTCTGGGTATCTATGTATAGGTGGCATGTGCATATCTGCACATGTACACACAGGTACATGAGGCTACATGCATGCAAATGTCTATATCGGGACAGGTATGGGGGCAAAGTGCATCAGGTGTGTGCATGTCTGAAGTGGCTGCTGTTAACAGAGCCATGGGGTGGCAAGTAGAGTAATTTTCTCTCAACACTCAGCATTACAGTAAGGGATTAGGCTGGACTGGAAGCCAGGATGGCCTGCCACTAGCCACCAGAGGGCAGAAGATGCCTAGGTGGAAGCTGATGCAGCCAGTCCCAACTCTTTTCTTGGGTCTCCGTTAGGCAAGATCAGGCTGGAGCCTGATGCCAAAAGCTTTGGCATTTCTCTGCCTTAGCACCATCTCTCTTGACCTCTTTCAGGCCTCTACCTTATCCAGTGAACCCTGGCCCAGGGCTCAGAAAGCAGACTGGTTGTTACATAGTGGATTAGCACCCAGAGGCAGTCCAGGACCCTTTGGGATCCCAGGAAATGTGCTCCTGACCAGGCCAACATGAATTCCTGAAGTGCCAATGCCCAGGCGTCCAGGAGCAGGGCTGGCCTTGTTCTTCTGGCTCCTGCACAGTTTGGACCCGGCTGGGAGATCTGTACTGGGTGGGCACTGTGGAGTGGTCGGCCACTCTTGTTTCAGGCCTGGGCCCCGATCAGAACGTTGCCAAACCCAGCCTTGGCCCTGGCTTGTGTGGAGTGGGCCCCTCTGGGGATTCATGGTAGGGCACACGCCTAGGCAGAAACATCCCAGGACCAGTCTGGTGGTTTCAGCAGTGATCATCAGGGAGCTCTGGTCTCCTTCAGTTTAGGAAGTTTTCTGAACCTCCGCTCTGTGATGAGCTAGCCTTCCATGATGGGCGGGTTGTCTATTGGAGGCTCTTAACGTCTTACTGATGAATGGGCACTGTGGGCAGGTGCCCCTTACAGCCAGAAAGGATGGTGGTACACACTGGGGACAGGGCAGTAAGCTGTGGTCCAAGCCCTCGTCCTTCCCATCCTCACTCCCTTTGAAAGGAAGACCCTGAGGTTCTGAGAGATTCCACAGCTGCCAGGCAGGTAGCTATTGAGTGGCCAAAGCTGGGCTCCCATAAGACTCCATGCCATCTGGTAATTCTGCTGTTTATTTAAAGACCCTTCACGCCTGTGGCCTTCTGTGTCTATGCTCAAATGTGGAGGAGATGGCAGACCTGTGGGTCTCAAGGGTAACAATAGCTTTGCCCAAGACTTCCAACTTAGTGTCTGTCCTTCCAGGAAATTCTCTGCAGATAGCACCTACACACCCAGGGCTGGGAGTGAAATCACGTGGTCCTTACCAGAGGGAAGAAGAGGGAGATCTGACACAAGGCCCAGAAAAAGACGGTGAGAGAGCACCAGAGGTTAAGATGAGTGTTGTGACCACTCACCAAGGAGCTCTGGCAGCCAGCAGGTGAAGGGCAAGGTCAGGAATGGATCAGTCCATGCCCAGTGCCTCCAGAAAGCTGGCCCTGTTTGCCCCCAGCTATTGGCTATAGACTTAAAATATGTTAAAATGCATACGCTCTGACCTCTTGTAACTGCACACTTCTGTTGTTCTAAGCACTGAGTAGTAGGAATAATTTGTTATAGCAACCACAGGAGTCTCATACTGGCTCCAAATGCCCAGCAAGAGCTTGTCAGCACACAATAGCAAAACCATAACTTAAGATAGCAGGACTCAGAATAGTTTATGTGGCATGAGATCACTTTTGTAAAAGGTATTCACATGTGCACATACACGTGTGTGTGTGTGTGTGTGTGTGTGTATGCATACACACACAATACCGGGTGAGAAAACCATCTATTACGTTTTACCCAATATAGGTCTTCCTGGCAAAGGCCTGCATACACGGACAGATAGCCTCACTGGCAAACTGTTGGGACATTATAGACATTCAATTGGGAGCTCATTTGATACAATGGAATACTGTGAAAGAATAAATAAACAAAAAGAAAAGGATATCATTAAGAAGTAGGAAGGAGGGGCTGGAGAGATGGTTCACCTGTTAAGAGAACTGGCTGTTTTTTCAGAGAACCTGGATCCAGTCCCGAGCACCCACATGGCAGCTCACAACTATCTGTATATCCAGTTCCAGGGGATCCAACACTTGCACACAAACATACAAGCAGGCAAAACACCAATAATAAAATACAAATAAATAAGTAAATAAATAATTTTTAAAAAGAGTAGAAAGAAATTCTGCAAATATTACAAATAATAAATCTGAATGTCGCTACTGAGCAGAACACTACACAATTATAAAACAAATCTATCTACACTCACTCAGTCTTAGGCTTAGTTACTTTATACAAACCCAGGTATAAATGGCACTCATCACTTGGAATGGGTGGGATCATTGATAATACCATTTTCCTCTTTACTCCATCAGAATTGTTTTTCTGAACAGAAGAATGAAGGATATTTATAATGAATTTTTAAAAAACACAACTAAAGAAAAAAATACAGATGTGTGTGGATCCGGGGTGGGGGAAACTAGGTTAGAAGAGAAGAGCACCTTTATAACTACGGCCAGACAAGGTGAAAAAGAATTTTAGAAGGCCAAGGACATGGTCGGGGGGGAGAGGGGGGACGCTTTCTGGAACCGGTGCTATGAGAAGGAGAAATGGAAGAAACCAAGGGCTGATGGGGAGAGTAAAGCCGGGCAGAACCCTGAGAGGATCTGGTTCCTCCAGGCCTCATTTGTGGTGTGCTGGTGAAGGCAGGGACCAGGGCTCAGCCTTCTCTGAGGGCTATCGTGTGAATTTCCAACTAACCAGTGACATGACTGAGTGCAGAGGTCAGAGACTCAGGGTCACACCTACCACGCAGTCCTTTCCACTCTATGGGCCTAATATATGCCAGCCATCTCAGGAGCCCCGATGGCAAGAGACTGGAATAAAGTAACACGAAAGAGGTCAGCTTTAAGCATTAACTTTGAGCATTCTGCTGTCATTTGCATAATCTAACTTTTAGTGGCTGATACCCAGCTTGCAAAATGCCTGGGAAGCTCACAATTGACCACCTCAATCAACCAGGCTTCTGCTGCACTCCCTGGTCTTGCAGGACATCAAGCGTGAGACCCATGGGCTTGAGCTGTGACAATGACCTGAAGCATGGGTGTCCCTAAGTCACTGACCCTCTGTCGGAATGCTGGTATCTCCCTCAGCCTTTGTTACAAACAGGAGGCCATAGCTCTCCTGTCCCTCCAGTGTGTCCTTGCAGGCAGGAGCGAGGTCTTCCTGTCCTAGCTGGCTAACCCCTTGTCCTGTTACTCTTAGTTCCAGTCTCCTGCCGCTAACGAACACCATGTACTGGAGACACTGTCAAGAAAACAGGTTTGGTTTGGCTCATATCCTGGTCTAAAGGCAAGGTGCTTATCTGCCGGTACCGCCTGCTGACAGAGTCCCGAGGCTAAGCAGGAACAAGGAGCACATGAGCATACGTGTATACAAATATGTACGGCCTCGCCATGACCACAGCCGCCTCTTCCATCTCTCCTCCTCATTGTGTGTGTGTCTGTGTGTGTGTGTGTCAGAGGCCAGCCACAGATGTCTTCCTCAGATGCTTTGCACTCTATTGTTAAGACAGTATCCATCGCTTTTTACCTGTAGTTCCTCAACTCAGCTAGCCCAGCTGTCCAGTGAGCCCCAGGGATCCAGCTGTTCCCACCTCCCCAGCGCTGGGCTTACAAATCCACACCGCTACCCTTGGCTGTTCCCACCACACCCCCTTTATTTGTATGTATGCGTGGGGGTGTTTCGCCTTCATGGATATCAATGTACCACATGTATGCAGTACTCCTGGAGGCCAGAAGAGAGCATCAGATCCTCCTGGGAATGGAGTTTCCATTAGTTGTAAGGCCCCGTGTGGGTGCTGGGAATTGAACACCTGTCCTAAGGAAGAGCGAACAGTGCTCTTATCCACCGAGGCACCGCTCCAGAACCATTAACTGTTATACCTGAATTCTGACTTAGCAACTTCCCCAGACTCCTCTCTTTCTTCTTCTAAAGCCACCAGGATTCGGTCACATAGGTTCTACACTGACAAGTAGATTCTGCGAAGCCCCACGTTGCTGTCTTAACAGTCCATGCTGGGGGTTAGAGCCTAACATGGTTTCAGAGGGAACAGACTTTATCCAAACCTCCATGGCTATCCCTGTAAGGTATTCATGAGTCCCAGCAGAGCTCATCAAGATAGTCTCCTAGAATGCGACTTTAAATGTCACCCACTTCAGGACACCACTACTTTTAATCCAAGCTCCTTCCAGTCATGGGGCACAGGCCTGGCATCCCAGGGAACTGGACACAAAGCTCCACCCCTGGTAAACAATGTCATCCTTTTCCCTTAGTGTCCTGGTTTATTTTCCTCCTGATAACCTGTTCTTTCTCTTCCTGATGCCCACTCTTCTTCCTCCCTGACACCCACTTTCCCTCCTCCCTGATGTCTGCTCTCCCTCCTCCCTGGTGCTTGCTCTTGCTCTTCCCTGATGTCCACGTTCTTCCCCACAGCTAACATTTATTTCAGGAAGGAGTTTCATTACTAGCTCTTTTTTTTTTAAATCAAATTTATTTTTATTTCTTTGTGTAGTTGTATGGACGCATTTGGAGGCCAGAGGACAACCTCAGCTGTCATCTTAAGGAAATCCACCTCCTTTGACAGGTGTATAACTTTGAGACAAATCTCTTCATGCAGTTCTGACAGATCTAGAACTCACTGTGTAGACCAGGTTGGTCTTAAGCTCACAGAGATCTGCTTTGCTAGGATTAAAGACATGTACCACCATACCTGGTTCTACCTCTTTTGTGGCACAGTCTTTCATTGGCCTGAAGCATGCCAGCTAGGCTAGACTGGCTGGCTAGCAAGCCCCATGGGTTCTCCTCTCTCCACCTCCTTGGCACTGGGATCGCAGGTGCACACCACACCATGCCCAGCATTTTCACGTGGGTTCTGGGGATCAAATCAGGTTGTCTTGCTTGCTGGTCAGGTTGCTGAGCTGGTTGTTGCTGTGGCAGAGTGGCCCAATGCTCTGCTACAACTGTAAGAAAATAATCAGACACCTACTTTAGATTCTTCCCTCCATGGCCCAGGGAGCATTGCTGAAGGAAGAAAGAAAAGAAAGAAAGAAAGAAAGAAAGAAAGAAAGAAAGAAAGAAAGAAAGAAAGAAAGAGAAAGAAGGAAGGAAGAAGAAAGAAAGGACTCCAGGAAGACGGGAGGTAGTGTATAGGTCTAGTGCAGAGACGACTCCTCTGCCCCCTCCACTCGCCCTCACTCCCCCCGCCCTCCCCCTCCATACTCCCGCCCCACGACACACTCCCCACTCTCACAAAGAATCCCTAAAGGACTTTTGTCAGGGAAGGGGTGGGTTAATGTAGCTATTTCCTCCAAATTGAAATATTTGCTTCCACAGAGAGGAGGAAGGTTTATAAGACTAGGAAAACAAAAGTTCATGAAACTTACAAGACCCAAAGGGATCAAAACCTTAGGAAATTCACAAAACCTCTCCTCAAGGTTATACTAGGGGTCAGGGGTCGGAGGCTTGTGCGCTGGCCAGGGAGCTCCAGGGATACAGTCTTTTTTAAGTTAACACCCATGATGGGATAGGCCGCCCTTGCCCCCACCTTCACCTCTACCCTCACCCCTGCCCTTGCCCCTTTGCGCTTAGAGCACTAGTGAAGTTTAATGGGTTATCCAGGACTTTTCATTTTTCCCATGTAAGTTGAGTAAAGTTTCTCAGCGGGTGTGGCGGCTTCAAGGATTCCTCACGGTTTCATACAGCAGAGTTCTTGTAACTAAATGTCGTGTATACACTGCCTCTCCCTGCAGCCAGTCGAGTTCTTCTCACAAAGAAGGAGGCAATATTGCTGACATGATTTAGAGCACAGAGCAAGTTGCTCTACTCTCAACCCAGGTATCTTTTTAACTCTAAAAAATGTTTATTTATCTGTCATGATTATTTCTAATGTTTTAAGTTTATTTTGTGACCACTTTGTATATGTACTAAGGCATCCTGATTGCTTTGCCCACACACTGCCTCTTACCCCTCTACGAGCCCTACCAACCCCCACCTTCTAGGAACGGACTTCTCAGCCCTACCAACCCCCACCTCCTAGGAACGGACGTCTTTATCTGTGAGATATGATTTAACCAAGGCCATCTGCTGAGTATTGATTTGAAGTTAATCAGGGGACTCTGGTAGTTTTTTGTGCCCAGATTATGACCCCCAGAGAGAGACCACTAGAGAGGCCCAGACTGTAATAAGCAAGGTTTAATCAGTATAATTCAAACATGTTTGGAACTCATCTCCATCTCCGTTACAGTGAGGTGGAGAGAGGAGTTGTATCTCCTCTGTGGGGTAAGCTTTTAAAGGCATAACTACAAAGAGAATCTTTGAAGCTGCTTTGGCACGGGTACAAGGACTTTTGCTCCCTCCCATTCTGCTAAGTCAGCTTTCTCCTTGTTCTTAGAGCAAGGCCACTGTTCTTGAGTTAGGCCGTCTTTATCAGCCTGTACCAGGTGGCTGGCTGGGCTGAGTTAAGTGACCTTGTGCTGGGAATTTCCCTGGTGGGAGAGGGGAAGGCCACTATCTTCCTGGGAACACATTCTGCTAGGAAATTTCTTCTCGTCCCTTTGAGAATAAGGGGTGAGGGTCCCACAGTAGACTCACTGGGGTGGGAAGACAACTTAGACAATAACTCCCTGCCCCCCCAGACTCTATCATAGCCAGAAGTTCAGACAGGGGTGAGGACCCCAAGCCCCTCTCTAATCTGAAACCTGACTATCGAGAGGCCCGTTCTTGTATAGATCTAGGCCCGTTCTTGTATAGATCTAATGCAGCCAGCCCCAGCTGGTTTGAGCTTTGATTATAATTGTGTCTTAGAAGATGGCATTTTGTAGCACCCCTCCTTATTCCAGCTCTTACACTTTCTTCTGCCTCCATCCCTCAGTGTTTTCTGAACTTTAGGCGGATGTCATGAATGCCTTGTTTGGGGCTGATCACTCAGCCGTCACTACCAATGCTTTAAGAAGCTATGGTCTCTGTTTTTGTTATTACCCACTGCAGAGAGGGGATTCTCTGACGAAGGGTGAAAGTGGCATTTGTCAGGGCCTTGTGGCCTTGTCAGCTCTCAGTCAGCGAGGTGTCCTGGGCTTGGAAGATTACCAAGCAAGCATCTTTCCAGGAAAAGTCCTGTAACATAATAGCTGGTGCAGTGACTGCAGCTGCCTGGTGCCGATCCTTAAGATCCAGGTGAGAACCAGCAGGACTAACCTCAGGGGAGAGGAGTAAGGGCCCTGGGGACCCACCAGAAGTCCCAGACTACCACAGGTGACCATGATGTCAAGGGAGCCGTTGTGCAGACCCTGAGCCTGTTCAAAGGTGAGAAAGGTCACCAGGGAGCTAAACAAACAGCTGAAGTAGGGATGTTTGATTCAGCTTGGTTTTTTATTTTATTTTATTTTTGCTTTGTTTTGGTTTTGATTTTTCGACCCTCAGCTGCCATGCCTGACCCTCAGTTTTAAGAACTGCTTGAAAGGTGGGCTTTTATGGGTCTGTCTGTTTTGTTTTGTTTTTAATCCATTACCCTCCCCACCATACTGCTTCACTGGTGTGAGGCCCTTGCACTAGAGTGTGGATGTTATCTCTCTGTATAGTCCGGTGACCGCTAGTACCCTACTAGGGCTACCCTGGGTCATTGTCCTCTGTTGCCTTGGAGTTGAACACAAACAACAGCTAGGACAATAGCCCCAGGAAGTCCTCCTGATCCTAACACTGGAGGCCCTTGTGTGGGTGGGATACCCAGAAAGGGATTTCTGGGCTAAAGGCTTCCATCCACTCATCCACCCTCTCAGCTGAGGCTGTGGGTGTGAACCTTGAGGTCAGTGTGCCCAGAAGGCTTGGCTTGCTCCTGCTCCTGAGCAGGTTTGAACTCTTGACGCTGGAATGACTCGGGGCAGTGTCAAGTGAATCTGCTCCTGCCTTCCATTTCTTATGAGCTCTTCTGCCCTAGTACCTGCATCCCTGGCTCCTTCCCAGAGGCTGTGAGCGGCAGTAATTGGTGAGTTGGTCCCAGTGAAAACATGACGGTTCTTGGCCCCTGTGGATCAGATGTCATATGTTGTAACTTCTGGAAAGCTAACACAGCCACAGGACTGGAAATTTAAACATCCCGGAGACTGTCTATTGGGCTCTTTACGGAGGCCTGCCCCTTTGGTCCTATAGAGCAGAAAGCAGGGAAGGCCACATCTTCCCATTCAACAGAGGAAACTGAGGCTCTCAGTGGCCACAAAGACCCTGTTGCTAGTGCCTCTAATCTCCCTTCCTTCAGTGTCAGAGACCTTCGGAGGCTGGTGCTGAAGAGGATGTGGCACTACGTGGTCAGCGGACTCTTTGGTAACGTCACAGCCTTGCCTGTCCCCTGGGAGAGCTGGATGGGAATGTGAGAGGGTGTGAGAAGTCTATCTCACTGCTCACAGTGTCAGAGACCTTTTGCCCGGTGGCTGCTCGTGGAAGATGAGGATGACTCTCTCTGGCCCTTTATGGATGACTGCAGAATGCGACCTTTAGGGTTTAAAGGCCTGGATTGTCCCTCCGCTGTGCCACCTGGAGGAATCTTCCTGAGCTCAGACTGTTGGATGGAATGGAGAATCAGAAGTAATAACGACTCACAGGGTGATCATGAGAACGGAATAAGACATGCGTGAGGAGGGCGTTACCATGCTTGCCAGTTCATGCCCAACCTAACCAGCATTTACTACAGGAGCCTACCGTGTGGAGACACAGCTCAGCTATGGTCTCAGATGCACATGCTGATCACTTGGTATGGGATGGGTAATGGGGGTTCTCAAAACCCTTAAAGATGTGGACCCAGGACCTGAATGTCTAGAAAAAGCTGTCACCAACTGCTATGTGACTTGTGCCTGCTCCCCTCCCTCTCTGGGCCTTATCCTCTTCCTCAAGACAATCAGGGTATAAGGAACTGAACTCCAAGTTCGCTAACTGGAGCATCCCAAAGAGCAGGCCATACAAGCGTCTGGGGGGTGGAAGGCTGGGTGAGGGTGCTGGGGTACAGTTTGAGTGGTCCAGGAATCTACTGTCACAGTCACAGAGGTTCTTGATCTTTCAGAAGACAGCAAAGGAGAGACTGGGACTCAGGTCCCTACCAGGCAAGAAGCCCATCTGCCTCTTTGACGTGCAGCAGCAAAATGTCAGCTTAGGCCACTGTGGGCAGCAGGCTCCAGCAAGAGCTTGATGCCACTATTTAATGGTCATTGTATTCTGGCTTCTCTATTTATGATTAGCGAGAGATAAAGTTTAGATGAACTTATCTGAGGCTGGAGGGGGATAAATGAAAGGAAGTATTATCACCGGAGGGTGCGGGTGCTCAAGGACAGATGAGCAAAGGGTGGGACACCCTGGTCATAGACCTAGAGCTGACCCCAGAGGAGGTCAGAGGTGCTAGGCAGGAAAGAGGTGGACCCTTGGAGCCAGAAAAGCGCTGCTTCCCGAAAGCTCATGGGGGCTGGGCAAACACATATATAAGCATGCAGGCTGGCCAGCCAGGCCACTGGCCACTGCTGCTGGGGCATCATGCTAGCTGTCACGCTCCTGAGCCTGGCCCTACTAGGAAGCACCTGTGCTTGCTCCTCCAGCACCTCGTATGAGGCGGACATTGTGTGCCGCATCACCAAGTCTGCCCTTCTGGTGTGTAAGTGCCTGCCTATGTCTGTCCTGTAGGGACTTCTGCTGGGATCAGAAGCCAGCAGACTGGAGTAGGGCTGTACCCTGGCAGCTTGGGGGTGAGGGTGGAGAGGGAAGGGGAGAAGAGAGGGAGAGGGAAAGGGATGAGCTGTGACGGAGAGCTCGCCTTTCTCTTCTGACTGCACACTCAAGATCAAAGTTGTTGGTCCCTGCTAGATTTCAAGGAGCCAAATGCATGGTTTTCTGAGGACCCCGAGTCAGTCTGTAATTGAGAGAACCTGAGGAAATCAGGTTCAGGGCAAAGCTGGGGATTATGTGTCCTTGGTAATAGTGGCCCAACTATGGCCAGAGTCAGGCACCTGTCATCAACTGCCATGTGACCTCAGCTCTCTTGCGTTCTCTGGGACTCAGCCTGATGAGAATGTGGGGAGGTTAAGTTGTGTTATCTACACAGAATATTCCATATTAATCGTATTGGGAGCCAGGGGTCTGGGCACCACTGAGCTAGGGGCTGCCATTTTGACTAGAATCACACAGCTCCTACGTGTTGGGAAGTATAGCGTGGGGTAAGAACAGGATCTGGGGGAAAAGTTCTGTGTTTCGTGATTACCGCCCCACCTCAGTTCCCACCCAGAGGCCTGTTCCGGGGATAGGGGCCTCATTTAGAGAGGCTGGAGAGTGGTCTGGGCTCAGCTGATGGAAGGTAAGGTGTGCCCAGCTCGCAGCCCTTCACTCAGCTCTCCTTCTAGTGAACCAGGAGACAGCCAAGGTCCTCCAGACAGCCTTCCAGAGAGTCTCCTACCCAGACATCAAGGGGGAGAGGTCCATGATGCTCCTTGGCCGAGTCACGTATGGTCTGCACAAGTGAGTGGCGGGGCTGGGGCTGAATGGGGAAGGACTTGAGACATCCTGTAGACCCAGGGAGGAAGAAGGGCACAATTGAAGATGCTCCAACCTGATGTGCCTGCCCTCCCCTGCTTTCAATTTGTCCAAGTGTAGGGGACCCCAGAGCAAGTGGCATGAACTCACCTCCACAGCAGCCCCTGTGGGAGTCGGGCCTCAAGAACCTCTTTCAGCTGGGCTAGAAGGATGAGGCAGAGAGGCAGCACACTGAGGTTTCTTGGCCAGACTGTTCTGACTTGACTGGGATCATACTCAGGCCCGAGGTCAGGCTGTGGGCTTGGTTTTTTTTTTTTAACAGTCTTTTCTCATTTTACATACCAATCCCAGTTCCCTCCTCTCTTCCCTCCTCCCGCTCTTCCCACCTTCCCTCCAGTCCATCCCCTGCCCCTCCCGGCCCCCCCCCCAATCCACTCCTCAGAGAGGGTAAGAATTTCTATGGGGAGCCAACAAAGTCCGACCAAGGCCATCACCCCTCCCTTTATTTAGGCTGAGCAGGG
The DNA here is from genome assembly GCF_903992535.2 of Arvicola amphibius. Lineage (NCBI taxonomy): Eukaryota > Metazoa > Chordata > Mammalia > Rodentia > Cricetidae > Arvicola > Arvicola amphibius. The sequence continues at coordinate 5,361,727 of NC_052061.1, read as the reverse complement.
TCTCTCTCCATAGAGGATGGGCTCCAAAAAGCCAGTTCATGCACTAGGGATAAATCCCGGTTCCACTGCCAGTGGCCCCACAGACTGCTCAAGCCACACAACTGTCAAAAAGCAGTGGTTAGGTGCCATGAAGGAGGTGGCAGTGCCTTAACCGGATGTGCGTTGCCAGGCCCAAGGGCCTCTTCTGTCCTTGTCCTTCTCTCCTTCCCTACAACTCGGTCCTGACGCTTTTTAAGCTGAGTTTTGTTTTCATAATTGCATCTTCCTAAGACACACACACACACACACACCCGCCGGCCACCTCTACAAAGGAGACAGGAGGTTAGGCTACACACACTGCAGCAGGCACAACTGAGCCATAAGCTCAGCTCCTGGGACTCAGCTTTCTGTGTGTCTAAGGCCCTAAACCCAGGGAAGACGCTGTTCTTGGACCTTATCTTTATTTCAAAACCAACGTTCTCTTCCCCAGACCCCTAAAAACCCAGGACAGTGACCAGTTGGAGCAGGAACCTGTCCCTTTTTAGAGCCACTAGGGGGCGCTGGCAGTGGTGGAATGACACTCTGAGGACTCCTTCAGGTGGACTGAGAGGGACAGGGAGGCAGCCAGGGCTCTGTTTGTCCTGGAGTGTCAGTTTCTCTTTCTGTATCATGAGGACATCCGTGTCCTGTGTCACAACAAGCAGTGTCCTGGAAATTGTTAAAAAGAGGTATGACCTTACCTGGGCGGTGGTGGCACGTGCCTTTAATACCAGCACTCAAGAGGCAGAGGCAGGATGATCTCTGTGAATTGGATGTCACCCTGGTCTACATAGCAAGTTCCAGGACAGCCAGGGCTACACAAAGAAACCCTGTTGAGAGAGAGAGAGAGAGAGAGAGAGAGAGAGAGAGAGAGAGAGAGAGAGAGAGAGAGAGAGAGAGAGAGAGAGAGAGAGACAGAGAGAGAGACAGAGAGAGACAGAGATGGACAGACGGACAGACAGACAGACAGACAGACACAGAAAGAGAAGCTTTAACACATTAGCAGCAGTCCAGACCAGATTGCCCGAGAAGAGATTTCATTTCGATATAAGTGTTGCTCACACAAGCAAGGCTAGATAATGGGGGATCGGGGACCGGGGACTGGCTATGGCTGAAATCACTGTGTTCAATGGGATTCTTCACCCTGTTGTCTATGAAAGGAGGAGAATAAAATGTAATGGGGGAAGGAAAGCTCTGGGGAGATGGCTCAGTTTGTAAAATGCCTACCACACACTCAAGGGGTTCAGATCCCCAGTACCCATGGAAAAAAACGAGTACGGGGGCATGCACCTGTGTCCTAGTTAGGGATACCATTGCTAAGATGAAACACCATTACCAAAAGCACTTGGGGAGGAAAGGGTTTGTTTTGCTTAATTTCCACATCATAGTCCATTAATGAAGAAAGTCGGCCAGGAACCTAGAGGCAGGAGCTGATGCAGAGGCCATGGAGGGGTGCTGCTTACTGACTTGCTCCTCATGACTTGCTCAGCCTGCTTTTTTTTTTTATAGAACCTAGGATCACCAGCCTAGGGGTGGGACCACCCATGATGGCCTGGGCCCTCCCTCATCAATCACTAATTTAAAAAATGCCCTATGGGCTTATAACAGCCTGGTCTTTTTGGTTTTGTTTTTCTAGACAGGGTTTCTTTGCATAGCCTTGGCTGCAATTTTATGGAAGCATTTTCTCACTTGAGGCTCCCTTCTCTCTAATGACTCTGGCCTGTGTTACGTTAGCATAAAACTATCCAACACAACCTGTCAGGAAGATCCCTGGAGCTCACTGGCCAATTAGTCTAGACAATTAGTGAGTTCCAGGTTTAGTGAGAGAGACCTTTGTCTTCTAAACAATGTTGAGACTGACCAAAGAAGATACCTAACATTGATCTCTGGTTTCCACATATGTATACACATGCACGTATGCATACACCCACACGAACACACACATATACCCACACACACCAGGTGTGGTGCCACACACTTGGAATCCCAGTACTGGGGAGCTAAAGACAGGAAGATCCCTGAGGCTCAGTGGCCAGCCAGCCTAACCTAGGTGGTAAGTTCAAGGCCAGTGAGAGACTCTGTCTCAAACCAACAAACAAAAAAGGCAGATGGCATCAGAGGTTGTCCTCTGGCCTCCACATTCATACGCATGTCCACGTGAACCTGTATACACAGGAACACACAGAGAGAGACACACGCAGATTCTCTCTCTCTCTCTCTCTCTCTCTCTCTCTCTCTCTCTCTCTCTCTCTCTCTCACACACACACACACACACACACACCCCAGAGAGAGAGAAAAAAATAACAAAAGGCCAAGCAGTAAAACCTGGCTTTTCACTACTAACATCTATCCCAGAGGTCTGTATAATGCAGGCTTTGAGGTCGGGCGGAAGATGAAATTCCAGCTCCATAGAAGCCTCTGAAGTCACGCAAAGTCTCTGGGCCTTGGGCGGTGGTGGCGCACACCTTTAATCCCAGCACTCGGGAGGCAGAGGCAGGCGGATCTCTGTGAGTTCAAGGCCAGCCTGGTCTACAAGAGCTAGGTCCAGGACAGGCTCTAAAAAAGCTTCAGAGAAACCCTGTCTCGAAAAACAAAAAAAAAAAAAAAAAAAAAAAAAAAAAAAAAAAAAAAAAAAAAAAAGTCTCTGGGCCTCTCCACCTGAGCTCGGCACTGCAGCAGTGGCCATGTCCTGGCGTGACTATGAGAATGATGCCAGGACACACACAGACACTCAACAGTTCTTCCCCTCAGAGCACACTTCACATCTGTGGCAGTAGGTGGTTCACAAGGTCTCCCCCACAAGGACTAGGTCCCCCAATCCTTCACTACTGTCACCTCCAGGAAGCTTCTGTGTTCATTTCTTATTTGTTATCATAATAAACAGTGTACGTTTGGTGGCTTTAAGCTTATCTTGCAGTTGTAGGACAGGTGTCACTGAGCTACATTCGAAATGCTGGCAGGAACATTTCTGAGGTCATAGGGACGTGAGGTACTCTGCCCTGTGCAGTTTCTAGAGGCCACCCCAGCCTAGGATTCTGATGCCTCGCTCTCTAAGATCATTGGGGCTGCATCCTTGCCCATCTTTCCTGGTCACATGTCTGCTCTCACTCCCCTTCCCACTGTCTAACAGTGGGACTTGTGATTAACTTACAACCACCGGGAGACTTAGGGTTCCTCCCACTTTAATGTCCCCACACCTGCATGGTCCCCTCTGTGGATTAGGAGTTAATTTTTTGTGTGGGGTTCTTATTCCAGTCTAATACCCTCCCCAGCCTCTTAGGCAAAGTGAGGAGCACCTTTAGGTGCTTTCCTGGAGACTCAGGTTCCTGGGAGTTGACTCCAGGTTGCATTTAGCACCAGGACAGTAGGACTAGGCAGGGCCAATTGAGCTTGTGGCGAGGCAGGGACCGCCCCTTCCTGCCCATCGTGCCCTTCCTTACTATCATATATCCTCCTAGCATCCAGATCAGCCACCTGGCCATTGCCAGCAGCCAGGTTGAGCTGGTGGAGGCCAGATCTGTTGATGTCTTCATTCAGAATGCGTCTGCGACCTTCAAGGGGACCCTGAACTATGGCTACAAAGCCGCCTGGGGGTGAGCATTCCCAGTAGCTGTTGAACCACCTGCTGGCCTCTCCGTGACAATAAAGGAGCACAGGGACATTTTAGTGAGGGTGTTGGGCCCTGGCTTTTTGCAGGTTGAACATTGAGCAGTCCGTCGACTTTGAGATTGAGTCGGCCATCGACCTCCAGATCAACACGCAGCTGAGTATGCTGGCTCCTCTGGGAAGGTGGGAGGGGCCAGGCTGCAGGGATGGACGACCAAAGAGATGGGTACTCTGAGGCCTCTGGAGGGACAAGCTGGGAACGCTTGCGGGACGGGAAGCCCAGAGCTGGCCCAGCTTCTGGCTCTCTGACTGCCCATGGGTGCTGGCCGGTAGCCCAGGCTGCCCTCATGGGTGTTGGGTTCTCTGCAGCCTGTGATTCTGGCAGTGTGAGAACTAATGCCCCCGACTGCTCCATCTCCTTCCATAAGCTGCTCCTGCACCTCCAAGGCGAGCGCGAGTAAGTCACCATCTCCGGGAACCCCTTCTTATTCCCCAGTCCTGTTAGTCCGCCCCCTCCTCAGAGATGTCCTTTCCAGTCCCTTCCCATTAGTGGGCCCTTAAAACTCAACAACAGCAAGGGCTCCATCGCTGAGAATGTTTTATGAGATAAAGAGCGTTCTAAGCTCATTGCACAGAGAGGATCGCAAGGTTCAGAGAAGCCCCAGGATTACAATCAATAACAAGTGTGGATAGCGGAGGGGAGCTGGTGTCTGGGCACTGGAGAGAGCCATCTCTCAGCCCTTTCAGCAAATGGGTTCGTGCTCCACCATGCCCACATGCACAGAAGGTAAAGGTGTGATAGACAGGAAGTGAACCCTTCAGGGAAAGCCTACAGCAGCAGTGGGGTGGACACTTGGGTTCCAGGCCTTCTGAGTCCAGTGCTCTCCGCTGTGAAGTGGGGATACTCATGTCTACTTCCTGAGCTCTTGGAGGACTCCGAGGGCTGGGCAGCCCTGAAAGCGCTCAGCATACAGTAAGTGCCCAACGCATGCGTGTGACTACGTGAAGACCCACTGTGATGCTTGGTCCCCTCAGGCCTGGGTGGATCAAGCAGCTGTTCACAAATATCATCTCCTTCACCCTGAAGCTGGTCCTCAAGGGACAGGTAGGTGAAGCCAGACCAGCGTTAAGCCCGGGAACCAGGTTTCCTCCTCTTCCTACTCCCCGTGACCCGACCCATTCCCAGTGCATCCGCTCAGACACAGCTAGAAAGAGGTACCGCCTGCCTCTTCTCTGGCCTCTTCGCCTGCCTGATAAACAGCTTGAGCTGTCCACTCCAGGTCTGCAAGGAAATCAACGTCATCTCCAACATCATGGCTGACTTTGTCCAGACCAAGGCTGGTGAGTTCTGTCCTCGTGGTTTATTGTGGGACATCGGGACAGGCACTCCTTTATGTGACTTTTGTTGACCCGAGAGGCACTTCCTTTTGAAGGTGCAACTTTTTAAGCCGACCTTGCATAAGACACTGAACCTCTGAGACTCGGTTTCCCTGTTGGTAATAGAGAGGTGATAACAACTGCATCTTACCCCACAGGGTAGCAAGGAAATTGACTGAAAAACAAATGGACAATTAGATTTATCAGCCTCCCGTTCTCCTAAGGCTAAGCCCAGCAGCAAATAATGAATGGTGATGTGGAGACCTCACCGGGGGTGGGTGTGGGGGGCTGCAATCTCACCTTACCTTCCCACCAGTCCTAGAGCCATGGGGGAGCTCCCACGAGGCTGTGCAACATGGAAGGAACCACTGGGACTGTGGTGCCCTGTAAGGACATTCCTATGTCACTGGGAGGAACAGAGAGAGAGAGGACTGGGTGCTGCAAGGCCTGGGCAGTCCCGTCCTGTCTGGTACCAGCAGACAGAGCCACCGTTGGTGACCTACTTCTCCCCCAACAGTTGGCGTCTAGCTAGGCAGTCCTCCTAGCCCCGTTTTACTAATGATGACTGGTTTATAAGCCGACAGGACACTCCCCACACTCCAAGCAAGAAGTGGAGGAGAGGATTCAAACAGCTGGTCCTTTAGCAATTGATCACTGGGCCTGGCCACACAGTCCTTGCTCTCTGACTAAGGGCAATAAAAGCAGTGAAGGCTTCAGGTCAAGAACTGTGGGGACCTCTGAAGAATGAGTTAGGAGGGGAGACCTCCACACAGCCCCAGGTGTCCCTGGCATGCAGAGTAGCCACACAGTATGGGAGAGCCAGCTGCCTTCCCCACCCCTACCCCCACCCCCACCACTGGGGAAACCTGCTTCTGTGAAACACAGGGTGGTCCTGTCCATCAGGGAGTGGAGGTGGGAAAGAGACACAGAACTCAACTGGGCTGGGAGGCTGGGGTTCCATACTGACTAATGGGGACTAGTGGCTATAGAGCCCCTGGGGACTGCAAAGGCATCAGTGGTTTTTGTCAGCTGTAGCCCCTCTTGGACGTGGGAGAAGATTAAGAAGAAAGATTAGAATCGTTCACAGTGTGCAAGCTTGCTGGCTCACACTTTTGCACAAATGAATTAAATGAACACAGCCCTGAGACAGGTGCCGTCCTCAGAGGTGAGGACAAGGGTCCCTAAGGGAGTTAGGTCATCATCGGCTGTTGCCACTCCCAGTTTGGGTCTGGGGTTACAGCCTGCGCCTGAACTCTGAACCCTTCTACCCCAAGGCCTTCCTCAGCGTGAAGCTGCCCAGACAGACAGTCGCTGAGAGAGAAGAGTAGAATGGGATCGACCCTTGGCTCTGGGACTGTTCCACAGAAGGGGCGCTTCTCTCTGAAGCATTTAGGAACAAAGAACCCCTCAGCCAGGGTCAGCCCCATCCATAGGTCCATTTGACCCCTGCTTCCCCACAGCCAACATCCTCTCAGATGGAGACATTGGGGTGGACATTTCCTTGAGGAGATCACCCGTCATCACGGCCACCTACCTTGAGTCCCATCATAAGGTAGGCACATTAGGAGGGGGCCGGACTTCTCCTGTTGTACTCTTGCGTTTGGTCCTTACCCTCCACTTCCTTCCCCTAACTTTTATTCCATGGAAGGCAAGTGTCCTCACCACACCTCTGTAAGACATTTTAAGACACGGACAGAAAAGCAGGACCTCGGTCCATGTGCCTCATCCCCTCTTCAGCACTGACTCCATTACAAAATGTTTACTTGCCTTCTGGCCTCCCCAACAGCAGCCACTCAGGGTAGCCACCGCCCCTCATAGGATCTGAAGAAAGCCTGGGTCCCCGATTACCTGAGACATGGGCCATACTATTGTAACAGAGACCCAAGAGGACAGCTTGACGCCCACAGCTAATCCGCTTCCTCGGGGAACGGCCTAGGGGTTCTGGTCGATGCAGTGTCGGTGTGCACAACACAGCTGTATTGTGACTGAATGCTACACCCACTCTTCTCACACCCTACGGGCCTGGCCTCAATCACATGGTCACCTAGCTGAGAAGGACATTCCATGGAACTGTAAACCTAAGGCCTGGGTGTTACAGAACTCAGAGAGCCACCAGTCATCTCTCCAAGGGGGCTTGTCCCTAGGAAAGTGACCAAAAGGAACACTTCAGGAGGGTGTGGATGCCGATGAAGACCCTCCACCACATGTGGGTGGCTGTTGTCAGTGCGCATGAACTGCTAGTGACTCGTCTTCCTTGCTCTGTTGACTGGGGCTAGTGGCCGGGGACTGTCAGCTCCCTGAAGGCACAGGGCTGGCAGCCAGGATGGAAGCATGAAGACCACGGCCCAGCTGCTCTTTGGTGGAGTGCCAGCCTGGGAAGTGGTGACCAAGCCCACCTGACACCTCACCCTGTGCTAGGAGCCTATCGGGCACTTTAGCCGCGGTCCACTGAGTGCAGGTGTTCCTCAGTTTCCCCATCTGTCTTCGACTAGACGCTCTGCCTTCCAAAGCTCCGCTCTTCTCCCTGAGCCCGGCTCCTGAGCCTGGCAGGGCTAAGGAGAAGAGCACCAAGTATACCAGTTTCTTCCAGGGCCATTTCATCTACAAGAACATCTCCGAGGTGCGCCCCCTCCCTTCCTTCTCACCCGCGCTGCTGGGGGACACCCGAATGCTCTACTTCTGGTTCTCTGAGCAAGTCCTCGACTCCCTAGCCAAGGTCGTCTTCCAGGATGGTCGCCTCCAACTCAACCTGGCAGAGGCTGAGCTCAGGGTAAGGGGCAGGCTGGACTGCTGGGACCACCATGTGTGATGGTCTATACGCATTCATCCCCACCCAGGGTTGGGGAAAGCCCAAAGGGAACTTTGGGTGTCGGTCAGAGGAGCCATGAACCACCGAAGCTGCAGCCGTCATATAAATTTTGGTGCCCACTATGCGTGGTATATAAGAGTCACTGATCAATGAAACAGCAGACAGGCAGATGTAATTACAGATATTTCTGGCACATGGTGATTATGCAAATTACCTGCTGTTAGCATCGCTGCTGCTGCCATTTTTGTTGCACTGGCTGCAGGTGAGTAGGGTTGCCACTTTTGAGTATGCAAAAGCGGTCAACCAAAAATAAGAAATCCAAAGAAGCCAGAGAGGATAGGTAGCGTGTCCTAGACAGCTCAAGAGGTGATTCACAAGCCAGCACCTTTCACGGCTGCTTAGCTGGCTTACAGCCCACACCTGCCTGTGAATTAATGGGGGAAACTGGACTCCTACAGGGAAGACCACAAGGCCCCGCAGCCTGGGTGCCACAAGCCTCCAGCTAGGTCAGGATTTCTTATACTATACCCTTCCCTGATCTAAGCTGGGGTTGAGTTTCAGGAGGGGTCCAATCCAGGATGTTGCACCCCACGCCTGAAGTGTCTTTCTGAGGAGTAACCCTCATCCATGCTCACCCTTCTCTTGTAGGCAGTGCTAGAGACTTGGCACTTCAACCCTAACCGGGAAATCATTCCGGAGGTAAGTTCTTGTAACTTGGGGTTTGGCTTATGCACCCCAATCCTACCCCCCCACTTCAGGAGCTCCCCATCCCCAGCCAGTCTCAGCAGTGGGGACACACATATGAGCAAGGACAAGCTCCTGGGTGTCCAGTCTGAGCTAAGGCTGTCTACCTACCATCTCATTTGGAACTTCGTGGAGCCCTGAGAGCCAGACACTGTTCTGAGCACCAGTCTCCCACTGGACAGCCTAGTGAATGACAGGGCTGCCTGTGAGCCATGATGACTCTAAAGATTATACCCCGTACCCCTGCTCCATACCGAGTCCACGGGGGTGTGTGTGGAACCCCAGGATCAGCCCCAGGCTCTCTCAGGGGGCCCGGACAATAGGCTGTGGCTACTCACTACTGACTCTGGACCCAGCCTGAGAGTGTGCTCTCTGAATGTCATAGCTTTCCCTCTGCTGAGCGGTGATGATGTCTATAAACCTGTTTCTCAAGGCGAGGCCCTAATCTTGAAGGGACCAAAGCCCTGTCTGGGTAAACTCCTCCAGTCTTCTCATGGACTCACTCCCCACCTGTTGGAGGGAGGCCGCTTGTTCGTTCTGGCTGCCAAGAACCAAAATAATCACATAATCACACAGAAACTGTATTAATTAAATCACTGCTTGACCCATTAGCTCTTACTTCTTACTGGCTAACTCTTACATATTAATCTAACCCATTTCTATTAATCTGTGTATCGCTATGTGGGAGTGGCTTACTGGGTAAAGTTCCATCCCGCTCTGGTGGGGCTACATGGCTTCTCTCTGACTCCACTCTTCTTTCTCCCAGCAATCAGTTTAGTTTTCCTCACCTAGCTAAGTTCTGCCCTGCTATAGGTCCAAAGTAGTTTCTTTATTCATTAATGGTAATCACAGCATACAGAGGGAAATCCCACTTCATCCACCCACTGTGGTGGTTGCTTGGGTATTTTCACACGACCCTAAATTTTTCAGGTGCTCTCCCAGCTTCCCGTCACCTCCTTCCCCACAAACTCAGTAACTCTCTGAAACTGCATCTCCCAGAGTGGCCCCAACAGAGCTCCCTTCTGCTGCTGTCCCAACTCACTCACTCCTGCTCCCCCTCGGGAGTCTTCCTGGCCTAGCAGTGGCAGCCCTTCCTTTCTGAAATTCCTGTTTTCCCTTCCCAGCCTAGGCTGCTTCTTCCTTCCAGAGATACAACTCAGAACCCAGGCAAACCTCTGATTTGTTCTCCCTCATCCCCACCCCAAGCACCATCATGACATCCACGCTACTGTAGAGTTAGTCTGTCCACTTCTCTTCGTCCCCATTCCCAACCCCAGGCCCCTGTGGGGGTCTCTGCAACCTCAACAGGAACAGGCTGCAGAGAGATGAGCCGAGGGAGGCAAGAAGACAGTTCAGTTCAGCACAACTCAGTAGCGGGTGTTGGTACAAAGTTCTGGAGTCTGTCCCTGGGGTTTATTTTAGGCATCTTCAAGCGGAGCACAATCTAGTGGAAACTATTCTGGTGATAACTCAATTCCATGCGCACAACAAAGCATACATAAAGCTTCTTGAGGAGCAAAGTAAGTTAAACCCAGACCAGACAAGGCTTGGTTCTGTAAATTGAGGGGGAAAGCATGGTGCGGTATGTTAAATGTTCAGCTCAGGAAGTCCTGCACCTTGCCAGACAGAATCACAAATGCATCCTTCAGTCCTGGCTTTCACGGATTGCTCTTTGATCCGTTTACATCCTGTGTGGCTGCTGTCACCGCTGCTGCTGTCTGAGGACAGGGGCTTCACCATATGGAAGGCTCACGCTAGCCTCAAATTTTGCATGCAGCCGAGGCTGCTCGCCAGTTTTTGACCTTGCTGCTGCTGGGATTGCAAGCGTTCACCACAATGCTTGGGCTCTTCTCGTCTACACCTCTACGCCACTTGAACCTCCATGTGGTTTCCTTTGGCGAGGGTAGTCTCAGTATTTCTTCCACAGACAGGAAATATGTCTTGCTCCCAGCTGTACACCTCACCGATTTCAGAGAACACCAAAGCTCAGGCATGCCTACCTCAGTGCCACACCCTCTATGGTGTCCCGGGCCTTCGCTGCGTACAGCTTCACCCCTCAGCTGGCTCCCCAGAAAGCCTGTCTCCAGAGCCTAGGATTGGCCCTTTCTTTATTTTGAGTTCAGCTTTGTGTTAAGTAAAGCTTCTTATTTAGGACACTCACTGGGTGAGTGGTGCATTTGGGAGAAGCTGCTGGCCCAGTCCCATTGGCTGCCAGTTCTGCAGCTCTGCTCACCTGACCTGCCTCCTGCCTTACTTGTGTGAGCAAAGCTCCACCCACAGGGCCTTTGCTGGCTCTTCTGTCCTCCCTCCCCCCCTTCCTCTCCCCCACCTGATTCTTTTCCGTCTATGGGGTCTAAGCCAGATCTTTTGTACAAGACTCTTGTACCCTGGCCTGGTCCCTCTCCCCTTTCACATACTCTGATTGTAATTGTACGCTTCGTTTGGGGATTCTAGAACGAGTGCTGGGCTTTGCTGGTAGAGACCAGGTGTGTTTGGCTCTCTGCTTGAATCCCGTTCCTGATCAGAGCTGAAGTTAGTAAGGGTCCCACAAATATCATTAGAAACAACAGCAGGCTGTTAAGATCTCTCTCTCTCTCTCTCTCTCTCTCTCTCTCTCTCTCTCTCTCTCTCTCTCTCGTGTGTGTGTGTGTGTGTGTGTGTGTGTGTGTGTTGTGTTTTCTAGACAGGGTTTCCCTGTGTAGCTCTGACTGTCCTGGAACTCGTTCTGTAGACCAGGCTGGCCTCTAACTCATATTCGCCTGCCTCTGCCTCCTGAGTGCTGGGGTTACAGGCATGTGCCACCATATCTGAAAAAAAAAACCCACCTCTTTATTCTTTCCATCACTTCTACTGGGTCCCTAGTAGGACCAGCTCTCGGCTCTGCATGTTGGCAATCTCATTTATTCCCCACTGTTGTCACCCCCATTTTGCAGGTCAGGAAAAGTGGGGCCCACAAAACTAAGTGAATGTGTCCCTCCCATGCCCCTGGAGGTGGCAGAGAAGCAGCAGTATTTGCTGTCCCCCATACAGATGACAAAATTGAGGGCCTGGTGGGGGGGGGGGCAAAAGTCTTAACTTATTTTAATTTTTTAACATTTATCTACTTAATTTTATGTATGTGAGTGTCTTCCCTGTGTGTTTATATGTATGCCACATGTGTGCCGGGTGCCCACAGATTTCAGAAGAGGGAGTGAGATCCCCTGGAATGGAATTACAGACTAATGCGAGCCCATGTAGGTGCTAGGAATCAGAGCAGCCAGCTCTCGTAACTGCTGAGCCATCTCTTCAGCCAAGCGCTAATGTCTTGCCGTGTCAAGTTAGTATTGAGATATAGCTCAGAGCCTGAGCCACTGCCCCGAGCTGTTTATCCCCACCGGGGACTCCAGCCAGTCTGATCCCTCCAGCCCCCGAGGGTAGCCCTTCTGATGGTTTCTTCTGTTCCATGGGATCCCTGTCTCTCCACAGCTGTTCAGTGGCTTCCTCACTAGCCCAGGCCGAGTCACCGTCCACTGCCCGAGGAGGCCCACAATCTCCTGCCAGAACAAAGGTGTCGTGGTCAGTTCTCCTGTGGTGATGGAATTTCTCTTCCCACACAAGGATGGGCAAGATTCCGTGGCTCACACTTTTGAAGAGGTGAGATGCGTGCAGGGGTTTGGAGCACCGGCGGCTGTCCAAATCTATCGATTCTTTCCACCACCTCTGCCGGGATTCACTGTTTCCTACCCACGGCTCATGTTCATCAAAACTGTGGGACCTGAGCCAGGAGGTGGTTGACAAGATTGCCCCAGCTTTACTGCTCGTCCCCTAAGCGGAGCACTGGCACACAGATACTTGTCATTTAGGTCTCAAACTGTCACCATCTGCCCCTGTCAGCATCCTCTAAGACCATATGAATTTCCACTTTCCCATGTTGTGGGTTTTAGGAAAAAAGCATAGTGTGTGTACGTGCTGGCCTTGTCGCCGAGAGTCTCATGTAAGGCCAGGGGTGGCACCACAATTAAGGACACACCAGCATATCTCTTTGTGTCACAGCCGCATGGAACAAGGCCAGGACTGGTGACCAAGCCCCCTCTGAGTGGCTGTGTTTCATAAACTCAGAAACAACGAGCGTGGATGCTAGGATAGTTGTAATGAAGGCGCTGAGGGTCAGTCTGGTTCCCAAGGCTCTTCAAGAGTTCCTTCATGTTTTCTAGTAGCTCAGTCTCTAAAGATAGCAGGCAGGATGTCTACTCCTATAATCCCAGTGTTGGAAGGCTAGCCTAGGACTGTGGGTTAAAGGTAATCCTGGGCTAACAGGGGACCCTGACTGGGAAAAAAAACACACCCCCAAATCAAAAAAACACCCCCCCAAAATCCTAAAGGCAAAAGTAATGAAGCCCATCACAGAAATGTTGACATTTGAAAGAAGAAGCTCAATGACTCACAGGCCCAAGGTCCAGGACCACACCCCACCTCCATGTAGAGGGATTGGTTTCCTTCTGACAAGTTCCTTAAAAACAGCAACAAACTAACTCCTTAGTTATACATTTTAATTTCTTAAAAATACTTTGATTGGGCCAGAGAGATGACTCAGTTCAGTTCTTGGGACCCACACAGCGGAAGGAGAAAATCAGCTGCTGGGATTTGCTCTCTGGCTTGTGCACACACCATAATGTCCTGCACACAGACGGACACGCACCAAATAAATAAATACGGGATGAAATTTTAAAATTTGGTGCACTTGTACACACATACACACGCAGACACGCACACACAGACACAGGCACACAGAGAAATACCCACACACATAGGCACACACAGAGACATAAACAGACATGCGCACACACACAGGCACACAGAGAAATATGCACACACGCACAGACACATGCAGAGAAATACACACACACACACACACACACACACACACACACACACACGGTCTATATCTGGAGTCACAGAGCAGTTTTAGGAGTTGGGTCTCTCTTTCTACCATATGGATCCCAGGGATTGAACTCAGGCCATCAGGTCTGGTGGCAGATACATTTACACACTGAAGCCTCTTGCCAGCCCATACTCCTTATTTTTTTCTAATAACTTCAGATTTGAATAAAAGTTGCTAAGATAGGACAGAGCGTTCCACATCCACAGCCCCTGCTTGTACCTTTTCATTAACGGGCTCTATTTGCCGTAATGAAGAGATGACCATGGCTGAGCCTTAGTGACTAGCTCTAGACTTCATCTGAACCTCATCCGTTTTCCCTACTGACTGTCTTTTGTGCCAAGAAGATGCAGTCCACAGAGCATATGGCCTTCAGACATTTGAAAAGTCCACAGGTTTTTGTCATGTTCTGTTTACTTAACTTTTTTTGTGTCCTTAAGAACCCGAGGAGGTTCAGAGTAGTCAGTAGAGAAAAAAATAATTCAATGACGTTTGTTAATGCCAGGTGAGGCCAGCGTCCATATTGTCAGGGGCCTCTGCAGACTTTAAGGAAGTGAGAAGTAGACAGGGATGATAGGTTCAACTCCAAATAAGGTCTTGTCAAGAGGGAACTGATACCCCAAGGGTAAGGACAGGGAGTCGAGGAAGGGTGTGATGGAACGAACCTAACAGATTCTTGCTGATAGTGGCTGGGGTGACTAGATATCACCCTCATAGGAGCAGGTAGAGGATGAGCCAGATAGGAGGGCGGCCAGATACTGAGGGCACACAGTGGCTCTAGGAGGAGGTTTAGGAATGTGCCTGAAGTTTGGTCAAGCCAAGACCTTAGGTCAGAGCACAGTAGGCACCTTTCATGCCCCCCCTTCCCCAGATGCCACAGTTTATCCTCCTCCCCTGATGTCCCCAGTACCTTTCTCCCTCTCCGCTTCTGGGCTCTCCTCTTGTTTATGAACTTGGCTAGGCACATTAGCGTCCTTCATGAACTGTTTGCCCAGGATGCTAGAAGGGAAAGCTTCCAGAAAGCTGAACTAGTTAGATCTTCAGGGACCCAGGCTGGTGTCTTGGTGGCGTGAGACATCCTGGTGTGGATGTTTAGGGCTGGACGTAGGCTGAGACTGTCCGTGTGTCCGTGGGCTCAGAGGGCAAAGGAGGAAGTGAAGCACGGAAAGCTGTTGGATGGGGCAGGAGGAGAGGACATGGCTGGCACTGTAGTTTGGCTAAATTGAGGGGACATTAAAATGGGTTCTGGTGGGAATAGTCCTAGAGAAATTGTGGGCTTACCCCTTCCTGAACAGAGGTGGCTTTGGAGCCGTGGAGCGAGAGGACATTTTTTTCTGCGCCCCACTCACATTTGTCTCTGAGATAACAACTTCTGCATTCCTTAAATTCTTTTCAACACCCTGAGTTCCTACCATGGCTTGAGCCATGTGAATCCTGACCTTATGAAGCATATAGTGAGCAGAGAAAGGGTAACTGGTCATCCAAGCAAAAGACTATACTTTTAAATTTTTGCCTGGAGCTATAACATTGAAACGTATGTCCAATAAAGGTGCTTAGGTGACTTTAACTCAACATCAAGGTTATTTGAAGGCCATTTTGTACCTGGCTCTTACACACTGATATGTTTTGAGCATGATCCAGGGAGGCTGGCGGGGCACAGATATCTGGGCCTATCTCCAGAATGTCTGGTTTATAGTCATTAGGCAGCCCCCCAAAACATGCATTTCCAACGCACTCCTTGTTTTTAATGCTGGGGCTCCTGACCATGGGAACAGTACTGGTGATGCAGCTATCCAGGGTCCTGGATCTCCAGAGTGTGAAAATACAAACACATCCAGCTACTTGCAGAGGATGCCTTGGCTCTTCTTTGCTTTGGAGGTGGAGGATGGAAGTGATTTGCAAAAGTCTTGGTGATTGGTCATTTCAGACCTACCAGGAAGAAGCAGTTTGGGTGTGTGGACGGGACCAGGGTCCTACATCCAAAGCCGCAGGTGCTGGGCAACTTTCTTCAGTTTTGCCTTTTCAATCCCCTCCTGGGCTGTGGAGCTCAGGATCTGTGCATCCTTGGCAGATGCTCCATGACAGAACTACTCCAGCCTTATCCCCACCCCACTCCCACCCTGCTTCATCTGTGTTTATGTGGTACATTCATATGTATGTGCTCCTGTGTGTACACGTGTGTGCACACCTAGATGCTGGAGGTGACACTGGGTATTTTCTCTACCGCTCTACGCCATTTTCTTCCTTTTCTTTTGGTGGTTTGTTTTGGTTTTTGAGAAGAGAGTCACACTATATGGCTCTGGCTGGCCTAGAACTCAGAGATCTGCCTGCCTCTGTCTCCAGAGCACTCGAGTTAAAAGTGTATGCCACCACACCTGGCTTGTACCTTATTTTTTGAAGCAGGGTCTCTCACTGAATCTAGAGCTCACAAAGAGAGCATGCCCCAGAGATTCTCTTAGCTCTGCCCTCCCAGGTACTGGGATTAAAGGCGCATGCCACCACCACCCAGCTCCAGGCCCTGCCTTTAATGTGGGAGCTAAGGATCAAACTCCGCTCCTCATGTTTGCACTCCAAGCACTTTACCAACTGAGCAACCTCCCCAACAGCATCCCCAACTTGTGTTTTGTTTTGTTTTGTTTTTCGAGACAGGGTTTCTCTGTCGCTTTGGAGCCTGTCCTGGAACTATCTCTTGTAGACCAGGCTGGCCTCGACCTCATAGAGACCCGCCTGCCTCTGCCTCCTGAGTGCTGAGATTAAAGTCATGCGCCACCACCTCCTGGCTTTTTCCTGTTTTGTTTTTTAAAATACCATTGCTTTATAGGATGTATTTGATGCAAAAAAATGTCTCATATTGTCATCTTAGTTAATTCTCTAAAATAGTTTCTTTTAGTTCTTCTCTTTGAAGTCTTTTCCTGCTCTCTGGACACCACAGAGGCTATCAATGGCTTTTTATCCTGTAAATTAATGTTTTCTTTCATGACTCGTGTGTGTTTTTTATTTCCATTTGCAGTGCTGAGGATGGAACCTGGGGCAGGCCAGGCAAGCCATCTATCACTAAGCTATGTCTCCAAACCTTCCATTAGTTTTCAGAAGACCAGTGGCTCAGCTTGCTCCCATTGTTCCTGAGGACCCCCTGCTCCTTATGCCTCTCTGTTCAGTGCAGAGAGTAGAGAGCTATGCTTCCAGGAGGGCCCAGCTCAGAGCATCTGCTTTCTCTCCCCAGGATATTGTTGCTACCATTCAGGCCTCCTACTCCAAGAAAAAGCTCTTCTTAAGCCTTGTGGATTTCCAGTACGTCTTCTGGCTTGGGGGAAGAGGGTGGACTCAGCAAGCATGTCTTGACCCTGTGATGTCAAGCACGGGACTAGGACCTGGGTGGGGTGGTGGGGGTCTGTGGCTGGTTCCTTTGAGAACTTGGGAGTATCTTCGAGGAGAGAAGAACCCTCCCTAGTGTCAGCATTGGAAGAAAGAAGCATCAGTGTGGAGAGAGGGCTTGGCCTGACCGGTGCGAAGGCTGGGTGGCTGGAAGGCAAATAGAGAAAGAGGGTTCTGAAGGGTAGAGGCTTTGGGCATAAGAGAGGAGCACAGAGAAAGGAGGATGCTGTGGTTTCAGTCCAAAGCAGGACTAGATTTCCACCACCCCCACCTTTGTTCTTTGTGTCTGTGGTTGGGTGCTGAGGATGAAGCCGGAGGCCTTTGATGTGCTAATCAAGTGTCCCACTGATGAGTTATGCTTCACACCATTGCTTTTTTGAAACAGGATCTCGCTGTATACCCCAGGCTGTCTAGGAAAGAGTGCTAGGTTATGGGTATATGTCAGCATGTTCAGCTAAGATGAAGTCATTCTAACTTTCCATGTCTTTCTCTTCCTGTCTCTTGATTCAGGATTAAACCAAAGACTACCTCCAACATGGCTGAGGTAGGTAGTCTTGGAAGAAATAAGTTCTGGGGAAAAACAGGTGGAGGATGTAAAAGAAAATGGACAATAGGAACCTCCTGGGTCTCTTGTATAACTTTTCTCCTGCTCTCTGCCAGAAGGAACGTTGTTTTTAAAGAAATGGGATTGATCAGAGGAGACTTAAATTAGAAGGCAGGGGAATGCTGGATAGGTAGCCTCTCCTGGAGACCAGTTTCCCTTCTGTGGAATGGGATAACAGCCATAGCCTAGAAGGGACCTCTGGGAAGGAGCAGAGCGTCTGGGTTCAGATGTACATTCTTATGGGCATGCGAATGAGTGCATGTGGAGGATTTGTGGCCCATCTGCCCCATGGTCACGTCCGTGATCTGAAGAGCACTCACCATGGGCCTCTGATCGACAGAGCTCCAAGTCCATCCAGAGCTTCCTGCAGTTGGTGGTCTCCACAGTAGGCGTCCCCGAGGTCATGTCTCGTAAGTGTGGGGCCCAGGAAAGGATGGGGTGGGTGTCTGGCTTTACCTTGTTCCCACTTCTAGATTGTTCATTGTAGAGAACCCTCCCAAGCAGAGCCTGAAGTACTTCTCTCAAACCATTGGGTGTCCGCAGTCTCTTCCCAGGTGGTAATGTGTAATGCGATCAGACCCACAGACCCCTGATTCTGGCTCTCGCTGACAGCATTGTCTCTGCCTCCTCACTGTGGGCTAAGTCCACTTTAGGAACCCAGTTCTCAGCCAGGTGTGGTGCTGCACATCTTTCATCTCAGTGCTTGGAAGGCAGAGGCAGGTAGATCTTCGTGGGCTTGAGGTCAGCCTGGTCTGCATAGTGAGTCCCAGGACAGTCAGGACTATGCAGAGAGACCCTGTCTCAAAAGAGCAAAAAATAAAATAAAAAGAAGAACACAGGTCTCCCAGTGGCAACTGGATATGTCTGGAAAAAAAAATCCTGACAGCTGGAGGTAGCCACTTAGTGGGAGCCCAGGGTAAACCTCAGTTTCCCTTCCTATAAAATGAGATTTACTGATCCCCAGATTACCTGCAAACCCTGACATTATAGGATCTCTGTTCGTTTGTAGCTACTCCAATGGTAGCGTCTCACACAGGGGAGTGTAGAAAGCACCTTAAAAAGAGGCCCTATGAGGAACTGTGTTCCTGTCCACACAAGGAGGCATAGTCAACTGCCCCGTCATTCTGAACATCTGCTTATCTACATGTCTTTGGTAGACACAGAAGAAGAGAAACTGACTGTGTGTCTGGTCTCTTTCTCAGCCTCAGTTTCCCCTCACCAATATTGTTATGCTAAAGCTATAGGAACACTGGATATGATGGTGCAGGCCTGTCATGACATACATCTATCTGGGAGGCCAAGGCAGGAGGAGGATCGCAAGAGCAAACCCATGTCTGAGTTATGGAGCAAGTTCAGGCATTGCCTGGGCAGCTTAGTGTGACCTGGGAGAGAGAGGGAGACCAGTATTGTGGGGCCCCAGGTTCAATCCCAGTACTATAGAAACTAGAGAACAAATGAATCACAGACGGTGGAATAGACAGATGGAGAGATTTTCTGTGTGACTGCAAAGTACTGAGAAACCTCAGGTATGAGGAGTGACCACTAGGGAGAGGCAGCTGCAGCAGGGTGACTGAGAGAGGCTCACGGACACCATCAGTGCCAGCCTTTCCCTCTGGGACAACCTAGATGCTCCAACCTGGGCCTGGGGCTGGGCCCACAAAAGAGCTGACTTGACTCCCTCCCCTGCCTAGGGCTGGAAGTGGCCTTGACAACCCTCATGAACAGCAAAGGCCTGGACCTTTTCGACATCATCAACCCCGAGATCATCACTCGTGATGTGCGTACGAAGTCGTCCATAGCCCCATCTCCTGGACAGACAGTCAGATAGTGTTCACATTTGATTTCTATCGCTGGGATAAAACACTGGCCAAAAGCAGCTCAGACGTTGATTTCAGTTTACAGCCCATCAAAGGGGGAAGTCAGGGCAGGGACTTGAGGCAGAAACTCTGGAGGAATGGGTCACTCAAGCCCATGCTTAGGTAACTGTCTTACATAGCCCAGAACTACCCACCCAGAAAATTGTGCTGCCCACAATGTGCCGAGCCAACTTGCATCAAATAACCATCGAGACAGTGCCCCATCCCACACCCAGACATGTCCACATGCTAACCTGATCTATGCCAGTCCTGGGCGAGATTTCTCTTAGCTGACTCTAGACTCGGAGTGTTTGGTGGCTACTAGAAAGCATCTCTCTCCAGCACAGCCTGCCCCTGTCTCCTGCAGGGCTTCCTGCTGCTGCAGATGGACTTCGGCTTCCCAGAGCACCTGCTGGTGGACTTCCTGCAGAGCCTGAGCTAGGAGGCATGGCTTACGGGGCTGGGATCAGAAGCGTGCACCCAGCTTACAATGGGACCAGAACATCAGAATGCTGGCATCTCTCATGTGTGGCTCAGAGAGGGCAAGGAGATGGGGACTGGATCCCTGCTTCCCCAGTTATTAAGGCTGCTGCCATTAAATGCTCTGTGCAGGATCTGAGAATGTCCTTCTTGGGAAGAGGAACAAGGGAGCAGAGGATGGGAGGGACACATCTTACCCACCATGCCCATGTGCTGAGCCAATCTGTGACAGTGCCCTGTGGTAGGTGCCTTTGCTTGCAGCTCTCCAGAGCCATCCTCTGTGGAATATGTTGACATCGCCCCCCACCCCTAGCAACTGCTTTCCTAGCTCACATGGTGTCCGTGTGCACCATCCTTGACTCAGACCCGAGGGACACCAAGTGGCCAAGGCATATATAACACAGCCATCCATTTCTGCAGGAGCAAGGCGCATACTCCACCTGGATACAGAATAGTAGGAAAAGTAACATACTGTATTCTGTCCAGGCTTGGATCTGTTCACCTTTCTCCATTTTCCTATCCCCTTGGGCCAGTTCTCACACACAGAATATAGCCATGTAAGCTTTGCCACAGAAGGACCCGTGTACACTTTGGCCAAAGGAACTTGGTGTTGATGGAGGTCTCAGGCTATTGGTTGGGGTGTTGTGAGAACTCTTTCCCTGGGGAGATGTGAACAAGGCCTATCCCTTCCTCCTAAACTCCCAACACAAACCAAAGTCCTGTGTTTCATCACATTCACCATACAGAACCAATGAGTTTATTGGGCTTACTTACAGAGCACTGGTGACCCCAAAGCGGCATTGCAAAAGTCTTTAAGGATGGATGATGGCTTCCCCATAGCTGCACAGAAAAAGCCTTCTTTCCTAGTTCTCTTTCCCCTTCTAGAGACCTCAAGCAATTAGGGTAGAATTTCCTGCAAGTGGCTGGGAGAAGTGGCCAGAAACTCAGGTAAAGGGTCAATGACCTTCCCTGTATCCTTCTGATCTCATAAAGATGGCAGCACTTTGGCTCATAGGATAAAGGCTTATGAGGCAAGCAGAACAGAGGGAGTCTGGGAAAACAGTTCTCCCCGAATCCCCTCTTGGTAGACCTCGTTCCACAGTAGTGGAAAGGCTACTAGGTTCAAGATCCACTTCTCATTGCCATGTGACCTTCAGTTCTCACATGACCTCTCTGGATCTTCTCCCTGTGGTTAACAAGATGTTAACCTCTGTCCTGCCCCCCTCATGGGGCTTCGTGGGTTTAAGTGCATCTAAATACGGCCTGAGTTTGTCTCTTTGGGTCGCGGCTAATTGTCTGTGTCCACTGACACCCCTCTGTCAGAACGGAAAGGTGTGGGTCCAGCAACAGGGAACGGCTGGAGAAAGAAGAGCTGAGTCCTACTGTTGATGGTAGTTCCTTTCACACATACAGCGGGCATCCCGCCATGTACCACAGGCCGGGACAACAGGAAACAGGCTGGCTAAAATCAAGGCGTTAGAGGTACACCAGGCAGGGGTGGGAAAGTTGGGAGTCACATCCAGGTAATCACTGAAAAGTAACGCCACGTGCTCTGCCCATCAAACACTTTCTACATTTCTGGCTTGGTCTTACAAGGGAGGAGGTTAGAGGTCACAGGAATTCAAGACCCAAAGGAGGAGCTAGAAATAGAAGGGCTTCTTAAGTTTCAGGTACAGGTTACACCTGCGGTAACTTCTGGTCCTCCATTCTCACGGAGGAATGGGAAGATGCTATTGTCATTGTCTGCCACCAGGCAGGTACCAGAGCTGAGATTCAGGAGTTAGGGTTTTTGGTCTAGGGCAGTGGTTCTCAACCTATGGGTCATGACTCCTTTCGTAGGGGTGGCATATCAGATATTTACATGTGATTCATAACAGTAGCAAAATTACAGTTATATAATAGCAATGAAAATAATTTTATGGCTGGGGTCACTACAGCATGAGGAACTCACTGTATTCAAGGGTCGCAACATTAGGAAGGTTGAGAACCACTGGCCTTGGGTGATGAAGCAAGCACTAAAAAAGGACTTGAGCCTGAGGGGTTAGGGTCATGGTTGTGCTCCTGACCCTGCCATCAGTGCTCACGTGACATCCTTGTCTTGCCACTCCTCCTCAGAACAGTCTGGGAGAGTCGCTTTATTGTGGGACGTCACGGAGATTCCCCCCATATGGAAGACAGAGCCACCCTCAGGAAAAGCCTGGTATTCTATTCTGGGACAAGGACAAGAGGCAGGGCAGGCTGTAGAACTTGGAACAGAGCCAGGGCCAGCGGTTTTCCAGGACGGACCCTAGCCCTGTAATCCCTTCCTCGCAGCCCACCTGTTCCCATCCCCTCTCTGCTCTGCGCCCCAGCTTTCTTCTGTAGATTAGTTAAGCAACCCTTGCATCTTTGACTTGTGGCTCCTCAAGGCCTGGTGGACACAGCTGGAGACCGTGCTTGTCCAGGTCAGGTGTTGGTGATGAATAGCTGTCATCCTGCAGCGCACTAGAGCCAGAAGTCAGGACTCTGGACCCAACTCCACGAAGTTTTGCTCAGTGGCTTCTCTTGCCTTCCTCCTTTAAAGTCTCAGGGAGGCGAGGAAAGGACTGTGCGGGTCCTGCGGCGCCCTGGCCCCACCCACCGCCCCGCAGATGCCCACCTTACCCCGTCTTGCTGGCAGGCAATGGCACGCCCCAGCATCTCAGCGGCGATCGCCAAGCTGCGGCGGTTTCCGGGCACCCTCCCCGAGTGCTTTGGGACTGGCACTTTTAATCCACGTGATTTCTCGGCAGCGGCGGCGGGTTCCATGAACTGGCGAACAGCGCTAAGTGGCCACTTTCAGTTTCGCACCGAGCGAGGTGGAGCAGGAGTCGAGTCGGTGAGTTACCTGCCCAGATGGGGGCGCGGATGGAGATTATGGGTTTGGATTCCGCGCCAAGAGGGAGGAGGGGGTGCCAGAGGCCAGGTGGATGGACACATGGACAGATGCGTAGGTGGGCACTGGTGGCTTAGCAAAATGCAGTCAGTCACTGCAGTTTGGGGGCAATAGAAAGTGGCAAATTGGGGAGTCACTCAGTCTGGGGAATATGCATATGTCCGTACGCCCCTTCTCGGGGGCTACACCCGGCATCCACTGGAACCATCCTTCCTTGTTTTTTTTTTCCTTTTCAATTTCCATTGCTTTATTAATAATCACAGAAGTCCACCTGTTTGTTACGATTCCGAAATTTTAGCCTAAAACAAAACAGAACAAAAAAAAAAAATGAAAATCCTTTCTTAATTCATTTGTAGAAGAAATAGTTTGGCTGAGCCGTAAAAGCTTGCCGTAAAAACCTCCTGCCATTCTCCAACAGTAGCCAACCTCAGGTTTCTCCCATCAGCTATGTTTTCTAGCGAATGCCCGATAGAGAATTTCAACAGAAATAGCTCAGAGTGTGCAAAAAGGCAAGAATCTTTTTTAAAAATAGAATATTTCATTAAAAAAAAACCCTCAACTATTCTTTAAGGTCATCATCTCTTTATCTAATGATCACTGAAACTCACCAGGCATAAGGGTAGGTTTGGGTAGTCTTTTGTTCTTGGTCTGCCACATTGCCATGTGGGTTTTAAACCATTTTCTCACTCAGAAAAGTCGGAGTTGGGAGTTGCGGAAGTAGCCACCTGGGAGGGTCCTGTAGAGCCCCCGATCTTCAGTACTGTTTGCGTGTATTGTTGGGATTCTTCTAAAGAGATGGTGTGGGGGGCTTTGCGTGTAAAAGGTATTTTGAAAATTAACTCCCGTGATTGGGAAAAAGGCCAGGGAATGGCAAAGATGGGTGTGTATAGCCGGGCCATACCCAGAGCTTTCTCTTTCCGAGTTACTTTCTTTCTCTCTAAGGGACGAGGAAACCTGGAAAACCACCAGGTTCTAGCTCAGTGGTAGATCAGACCTTGTGTTGAGTCCTCGGCACCACAAAAATAATGCAGGAGGCCTGATCTCCCACCAGAGAACAGAGCAGGGTGACAGCTGATGATTGGGGTTCATAACCACCCCCCCCCCCCGCTGTGTACTTCCTTCAGCTCAGTCCCCAGAATTTACGCCTGCCTGCTCTGACTCCAGAACCAGCACCCACCTGTCCTGGACTGGGGACTTCCTGGGGGCTCTCAGCATTGTGCCCTTGCTGAGTGATCATGAGCTAACAATTGTATCTCTGGGAAGTTTGATTTCCCATCTATAATACAGGCATAATGGATAGTTCAAAATTTGTCTCATGGATTGACCAAGCAAAGTAGAAATAGTGCTTGGCCCCAAGAACAAGGAGCCTTGGGTCCTGATGGGACAAATGCAGAAGCTTAGGGAATGCCTCAGTCTGCTTAGCCTAAAGTCTTGTCTGCCCTGAATGCAGGGCTGGCCTGCTTTCAGAAGCTAAGTGTGATCAGGCCTAGAACTTGGATGGGACCTTCTGCTTAGGCTTGTCTCCTGACTAGCTGGAGAGCAGCAGGGCCTGACCAGTGTCCTTGCACCCCAGCACACCTCCCTCCCTCCTCTGAAGAGAACCCAACAAAATGTCTTCTCCCATCTGTTATGCTGTGGGTCCCCTAAGGAAGACATGAAGTCCTGACTTCCACTGCCTCTGAATGTGACCTTATTTGGACAGAAGGTGGCTGCAGAGAGTTAAGATGGGGTTGTAGGGTGGGCCCAGTGTGACTTCTGCCTGGTCATAGAAAAGATCAGCGTGTCAAAACAGACACCTTGGGGTGGGCGGTCATGCTGGGGAGGCCAAGACTGCAGCCACAAGCTGAGAGAGAAAAAAAATTCCAGCAACCGCCCCAACTGGAAGAAGGAGGGCTCCTTTTCTAATGCCTGCAGAAGGACCTCGGCCCACTCCTGGGTACAAACTTGCAGTCTACAGCCAGCAGAGAGCAAAGCACTGCTCTTTCCATCAGTGCTTGATGGGACTTGGTTACCACATCATCTCAGCAGCTCACCTGTATCACCAGCAGAGAACTGGGCAAAAAAAGTACAGACGCTTTGCGAAATTATAGGGGAGGGGTGTGGCTCAAGAGTCTGCCTGGCTTGCAGAAGAGTTGGGTTCTCTGCTTACCACAGATGACAAACAAAAACAAGTCTTTGTGGGTGTTCTCAGGATGCAAAGCATGGTCTCTTTTCACCAGATCTGTTTCTGTGAGTGTGGCTGACAGCCTGCACCCTGTTTGGCTGGGACTAATTCTGCAGAAGAAATATAATTTAGAAGCAAAACAAAATAGATCCATCCTCCTGGCTGCTGGAGCAAGGGGCTCAGACAGAAGGAGCAGGATCTCTGGATTTTACAGGCCTCAGAGCACCTGTGTAAAACAGGCAGCAGGGGAGGCAAGTGTCCCTGACTGCTTGTGGGACTTGCCACCCTTAAAAGGATGTGATTGTAAAGCTGGTACGTTAGCTCCAATTTCTAGGTCCCTGGAAGCTGGTAGAGTTGACATGGCCCCCATTCTTCTCTTTACTGGAACCCTGAGTCTTCCATTCTGAGGATCTCAGAAATGGGGGCCGGGGGCTCAGTTTTTCTGGTCACTTCTGACTGCAGATTCTTCCTCCTCTCTGTCATTGTCTCAGACCAAGGCTTGGATAGACTGGGTTCTCTGGGTTGGGAGATCCAGAGGAAACCTGATTTAACTGGTTCTTCCTGTTGGTGCTGCTTCCAATAACTCTTCTGTAACTCCTCCCAGTGGAATCTTCTCCACAGAAGCTTTGGCCACCCTCTGTCTGGCACTGATGATGGGGTGAAAGGGAATTAATTACATGGAGCTGATAGACACAGGCCCTCTAGCACCAGGTTTTTCCATGTGTATATCATATTGTATTTTTTATTTTTAAGACAATCTTATCTCACACACCAATCCCAGTTCCCTCTCCCTCCAGTCCTCCCGCTCCACCCACCTTCTCTCCACCCCACCCCCATCCACTCCTCAGAGAGGGTGAGGCCTCCCATGGGTAGTCAACAAAGTCTGTCTCATCACTTAAGGCAGAACCAAGGCCCTCCCACTATATCTAGGCTGAACAAGGTATCCCTCCTTAGGGAATGGGCTCCAAAGAGTCAGTTTATACACTAGGAATAAATCCTAGGGAAATCCCCAGGAATCCACAAGGATGACCCCAGCTAAGACCCTAAGCAACAGTGCCCTTAACTGCCCTTCCCCTATAATCAGATTGATGACCACCTTAATTGTCATCATAGAACCTTCATCTAGTAGCTGATGGAAGCAGTTGCAGAAAACCACAGCTGAGCACTGGGCCAAACTCCACGAGTCCAGTCATAGAGAGGGAGGAACAATAATATGAGTAAAGGGCCATAATGGGGAAACCCACACTAACAGCTGACCCGAGCAAGTGGGAAATCACGAACTCCTGACTGACAACTGGGGAACCTGCATAAGACCTAACTAGGCCCTCTGAATGTCAGTGACGGTTGTGTGAGATGGGCAGTTTGTGGGGCCGCTAGTGTATCCATAGTTTAATGGACTCCGATTTTTTTTTTAAAAAAAAGTGAGATCTCACTTGTTAAACTAAATAATATGGACACCTTGGTGACACATACCCAGTATTTAGGAGGTTGAGGCAGAAGGTTTAACAGAGGTGAAGCCCAGCCTGTCCTATGCAGTGAGATCCTGTCTCCAACTTTTTTTAAAAAACAAATAATTTAATTTAATTAAGTAACAAATATATTCATAGTGTAAAGAGGTAAAAATCCAGCGACCCAGATGCTTTCTCTGAAGACAACGGGTGGTGTCACTGGGTTTCTATGCCTCCTTCCAGAGTCTAACTGGGCCTTTACAGACAAGTGCATCCAGGGTTTCCCTGCACAGTCAGCTTCATTAAATAGACTTTAGATTATACATGTATATACATATACAAATACACAGACATGTACGTATGTGCTTCCATACCTGTATACACATGTACACACATGGGTTCCCTCTCTCATAATGATAGTGTACTGTATGGAGTATACACGTTTTTTTTAAAATTTAATGTGGTAAGTAATCTTTATTTTCTCTCTATATACTTATTATTTTGGTGCTAGGGACAAACGCAGGGCCTTGGGCATGGCAAGTGAGTGATTTTCACTGAGTCCCGTTTCCAGCCCTCTTTATGGCTGTATACTCTTTGCGAATAGAGAGCCCTGTTTATGCAACCATACCCTGTACTTTGACCATATCTATATAATAAATGCATAAAATCATATGATTATGGTGTATATGTATATTGTTTTATACAGCTATATCAAAATCCAGGGTCCACAAATGAAGAAACACATTCAATGTTTGTCTTTCCGAGTTCATCTTGTGTTCACTTAATCTGGTGCTCTCCGGTTGTGTCTGTTTTCTTGAACACACCATCACTTATTTTCCTTTATTGTGCGTGCCACATTTTCTTTATCCATTCTTTCGTTGACGGAACACCCGGGCTGACTCTACAACTTGACTCTTGTGATGCAGCGCAGTAAACACAGATGTGCAAGCATCTCTGGGCTGTGTGGATCAGGAGTCCTTGAGGTATACAGGAAGTGGTACAGCCGGGTCATACGGTAATTCTATTTTTAGGGTTTTTTTTTTTTTGAAGTGCCTCTGTATTAATCTTTATGCTGGCTAAACTAATTTACACTCCCAGCCACTATATATGTATATATTTATGTATGTATATATTGATATATTCCTTTATTCCTGAATCCTCCACAACACTCGATGCTTTCTGAGTGACAGTCATTCTGTCTGGGGTGAGAGGGGACTCGTTTCAGTTTGAATTCTGACGGCTAAGGAAGTGAACCTTTCTGTGTCCATTTGTCTTTCATCCTTCAGCTTCCGAAACTGTGCTCATTTACTTAGCCTATTTATTGATCGTGTTGTTTTGGTTTTCTATTATTTAGGGTTTTTAGGTTTTTGAGTTCTTTACATGTTCTATTAATCACTTGCCACATGTACAAGTGAGAAAGCTTGATCATCTGTTCTGTTAGTTCTGGTTGGTTTGTTTCTTTGGCTGCATGGAAGCTTTTATTTCATATGGTCCTGTTTCTCAGTTCCTAGTGTTGTTTCCCATGCTTTCGGGATTCCTTTCGGAAAGTCTTTGCTTAAAGCTGTGTCTTGGAGTGTTTGGTTGTGTTTTCTCTAATCATTTCAGAGGGCAGGTCTTACATTAAAGTCTTTGTTCCAATTTTAATTCATTTTTTTTTTGTGTGTGTGTGTGAGAGAAGAGAGAACTATCCAGAGAGCTATCAGGGAACTGTTGTTGTACGGGTTCCTTTCTGTATTCCTTGCCTCATTTCGTTCACTGGTGTGTGTGTGTGTGTGTGTGTGTGTGTGTGTGTGTACCAGTACCATGCTGTTTTTGTTACTATAGCTCTGTAGTATATATTAAAATCAAGTGTATGCTTTTAGCTCATTCTTTTTGCTCAGGATTAGTTTGGCTTTTGTTCTTCCAAAATTATATATATATATATATATGTGTGTGTGTGTGTGTGTGTGTGTGTGTTCTGTGAAGAATGTTAAAAGAATTTTGATGAGTATTGAATTGACTGTATAGATTATTCTCAGTAATATTGCCATTTTCCAGTATTAATTCTACCAATCCATGAGCATAGAGGTCTTTGCTTTCTTTCTTTGGTATTTTAAAATTATCAGTGTAGAAGTCTTCATTCCACTGTCTTGGTTAGATTTATTCTAAAGTTTTATTTCTAAAGCTATTGTGAATAGGACTTTTAAAAATTTCTTTCTCAGTGTGTTCATTATTGAGTATAAAATCGACTGGCTTCTGTGTTGTTTGCATCCTGACACCTTGTCCAGTATCTGTCAGTTCTAAGAGCTTTCTGATGCATTTGGTAGGACTCTTATGCAGGAGATCCTGTCATCTTCAAATTGGATAATTTTACTTCTTCTTTCTCATTTGCATCCTTTTTTTTTCTTTCTCTTCTGCTGTTCCAGCTAAGATTTTCAGTACTATATAAATTAAGAATAGAGAAAGTAGACACCCTATTCTGTTCCTGGTTTTAGCAGAAATAGTTCAGATTTGTCATATAATGTTGGCTATAGGTTTGTCATATCTAGTCTTTATTATGCTGAGATATGTTACTTGTATTCCAATTTCTTCAGTGGTTTTTTTTGTCATGAAGTGATGTTGAATCTGCTAAGAGCTGTTTCTCTATGTATTGATAGAATCCTGCAATTCTGTCCTTGAGACTATGGCTGTATTGAATTTGTTGATTGTCTTCGTTGCGCCGTCATTGCGTACTTGAGTGAAGACAGATTGATCATGGTGAATGTGCTCTTTGATGTGTCGCTAACTGTGGTTTGCTTGTATTTGTTGAGAAATTTTGCACCTATGTTCATTAGAGAGATTAGCCCATAATTTTCTTTTTTGTTCTGTGCAGTAAACATTGCTGGTTTTTAAACAAAATTCTTTTAGCTCTTTTGGGGAGGGGGAGTCCACCACCCAGCTCCCAAATAATCACATGGAGGACACTTATTCTTACTTACGAATGCCCAACCTTAGCTTGGCTAATTTCTAGCCAGCTTTTCTTAACTTAAATTGATCTTTTAAGTTTAATTATCTTTTGCCTCTGAACTTTTATCTTTATCTATTTCTGTATTTCTTTGCTTTTTACTCTGTGGCTTGCTGTATATCTGGGTGGCTTGCCCTTGATGTCCTCCTCTTCTCTTTCTTGCTTCTCGATCTTTTCTTCCCTGATTTCTCCTATTTATCCTCTCTGCCTATCAGCCCCACCTATCCTTTCTCCTGCCTTGATATTGGTCATTCAGCTCTTTATTAGATCAGTCACGTGTTTTAGACAGGCAAAGTAACACAGCTTCACAGAGTTAAAGAAGTGCAACATAAAAGAACGAAATACATCTTTGCATCATTAAATGTTCCACAGCATAAACAAATGTAACATATCTTAAAATAATATTCTACAACAGTTCTGTGTTTATAGAGATTTGGTATTCAAGTACTACTGACTTTTGGTTTTATATTTTGAGACAGGGTCTAAGGTTTCTGTTTGTTTGTTTTGTTTGGGTACTGGGAATTGAATATAGGTCCTCATCTATGCTAGACAGGTTCTCTACTGCTGATCTACAGCCCAACTTCATGCATTATTTTGTTTTGGTGTGTGTGTGTGTGTGTGTGTGTGTGTGTATGTGTGTGTGTTTTGATACTGGCTTTTGAAAATGAGTTGAAAGTGTGCTTCCCTTTGCTGTTTTATGGAGTATTTTGAGGAGTGTTGATGTTTGTCCTTCTTTAAAGGTTTAGTGGACTCCAGCAGTAAATCCCTCTGAGTCTGTGGGGTTTTTTTTTCAGGTGAGCAACTTTAAAAAATATTTTATTCATATTTTCTTTGTGTATTTAATTTTTATGACTCTTTGGTGGACAGAATATTATTATTGTTGTTATAATTTTGTGTGTGCATGCATGTGCAAACACATGCACTCATGTACATACCATGTGAGCACAGGTGCCCTCGGGATCCAGAAGAAGCCATCAGATCTCTTAGAGCTAGGGTTCCAACCAGTTGTGAGACACCCGGTAGGGTGCTGGGAACTGAACTGAATTCCTCAAGTGTCCTCTGTATTGCTTGTATGTGTTTGTAAATTCCTTCAGTGTCTGCTGCACCAAGGTTTTCTTTGTATTTCTCCATCAATTTTGAAGGATAGTTTTGCAGGATATAACAATCTGGGTTGCTAGTAATTGTCTTGCAAAGCTCGAACTACATCTGTCCACATCCTCTTGGCTTTTAGAGTTTCTGTCCAGGAATATGCTGCTGTTCTCTTTGTCTGAATTTTTATATAGCTTGATGATTTTCTCTTTGGCTTTCAATTTTTTGTTGCTGTTGTTGTTTTGTTTTGTTTTGTTTTTGGTCTCTCTGCTCACTGTTTTAATTCTGCTATGTTGTGGGGAGGTTTCTCTACCTGAATGAACATTTAGATTCCTAGATTTTCTGCTTTGGCCTTTTTGCACATATTTTCTTTCTTTTTAAAAAAATCCTTTATTTATTATAATTATGTGTGCATATGATGCATGTGTAGGTGCATGTCATAGCATGTATGTAGAGGTCAGAGGACAGCTTTGTGGAACTGGTTCTTTCCTTCCACGTTAAGTGGATTTTGAAAATCAAACTCTGGTCATCAGAATTGTATAGCAAGGGCCTCTCAGCCATCTTTCTGGCTCTGTTTTCTTTTAAAATATTTTATTAGTCTATAGTAATTATACATACTGATAAGTTTTATTAGGACATATCATACATTTATATAGTGTATTTGGGTCATACACACACACACACACACACACACACACCTTATCTTTTATCTCCCTTCCACCCCTTAATCACTTTCTTCTTCCTTTCTACGTGTGTGTGTGTGTGTGTGTGTGTGTGTCCCGGTGAGTTTCATTAGGGTTGTTTACTGGAGCATTGTGAGGGTTGATATGCAGTACTTATCAGTGCCTATGCCTCTGAAGAAAGTGTCTTCCCCACCCCATCGCCCTCAGTGAGGGAGGGCCGGGGCCACATCAACACCAATCTTCCACCCCCTACTTCCTCTCACCGTTACATTCGCCATCTCTTCTTTCACAACACGCACTAAGCCTTCCAGTGCAAGTATAGATGCCCTATTTATGGTTGGGCACTCAACATCTGCTTATTCTTAGTGCTTTGACAGGTGAATGAGTCTCTGCAGTCACCACTGACCACTGGGGAAAACAAAGCTCCTTTGACCCAAGCTGACAGCAGCTTTAATCTGATTTTGGGCTTTCATCTGGACTCTTGTTCCGTCCCCAGCTTCTAGAATGTTCCATTTTTTTGTGAGTGTATTTCCTATGTTCTTAGATTGTGAATCTAATTTTTTAATTGCTGAAAAGCCTGAGGCGGTTTGTATTTGGGTGAAAGGCTGGCTATAACCCTCTCGTGAGGGACACTTGTAACATTTGAGAGAAGAAAGGTGGGGAACTGTAAACCACGGTGAATGGAGGTTGGGAGAAGGAGGAGGCAAAGCCAATGGCAAAACTGAGAGTCAGGGAGGGGAAGAGGGATGAAGAGAAGGAGGAGGAGGAGGAGGAGGAGGAGGAGGAGGAGGAGGAGGAGGAGGAGGAGAAGGAGAACTGTCAAGTGGCTTTTGTGCTCCTAACTGCTTCTGCCGTGTGGATTTTTTGCATGTGACTGTACTGAGGAGCAGAACCCTGGGCAGTATCACCACCCCTCCCAACAGGAGTTTCGGAACCCTGTGGGGGAGGCTGTGCCTCCTCAGAGTGCTAGTGTGGTGGGTGGCTTGGTAACATCCAGGCACACATGTGGCTGCTGGCGGCCAGAGCTCCCCTCCAGTGTCTGCGGGATGGCTTCCTTGGGCTCATTCTTTTTTCTTATTTTATTTTATTTGTAGTTTTTCGTGACAGGGTTTCTCTATATAGCCCTGGCAGTCCTGGAACTCACTCTGTAGACCAGGCTGGCCTTGAACTCACAGAGGTCCACCTGCCTCTGCCTCCAGAGTGCTGTTATTAAAGACCTGCAAGCCCATTCTTTTTTTTTTTTTTTTTTTTTTTTTTTTGGTTTTTCGAGACAGGGTTTCTCTGTGGCTTTGGAGCCTGTCCTGGAACTAGCTCTGTAGACCAGGCTGGTCTCGAACTCACAGAGATCCACCTGCCTCTGCCTCCCGAGTGCTGGGATTAAAAGCGTGCGCCACCATCGCCCGGCTAAGCCCATTCTTAAGATAGACTTCTCAAGGTAGAGGTTGGCCTTTATTTTAAAATGTTTGAAACCAAGTTGCTAAATCCTGAAGATTGTATCAATGGAGGGCTGCTGTGAGCCACCCAGAGGCCCATCGCATGGGCAGAGGGGTGGAGCCAAACTCATCGCTGTCAGCCTCAGTGGTCTCCGGGTCTTGTGCTGGGAAAGAAACCACCAGCTGTTTTATGTCCTCTCACTGTGATGGGCAGGTCAGGGATCCTCTAGCTAAGGCCTCATCCAAGTGGTGTCTACCCAGTGAGCTTAGGAGGCTCTGGGGTGGTGCTTTGGGTTAAATAAAATCATAAAGAAAAGAATTGTTCTCTTTTCAGTTCCTGTGTCCCATACCCTTATTAGTCATGGAGAAACTTCTTGGCCAGGTGTCAGGGCCTCTGTGAAGCACTGCATTCAGAAGAATTAGTCCAGTCACCAAACTGGTCAGACCTCAGGTCAGAGCTGGGATCAGCAGCAACACCCACTCCATTTGGATTGATTCTGGCTTTATTTTTTATTATTACTTCAGTCCCCGGTGAATAATACTTTTAAAAAATAAAGTTAAAAGTGAGATGCTTCCTAGAACTTTGAGAAGTGGTGCTCTAGCTGTCGTATATGGTAATGGTAGTCTTAGTATAATATATGGGTTAAAAAAATTCTAGGAAATTGCACACATCCTTGAAAGGCAGACTATGGGGAACAGCCTGATAGCTATTTCTGCAATTCATACAACTTTCCAAATGATTGAGGCTATGCCTGTGAGCAGAAAGTAAAGTAAATCTGCTGAAACAATCATTTAGTTTTAAGAGAAGATCATTGTGTTTCCATCTGGGCACAGCCCCTGGTTCATGGTTTATCCCAAGGCTTATGCCCTATTATTTATTTTTTAATGATGCTAGAGATTGAACCTGGAGCTGGCTGGCATGCCTGCAGGTGTATTCTATGTGTGTTTTTATATAGCACAGCTCATTTGGTGAGGGCATTCTAAAGATATGGCTGTGTCCTTCCATGATCCATCACCTTCATACCCAGAATGCCATAACATTGTAACAATCTTATTGTGGATGTCTGGCTTGGTCAAACATGGCTGCAGGAATCTCCCTAGGCCAGAATCAGGTGCCTGCGTTTATTTGGACTACGGTGACAAGGTTCCATAGCTTGGGTGGCTTTATATGCTTTATATTTATCACTGTCCAAGAGGCTAAAGTCTATGGTTGCGATGCCAACATGGTGCGTTCCAGGAGTCCCTTCTCTGGGTTGCAGACTGCCCGCGTATTTTTTTGTATGCTTGTATTGTGGGAAGAGTATTGTAGAGCATGCTGGGCATTTCAATAAGGGACAAATCCTACTCCTCAGCACCTCTTGTGAACTAATTGCCTCCCCCATATCCACCCCAAACCACTAGGGCCTGAGGTTTCAACATATGACTTGGGGGTGACAGAAATACTGCATCTGTAGTCACGTGTGCTCTAGCCGTTTGGTACTGTCTTGCTTTCTGCCAAGGTGGGCGGTGGGGTCCAAGAGTGGACGTGTGTCTAGATGTAAAGTGAGCAAGCGATCCTGCAGGTTGCTTCACCTCACCTGAGAATTTACTCCTCCCTCTCTCTCTTCTGAACTGTTCCTTGCTCTCTGCCTAACCTCCCACACCAGGACAGGATTCTTCTGGTCAAAGCTGTCTCCCCACCCTGGAAGCTAAGGAGGGGATTTCCAAATTCTAGTTTCATTTTTGTTTGTGTTATGGCATTCTGGGCCCTGTCTGCAGAGTAGAACTTGACAGAGCCACTCTGTGGGGAGCCAAAGTGTGAAAGAAGAGAGGCTAAGGGAGAAATTGTCCCTTGGAGACAATTTCCGCTGCTCATATGACCTTCCAGTCCCCGGGGCCTTTGGAGCCGGACAGAAGGTTGGCATAACCAGGACTTGGATTGCTGGAGAAAGGGTGCTAAGTATAGGGACAAGGAGCCAGTCTCGTCGCACCAGCCGTGCAGAACTGGTGCCATCCTCGTCTGGCATAATGGTTCTGAGATGTGTCGGTCGGTGTAGCAGCCACCTGGGAACTTTCCACTGCCTGAACTCCACCCCTGAGACTGCGCTGACTGACAGCTCGCCCTGCCCCCATGTAATTCGAACGTGCAGACAAGTGTAGGTCTCTCTGGTCTGGAGGGACCAGGGAGTCGGTGACAGCACCCAGACACGTGTGGTGCCTCTCTGACCCCAGCCACTTCCTCTGCGTGGTGGGCCCAAGAACTGGGGCTGAGACCTTAGCTCCCAGGCTCTCTGCTGTGCCAGTCAGGCTGAAACCAAGACCCTGGTCCCAAAGGAAAGCTCATCTGGATTCCCTAGGGGCCTCAGTGGAGAGTCTGATCCCTGAGGAGGAAACAGCTGATTGGTATGTGCTGAGCTGGAAGCCAGATTCCCAGGGCTTCATTAATGGAAATGGTAGGTTGTGGCCCAGGCCTGGGGTGATGCAGAGCCTCTTTCTAGATGGCAACAACCATCCAGAGGGCTGTGAGGTGAGAAACGTCCCTTGCTTATAGCTCTGAGGCTCAGGCCCAAGGGGTTCCCTTCTTTGGTGATGAGGCTTCCATTCCCTCCTCAGTAAAGTACCATGATCTTACAGGTTTTGTTTTTGTGCGTATATGTGTCTGTGTGCATGCGTACGCGTGCGTGTGTGTGTGTGTGTGTGTGTGTGTGTGTGTGTGTGTGTGTGTGTGTGTATGTGTGTGTTTGGTTGTTTGGTTTTGGTTTTACTTATATAGTGTATTACTATGTAGTTAAGATTCTTTCTCCCGTCCTCTCTTCCCCCATCCTTTCCTCCCATGCCCTAAGGATTGAACCCAAGGCCCTTTTCATCTAGGCAAGCACTCAATAGCAGCCACACCTCCAGCCCTGTCTTCAAACTCATTTTTCTGCCTCGGGCTCCTTGCCTGGCTTGAGGTGACTTTTCTACAGGGAACTTTCACACACCTACACCCTACCGAAGTGTATGGAGCGAAAGGTGTGTCTTACCTGCTTTTCTAGCTTCTGTGGATAAAGGGCAAAGAATTGCTGGCATCTCCCCCCCACCCCCCGCACACAAGGCACCCTTCACCATAGGGACCACAAAGCGGGGAAATGGTAGGTTGCAACCCAGGCCTGGTCTCACTATTGTAATTGCGCCTTTCCCTCTCAGGACCTCACTTTCCGACCTATGCACCTCACTGCCAGGACACTTCCAGCTCTCCAGTGTCCACCAGCATTGGCCACCAGCATTGGGGAAGGCGGAAACCCTGGGTTCTCTGTCTTTGCTCTCTGTGGGCTGAGCTTGATGTGAAGGGTTCTGAGGGGACTGGCTGGCCTGTGTGGTGTGAGTTCATGTGACTTGACTACCCAAGCGTGAGAAACTAACCCCAGCAACACTTACTCTGCTGAGGTACTTCTGTCCAAGTGACTGTAGCCGTGACTAGAGGTGGCTTTCTGGCCACCCCAGATCCACATTCTTCCTGTTCCTGAGGTCAGAGTCCGATTCCCTTTTATTTCTACCCTTCTTCTCACGATCTATCCCTATGCCCTCTTTCCAGAGTCACCACAGGGTCAGAGCTTCTCATCTTGAGCCTCCTAGCTGGCCCTTAGCAGAAGGAAGGAAGATAGAAACACCCTTAATTAAATGAGGACACAAGGCTCTGTGTTTCCCAACCCCGCAGCTCATGCACCCTTACACAAGCTTGGGGTCTGGGGCA
The DNA here is from genome assembly GCF_903992535.2 of Arvicola amphibius. NCBI lineage: Eukaryota > Metazoa > Chordata > Mammalia > Rodentia > Cricetidae > Arvicola > Arvicola amphibius. The sequence continues at coordinate 5,325,514 of NC_052061.1, read as the reverse complement.
AGAGAGGAGCCAGTGGGGCAGTAGCCAGCAGCCTGTGGTGCACACCTATCTCCTCTCACATCCCCCCACCTTTCCTTCTTTGAACCCAGCACTGGGCTGGGCATGGGGTGATGTCGAGGAAATAACAGCAATGATAAGCAGTTATTCTCGCACAACAGGGTGTCAGACTGGGCAGACCTCACAGCAGCCTGACCAAGGGCCTGGGATTGTGACCCAATGATAGGCACCACTGCCCATGCCTGCCACGTTCATGGCACTGGGCTACTGACATTTGTATCTGTCTTCAGCTTAGCTGACGGTCTCACCTCACTGGAGAGGCCTGATGCCTTGCCTACCCTTAACGAGACCGTCACAGAAGCGGTGACTGGCAGGGATGTCCCTAAGTCTGTGTCTCCTGGCAGGACCAGTCACCCACACCCCGATACAGAGTCAGGCTTTCTCACGAACCACTCTTTTGCCTATCTTCTGTGACTACCCCATTCTGTTTGCCTGACCTCTTAATAAAGAACCCCATAAAGACTTGTCGTGGGCCCTGCGCCTAGGAATCTGACCTAGGACATCCCCAGTTTGCAGACTGAGACTGAGACTCCAAGAAGCTGAGTAACCCATGGAGTCACACAGCCGGTGACTGAATTCACCATACAGAATTCCAGGCCAGTGTCAAATGATCGAACTGTATGCTGTAATATGTATAATCAAAATAGTAACTGAAAGATTATTGTGATGTTCATAAGAAATAGCAAATACCACGGTATGAGAAAAGGACACGGTCAAGGAGGCTGCATTAAACATGAAGACATGAAGTGACTCAGCCTTGCAAGAGCCACGCGTGGGCCCGTGCCCATGATCTCAGCTAAGAAGGCTGAGGCAGGAGGATCTTGAGTGTGAGGATAGCCTGGCCTCTTCATGAGAACGCCTCAAACAAAACAAAACTAAACTAAAGAAAGAAAAGAAAAAGCAAAAGTTCAAGAAAATGTCACACACAACTGTGTACTATAATAATTTAAAAATTTTGAGAAAATGAGAAATTACTTAAAAGACAGAAATTGCTAGACGTTAATTAAAAATGAGCGGAAAACAATACAATGAGAAGCATTTTAAAAAGGATTTGCGTGTGTATTGTGTTGTGTGTATGTATGTGTGTCTGAGTGGTGCACACACATCCTGACAAGAGGGTGCCGAATCAACAGAAACTGGGGTTACAGGTGATTGCGAGCTACCTGCAGCAGGTGCTGGGAATTGATCCTGGGTTCTCTGAAATTAGGGCGAGGACTCTCCGTTCATTTGCTGGCAGGACACCAAGGCTGATCCCACGGCTTAGCTGTTTTGTATAGTGTTTCAATAGACACAGATTTTGTTGGGACTGTCTCTGTGGTGTGTTGGTCAGTGTCCTTTGAATATATGCATGGGAGTGGTATCACCTCCATGCTGGTTACCATGGTGGCTACATCACTCCACACTCCCACAGCAGGGTAATCAGCTTCCCTGTCCCTGTACATACCGTTGTCTGTTTTGCTGATGATAGCCATTCTGACTAGGTCCAGACAGAATCTCAGTGTAGGTTTTTGTTGTTGTTGTTGTTTTTAAAGATGTATTTATGTGCGTCATTTTTCTTCTTTTTCTTTCTTTCTTTTGCCTGCATGTATGTTTCTCCGAGGGGTCTAGATACTCTGGAACTGGAGTTACCGACAGTTGTGAGCTGCCATGCAGGTGTTGGGAATTGAACCCGGGCCCTCTGGAAGACCTACTGGTGTTCTTAATCACTGAGCTGTCTGTCCAGTCCTCAGTGTAGGGTTTTGTTTTGGTTTGGTTTTGGGGTGCTTTTTTGTCTTTTTGTATTTGTTTTTTGAGACTGGGTTACTCTGTGTGGCCCTGACTGTCCTGGAACTCATCCTGTAGAGCAGGCAGGCCTCGAACTCTGAGATCCACCTGCCTCTGCCTCTGCTGGGATTAAAGGTGTGTGCCACCTGGCTTCAGTGTATTTTTTTTTTAATTGAGAAATGCACCTTTATTGCCGTGCAGACTCTCAGGCAACAAAAACATTCATTGGGAGCGTGAAAGAAACCAGAAGACCCAGAGCTATCTGCCTCTCTTTTTCTTGCAATACAGCATCAGTCATAAACACACAGCACAGATAATGACCTTCCAAGGCACTTTGGGACATAAGCCTTTTTTAATTGTTTTTACTGAGTTATTTATTTTTCACCGCTTCCCTCCCTTCTTCCCCACCTTCCACCCTCTCCCATCATCCCCACGTTCCTAATTTACTTAGGAGATCTTATCTTTTTCCACTTCCCATGTAGATTAGATCCATGTATGTCTCTCTTAGGGTCCTCTTTGTTGTCTAGGTTCTCTGGGATGTGGATTGTAGGCTGGTTTTTCTTTGCTTTATGTCTAAAAGCTACTTATGAGTGAGTACATATGATATTTGTCTTTCTGGGTATGGATTACCTCACTCAACATGATGTTTTCTAGATCTATCCATTTGCCTGCAAATTTCAAGATCTCATTATTTTTTCTCTGTGTAGTACTTCATGTGTAATTGTACCATGTCATCTTTATCCATTCTTTGGTTGAGGGGTATTTAGGTTGTTTCCAGGTTCTGGCAATGGCAAATAATGCTGCTGTGAACATAGCTGAGCACATGTCCTTGTGGCACGATTGAGCGTCCTTTGGGTATATACCCAAAAGTGGTATTGCTGGGTCTTGAGGAAGGCTGTTTCCTGATTTTCCTTGTGTAGTTTCAATTAGCATTTCTCCACTGGTTAAGGATATTGAACAGTTTTTCACGTGCTTATTGGCCATCTGAACTTCATCTCTTGGTCAAAGTTCCTGATAAACTCAAAATAAATTACCTTCATGAGAAATAAACAATTTTAAATGGAATGTTGAGAATTAAAAGAGGTAACCCCAAAGGGTATTCGCGTGGAGTCCAGAAAATATTCAACATACTGTTTATGCACACTTGCCAACCTCATTTCCAAAGAAAATATAGTGTCTTTTGTCTCTCTCTCACACACGCACACACACACACACACACACACACACACACGTTACAAGTAAAATAAAGTGTTTTCTCTATTGAATTATTTTTTTGGTTTAAATATTCATTCTTAGTCAGTCCAAATTCTTATCTTCACCACTGCCTATATATTTCCATTTTAGGATGTCAGTGTTTAGTGGACTTTCATTTTTTATAAGACCGGTCTTTTGATAAAATTGCCTTCAGTTTTTCTGTCTTGTGTGTTCCTGGGCATTGACTCCGGGTCTTGTGTTTGCTAAATACATGCATACGCGCTGTACACTGAACTGTGTCCTGAGCCCTTAACTACCTGGCTCTAACTGAAAATGCCTGGTGCTGTTATAGTTACATCCTGTAGCCACACATCTGTTTGCTTTTTTTATCCAAATGACTCTTCTTGCCATCTCATCAAGACTCTGGGGTGTCCTGATGGAACTTTTCAAGCGGCATTGTGTTCTGCCTGATCTCACTGTAGAGATTTTTTTCCCTTCTACTTTCTGTGGTTACAGGCAGGTGTGTCTTAGACTGTCTGTGATTGTAACAGAATATCACAGTCTGGGTCTCAACTGTTGCTCACACTCTCAGAAACTGGAAAGACCCAGATCTGAGAGCCAGCACATCTGTCATCTGGCGATGGCTCCCAGCCACTTGCTGTGTTTCCATGGGGGAGAAAGAGACAGTGGCTTCCTGCATCTTCTTATAGGGACACTTGAAGCTCCACCTCACAGCATCGATGCATCTCAGTAGCCCCATCTCTGAGTCTGCTCACTGGTGTTTTGATGGCACCACGTGCACTCAGGAGAACATTAACTTGGTATCACAGTAAGGTGTACTACCATGCTCAGGCTTCACTGCCTGCTCTTCTTTTAGACAGGATCTATGCAGCCCAGGCTGGTCTTGAACTTGCTCTATAACTGAGGATAGTCTTGAACCCCTGCCCCTTCTGTGTTCACCTTGCAAGTGTTAGATTATACATGCCCATGCATCACCATGCCCAGCACTTTCTGACGACTGAAAATGAGAAAGTTAAGCTTTAAAGTAATGAGAAAGAAGGGTACAAGGCTGACCTCTTGGGGACTTTGTGAGAGAGGGCAGAGGCTGGCGATTGTGGTGAAGATTATTCCACTGTTGTGCAAATCAATGAACCGGATCCAGCTGTGGAATTGTTATGACACCCAGGCTCTGAGTTTAGGAGAACGTGTCTCTGTGTGTGTACATGCGTGTACGTGTGTGTACGTGTGTGTGTGTGTGTGTGTGTGTGTGTGTGTGTGTGTGTGTGTGTGTGTGTACATCCCCCATTCCCGGTCCGCTAGGATGGCACCAGGAAGGCTGTGCCAACTCTAGCGACATATAGAACTTGGTTGGGAAGAACTCAATTGGTTTGTGAGGGTGGAGGACTTCTGTGGGCTGTGTCCTCAAAGATATCTCTCAGGCAGGGGTAGGGGCAGGGGCGGGAACCAGAGTTCTTGAGACAGCAGCGTTCCTCTTGGCTCTGGAAGAGGAGGAGAGCATCATGTCTTCTCTCCCTTCAGCACCTGCACTATGGAAACAGAACACAAACTGGAGGGCTTAAGACAAGGCCCAGACACTCCAGAGAGCCTCTGCGTGGGAACGCTGGACCATCTATCATGATCCAAGAAGCCAGGTAGGTGTTTTTTCTCTTCTCTCTTTTCCTTTCTGCTCCCGTCCATTCCTCCTCATCCTTCCTATGGCCACGACTGTCAACCCCACTTCCCTGTGCCACCAGTCAGCTATACCTTTTTGCTGCCATGCATGGTAACCAAGAGTGGCCTACAAGTTCTAATGGTGTGGGCAGTCCAAACTCCAGAGTGCCAAAGATCTCTGGGCAGGTCTGACAGACATAGCACTTATAGCTCCAAGCCCTGAGAACTAGAGCATTAGAAGCCAGAGTCTTAGAATTCTATGTATTCTGAGTAGAGGCTTTGACTCTGGGCTTGGTCACCGGGTGCTAGGCAGGACCTTATGGGCTGTTCTTGCACTGATGAGGGCACCTACTATTGCAATCAGAAATCTGGCTGTGTTTATAAAGCATAGCACAAGGAGGAGAGGTTAGCTAGTCTTAATGGGAGGTCACTGTGGGGGCGCTGTCTCTACTATGCAGGAGGAAACTGTGGTCCATGTTTTTCACCCTGTTCATACTGCCATCAGGAGGGAAGGACCATTTCATAGGTCTCAGGTTGGGGTGCTTGCTATGTCTGTGCCAATAATACACGTTCACCCAAGATTGCCTCCACTCCCCACAACAGACAGAGAATACCCTTGCTCAATGTCCCACTGTGAGTGTGTCAGCCAGGTCCTGCTGTGGCAACTTAGCTTGCCCCAAAGCAGCGTTTCCTGCCCTTGCTTCCTGGCTGTTGTGAATGGAGGGGAGCTCTGGCCCGCAGAATTGTCCTCTGGCCCACACTCAGTTTAAAGGAGTAGCCATGATCTGAAATGGCACAGGATGAGTCACAGAGTGGCTTGTGAAACATCTGCACAAATGTGACCTGTGTAATTTTTAACAGTTTACCAGATAAATGGAGCTTCACAGCCACACCCAAATGCAAAGGGATGGTTCCTTATGATACCATCAAAGTCCCAGAAAGGGGGAAGCAGGGCGTCTGTAAATGTCCCCGAGACCTACCGCAGAGAATTAGTATTAAAGCAGGCTAGTAATCATCTCCTGGCTCTGGGCTGTGGATCTTTTTGCCAAAACCATGTTCTAGAGGTCGTTTCCCACAGAAGTCACAATGTCTCCTATGGTGAGATGTGCCCCGTCTGCCAGCGGTGGTTGCTTAAAGAGTTTGGTGTCTTATCTCAAGAGGTGGGACACCTATGGCAAAGCAAAGGCTTCATGTCAGGCTGACGTGAGGATAAGGAACAGCCCAGCATAACCTGTCAAGACCTCAAGACCTCCTTCTCGTCTGTCACCCACTGCCCTGGGCGATTCTTTCCCAAGCAGCGTAGCTGCCGGACAGCCTAGCCCAGTAAGGAAGCCATGCCCTTGTTCTCGGGACATCCTTTGGACAAAATCACACAAAGGTCTTGTCTCATGCTACCTGAGGCTCTAAGGCTTTGGAAGTTCACTGGCCTGGGAGCCAAAAAAAAAATCTTAGTTCTGATCCTGCCTCTGCCACGAACTTGGTATGTGACCTTGGGTGCTTCCTTCTCTCTTCCTTGGCCTGAATCTCCTCCAGGAACAATGGTGTCTGCCTAAGGATCATGTATGTGAGCACATTACATGACTTGTAAGCTCTGGTGCAAGTCTTAGATGTCTGATGGAGGAGAGGAGCCTGGAAGGAGCCCCCACTGAGTACCCAGGATGTTCAATGGTTGTAGCAAGGCCAGCTCCTGGGTGGACCTCCTACTCTTTCTAGAGTTAGAGGTGTTGGCTCTGCAAATTGAGGATTAGCTAATCTGTAATAATATACTCAGAGAATACCATGCCTAACACAGTATGTATTTCATTAGTGTTGATGGAGAAATATACCCCAAACAGTTTGTTCCAACATACAAACCACCATTCAATTAGCTCATCCTCCAACTGTTCGTTATTCATGTTGCTTCTGATTTTTAATTATTATAAATAATTGTGCCATGAACTGTTTTATAATTTTTTTTTCTTTTTCTTTTCTTTTTTTTTTTTTTTTTGTTTTTCGAGACAGGGTTTCTCTGTAGTTCTTTTAGAGCCTGTCCTGGAACTAGCTCTTGTAGACCAGGCTGGCCTCGAACTCACAGAGGTCCGCCTGCCTCTGCCTCCCAAGTGCTGGGATTAAAGGCGTGCGCCACCACCGCCCGGCTGTTTTATAATTTTAAAAGTTGTGTATCCATGATGGCTTCCTACTGCATATGGAATTACTAGATAGAAACCACGGCTCATTATTTTAGGCTTCTGCTTTGTGAATGCCCTTTGGTGATGTGGGATTCCCCTTTGTATGCTGTGAATATGGTTGGTTAATGAATAAAAAAAAACTGGCTTGGCCTGATAGGGTAGAACAGAGCTAGGCGGGGAAAACTAAACTGAATGCAGGGAGAAGGAGGGCAGATTCAGAGAGAAGCCGTGTAGCCCCCGCCAGAGACAGACGCTAGTTGGAATCTTGCCGGTAAGTCACAGCCACATGGCGACACACAGATTACTAGAAATGGGTTAAATTAAGATGTACAAGTTAGCCAATAAGAAGTTAGAGCTAATGGGCTGAGCAGTGTTTTAAATAATCTAGTTTCTGTGTGGTTATTTTGGTTCTGGGCGGCCAGGACGAACAAGCAGCCTCCTTACTACACTTGCCATCTATGGGAACTCTTCCTAGCAGGCTCTTTGTAGGCTTCCATCTAGAGGTGGAGAGCAGACTGGAGAGGTGGTTCAGCAGTTAAGAGTTCTTGCTGCTTTTCCAGAAGTCCCAGATCCCAACACCCACAGAAGGTACCTAGGAACTGCTTGTAATTCCAGGGAACCCAGTGACCTCTTCTGGCCTATGCAGGTGCCACACATACGTTGCATACAGTCACACAGACACATACAAATAAATAGAAATTAAAATTAAAACTCCATCTTTGGAAAGAGAGAACTAGCTGTGAAAGAGAGACAGACGAGAGAGAGAGAGAGAGAGAGGAAGGAGAGAGAGAGATGAGAGAGAGGAGAGAGAGAGGAGAGGAGAAGCAGATGGTTTGTAGTAGCTAGACCTGGATCCACTTTACGCAGAGTTCTTGAGTGACAGGATTTTGAACCATATAAAAATGTACTTCTCAGGCACATAATAGAGGGCTAAAGGCACAGAGTCCAGGGAAGCTGAGAAACTTCACCCACATGTTCCTCAGCACTGACCTTGACATCATTACCCAACATGACTGCCCAAGGTCTAGGCATCCTGTTAACATTCCAGCCACCAGGAAGAAGCAAAGGAAAGCAGATAACATTCCACTTGCATCCCACTGACCAACCCCACCCCCCCCCCCATCATGTAGCTGTATCTAACTATTAGGGAGCCTGGGGGGTCGAGTCTATTTTGGATAATCAAGGAACAGTTGCGAGTTATAGTTCTAAGGAAGAACAGTATTAGTGGGTGGCTAGACATCTCTGTCATGAAATGAACCCAGAATGAAAGCAGCACAGATGGTCCATGGAAACAGCATCCTCTGAGCCCGGTATACTTTGAAGAACTGGTAAACTGTTCTGCTTAGCGCGCGCGTGCGTGTGTGTGTGTGTGTGTGTGTGTGTGTGTGTGTTTACAGATCAGGGGAGGGTACAGAAGCAGGCCTGTCTCTGAAGCTGATTGTGAGCAGACACATCAGGCTACTTTCTGTTGCTGTGATACAATATACTGACGGTAGAGAGAGCTGCTCAAGAGTACAGTCTATTATTACTTGGGAGGTCAGGGTGGCAGGAATGTGATGCCCAAGGGTCCAGTCCATTACACTGGGAGGTCAGGGCAGCAGGAGTGTGATGCTGTTGGTCTTATCCACTGTCAGCAAGCAAAGTGATTAATGCCAGTGCTCGGTTCCCTCTCTGCCCTCTAGACAGTCCAGGATTCCCTGCCCAGGGAATTGTTCCATCCACATCAAGATGGGGCCTCCTATACTATTCATGTAGTGCAGATAATCTTCCATTTGTATGACCAGAGGCCCATCTTCCAGATTGACAGTAACAGAAATCACCATAGACCACGTACCCCAGCCTGCCTGCCCCCCCCACTCACCTACCCCTAAGCTCACCTGTTTCCCCTCATCTCCACAGGGGCCAGCCTCTGATGGACCCTGAGAGCCTCCAACTGAACACTGAGAACCTGTGGACCAGGCTTGTGAGTCTGCTGAGTAAAAAACTCAGAATGGCTGAGTGCCCAGGTTAGGTTCTACCCTCCCTAGCATGGACCTGGACTGCAGCAAGGCCCTTGAACCCTGAGAGCATTGATGTTCAGCTCAGGAGGCTGCACACCCAGAGCCTGGCACCTGGGAGTCTTTTATCCATAGTCTGTGCATGGGAGCTTGACGTGCCGCTAGAGCTGGAGGGTACCACTGCGGAGCATCTGGGGCCCAAAAGATGGTAAGAGTCCACACGGGAGGTGCGAGGCTGCCAGCACAGCCCTGTGACCTGCAGAGCTTCAGCCTCCCCGTCCCTGCCCCCAGTGACCCATCTGGTCACACAGAGAGGACATAGAAGAGCCATACATTCCAAGTGCCTGCAGTGACCAAGAGGCTTCCTTCTGCGGCGCAGCCAGAAGACCTCAGTGCCTACTAATAAGCAGGGAGGTTGACTATCCCATTCAGTACCATCTTGAGCAGAGCATGAGGAGAAGCGTGAGATACTGAGGGACAAGGAGTTTTTGGATAGAAAGTGAGACCCCACCCGTGAGCTCTATTAGTGTGGAGGCCAGGGACACATACTCACATACACATGAACAGACAGCTCACACAGGCACGTGGAACACATACACACATATATTGTGCAGACATGCATCCTCACTGAGATGCACACGTGTACACATATATGTACCCTTCTGCCTGTTGTTGCATGCAGAGTGCACCAACCTGCTTCCCTGACAGATGACTGGGGTGTCAGTTTTAATCTATGGAACTTATGGCTGCTCCCAAAACAGATACCACTCAGAGCTATCCGGATACCCTATATCCTCTTGGACCACTGTATCTATCCCACATTCCCGGTGACACATGTTCTGCTCTGTTTTTACAGAATTCTCTGAGCAGGTAGGAGCAGGTGAGGACAGCTATCCTGGACCTCCGCTTCACCATGGTGAGATCTGGGGTTAGGGCTCAGGATGTCAACAGATATGCTCAGTCTTCACCTTAAGCTAGTGGTGGCTAGTGACCACCATTTCCTTCCGCAGCACATGGAGACCGGAGCCCCACTTCCTCCCTCTCTGTGACTTTCAAGGCCTGCCCCCACTGCCTTTTACCAGGAATCTAATTTGGGTCCCCAGAAGAGACTCTGAGGTTGTGGCTTAGCCTCAGCCTTCTAGATCCCCCGTCAGGTGTCACCCCAGAGAGCCCTGTTCTCATGTCCCTGTCCCCTCATGGAATTCTAGGAAGGCAGGTATGATGTCATGGTGTTGATGTGTATTCTCAAGAACCAGTTTCAGGCTCAAATAGGTAACTGAAGATCCAGAGAGCCTGTCCCTTCCCTGGTGGACATGGTGCTTAGAATACCCTGCTGTGGGACTGCTCGCTTTATCCTGGCCCCGAGCCTGAAGCTTGCTGGTGAAGCCATGGAAATGGCCTCATAATTCCCAGGTGTCCCATACTTCCCTTCCTGGGCCCACTTGTGGAATAGAGCACCCCAAAGCTGCTGCCCTGGGTTCCCCCTTCACTTCCCTATGCCCTCACTCCTCTCTTTTTCAGGCGTCAAGCGCCCTTTTCAGAGCTGTGGGTCCTCACCCCGCCGGAAGCACTGCAGGAAGCAGCAGCTAGGTGAGTTATGGGAGTAGGGACCCCTGCATAAGACTGGGTTGCCCTGACGTTGATCACAGACAGGTTCTGGGCCTTGTCCCTGGCTGAAAAGCTTCTGAGGTCCAGAGGCTTGTTTTCCAAGCCTCCAGGAGAGAGCTACTGAAGATTCTAAATGAGCAGAGGAGAATAAAAGGCACTTCAAGGGCAGATTTGTCACATAGGCTCTTCCAGACTGTCCTCAAGGTTGTGGGAGCATCAGGTGGTAACCAGTGTAACCTCAGGCCTGGGCCTTCAGTGGCCATGTTGGAGGGTGAGTGAGGATGGAGGTGATAAAGGTGCCTTGGCGAACCCCCAGATAGGAGCTCCTTGGAGACACAGAGTATCTAGGGTTGCCATGGGGAAGAGGAGAGGGGAAACTTCCTTCATCCTCTGCCAGTAGTCCCAGAATAATCCTTGGCCCAACCCTCACATGCATATATACGTCACCAACTATGGGCATAACCAGAAAATTTATGTCTGTGCAAAAATAGACCACTACTTCAGTCCTTCTGGGCTGGAGGTGGGGCTGCATCTTCCCAATGAACTCAGGAAGGAAGAAAGTAACACCTGGCATAGCAGGAGCCCAGTTCCCATGGTCTGATTGACTGGTGCACAAGCCTGTCGTTTGTTGGTGCCCACTCTCAAGGGAAGGATGCAGTTGCCTTTGTCATCTTAGAGCTGGTCCCCATAGATGTTGCAAAGCAAGCAACCTCCCCCAGTTTACTGAAAACAGCATCACCTGTATTGCCCTGGAAGAGAGAGTTGTGACCCAAGGGCCCATCCCCACCTCCCTGAGTAAGAGGCTTCGGAGCCTGTGTTGCTCTGCAAACCCATTCTGTCTGGAGCTCTGTGTGACCTAAGAACTCCTTGTGCACTTAATGATGCCCCAGTGCCCCATAGCTGGGGACTAAGGCAGTAGCAGCCTGATCAAGGGGTCCCAGGATGTATGTCGAGTGTGAGAACTCCTGCCTTCATCCACTGCTGTGCCCCTTGCAGCAGCTGGCTGAGAAGTATCTGAAGCTCCTGAAGACTTCTGCCCAGCAGCACCATGGCGGTGAATGCCCCAGGAGCAAAGCCTACTCATGCCTCCCCACAAGTCTACATCCCCCCAATTATACAGTGGAGCGCGGGCTACAGCACCCTTGGACGTTTCAGGAGGGGGCTACTAAAAGAGACCCCGATGGCCACAGATGACACTGATGTTGAGCAGCCAGGATCTCTTCAATTTCAAGGCCCCCAACGGGACCTCGAGTGACAGTTCTGCTGGGAAAGGCTGGGATGGGCAAGAACCACGCTGGCACGTCGGCTCTGCTGGAGGTGGGCTGACGGTCAGAGCTGGGACCGCTTCCGGGCTCTGTTCCTTTTGAGTTCCGCCGGCTCAACATGATCACACGTTCGCTGACCCTGCCCCAGCTCCTTTTTGATCTGTACCTGAGCCCCGAGTCAGACCCTGATGCTGTTTTTCAGTACCTGGAGGAGAATGCCCATCAAGTCCTACTGATCTTTGATGGGCTGGACGAGGCCCTCCATGCTAATGGCCAGCTCCACGGGTGCTGACAATGCAGGCTCGGCCCTCGCCCTCTTTCTCCGACCTCTGCCGTGGGACCCTCCTGCCAGGCTGCTGGGTGATGACCACCTCTCGTCCAGGGAAACTGCCTGCCTGTGTGCCCACAGAGGCCGCCATGGTGTACATGTGGGGCTTTGATGGGCAGCGGGTAGAGAAGTTACGTCAGCCACTTCTTCAGTGACCTGCTGTTACAACGAGCTGGCCCTGGCAGAAAGGAGAGCCAATGAACGCCTCCGGGGAATGTGTGCAGTGCCTTGCACTGTGCAGGGTCGCCTGCATCCTGCCTCGGCCGTCTGCTTCCCTGGAAGCCCTCCAGGGCAGTCTACGGCCCTCCTGCCCACCGTAACCCAGCTGTTTCCTGCAGATGGTGGAAACATTTAGCTCCCATGGGGACTCTGCCTGCCACGTCCTTGTTGGGCCTTGGAAAGGTGGCCCTTAGTAGACTGGATATTGGGAAGGTCATTTTCTCTATGGAAAAAGACATTAGTCCTTCCCTGATGGCTTTTGGAGCTGCCCACAGCCTCCTGACCTCCTTCTGTATTTGTACCAGCCCTGAGCACCGAGAAATAGGCTATGCCTTTGCCCACCTTAGCCTGCAAGAGTTCTTTGCCGCTCTGTATCTGATGGCCAGTGACACCGTAGACGAAGAAACGCTCACCTACTATGTCACACTCAATTCCCACTGGGTGCTGCGGACCAAAGCTAGGCTGGGCCTCTCCGACCATCTCCCTACCTTCCTGGCAGGCCTGGCATCCCACAACTGTCGTGCATTCCTTTGCCACCTGGCTCAACAAGAGGAAGCCTGGGTGAGCTCCAGTCAGGCTGCTGTTGTTCAGGTGCTGAAGGGAAGCTGGGCTAGCCGAAAGCTTACGGGGCCAAAGATGATACAATTGTATCACTGTGTGGCCGAGACCCAGGAGCTGGAGCTGGCACAGTTCACTGCCCAAAACCCTCCCGGTCCAGCTCTCCTTCCACAATCTCCCACTGACCCGTGCAGACCTGGCTGCACTGGCCAACATTTTGGAGCACAGGGTTGCCCCCATTCACCTGGATTTGATGGCTGCCCGATGGAAGCCCCATTGCCCAGAGGCTCTGGTAGGATGTGGGCAAGTTGAGAATCTCAGGTGAGTCAAATCAGAAGAGAGGCAGGGGGAGGGTGGGGGAGGGCACTGTGCTTTGGGAAAGTGGGAGACCAACCAGTCTGCCAGAGAGACTGGATTCAAGTCTTGACCATCCAAAAAGAATGCTCCATCTTCATTTAGTGTGTAACACTGGTGGGGCAGCTGTGCACCTTGACCGGGCCCTGGAGTCCAGGTGCCATGCGGTTTCTTGACTCTCACGTCCTCTCTGGCAGTCAGGGACTGGAGTGCTGGATCTGGGCTATGCTGCTCAAGGCTGCTTGACTTGAACAAGTTTATGTGTTACCTCCCCGAGGGTGTTTTCTCTGTTACGTGCAGTGACTACTCAGTCAGACAGGCCTCTCAACCTGGCATCTAGGTCCAGAACCAAAGCTCCGTTTCTATCGGTTTAGAAAGAGCAAAGCTGTAGTCCCAGTGTGAGCCTCTCCAGATACAGCGGGGGAAGTTCCTGTTGGAGTATAGGTCTCTGTGACGGACAAGTCAGAAGTAGGTTGTTCAAGTGGGTAGTTTGCTCTGCTTCCATGTGGTCATGCAGGGACCCCAGTCCTTGCCCAGCATCCCTCGACATCTTAGCTGTAGGATCAGTGCTGAGCCATGGATGTCCCTGTGCCCTGACTTGAAGAAGGGAAAAGGTGACTTTAGGAGGAATGTGTTTACAGGTCACCGTGGAGTGGAACACGTCCCTTCCAGTCACGTTGCTTCGCTGAGAACCTAGCCACACATCCACTATGGGCTGCAAGGAGCTGGAAATGTCACTGCTGGCTGGTGAACTACTTCCAGCTTAGAGCGCCATTTCTTGTTCTTCCCCCTCATATCAACGCCAGGTTTCATTTACAAACAGTTATCAGTGTTTAATAGGCTGAAAACACCTCACAGATTTTAGTATATTATTAGCATTGTAACAACGGCAGTTCCATACCTATTGAATTACAGTAGTTTTTTATCACTTAAAATCCTTTTAGACTGATTTGCGAAGTGAAATTGTACCTCTGCTAAAGTCTCTGCCCATTTGATCGTAGCACTTTGTTGTGCTTCTGGTTCTAAGGGAGTGTCTTGAGTCTGGGGAGATAGCTCGGTGTCTGCAAGGGCTTGCTGTAAAAAGCAACAGGACCTGAGTCAAGTCCCCAGCGCCTATGTAAAAAGTTAAGCAAATCCTCTCATGCCTGTAGCAGAAGAGGTGAGGGACAGATACATACGGGATACCCCAGAGCTCACTGTCAGCCAGTCCAGCTTAAGCTAGAGTGAGTTTTCAGGACTAGTTGGGAGAAAAACAAACAAACAACAAACGGAAAAGTATAAAGACCTCTGGCCACTACGTGAGCAGTAAGCTTGCACACATGCATGATCCTTGCTTGTCATGACTGTATATGACTCTCTATATGACTGTATTTCTATGTATAAAGGAGGGGAGAAACTGATTTGGCAGATAAAGAAGCCAATGTTGTAAGCTGTGCTTTCTTGCTACCCCAGCAGCTACAATAACTCGTGCTACAGTGATGGTCCCCATCTGTCCCATGGACACTGCCAGTGGAGTACTGCCCCGCATGACTCATTTTGCTTCTCTCCTGCAGCTTTAAAAGCAGAAAGTGTGGGGATGCCTTTGCAGAAGCCCTGGGCAGGAGCTTGCCTACTATGGGGAGCCTGAAGATACTAGGGTGAGCCAAAGCTTGCAAGCGGAGATATGCAAAGAAGGATATCTGGCATTACCTTTCCTGCATAGTCCTGCACAGACAGATTCCTGGCCAGCCCCCTTCTCCGTCCCCATTCTGCTACCATCTTTGTCCTGTAGGTTAACAGGAAGTAAGATCACAGCCCAAGGCATCAGGCACCTGGTACAGGCTTTACCCCTCTGTTTCCAGCTGGAGGAGGTCAGGTGAGTGGCCTCTAAAAGGGTTCTTTTGCTTTGGGGAAGGGCACTTTCCAGCTCTTAGGATACCCCTGGGGCCTGCATATTCCATCCAAGATGATGAGAGAGAGAGAGGAGAGAGAGAGAGAGAGAGATGAGAGAGAGATGAGAGAGAGATCAGTCTAAGAATGAGGTGGCTAAATCTGAAAAGAATGCCTCTGAGATTCCAGCAGTGCACATATTGGGACCACCTTGGAGGATCATGAGTTTGGGCTCCCTCCCCTTCATTCTGTGACCCTAGAAAAGGTATTACAGCATCTACAACAGAAGCAGGTACCGTGGGGGAGACATAAATGCATACAACGTATGACTTTACATTCTGCACTTGGTACACACTTGCACAAAAATACACACTCAAGCTCAAGGGTGTGTCACATACCTAAATTCACAGATGAGTACATGCATGGCACATGCAGGCAAACTAAGATGCACACACACTGGCCGGGCATATCTGCACAATATACCTCTTGCTTGTGTCTGGAATTGATTGTTTCAGAGAAAGGTGGAACCGGGGACCCTCTGCTACAGTCTTTTTAAAAAATACTTTCTTTTAATTTTATTCGTTTCTTTTTTTGAGATTATAATATAATTACATCATTCTCTCTTCCCTTTCCTCCCTCCAAGCCTCCTATATACCCCTCCTTGATCTCTTTCAGATTTCATGGCCCCTTTTTTCATTGTTGTTGCATCCATATACATAAATGTATATACATATATATATTCCTAAATATAACCCTCTCTGTCTGTAAATGTTGCTTGTTACTTGTATGTATGTTTCCAGGGCCGACCATTTGGTATTGGATAACCAATTGGGGAGACTATTTCTCCACTCCTAGCATTCAGTTGCCCATAGTTCTTTGTGTAGGGTTGAGGTGTCACGGGCTTTCTCCCATCCATGATGCTGTCCTCGTTAGGCTCATGTTTAGGCAGTCATGTTGGCAGAACTATGAGTATAGCTTCTAAACATTGTTAGGAGACACAATCTCAGCAAAATCCTTGGTCTTCTACAGTCTTGTATAGCTCCTTCCTGACGTTCAGAAAGGCAACCCCGGAATCTAAGTAGGCTGGCCCAGGAAGAAGTAGAATACAACACTTACAGACTAGAACACAAGCTGACCAGTCTCTGCTGTTTCCTCTGATGAGTGCCTTTGTTCAGTGGTCACTCTGGTTTGAATGAAGGTTTAAACCATTGATTTTTATTAAAACTCTCTTTTTTTTTGGTTATTGAGTGACCTCAATCTTGGCTCCCATCACCTTTTATTTATTTATTTTTTAATGTCCGCTGTTGCTCTCAATCATTCTCATACCATTTATCCATCTGTCCTTCCAGCTGGGATTTCAGGAAGAGAAAGTGAGGTTGGAGAGGTTGTCCTGGACTCTGGGGAGCTGTGGCCAGAGCTGACACCAGAAGTAGAGTCTTTAGTCCCCCAGAGACTTCAGTGGTCCCCTGGGATGTTGGCAAACTCAGGACTCAGGCACACTGTACACCTGAGGCCTGGAAGCAGGTCACTGAATCACCTTACCTCTAAGACTGTCACCCACCACCTGGGGCTTCCTAGCACCCATCCTTCCCCCCCCCCCCCATCTGAGGGATTAGGTCTTGGTCTCCCTGCAGCTTGCACGACAACCAGCTGAAGGACCCAGAGGTGCTGAGCCTTGTGGAGTTGCTCCCTTGCCTGCCAAAGCTCCAGAAACTTGAGTAAGTGATCTTTACCCTCAGCCAGTCCCTTTTCCTGAACCAAGTCACTCTTTCCTTTGTCGACCATGTCAAGGGCATCCCAGCCCTGACACTTTTGCCACAATTTTGCAGCCTCTGAGCAGAAACCGTTGTCTCCGTGTCAGCGCTGGCTGTCCAGGTGAAGGTTGGCCATCACGTGTCCTACTGTCAGAAAGCTGCAGGTTCAGGTGAGCAGATCTTCAAGGTCTTGGGAAAAGGAAAGGGACAGAGGGAAGCGTGGGATGGGAAAAGAGGAGGTCCCTAGCTTACAAGATCTGTGTGTGCATGCCAGAATCAGCTTAATTCAGAGTGTGGCTTGAATCTGGTGCTTTACTAATAGCAAACGGATGGAAAGTTGCTTGGAGGATGGATGAACAAGCTGCGGAGACAAACGAACAGTAGCTCCGTGTCGCTCTCCGTGGTACTGAAACAATATTAACTCATTGGCTCACAGGTTAGACGTCAGGCTTCTTAATCTGAATACAAATGTAATTCTCATTTTTAAAAGCTCTCAGAGGACATGGGTGATACATAGTGGCAATACCAGGACTCAGGAGGTATTAGGAGTCCCAAGGCTAGCCTCAACTAATAGTGAATTCAGGGCCAGCCTGGTTTACATAACACCTTGTCTTAAAAAAAAAAAGAACCAAAACAAAACTAAACAAAGATGCCTCCCACATCATCTTTCTGACCTTTCAAAGCAGACTCGGGGTGTCAGAGAACTTAGAACCTGTGCTAGGGCACTCTTTCTCATTTATTGTTTCTCTATGGGCCAGGAAATAAACTTTCCCTGGATGGGCAGGGTGACAGCTGGGCTAGTGGTGGCTTCTGGTTCCTAGATATTATGGCTTTGTGTCTGACCCTCTAGGGAGTCGGACTTCATCTTCCTTCTGTCCCCGATCACAGAGACAGCTGTGCAGCAATCAGGGTAAGTAACTCAGGAGGCATGGCCCCAGCTAGTCCTGAGAAGGGGTCTGGGCTGAGAGGGTGAGGGTGGGAACCTAGAGTGGGAATGGGAAGACTCTCCCTACTGCCGTGTGGATTCCTGCTCAGGGCTGGCAAAGCAGTGTTCCCCCTCCCTCCCATGTGTCTGAAGTACATCTGACCCCTGGCTAGAAAGCATGCCCAGGGTCTCAGAGTGAGCCAGGCCTGTAGGGAGAAGGGGAAGAAACTGAAACTGAAAAGTTTTCCAAACTGGAAGAAAGATAAAGGAGAGGTTAGTGAGCCACACCTTAGGGCTGCCTGGGGAATGGGAGGACCGAATGTGTCTAACATGTTCCAGACACTGGCCCACCACCAGCATCCAGATGCTGGCTACACGTGGATCTCCACGTGCCCCCACCACTGGGCAGGTGAAGACATGGAAGGTTCTCCCTCTGAGTGAACACTCCTCCCTGACTATCCCAGCTTCAATCTCCACATCTGTACCATGACCCAGTTGTGCCAATGTCACTCCCTACACCCTCCAGATGTCTAAAGCTCTGACACCCAGTGTAGCCATTGCCAGCCACTGTGACAATGGAAATGAAGTGACTTCAGTCTTATCAGTTGCATGTACCACCCTTCCAGGGCTCAGTAATGGCCACAGGTCACTCCCGTGGCAGATGACACAGTGGGAGAACAGTTCTGTTATTGTAAAAGGGCTCTGTTAGACATTTCAAATCTATAAGTTTATGGAACTTGACATATAGTATAGCCCAAGATTCTCTGCAGTCCCTGGCATTCTCCTCTCCCTGTGTGAAAGTCCGGAAGGGCTGTAGCTCCCCTCTGCCTGGACCTGCCTGTGGCAGTGCATGATCCCTGTCTTCTGAGCCAAAGATCACATCAAAGGGATGCTATCTTGGAGACTTTAGGAAATAGAAACTGAAAAGTCTGATGGGTTATGTGACTTGCCAAAACCTGCACAGCCACATATGGGAGAGACCACATTGGAATGAAGACCTCAAGCCCTTTGCTCCTGCTGCTTCTCCTAGTTGCACCTTGAGTGCCTTCCCGCTCTGTCTTTGGGACTAACTCACCCCGGGAGGTGCTGCAGGCTCTTTAGACCCTAGATGTCAAGCAAAGAGGTTCAGCTCATCGGGTCTGGCTCCTGAGCCCAAGCTAGTGTGTAATCTGTTCTTTACAGAACATCAAACCTACAGGACAAAGACAGCATGAAGAAGGAAAGGCAGAGCCGTAGCCTGGAACTCAGGTACCTCAGCAGGGCCCGCTGCCCTCAGAAATTGATAATGGAGGGATGGCCCTTTCCCAGGGGAGGGAGGAGCACAAGTAGAGCAGATGCAGTGACAAAGAAAGAGCATGCATATGTCAGCAAGAGCTCCTGCTGAATGGGCCCTTGCTATATGTGGGACACTGTGTTCAGAGGTGGCTGGTACTTTGTGGAAAGTCTTTTAGGAACCTCATGAATGACACATATTACTCTAGTTTGGTAGAGAAAAAAACTGAGTCACAGACAGACGAAGTGCCTTGGATAAAATCACTCTTCTACTAGAGGTACACAAACCCCTAGGTCTACACCCTCAGGACTCATCTGACTCAGGACAAGAAGGACCAGGGTTTTCCCCTGACCTCCTCTATTCCTATCCCAGGCTTCAGAGATGTCAGCTCAGGGTCCATGATGCAGAAACCCTTGTGGAGCTACTCCAGAAATGTCCCTGCCTGGAAGAATTGGAGTGAGTACCCTGGAAAGTGGGAGACCTGGGGCAGGAACTAGGGGAGCTTGGCAGAGCAGCCAAGGCTTCACCTTCATGTGGGGGATGTGGTGTGGGTGGCTGACTCCTCAAGAGTCCGGGGACATCCCCTGTCAGAACACCTGTCAGAACACCTGTCGGAACACCTGTCAGAACATCTGTCAGAACACCTGTCAGAACACCTGTCAAGAACACCAGTCCAGTCAGAACACCTGTCAGAACACCTGTCAGAACATCTGTCAGAACACCAGTCACCATGTAGCACTGTCCTTATAGAGCAGGAAATGAAGGCACAGAGGTAAATTTGCTCAAGATCAAACAGGTAGGAAGCGTCTGGTCTGAAGGTCCCAGCCCATCCTCATGAGTCCCGCCACCACTTCCATGACCATCAGTAGAGGGGGACTCCTTCTGCACTTAGGATGACGAATTCTTCACAGGCTAAAGAAGTTCCTGTGATGCCAAGCTCCTGAGCCTAAGAACTGATGGTGGTTATTTCTTAGTGATAGAAAGGGGGCCCCACCAACAATCCCAGGAAGTCCTCTAAGGGATGTGAAGGCAGAATGTTGGGGTGCACCAGGTGGTGATAGTGCACACCTTTAATCCCAGCATTTGAAAGGTAGAGGCAGGTGGATTTCTGAGTTCAAGGCCAGTTTGATCTACAGAGCAAGTTACAGGACAACCAGGGCAAAACCAAACAAAAACAAAACAAAAAATCCCAAAAAAACTCACAAACAAAAAACAAATAGTGGGGTACTATGAAGTATTTAGGGGTGAGTTGGCCCCACTTCAGGGTGTGCTACATAAGTGGAGGGTTACTTGGACGATCAACTCTTGGGTCTCCTTACCTTGTTTTACTGGAAGACTCAGGGGCAAGACTCAAACAATAGCAATGAGGGCCAGTAAGACGACATCAGCAGTATGTGCAACTCGTCCACAAGCCTGGCCATCGGACTTCAAAGTCCAGGACCCACATGATAGAAAGAGCACATATCAATCCCCCCTGCAAGTTGGTCCTCCTCATCGCCTCCACGTGCATGACCCCAACTACAAAAAATAAACATAATTTTAAAAATGATTTAAAGGTCTGGAGAGGCGGCTTAGGGGCTTAGTGCCTGTTGCCCTCCAGGGGGCCCTGACTTCAGTTTCCAGCACTCATGTTGGCAGTTTGCAACTTCATGTAACTCCAGTTCGAGGAATCCAGAACCTTCACGCGCATGGCAGACACTCAGGTTTACAGAACAAAATTTAAAAAGAAGGCATGGTTGTTTCTGGCCTGTTTGCCGTCACTGAGCCTACCCCTCCCCAGTTCCCTCATTTGCAACACAACTCCACCCCACCTAACTAGATGAATAACACCTTCCCAGCCGCCTCACCCACCCTTATTGCCAATCCAATTTAGACGGTCTCAAGCCCGTCTCTTCTCCAGGTTCTTCATCCACTTCCTCTGTTAGAACCTCTCACCTAGTGACCCCATTAGCTCTGGCTCATGGTTTTCCCACCTTCCGCCATGGCATTCTCTTTCTGGCAGGGTAGACTGTATTTCACCACTGCCCTTTACTCCCTCTCTCTTTACCCTCAGAGTAAATAAAGCCCAAATCCTCACATCCTGTGATACCCAGAAGCCTCCCCCAAACTCCCCAACCCCTTTCACCCTGCTACCCTAACTCAATTTCCAGTCTAAACACACTGGCTTCCTCTGGATGCTGATATGCGCTATGTCATGGGACCTTTGAATGTGCTGTTCCCACTACTAGGGACAATCTTTAAAAATCTCTCCCTATCAGTCACCTATAGAACTCCTGGGATTTCCAGCAAGTACTTAAATGAATCAAGAAAGCCTTCCTGGCCCTACACCGGGTTAGATACCCTGGAATTAGGGAGGTTATCACAAGAAGCAGTTATGCATATTGCAGCGTACAGGAATAGGTATAGGTGGGACCTTCCAGTCAGGCTGTCTGGGTTGAGTCCAAGCCCACCCTTGAGCAGGTCCCTTAAGGACTCTGCCTTGGTTTACCCGGCAGGAAGATGAAGAAGATATACGAGTCTCTGCTTCTTCATGGATTGTATGAAATGTGGCATACATGTGGAAGCACCACATGTGGAGCTGGCGACCTGTCCCCTTTAGTTATTATAAAGTTCACTTGTAGGAACGATGCTCGGACTGAAGCGAGAGGGGGCTGTGAGCGTCTCCATGGTGCCTCTGTCTTAGTCTTTCAGGGAACCATCTGGAAGACGAAGGCTGTCGACTTGTGGCAGAGGCTGCTTCCCAGCTGCGCATTGCCCAGAAACTGGAGTGAGTTGCACACCCCAGCGCTGGGTGACAAAAGGAGTCATGGAGAGTCCCATCTGGTCCCTGCCTGCCCCTGTTCCCCATGCCCACAGTCAGCAAGGATCTGCCCAGTGTCCCCTCTCTCCAGCTAAGTGGGCCTCTTGACTGCACCTTGCTCTTGCCTCTGCCCTGAGCCACTAGTAGCCTCGCCATCTGACTCCTTGCACATGGACAGCATGTCCGTGGCACATCTGGCTCGCATGCCAGGTTGTCCTGGCCACAGCTCTGGGAGGCAGGAGCCTTGCACTGGGCCAGAGCTAAGGTACTGAATGGGCGGGTACTCTGCCGCTGGGCCAAGACTTCAGGGGACAAAGTAGTATGTTTGGTTACGGCGTAGGCATAAGTTGTTGGAGTGGTGACCCAAGAAAGCAGGCTGTCTAATGGTGCAGGGCGGGGACAAAGATGGTGTCTAGGTGGGTTGTGTTATGTCTTCCGGTCGTTTGGGTTGAGTAAGGAATAGTGAGGTTGGGGGAAGTGGTTTGGGCTTCAGCCTTCACTATGTCACTCCATAACTTTGAAATCCTGGGAGAGTAATTGAATGTCTCTGGGACTCAGTTTCTCCATCTGTAAAATGGAATTAAATGAGACCATGCACACCTAAAACCCATGGTAAAGAGTCTGCTAGTCAGTCCTGCATGGTCAGCAGTTACTTTGTATACCACAAAACCGAGGCTCAGAGAGAGGAGAACCAGGGGTAGTGCTTATGGGTTAAGCCAGAGAACTTGAAGAACTCTTTGAGAGACCCTGCTTGGGGACCCATGAAAGACAATAATTTTTAAGTCACAATGAGGGAGCAGGAGCTGTCTGCCTGCTGACGCTGCCTCCCTCTCCTCTCCACAGCCTCAGTGACAATGGCCTCTCTAAGACTGGGGTGACCTATGTGTTGAGAGCCATGAGAACATGTGGAGCCCTGAAGGAGATGCATATCAGGTGGGTGCCACACAGGGCATCGTCACTGAGTTCAGGACCAGGTCACCATACCTTCTGAAACTCCCCATATTATTTCTGGCCTCATACCTCAGGGACCCCCAGAAGATGCTGCCTGAGCCCTGCCCAGCCAGCACAGCGGTGCAGTCACTGCCAGTGCTGTGGCGCTCCTCTGGAGAGCTGCCTGCTGCTGGTGGAGCCAGCTGGGAGTGGCAGGGTCAGAAAATGAGGAAACTGCCCTCCAGCTCCTTGCTTCAGTTGGTACAAACTGTACAGTGTCTACTGTGTCCCCAGATCCTGTGGAATCAGGCTGGGCCCTGCCCCTTCCAGCTCCCATCAGTTCCTTCCCAGTTTCTCCTGAGAACAGTCTCCATGTGACATGTCACCCTCCTGTCCCTCTGGTCCAATCTCAGTTCTATCTCTACCAGGATGGGGACAGAGGACATGTGTGAATGCATGCTAGTGCAGCTACCACCTTGTTGCAAGCCTCCTTCTTGGTTCTCAGTTGCATGGAAGGTCTTTATTTTATGCACACTGCCCCCAAAGGGCTGGAGGGAAACCAGATCTCTCACAAGGTAGATTAGGGTCCTCATTCACTGTGGCCACTGAGATGTACTGCATGTCATGAGAGACAGCACCCATATTCTAAGTGCTCCAAGCAATGGAGGAAACCCCCACGCTACTCCACCTGAGCAGGCAGAAGGGGTATGTTCTAGCCTGAGGTACAAACCAGAGCTGGAAGAATATGAAGTCTGTGTAGCAGGAAGGCCTCACACCTCAAAGTCTCAGAGGAAGTCACAGGAAGGGGCTTAGCTTAGACAGGTGTGGTGGCTTGGTGGTCCCACCAGGTCAGGGTTAGACAAGGACCGTAACTCTGTCCCTTGCTCCTCTCTTGTCCACAGCCTGCTGAGCAACACCGTGGTACTCACATTTGCCCAGGAGCCAAGGGAGCAAGAGGGGAGCTGCAAGACGTAAGGACCCAGTGTTCCTACATTCCTCTCTGGGATGGGGCTGTGCCTCTCTGAACCAGGGCGACCTCGACAAGAACTCACAAAGTAGGACTGGAGAATGCAGCTCATATGTAGTGTTTGTTTAATACTGCATGAGACCCTGGACTCAGTTCCCAGCGCTGTACAAATGACACACGGTGGTGCCTAAGACACACGAGACCCTGTCTCAAAAGTGAAAGGGAATTGACCCAAGGGTCAGGCCTTCAGCAGCCTGGCTGGAGACATGGCTCTGATGAGGAAGGAGCAGACTACTGGGAATCCAGTGATGTAGGATCTGGGTAGTATGCAGTCCAGGCTGGAATAGTTAGACAATTATTCATGGGAACTTGGGGGTTTTAAGCCTAAATATGGAGAGTAGCCTGGCCCGGAGCTCTGATTTGGCCAGAACTTCTATCTTCCTTTGGCACAGGATCTTTCAAAGGGATGAGTGACTTCCAGGACATGGCTTAGGGGCTATGAACTCTTGTGTGCAATGTGTGACTCCCCACAAGCTGTAACACAGAGTCTGAGTCTGAAGGCTGGTAGGAGAAAAATGACGTCTCTACCATCGTCTGATGATTGATAATGACAATGATATCAATAGTGACAGCAACCAGGGTGAATTGGGCATTTCCTTATGTGTGCAGCTAGTGTTAGACAGAGAGAACTCATTCGTGACAAATGAGGCCAGTCCCAGGTCACACAGCAGGCTAAAGTTCCCACTGACCCTGGCTAAGGGCAGAGAGGTCAAAGCTGGACAGTGAGTTTGCAATGGACCCTGGAGCCAGAGGTAAGATGCTCAGCCTGGCCTTGCTGTGTGTCCTCCAGGGGTGCACCGCTTCCCAGCTTGGCATCTCCTGCGACCGTTCAGAGATGTCCTGGAGCTCTCGAGAGTCAGGGACAGTAATAATTCTCCTACCTTTGTCCCCAAGCCTCAAGCCCTGCCTCACAGGGCTTGCTGTGTCAAGGAGTTACAGCCTGCAACTTCCTGTTCCCTGCATATCCCATCCCTCAGCCACCTCCCACTGTCTAGGCTGTCCTACCCCGCAGCTTCCTAACCCTGGGCTGGGGAGACTGAATAAAGAAAAGAGGAGCCATGAACTTCCGACCCCCAATTCTGGGCCTCAGCCTGGACTCCTCAGCCCTGCATGTTCCCACCAATACCATCTTCCTTTTGCTTCTCTGCCTGCCTGCCTGCCTGCCTGCCTGCCTGCCTGCCTGCCTGTCTGTCTGTCTGTCTGTCTGCCTGTCTCATTCAGAGGTGGTTTCTTTCTCTACAGCACTTAGTCTCATTTCTCATTTGACTTTTTGCTTCTTGTCTCTGTCTCTGTTTCTCTTTATCTGTGCCCCTCTCTGTCTCTGCCTATGAGTGTCTCTATCTCTGCTGCTATCTCTACTTGTCTGTCTCTGTATTTATTGTCTCTATGGATATCTCCACTTATTTCTATCCCTTTCCCTCTCAGCCCCAGCCCCAGGCCTTGCTGTGTGCCAGTCCTCCTGTCCCTCTCCCCATCACAAACCACAATCCCTCCCTCCTGCCTGTGGGCCTCTCTGCCCGGCCCTGGGGCTGGGGGCAGCTTTCCCCTGGGTACAGTGTCTAGTGGTCACTGCAGAGCTGTGGGTCTGGCCCCTTGTAGGCTGACACACTGTGGCTTCCTGGCCAAGCACATAGAGAGGCTCTGTGGGGCGCTGAGAGCCAACTGTGAGCTCCACCGTTTGGATCATCTTGAGTGAGTATCTACATCCAGGGGGGCCTAGGCGGGACAGTACAGGCTGCTCGGTGATAGCACACAGATGTCCTGTTATTTGGTCCTTAGTTTTCTTTCTCCACTGACGTTAGAGACCTCGGGAAGTGGGGGAGTGGCTTTCCTTCCTGACATCAGGGGCTGGTGGAGTGACCTTCCTTCCAAGTATACATCCCACACTGGTACCCTTTGCAGCCATCCCAGAAGACCACAAATTTTGGAAAGAATACTGGGGAGAGGGATGTGGCCCATGTGTGATGTGCAAAGATTTAACCTAGTGCTTAGATTGGAGTTCCTGGTCCCAGAAGCAGCTGTGTTTCACCACACTTGATACCCGAAAGCAGAACCCACTCCAGAGTCCACTAACCTCTTCTTCTTTTCCAGCCTATCAGACAACTCTCTGGGGGATGAAGGGGTGACCCTACTAGCCCAGCTGCTCCCAGGACTAGGTCCCCTGCAGTCCTTGAAGTAAGCCACTAACTACCCCCCCCAGGCCTCTGTGGGAGGGTTTGTTCTGTGTCTAGTGACGATGTAACCCCGTAGCACATATGAAGCCCCTTCCTCCAGCACCACACAGGCAAATGCTCAACAAGGGCCCGACTGGGGCTCTGCTCACCCTGGCTGGACTGAGCGCTGGCTCAGCTGGCAGAGCTGTGCCCTAGCTTCTGCTTCAGGCCTTCTCCAAGCAGACCCTGTGTCTCTCTGTGGGCTCCCACGGCACCTGGGCTGTGCAGATGTGTGCAGTACGAGAGGATCATGGGAAGCATAAGGGACGCATGAGGACGTTAAGCGATAAACTACTGCCAGCAGTCATTCTAGTCCCTGGTTACAGAAAGAGGGCCGCTTGATGCAACCCCACCTAGGTGGACAGGGAGGATTCATGCGGTAGAAGACACCACGCAGCGTGTCTAGAGTAGCCCAAGTATTCTGATGACCTGATAGAGAGGTGGGAGGCACTTGATGGGGAGGAAGACCTCAGTGGACAAGATCCCCCACACTCTGCCTGCACTCAGCCACGTTCCTGAACTCTCAAAGACCTCGGTTGTTCTCGGCTCTCACAGTACCCTCCTGTTCCCGAGCTTCCCTGGACAGAAATAAGATGATCTCGTGAATGAAGCTGAAGGCCCTGGGTTCTGGCTCTCTGTGCTGCCTGCACTCTGTATGGCCTTGGGAAGTCAGGGCAGAAGCTGAAGCTTCTGAATGCCTCAGTAAATGCAGAAGAATCGGGTGGAGCCAGGCTGTAGTGGCACATGCCTTTAATCCCAGCACTCAGGAGGCAGAGGCAGGTGGATCTCTGTGAGTTCGAGGCCAGCCTGATCTGCAGCGTGAGTTCCAGGACAGGCTCCAAAGCTGCACAGAGAAACCCTGTCTCGGAAAACAAAAACAAAACAAAACAAACAAACAAACAAGAATTGGCTGTAGTCTCCACCTGTGGCTATAATGAACGAGCACTGTGGCCCAGGGCCTTTCTTGCTACAGTACTATGTTACCAGGAGACTGGCTGATCCTGGAGGTAGGGGCAATGGGGGTGCTTACAGGCAGGGAAGGGGCCTTTCTTTTGCAGACAATGGCATGCAGATTGAGTTAGCTGGCAGATTCTTGCAGGTGTTCTTGACCTGGGTGACAAGGTACCTGTGAGGAAGACCCTGGGTCCCAGTGGGACCTTACATGGCAAATGAAAACCCCATGATAGGTGGACAGAGACTCTGAGAGAAGAGAAATCTTTGTTCTTGCTTCAGGATGGCAGCCCCCTCCCCAGCTTTTAACCCTGAACCCCACCCCTCCTTTATCTCTGGGTTCCAATCTTAGCTCTGTCACCAACACAGCTTGTCCCTTGAGCAAGTTCCTACCTAGATCATCTCAGCTGTGTGGTGCATGCAGTTGGAGGGTTCCCGCTGTCATCAGGGTCTGCTGTCTGCTAGCAAAGACGCTCCCATCCCGGGACCTAAGCTCTGATGTACAGAGAGCACGTCTGAGTCCTTGCTGGTTTCATCATTGTTGCCTGTGTGATCTCTAGCCTTAACAGGAACGGTGTGTCCCTGGATGCTGTGTTTGGCTTGATCGCATGCATGTCTTCTGGGCAGTGGGTGTTCCACCTAGATGTCAGGTGAGCGGCTGCCCTGTCCCCTCCTGTCTCCCTCCCATCATCAGTTCCTGCTGAGGTCATTTTACAACTCACCCTGCGTCATCCTCAGGGTCTTAGGTGCAGTGAGCTTGTGCTAGGAGTTCATGGAATGAATGAATGAATGAATGAGAGGGAGATTTCTCCAAGTTCTCCTCGGAACAAAAGTCTTTCAACTCTCCCTTACTCTCCAGATTGTCCTAGACACTCCTAAGCAAGCTGGGAGCTGGCTGGTGGCCTTTGGGGCTCAGGGACTAGCCTAGCTGTGGCATCTCCAGAACTACGACACTAGAAGGGAAGGCGGCAGCCACCTCAGTCTCTGAAACCTTCCATGCAGAAATCCTGTCATCTTAGGAGCACTTTGCCCCATTCATCCCTCCCCTGAGAACCCTAAGAATAAAGGTGTGGTGGCAGGTGGGCAAAGCTGAGAAGCTTGGTGCCTGTATCTTATTTGGACAGAGCCCCAAAGCCAGCCTCCTCTCCCAGTTCACCACAAGAGGGCGCTGAAATAACGGGCCACAAGTCCTGCAAGGGTCTTAGATAATCATCGCAGTCGTTTGATCCATTATTATTATATTCCCTGGGTGGCGGGCCTTCAGGGAAGGGGACCCTTCGGCTCTTCCCAACCCACTGCTTCCTTTTCACTTCCAGCCTTGAGAGTGACCACGTCCTCCTTCGAGGAGCTGAAACTGGCAGGTGAGGAGGGGAGATCTGGGTGGTCTGGCTTGCCTGTGGCTCCTGATTCCCGCTTTCTGTGGATCCCCATCTCTACCCTGACACAGACACATCCATGCCCAAGAATTGTACCCCGTGTCTGGTGTGGTCTCTGGGCAGCTGCAACTATCTAATCTGTAAGGCCCTGAGAAGCCTGGCTAGCTCTTTAAATAAAACCAATTTAGCACTCACAGATGCTCCCAGCTGCCTCCCTAGTGGCAACAGGCGTCATGGCCTTGAGCCCTGGAAGCCTGTCCTCAGTAGCCCAGTTGGGGGGTGGGGAGTAGGGAAGGGCCAGCTGGACAGGTGACCTCACCAGGGCTAATGTGCCAGGCAGTCTGAAGCCAAGGCTAGGCCTATGGCTAGATGCGCTTGGTTTCCCAAATAAGAGCAAAAGAATGAGAGAACAGGGAGGCAGATGGACGGGCCTGTTCAAGTGGGTGGTCAGGGGAAGCCCTCTTTCTGTCTCCGTTTACCCGGATTGGGGGTTGACTTGAATAGGTGTGAACTGCTGATTTTCCTTGTTCTAGCTTCCCTTTCTTGAGTCTCAGTTTCCCCACCTGAGTAATGAGGGACCTGACTGGAGTCAAATCCTCAGGTTCCCGTCCAGGTGTTCTGCCTCCAGGTGTAAAAGTCCTGAGGGTGTGGGAGCCCCACAGGTGTGACTCAAGCTATCCTTTGCTATGCTTTCCCCCTCCAAGGGCTGTACTAGCTGGCAGATGTAGACTAGAGCTCCCAGCTGGAGCCCCGTTACTGACAGGCAGTCAACGCTGCACCTCCAGGAGCTTCAGGTACTGTATTCCACTTTTGTTCAGGGGTTAGGGAATGGGCAGAGCCAAGGGTCAGGGCTTCGAATTAAAGTAGAGGGAAGAGAGTTTGAGAGATGGGAAAGGAAAGAGGCATGGTACAGAGGCCAGCGCTGGGGGCTGCGGGGCCCTCTGGATCACCTCGGTGGAGCCAAGGCCTGACGTTCTTTTTAGAGAAGATGCCATAGCTGGGAAACACACTGGAAACCCAGCTGTCGCACTGCCCTGGCTTGCTATCTGCTTTTGAGACCTTCCCTTTTCTAGAAAGAGGTTTACTTCATACCCCAGAGAAGTCTGGCCTGGGTAACTCCCAACTGTGCCACAAGGGGCTATAAGACCCTGCCGAGCCCTGGCGTTCTCCTCCAAGAGATGCCTAAGCTGGCATCAACAGAGCTACTCACAGGAAAGTTGCCATGTCCCAAGCGGGAGAGACAAGGAGCGAAAGCCAGGGTGAAGGCACGTTTTGGAAGCACGGCAATGTAGCCTGAGAGCATAGCAGGAGAACCTGGGCAGGGCATTTGTTTTATGTTTAAGGAGAATAGGGAGCCCCTGAAGGTTTGAAGCAGTGGAGAGGCCCCTTTAGATTGGCAGTGTTGAAAAATGAGACGTGGACTGAAGAAACGAATCAACAGTTCAGAGTGTGTGCTGTTCTTACAGAGGGCCTGGATTCGGTTCCCAGTGCCCATGTGGGAGCTCACAACCATCTATAATTGCAGTTCTAGGGACTCTAACACCCTCTTCCATGGGCCTCCAAGGGCACCAGGCATGCACTTGGTGCGTGTACATCCATGCGGGCAAAACACATTTTAACAAATTAAAAAGATGAAGCACTTGGAGGGTGATGGAGGGCTGTGGCTGTGGAAGCCAGAGGGCAGTAAGTGGTCCAAGCAAGTGAAGATGGCATCTGGGGTCAGGGAGGGTGGTGGGTGGAAAGGCCTTGCACCACATGGGGCAGCTTTAATGTAGCAGTCATAAAGGTGGGCACCGGAAGGGGCTATAGGAGAGCTTGGGGAGGGGAGTGTGCCCTGCAAGGCATAGGAGAGGCGCCTGTGACCTGCAGTTCAGTATCTGTTGGAAGAAGGACAACAGGGGACCCGTGTCCACTCTGATCCTCTACCCTGTCTCCTGTCCCTTCTCAGCCTTCAGGGGTGTCAACTGGAACCCCGGAGTCTTGCCTGCCTCTGTGCCGCTCTGGAGATGTGCCCAGGGCCTCTGGAAGTCCAGTAAGTGACAAGACACACCCCCGAGGACACAGTACAGGTGACGTGCAGAAACCTGGGACAGGGCTTGTAGGGGAGTCTTGATGACTCTCCCCAGGCCTTCTTCCACCAGGTCATCCCCACTCCGGGAGTTACAAGACCCGCTGGTAGGTCAGTCATCTCCAGGAGCCCTAACCTCAATACTGAGATGCACGGGGTCCTGTACCAGAGCCCCACACAGGTCTCTCCCTCATCCTGCCTCTAGGGCTAAATCATCACCTTTGAACCCTTTGTCCCTGAATTACCTCACCCACTTCAGAACAACCAGTTCTGTAAGCAGAGACCAACCCCATGACGAAGCATTGCTCAGCCACTGGAAGCTGGCTGACTCTGGGTTTTGAGTCCCTGGGCCTCAGTTTCTGCTTCTGTGGAACAGACAGTGAGCCCTTCCTTGGGAGTCAGTGTTGTGATTCTTATATAAATATAGCCTTTAAAAGACTCCAGGCTGGAGCCCCCTCAAACCTACCCTTCCCTCCCACTGAACCATGGTGTGGTTTGTCACAGCCCTGTCCACTTCTTGCTCACTGTATGTCCCGTTTTTACTTTCTGATTGCTTAGTTTTTGTCCAAGATGCTCAGGACTGGAAGTGTTTGAGATTTTGGAATTTTCTTTAGGGTTTGGAATGTTTGCATATGCAGAATGAGATACCTTGGCAAAGGGAATCAGATCTAAACACAAAGTTCATTTGTTTCGGGTAAGCCCTATGTCATAGCCTGAAAGTCATATCCAGTGTCTACAGTGAGCCTGTACTTGGGTGCTGGGACCTGTCAGGACTGGAATTTTCCACTTGCAGTGTGATGTCAGTGCTCAAAGTATTTCAGATTTTGGGTCTTTCTGATTAGTGCCACTCCGTCGCAGTTTGCAGTCTTAGGCCAGGTGCAGCCTACAGCCTCACCTGGCTCACCCCTGCTTTCCTAGTTTGTGGCAGTCTCATGCCCTGACTTTTGGCTCCACCGCAGATTGGTATCAGCCTTTTGCACAAGGTAATCCATGCAGCCCCCAGTGTGTGTTTCCCATGCACTTCTCCATAGTGAACACACCCAGAAGGAGGGATTTGCAATGTTTGGCAGGATGGGATCTGGCCACGCACAATCTCCCTGCATTTAGACAGTGTGGCTTTCCCTGAGGGTCACGTCGTGAGTCATTAAAAACATTTTATTTCATTTTGCTCATGTGTTGTTTGCGGAGGGGAGGCAATGTATGTCCATGCCTCAGCATGCGTGTGGAGGTCAGAGGAGGCATTTCCGGAGTCGGTTCCCAGGAACTAATTTCAGGTTGTCAGGCTTGACAGCAAGTGCCTGTACCCTTGGAGCCATCTCACAAGTCCTCGATTCCTTTTTTAAAAGCTTATTATATTTATTTTGTGAGCATATGTGGGTGTGTATGTCATGCTACTTGTGTGGAAGTCGGAGGAACTCACAGTTATCCGTTCTCGCCTTCCACGGTGTAGATCCCAGGGAGCCATCTCAAATCACACTGGCCCTCAATTCAGCTTTAAAAAAAACTCCTTTAGACCACTTTTAGACGATGTTTCAAAAAAGTTGCCAAGGAGTGCAGAGAGCCGGCATCTCTTGTTACATAGTATGTTTGTCACAGTGAAGAAACACCTGTGACAGAAAGCTTTTTACTCAATCTTTAGTGCTTTTCCGTGGAGACAGATCTCTGCATTCTGGATAGCCTTCTGCACCGGCATTGCATTCAAGCGTTTCTTCCCAGCCTCCCGTCTTCCTGGAGGCTTGTGGATTTTCTTTTTGTTTTCCATGTCCCCCTCGGTTTTGAGGGCCCCAGGCGGGTATTTTGTAAGCCTTCTGCTGGTT
This sequence comes from Arvicola amphibius, assembly GCF_903992535.2. Lineage (NCBI taxonomy): Eukaryota > Metazoa > Chordata > Mammalia > Rodentia > Cricetidae > Arvicola > Arvicola amphibius. The sequence continues at coordinate 5,293,328 of NC_052061.1, read as the reverse complement.
GAGTTTGGCTGTTTTCCCCAGGTTAAACTAAAGTCTGGGCTTGGGGGCAGCATCCACCAGCCTAACTGCCACGCGGTATTTCTTTAGGGCATGCTGTCAGGCTTACATTGGCATTGACTACCTGGCCAAGGCTGTGTCTGCCACACTTCCTCACTGTGAGGTTACTTTATCGTTTAAACAGCTCTTTTATTCTAGCATATATAAAAGCAGAGAAAATAAAGAACCTTAGGTACTAACTTCTCTCTGAGGAGTGATGGACTCATAACACACCCCACCCCCTCTCCGTATACTATAGCACACAGCAAAGCACAGTGGCACCTGCCCCGCAATCCCAACAACTCAAGACTGAGGCAGGAGTATCAGGAGTGTAAGGCCAGACTGGACTACACAGCTGGCTCCAGACCAGTTGGGATTACACAGTGACACCCTGTCCCAAAACAAAACAACAAAAATTCCTGTGCACACACATGTATGCATACAAACACATGCATACATGCTTAATGATTTTGAAGTAGTTGCCAGACAGTTTATACTTTTTGTGGGGGCATTGAGACAGGGTTTCTCTGTAGCTTCGGAGTCTGTCCTGGAACTTGCTCTGTAGACCAGGCTGGCCTCGAACTCACAGAGATGCCCTGTCTCTGCCTCCTGAGTCCTGGGATTAAAGGTGTGCGCCACCACTGCCTGGCTTGACACTTTATACTTTTATTTGTAAATATTTCAGTATGAAAAGCTATACATTTCTTTTATATTTATTTATTTACTTACTTTTTTTTAAAGACAAAGTCTTCCTGTGTCTCTCTGGCTGGCCTGGAACTCACTTTGTAGACCAGGATGGCCTTGAAATCCCTCTTAAGTGCTAGGATTAAAGGCATGCCCCACCATGCTCTGTACTCTCATTTTTAATGTAACCACAAAAATATTATCAAACCTCAAATATTAACAATAATGTTCTGCAATCATCAACCACATCATCCAGTACTCAGTGGCCCTGCCTGGGGTGTTTTTGCAGAGTGCTTGCATTTCCATGCCTTTGCACCTGGGCCATCTGCAGCAGGATGCTGCAAACCCAGCTAGAACTGTGCAGACAGCTATACCAGCATTCCTGTGGTGTCCCCGCAATGCTTCCCAAAGCACTTTAGCACCGTGTACTTGTTAAGCACCCACTGAATACATAGGTTACATAGGGCTTGGAGCTGCAGGCCCTGCTCATACTTCATAAGAAAGACAGGCAGAGTGGGGGTTTGGAGAATAGGTAATATCTCAGGTCCCCGCCCCCAGCATCACTGCCTGTCCTGGAACAGTTCCCCTGCTACAGGCTTACTTCCTTCTCTACCTACTAATGGACCAGTGATAAGTCAGAAGAGGTCATGCGTCTATTGCTTTAAAAGTGTGTGTAGACCCAGAGACCATGGTGCTATGGACTAGGGATGTGGGGAAACCCCACAAGGGAAGGTGCTGTGCAAAGGCCTCCCTCAGTGAAGGCTCCACTCAGACACTGCCCTGGATCCAGGCTAGATGGGGGCAGAAAGAGCGAGTCTGAGCCTGAAGCTGAGCTCCATTAGCTTAGCTCCATTAGAGGTACTCAGCTTCAGACCACAGGCTGCTCCTGCCCCTCCGCTCCTCACCCACGTTGATGCTGTCCTACCCTCTCCTCCCAACCAACTAATGAAAACAGCAGGACTGGGGCCAGTGGCCTTCAGGCGCAACAGGCAAGGGATGGAGCAGAAAGTGCAGGGACGGGTGGGGGGGGGGGTGAAGGCAGGAGGGAAAAACAGCCTAAGGGGCTCTGGGGACAGCAAGTGACTCCAGACCCTAGTGGAGGGCAATGGGATTCTCCAGATAGTCAGGGCACACAGTGACCCAAGGGTAGGTGCTTGTGTCTCCTGTGTGTGCTGGTTCTGTGAGTTTATCTGTACCTGCTGTGCAATGACTGGTGGGTCATAGAAACCCACATCTCTCTAGTTGGATGACAGCTTCCTCCCTGCTGGAGTGGAGGTAGGTGATGACCCTCCACTCACAATTCTGCCAGCCTATGGAGTTTGTACAGAGAGTCTCCTAGACCAGGAGTCCCTTGGAAACCCAAGATGTCCAACAGCTTGTGAAAGATACACAGAATAAAGCAATTTCATTTGCTCCATCCAGTGCTTCCAAGATGCGTCTGACCTAACCCAGTCTTGAGAGGGGATCCTGTCAGCAGCATATCTCGTCTCATCTCCTGAGGGCTCTGGCTGTAAAGCTGTGCTGCCCACTTTCTAGACAGGCTTCCCCCACCTCATTCAAATCCTTTGCTTCACAGCTTGTCCTGCAAGACCCTGTGTGATGAGAGCCTGAAGACCCTGCTGCAGTGTCTGCCCCAGCTGCCCCAGCTTAGCCTGCTGCAGTAAGTCCAGGCTTCCAGTCCTTCTGCCCAGCTGACCGTGTCCCCCAGGCTCCGTGTGGCAGGTTGTCCTTCTTATTCCTTCCCCCTCTCCATTCTCCCCGCCACTGCATCAGTTCATCCTTCACCTCTGAGACTCAGGTCACCAGCGTCACCTCAATGCTCCTTGGACCTCGGTTTGCATTCTGACAATGGGGTTCATAGTCCAGGTCTTGCTCTGGGTGTTGCGCTCAAATAGGCCATGTGCTCAGAAGCTCATGAAGGATGGGAGGAGTGTGGCCAAGAGTCGGTCACGTGTCTGCTGCCTATGGAAGGTCACCTACCCCTACGAAGGGCCTACGCGATATATGGCCATGTATATGTCACATGCCATGTTCTAAGGTCGACCCCTCTAACTCTGTCAAAGGGGAGAATTTAAGCAGGCATTCGTCAAAGTATTTAAACTCTGTTTCTCTAATTTCAGTGCAGACTGGTTAGAATTTAAAAGGATTTACTTTAAATATGCTTCTAGAAGAGGGGGCTGGGAGAGACATCCACAGCTTGAGACGGGAAAAATACAACAGGAAATTAAATCATAGCATTAATAAGCGCAGCAAGAGCACCGAGGCTGAGCTCTGGGGATGTGTCCAAGACTGCTTACATTGCCTCTGAGCCGTGCTTCTCTTCTGAGCCTTTGGGTAGTGAGGAGGGGGGTGTGCAGATGTGAGATGATCAGAGATAGGATGGTCAGTCACACCACATCTGTGTGATGATTTGCATCTGTCTCTGGGCCCTTGTTTGGTCTTTTACTCACCCTTGCTGCTGTGGACTAGGCACCGTCTGGGGTGCTATGGGCACGGGGAATGAAAGCAAATGACCAGGACCTTGCCTTCTTGGCGTTTACCTCACAGTACAGTGAGCCAAGCAAGGAGCACAGAGACAGCGAATGATACAGCCAGGTGGCGTCAGGCAGGACCCTCGCCCTTGGGAAGGCTGAGGCAGGAGGATCTCAAGTTCTTGGTTAGCCTGGCTACAGAGTGAAATCCACAAATCCACAGGGGAGAGAGGGAGGGAGGGGGAGAGAGAGAGAGAGAGAGAGAGAGAGAGAGAGAGAGAGAGAGAGAGAGAGAGAGAGAGAGAAGCTAAACCAAATGATCAATATGTGACTATAACCAATAACAAGATAGTCTTCTCTAGTAGTATCTGGAGAGGGGATACAGATGATGGCTGGCAATGGTAGGTGTCTCAGGGATTCTATTGCTGTGAAGAGACACCATGACCATAGCCACTCTTATAAAGGAAAGCATTTAATTGGGGTGTCTTCCTTACAGTTTCAAGGCTCAATCCATTTTCACCATGAGGGGGAGCTATGGCAGTGTTGCAGGGCAGGTAGTCACATGAGAACCCTACATCTTGCAGGCAACAGGAAGTCAAACTGAGACACTGGGCAGTGTCCTGAGCATAGAAAACCTCAAAGTCTGCCCCCACAGTGACACACTTCCTCCAACAAGGCCACACAGACTCCAACAAAGCCACACCCCCTAACAGTGCCACTCTGTTACAGTTAGTTACAGTTCAGACTCCCACAGGAGGCATGAGCGGGAAAGCTACAGGAAGGACGGCAGGAATCTGGCTTTGTGAGCTTGTGAAGGGCAGGGAACTGCATTCCAGGAAGGGATCAGCTTGTCTGCAGCCTGGAAGCACAGCTAGCTTGAGGGGTTACAGGAACAGCCTTGATCAGCAGGAGAGCAAAGTCACTGGCTGGCAGGAAGAAGCGAGAAGATAACAGGAGTTATCAGGGCTGGTCAGGGGACCTGGGAGCCGGGGAGAGGCTTTGGGTTTTCACTCCCAAAAATTTGAAAGACAAATGAGTAGTTTGAATTTTCCAAAGCTAAGGTAGACTGCTGAGTAGAGGAAAGACTCGGGGTCAAGAGCAGCAACGGAAAGAGAGGGAGCTGTGCCCCAGGTAAATTGCACCCACATCCAGGTGTTTGAGGCCCAAGTTTGCAGCTGGTGGTAATTTTGCCCCTTCAGGTATCACTAGGATGTCTGTCTCTCCTCACTTCTTGTGGCTTGTGATCTATGTGGAAAAAATTCAACTGATCAAGCTGATTAGTGAAACCAGCCAAATTGGCATGTCCAGGTTGCAATGGAGAGACTCTGCCTCAAAGAATACTGTGGAAGATAGAGATTAAGGAAGATTCGTGATAGCAACCTTAGGATGCTCATACACACACACACACACACACACACACACACACACACACACCTGCACCCACACACAACATGCCCACATGTGAGAACATGCCCATACATGTGCATGAACACCAGACACAGAAAAAAAGAAATGACTGTAAGGCGCTAGAGATGGCTCCATGGCTAAGAGAACTTCTTGCTCTTGCGAGTTTGATAGCTAACAACCACCTCTAACTCCAGCTCCAGAGGATCCGATGCCTTCTTCTGCACTCTTTGGGTACGCTGCCTCTTCCATACACACAGGTAACTACACCCACACAGACACACAGAGACACATAAACACGAATAAATCTTTAAAAGAAAACTTAAACCATAGCAATATCTTGCATGCCAGGCAAGGTGCCTACTGGAGAGAAAAGAGTACCACAATTAGTCCCGTTGCCCCATAGGGAGACTGAGACTCAGAGGCTTACTCCAAGTCAACACAGTTAGCAAGAGAACCGGAACTCAAAGCCCTGTTAGATTGCCCCAGTGACCCTGCTTGGCCCTGCCCGTTTCCTTTTCAGGCTGAACCACACAGTCCTATCTTCAAAAAGCCCTTTCTGTCTAGCCGACATCTTCAACCTGTGCCCACTGGGTTCAGAAGGTCACTCTCAGGTGGGAATCATGTCTGGAAGCCCTAGGGCTAGTTCTTGGAGGGTGAAGCCTGGTGTTTGGAGGGTGTGAATGCTCAGAAATACCCAAGCCAAGTCTGGGGACACCACTGGGGGCATGGTCAAGGGTGACGGAGTGTTACTGTCACTACAGGTCCTATGCGATGCTACCCTGCACTTTGGCTCCAAGGAAAGCAAGAGGGTGTATGCTTTGGGTAAGTCCCCTGAGTCATCCTGGACATGCACAAAGATTAGGGACAAGCAGACCTAAATCCTAGGGCCAGAGGAGCATGCAGGATGCCTGCGGCCAATGTGAGCTAGTTCCTCCAGCGGGAGAATCAAAGACCCAGTGAGGGCTGGACTGGGGCTGGGCCCAGAGGCTACAGAGGAGTCTGTGGTCCAAATAGACTGGGTCCACAGAAAGGGCTTCATGATCGGCTCACCAATCGGGCTATCCTACCCAGTGGCACCAGGGGCCCCCAGGGGCCTTGGGCGAGCTGCTTACCCTTCAACTGTTGGCTTCCTCGGATACAGGAGCTATGGAACACTGGGCAACAGAACAGCAAAACATTGGCAAAGCTGTACAAACCAATATCTAAGGCACCAGGCACATACAGTCGTGAGTGACCCTGCCCTCTTGGCCCTGACAGTGCTGGAGGGCAAGAGGATAGTCTTTGAATGCAGATGCAGCTGAATGCCACTCATTCCCTGTGGGACCCTGGAGCTACCCCTCTGGGTTGTACCCTCTTTGCTGGGAAATGACAGTCAGTACCTGCTGGGCGCTAAAGTGTGGTCATAGAGTGGGAAGAAGGGCCACAACCCTGAGTTCTGACTGCTGACTAGCTTCAGACCCAAGGGCAGAAAACAGTCTTTCTGCAAGGGTTAGATAGCAAATAATGAGATCATGTGTGGTGGCACACACCTGTAATCCTAGCACTCGGGAGACTGAGGCGGGAAGATCCTGAGTTCAAGGCCACCCTGGGATACGCAGAAAATTCATATCCTTAAAAAAAAAATTTTTAAAAATTAAGGAGAGTAATAATGATTTTTTTCAAATTAGTAAAAATGATTTTTTTTCAAGTTAGCTAGCAATTTTTATCAACTCTCTAACTTAAGAGTTTGTTTTTTGTTTGTTTTTAAAGATGGCTGGCTTGCCATGGCCCTTCCATGTAACTGACTATGAGATTTCACTGTAGGGCCTTTTCAAACATTCAGACTGACTGTCCTTTTACATGCCAGCGTTTGCAAACACAGATGTTACCCTTATTCTCCCTCCTTTTCTTACTGAAGGGAGAGAGTCCGGTCACTGAAACGATCTGGGGGGGTCTTAAGCTTGAGTTTGAACCTCCTGACCTTGGTCTGGAGTTTCTGATCATCAGGTTTGGTGGGGGACCCAGGATTCACGTTCCAAGTTCCCAAGTGATTCTGATGTGACTGGTTAGGGACCACACTGAGAAGCACCCTTCCCAGAGGGAGTACATAGGCACCAAAAGGGGCCTGCAGGGAGCTGTGGGTACCTGGTGTTCTCAAAGGGTCCCAGCTTTGTTAAGGACCCCTTGAGCTCAGGGGCTAAATGCTTAATCTCTTTCTTGTCTCCGACGGGACCACACAGCTTTCCAGGATGCCACCTTGGCCAGGAGCATGTGGAGTCACTGTGTTGTTCACTGAGCAGCTGCAAAAGCCTCATCCAGCTTGAGTAAGTTGGGAGGAGGAGGAGGGAGTGGAGCACACCTGGATGGGGCTGGACAGGTACAAGAGTGAGTGCCCTTAAGAGCAGGCATCCTGTGTGTCCCTCTTCAGCTCTCAGGACCAGTTGTTGGGGCGTGGTGGTGGGGAGAGAGACTCTGGCTTTCGTCTCTAAGTCTCCCCAGTCTGTGCTTCCTCTTCTCCCTTACTCCCACCGTGGCTAAGTTAGTCTCTTCTCTCATCCCTGTGCGACAGACACCTAACTGAAGCGACTTAAGGAAGGAAGAGGTTTATTTGGACTTATGGGCGATTGGTTGATTGGCTTGGGTTTTAAGACAGAGTCACAGAGTCTATCACAGCCCAGATTGGCCTCAAACTTGCTATGTAGCCAAGGATGATGGTGAACTTGGATCCACTTGCCACCACCTCCAGGATGCTAGGATTGCAGGTGGGCAGTACCTCACCTGGCTTCAGCTCCTGGTTTGAGTGAGCTATGTTCCACCATGATGAAGAAGGTACAGTGGTGTGGTGGAAGCATGAGGAAGCTTCTCTCCTCAGTCAAACCTCTCTGGAAATGCCATCACAGTCATGCCCAGGGGTGCAACTCCTAGGTGATTCCAAATCCAGTCAGGTTGGCAGTGAAGATTAACCATCACATCCTGTAGCTTGGGCAGCTCTTCAGAGAAGGTGCCAGCAGCCCCTCAGCCACCTGCTGGCCCAGTACATCCAAGCCTGTAGGTAGATGTTGGGGGGGCAGGGTGTCTAATAGGAGGCATATTCTCTTGCTTAGCAGGTGGTAAAAAGGACCAAATGGCTAGGCTGAAGAGGAACCTGGGGCCAGCCAGGGTGGGGACTTATGAAGTGGCATGCCTGTGGCTTGTGTTGGGTGCTCAAACAGGATAGCCCTCGTCACCCAGAAAGAAGACACGGCAGTGCACTATGGAGGTTCTCCATATTGTAAATGCTTCGTGTGTTCTCGTTACCCTCTCAGAGCCTAGGTCCTATGATTGTCCTGTGCACAGTTAATACGCTCAGAGCCCAGAATTCCAGAGCCTGGCCAGCATCACAGGGCTACTCCAGCACTTACAGGTGGCAGTCCAACTGAGAATCACTGGGAAATGAAGAAGTCTTGTAAAAATAATAATAACCTACATAGTTTACATTTCTCTTGTGGCCAGATATATCATCTCAGCATTTTGGAGCTGAGGCAGGGGGATTCCAAGTTCCAAGCCAGCCTGGGCTCTGTAGCAAGTTTAAGACCCTATCTCAACTTAAACAAATTTCAGTGAAGGTGTTGTCAAGAGGAGAACTGTGGCTGATTGAAAGCATGTGTTTTAGGAAAGAAGTATGTTTTGTGGTAGAGGGAAACTTGCCTTGTTTTAAAGACCATTAGAGCTGGTGGTGTAGCTTAGTGGTTAGAGCACTAGCATAAACAAAGCTCTAGGCTCACACTCCGGTATCAAAGAAATCAAATGCAAGTTATTCTATTAATTGACTTCGTGACACAAAGCAATTTTTAAAATCTATCACATACACACACACTTGTTCACATACACTCCTTCATTTCATGCAGTGAATATCCAGAGGCCAGAAGGAAGGGGGTGTTGGATCTCCTGGAGCCGGAGTTATGGGTGGTTGGACCATCCTGTGTGGGTGCTAAGAACAAAACTCTGGTCCTCTGCAAAAGCAACAAGCACTCTTAACAGCTGGACCATCTCTCCAACCTCTATAAAGCAATTTTTAAAGGAACATTCTCAGAAAATTCCAAATAAACAAGTGTCAGGGCCATAGGACTGGAGAGATGATTGCTCAATAGTTGTAAATAGCACTTGCTGCTCTTGCAGGGAACCCAGATTCTGTTACCAGAACCCACATGGTAGCTGTCACTTAGCTGGAACTGCAGTTTCAGGGCATCTGGTCCCCCTGTAGACACCAAGCACACATGTAGTAGGCATACAGACATGAAAACAAACACCCATACACATAAAATAAAAATAAAATAATCTTTTTTTTAAGTGTCAGAAATATAGTCTGGAAATCGGATGTTCAGAAGACCACGGCTCCGTTTCTAAAATTGTGACTGAGACCAGGGTTGCTATCAGGAGAGGGAGAAGGGATGGTATTGAGGTAGTTTCTGGTGGTTTCTGGTGTCAGATTCCTAATCCGCAGGAGGGAATCTGTGAGGTAATTACATCCTCCAAACATTTGTCCCTTCCTTGGATCATTCTTGTTGGGAAATTGCAGATTCTAGCTGGCCTCAGCCACAGGCAGGGGAAAACTCATCCACTTTTTTCTAACTCCCAAAAGCCTGCTAGAGGAACCTGAGCCACAGATAACGGAGGGGGTGAGGAAGGCACAGTAAACACAGGTTTACTGAGGTGCCTATGAGGGGGTCAGTGGCCGTTGTAAAGCTGTCAGCGGTGGCGATGCTTGATGTTCGCAGTGGGGTGATGGGCTTGGTAGCTCAGACTGGTGCTGGTGCTTCGGGCACGGGGGGTGGGGCTGTTGGTGCCATGGTGATGATTAGCAGCAGTGGCAGCCAATTCAGTGGCCACAGGGACCATGAGGAGAAGGCGGAGCTAGAGCTTGGCTCACTAGCACTGTCCCTTTCTTCTGGCAGCCTCACGGACAACCTGCTGGGTAATGGTGGGCTCAGGTGCCTTCTGGAATGCTTGCCACAGTTACCCATCTCTGGATGGCTTGAGTAAGTAAGAGACAGCCAGGGGATTTCCCCCCTCCCCCCTCTCCCCCCTCCCCCGCTTCAACAAGAGCATAGTGGGTCCCTTTAGAGAACATCTCAAGAGAACTTGAAACAGGGTCAGTGATGGGAAGGGGTGACACTTACCTGGCCCTATCTCTCACAACCTCCTCTCTTATCCCCACTGAGGGCAGATCCTGTGTCAGACACTCAAGATAAGTTAGACCTTCCCCTCCGTCATGTACCCAGCACCAAGATAGCAACATTCCATCCCTACCAAGTGATGTGGGGCTGCAGCAGCCAGCTCCTGGTTGATCCCATTCCTGAAAACCCTCTAACTTCATCTGTGGGACCCAAGTTTGGAAAAGCACTTGCAGCAAGGGAGAGCTCTCAGGAATCTTCCACTCTCTCACCCCATCGCCTTATACAGCCTGTTGCTAGGCAACTGAACTTGGTACTCTGGGAGTCCCTGGCTCTGCTACGGATGGAGTTGCCTGATCAGACTCCTCAATGTCTCACACCATAGAACGCAGGCTCAGTAGGGGCAGCTCTGAGGACGCAGGGCCAGGTGCCCCCCCCCCTTCCTGGAGAATGAAATGGGAGGGGGAGTCAAGGGGCAGGAACCCAGCTGAGCTGAGCTTCTCTCCTAGCCTTAGCCACAACGGCATCACTCAGGAAGGGGTCCTGTGCCTGCTAGAGACTCTGCCTTCCTGCCCTCGTGTCTGTGAGGTCTCTGTGAGGTAAGCTGCCAACCACTGACTGATGGGGGAGTGCAAGATCCCCACATTGTAGCTTTATGTTGTGATTTTGAGTCTCCCTGATGGGTGCCACCAGGGTGGAGAAGACCAGGTGTGCAGACCTCTTCCTCATAGGCTATGTGGCTAAGACCTGCCCTGCTCCCTGTGCCTCAGCCCGTCTCTTCTGCACCTACTCAGTGTCCTGGGTGCCCAGAGTGCAGGCTGATGCCTCCCTGCCCTCTTTTCTCACAGTCTGGGCTCTGACTTCCGGATACGCTTGTCCAAAGACGAAGAAGCCAGGACAATACTGAGGTAATCCTAGTGGGGTGTGGAGCACAAAAAAAGGCAGGGATTCGGATCTGTGAGGAACCCATGCCTTCTTCACTGGGTTCTCTCCTAAGATGAACTTCTGACAACCCAGGTTTGGTTTCCTGATGAACATTGATGTTTTTATTCCATCCCCAACTTCACACAAACTACATTATACCATATTATACAATACACAAAGTACACACATGTACTAGATACACAAAATGCACACACCCTACACATACTATCACACATAGACTCTACACACAAAATATACACTATATACATATAGTGCATGAGAGTGCGCACATGCGCGTGCACACACACACATGTACACACACGGCCTTTGCTCTCCATCCACCAGCACTCCCTGCCTGATGAGGCCCTTCCTGCTCTGCTCACCATGGGCCCTGAGTCTAGCATTCTTTTCTCCTGCTTTTTCTCAGAGAAAATTCTCTTAACCCTTTAAGGCCAGCTTCTATGGCAGCCCCTCCTGGAGGCCCGTGAAGCATCAGTGGCCCTGATATCAGAGTGAACCTTTTTGGGGTCCTGCAGCCCCTTTTCAGGGACAAAAGACTTAGCTTACCTGTAGGCAGTGGAGGGCAAGGCCACAACCATTGCTCAGGCTCACCCTCCATACAGGGAGCCTGAACTACCCGGTTAGCCACAGAGTCAGGTGGACCCTGCCGAAGTCAGCTTTTCCTCCCCTGAAATAGCCCAGCAGCAGTGTGCTGGGGTCACTCTGTGGCTGCCTATAATGTACCATGAGGGCTAAATGAGATATATAGCGGGCATAGCAGGCAGGCGCCCTGTGCCCTACCTGTGTGGTAACGCTCCACAGGTGACTGACTCCCAGCTCCTGAGGCAGTCCCCAGCACTGTCAATTTGCATAGGCCCCAACCTGGGCCTGTGTCCTCTGGGAAGCGTGGGAGGAGAGGCCAGCAGCACAAGCCTCAGGTTCTGCCCTGCTTTCTCCCCTCAGGCTATGCGAGTGCAGCTTCAGTCCGGAACACATATCCAGACTGGTTCCCAGCCTGAGCCAGGCCCAACAGCTGACAGAGCTCTGGTGAGTGACAGGCCCAGCCTGTGGGGACACTGAGAAGTGGGGCTCCCTGCCTGTATGAGCCATACCAGTAACTGATCTCTGTCTCCAGGCTGACCAGGTGCCACTTGGACCTGCCACAGCTGACCAACCTCCTGAGTCTGGTGAATCGACCAGCAGGGTTGCTGGGCCTCAGGTACCCTCTTTCACCTGGGAGGGGGAGTGGGGAAGCCGAGGAAGATGGGGTCCCTACAGTCACAGCCTGGCCATTCCCTGCACTCAAGAGCCCATTTCTCTGCCCCAGAGCCATCCCAGGCACACAGAGAAACTGTCCCTGAGGAGAGGAAGGCTATGCTTTGGGGTTTAAAAAAAATAAATCATGCTTTGTGTATAGTCAGTTGGCAGAGTGCTTGTCTAGCATATATGAAGTCCTGGGTTTCATCTCAAACACCACAAAAGAAATAATAATTAAAATCATTTAAAAATAACCAAAAAAGTTCTGAAGGACACCTAATGGAACACAAAATAAATATGCTTATATTCTCACCATAATGTAAAAGCGTTCAGAAAAAGAAGACACTAAAATGGAGAGAGAGAGAGAGTAATCTTTTTAAACCCACATTCAATTTCCTGTGTTTGATAATTGTTCATTTTCTTCCTAATTTACTTCACATTCATTTGGTAAAATACCGTAAAACACAGACCTCATAAAAATACCTCTTCTAAACATCTCACCGTGAATCTCTTTAAAAGCAAGGATTGGGAGCTGGAGGTGGTTCAGTCAGTGAAATGCTTGCCTCGCTACGCAAAGACCTGAGTTCAGCCCCAGAACTGAAAGCCCATGAAAGAAAGGAGGGGTGCAATCCCAACACTGAGGATATGGAGATGGGGAGGACCTTTGGGGCTCCTTGGCTAGCCAGCCAGCCTAGCCTACTTGGCAAGCTTCAGCCCGTGAGACCCTGTCTCCAAAAACAAGATGGGGGGTCCTGAGGGACAACATCTAAGGTTGTCCCCTGGCCTCCAAATGCAAGAATGCAGATGTGCAAATGCACTCACACACACGTGCAAATATGCACACACTGGGATATGAGCACATATGCATGAGTTACTTTTCCTGTTGCTGTGATAAACGTGACCAAAGGCTGTTGTCAGAGACTGCTCATTCATTGCCCGGCTGTCCAGACCTGAATAATCACACAGACACTGTATTAGTTAAAACACTGCTTGGCTAATAGCTTAGGCATATTCCTGGCTAACTCTTATATCTTAAATTAACCCATTTCTATTAATCTGTGTATCACCACAAGGCTGTGGCCTCCAGTTAAGGCTCTGGCATTCTGGAGTCTTTCTCCTTCAGTAGCTACATGGCGTCTCTCTGACTCTGCCTACTCTCTCTATATATTTCTGTTCGGATTTCTGATCTGGCGTTAATCTGCCCTGCCATAGGCCAAAGCAGTTTCTTTATTAGCCAATGGTAATAAAACATTCACAGTAAACAGAGGGGAATCCCACATCAAAAGGGAACTCTGAAGAAAGAATCTATTTTGGGTACAGTTCCAGAGGGATAAGAGTTCATCATGAGCCGGGTGGTGGTGGTGGTGGCACATACCTTTAATTCCAGCATTCAGGAGGCAGAGGCAGGTGGATCTCTGTGAGTTTGAGGCCAGCCTGGTCTACAGAGTGAGTTCCAGGACAGCCAGGGCTACACAGAGAAACCCTGTCTCAAAAAACCCAAAACCAAAACCAAAGCCAAAAAGAGAAAAAAAAAACCATCATGGCAGGAACACATGGCAGCCAGCTGCAGATGTGGTAGTTCCAGGAGGCAAAGATATCACATCTTTAACCACAAGTACAAAGCATAGAATGAGAACTTGAACTGGGGTGAGGCTATGACCTCTCAAAGCCTACCCCCAATGACATCCTCTAACAAGGCTCTACCTCTTAAACCTTCCCAGACAGTCACAACTGGAGACCAAGAGTTCAAATGCCTGAGTCTATGGGAGACACTTCTCAACATAGGAGCATAAACCCATATACACAAATAAATAAGGATTGCCGTTCAGCCAGGACACCTAAGGAATCTACTGGCAATCCTTAGGGCCATACATTATCTGGTTTAATATGAAATTCTCACATGGTCCTTACATGGAAGAGCTGGTTGTGGGGTCCATGTCCACACAGGCTCCTGGGCATTCCTGGTCCATGGCTCTGAGCTGTGACTACACATCACAGGCAGAGCTGTGCTTGTTCATGTCCTCATGTGCCCTGGAGCTAACCACTTACTATCCTAAACTGATAGTTATATCAAAAGGCTCCATGAGCCGGGCGGTGGTGGAGCACGCCTTTAATCCCAGCACTTTGGGAGGCAGAGGCAGGCGGATCTCTGTGAGTTCGAGACCAGCCTGGTCTACAAGAGCTAGTTCCAGGACAGGCTCCAAAGCTGCAGAGAAACCCTGTCTCGAAAAACCAAAAAAAAAAAAGGCTCCATGAGATGAGATAACAAGTTTGTACCCCAAAACTTGGCTTCATAGGCAACACTGCATATCACTATAGCCCAGAGAAAGGGTGCATGAGGGGCTGATTATTCTCTTTACCTTTTTTTTTTTAAGATTTAAGAATTCACATTTCTTAAAATGATAGTAAAATCAGCCATGAGTACTGTCATGAGCCTGTAATTCATGGATCAGATCAGGGACAGCCTTGACTACCTAGAATGTTTGAAGCTAGCCTGATCTACATGAAATCCTGTCTCAAAGTAAATAGGTAGATAGAAAAATAGATAGATAGATAGATAGATAGATAGATAGATGATGGATGGATAGATAGGTAGATGGACGGATGGGTGGATAGACAGACAGACGGATGGGTGGGCAGACAGATACAAAAGGTGAAATAACGAAAAAGGTAAAACTATAAAAGTTAACCACCATAACACAATCAAGTGTACAGGTCAGTAGTATTAAAGACTTTCACCCTGGCGTGCAGTCACCATCCTGCAAAGCTGAAGTTCTATCTCCAGCGAACAGTTCCTCATGTCCCACTTACCCCAGCTTCTGGCATGAGCAGTCCCTGAACCAGGCTCCTCCAGTTCTCCCTGTCAGTAGAATCATGCTGTATTGACCCTTTGGTGACTGTGTGTTTCACAGAGCCTGCTGGAGGTGTGAGATCTTCCGTTTCAGGCCAAGCCCAGCAGATGGGTCTCTACAGTAACTCCTTCATCTGCTGATGGGCACTTGGGGTGCTTCTGCCTTTCAGCCCCGCGCTGTGAATGTGGGTGTGCAAATGTGACTCTGTGCCCCGCGTTCAGTTCTTTCCTAGATCACCCAACTCACACCTTAAAATAAAACTTTCCAAGCCCCAAAGTAACATTTTAAAATTTGGCAGAAAATCCAGACGAGCATAAAGGAAAACAATGTTTAAAAAAATAATGCAACTGAACTGTAAAGCAGGAATGTTTTAAATAGCTCTTTTCCATATGACTAAATTCATTTGTGCATTTTGTACAAAGTTTAGAAAATGAGCCAGGCAGTGGTGACACGTGCCTTTAAAATCCCAGCACTCAGGAGGCAGAGGCAGGTGGATCTTGGAGTTCAAAGCCAGCCTGGTCTACAAAGTACTTCTAGACAGTCAGGGCTACACTAGGAAACCTTGTCTCAAACAAACAAACAAACAAACAAACAAGTTTAGAAAATGTAAAAACCAGCCGGGCAGTGGTGGCGCACGCCTTTAATCCCTGCACTCAGGTGGCAGAGGCAGGCGGATCTCTGAGTTCGAGGCCAGCCTGGTCTACAAGAGCTAGTTCCAGGACAGGCTCTAGAAACTACAGGGAAACCCTGTCTCAACAAAAAAACCAAATAAATAAATAAATAAATAAATAAAATAGAAAATGTAAAAACCAAAATCAAGGGCTGGAGAGATGGTTCAGTGGTTAAGAGCACGGACTGCTCTTCCATGGGACCTGGGTTCAATTCCCAGCACCTACATGACACCTCCAGTTCCAGGAAACCCAATGCCCTCACAGACATTCATGTAAGCAAAACACCAATGCACATAAAATAAAAATAAACAAATTATTTTTTAAAAAAGAAAAGAAGAGCCAGATGGTGGTAGCACATGCCTTTAATCCCAGCACTCAGGAGGCAAAGGCAGGCGGGTCTCTGTGAGTTCGAGGCCAGCCTAGTCAACAAAACAAGTGTCAGGACAAGCTTCAAAACTACACAGAGAAACCCTGTCTCAAAAAACAAAACAAAACAAAACAAAAAACAAAAAAAAAAACAAAGAAAGAAAAGAAAATCAAAGTAAAATCGCTCATGAAAATTCTGCCTTCTTGCCAGTGCCAAGATAGTCTACATTTTCCTTGTATCTCACTCTGCCTCTCCTCTCTTCATACACATCTTCCTTCCTTTAAATAAAAAAATTGGAGTTATAGTTAGGTATGTTTTGGTTTCATTACCTTTACCACATAACAACTTGTGTTAAACCTAACAAATACTGTTTAAAAACAATACGCTCGGACCAGGGAGACAAATGCGAACATGAGGGCCTGCATTCAGATCTCCAGAGATCTCCAGATCTGTGTAAAGCTGATCACAGTGGGCATCTGCAGTCCCTGCATCCCTTCCTAAGGAGGACGGGAGCTGGGAACAGTGGCGTTCCTGAACACTCTGCTCGGCTAGCCTGGCTTATGGAGTGGAGCACAAAGAGACCCTGTGTCAAACAATATAGATGATGAGGACTGTCTCCTACCTGCTGACTTCCACACACCCCCATATGTACTGTGGCATGCTCATGACACAGGGACACCCACCCCACACACAAGCACACAAACAAATAATTTTGAGCCGGTCCTGGTGGCAAGCACCTATAATCCTAGCACTTGGAAAGCTGAAACAGAAAGATTGCCTCAAGTTTGAGTCCAGCCTGGCTTACAAAACAAGACATTGTCTCAAAAGAAAAAAAATTAAAAAAAACATTAATTAAAAAAGAACTTTTTAAAAAAAATTTAATCTCCCTTTTAATGTAGATGACAATGGCAGAGCAGTACAGGATAACCTTTAACTCCTGATCCCCCTGCCTCCACCACCTGAGTAGTGAGAGTAAAGGTATGCGCTGCCACACCTGGTTTTTGTGGCGCCAGGAATGGAACCCAAGGCTGCATGCACTCTAAGCAGATGCTATTCCAACTGAGTACATCCTCAGTCCTAATTTTATAATTTAAAAATCTCTCTCTTCCACACACAGACACATAGACACACATACAGATACATGCATGTACAGATGCACACACAGACATACACACATACACAGACACACATACAGATGTACACACACAGGCACACACACAGATACACACATGCATACACACACAGACACACACACACAGACACATAGACACACATACAGACACACGCACACACAAATACACACACACACGGACACGCACACAGACACACACAGATATACACACACATGCAGACATACACGCACACAGACACACACAGATATACACACACATGCAGACATACACACACACAGATACACACACACACACAAAATCTTCCAGGCTCCCCATGGCACTACCTCTCCCCCAGGTATTGCTCAGGTATAGGTTGATGCTCACCTCAGGGGTCCTTGTTTGTGTCCTTCCATGACAGGTTGGAAGAGCCCTGGGTGGGCCACATCAGCTTACCAGCTGTGATGGAAGTCTGTGCCCAGGCCTCAGGATGTCTCTCTGAGTTAAGGTGAGTTCAGGGAAGAGCCCCTGGGAATTCACCACTCTGTGACGATTGCAGCCTTCCCTTAGCCTCAGTCCTCTAGACACTGGTGTTGTATCCCGTAGGTTAACAGCATTGTCACTGGTAGAGACTTCTGGCTAGGCCTGAAGAGCTACACACACTTATATAATATATACTTACTTGTATAGTCTTGTGCAGTAGGCAGGCCACAATGTCAGAGGAAGGAAACTCAGGATTCGAGGTCCAGGCAGGCATGGCTGGGGGTCCATGCTGGCTACTCAGAAGTGGCACCAGGGTGCAGTAACATGTTCTATGGATAAGGATGATGGGAGCAAAGTTTCGGTTGGATCACGTGTGGTAATGGATTTCACCACGGTGCTGGCTGCTCTCGGCATCATCTCCCATTTTTGAAGTGTCTCGCCCTTGTTTGAGGCTGGAGGATCCGTTGCACCGTCCCAGTCAGAGAGCAGGCAGACTCAGACCTAGTCAAGCTGCCAAAACAAGCGGCCATGTGTCTCACCACACCTCTTCTCTCCCTCAGCCTCTCCGAGACCCAGTGCCAGCTGTGGCTCTGGCTGGAATTTCCTCACCAGGAAGATAATTCCGAGGCCATGGCAAACAGGTGGGACCCAGCAGCAGGAGCCTCCAGGGAGTGGCTGGTTACAAGGCTCAGGAGGTGGCCCTGCTTGGGGCCAGTATTTCTCATAGCCCCTGCTCAGCATCTTCTGCTGTTTGGTCGCTCCACATCCTGGGAGGTCTGCTCCATCACTCTCCATTCTGCTCCAGCCCGACAGCCCCATTCCTTCTCACCGGTTTTCAGTTCCTCAAACACCTTGTCCTTTCTGGCCTCAGGCCCTTTGCACAGGCTCTTGCTTCTGCCCAGAATGTCTTTTCCTTGCCTTCTTTCTTCCTCTTGTATCTGGTTATACTTTTTAATATTCCAAGTCTCATCTTAAATGCCCCATCTCAACCGTGACTCCTGACAGCCAAGACTTGGCCAAGTCCTCCCCCTCTCCACCGTCATAGATGCCAGGATTGATGACCTCTCAATCCAAGTGTCATATTTTAGAAATTGAAATGTTCCCTCTTTTGAATGGATACAGCTCTGCATGCGTACATTCTGGGGACTGGAGCATGGAACGTGACTGGATCTCAGCCCCCACTTATCTCCTTGTCTGCATGCCCACCCTTGTGTAGTCAATGATCTGCCTGGGCATGCCAGCTGGACCACCCTTCCCAGTGATGCTTGTAACTGGGTAGTACACTCAAGACTTCCTTTAAGAGACATGTATTTATCCTGTGCTACGAGTGTGAAGGCAGGGTCGGGACTCCCATCTGCCGCGCACCGCGCCCCCGTGTTTGCGTTCGGTGCGCTGGCACCCAGTTCGCGAGATTCGGGCAAGGGGCAGGAGGTTAAAATACACAAAGACTCACACAGACAGAGAGACAACGACACCGGTCATCCTTGAATTTCCCAAGAATGCCCCCTTTATTGTGTTCAGGGGCAGATTATATAGAGATAGCCACGCCCCAGCCAAACCCACCAGAAACCACTCTTCTGCCATCAGGAACTCCTGAAGGTCTCGTGCTCAGAGCAGCTGTAGGCACTCAGATCAGAGGATTACAAGAAATTCAGGATCTGGGGTCTCACTGCTCCCAATACCCATCGTGAACCAGGAGCTCAGAAACTGTGGCTTCCCTCTCTGCTCCCAGGTTGGCTCACTGTGACCTGGGAACTGACCACAGTCTTCTTACGAGACAGTTGATGGAGACATGTGCCAGACTGCAACAGCTCAGGTTGGCACTTCCAACACTAGAGGTGGCTTCAAGTTCCTTGGTTACCCCAGTGTCTTCTCTGCCCCATATTCTCTGCCTCACTTCCCTGGGGGTGGGACTCATCCTTGGGCCAAGGGTCATAGACTCAGGGATGCCCAGGATCTTGTGGGGATCCCCAAAGTGTGTTCAACCTGCAGTCTTCTGGAAGATTCTTGGCCCTTTGCAGCTTGTCTCAGGTTAACTTCAGTGACGATGACACCACCAGGTCCAGGCTGCTGCAGAACCTCCTGCTGTCTAGCTGTGAACTCAAAACCTTCCGGTATGTGGACTTGCATTTTCACTGCCTGCTCACCTGACCTGATCTTAAGCTCTGGGCCCAGAGGATGTTGCTCCCTCCCTGCGCTAGGTCCCAGAGTCCTGGAGACGATGCTAAGGCTACGGGATCCTAAATGTGATTTTAGAGACACAGCCATACATCTAAAAATGTATTCCCAGAGCCAGGCAGAGGTGGTGCACACCTTTAATCCCAACACTTGGTAGGCATGGGCAGGCAGATCTACAAGATCTAGTTCCAGGACAGTTAGGACTGTTACACAGAAAAAAGCAAAAAAACCATAAACAACAAAAAACTGCAGACACTGATTGTTTCACTTGGTTAATGTGGTGTCTGCCGTGCTCCTTCGCTTGCAAAATTACTGTTTCTCTTTGTGATTGATACATGTATTGTAGGAAGATCACTTCAGACTGTTGATAACCAGGATATCCAGACTTCCATCCACAAATTTTTTATCATCCATTGATATGCCTTGCCTGAATTAATGATCAGAATGAAGACTGCAAAATGGAGCTTTAGTTTAGTTGGGTTTGGTTTGATTTTTGAGACAGGGTCTCAATATGTAATCCAGACTAGCCTGGAACTCTCTACCCTGGTGTCCTAGTCTCTGACTGCTAAGGTTACTAGAATGAGCCCCCATGCCCAACTCAATTGGAGGCTTTTGATGTTCAGTGCAACTTAGTACATGATGGAGGACTCTCATTGGTTAATAAAGAAACTGTCTTGGCTTTTTGATAGGGCAGGATTTAGATAGGTGGAGTAGACAGAACAGAATGCTGGGAAGAAGGGAAGTTAGTCAGACGCTTCAGGCAATCGCCATGCCTCTCCTCTCTGAGACAGTTGCCATGAAGCCAGCCACCAGGTCAGACATGCTGAATCTTTCCCAGTAAGCGACCACCTTGTGGTGCTACACACATTACTAAATATGGGTTAAAGTGAGATGTGAGAATTAACTAATAAGAGGCTGAAACTAATGGGCCAGGAAGTATTAAATGAATACAATTTGTGTGTTGTTATTTTGGGGCATAAGCTAGCCAGGCAGTCGGGAGCTGGGCGGCAGAACACAGCCCACTGCTTCCGCTACAGAATGGCACCCAACATGGGGCTCGAACCCACGACCCTGGGATTAAGAGTTCAGGACAGTCAGGGCTACATTGGGAGACCGTGTCTCAGAAAAGAAAATGAGAAGCAAACAAACAAGCAAACAAATCCTCTTGGAGCTATCAGATTTTGACCCCGGAAGGTGCAGAGCAGTATAGTGTCAGCTGGATAGTCCCACGGTGTCCAGCCGTGGCTAAGGGGAACTCGAGGACCCCCAGCTTCTGCCTCCAGCACACCTTGACTTAATTAGCCCAGGGCGGGGAGGTTTATGGAAGACAGGTGTCCCCTGCCCACCGTCCCCAAGCACCACTCCCAGCTTCTGTCATCAGTTTTAGACCTCTGGAGGCCTGGGCTCTCCCTGACCTGCCACTCTTTGGTCCCCAACAGACTGACGTCCAGCTGTGTAAGCACAGAGAGCCTGGTCCACCTGGCATCTGGTCTGGGACACTGCCACCATCTGGAAGAGCTGGAGTAAGTTGGGATGGCTGGCGAGGACAGGGCTGGGAGGACAACTATGCCTCGGGGAGGGTGACAGAGATGCTTCCACCTGTCTCTTGTTCCCTACCAAGTCTTGCAGTTCCCAGACTGAACACTGTGTTCCTGGGCTTGCCTTTACCCTGGACCCATGGGGTGTCTCTGGCTAGATTTGTCTTTGTCCCTGGGTTGGTACAGCACATTTGTCAAAATGGGACTTGGATCTATCTCTGCCTCAGTTGATGGTGAGTGCCAGGTTGCAGAAAGCACAAAGGGACAGCACAGTCTTCATAGGCTTATATGTCCCTTAAGCTATACGAAGCCTTCACCTGGGATGTCCTTATCTGATACATCTGTGACTGTCACCTCTCCTGCAGGAACCCTAGAGCTTGGCCCTTGGGGCCAGGAATGCCCTTGGGGTAGAGGCTCCACAGAAAGCCTAGACTATTATTCTCAGCCCCAGTCAGCCTCCCCAGGGCCAAGGGCCAAGGGACAGGTAGGACAGGTAGGCCTGGGGAAAGGGGCTACCCAGGGCACTTGTCTGAATGGAGCCTTCTGTTTTGTTCCTACAGTTTCTCTAACAACCATATCTGTGAGGAGAACATAGAGCTACTGATGGGAGCCCTTCAGGGGACCTGCAAACTAAAGAGGCTGCAGTAAGTAAGGGGAGGCTAATGGGGAGGAGGGTGAGTGAGGAGCTTCATGGGGGAAGAGGGTGAGTGAGGAGGTTCATGGGGAGGAGGGTGAGTGAGGAGCTTCATGGGGAGGAGGGTGAGTGAGGAGCTTCATGGGGAGGAGGGTGAGTGAGGAGCTTCATGGGGAGGAGGGTGAGTGAGGAGGTTCATGGGGAGGGGTGAGTGAGGAGATTCATGGGGAGGGGTGAGTGAGGAGGTTCATGGGGATGGGTGAGTGAGGAGGTTCATGGAGAGGGGTGAGTGAGGAGGTTCATGGGGAGGGGTGAGTGAGGAGGTTCATGGGAAGAAGGGTGAGTGAGGAGGTTAATGGGGACGGGATGAGTGAGGAGGTTCATGGGGGAGGGGATGAGTGAGGAGGTTTGTGGGGGAAGGGTGAGTGAGGAGGTTCATGGGGAGGGGTGAGTGAGGAGGTTCATGGAGAGGGGTGAGTGAGGAGGTTCATGGAGAAGGGGAGTGAGGAGGTTCATGGGGAGGGGTGAGTGAGGAGGTTCATGGGGAGGGGTGAGTGAGGAGGTTCATGGGGAGGAGGGTGAGGAGGTCAGTTGGGAGGAGAGTTAATGGGAATTCATGGGGAGGAAAATGAGTGGGGTCCATGCAGAGGAGTACATGAAACACACTCAGGATCCACTGTCTCCCCGTCTCCTCTCTGGATGTACTTTTGAGTCTCTGGATGACTTCTCCCCCACCTTTTATTCCTCTGCTGAGCTGAGTGTCATCAGGATGCTTGGTCTCTGGACACATAATCCCCAAACCAAAGCATCCCAGGCAGGACTTGGAGGCTTCCTTCTTTTTAAAAAACAGAACAAAACAAAAACGACAAGGCAACTAACTCCAGCATAGCTGGGTCCAGGGTCCGCTACTGGTCTGTGTTGCCCCACCCAGCACCTCCACGTCTTTCTTGGGAGCACATTTCTCCCCATGCTCAGTTGGAGACATTGCCTGAGCTCAGGTCACAGGCCTGAATGAGAGCTAAGGCCTGCGCTGTCCTCGACTTAGAGAGCCTGATGATTAAGATACCGTTACAGAATAGAGGACACAGACTCTGGGCAGAACCCTTCCTGTGCCCCTGGCACCAGCACAGTGCTTCCTCCCTTCCTCCCTTCTTCCCTCCCTCTCTCCCTCCCTCCTACATTATGTGCGCATGTTCGCACGCCTTGGTGAACACCCAGAGATCAGAGAGCAACTTTAGGGAGTAGCTTTCTTTCCACCATGGGATTCAGGGATCAGATTCAGGTCCTCAGTTTTGGCACCGAGCACCTTTACCTACTGAGCCACCCTGCCAGCCAACAGGTGTCTCTCAGTAACTCTCCTACTCTCCCTAGTAATTTGCAATCATCAAGTTCACAAAGGTGCCAAAAACAGCCCAATCCAAAACACAGTCCCATCCTGCATAGACCCAGCTTAAGCAATATCTTGTGAGCACATTTAACTTCATCTCCGGCTTTCAATCTGTATTTCTGATGACCCAAAATACACCCTGGCTATAAAAAGCTCCATAATTTCAAAAATATGTAACAAAGAGGGTGAAATCCCTGGAGATGAGCTCCTTCAGTAAACTTCCTGGAACTGTCAGTCTGTGAACTGTTTGCCAGACTTTTCTCCACATATGTGCCATACATAATTGAAAAACAGCCCGCCTTCCATCCCATAGCTATGACAGGCCCCTGGTCTATCTCTCCTAGCTCATTTAGAGGAAATTACTGAGGATGGGAGACATTAGGAAACCTTGGGCCATTAGGAAACCAAGCCCCACCCCACTCCTCCACGCCAGTCTTTCCACAGAGCTGTTGCTTGGGCTCTCCCCAGGTGCTCACTGCTTTCTTAGTCTTCTAGAATCTTCCAGAAGCTTTATCTGAGGGGTTAAAAACCCAATAAAGTCACTCATTGACTCATTCATCTGTGTGATCCTAAAGCCTTGGCCAGGGCTAGGGGTTGGTGGTCCTGTAGGTTGGATCATCATGCCCATCATCCTCAGTCTTGAGTCCCAGACACTCAGGCTGCTCCTTACTACTTCCTTCTCTGTTGTCTGGAAGAAGCAGATGGGTCCTCAGTGTACAGAAGCCAGATTGGTCAGTTTCATGTCTTCTGCCACTGACAGCTCCCCTCAAACTGAGCCAGCTTCTCCCAGCTGTCCTCACAGGATAGGGAGTGGACCCTGTGTAGAGTTGTGCCATCCAGGTGCAGTGGACCCTGCTCAGAGCCACACCACCCAGGTGCAGTGGATAGGCTCTACGTGGACCCTGCTCAGAGCCACGCCATCTCTGTACGATGGATAGGCTCTAAGTGGACCCTGCTCAGAGCCACGCCATCCTGGTACTATGGGTAGGTTCTAAGTGGTACAGTGGATAGGCTCTACGTGGACCCTGCTCAGAGCCGTGCCATCCAGGTGCAGTGGATAGGCTCCTGATAGACTTGCCTGTCTTCGTGGGCTGAGGCTTTGTCAGTTTTAGCTCTGATTACGTGTTCTTAAGAGCCCTAGCTCTAGGAAATCAAGGCAGCTGGCCAAGTCCTGCTGCCACATTGCCTTGCTGGTGCGGGCACGCTCTTCACCTCTCTAGGCTAAGTCTTCTCTCCGAGCTTTGATTTTCTGGGATTATGAGGATTAAGAGAAATGATGCACGGTGAGTGCTGAGAGCAGAGGCTGCGGGTGTCCCCTCGGTAGAAGCCTGACTAATACTGTTCTTCCCTTCGGGGCTCATGCTGGAGGCCTTGGAATCACCAGCCAGTGGGTAACACATGGCTGGGGCCCTAGAAAGGGGTCCTGAGGTCTCAGGTTCTATTCTTGCTGCTGCTGCTGCTGCTGCTTCCTCTTGTGGCCCTGAGTACGCCCCCTTCCTCTCTGGGCCTCAGTGCTCCTCATCCGTAGAACGGAGATAGCAGTGTGCCCACCTTTCAACATGGCCCCAGCCCAGTCTTTGGTCACTGTTATGTGATCTCTGTTATTGCTCAGTCTAAGCTTGTGGTTGAGAACGCAGAGTCATTATTTTGGGCCTTGTGACTCTAATTCTTGCATACTTTTCTGGGTACTTGCATACTTTTCTTTGCACCCTTCACATCGGAGGGCTGTGGGTGTGCGAAGTGCGGAGCCCTCACAAGTCCGTCTGGACGGGGCTTCCGTCTGCATCTCAGGCATGAGGAGGTCACCTGACCCCCTCTCTCTAGCCTCAGTCACGTTCCACTGGAAGTCTCCTCCCTGGCCTTGCTCATTCAAGGACTAAGTCGCATGACCCTACTGCAGCACCTTAGGTGAGTAATCAGTGACCCCTGGGAAAGAGTGAGAGGACCACTGGTCAGCTCTGTTGGGAAACCCTGGGCACACGTCCTTTATAACCCGGGTTGACTCCCTCCGGGGTCCTCCCTGTGCTCTCATTGTCCTTGCCTCCTAGTGCCGCCAGCTTCCTCCTGGCTACAAAGGTGACCTGGCAAGGTGGGCTCACTTTGGGAGCCCCATAAAAGCCCTGCCCAATGCCTAAAACGCTCTGTAGATTTGTGTTGAGATGAGTCATGACTGCGCAGGTCCAGGTGCCAGGTGCCGATTGTGTTTTCCATGAGCACCTCGGTGGTGACAATTTTCAGGGCCAGAGGCCACGCTTTGTGAAGTGAGGGACACCACTCCCTGCCGAGTTGACAAGAGAATGCCACAGGCATTTGGTTCTGTCATAGGCCCACGTGGCTCTGGCAGGGCCTGTGGTTAGCATACAGGAGGATGTGGCACATAGGATCCAAAATCGATCCCCTGCAAGGCAGTTGGCTAGACGTCAACATGAAGAAACCACCCTCATAACGAGAGGGCAAACCATTTCCCTGGGCAGTTTAGTTTCCTTCAAGTTTAGCTTAGCTCTTGGCTCTCATACAAGCAAGACCAGTCCAGATGCAGAAAAGGCAGTGGGGATATGATGGTGGTAGTGAGGGGTGGGGGTGGGGTGGGGCCTACTGTTGGTGGTGGTGGTGATGGTGGTGGGGGTAGGTGGGGGGTGGGAGCTGCTGCTGGTGGTGGCAGTGTTAATGATAATCAGAAAAAGCCCCTTTCAGTTAAGATGCCTTTAACTGAGGAACCCACAAGAGCTTGCCATCCTGCCAGACTCCCCTGGGAACTCTGTTCATAGGGTCCAGCAAACAAGGCCAAGCTGAGGATCGGATCATAGTGTCTGCTGCAGGCCCGGGAGCTTTAAGCTTCCCCACTTTGCCTGCCAGTCACTGTGAGAATCTGGCAGTTCAGTTTTCTTACCTGGGACACCGAGAGCCGTCATTGTCACCAGCTTCCTTTCCTCCAGAGGCTTTTATGAGTGTCATATGAGTTTCTGAATGGATTCGGGTTCGGCAGTCTGTAGAGTTCTCCATACTGTGCCTGCAAAGTCCCTGTGCCCCTCTGGGCCTGGATTCTGTGTTTCCAGGCTGAGCGGGAAAGGCATCGGTGATGATGGCTGATGTCTTCCCAACGCTCTTCAGAGCTGCTGACAGCGTGGAGGAGCTGGGGAAAGTTGCCTGCCCTGCCCTTCCCCCAGATTCCAATTTTGTCAGGATAAAATGATGGGGAGGAGGGGTATCTCTTCAAGTAAGCCCTTCACTGCTTAGTGTCTCCCTTCACATACTTCCACACTGCATAGGCAACTCCAGGGGAGAGCTTTGAACCCCCAAAGATGGTATGCAAGGCATCAGGAAAGATTTTAGGATGGCAGCAGGGAGACTACCCTAAACCAGATACCAAGAATTAGGAGTCTCATCCAAACGCGAGATGATGAAACTCTTGTACGAGCTGAGGCCTTTCTCTGTGTATCATAACCAGGAGGGCTATGGGCAAGCTGAGATGGGTGGCAAGCTGATGGTCCTTCATCTTTGTTTTCCTCCCCAAGCTTGAGACATGACCAGATTGGAGACGTGGGAACCCAGAACTTAACGGCCATCTTGCCAAGGCTTCCAGGGCTCAGGAAGTTAGAGTGAGTCACAGCCCTTCTGAAAAGAGCCCGCAGGGACAACACCATGCTCCTGGGAGACACTGGACCCTGACCCAGGCCAGCACCGGAAAGGGGAATCTCTCCCAGCCTTGTTGCTGGGGAGAGGGAGTTTGTGATCTCCTAGGCCCTGTTCTCTGGGTCTTTGTGTGTTTCATCAGGATGGAGTCATAGCTGTATCTCTAGTACAAATGTCGTGGGGAGGGATGCAGGAGGAGAGGGTCCAATAACCTTGCCTTCCACAGCCTCTCAGGGAACAGCATTGGCCCAGCAGGGGGAGTGCCGTTGGCAAAGTCTCTCATCCATTGCAGGTGCTTGGAGGAAATCATGTGAGTGTCCGTCCAGGTGGGGTATCCCACAGGCCGGCTGGCCCCCTTGTCCCTTCAGAGCAGGGCTGAGCGGGGCTTCTGAGCTGGCTTCCCATGCTATCCCTTCACCCTTTCTTCTTTCAGACTGGGCAACAATGCTCTGGGGGACCCCACGGCCCTGGGGCTGGCTCAGAGATTGCCCCCACAACTGAGGGTCCTGTGGTAAGTGTCTTCCTGCCAACCGCGCATACAGAGCAGTAGAGAGGAGACCCAGGAGAAGTGTGATCCAAGCAACCCATAGGTTGAGCAGCTGAGCCTGAGATTGGAATGGCCCCTTCTCTGCTGCTGCTTCCCAGTCCCCAGATTAAGCTTAATGTTGGCCTTACCCATTGTCGCTGTGAGCCCCTAGCCAAATTTCTGTCCCTTCTGAGTTTCAGTTTCCTCATTTGTAAAAGGATGTTACCAATCTAAGCTTTTCTACCTAAGAGCAAGTCACTGAAGGTGTTTGAATTGATGTCGGCAAAAGGCTGCACGCAAAAGCTACAAGGGTATTGTTCCATCCTCTATAGGTCAAGACCAGGGCTTCCTGAGTTCCAGGCAGCCCTGGGGCTGCGATTCTTGTATGTACCATTTTCTAGGAAAGGTCTAAGACTAGAAACAGGATGGAAAGCTTGACTTCCTAATACATGAAGAAGCCGAGGCATTCACTGGGACAGGGTCAAAGACCAGCTAAGGTTGCTGCTACAGTCAGAGGCACAGTTGAGAATGTGAGGCTAAGGGAAGGCTCCCAACCCCAGAGTTGGCCCCAGGCTCCTCTTACCTTTTCCTTTCCAGTCTGCCATCCAGCCATCTGGGTCCTGAGGGGGCTCTGCGCCTGGCCAAGGCCCTGGAGCAATGCCCACACATAGAAAAGTTCAGGTAAGGTGGGGCCCTACCTGGGCCGAGAGACAGGTTGGGGAGGGTCTGGGGCAGTTCTGACTCGTATCTACCCTGCCCCACAGCTTGGCAGAGAATAACCTGGCTGGACGTGTCCCACATTTCCGCAAGAGTCTCCCACTGCTCAGACAAATTGAGTAAGGAGCCTTCCCTGGTTGTCTGATGAGATGGGACTTAGAGCTGGGGGTGGGGGAAAAGATGATTTTCTTAACCTCCTGGCCCTGGCCAGGCCAGTCTGGTCCCTCCTGCTCTCACTATGGGAAAGGGGGTCCTGTTAGCGGTGGCCCGTCTCAGAGGGCCATCACCATTCCATCCCAGCCTGATTTCCTGCAAAATCGATGACCAAGTTGCCAAGCACCTTGCCGCCAGCCTCATGCTCTGCCCAGCTCTGGAAGAAATCTTGTAAGTGCTTGCGAGGGCCCTGAGTTGGGAAGAGCAGCTGCCTCGGGGGCTGGCCCTGCCTACTGTGTGCTGGAGTTGGCCCTGCCTACTGTGTGCTGGAGTTGGCCTTGCCTCTCAGCTGGTTCTCCACTCTGGAGATGGGAAGCCCTATCTTGCCCTCCCAGTCTTACCCCCATGTACTCCAGCAACACAGGGCAGAGCCACTGGACTTCTCTTCCCTGTGTTGTGGGAAGGGTGTTGGGCCACATGGTCTGCAATGAGTTTTTGTCTTTGACTTCCCCTTTGGGGTGCTTTTCATGGTTTATGGAGACTCTACTTGTGAATAGCTATTGGTAATGCAAAAGGTAGAAGCTGGTTGACAGTCTCACACACACACACACACACACACACACACACACACACCCCAACACACCAGCTGTGACCTCTTTGGTCATTCCACTGCCTCAGACCTCAGTCTCTGGCAGCACTGTGAAGGTGTCAGGCCTGACTGCTGGGACTTGAAGCCCTAAGTGTTGAGCAGAAGAAAGTTCCAACTCTCAATGTACAGGGCACAGAGCACCAGAGGGCTTCTGGGTCTGCGTCCTGAGGAGTTTGGGAAGATTTGTTTTTTCTGTCTTGGGGATAGAACTCATGCATGTCAGGTGAGGATTATACATTGAGCTATATGCTCAGTCCTCAACATTCTTAGTTCTTAATCTTCCTCCATATGCCACAGGTCAGCACTCGCTGACTTTGAACTCAGTTACCAGTGACCCTCCCCTTTTAACCAGTGGGAGCAGCGCAAGGAACTGAGGACCCCTGGGAAGGACCTCTGGGAAGGACCTGGGTCCCCACTGGAAGCTCCATCCTCAGTAATACTGTATTCAGTCTCTTCAATACTTTCCCTTCCATCACACGGAGCCTCCATGGACAGTCGAGACATATGCTTCCATTGAAGATTAGTTTCTTAAAGCAAAAACACTGTGGGGGAGGTTTAAAAATATGACACATACTATCACGTGAGAAGCAGACATTGCAGCAAGGTGCTTGCTTGGTGTGCATTGTGTCATATTGTGGTTTCTGAGGAACATTGTTGCTCAGGAATTAGAATAGGGTGGGGCAGGTAGGGAGGAAGGAACGACCTGTGCCCTGAGAATTCTTCAGGGGTAGGTGCTGAGGTGGCTGGCTGAGAAACCCCTCTTGTGCCTGATTCTGCTGGCACCTAGGGCTCCCTACTGCCTTCCTTTTACCTCAGTGAACCTCCTGCCTCTGAGCTCGCCCCTCCTCCACTCTGCAGGCTGTCCTGGAACCTCCTGGGTGATGAGGTGGCTGCTGAGTTGGCCCAGGTCCTGCCACAGATGGGGCAGCTGAAGAGAGTGGAGTATGACACCCTTGGATGGAGGGTGCAGAGGGGGACCCCCATCCTAAGCAGCCCAGGGGTTATTGGGCTATTCCTTCCTCCCAGAAATCTGTGCAGGGTCTCTGAAGACTCTGGCTGATCCCAAGTCCCTGCCAATCTTAGTTCTTCCCATGCTCAAGATGTCCACCTTTCTACTGCCCCACCAGGAATCAGAGTCCACTGCTCGATGCTGGCAGTGTGGGAGGGGGTGGCTTGCCTGGGGTGGGACGTAGAGAAGGAAACCCCACCCCTGGCCTCATGCTTGCCCCTCTTTTCCTCTTCCCCTGCCCCTGTCAACTGCAAAGCTTGGAGAAGAACCGGATCACTGCATGCGGAGCCCAACTCCTGGCTCAGGGGCTGGTCCAGGGCTCCCGTGTGCCAATCATTCGGTAATGAAGGGCTGGTCCTTGTGGTAGAAGGCCACAGAGACCTTACAATTTGGATCAACCCCCTGTGGGGAAAGGCAGGGCCTGGGCTGAGAATTATTCAGAGAGACTTGGACTATCCCATTAGGAATTTGGTAGCCAGCAGACCCGAATCAAATCCCAGCTCTGCTATTTGCCAACTGTGTTGTGTCTGTAACTTCAGGTCCCTGAACCTCAACTTCCCGACCTGGGAGGGTGGTAAGGACTAAAGAATGGATAGAGCAGAACCCGGGACATGGCCAGCTCTCAGGGGGCAGCACCATGCTCAGGTGACTGCCTCCACTGGGTGGCATGGGTGGATGCCTCTTCTGCTTTAGGCCTTGATCTTTAATCCTGTAGGTAGGTTAGGAGCAGAGCCAAGAGGATGAGGGGACAGCTCTGGAGCTGAGGCCCATGTCTATGCCCACAGGCTCTGGAACAACCCCATTCCTGCCGATGTGGCCCAGCGTCTACAGAGCCTGGAGCCCAGGTTGGACTTTGCCTTCTTTGACCAGCAGCTCCAGGCTCTTTGAGGAATTGATGGACCTCTCAAGACTCTTGGTACAAGCCCAGTGACAACCACATTTCCCACCAGGGAAAGGGGCTCAGGAGAAGAGCCTCAGTTGGTGCCCAGCATCCTATGAATGCCCCAGTGGGGGAAGAGTACGTTTGTTTTATCACGATCCTTAGGGAGAACTTTCTTGGGACTTTGACTAAAAGAGGACTGTACATCATACATGACATGTGTTACCAGTGGGACACTGGCACAATGAGAGTACTATGATGTCATATATGACAGGGAAGGCTATGTATGGTGCACTGTGACCAAGACACGGAAGGTCATACTCACGACAGGGTAGGTCATATAGGTGGCATTACATGGAACTTATAGTGAGCGTGGTATCTGGTCAGTGGTTCTTAGCACCGTAAATGGTGGTGCATGTGATCAGGAATCCGCCTATGACATGCTGCCTATATCACATAACACTCAGCTTGCCAGGGGACCACAGGCAAGTTCAAGACCTAATTTATTACTATTTTAAAAATGTAAAACTAGGTGAATAGTATAGGCCTCATAGCTGTTTGGGAAACTGAGGCAGAGGGATTGCTAATTTAATAAGATCCTGTCTCAAAATGTCAAAAAGGACTGGTATACAGCTTAGTGGGAGAGTGCTTGCCTAGCATGTATGAAATCCTAAGCTGAATACTCAATATCTTATTCTTCCTTCCCTCCTTCCTTCCTTCTTTCCTTCCTTCCTTCCTTTCTTTCTTTCTTTCTTTCTTTCTTTCTTTCTTTCTTTCTTTTTTTTTTGGTTTGGTTTTTCAAGACAGGGTTTCTCTGTAGCTTTGGAGCCTGTCCTGGCGCTAGGTCTTGTAGACCAGGCTGGCCTCGAACTCACAGAGATCCGCCTGCCTCTGCCAACTAAGTACTGGGATAAAAGGTGTGCACCACCACTGCACAGCTCAGTATTATTTCTTTAAAAGTATTTATAAGTGAATCTGGAGCAGCTAAGTGATAGCATTTCTGCCCTGGGCTGGGAGGGAGAGAACTGACCGGCTCAATAGCCTACAGTCAGGGCTCTGGGCATGCCGAGGACTCAGCATGAAGTCCCCTCCTGCCAGAGCTCGGTTCTCCCTTCTGTTAATTGGTAGCCCTCCCCTCCAAGGATTTTCAGTCCAGGCTTAGGAGTTAGTTTGATCTTGGGACAGTTCAAACTCACCTGTTCTTTCCTGGTATAAGGGACAAAGCCAAATATAAGGGTCCAGGGATGGGTACTTTTAGGACATTAGGCAAGACCACTGGGCCCACCCACTACCTCAGCAGGATTCTGAAACCCCTTGAGGCTCTGTGTTTTTTGTAACTTCCAAGAGGGGGAAGGATAACCTTGTTACACTCCAAGTTAAACGATCAATAAATGCAGACAGTCCTCCCACCTGTGGCTGGTGTCTGATATGTGTCTCGCTACCCTGCTGCAGTCAGAAGTGCACCACCTCTGTGCTGTGGACTGCAGAATTGGAGAGATGGCCCAAGTGCACTAGGATAGGCAGTGGTGGAAGTTACCGGTCATGTGACCACCGGTAACTCACCATGCCTCACCAGCCACACAAGGCTGTTTTCAAAGTTCAGGTGATAGAAACAGGTTTGTTTGACCGACGTAATCCTTAAAACTCTTTTCTGAATTAATGATCAGTATTTAAATTTGGGGACTTGTATGTAAAAATCTCAACTCTGGCTTCTCAGGAGCTAGTCTAAAGCCAGACAGAGTAGCACATGGGCTACTTAGGGAGGAGAATCAGAAATCCAAGGTCCTTCTCTGCTACATTTTGAATCCCAGGATAGCCTGGGCTATGAGAGACTCTATTGGGGCAGGGGGAGGGCCTACTCCAGCCCACCCACCCGAATGTCCAAGGCTACTCTGATGAAGCAACATGGATGTGACCTTCAGATGGAGCACACATCCCTTGGGCTGCTCTACAAGGTCTCCCCTGTCATCTTGACTCCTTTGCTTTTTTGCCTGGCCCAGAGTGAGGCACATTTGGGACATGGTTGATAATGGGATGTGACTTGGCCTCTTGCTACCTATCTTGGCAAACACACACACACACACACACACACACACACACACACACACACACACACACACGAGTACACAAGAGTAGGTCAGAAAAGCAAGATGAACAAAGTCTCTGCTGCAAAGACGTTACGTGCTGATTACATGACATCTCCCTTTCTCATATAGGGTTGAGTACCATAAAGGGTGCAAAGATGTCATAAAGGGTGCAGAGATGCCATAAAGGGTGTGGATATGTCATAAAGGATGCAGAGACAGAATAGCCCCTACTCTGAGTGCATGAGTCCCTCCTTCCACCACATTGTGAAAACCCAGGCCAGGAGGGTGCAGTTATACTTTGGTGCCACTAGAGGGCAGGCTGAACCACCAGTGATTTCCCTATGGCCCTCACCAGGAAGGCAATGGGACCCACAGGAAGTTAGTTAATGCGAGAGGCTATTCCCATGTGGCAATTGGGATGTCAGAGCATATTTGTGGCTTGCCAGGATGACTTGGCCCTGACCTTTTTGGCCCTCCACATTGTCTCCGGCATCCCACCATGCTGAGGAGAAAGTCCTCCGGCCAAGTGCCAAACATATCTATCATACCAGGACACCCCTATCAAGCCAGAAACGGGGCACACCTGTTGCCACCCATCACAATCATGGGCGGGAAGTTAGCGGGAGTAGAGGATTCAAGAAGTTCACTAGGAAATCCTGGGTCTAAATTCTTGGGAAGTTGCCAGGTCAGCTAGCAGGAGTGTTGTGCTGACCCCTGTCTGGCCCAGACTGAAGACAGAGTCGTCAAATTTGAGAAAGAGTCAGGCACATCCACCAAAAGCACCCGGGCAAGGGACGTGCACAGGGTAGTTCCCAAGAACAGGGGGCCCAGAACACAGGACACTCTTTCTTTCCATCTTACCCTTTTCCGCTTGGCTTTCCCTCTCTGATTCCGCCCAAGTTCTAAACTCCAACCATCTCACAACAGTGGCCCCAGAACACGCCACGGACGGCTGGCAATGCAGAGCTGGTTAGGCCCACCGCAAGTCGGTGTGCCAATTTCTTGTTCTTTTCCTTGAGAAACTCCCTTTCCTACTGCCTACCTGCTTGGGAACCTTGGCAGGTTTTCGTCTAAAGCTAGTGGGGTCCAGTGTCCCTGGTGGCTTCTTCCCAGGGTAGGCTCAGTTTAAAAAATGTAGAGAGAAACAAATGAAATCCAAAGAGGTGGTAGGCCCGTGAAAGGCGCTTTCTCTAAGAGGTAAGGATTGTGGCTCGGCCTGGGAGCACCTAAGTCTGCCTGGGAGAGCCTCATGCTGCTGGTCACTTGCTCACCATCCTAGGTGTTCAGATGGAATCATAGCTACTCTTTCTGTCTCAGACCTGAAGCCTTCCTGCTTTGTCTGTCCTATCCCCCAGCACACACAGCTGTCTGTGAGCCACTGTTTCAAACTGCCTTGGGGAACTGATGAGAAAGCTCCCTAAATGGGTCCAATCATAAAATACTTCTGTGAGCAACGAATGTGAGGTTCCAACTTCAGCAAGCCTGGAACTGGTGTTCTGCTTTTCTGAGAAGCCAAAGGAGAACCTGGGAGTGGGAATTCAAGTAGCCTGCAGGTCCTGGTGTTCTGCAGACAAGGAAGTGAAATGGTCCTGCACCCCTGCTGGGTTCTGTTTTGACCAGCCAGAGCAGGCCTCATCCAGAGTTTGCAGGAAAGACTTCTCAGTGGCCAGCTTGCTGAAGATGACCAGGCAGCCTAGGTCCTATAGCCTGGTCACCAGTAGGTCACACCTCCATCACCAGTGGGTGGACAGCTGTCATCAACCGTGGAAGAAAGCCCTCCTTTGTCTGTGGCCACACCACCCTGCACGTTCCTGAGCTTATCTGAGCTTGAGAAACTTTCCCTGTGACTCCAGCACCGCTACCCAGACAAAAAAAAAAAAAAAAAAAAAAAAACCTGCCTTCACTGAGCCCAGGTGATCTCAGACCCAGGAGACTGAGGCAGTGGTACACACATTATAATCACAGCTCCCTCTGTCCCCTCCCCTCCCACACACCTGAGGCCCAGCCAGGTCCTGGCAACGGGATGCCTTTGACTCACGAGCACAGGGAAGGGTGCGAGCAATCTGGATTACCCTGAGCACTTTGTCCAAACAAGCAGCACCCAGGAAACAAACCCTAGGAGCAAGTGCTGTGTCAGGCATCCCACAGGGGCCTCTTAAGGGACTCAGGCCTCCAACTGCACAGAAGATTTCTCTGGGCTCCCAGTGCAAGGCAAGTGTTCACCCCCACTTTTCACCTCGCTTCTTGCGTGCCGTGTACGACACTAACCCGGGGCAAAGCCTTGACTCGTGTTTACCGACCTCCGCCCTTGGCTCTAAGGTAGCCTTATTGAGATGGAACCAATGCCTGGCACTTGGGTTTCTCGAGTAGTACAACTATTCATCAACATGACAAAAAGCTTGAGTCGGGCGCAGACAAGGAGGACTTCCTCCGGCTTGTGGTTTTGGCTCAGGGCATGTTCACTCCATTGCTACTGGACATTCCGGGAGGTAGAACATCACACCTTGAGGTGGTGAGAGGACAGAGACTTGGTAGAAAACTATTGCACCACGGACAGAGGGAGAAGACACCCTCAAGGATGTGACCTGGGTGACCTTCCTCAAACCAGGCCCCACCTCCTGAGGTTTCCATCACTTCCCAATAGGGAGTTACACAGTGCCTGGCCTTTTATGACGGGCTTCCTTTGAGGCCACCTGTACCATAAAGTTTCAGTACTTTCCCCGGGCGAGCAATATTCCACCGTGTGGACTGTATACTGAACTTCCCCTTACCAACAGTTAATACATATTGAATCCTTCCCACATTTTGGCTCTTGTGAATCATGCTGCTACAAACATTCATGCTCAACTTTTTTGTGTGGGTTTACATTTTCATTTCTCTTGGGTAAGTTGGTACCTAGGAGGGGAATTGCTGTGACCCCTGCCCTTGACGCTCTGTCCTCCCCACCAGGGCCTAGTGACATCTTTTTCCCCTCCCCTCCCCCCAGACATTCTTCTGGGCTTAAAAGAGTGCTGGATAAATGATATGGTTGAGTTGGGTCTCTATGCCAATTGCCTTTAACCCTGGACTTTTCATCTATCTATCTATCTATCTATCTATCTATCTATCTATCTATCTATCTATCTATCTATCTATATCTATCTATCTATATCTATCACCTATCTATCTATATATCTCTATCTATCTATCTCTATCTATCTATCTATCTCTATCTATCTCTATCTATCCATCCATCTATCTATCTATCTATCTATCTATCTATCTATCTATCTATATCACCTATCTATCTATCTATCTATCTATCTATCTATCTATCTATCTATCTATCTATCTATCTAGCTCTATATCTATCTACCTGTCTACCTGGACCTGGCATTGCTCCCCAGAGACCAGCAGCGTGAGAAGACCTATCTGCTCCCCACTTTCTACCCCATTGTCTGAAGGGCAGTGAGATCAAGAAAGGCTTCCTGGAGGAAGTACAGCTGATGTCAGCTTTTAAGGGGTCCCGCAAGTTGTTTTGTCCCAGAGCTGAGCAGAGGGCATCAAGGACTTTTGGTGCAAAAAGATTAAGGAGAATCTGGAGAAAGGCAGGACGCTCCTGGAACAGACAAGCAGAGAAAAAATCTCTATGCCCTGGGGCTGCTTGGTGGGGGCCCCTCTAAGGCAGCAAAGTGACTCAGACAAGAGGGAGTTCGTAGCTGCAGCGTGAGCCTCCACGTTAACCCTCATCTGTCTGGAACAGAAAACCTACAACTCAAGCGCCAGGCTTTAACCCTTACCGGCGCAGTCCGTGCACACCAGGACCAAGGGCTTTAGCCATGCCCATGAGATCGCTGAACAGCCATGCCCCCACCTCCCCATGGAATCTGGTTAAAAGAGCTTTGGTCCTGATGTTCAGTGGTTAACGTGCTCAAAGGGTACAAAATACCACTGAGTGGCCACCAGCTGTCCAGCGACAGAATAGTCCCTTAAGAACTGGTGTCTCTTCTGGGTCAAAAGCGGACTGAACAGAGGAGAGGCCTCGGCTCCGCGGAACTGCTCTCCCGTTGAGCCCAAACCCCAGTACAAACGTCTTTATCTCGTCTTTGTCACGGGAATATGTGTCATCTTCCCAGTCTCTGGCAGCAAGAAAACGCTATTGAAAGAAAATAAATAATAAATAAAAAAAGAAGAAAAAACACTGCAATTCTAGTGCCGCCCCAACAGCTCGGGGAAGCAAGCTCTGGGCGTCTCCCCGAGGGCTATGCGCTACACCCCACACTCTTTGGGGTGAAAGCCGCCGGCGGTGCCCCGGGGTCCAGGGAGCCCGGCGATCGCACCCCGGGTTCCCACGTCTTCAGTCCAAGAGCAGCGCGCGGAGCTCCGCGGAGCCTGACGCCTAGAGCGGCGGGCCCGGGGCTGGGAGCGAACCCGCGGCGTCGCGCCGAGTGGCAGCCTACTGCGTCCAGGTCCTCGCGGGCCACCAGCCGGGAGCGGGACAGGCTCCCGTGCAGCCGGGAGAGCCGCCCCTCCAGGAAGCGCCCGCCTCGCGCCCGCTTCCCGCCCACATCCTCCCTCGACAGGAGGGAGGAGCCCGCGCCGCAACCGCGGCCCGAGGAGGGCCGGCCCCAGCCCAGGCGAGCGCACGAGTGGGCACGGCCGCGCGGGCAGCGCCCTGAGCCTGTCCCGCGTCGCCGCCCGGCCGACAGCACAGCGCGCGGGGATGCCCCGGCGGCCCAGAGCACGTTGAGGGTGCGGGACACGCGGTGAGTGGGGCCCGTGGCGGGCGCGGCGAGGGTGGGCCGGGTACTGCGCGCGCCCAAGTTCGGCCTGGGGCTCCGAGGGGAGCGGGTTCTGCTGGAGGGACTCAGACGTCCGTGGTCGCCGCCCCCCGCAGCACGCCCGGGTGACTCAGCTACCACCCGGCCACGCGGGGGCGCTCGTTTGCGGGGGGGTCGGTGGCTGGGTGGCCTCAGGGACACTGGCTAGCTGTTTTTTTGGGGGGGGGGACACCGTCTTTCTCCGTTAGATGTCTAGAGAGCGTCCGGGGGATGGCGCCCTATTGCCACCAGCACAACCGCAGGAGGCAGGAGGCAGGAGGCAGGAGGCAAGCGGGCCTCGGGACTCTTGAAGGGGGCACCCCTTGACCCCACCCTGACCCCAACCCGGCCCTGCTCAGATGGGCCCTAGGGCCGACTGTCTAGGCTCCAGCCGGTGAGAAAAGATGGGGAATAGTGCCGGGCAGCTTTCCAGAAGTCGGAGTGTGTTTGCAAACTAGTTTTTGCGCAAAAGCTGTCTGGCACCTGTGTGTTTCAAGGGTTGGAGGAGGAAGCGAGAAGCCCTTCTTCCTTCCTTCCCATCCCTGCAGCGATGCTCCTGGGAAAAATAAAGGAAACTAATTCTCCTCTTTACTTCTCCCCTCCCCTCCCGAATCCTCACCCTACCTTTGGTAGGCAAGCTAGTCTTTGGATAAGGGGCTACCTCAAAAGGGGGGTGGGAAGTGCCCAAGGTCACAGGTGCCATAGCAGTCCGGACTCGGTGGCCCTTTGAAGGGTCTGCCTTGCTCTCTGATTCTTCCTGCCCCATGCTATTCTGGGGGAAGTGGCAATGGTATAAAGGTCTTTGAGGATTAGGCCAGCCGCCCTTTGTTTTGTCTGACCGTAGATCTCCATCATGTCGGGGGTGTGGAGTTGTCACCCAGAGGTGGGAAGGGGTGTTATTCTGCCCTTTGAGGCATCTACAGCTTCTGTGGTTGGTACATAGCGATGTTGCCAGGCAGGGTTCCAGCTGAGAAGCCCCCTAGTCCAGGGCCAGGGTCCTGCCTTCCTGCCTGAGGAATGCTGGATCCCTCTGCCTTTTTCCAGGTTGCTGAGGCAATAGTATAACTTTCAGAATACAGCTTCCTCACCTTGGAGAGCATGACCCGAGAGGGGACTTGATGTGGGCTGGTCAAAGTGGAAGGGCCTGGTCATCCTGCCATCTTGACAGGGCAGCTGGAGAGGATAACCATCCAGACATATGCTGTCCAGGAGAGACGATGTAAGGTCTCCAGGGCTTGAGGGTTGAGCCAGGGTCAGAGGTGCCTCCTCTGTTCTGTGTTCTCTGACCTCTGGTCACCTGGCGGCGACTCCCCCTGGTGAGCTCAAGAACACTGCTCTCTGAGTTGGAAGAGAGTCCTTCTCCCACAGGAAGAGATGCATTTTAATTGTCATTTCTGGTGTCCTATGGAGAGCCCCCCCCCTTGGGGAGCTGTGAGAGACCTGGCCTTGAACACCTTGTTGTGACCAGAAGTGGGATGGTGGCCTCAATTGTGCACCTCCAGTTCATCTCCAGGGCCACTTGGAAACTGACCAGGCACCAACACGAAGGAGTGAGTTTGTTGCCACCTGGCAGGGGGCCCAGTGAGCTCTGTCTGGGGCTGTCCCGAGATGGTGATCCAGCCTGCTGGAGTGGGAGGGCTCATCAGATGCATTTCTGCATGGAAAAACCAGGACAAAGACTCTGGGTGCTTGAGTGCTCCTGGCCTCCGGTGCTTCCTGCCTTCATGCCTTGACACACACAAACACCTTTAGGCCTGGGTGTTTTTCCATCTGTGAGATGAGGTAATAGCAGCCCATTTGCAGAGCTGTAGGGGGCTAGGGCCAGGAAATGGCGCCTGTGTTCTTACAAGTGGGGAACTCTTCCTGAGGGTCTCTGATTATATTCCAAGCCCTCCCCCAACAGGACTACATGAAGAAGAGAGTCAAAGCGGAGCCTCAGTTTCTCTATCTGTATAATGGTGAGGTGTGCAACCTCTGCTCCCTTTTCTTTCCGGGTAATTGTGCGTTTCCTTAAAGAGAGTTGTGAGGATCAATTTAGATGACAAAGGTGCCATGTGCCAGCGCTGTGATTGGTGCGGGAGGCACTTGGGAGCAGTTGTCATCCCCATTGTTCTTGGGAATATTAGCACACTCGATTCACATAACTGCACTCAGGATCCCTTCTGGGACTTGGGGGGGGGGGGCGCTTAACCACCTCTCTATGCAGAGATGAGTCCTGGAATCTAGACATTGGCCCTTCTGGGCTGTTCTGGGAACAGAGGCCTGGGTAAGAAGGTTTCGCCCTTCCAACGTGTGAACACTATTTGAGGTGGCCCATTCCATGTGGTTTCCCCGTCTTCCCACCTGGAACTGGCCTCACTGGGCTCTGAGGCCTGAACAGAAGACAGAAAGGCACTCTCTGGTAATTGCACTCCTATCTAGGGAGAGAGCGAGCATCTTGGCCTGCTGAGAAGCTCCTAGCGATTCCAGCCTTCCGCAGGAAGTATCCTACCCCTCCCCTCCCCGACAGGCTGGGGCCACAGAGGCAGGAGCAGAACACCTCTAGAAAACAGACATCCCTAGTTTGCAGCCAGCACATGGCTTCAGAAAGGTCAGTGTGGGCTCTGTAGAAGCAGGAGGCTGGGTCACCCTGCCATCCAGACAAGGCAGCTGGAGACGGTGACTATCCAATCATGTTCCTCCCCTTGCCATCCTGGAGAGACAATTTAATGTTCCCAGTGCTTGAAGACTGAACCAGGACTAGGGGTGCCTTCCGTGTCCCTTGCCTTCCTTTGCCTCTCAAATCTGACTTCTGTGGAGGTCAAGGAGACTCCTGTTCAGTGTGTCACCTCCAGCCACACTGTTGTCCCCTGGAATCTGAGAGGAAGAGACAGGAAGGAGAGGGCATATATATCCCTGTCCCTTTACCTTACTTTGTTTTCCCCAGGTGTTTGTCCTTTGTCTGTGCATCAGCTCCTTCCCTACCCCTTCCTCCAGTGAGCGCTGGGCAGGCTGCGCCTTCATACTTCAACAGTGCCTACAACAGAGTCGGTGCCCAGGAAAATGCCGTGTGAGGGGTGGGAGTCTACCCTTCGTCCCAGATGAGGTCCTGAGTGTTAGGTGACAACCTGGAAGGATTGCAAGCTTGCCGCTCTTGAGTCCCTGGAGGGACACGGGTTTTACAGTCCTGTGTGCCAGGGATTTGATGTGGAGGAGGGGGTGTGGAAAGGTGTTTGTCAGAACAGGGCAGGGTTTCCTGGTACAGAAAGCTGGGAATTGTGGGTAGCCACTGGTACTGCTTGCTGCCATTGCTTGCCCACTAGTGGACTGAGGAATGCTGGGAAGTGGCCCCTACTCTCCACTTACCCTAGACCGTTTCTTAATCTCTCTGGCTCAGTTCATTCATCAGCCCGCTTCCTTCTTATAATTGATTGGCTCTTTGACCATTTATTTGTATGCTGAGCCTCAAGCATGCTCAGTCAGCTGCCCTACCACTGAATTCTAGCCCCAGCCCCTGACCTCAGTTTCCTTATCTAAGAAATGGGCAACCTAAGAGCAGACACACTCTCTCTCCTGCACACAGTTAGCTGTTCAGCTACTTAGCAGATGTGTCCCGGGCAGCTCCTCTGGGTCAGGGAGTACCGTATGTCAATGGTGTAACCGTGGTCAAGGCAGGCTTTGCCCTTGGGCTGGAGAGCTTAGAAAGGATGGGGGCATCTGTAGCCACACCCCCAAGACTCAAAGGATACTTGGCTGTACCTCACA
Organism: Arvicola amphibius; assembly: GCF_903992535.2. NCBI lineage: Eukaryota > Metazoa > Chordata > Mammalia > Rodentia > Cricetidae > Arvicola > Arvicola amphibius. The sequence continues at coordinate 5,252,001 of NC_052061.1, read as the reverse complement.
TTACAGTCAGAGAAGCAGATACAGAGGGGAGATTCACACATAATTAGATAGTGCCTATTTGCCCATGACACCCCCCCCCCGTGGGTGTGAGCACCATAGTGGGGGACCAAAGGTCAAGCCCAATCTCAGAGTGAAACTCTCCATTAGTTAAGGTCCTGCCTCTGGCCAGACTTACTCCTGAGATCCCCTAAGTGCTCAGGGCACTCAGCAGCTTAGAGAACTCTGTGTCCATCCATCCCTCAGCTTCCAGAGAGTCAGGAAAGAGGCATGGTACCCAAGCCGACTTTGTAGATGACGTGCAGAGACCTAGAAGGGAGGTGTGGTAAGAGAAGGGCCTGACAAAAAGGGCTACAGCGGTTTGCTACCTAATGACCACTTGGCCAGCCCCTGTAGTAACACCGGGAAAACCCTAGGTGGCTGAGCTGCACATGGAGCCTGTGGGTGGGCTGAAGAGGGCCTCCCCAAGAGCTGGAGCTTAGGTGAGACTTAGCTAGCCTCCTTCCCAGAATGGCCTGGCCTGGTATAGGGCCCCCAGGAGAGCATCAGAGCCAACCCCTGCTGCAGCCCTCGCCTGAGTGTCTACATCTATATTTATCCCTATAATGGCCCGGTTGCCTGGCAGAGTGTGCTGTCTTTTAAGCACAGCACCCGGTGCCATAGCTGAAGCAGAAAGTGGTTTGTGTGCAGAGCTTCCCAGCCCTGACACCTTACCCAGAGTGAGAGCCAGTCTACTCCTGGGGCTCCATGCCACTTGGCAGGAGCCACACCGCCACAGTGCACAAGAAGGGCCCCTGAGAGTAGGAGTCTTGGCTCTGAACCTCTCTGTTCCCAACAAGCAGGGATGTGGTGGTGGTGGAACTGAGGTCGGGGTTCTTATATGGCTGGAAGGTGAGAGACGCTCTTAGCCCAAAGTGTCAAAGGACTTATTACTCTAAAATCCCAGAGTTCAGCTAGGTGTGGTGGCACACACCTTTGAGCTCAGCTCTCAGGAGACCGAGGCAGGGTGGATCTCTGGAGTTCCAGGCCAGCATGGTCTCCATACATCCAGTTAGACCAGCCAGAGTGAGACACTGTCTCAAAAGACCAAAAGCGGGGCTAGAGAGATGGCTCAGCAGCTAAGAACACCTGTCGCTCTTGCAGAAGACTTGGGTTCAGTTCCCAGCAGCTCATAGCCATCCTTAATTGTAGTTCTATGGGATCTGATACATATATTTATTTGACCCCTGTGGATACCACACACACACACACACACACAAGCACACATTGTGCACATATATACATGCAGGCAAAAGATTCATATGCATAAATAAATAAGAAAAAGAAATTCCATACCCAAGAACTTTGTGAATCTGTGATCTTGGGCTTCTGTAAGTCCTTTTTCCTCTCCCAATCATGTTCTTTAATTTGTTCAGCTCCCATTCTATACATGTCAGTATATATGACAGAGATGAAAACTAGGCTGCATATGGTGGCATGTACCTGTATTCTCATCTCTCAAGAGGCTGGAATAAACGGATTGCCGAACGTTTACAGCCAGCCTTGTCTACACAACAAGACCCACTGCAAAACCCCAAAACAGAGAAGAAAATGGTATCATTGGCTGCTCAAGCCAGTGGTTTCAATTTGGTGATATTGGACTGGTTCTCCTTAGTGACCAGGAGAGTAGCAAGGCCATGAGGAGGGGTGTGTGGGTTACCGTGTCACCTCCCCTACCCCACCCCTACTTAAACATTTTAGTGAACGTTCATAGTCATCCCGGTTTATATAGCAAGACTCTGTCTCAAAACCGAGAGGGTTGAGTGTGTGGCTTGGTGTCAGTGCACAGGACCCCTCAGTTCAGCCCCCAGCAACTCAAAAGAGAAAGAGAATCACCCCCAACATAGGATACCATGACAAAGTTGTGTGTCTGGGTCAAGAAATGGGAACAGCTGCTGTGGGCATCCTCATGTGTGTCTTTTGGTGAACGCTTGTGTCGGTAGTTAGCTTGCAGGCCGTGGCAAATATTTCTCTTGAAAGATTTGCATCAAACACCACTGCCTCCGGCAAACTGTAAGAGTTCTGGTCACTCCGCATTCTTGCCAAGCTGCGATGTGTCAGCTTTCTACGATTTTGACCATCCTAAGGATTGTAATGGGCCTGGTGCACAGTGCTGTCACTTTTGGCTTTACTGAGCTGAATGTGAAAAATAAGAGGAGCCAAGTGGAGAAGGAGAAAGTGCATTCCAGGCAGCTGGGACAGCAGGTGCAATGTTAGATACACAAGACAGTGTCCTTGGAGCGTATGTCGTGAAGAGCACAGAAGAGCCATGGGGACGAGGGAGAGGACCATGGGAGCCCTACCCCGGGGACTAGGTGTTGTCCTGAGAGGAGTAGGGAGCCTCTGAGAGACTTTTATCATTGTGATTCAGAGCTCTCAGTGTGTCCTGGCATTTCCATGAGTAAGAAAGCAGATGCAGGGGGTCTGGGGAGATGGCTTGGTCAATACAGTGCTTATATAGCAAGCACCAGGACGGGAGTTCATTTCCTAGAAACCATGTAACAGTAACACCAGCTGGGAAGCCAGATAGCTGAATCTATCCCTGGGGCTCGAGGACAGCCAGCCTTGTCTTACTTGGGACATTCCAGGCCAATAAGAAACTCTGATGAGCCCAGTGGTGGTGGTGTATACCTTTAATCCCAGCACTTAGGAGGCAGAAGCAGGTGAATATCTGTGAGTTCGAGGCCAACCTGGGCTACATAGTGAGTTGCAGGATAGCCAGAGATGTTACACAGAGAAACCCTCTCTTTAAAAACAAAGAAGAAACCCTAAGGAATGACATCCGAGGTTGTCTTCTCACCTCTGTATACACGCACGCACATGCACACGAGAGAAGGAACAGATATGAAGTAGACCACATGGCTTGTTCGGGGTCAGTCTGGAAGGAGAAGCCTTTATGAGATGCAGAGAGTGGTATAAAGAGCATGTATCAGACTGAAAGCCAGAAAGCAAGAACCGTTCAGGCAAACAGTCAACCTCCGCTGACAGTAGGTGTGGTCACATGGTCACAAGGCCTTGAGCAGGGGCGTCTGAAAGGTAGAGCTCATGGTGCCCTCAAAATGGGATTGGGCCTTGCTGGGACTGTCCTTTATCCCATTATTATCTCTGTTGGGATGGTCAGAGCCCCAAACCAGTACCCTGTCTCTCGCCCCTCAGAGCTCAAGGTTGCTTGGTTGGCTTACTGTCTCTGTGAACTTGGCTGGGCTATGGGGACCAGTTGTTTGGCCAAATACCAGTCTAGATATTTCTGTGAAGGTATGTTTAAGATGCGATTAACATTTAAATCAGGCTTGGGGAAAAGCCGATTATCCTCCATGCACGGGCTCCGTCCAGTTGATAGATGGCCTCAGCCAGAGACTGAGCTTCCTACAAGATGTGTTCTTAGACCTCAAGACCACAACATAGAAAAAACCCTTCTTGTTTCCAGCCCATGCTGCCCTCCAAACTTCAAGTTAACCCCTCTCATTGTCCTATGAACAGATTCTTTAAAAAACAAAACACTTCTTAAAGATTTATTTTTATTTTATGCTCACCGTTTTGCCTGCACGTATGTCCGTGTGAGGCTGTCAGAAGCTCTGGAACTGGAATTACAGACAGGTATGAGCTGCAGTGTGTAGAACCTGGGTCTACCTGGAAGAACAACCGTACTCTTAGCCACTGAGCCATCTCTCCAGCCCCCAGTCCTCTGCAACAGATTCTTTAAAACCAGCCTCTCGCTGTGCAAAGGCAGACACACTAGCATCTCAGTTTCTTTGAAAAGTCCTGATGATGTTTTTGCTCGCTGTGTTCCTGGACTTTGTCATCTGGTCAGTGGGGTGACAATGCCCTTCAAGACCCATCCCAAACCTCCTGAGAGCCTTGAGGATGTAGCAGCCCTCAGGGACAGTGGGCAAGGGTTGACTGATGGGTTAGTTGAGGGTTCTAGTTAGCAGAGAATTACTATCTAACCAGGCATGGTGGGGCTTATATGGAAACCAAATGTCATGTCCGCTTAACTAGGCTATATGCAGACCAAGCTAGAGCCATCCCCAAGGTGTGGTATTAGCCTCAGGTGGCTGCCTCCTTGCTCCCATCATGGTTACAGGTGGGCAGCTTCAAGCTTCCTCTGGGGAGCGTGTTAGAAACCGCACCTGCCTGCCAAACCCGTGGTTTGTGTGAACTTGGCCTCCTCCGCCTTGCCTGCAGGGCTTGTTCGTACACGGGTTGTTGGGTGCCTCCCTAGGGCTTCTGATGGAGCAGGTCTGGGTGGGGCTAGATGGTAAATTTCTGGTACTTTCTGGGAACCATGCATGGAGCAGGAGAGCCCCAAGCTTAAAGCTTCACTCCTTCAAAGATGGTGTTCATTCAGGTCCTGTGACTTCTGGGACATTTGGGGTCTCAAGGCCAGAGTTGACTGGAGACCTCTAGGACTGTCCCCACGTCCCAGTCCTGTTATCTACTTCTTGGCCCCCACCCTCCACCCTTGACCTAACTGTCATGGTGCGCTGTGCCCAAAGCAGAGAAAGATAATAGGGGACTATGTGTCTCAGCAAGTTTTAGTCCCTTGCCCTTTTTGTTTGGTCACACGTTCCCCTGTTTTTTGGTCTGCTGTCTCCACCCCAGAGATTAAGAACCACTGGTAATAGCCAGTTTGCTTTATCTTAATCCTCACAATGACCCGGGAACATACTTTATTGCCTTCTTTTTACAGAGGGCAAACAGAGAGAGAGAGAGAGAGAGAGAGAGAGAGAGAGAGAGAGAGAGACATAGAGAGAGAGACACAGAGAGACAGAGAGAGACATAGAGAGAGAGACACACACAGAGAGAGAGACATAGAGAGACATAGAGAGAGAGAGAGAGAGACATAGAGAGAGAGATACACACACACACACACAGAGAGAGAGAGAGAGAGAGAGAGAGAGAGAGAGAGAGAGAGAGAGAGAAGTTAAGTAATATGCCTGAGGTCTCACAGAAGAGAAATGGCAGAAGCAGTGGACACTATATCCTGAGTCTGTGCATTTAACCGCCACTGATGCTGGCCAGAGGGCCAAGCGTCTATGCAACTGTCACTAGCAAGACTTTGCAATGCTTTGCTCCTTATAGTTTGCATTGAAAACAGAATTTTTTTCACCTTCCAAATATCAGTTTGGACGCACCATTGTATGGAGGTCAGAGCATACCCTCAGGTGATGGTCCTCCCTTCTGCCTTGCAGGAGGCCGCTGAATACACCGGGCTAGCTGGCCTGTGAGCTGCTGGAAATGCTCCAGGCTCTGCCCACCATCTCACCACAGAAACCCTGGGCTTACAGTCACCGCTGCCACCCGTGACTTCACGTGGGCTCTGGTGATTCAAACTCAGACCCTCATGCTTGTGGAGTGAGCCCTTAACCCACGGAGCCATCTCCCCAGCCTCGGCATGCTGTTTTGACAGTAAAAATCTTCCTACTAGGAGTCCTTATTGGTAGTCCCATGGGCCTTCTGTCCCTAGAGTGGCCACAACTGAGAATCTTGGGGCCGAGCTGCTGCTGCTGGGCCACTTTAGATCTGCCTTTGCCCACTTTCCACTCTTACCTCTCTGTGTCTGGGTCCTCAGAGCCTCCTGCAGCCCATCATCTCCTGGGCCTGCTTCCCTTGGTATCTCCTCTTACGACCACCTCAAAGTTGGGGCCCTACCCATCTGGCTCAGCTCCAGAGTCCCCTCAACTTCATCAAGCTCCTACACCCGGTGTCAATAGGCCTTGGCTTTATCTATCCCTTGCTGCTTCTTGGGCCTCAGCTTCCTCCCTGTTACATAGGACCCTTGCTTCTCTTTCTAATCTTTCAGAGGGTTATGAGAAGTGGCTTTCACTCTTTAGTGATGCAAATGAGCAGCCTGCAGCTGGGTACCTGGCTCCTTGTGCATTTAATGCATTTGCTGGGTATTCACGATACACAGCTCTGCATTCGTGCTGGAGCAGGAGTCAGTGTACCCCCTGCCCCAGAACTATCATTACGGAAGGATTGTGGCAGAGCGAAACGGTTGTAGTGATCCGAAGGAAACGGAGTGGAGTAGACACAGATCACGCTGGCTCTCGTGATTGTGGAAGACCTCTGAGAATGCTGACAACTGGGACCCTTCACGAGCCGAGAAGCAGTTCTGTGAAATGGGACAGCAAGTGCCAAAGGGCCCAGTGCAGGCGAAAGATGGGCAGGTTTGAAGTCAGAGGGGAAGCCTGGGAAGTTTGGCAGAGAACCGGGGAGGATGGCATGTAAAGGCTCATCTTAGCTAGGCTCCCTCAGCCTGGGGTGGTGAGGGAGTTGTATGATTTGGAAGGGGAAGACATTAGAAGAATCTGTGGTAGCATTTGACTTCCGTGACTAAAGAGTCCCCCTGGCAGGGTAGGGGAGAGCTGCATGGGCTAGGCATTGCTGAACAGGAGACTTAGCAGCTTGCTTGGCCATGGCAGGGGAAGTGGAGGAATGGGGTTGATGCTGGCCGGAGGTGGGATGAGGCTGCCCCATGGGACATGGGAGAGGGGGGCAGGGAGTCACCAGCCATGAATTACGCACGAGAGTTCTCGTCAAAGCCATAATACTCTAGGTGTGTAGATTCGTTTTAATGGACTTCAAAGTCCATCCTTCCATCAAGAGCAAGATGCCTGGTCCTGGTGGCAATAGTCGCGATTCTGTATCATTCTTTATGTTTAAATAGGGTCTCGCTGTATAGCCCAGTCTGAACTTGAACTCGCAATCCTCTTGCTTCTACTCCTGAGTGCTGTGCCACCACTACCTGCTCTTCAGCCTTGTTCCTGCAGCCCTAGGATATACAAGGAATGTTTGTTGAATGAATGTGTGACCAGCGACAGACAGTCATTTCCAAGTCATTTCTGTTTGCCTCAGTTAGCTCATCCATAAGCGGGACTACTGGTTTGTCATTCCTGGCTCCAAGCTCTTTGCCAGGGGCCTGCGCCCACCTGTGCCAGGTGTCAGGCTCAACCTTGGAACAGGTTCTCACTGCCTGCGCCCCCTCTTCCAGCCCCAAACCCCAAATTACCTGCAGATGGTGCTGTCCTGGAGCTTTTCCATCTTGCCCAATGCACACACAGACCCAACCCCCCCCTTAATGACACCTTGCTGCCTTCTGCTGAGGGAGGGGAGGGGGCTGGCCCAACCAGGCTGTGGTTTCTTTTTCCATTGCGTCAGGCCTCAGGGTCCGGATCTCTAACCCCGCTGTGGCACTGGCACCAAGGGCTACTCTGATCCCCTGCCTGTCCCAACCTCAGACACCATGTGCTCCCCGTTTCGGGGATCCAGGAGCTTCCTGCCAGAGGGTGAGTTGGAGATGGGAGCCCTGCCCCTGGTTGGGGAGGAGTCCACTTCCCCGCCCACCATTCATAGAGCTCTGTTTTTCTTCAGTTGGAGCTAGAGCTGACCCAGGTGGAGTTGTAGTGGGCTTCCCTGGCCCAGGCCCTCCTGGCTGTGCCCTCAGTTAGAGATGGGATGTTAGTGCAGTAACAAAGGCAAGATTCTGGGTACGTGGACAGGCCGGTGACTATCATGAGGGTGTGTCCTCAGAGTGGTCATGTGAGCATTTGTATTTGTCCGTTTGAGCGTGTGTGTGCGTGCGTGTGTATGTGTGTGTTGCATACATGTGAGCTCATGTACGCTGCACCAGAAAGTGTGCCTGACCCATTCCACATAGGAACAGAACTCTGGGCTGTAGGGGTCCATGCCTAGGATACATGAAATCCATTGTAGAGGAGCCAATGTTGCAAATAGGAAGTGGGTGAAGCCCACATGTTGGTGATGGGGGTGGGGGAAGACTATCAGGGTGTGGATAGGGTGATGCCGGAGGGGCTGAGGACCTAGGTTCTGTGTCCTTGATAAAATGGGGAGTGGGGCCAGCTCATGAGCACAGTCTTGCTATTCCACCTACTTAGGAGACTGAGGCAGGGGATGGCAAGTCCGAGGCCTGCGTAACTTACTGAGACCACTGTCTCAAAATGTATTTATTTGTTTGTTTTGTTTGTTGGTTGGTTGGCTTTTTTTTTTTTTAAGACAAGGTTTCTCTGTGTAGCCCTGGCTGTCTTGGCACTCAGTCTCTGACCAGAGTGACCTCAAACTCAGAGGTCTGTCTGCCTCTGCTTCCTGAGTCTGTCTCAAAATTATAAAAAAAAATATGTTAAAAGAAAAAGGTGGCCGGGCGGTGGTGGCGCACGCCTTTAATCCCAGCACTCGGGAGGCAGAGGCAGGTGGATCTCTGTGAGTTCGAGACCAGCCTGGTCTACAAGAGCTAGTTCCAGGACAGGCTCCAAAAAAAACCACAGAGAAACCCTGTCTCGAAAAAACCAAAAAAAAAAAAAAAAAAAAAAAAGGTGGGCAAAGACTAGGGATATAGTTCAGTAAAGCACTTAGTTTGCATATATGGAATCCCAGTTTTAAACTCCTATCACTACAAAATATATGCATACATACATACATGCATAAAACAGGCTTGTCCCTGGCTTGCCTGCTCTTGGTCCCAGGCTCCCTGGTCTCATGGGTTCCCAGACTGTTCCCACTTTGCCTTCCTATTCCCCTCTGAGAAGACCCAGCACTGTCTTGGGCATAGGGAAATGGTCTCACAAACAGCTTCCACTTCCTGTTCTTCCATTTCCTGTCTGTAAAGTAGGGTGATGATCTTGCCCGTGCCCACCCCAGGCAGAGCAGAGGCCGTGTGGACACCTTTGATGCCCACTGATCTGCTAAGGCTGTGTTCTCCATCCCCCGCCGCTGGCTTGCACCACAAGCATGGCTCCTCAGCCCTTTCTGCAGAAACTGATTTTTTTTTTGACAAGAGTAAATCCTGCCGGCAAATTGCAGAGCTGTCCTGCTGCTTCGAGAAGTGAGACTGTAATGAGAGTCTAGGGACAGCTGTAGGAGGGGGTGCTGAGGACTGGCTCCTTCACTCTCCACATCCCCTTCCTGCCAGGTCCTGTATGCAGTGTCCCGAAGGAAGTTGGCATTGGGGAGGGGCTGTGGGACAGCAGCTGCTGCTCCTTAACAAGACAGTCAGCTGTCTCAGACCAAGTGAGCGTTTGAGAAGACCAGAGGACAAATAGGTTGGTACCTGTAACCCCAGCATGTAACAAACAGAAACAAGGAGTATAAATTCAAGGACAGCCTGGGCTACATAGTGAGATCCTACCTCAAAAGGAGAGGTGAGGCTGATAGCGCAGTGGGTAAAGTTACCACTGGGCCTAACGACCTTCGTTTGTTTACCCCTGGGCTTCTCTGCTTTCAGGGAGGAGGGAACTGGTTTACAAGTTGTTCTCTGACCTCCAGGTACCTAAGGATGCACATCCACCCATTACCCTCCCCCCCCCCGCAATAAACAAATGAATAGATACAAAAAAATTTAAAGGTCTGGGAGATGGCCCATATGTAAGCATGAGACCAGAGTTCAGTTCCCCAGTAACCGTACAGAAGGCAGGCCTGATGATGTGCACATAGAATCCCAGTGCTTGGGAGGGGGCATGGCAGGCAGAGCCCTGCAACTAGCTGGCCAGCCAGTGTAGCCAGATAGCCAGTGAGTTCCAGCCTCAATAAGAGACCCTGTCTCAAAAACTCAGGGAGGTGGCTAAGTAGGTAAAGGTGCTTGTCCTATAAGCATGCGGCTCTGAGGACTTGAGTTTGAAGGTGCAGAGTCTGTGTTAAAGGTCAGGCATGACTGTGGGTTCCTATAACCCCAACTTTGAGGGGCAGAGATGGTTAGAATCATAGAGCTCACTGGCCATCCAGCCTAGCCAAAAAGGTAAACTTGTTCAGCGAGAGACCTTATCCCAAGGGGGTAAGACAGAACGATAGAGGAAGACACCTGGCATCTTGTTCTGGCCTCTGCCTGCGTGGCCACTGTACGCACACCTCGCGTTCACACACACACAGCACACACAGCGAGGTGGAGCGTGTGGCCACTGTACGCACACCTCGCGTTCACACACACACGGCACACACAGCGAGGTGGAGCGTGTGGCCACTGTACGCACACCTCGCGTTCACACACACACACACACACACACGGCACACACAGCGAGGTGGAGCGTGTGGCCACTGTACGCACACCTCGCGTTCACACACACACGGCACACACAGCGAGGTGGAGCGTGTGGCCACTGTACGCACACCTCGCGTTCACACACACACGGCACACACAGCGAGGTGGAGCGTGTGGCCACTGTACGCACACCTCGCGTTCACACACACACAGCACACACAGCGAGGTGGAGCGTGTGGCCACTGTACGCACACCTCGCGTTCACACACACACAGCACACTCAGCGAAGTGGAGCGCTACTGAGGGCGCCAGTGTCAACCCCTGTCCCTCACAAATGGACAGGAAGTGATGCACACACAAAGGGCAAATAAGACTATGCCAGTCCTGCTTCTGGCTTGCCTCCACTCTCACTGTGAAGTCCATCTACCCATAGGGACCTAGGCTTATACAGACCCTGTCCTACACCCTCACTGTGTTTCAGCTAGACTAGGCTGGGGAGCTCCATAGGAACTCTAGCCCCAGAGTTGACCAGAACTAGAATGTGCTCAGCAAGCTGCTGGCAGGTCTTGGGATGAGGTACATACTCAACAAACATAGAGGAAATACATGGGCCTCGGTTTCCTTCCCTGGAAAATGGGATAGTACTACTATGTACTCCACAAGACTGAGGTATGAAGCAGTGGGGGCCCACCATGCTCTAAGGCGCAGGGGCATAAGCCCCCTCCTGGGGGAGATGCAGGTCAGTAACTCATTGAGCAGTGAGGGGACCAAATATCAGTGAAGCCCTTTGAGGTGTTTGGGAACTAGGCTTATCGCCCGTGTTAATGTGCATGCGTTGGTGAGCTCGACTCTGCCCCTGGGAGTCTCAAAGAACCAAGGTAAGACAGTGTGTTGGCAGATAGGAAATAGGTCCAGAGAACTTTAGGCTCGTCTACAGGGCCAGTGACAAAGGGGTCCCACAACTTCCTTACCCCATGGCGATAGTCCCTCCACTCCTGCATATGGACACCTTGTCCTCTGAGGGAAACAGAGCCATCGACAGTTGGCAGTATACACTGCTCAGCTGCATTGGTCAGGGAGGCCTGGGAGTGTCAGTTTTGTGCTCAGTCAGCTCGAGCAGGACCAGAGTCGGGTAGGAGGATGTGTTTGTTTACTTATTTGGGCATGCACCCTTCGTATATGCTCTGGAGTCTTCTGTATTCCAGACATGAGCTTGGGCTAGAGGTGCAGGAGGAACATAACAGGCAGCCGAACGAGGTCCAGTTTTGAATAAGTTACCAGAAGCTCACTTCCTAGTGGCCAGAGCAACAGGGAAAACCCAAGCCATCATATAATCCACTGATTGCTCACCCATGCGTTGCTCAGGAGAAGCCCAGGTTTTCTGGTACAATGCATGTAGAATACCCGTATCTGGTATGATGTCCTGTGATCTTACATGGGCAACACGGGACCGTGCATATCTCATGGGTAAGGACGGACTAAGGCAGAGAGCAGGGGACCAAGGCAAACCATACACCTCTCGGAGACTGCTCATTCCTTCCAGGTGGGTGTTTTGCATTCTCTCTCCAACAAGCCTTTGCCCATGTCTTACACACACATCACTTGCCATCTCACCATCTACTTTCTTGCTTTAGTTTGAAATGGAGGCTTGCCCTGTAACCCAGGCTAGCCCTGAACTCAGCTTCCTACATGCAGGGATTACAGGCTTGTCCCAGTGTCCGGTCTACACTCAGCTGTGGAAGGGTTAGTGCTGAGATCTCCGGGTGACGGGGTAGCACATGAAGAGTATCCGTCCCCTCCTGATGCTTACTCTTCTTCTCCAGACTGCCAAGAACTGCTGCTGCTGCCGCCACCAACCCCCATGGCCTACATTCCAGATGGGGGTGCCCCCGCCCCAGGGGCCATCCCCTTGGGCTCTCAGTGCTGTGTGTGCAAAGTGGAGCTGTCAGTGAGTGGCCAGAACCTGCTGGACCGGGACGTCACCTCCAAGTCTGACCCCTTCTGTGTCCTCTTTACTGAGGACAATGGCAGGTGGATGGAGGTGAGGCCAGCCACAGTGTCGGTGATGGGCAAGGGCTGGCTGGGTGGCAGAGGGGCACCTCCTGGATCCAGGGAATGCTGGGGTCCCGCCCTTGGGGCGAAGGCTGGGGGTGGAAGACCACTTAGGAAGCTGTCACTTTTCACAACTTTAAGTGTACTTAAAATATTACTTAAGCCAGGTGTGGCGGTACACACCTGTAATTCCAACACTCAAGAGGGAGGACTACAAGTTCCAGGTCAGTCAGGCTACATAATAAGTAAGTTTCAGTCTCAAAAAAAACTAAATATTTTTTTCTGGCTGGATGTGGTAATGTCGGGGCACATGCCTTTAGTACCAATACAAGCAGAGACAGGTGGGTCTCTGTGAGTTTCAGGTCAGCCAAGGCTACATAATAAGACCTTATCTCAAAAAAAATCCCCACCTATATATAGATACAGATTTATAGCTAGACTTCTGTCTAAATTATCACCCACAGATATATAATTATATTTATTATATCCTAATAGTTTATATGGTTATAGTTAGGAAAACTTTTATAGTTCTGTACAGACTTGCTTTCTGCAAGGAACCTTCCTCATTCGTTTCTAACAATCATCCTCTTGGCCAGAAGCAAAGAGAAATAAATTGTTCAAACTTGAGCCCCAGAGATGGACTCATGCCCAGCAATGCTACTCCCCGCTGTGCAATCTCAGGTGAACCCCTGTCCCTTTCTGGTCCTGTCTCTTTATTGAAATAGGGCTTTTCTCTTTCCCTCACCTACAGTGACTAGCTTCAGCACGGGGCCCTTCTGGGCTGGAAGCCTCTGGCCTGAGGGTTGGGAAAGGCTGTGGTTTAAGAAGGTTTCCGAGAAACTTGAACTGCTCACATACTAGCTTTGATAACTATTACAAAGGAAGTTATGATTAACTCGAGGAAGACAATCTGGAGGACTTTAGACCTGCCTGCCAAGGAGAATCCCTAATCCCAGCTTAGTGTCTCATCTTCCATATTATTCTGCATGCATGCATAGTTCCAAGCATATATACTAGCATTTTGTTTTGGGTAGCAGAAGCTAACCTACAACTCCTGGTCCTCCTTCTTCCTCCTGAGTGCTGGGATGGCAGGTGTACAACATCTGAGTTCCTGTTTGAGCTGAATGAGTGATAGGCACTCACTGAACATGCTTCAGTTTCTGGACCTCACAGACGTTGGCTTCTTGTAATGAAAAATTCTTTTAAAAGAGTTGGGATTGCTGGCCAATTTACAGAGGGGGGAAAGTGGGGCTTGGAGTATGCAGGGTTTCTGTATTTCCAGTGTGTTGGTGGCATAGCCAACAGAGGGAGGTGTGGCACTAAGTTAGCCCATGAGTCCAGGGTAGTCCAGGCCTGCAGGTACTAAAACCCCTCTGAGATGTCTCCAGAACCCGCCCGGCAAGCTCCTCAGGGAGTGGTGTCTCCCCCATTCATGACACCCCCAATCTGTACCACCCCCAGATTGTCCACAGGCTAAAAATAGTCTTAGTCAAGGCCTCTTCCGATCCCTGCTGCTCTTGCCCTTGGAAGCCTGGGTGGAAGGAAAAACCAACATAGCCCGGGTCTCAAAATAGACTCACTCGGGCTCTGCTGTGTGTGTTCTGAGGCCAGGAGGTGATTCCTGCCCAAACTACCATGTACCCACAATGCCCAGCCCTGGCCCACCAAGGCTTTGGTGTCCAAAGGAGGTGGGCATGCTAGACTGGACAAGTCCAGAATTTTGTCCAAGACACGAACTGAAGCCCTTGGCCCGACCTCCCTCTGTGATCTGCTTCCTCTCTTAGCTGCATGTACAGTGTGATTTTTGAGAAAAGGGTTTTCCCAAAGTAAAACATAGAAAAGCTTATAGGAAAACATAGTCAAAGGCCTTTGTTTTACAGAGGTAGAAGCAGGCCCAGATGGGGACAGGGATTTATGCTCTGCCACTTACCCAGTCGGGGCTGTGGCCTGAGCTCTTACCCTTGTCCCCGGGAATGGAAAGGCTCTGTAAAGTCAAGAGGGAAGTTCCTGGAATCAAGACTGGGCTCGAATCTTGCACCTGCCTCCCTTGAACTTAGCATCTCAGAGCTTTAGTGTCCTCACCTGTGAGCTGGGGCTCACGGGCTGTGAGCGCTGGCTGGAGGTGATCCGTAGGAAGGCTGACAGGCGCTAGCTAGAGAGGGAACCTGGCCGCCATGACTGCCTCCCGTTACCATGTCTCTCCGCCAGTATGACAGAACAGAGACGGCCATCAACAACCTCAACCCAGCCTTCTCCAAGAAGTTCGTGCTGGACTACCACTTCGAGGAGGTCCAGAAACTCAAGTTCGCCCTGTTCGACCAGGACAAGTCCAGCGCACAGTTGGACGAGCATGACTTCCTGGGTCAGTTCTCCTGCAGCCTTGGCACGGTGAGCCTGGGACTCCCAAGTGGAGTGGGGGTACACACAGGCCTCGGAGTCGACCTCTGCTCTTGGGGTTGGACAGCCCTCAGACAGGATTTCCCATCCTCTCCTTTCCCTAACCAGTCCTCCTGGCAGACTCCCCATCTACCGTGCAGACACCCCAGGAGCCAACAGGCCCCAAAGTGGTGTAGCTCAGTGAGTCTGGGGCCGGGCAGAAAGCTTCCAGGGAAGGAGTAACCAAACCCAGAGCCCGCCACCTGCAACCACAGAGAAGAGGGGGCAGTGTGATGCATGGTGCCCTCACTACATCCTGTTGTTGACCCATCCCCAAGAGCCCCTGCTGCCTCCCTGACCTCTCCTCCCTGTCTCTCCCATCCCAGATTGTCTCCAGCAAGAAGATCACCAGGCCTCTGCTGCTGCTGAATGACAAGCCTGCAGGGAAGGGCTTGATCACGGTATCTGCCCCCCTCCCTGCCCTTCACATCCCTTCTCTGTCTCCGCCACCCTCCCCCATCAATGGACTGCTTCTCCAGCAGATAATCACCAGCTTTGTTGGGAGTAAAAAGGCCCAACTTACAACTTAGCAACAGGTCTCTTAGCAACGGGCTTCTGGCTCTACAGATGATGCACTGGGGGCTGTCTGGCTGGGAGACTGTCAGAAGGCCCTATACGATGGTGCGGCTCAGGGCCAGGAGCCTCTTTATCATCGGGAGGAGGGGTGTCCAGAGCCCTCATAGTATCCCCACCAATACTAGTCCCTGAAGCTCCTCCCACCCCCCGGGGAGCATTTCACGGGCTCCTGATGCATATAACATGGTCTCTCAATGATTCCAGCAACTGCAATGGTTCCCCCTACACCTTGCAGTGATTCCAGTTATGGGCAGGCTCTTCCTGTGGATGGGCTCCTCCGTCCTCAGAGGCCTAGAAGGCAGGGCAAACCCCATCTCATAGATGAGGGAAATGAAGCCCAAGAGAAGCACGAGTTTCTCAAGCAAGATTTCCTCATCCAGCCTGTGATGTGCTGCTGAAAGCAGCTCATACTTATGTGTGCGCTTGGGCCCCTCACTCCCACCCATGGCTCCCTACTGCCTGTGGAGTCTTTCCTTCAAGCTGTGAGAACCATCATCAGTCCCTGCTTTGCTTCCCCACCTCAATAATTGTTCCTTTCCCCAAGTTCAGGGTAAGCCAAATCCATAACATGTCTCAAAAGCCCCCAAGATGGTTCCCAGGTTGTGGTTACAGCCTGGAAGGCACCCTTCCCCCCGCCAGCCCTGCCCATCCCCTCAGAGCTCACAGTCAGCTCTCAGGGAAGCTTCCTTGCACTCAGATGCCAGCAGGGGGACCCCACTCAGTGTCCAGGATGTCCATGGCTCCATGCTAGGTGGGCCTGGGTTCCTTCCTCTGGGAGATGGGATGATAGGCACCATCCTATAATCTAGGTGAAGAACAGGGAGGGAGAAAGGGCCCCAGGGCCTTGGTCTGTTGAGCAGGGGTGGTCAGTCTCAAGCAAGAGTGTTCTCAGGTAAGCCCGTCTTAGAGGCAGGACCGTGAGTCCGTCGGTGGGGAGAGGCCAGAGTGGGCTTTCGCAGTTGCACTGAGGTCTGAGGGCTGTAGCTATGGAGACGACGTGAATAGAAGACTAGTGTGCATCCCCCATCCTCCCTGGACCTCAGTGTACTCAGCTGTGTGTAGCTCTCAGGTTGGAGACCAAGCTCGAGGCCTGTGCTCCCTGAGGAGGGCTGTGCTCCCTGGTGCGGAGCCTCTCCCTTTGGTTCGTGACCACCTCCCCCGACTAGTCCCCATATTATCTGCCCCTCTCCTGAGCCATGGGACTCACTCTCTGAGTCTTCATAACCAGTCTGATCGTTACCCCATTTTCCAGAAAATGGAAACCAAGGTGTAGAAGTCAAGAGGCTGGCCCAGGCTCACCTAGCGCTCACGCTCCCCTCTGCCCTGCACCTAGCCCTGCAGAGATGGGTCCTGGCAGGGTACAGAAGGGGAGGGGCAGACCCCACTCTCACAGCCCCAACCTTTCAGATCACAGCCCAGGAACTGTCAGACAACCGCGTCATCACGCTGAGCCTGGCCGGCAGGAAGCTGGATAAGAAGGTAAGCCAGGCAGGGAGCTCTCCAGCAACAGCAAATTCTCCCACTGTGGGACAGCGCACTGCCATGGGGAAGGAGGCAAATTGTGACTGGACACCCTCTCGTTGTGGCCCCCTTTTCACACTCCCCAAATCCGCTGTGGCCCTCCAGGGTCCAGATTCTTGCCCTTCGCCCTCCTCTCCTTAGGCTACCTGGTTAGACCAGACCCTTTTGCTTTCTTCAGCTTTATGAATTTTCTCCTTTTCCAGTGCTGAGGATGGGACCCAGGACCTCACATCCGCTAGGCCAGGGCTCTGGGTACCACAGCACTGGGTACCCTCCTGTCTCAGGCCCATCCTGCTCTCTTCTCTCTGCCTGAGACCCTCTTCTGTGAACATTGCCCTGGTGCCCCTCTGCATCCTAACTGTCCTTTTATAGCCCCCTCCTTGAGCCCTCTTGGGGACAGACGTGACGGTGGCCTCCAGTTGCCGGTCTCCCGGATGCACACTGTTGTCCTGTACATTCTTACTTGATTCACTCTGTCCCCTTCACTCCCGTGTAACTTCTTCAGAGTGCCATTCTTTTTAACTTACATGAATGGATTTCTAGATGCCTTCATGTCCTTTGATGACAGGCATCGTGCGTTTATTTATTTATTACATTTGGAGAGGTCCACAGAGCTATGGAACACACGGTCCGAGAACAGCTTGCAGAGTGAGCTCTCCTCCGCCCACCATGTGAATTCTAATCACCAGGCTTGATGGCAGGCACCCTTTGCTAAACTGTGACACTGGCCTGCACTGTAGTTTTAGGGCTGTGGTCTCTCATGTCCTTGTGCCTGGCCTTATGACAGGCATGGCCTTTTTGGAGCCCTGTGCTGCTGTAGCTTTTCCACCTAAGGCGTGAGGTCTCTAGAACACAGAACCCTTGCCTCGCTGTGGGGGGTTTCTCGTTTTTCAGGTGGTAGCACCAGGCCTCTGGCTGAACCCCAGGGAGGTTGGGGAAAGAGAAGGGACAGACTGACTGCACTGTAGCTCCCTCCAATCCTGAATCAGGAAGGTGGCTGGGCTATACTCCAGCCCCCCTGAATCTGCTAGGGCCATTCCTCTCACACATGTCCTGCTACCCCCCAGGACCTCTTCGGGAAGTCAGACCCGTTTCTTGAATTTTACAAGCCAGGGGATGATGGCAAATGGATGCTAGTCCATAGGACCGAGGTAGGTAAAAGGAGCCATTAGGGGTGGGGTGGGAGGCATCCCAAGACTTTCTGATTCATCAAGCTGACAGTAGGGGGCAGCCTGTGCTGCCCCAGCCACGTAGATCCCACCAAAAGGACCACCAGAACATTGGCTTCCAGAGTTGGAAGCATAGCTAAGGGTTTGCCCATCTTTTCACATCCATCTCTAATGAGCGCTAATGAGTCTGTGCGCGTTCT
This sequence comes from Arvicola amphibius, assembly GCF_903992535.2. NCBI lineage: Eukaryota > Metazoa > Chordata > Mammalia > Rodentia > Cricetidae > Arvicola > Arvicola amphibius. The sequence goes on along the minus strand of NC_052061.1, from coordinate 5,234,020 downwards.
GCTCCTCCCTGCCTCCCAGGTGATCAAGTACACTCTGGACCCTGTGTGGAAGCCGTTCACTGTGCCATTGGTGTCCTTGTGTGATGGGGACATGGAGAAGCCCATCCAGGTTAGTGACTCTGGGATCGTGTTCCCCACCCTGCCAGCCCCACTTTCGGTTCCACCCCAACGAGGCTCCTGGTATACATATGGAAACTGGGAAGAGCCCCTTCTTATGAGAAGGTAGGAGCCCTAGAGTCAAGGCCTGGATCTGCCTGACCCTCAGGACTTGGGCAGGATCCCCACCCCCAAGAGCCCTGCTATATAAGGACTGCAGAGTTGCTGGATAGCATTGCAGAGGGGCCTGGCCTGGCCAGAGGAGGAACAGATGCCGGGTGGGTAGAGTAACCGGCACAGCCTTCATTCTTGGGTAGCTTCAACCTGCTTTCCCAGACACCCTGGAGAGTTTCCTGTAGGAGGCAGCTCAGGAACCCCAGAGAGACCAGACGAGCAGGAGGGAATGCCCACACAATAGATGTGAGGTTTGCTCGGGTGGGAGCAGGCTGAGAGCTCATCCTGGGACAGCTCTGGGGTGACCATGCTGCACCTGTCCCAGGTTATGTGCTACGACTACGATAGTAATGGAGGCCACGACTTCATCGGCGAGTTCCAAACCTCTGTGCTGCAGATGAATGAGGCTCGGGATGGCGTCCCGGTAAGATGATCGCCGGGTCCCAGCAGTGACTGCAGAGAAGTCCAGGACGTTGACCCCAGCATATATGTGCTCCTCTTCTGCCTCGAGACCTCCCTCTGTCTATGGGGTAGAGGTTTAGGGTGTGGATGAAGCGAGAACAGCCCCCAAACCTGGGCACCCAGAAGGTAGTCTGGAGGAGGCCACCCAGAGAACCACTCAGGGGAGGCATCTGACCCTGGGTCTAGATTGTAGAGGGCATTCTGGGTCCCTGGGAGAATAGGGTCTTGAGATTCCCCCAGCTGAGCTTCCCTTCCTTCCCACCGTGCCAGCTGGAGATGGAATGCATCAACCCCAAAAAGCAGAGGAAGAAGAAGAGCTACAAGAACTCTGGGATCATTATCCTGAGATCATGCAAGGTGAGCTGAGGGTACACAGAAGCCTTGGTCTCCTTGTCTGAAGAATGGGTGTGTCGGGCTGGAGAGATGGCTCAGCAGTTAAGAGCACTGACTGTTCTTTCAGAGGCCCTGAGTTCAATTCCCAGCAACCACATGGTGGCTCACAACCATCTATAATGAGATCTGGTGCCCTCTTCTGAGGTGTAGATATGCAGGCAGAACACTGTACATAATAAATAAATAAATCTTAAAAAAAAAAATAAAGAGTGGGTGTGTCAAAGGCAGAGCGTGCTGCGGCTTCATCTCCTATTCCCTTCCTGTACAGAGCCAGGAAGGGTGTGAGCTGATTTCCCAGGGGATTTTTCGAGCTGGGAACCGCATCTGCCTACCCTGGAGGCTTATTCCGTACACTTAAGGCAGAGGCTGGGACTGAGCGCCCTGGCTTCTGGCATCAATGAGGACCCAGGCAGCTGTGGCTTCCCTGGTAGAAATGAGGCCATTAAGACTCAGAACACTGTGGTCAAGCCACGCGGGCAGATAGGACAGTAAGGAAGGCAGCCTGAGTGGACAAGTGCGTCTGGCTCGGCCTGAGGTGCAGGAGAGCATGGCCTGCCGAGGCCTCCCCATCCTAGTCACATCCTAGCCCAGATTGTCACAGGGTCACAGGGGCCTTCGGTGGCGGCACTACAGACAGTGCTCAGTCAATGCCAAGCATGATTTCGGATTCATTTCCGAAACACCTGCCACTCAACGTATTTTGGCACCCGCCAGTCCAGCCCCATTCTAAGATGGTCTGCCTGTGCAGTCCAGGCTGGCCTTGAACTTGTCAACTTTCCAAGCTGCAGGCATGACAGGTGTGGGAGGGGCATGCCCCTTTAAAATTTTTTGCTTAATTGCATTTATCTTGGAGAGATCCCTGATGCCCCTGACCTGGAAACATGCTTTGCTGGCAGAGGCCTTGACAGCAGACATTGCATCTCCTAGCTGTTACCCTGCTTGGGAGGCCTTGGACGGGCATCTGCACTTGGAGGGTGTTAGCAAGGGAGGCAGCGAGGCTTCGGGGAGGTGGCTGCCCAGCACCCAGTGAGTGTTGAATGCAGGCTTCCTCCATTGGATGACTGATTGGTAGGCGTGACTGGCTCTGGGAGCTGGTCCCTGCCTAGAATGGCACCCATGCTCTGGGTTCCTCATCAGCCCATGGCTTTTACTAGAGAGGTCTGGAGTCTGTTGGGATCAGATCAGGCTCAGCTGCTGCCTCTGGCCTTCTCCTGAGGCTCTAGGACACAAGCATCAACTCCTACAGGGACATCCATAGCCCAACCAGGACCCACTGACTCACCAATTCTTCCAGATACACCGGAACTACTCTTTCCTGGACTACATCCTGGGAGGCTGCCAGCTCATGTTCACCGTAAGCCCCCTCCCTGCCACCAGCCTACCCATGGGCTTCCCTCAGGGCTCAGGGGATGAGTGATAGACTTTAGTAAGGACTTCCTTGGGGTCAAGGGATGCAACTGACTTCAGAGGAGAGGGCGTAGACAGTGTGTCCTGGTGGGTGGGCTGAGTCAAGCTTGGCTGGGGGCAGAGCAGGGCCCAGGCCCTCCCTCTCCCCTCACCAACCCCCCCCCCCCCCCCCGCAGAGGAGAAAGGTCAGCTCCTCCCACTTGCCCGGACCATTGCTCCTGCCTTCTCTTCCATTCATTTGGGCCACACCTCTGTTCCTGGCAGTTCTCTGCCCACCCCAGGGCTTTGCATGGTTCTCTCTGCCACCTTTGCCAACCTCCCCTGGTGCTTTCTGTCCTCTGACACATCTGGCATTCATTGTCTTGTCTGAAAGCATCCGAGGAATTTTCCACTCATCCACATTCGTCCCTCTCCTGGGCTGGAAGGGCCATGAACTTGAACCCTCTCCATTTTCCTTCTCCTCCTTCCTCAGTTTGTTCCATAGTCCCTGGCATATAGTGAACACTGGACTGTCACTTGTGAGCCTTTGTGAAAGGCTCCTTTGCCTGTTTCTGTAGTGCAAGCTCCAAATGACCTCAGAGCCCAGTTCCTGCTCCTCACCCCATGGGCGGCATGGGAGCAGAAGAGTAACAACCAGTTTGCAGGTCCCAGCCATTATCCCGACTGTGGGGGCTGCAGAATGTGTAGACTTTCTGTGTCCACTAGGCCCTCCTAGTCCCTGAGGCTGTGCTGGGGATCTGGAGTGGCTGGCTACACTGCTTGGCCTTTTTTCCCGCTTCTGCAGGTTGGAATAGACTTCACAGCCTCCAACGGGAATCCCCTCGACCCTTCTTCTCTGCATTATATCAATCCCATGGGCACCAATGAATACCTGTCAGCCATCTGGGCGGTGGGGCAGATCATCCAGGACTACGACAGGTACGCTTGGAGATGACTCTGAAGGTCAGCTGGCGTCCCTTCAGACTGGGACGCTCAGCTTGTCAGAGCTAGAAGGGACCCAGGGATCTGCAAACCTAGGAATGGTGAGCAAGAGGCATATACATAGTTATTGCCCATCGATTCCTGTGCTCTCACCTGCCAAGCCCGGGTTCAAACTGGAATCTTTCTATACGTGATGGACCAGTTATCAGGACGGAAGGTGAAGCTAAGCTGCTACAGTGCAGCTACTGCTTTCTCAGTTGGGGGTACAGGCCTGGGTGGGACTTAGTAAGTGTCCAGCCAGCACTCAGCACTCGGGAGACAGAGGCAGGCTGACCTATGTAAGCTCAAGGTTAACTGGGTGCTACCGAGGTGAGTTTTAGGCCAGGCAGGGCTACATAGTGAGACCCTGGTTTTTGTTTGCTTGTTTGTTTTGTTTTCTAAGAATGTGTCTGAGTGAACACAGCCGAGGACTAGGGCCTAGATGGCCCAGTTTCGGCTGTTCAGGCTTACAAGGTGGCTGTGCTTCCAGGCCACACACAACATGCAGAGCAAGGAAGGCTTCATGGCCAGGTGGAAGACCTTGATACCCACCAGATCACCCATGGCCTCCATTGGCCCTCAGGCTCAGCGGAACCCCAGGGGGCAGCTGGGACTCTGCCTCCCTTTTGCCGTCTCCTTTAACTGGTCTCCCTGCTCTGTCCTGGGCTCCATCAGTTCGTGTTCTGCACAGCAGCCAGAGTGCCTTTGATATAAATGTTGAATGAATAAACAAACAAGACACTGTCCTTGCCCGGAAGCTCATTAAAAGAATCATTGGGATTTGGAGACATGTGTTTACATGGAAGGCAGAAGTCATGGGAGCACCAAAGAGAGGCATTATGGGGTCTCAGGGAACCCTTCAATGGCCCTTAAAGAGAAGTAGTCATTTTGGTTGGGCCAAATGGAGGATGAGGAGGAGTTTGTTAAGGAAAACAGATTTAGGGAGGGCTACTTCAAATGGCGCATAGTGGCTGACGTTGAGACAGGGTGTCCCATATGTGTGAGGAACTGCGAGAGGCCAGGGCTGGGCGTGGCTTTCAGGGACAGGAGGAAGGTGAAACTAGGCTCTGGGGCTAATGAAGGTAGGTCATGGGTATCATTTTAGGAGTGCCCCCCCCAACTGTAAACAGGAAGTTGGAAGCACCCTTTTGCTTCCACTGTGATCTTAGGGTGCTTCTAGGCCCACTGGTTAGAATTTAGCAATGTCTGCTGTGTCAAGCCATGTTCAACTGTCACCCAAAGGTGAACTTAGGCTTGGGCTTAGAGGGGAATAACTCTGGAGGGGGAATTTCTAGTCTCTGTTCCTGGGGTGCATAAGGTACACAAGGCTGTGGACCAGAGGAGGAGGGTGTGGTGTGGGGCAGGTGTGCATGTGCCTGTGTGCGTGCGTGCGTGCGTGCGTGCGTGCGTGCGTGCGTGTGTGTGTGTGTGTGTGTGTCTGGGAGGGCTGCCCAAATGTCTCACATGTTCTCTCTGTCTGCTCAGTGATAAGATGTTCCCTGCTCTGGGGTTTGGGGCCCAGTTACCTCCAGACTGGAAGGTAAGTGGCATGGACACCACCTCCTTTGCTGGAGATGGGACTGGGGCCGGGACAGAATGGGGTGGAGGGCTCTGGGTTTCTCTCTGCCCACACTACACCTGTGTCTTAGTCCTGTACCTCTGAGTGAGGCTAAGAGCCCAGCAGAGGATGGTCTGGAACAGAGAGAGGGGTAAACACCTGCTGCAGGGCCAAGATCCACTCTGGGTGAAGTGGAGAGGCCAGGCACACAGAGTTGGTCAGGAATGCAGGCCTGAGCTGGGGTGGGAGGGTGGAATGGGGGGAGCAGATCAGGGAGAGGTCACAGCATGGACATCAGGAAAGGCAAAAGGTCAGGGAGCAGTGCTTGTTGGCTCTTGGAGCGCTTTGCAGGCAACTCTACCTGATGGCTAGCTTCATTGTATTCTTACCCCAAGCTGCAGAGGTCAGCTGTGGTTCCTCTTTTACTGCAGAAGAGGCTGGCAAAGGGGGTTCAGGGAGGATAGAGTATCCAGCGGTCTGAGTCACAGGGCAGGGAGAAGGGATCCTCAGCTTCCCTGACTCCAGTGGATGGAAATAGTGAGAGACTTGGTTAGACATGGGGTGAGCAATAGAGTTTACAAAGTACCAGGGAGAGAGGAGGGCCAAGGCAGGCAGGTCTGGAAAGGAGACAGAGGAGGAGAAAGAGAGCCTAGATGCCCATGGAGTGGCCTTGGTGGAGGGCAGATAAGGACCTCACATACGACCGGAGGAAACTCTGGGTGGCCCAGCTTGGGAAGTCATTGAGAACACAGGCCACAGAGCTGGAGAGCTTCTGCAGCCACAGCCATAGACCACTATCCCATTTCACAGATGAAACAGCCAAGGCTCAGGGCTTTAATATGGCTTGCCTGAGGTTATCTTCACCCCAGGGGCCTGTGCTCCAAGTGACTTCCCAAATCATGCCCAAATCCGTTGCTTCCTAGAGGAGTAACCTGTGGGGATGGCAGGCATGCCAGCTCAGCCAGTTCCTCTTCTAGTCTGCCCTGCTGTGCTACACACCTGTAGAATGAGCATGGCCTCCCATCGTCTCAGCTCACCTCAGGGCTCACCTAGAGCAGCCGAGTGATTCTGGATCTCACACAGGAACAGTGGGCATGCTAGCCCTGAACTGTGTGAGGCAGGAGTGTGAGTGTTTACCCAGGGATCCAGGCTGGGGCTCTGGGCAAACATAGATGCCACAGTGGGGGGAAGGAGGAGCCAGTGGCCAGGCCCAGCAAGAGCTTGTTGCTAGGACAACAGCCAGCTTCCAAAGAACTCAGCCGAATGAGATGTTTCTTGAGCAAAAGCCTTGGAAATGTCACAGGGTAATACTAGGGGGTACTGGGCCTTCGCCAGGCTAAGCACCCAGTGGTGCTAACACAGTGGACTCTAAGCTGCCAGGCACACTGCCTGAATATACCAGACATGGCCCTCCTGGGCCCTCATTCTGTCATTCTGCCACCTGACCCGTCCTATGAGCCTGCCTTCCTCTCTTCCTTTCCCATGTGCCTTTTATCTCTGACTACTTCTCCTTGGCTCCTTCCTGCCACCGTGTCCCGCCTGGTGCTCCTGCTCCCCGGGAGCCCTGGCGTACGTCGTCCACACTCGCGTGGGGGTTGGCAGTCTGCCCTGGCACTGTCCTCACAGTACCCGGTCATTTACTCGTGCTCTCTGTGTGGAGGCACCTGGTCCTCTCCTGCCGTGCTGGTTCCTGGAATACAGTTGGTGTGAAGCCCTTGTTTGTGACAGAGTGGCTCTGGGACCCAGCCTAGTGGTTCAGCAGGTGCTGGAGCAGACATGGCTTGGCTCCAGAGCTTGAGAGGCCAGCTATTTTTTTTAAAAAAAAAAAAATTTGTAGGGGCTGGCAGAGGCCAAAGGCATTATTAGTTCATCTACAGCTGGAGTTACAGGTGTTTGTGAGCCGCTAGATATAGGTGCTAGGAACTGAACTCGGGTCCTCTGCAAGAGCAGAGTGTGCTCTTTACCCCTAAGCCCACTCTCCAACCCCAGGTTGGGAGCCAGGACTTGGGTTGCTGCATAGCTTACATGTGACCCACTCAGCCCCATTGCAAGGTCTGATTCCCTAGTTTAGCCATGAACGGTGGTCAGCCAATCCCAATTGTATGAGATGTGAGGTAGACTTCTGTTTAACACCCTGCCTGGTGCTAAGATTGGAAAAACCTTCAACGCCCAAACAAGTGACTCCCCAAATGGAAAGAACGAACAGGGACATTCCTAGTGTTCCAGGGCCCCACTGCCATTGGGGCCACCTCTGTCCCATTCAGGTCTCTTGGCAAGGGAGGTACACGGCATCCTGGACACCCCCTCCCCCCAGTGAATGAACTGGCATGTAAGGTCTCAGTTTCACCATTATGAAGTAAGGGAGGCAGATGTGGGATCAGTAACCTAGATATGGCAGAGTAAGGGAGTAAAACCCCAGAGGTGCTGTGGGCATTCCTTTAGCCAATCACCTTTAAGAGACCATGCAAATAAGAGACCACACCCAAGTGGGCTGGTATCTTAGAGGCTATTGGCTGGAGGCGTTCCCGCAGCACAGAGGGGGCTGGCCTCAATGTGGGCAGGATGCTGCCTCTTAGCCTGTCTTCTGCTTTCTAGGTGTCCCATGAGTTTGCCATCAACTTCAACCCCACCAACCCTTTCTGCTCAGGTGAGTGTGGGCCCTTCCTGCAGAAGTGGGCAGAGGGAGGGAACAGGATTCCAGTGTCTGTCCTTCCTATGTCCTCCCTGTCCTGTTTACTCAGAGGGACAGGCGAGAGGAGTGTGGAGTCCTACAGTCCTGAGTTCAAGGACCACCGCCGCCTGTGCCTGGCAAAGCCTTGTAGGAGTCGCTGCACCTCTCTGGGCCTAGGGAGGTGTGATACCTGCTTAGCTCATTCCTTGGGTGCATGGGGAAATAGATGAGAATTGGGGGGACAGGTAGCAGAGCAGTGTGTAGTCTAGGAAGACATCATTACACTCCTGCCTGCCCCTCTCCCCTGATGGCCAAAGATGGACGGTGGCCTGGCAGGGAGGGGACAGGCAGCGATGGAAGTTCAGCTCCACCCCTTCCCCACATGTTGCTCAAGACAGTTCAGAAACAGAGAGGAGAGAAGATGCTGGAGGGGACGAAAGGGCATCCTCTCCCTTTGGGGGATCCCAAGGCTGGACCAGGATGAACTCCACAGAGAAGGAAGTTCCCCATGTCACTAGGGCTGTAGCTATGATTTGGGGAATAGAGGGTGTCCCTTGGCCCTAAGTGATGGCCAGTTCTCCCTGGGCTCTGGTTTAGCACAGGTCCTCAAAGACATGCGTCAGCCCTGGCCAGGAGTATAACATTGTGAAGTGTTGGCTGGTCATGATTGTAAGGAGCTGTTCAAGCCCAGCCCCCACCAAAGCAGCTGCCAAGAATGTCCAGAGTGGACCTCCAGATAGTTCCCCGTGTCACCGACTTGCCTAGCCCCTTCTTTGTCGTTCACCCACTGATAGAGGCTCGGAAAGCTTAAACAGGTCACCCCAGGCCTACACTCATAACCATTCATAGCCAGGCACTCTAGAACCTTAGCCCTGCCCTTGAGAGTTTCCTGTTTCAAGACCACTCTGGCCAGGGCAGGGATGTTCTGGGGGAGCATGGAGTAGATGCTCTGTCAGCAGCAGGGTGAGGACAGGAGCCCAGAGGCACTGGGCTGAGCCAGGTCATCTTCTGCAGGTGTGGATGGCATTGCCCAGGCGTACTCGGCTTGCCTGCCCCATATCCGCTTCTATGGTCCCACAAACTTCTCCCCTATCGTCAACCACGTGGCCCGGTTTGCAGCCCAGGCCACACAGCAGCAGACGGCAACGGTAAGTAGGCAGCAAGGGCATGCGCACACCGGGGTGAGGCTAGCAGTGGCTGGCACCCTGCCCAACAGGAGGGAGATCCGATTGGGGTGTGTGCTCTTATCTTCCTGCCAGGATGGGGCTAGAGAGGAAGATGTTTCACCTCCTCTGGTTCCCTGGCCAGGTGAGATGCGGACTCTCTCTAGGCTGCTGTCCATCTGGTTCTGAGGCTGAAGAAGCCCAGTGTGATGGGCCTTGCTTCCTGGAGCCCTGCTCAGGAAAGCAGTACCATTAGAGCGTTGCAGGAAGTCAGATTTGTGACCCCCTGCTCATCTCGTTCCTTCCCCCAGGGCCAGATGCCAGTGCTTCCACGCGGGCTCTTTCCCACACTGCATGGCGACTCCCTAGCACCGCATGGCCATCTCCTTTTGGTCTGACTCCGCCGTGCCATTCTTGCCTCTGTTGCAACTTAGCAGCCTCTTGGCCCAAGGTTCCACATCTGTTGGTTCTAAATGGGCCAGGGCTCTGTGCACTCAATTCACTATAGACCCTACACCTGGCACAGTGCCTGGCTGATGACAGGAACACAGTGCTCTGTAGATAGATGGGATTGGGTCTGTGAGACCACGCCGCTAGCCTATCCCAAAGGGAAGACTCTCCACCATGAAGAAGGGGCTGCTGTGGGACTGTTCAGAGGAAGGATGCACCTGTCACTGGTGTAAGATGGGGAAACCAGAATGGACAGTAACTCTATGAGGCCTGGCAGGGACATTGTTTTGTTGTTCTTTAATTGCTGGGGGTTCTGAGATACAATAGCTTGGATAGGGCAGAATAGTGAGCAGCCTTCAGCTTCACTACCCTCCTGTGAGGGTGCCAAGCTTGGTGCCAACAAGGCTCTTGGCTATATGAGTCTTAGAAAGGAATGAAGACAGGCTTGTTTTCTTCTTAAGGAAAAACCATCTGGGCAGCGAACATGAGCACATTCCAGCAGTGTGCCCAGCCTCCTGCTGGGAGACGTGCGGCTTCATGACTGAGGGGCTTCATGTCTGCTAGGGTCTTGTCTACTCCTCTTCACCCGTGAGAGCCTTCACCTTTGTTTTGTGTCTGTGCTCAGACACCTGCTCTGGCCTCTCTGGAATCAGTCCCATTTGGTCTTACTTGCTATTGCAAGCCACCCTTGGCTTCCTGGGGGTAGCCTGTTACCCCTCAGGCCATGTGACTTCTGATGGTATGTAAGCATCTCTGAGAGAGTAGGGCCCAGAGTCTCTACTGCTCCTCCCGCTCTGAGGCCCAGGAGTAGATGCAGACTTCTCCACCACTTGCCTCCACCCTCTCCACGAAGGAAGGTGAATAGGGCTGTGGGGTGGCTCAAGCTCAAAGGGAAAGAACCTCATCTCCCTCACTTTCTGGTTGTGCTCCTCGGGCAGGTAGCTGAAGCTCTCTGAGCTTTGGTTTTTCTCATCCAGCACTTTCCTTCTGTAAGTACCATAGGGGATTGTCCAGCCTAGAGCCTGGCACACGCGATGTGTTGGTTATGGGAATGTCAGAGGGCACTGCTCAAGCTAGCATTTGGTAATGCCATGCACCTTGAGGCCCACAGCAATGGCAAGTGGAAGTAACTGGTGGGCTAGCTGCTGCTTCTGTTTAGCCATGTTTTGGCGCTGGGGAAGCTGATGTGACGTCACCCCCCCCCCCCCCTTCCCTCACATCTGCACACACAGTACACCCAACATGCAGGAAATGCAGGGCAGGTGGTGGTGTCTCCAGTGGGCCTCGCTCTTCCATTCATTTGGTCGCGTGTCTTTCCTGAGCATCGCTGTGCAACCTCAAGGATGCCTGGATAAGTGAGGTCCAGCTTATAGGCTAGCGGGAGTTAGCTGGGAGGCCACAGCAACGATGCAGTGTGACCAAGCCTCTGATGGCTGCAGTACAGGACCATACAAATGGTACCTAAATGGACAGCGGACACAAGGAACGGTTGGTGCTTAGAAGGGGATGTCCAGACTTAGACTTAAGAGACTCTTAAGAGTTAGCTTCGTAGGATTGTATCTGTGAATGTATATATGTGTGTGCGCACGTGTATATAATGGCCCAGCAAAGGGAACAGCACGTGCAAAGGCATGTGTGCGTATCGTGGATAGGAGACTGTGACAGCGCAGGCAAGGTTGAGAAGGCTGGCTGTCTCCCATAGGACCTTGGAAGCCATCAGACACTCTGTGTGGTTTCCTCCTGAGGGCAATGGGGAGCCACTGGAGGGTAATGGGCCGGTTTGAGTGGCCTGAAAGTGGTCTCTGCTTTGGTCAGAAAGGCCTTATCTTTTGTGGCCCATTCCTGGTTGCTGGCCTAGGCATCCAGTGTCGGATGGAGTACAGGCAGTAGCCAGCCCCCTAAGAATGCCTGTTACTCCCATCCCAGGGCCTTTGGCAGAAACTACCAGCCTCCCCAGACTCTGCCTGGAACTGTTGTGGTCATGTCTGTTTATTATGAACCCAGTCATCAGGGCATTAGGAGAAGTGGCTGTGCACAGTCCTGGCCCCGATGCATGCCTGGAATCTTTGAATGTACTGGGAGTTGGCTCGGGGAGTCTATTTGATGACATACTAGAGGCCTGCATTGGATTCCAGGCCCCTCACATGCAATGTGTGCTGGGTTGTCGGGGGCACCTAGGGTGCAGGGAAGGAGTGTGCGGAGGGACCTCCTGTGGAATTATCCCTGGCCGTGGGAGCAGAGGGCACGCTTAGTTGGGACAGAGGATTCGACACTCTTCTGTGTGGCTATGAAGGGGATCAGAAGGGACCAGCACAGTAGGACACCAGGACTTCAGAGTCCATTTCCACCCCTTCTATCCATTCTCTCCCTCCACAACCCTTCTGATTTGCTCTGGGGACCTCTGGAGGTGGTGGTGGACCTCTGAAGCTCCAGTTTATGACCCTGGCTTTGTCCCGGCTGGCTATGGCACCCAGGAGTGAAGGTTTATAGCCAGGCTTCTGGACTTTGCCCTAGGCCACTGTCCCAGTCACTTATTCTCCAATCCCAGGTTAATGGGTGACAAGATAGCTTTTTCCTGGCAGGCTCACAGTGCCCACCTACCAATACATTGGGTGGTGGAGGACAGCATAGAAGGAGCCCCAGCTTTGTGGTCAGGAGAACCTGTCAGTTACCTGTTCACGGGGCCGTAACAAGCCATTGAATCCCTCCGAGCCTTCTGGTGGTCTCTAAGCCAGACTCAGTTAGGTTGTCTGCTAACGGTCCTACGATGTCAGGAAACGCTTACCCAGCCTACTGTACCCACAGTCTAGCAGGAGCCCAGGCCCTGCCTTTCTGCACTCAGATCCTTGGGTAGGAAGACAGCAACTACAACAGAGAGCAAGAGGACCACGGGGGGAGGGGGAGTACATGTCAGAGCTGGATGAGGCGTGATGACAAGTACTACCTGTAACCGAGCAGCCAATTAGACCTTTGTCAGGCCTCTTCCTAAGTATCCCAAGACTATTGCCCTGAACTGCCTGGGAGGTAAGGTTAATGTGGATGAGAAGCCAGCTAGGGAAGAGACCCTGAAGCAGCCATTGGCAGCGGCAGGGAAAGGGTCTAGACGGACTGATAAAACCAGGCCTAGGGGTTGGCAGCAGCAGCTGTCTGCTGTGCAGTTCAGGCTACCATCTCCATGGCAACAACTATCCCCAGCCTGGGGATTTTGGTCTCTTAAAGGCACAGCATTGGAGCAGCTGGGGTGAGGAGGGTAGGGCCAGTGTCTGCACCAGCCCACCACACCCTGACCCGTAGTTTATACTTTGGGACAGAAGAAGAAGCAGGTTTGTATCGTCTGCAAGCTGCGCAGCTTTGCTAGGTCTGAAGGTGGCTCTGTGCCCACCTGGGTCACCTCTGCCCTCCCTGAGCATCATGGCTTTCCCTTCTGGCAATCAGGAGTCAGACTAGAGGACAGAAGCCCCCAGCAGTGAATCAGGACACTGCTCCTCTGTTTATCTCATGGGCAGGGCAGAACACTGAATTCCTAACAGGGCTCCAAGATGGCCAGGACAGGGCTGAGCTGAAAGGAAGGTACCAGCCAACTCCAAGTCTGAGGCCCATTGGTTGGATTGTCCTGTGAATTTTCAGAATGTCATCTATCCTCTCCATACTAAGTCATCCTTTGTGTATTTTATTCTCAGATTACCCATGTTCACTAATATATATATATATATATATATATATATATATATATATATATATATATATATATATATTTTTTTTGAGATAGGGTTTCGCTGTAGTTTTAGAGCCTGTCCTGGATCTAGCTCTTGTAGACCAGGCTGGCCTCGAACTCACAGAGATCTGCCTGCCTCTGCCTCCTGAGTGCTGGGATTAAAGGTGTGCGCCACCATCACCTGGCTTTAATATATTCTAACTGAATATATTATATAAATAATATATAATTTATAAAAAAAACCTCGCTATATGGAAATTTGGTGTCACTTACCATAAACAGAGGGTAGCGGGGAGACACAGAGCAAACTGTACAATGGTGTCAGGGTCTGCCTGGAGCCCATGCTGCCTAAAGCACTGAGCTTCCTACCTTCTGTTGATGAAGGGGATCGTGAAAGCCAGAGGCCTAAGACACCAGTCTGCCTCAAGGCTGCCTCCTGGGCACTGTGTATAGAACAGGGTGACCACTTTACACCTGCTCCTCCTGACCCAGTTCCAACAATACTACAACCTCCACGTGACCCTGATCCACATCCCAGAAGTGATGGCCCAAATAACCTGCGCTTAGCCCCTGCAGGTGTCTCCATCTGTGCTAAGTATTGAGTTAACAGAGAACACGTATTCCTGCCCACAAAGACAGAGGAGGGAGGCCAGCCCCAAAGGCTCGTAGGCTAGCATGTGTTCCTGTGCAAGCCTGGGCCTGTCAGGCAGCTGACAGGCCAGCTCTGAGCAGTAATTCTCAGCTTAGAGATGATGAAACCGAAGTACAGCGGATTAAGCCTCAGTGGCCCGGAGCTACACTGCATAGCAGCTGGCAAAGGCTCAGAGCAGGGAGTGTCCCACTGAGTGGGCCCTTTGCGCCTTCAGGCCTCGGGGATTCAGAAAGGAGGGGTGCCAGGGCCTCACTCTCTTCACCTGGCTGACTCTTCCTCACAGCAGTACTTCATCCTCCTCATCATCACCGACGGGGTCATCAGCGACATGGAGGAGACACGGCACGCCGTGGTGCAGGCCTCCAAGCTGCCCATGTCCATTATCATTGTGGGGGTGGGCAACGCTGACTTTGCCGCCATGGAGTTTCTGGACGGGGACAACCGTAGACTGCGCTCACACACAGGCGAGGAGGCCGCCCGCGACATCGTGCAGTTTGTGCCCTTCCGAGAGTTCCGCAATGTGAGTGTGCCCCCCACCCCCCCGTGGGCTGGGAAGGGCAGCAGCAGGGTCCACCACAGAGCTCATAGTCCGTGACAGGTCAGTCTCAGGTTCCTCCCTGATTGGCTTCTGAGAGGGCCCACGATGAGCCAGGTGCTACTGTGTCACCCTTGGCCCAGAGGAGGCCATTGTGACACTCATTTCCACAAACCAAAGGAACCCAGGAGTGGAAGCTAATCCTGATTATGGCTCTAGGCAGTGTCCTGGGTAAGAACTAGCCTGATGGACAGACCACTGTGGTCTGGTGAGGTTGAGAGCCAAGGCCCAGAGCTGGGGCTTCTTGGGCTTTCCTCAACCAGCCCTTATTCTGCAGGTGGGAAGCCCCTCCTCCTGTTAGTTTGGCTTTCTTTTCCAAAATACGGGGGAGGTTTAGTGATAGTGGTGGTAGCCAGCCTCTTCCTGAAAGTGGCGCTGGCCTTATTCAGATGACGCGTGGAGGCCAGGGCTGGCAGGAGGCTCTCGAGATGCTTTGTCTTTTGGACGGATCTTTGGGTGACATCGCGCAAGACCAGCCTAGGTTCTAACTGGGACCGATAATGTATCGCATGGTGTTGGATATGCCATGACCTTACTGAGCCTCAGTCCCCTCAGCTAAAGCCTGAGAACCAGGCTCAGCAAGTGGTGGCCCAGTGGTCATCACACATCTGTCTAGGATGACTGTGCCTTTCTCTGGCTTCCAGGACAAATGTGGGGCATCGGTCACCCGTTGCTATGTGGGGCAGTGACTTGACGCTTGCTGTGCCTGCTGCTCAGTAGTGGGCCGTTCACTGATGCTTCTCATAGCCGAAATGTTTGCAGCTGAGTAGAAACGAGACTGGGGAGAACCAGTTCTTTCCCCTAAATTCATCCTCTGAGGTCTTTCCCCAAACACCTCCCGCCTGTGAAGGAAGAGCACTTCCTCAGTGAGCAAGTCACTGTTAGCGGTGGGGTTAGGCTGGGCTGCGCCGAGGGTCACTCATTTCAGATGGCCCTGACCCTCAGCCCTAAGGTACTCCACAAGCCCCTGCTATCACAGCTCCAGGGCACAGCTCTAGCCAATCTGCTCATTAATCCTCCTCTTTCCTTTTTTCTCTCCACCTGGACTCCACAGGCAGCAAAAGAAACTCTGGCCAAAGCGGTGTTGGCGGAGCTGCCTCAGCAAGTAGTGCAGTATTTCAAGCATAAAAACCTACCCCCCACCAACTCAGAGCCTGCCTGAGCCCATGCCCAGCAGCAGCATGCCAGCTGAGCCCCCAGCCTCCCCCAGGAACATGCACGCTCACCCTGCTTCCTCGTGGGTGGCCTTTTCTACCAGTCCACATTTTTATTTTTTACAACCGGACCTCCACCCCCAACTTTCCCCAGCCCAGCTGGGCTTCCTTTGTCAGAGTCAACTGATGATGCTTCCAGGACAAACCGGCTTCCTCTCCCCACCCTCCTGCCACTCTAAGTATTGAATGTACTTTGTATAATTTTAGTGGGAGAATAAAATTTTTACAGTCATAACTGGCTTTTCCCTAAGTCACCAGCTGCGATGAGGAACTTGTCCCTAGCGCACACTTTGTATGGTGGCCTCCTCTGGTTCTACACGATGACTGTGTTCCATTCGTTACACTCAGGGTACTAAAGGAGTATCAGAGGTCGCCTTCAGCTCCTTCCTTAGTGAGGGTCAGTGGGCATGCACCCATCTAGAAAAGGAAACCCTCCCTCTTCAAGAGTCAGTGTCCTCCTGCTACTTGGGGACATGCATTCCCTGTCAGCAGTAGCGATCCCGTGAAACTGGCACGGGACATGGCACTGCACACACGGTACAGACATGAAGAGACACCACGCAGCACCTTCCTCTTGTAGGGCTCTAGCCTTTTGACCGGCTGATGTGATTGCCGTAGTGGATGTTTCTACCGAGCACCACGTTTCTAGCTCCCTGTACCAGCACTGTTCATGGACCTTTTACAGCCCAACCATGACCCTGCAGAAACAAACAGAAACACACTGTACCTACTAGACAGGCAGAATGTGGATGGGAGTGTGGCTGACCCCTGTGCATGCGTATTCTACACACAGCATCTCCCTTAGCTCTGCAAGGGGCTTTCCCACCCAAGCTGCTAATGACCTTACACTGCTCCACCGACACGAAGGGCAGGCGTCTCTGCCTTTCCCCCAGGCCAGGCCTTCCTAGCTGCTAGAACTGGGCAGCGCTAGGCAGGTCCCAATCTCGGAAGCCATGGCGTACTTGGTGGGAGGGAGGAGCAAACTTCTGTGGCCACCAGATGCTCGTTTGTTTTGAGACAGGGTCTCACTATGTAGCTCAGGCTGTCCTGGAACTCAATGTGTAAACCAGGCTGGCCTTGAACTCACAAAGATCATTCTGCTTCTGTCTCCTGGGAGCTAGGACCAAAGATGTGTGCCACCACACCCAGCTTCTAACTGCTCATTTAACTCTGATTTGGCCAACTAGGGAGTCTAGTGGTTCTAGCTCCCAGGTAGGTGGCTGTGTACTGAAGAAGCTAGAGTCTCACCAGAACACAGAAAGCCAGCCTTCAGGCATACATAAAAATTCTGGTTCTGTCATGCAGCAGGCAGTCACTGGGCCTCTGGGAGGTTGGGGTTCCTCTATAGAGTGTAAAGAAGGGCTGGCTTCAGAGTGCTTTTCCAGAATGAAAACTGTAGGTCTAGCAGCTTCAGTGGTGTTGCAGAAGCAGACTAGCAGCCTCCCATGGGGCCTTTCTGTGTCTCTGCCACAACTGGGGCCAGGGCTGCCTGTTAAAGCTGTTCCAGCTCCCTCTGAAACCATTCCTCTAGCAGGTGAGGGAATAATGCCAGCCCACAGTGGAGTCCTTAAGGTGTGACTGCAACCTGTGACTTCAAAGGTGTTGACAGGACTCCAGCTGAGCACCAAGCACCAAAAGTACCTGCATTCCCTTCTAGCGTGTCTAAGTAGGCTGGGGATGCCAGGATGCCAGGAAACCGCCCAAGTCCAACCAGATGACTGCACTGCCACTGAGCGACTTGTTTTCCTGAAGGGGCCTAAGATGACAGCTTAGTCACATACCCACAGCAAGGACATTCCAGCCAAGGAACCCGGTGTGCCTAAGCAATTAACATTTAGCTAACTGGAGTAAGGCAGAAGCTGGTGGAGCTGGCAATCAGATCTGACCCTTCCAACATGTTATTGTTCTAGCTACAACTGGGGAATGCCAGCATTATACAAAACTGTATGCTGCACACTAATATACTCTGGACCCCTACCCAGGCATGAGCGGTATCTAATCGAGATAATCAGTTATCCCATAGGAAGCTGGGGACGGGCAGGTGAAGGGCCTTGTCTGCCTGTATGCCGGTCATTACGGCTTATCTGTGGAGGGTGGAAAGAGGCTGCTCTCAAGAAGTTGGAACTTCTTGGCAAACCAAGCTTTTCTCTTAGGTGAGGAGGCCGAAAGGGGGGAATTCAGGAGCTGGGAAGTGATAAGGACTAATATCAAACTCTGATAAGGCTCCTGACTAAGGAGAGGGTGTTCCTGGGGATACCTCAGCCTGAGGAACGAGCTTTCTGCCCGGTCCTGGGACCTCTGGAAGCTGTACAGGCAGAGAGTCAGCTACCTGTCTAGGTCCAGTCACATCAGGTGACTCAAGTGAACAGCAGGCCTCAGGTGGACAAACAACAAATGACAAGTCAGACAGTTCCGTGCTTCCTGGTTAGAGCCGGCAACCGAGCACTGCTGGCCCTGAGATGAGAAACCAAACCCAACTATCTTTTGTACTTTCTTACCTAACTGTAAAATCCCTGTTATTCAGGCAGCAGTACAACTGGTGGGCCTGGTCCCTAGACCCTCCTCAGAGGCCCACACCTGCAGAAACTCAAGTCCTGACTGTAAAATAGCCTGTGTGCACAGAAGCTACTCATGCCCTCACGTCCACTTTCAGTCATTCCTAGCTTGCTTACATTAACTCAGGACACCTACAGCAATGTAATATTCTAGACGTTGTTACACTCTCTCGTTTAGGGAATGAGAAAAGGATGTACACGTTTGGTGCAGAGGGAATTATCTGGTCCCCGGGTGAGGCCTGCCAGGGCACAAGGCTGACTGTCCTGAAGGCTAAAGTGAGGTTTCCTTCCACTTCTGCTCATTCTTTTCTTCTGTGGAGCCAACTGTTGGTCTGCCCTGGCTGCTTCCCCTGTTGGTTGGCCTGCTTTGCCACAGAACTGGTGTTTCAATTACAGCCTCTACACCATTAGGCACAATGAACTACTGTTAAAAAAAAAAAAAGCCACCAGTGTGACTCAAGCTTGCCTGAGACACCAAAAGCAGAGGCCAGTCTACAGTTGGGCACAGTGGCACTCATCAGTAACCCCGGCATTCAGGAAGCCAGCTAGGGCTACACAGCAGACTGGGAAAAGAAACCTGGGTCTGTAGACCGTGCGGCGCGGCCAGCTGCAAACAATGGGGGAGCTGGAAACATGAGATGTGGTACGGAGAGACAGCTTACTCCGACAGGTTTGAAAATTGAATTTAGGGGACAGTTTTAAACCTCACAGCCCTGTTACCTTTTCTCAACATCAACAGCGACCATGAGGCACTCCAGTGGCCTCTGAGAAATCAAGCCACATGAAACTGATGACTTTGATGTCTTGGTCTGCATCCTGAAATGGCTCAGGGTTCTGTGGGTGCAAGAACACGCTGCAGGAGTGACAGCGCAGTCACAGGAACAATGACAGAGGCAGAAGGTGCTTGCAGTTTTACCTAAATGTCTTCTCAGGACGGAGCTGACGCTCCCGCACTGACAGGAAAGATTAGCACTGGGAGGCTCTGCAAAGGGTGGCGGCAATCACAGGCATCCACGATGGGTGAAGGAAAACCACCATCTGCTGGTGGGCACCAGTGTCAATACACTGAAAGGGGAAAGGAAGGGCTGGATGAGATCCAGGGCCCTCTCTGCCCACGTTAAAACTGAGGAGCTTCCTCTGCCTGCCAGTATGTCAGTGCCAACACATTCGGTGTGTCTCACTCGTCTCACACCCATAGGAAGGAAGAAACAATGGATACTGGAACCAGGGACTGAGAACTCGGGCTCATTATGGAGCAGGCGCACAGACCGTCAGATGTCTTCCAACCTGAGCCCTGTACACCTGCTCTCTCCCTCCTCCACGAGACAGAAACAGACAAGACCTGTGGCTCATGGTCCAGGAGCTGTTGTTGGGAAAGCCCGGGGACAGTGTGGGGCAGAGGCGGGGGGCGGGGCGTGGATAAAGGAAACGCACCGAGCCAGCACCTCAGGCTGGAATACCTTCACCGTCAAAGGCTGCAGCTCTGTGCAAACAGCAGTGCCTCGGTGGAGTAGAGGACAGCCATAACAGGCATGTCCCACTAGTTTGCAGCCTGAGGATTCCAGAAACAGCGAGGCATTAGTCATCTCTTTAACACAGCTATCAGCAGTTATAGTTTCTGGCTATGATTCAGTAAATTTGCTTCTCTAATGTTTAGAATCTTAAACTAAATTCTTTATTTCAAAAACAAAATCAAAACAGTTTTCCAGGGAGAGAAAGTGGGCAGAAGATGGACATGTCATCCTTACCAGCTCCTTCCTACCTCCTCAAGCTGGATGGAGGGGAGAATAACAACATGGAGGAGCATCACCTCAACGGCTGTGGTTGGCTCATAGCCTTGTGGGTGTGGTTTGCAATCTTTAGTCACACAACATCCAGGAAGGGTCAGACCTAGGGCAGAACTCAGGTCAGCAGCTAGTCAGCCCTTCTCTATGCCACACACAACATGGCAGAGCCAAGCAGCCCCTTCACCTACAATAGTGTATCAAGTTAATGCTTCCTGTGCTACTAGGAAAGGAGAAAAACAAGAAAGCAACAAGGTACGGAGAACCCTTGCAAGCCAGCTGGTGCCTGTCCTTGCACCACCAGTGGCATTTCTGAGACTTGCCTGAACCCCAACTCCTACCCCTGGGACTGGTTTGGTCATCTGCACTGGAGCATAAAGAGAAACCAAGCAGAGTTTGAGCCACAAGTGGACTATGGCACAATTCTAGGTTAGGTTAAAACGTCACATGTACACAGGAAGCAGGTGAAGAAGTTTTCTGAGGAGGTGATGTTGAGTCAGAACAGGCATTTACCCCTCTGGGGAGATGCTCCCTATGGTAATGTCAGGAGCTAGGGTGCTTCGAGGAAGGTGTTGGTTCGGAAGATGGAGGAGACGATCTTCCCTGTAGCGTTGATGGTGCCTTCACTGTCTGAACTGGACTCGGAGTCACTGCTCCCGGAGTAGGCACCCAGGCCCGGGAGGATGCCGATGCAGACAGCAGCAGATGGGCAGTGGATGGAGGGGCCACTCAGAGAAGAGCTTCCAAGAGACACGCAGGACGGAGCCTCTGCAAAAGGGAGGACAGGAAGTCAGTCATAGTGCTCCGTAATGGTGAAGGGTCATCCCCAGGTCCTGGACACCGAGCCAGGGTTTTCTACAAAGAGTCCCGGTGCTGCAGAACAACTCTTTGAAGTCATAGGAGGCTCTGGACATATTTGGGCAACAGGTGAGGAAGCTGACAGAGAAGAGAAAACACAAAGTTGGGACTCAGAGTCTGCCCACACTCTCTTGCCACCCACCAGTTCTGAGGCTGAGGAACAAACCACATAGAGTCACCTATCTTAGTCTGATTCCCTGTCTTCACAAGTCATAGTATTGCAGCAAATGCGACTGGGTCTGATGTCTTCAGCGATGCTGTGGCCCTCAACTGGTGGCTAGATTAAGAGACTAACTGTGGGCGGTACAAACAACACCGCCATACGTAGAGAGCAGTATACTGACTAGCAGGGATCAGCCATACAGCTTTGCTCTTTATGGAGCATTTTCCCAGGATGGGGAGATGGGTACCTCAAAAACTGATTTATCACTTTTGTACTGAGAATCACTGAAGAAAAAAATTATTTATTTTTTTACTTATTTATTTATTTAAGATTATTTTATGTGCATTGGTGTGAAGGTATCAGATCCCTTAGAACTGAAGTAACAGACAGCTGTAAGCTGTCATGTGGGTGCAGGGAACTGAAACTGGGTTCTTTAGAAGAGCAGCCAGGGTTCTTAACCACTGAGCCATGTCTTCAGCCCAGAAACATTTTAAAGCCAGGTACAATATCGCCATGTATCTGGGCCCTTCTTTCCGGAATATGCATAGTGATTCTGCTATTCTAATGACAAAGGCCTCCATCTACAACATGCAGAACTTGACAATTACAGAGAAAGTTAGGGGCCTGGAGAGATGGCTGAGATTAAAAGGCACATACTGTGTTTTGAGTTCAGTTCCCAGCACTCACACCAGCCAGTTCACAACCTGTAACTCCTACTTGGGACTCAGCCCTCTGACGGCCTCCATGGCACTGTATTCATACACACTTACCCAGACATGTACACATACATGTGACTAAAACCCAAAATCTCTAAACCAAAACAAAAGAACCCCAACAATCCTACATTGAGAATGGCACTCCACTCTTTCTTCCCTGTTTCCAGCCTCATGCAGTCACTGTATCAGCTGTATGTAGGGCTTCTCCCTGCTGACTGATGAGGGAAGTCAAGTAAGCTGGTACGTACACAGACTAGACCTGCGCCAGAAGATTCTGGACTCAAGTGAAGCCAAAGCTCACTGGAGCGGAAGGCTCAGTTCCTAAGTCACTGCCTGGGGCTGACAAGGACATCCCTTTTGGGGTTTGTCTTCCATAAATTTACATCTCACTTGTGCCGATACCTCAAGAGAATGCAAAAGGGACATTGACTCCATGGCTATATTGAGAAAAGTTATCAGCTGTTGGACACAGAATTCATCTCAGGGATCTGTCCTTCTCCAGTAGGCTATGGAGAAGCTGCTGCAGATAAGCAATGCCCAAGCATCTCAAAGAGCACGAGAGCAGTGACTGGCAGACAGCAATAATGCTGACCTGAAGGCAGTGCAGACACCACAAAGGCGAACAACTTTAAAGACATGAAGTCTTTCTAGTCTGTTTAAAAAAACCAAAAACCAAACCAAAACAAACCAAAACAAAACAACAACAAAAAAACCAAGCTGTGGGGCTAAGGAAACGATTCAGTGGTAGGTGCTTGCACTTGCCTAGCATGTACTAGGGCTCTCAGTTTGATCTCCAGAAATGCATGAAAAAAGAAGAAAAAATCAATGGACAACCAAAAAGCACAAAGAGCAGGGTATGGCAGTGCAAACCTATAATCCCAACACTTGGGAGGCTGAGACAGAAAGGTTGCTGCAAGGTCAGCACCAGTCAGGGCTATAAATAATGGTGATGATGGTTAAATAAATGGGTACCCTGGGATTTAACCCAGTTACTAGAGTTCTTGTCTAGCATGGTATGAAGTTCTGGCTTAGATCCCTAGCAGTGCAAAAAACCTGCCATGGTAATTGTGCTGGACAGTTTTATGTCATCTTGACACAGCTAGAGTTATCTGAAAGGAGGGAACCTTAACTGAGAAAAAGCCTCCATATGATCCCACTAAAGGGCAGTTTCTTAACTGGTTATTGATGGAGGAGGGTCCAGCCCATTATGGGTGGTGCAATCCCTGGGTTTGTGGTCCTGGGTTCTATTAGAAAGCAGGCTGACCAAGCCATAAGGAGCAGGCCAGTAAGCAGCACCCTCCATGGCCTCCGAATCAGCTCCTGCCTCCAAGTTCCTGCCCTCACTGCTTTTGATGATGAACTGATATGTGGACGTATAAATCAAATAAACCCTTTCCTCCCCAAGTTGCTTTTGGTCATGGTGTTTCATCGCAGCAATAGAAACCCTAACTAAGATAGTAATGCATGCCTATTATCCCAGTAGTTGGGAAGTAGAGGCAGGAATATTAGAGGCTAAAGATTATCCTTAGCTACATAGTAAGTCTGGGGCCAGCTTGGTCTACATGAGACCTTGCCTTAAAAAAAAAAAAAAAAAAAAAAAAGAAGACACAGATAATACAAGTAGTTCACAGAACAATAAAACATGAGTTTTAAACACAGGAAAAGAAACAATTATTAGGAAGAAAGGTGTGAGCAACAGCTCAAAAAAATTTGGCAATGACTTCCAAACTTAACCAACTGTTGTGGATCATGGTCCTCAGAACAAAATAACCACTAGCTTCATCAGATCATCTGTAGCTTCTTGCAAGAGACCATTCCAATCAGGCCTGCTGACTGTTGACATTCCCTCAGAGGAGGAGAGGATAGGGAGGATCATTGGACCTGGGCACAGTGCCAAGGCTTTCCCTGAAGAAGCCCCAACACAACAGAACAACCCAGATAACTAGAGGGCAACTGTGGTCACCCTTGTGTTACAAAAGGAGATTCCAGCCACCCCTCAGCCATCTATATCTCTGCCCTAGTTACACCTGGGGTAGAGTACAGGGGTATCTTGGAAGGAGATAGAGTACACAGGCTGGGGAAGGGTAGCTGAGGAGAGCTCCCTCCATGCAGCTAAGGGAAGCAGGCCACCATCCATGCTAGGTGAAGACTCCTCAGAATGGCTGCTGCTCTGGGGATCTCCCAGGCTCCTGCAATAACCTCTCACCCGTGCTCTGTAAGCCCACTAACATGGATTCTCCAGGGTGAATTCTGGTGGAATCTTACTTTTAAGAAGGGGGCAGATGTTTATATCTCTACAGGGAAGGACTTCTCACAACATCGATGATGTTTCCGAAAACTGTTCACAGCAGCAAAAGGAGGTGTTTACAGAGGCTGTGCTGTCAGTGTCTGCCAACCTGGGACAAGCTGAACCACCGGAGAGGGAACCTCACCTGAGGCACTGTGGGGCATTTTCTTAATTAATGATAGATGCAGGAGGGCCAAGTCCAGTTTTGGCAATACCACTCCTGGGCAAGTGGCCCTAGGTTGTATAAGAAAGCAGGCAGAGCAGCCCATGACCATAGAGCCAGTAAGTAGTATTCCTCCATGGCTCCTGCTGAGTTCCTGCCCTGGCTTCCTACAGTGATGGACTGTGAACTGGAAGTGTACAATAAACCTTCTCCTACCCCCAGGTTGTTTCGCTTGGGCTGGGGCTGCAGCTCAGCATACTCACGGAGACTGCTGCCCGAGAATGCACAAGGTTCTGCGTTCCATTAACAGGACTGTGGGGGAAGAGGGAAGGAAAACAAGTCTGTCCTCACTGGAAATGAATGGTCTCTAAGATGGACTCAATGGAAAAGGAGAGAAGCAGAACACAATGTAATTTAGGGAGAATCAGAAACATGCCCATGCACAAATACAACAAAGCCAAAAAACCAAAATCACGAACAACTGGTGGCCTAGGAAGAAACTGGCGTCTACTGAGCAGTGGAGACTTACTTTTCTTAATGTACTCTTCTTACCCCTTTTCTAAATTATTACACTCATTTAGACATTGTTTTTAAAAGGCAAATAAAAAACCAAAGAGCATCCTGGCCATTTCAATCAAAGCAGAATATCCCATCAATGCTATAACCCCCCAGGATATCCTTCCAATAAAGGAGGGGAAATGCAGAAACCTCAATGCCTGCTGAAGGGGCAGGATGTTTGTCTATACTCCCACTGAATAGAGGACCCTTGAAAGGGGGTGCTCGCCCCACCACCATCCTGACACACACCCTGGTAATGGCACAGAGTAGGCCAGAATTTATGATGGGAGTTAAAGTCACTTTAGAGTTCCCTTGCAAATGGCTATTTTGGGGGAGGGTGAGGTAATGGTAAAAATCTGATAGTTTTAATATTTGAGACATGACAATAAGTTGTATAATTCATTCCTTGAGCGTCTGTTGTATTATTATGCGCCACACAGAACGCTTTCAAAGCTGAGAATAAAAGAATCCAGTTCAGAGTGCCTAGGAAGGCTGGATCTGCCTGTGGAAGGATGGAGCCGAGCACAGAGCTGCGACAGGAATCTGGACTACTGTGACACTGGAGTCGCCTGAGCCCTGAAAGGACAGACCCTCCGATTATCTAGGAACTATCAAGAGAGAAAAGAGACTGCAGCTCTGACAAATTTCATTCCAAAAGCAGTTAACTGCCCGGAGAGAACAAAATGGTGCCCTCTGATCTCACCATTTGGGGACGTTTCCTGCCAACGCCTGCCTCTGCCGGACCACATTGTCATATCAAGTTATCAGAGAAAATGATGAATAGAGAATGTTCTTGGAATGCAGGCAGATGGAGAGAGTACAGAGGCCACCTCGCATGTTTGTTGGCTCTGCATGAGATAATTTTCAGTGGGAGAGCTCAGTTTCTGTCAGGGTCGGAGTCACCTTCTTTAGGACCAAGGCAAAGCCTGCCCCGGCAGAGGACAAGATTGAAGCAAGCTTCAAGGACAGCCAATTGCTTCTGGGGTCTTTTCTCCTAGCAAAGGAAGGTTGTTTCTCATCTAGCTTGTACAAGAATCAGGAATAGGAAGAAGGCACTTAGAATGACAAATATAACTGCGTATAGATACAGAGAACAGGCCTGGATAGAGACTCAGAAATGTACACTGGTGTTTCCCATGGAAATGAAAGAGATGGAAGAGGGTGTGGGAGGAAGAGACAGATGATGATATTTTTAAAGGTACAGGTACCATCCCCAGTACTGTGGAGAAACAACTGAATAAGCATCCACTATTTGAGAAAGAAATAAATGTAAGCCCTGTTTTATAGATGGCCAACTGAATTGGATTTAGAACCCTCAATCCCATAGGTGGAACTAAAAACAAACTCTTGAATTCCTCATCCAGGCCCAAGAACACTCCCTTTTACTTATAATTTCCTGCTACCTAATACAGAGGCAGATTTCATCACATAAAAAGTCACTGTCTTCAAGGAAAACAGAGTCCTGAATACCATTCTAGGCTCAATCCAATCCAACCACTAACAGAAGCTACACATTCTGTCTCCCACAGGTGAAATCAAGAAACCTGACATTTGGCAAGACAGAAAAACCTGTTGTGAGCAGAGGTCACCTGACCAGGGCTTATAAGCACTCCTGGGAGAACATGACTGTTATTTATCAGCTCTGCTGGTTCACAACACACTACTTTTGTGGGGCAGCTGACACATTCATGGTAGGAATTCCTGCTTAATATAAAACGGTTTGGCAAATTAGATTAAGGCTGGCTTATTTAAAGAGACATAATGCATCCTTCACAAAAGATGCAGTGAGTCCTTGTCCTTCCTACAGTTCTCGTCTGCAATGAGGGAAATGAAGAAATTAAGGGACCACACCCACCTTGAGCCTTGTCACCTGGGTCGGGGTCTGGTTTCAGTCTTTTCACACTATTGCCACTCTCTGAGCTGTAACAGAAAACAAGGTGATTTGAGCTGTGTTGACTCTCAGGGATCAACACTGAGGGAAGGGGAGGAGCAGAGATGCTCATCAGAGTCTGGGCCGTCTCAAGGCTGCGATGGCTGAAATGAAAGACAACATTTCACTTCCAAGCCTCTGCCCAAACACAAAATCTACCTTCTGAAAAATCCAATGACAGAGTGTGCCAATTTTGGCTTTCTGTTATCTTTACCATTCAACTTGGGTAGAACCACTGATGGAGTTCAAGAACATTTACACATTTTCACAATGACAACATTTAAATTATAAAAGGAAATATTTCTGATGACATGTAGAGTCACCCAAAAGATTTTCACTAAAAGAGTAGCTAAAGAATATGTTTCAATGGAGAAAGACATTACAGTAGAAGAAGAGATGGTGACGTAAGTCTAAACGGGCATCTCATAGTCTAATTTGTGGCATGAAACACAACAAAGTCCTGGGCAATAGTAGAACACAGAAGAGAGCGAATGTAGCATGAGATCTGATGGGAGGAGCGTTATGCTGGGGAGATTGTACCCACAGCCTCTCAATAGTAGGCAAGTGCTCTAGCACAGAGCTGCAGTCTCAGCTCAAGGTCTTCTGTTTGCATAATTTTTAAGAAGGTAAGATAGCTATTCATATGCTTGCCTGGTAAATTTCAAGGCCCTATCACTAAAAGAGTACAAATAAAGTATATATAATAGAAAGAAAAAATAGTTTAAGGCCTTATTCATTTCTCCTCCTAAAAGCAAGACTATAAGGAAAAATGTTTTAAAAGGTAAAAGGGAGGATGGGGATAGCTCAGTCAGGCAGACTGTAACCAGTGCCCTAGGAAAGCTGTGGTTCAATCCCCAAAACAGCGTAAACTGGGCATGCTGGCACACCCCTGTAATCCCAGTTCTTAGATGGAACAGGAGGATCAGAAGTCCATGGCCATCTTTGGCTATACACTGAGTTTGAAATCAGATTGGAATATATACACCCTGCTCTATAAGTAATAAACAAATACAGATAAATAAGTAAATATAAATGAAATTTAAAAAAATAAAAAAGACAGCACTAAGATGTTAGAAATTATATTTTAAGATCTGAATAAATACAGACTACACAAACTAGTAAAAACAGATTAAGTGAATACATTTTAAAATCATTTAAAGGTGGTTATCTAAAAAACTTAAAAAAAGAAAAACAAACTCCAAAAAAACTTAATACCCAAAAAGATTAAAAGTGGAAGCATGGGTCAGCAGAGAATCAAGGCAAACAGTAGCATGAAAAAGGCTGGGTGGTGGCTGTTCCTCACTGTCAGCTTGACTACATCTGGGACTAACTAAGACCCTGGGGTTACCACTGTTCTACTGCTGTGAAGAGACCATGACTAAAGCATTTGACTCAGGCCTTGCTCACAGTTTCAGAGGTTTCATTCATTATCATCAATCATGGCAGGGCGTGTAAGAGAAAGACAGACAGAAAAAGACAGAAAAACAATTTTCTTTAAAATCACTTAGAACATTAATCCCAGGAACAGGTGACACAGTCTAAAGCCCAACCAAAAGAATTAGGATATCCAGGCACAGTGGATACTAGAATTTAGGAGGTGAGGCAGGTAGAGAGTAGCCTGCTCTATACAATAAATTCCAGGCCACCCAGGGCTACACAAACAAAACCAAAACCAAACAAACAACCCCCCCCCCCAAAAAAAAACTATGATATATAAACCACAATACTACAATATAATTAAGTTAGAAATTAGTAAGGAAAAAATAAAGACAGAATTTCATAGCCTCTAAGATACTAGGATTATAAGGGTTAGTAGTGTATGTATGGGGAGGGTTACATTAGAACCAAGTATGGAAAAGTTACCTCAATATTGAAAATTTTAAATATGTTTCAATATTATTTCTGAGACAAAGAAGAAATTACAGTGGCAATTTTAAATACACAGTAGGAATTATAAAACTACTTGATGAGAGCTGAAAGAAGTAAACAGAATTGAGTGCCTCTAATCGAAAAGACTGAAAATAAATGAGCGTGGGTATCCCACAGGACGTTATAACAATAAAAACAAGAATAAACCTGAAAAACAGCAAAGATGATCTCTTTAAAGATAAGAAACAGGTTTGTTTTTGTTTTGTTTTGTTTTGTGATGCTTCACACATCTGGAGGCTTCCAGATTTTCACCAGGGATCTGAATCGTACATGCACCTTCTAACAACGATGACTCTCACGCTTTAAATTTATTAAACCGGAATTAGCATGAAGCCCCAGAGTTCATATATTGACAAACTCTCAGGTTATTTTGAATAAACTAGGGCAGGGGAGATCAGAAACTCCTGCCCCAAGAGGCTAACATGTCACCTTGCTACAAAAGCAACATTAAATGACATACTTTGAAAACCCAAGAGAGTCTCTATACAGATTAACAGATAAGCTAACAGAGCCCTTCCTAAATATGATATAAAGACTAATCAAGGGAGACAGTTGAAATACCCACTTGGCAACAGCGAGAGTACCCAGGAGGTAATTGCCCACCTGGAGAGCTCATCAAACTGGTCCAGGTCTGATTCCTGAGAGCCAATGAACTTTGAAAAGCTTATACAGGATGTTAAAAGATTCATGGCTTTTTAAGGTTCCTTCTTAGACCACTCACTGATCCTCCCTCTGTGCTGCTGTACCATGATGACATTTTTACATGTGCTCAGTGTTCCTAGGAACATCTGCAGCAGATAGATGTTGTGCCAAACCGCAAGACTGCATCAATACACTCCATTCAAAACATGTGGCTGGTTGCCAATACACCACATTGATCTTCCTAATAGACTGCACTTAGCATCATTTCACCCACAGTCTGGTTGGTCAAGCTGATTCAATCATTCTGGTGCCATTTCTGAATTTGAAAAGGGAGGAGCAAATATGACAAAGAACTCATCAGAATTTGTGGTAGTGCTTGTACCCCGCATCAGTCAAAACGAGCTGTAGCCAGGTCTGTAGCCCTGTCACAGCTGCTGCATTCTCCCTCACCTGCCTGCCAGAGCCCTGGTGCCCAGCCCATCAGCATCTTTCTAAGCCTCCTGACTCCTCCCCCGTGCCGTCACAGCTCACCAGCCGCCATCCTGAAGCACTTGCGGCCTCATCTACCTAGAAATACAAAAGCTCAAACACGGCACTCTTGCTTTATTACTGTATGACCGTGGACAAAAGTTCTTCATCTACCAAGTAGTCTTTCCATCTGTAAATCGGGTCATAAGAAATGGCGCTCTGTGGAAATGTCTGTGAGATCACTAGAGGAAACGTGACATGTAGCAGATGCTCAATGAAGAAGCGCTACAAGGCAGTGAATGAGTGATCCAGTCAGTCTACGGTCAAAGGCTATAGGGACTCTAAATCTGGAAGGGGTCGAAACGCAAGCACACTGACAGCCTTGTCACAGCGACATGCTGGATTTGCACTGGCTCCCGTTACCAGCGGCATTTCAGAGGATAGGGCCAGAGGGAGATTTACACCGTGTGCACACTGCTGACCTCTTATGCTTCACAGCTCCTGCCAACAGCTTAGCCTGGGAGAACTTGCTCTTGGTTTCTATGGGTTTCACAGCCAGCTTCTTCTCTACTTCTTTATTTTCTGCAGAAATTCCAACCTTGTTGAGATTACTGTGAGTTACAAGTTAAGGGTCAGATTAAACAAAAGGAAGAAATGCTACAAAGCAAAGGTAAATCTAGAGAACAAACATAACCCACAAACCCCTTGGCAGAACTTAATGAGACCTTCCTGCCTTGTCAAGTGATTAGGATACAGGCCTAAACCACCAGATCCTGAGTGTATGTGCACAAATGTGTACATGAATGCAGGCATGTCTGTGTCACTGCACGCATGTGTGGAAAACAGGACAACCCCAGGATTTGTTTTTGAGACTTGTTTCATTAAGTAATCTCCTGCCTCATACTCCTGAATGTGGCTAGCCCTGTCTAGGCTTTTGGGCTCTTGTGTTACATCTGCAAAAACCTCATTTAAAATCTTCTTAGTGGAAGTACTCTAAGGCACCATCAGGACAAGCTGATCCTCACGGCTCACAACTAAATGCCACTGATAGTCATGAAGACATTCTGCAAAACTCAATTTCACCCTTGGGGAGACGAGACTTATTTCTAAGGAAGTCATACATAACTTCTCAATTTCCTTTATATTCCTAAAGATCTTTGTTTTGTGGCTGGTAAGATGACTCAAGAGTAAAGGCACTCACCACAATCTCTAGAACTCACATGGCAGAAGGGAGAATAGACTCCTACAAGCTGTCCTCTAGCTTTCCACATGTATACACACGGGGGGGGGGGGGGGGGAGGCAGGTAGGCAGACTGGATCTGATGATGCATGCCTCTATTCTAGCTACTTGAGAGAGTTAAGCTCTACCCTGGGTTAAAGACTAATCAAGCCAGCCTGGGAAAGTTAGAAAGATCCTGTCTCTGACTAAAAAGTAGGAAAAAAGGCTGGGATGTCACTTAGTGGTAGAGAGATCATCTAGCATATGCAAGGTCCTAGGTTCACCCCCCAGTACCACAAACATGGAGAAAAGGCCTAAGAAGAGCACTTGTCAGGCCATGTTCACTGCTAGCTCACAAGGTCTGCACCCTGCTGCTCTTTGCACTAGCACCAGGCTCCTTCCAGTCTATGCTCTTCTTCAAACTTACTAAGCAGGTAAGTATTCTGATGACGTGCAAGTTGCTAGGATGCAGGAGTGCCCTGCTGGACAACAGTGACATCTAGTGCCCAAGAAATCTAAGAAGCAGCCTTAGAAAAATGGAGACCTAGATATCAGACATAGGTCATCCAGCTAGGTGGCAAATGTCTTTACTGACTGAGCTACTTTAACAGTCCTAAATCTTTATTTTCTTAAAATTATGTTTAAGTGCATGCGCATGTGTGCACATACATGCATGCACGTGCACACACACACCACGCACACATACCACAAACACAATGCACATTTCCAGGCAAGTGCACAGCAGTCAGAGGGTCCAGTAGTCAATTCTCTCTTTCTGGATCTCAGGAATCAAACGTGGGCCATCAAGCTTTAACCACTGAGCTCATCCTGTCAGTCCTAAAAGTTCATTTTTATAATTTTTCATTTTTATAAAAGAAACAAAACCCTTAATTTTCCTAGGATTAAAATGTCAAAACCATCAGCACATTGTGGTTTTTAATCTATAACTCTGTCACTAAGGCTCAGAAGATCAAAAAGAGAACAAAACCTACTCAATAATTTAATACCAAAATGTGAAAAAAATGAGCACACCAAAATATACATGTATTTTTAATAACAAGACACAGATTTTTTTTAAAAGTTTAACTTTTCTTTTCTTATTTTGGTTTTTCCCAAACAGGGTTTCTCTGTGTAGCCCTGTCAGTCCTGAAACTCACTCTGTAGATCAGGTTAGCCTCAAAATCACAGAGACCCATCTGCCTCTGCCTCCCAAGTGCTGGGATTAAAGATGTGTGCCACTATTGACCTGCTAACTTTTCATTTTTTTTGAAGCAGAGAAAAAGACCATCAAGATGGCTCAGCAGGTAAAGGCACTGCTGCCAAGCCTGACAACCTGAGTTTGACCCCTGGGGTCTACAGGTGGGAGGAGTGACCCACCTCCATATGCATGTTCCTATTCTCCAACAAATAAATGTTTTTGGGAGTTAAAGAAAGTTCCAACCTTTGACAGGGAGAAGCTAGTAATATTTTTTATTCACATTCAAAGTACAAGGATTTTTCCTCCTTTTAAACCCTTCTCCCTCTGAAACAAACACATCTCAAAATTTTCAGACTTTATTAGATAAGGCACTCTGTGTGTATGGGGATGGGGCATGCACATATATGTGGAGGCCAGGAGAGAACATCAGTTATCTTTCTCTACCATTTTCCACCTTACTCCTTTGAGATAGGGTCTCTCACTGAATGTCATTTCATGCCAAAGGTAGCTTTAGCCAGATTGGCTGGCCAGCAAGCCCAGGTATTCTCTGGTCTCACTCTTCCAAGACAGCCATACCTGTTTTTTTTGTTGTTGTTGTTGTTGTTCACATGGGTGTTGGGGAGTAGAACTCAAGCCTTCGTGCCTGTACAGCAAGCACTTAGTACACCACCCAGTGAACCATTTCCCCAGGCCCAGATAAGGCCTTTTTTAAAAAAAAGTTTATTTTATTTCATGTGTAGTGAGTGTTTGTCTGCATATATGTATGTGTGCCACATATGTATAGCATCTGTGGAGACCAGAAGAGGGCATCAGATCCCATGGAACTGGAAACAGATGATTGTGAACTGTCACATGGGTGCTGGAAACTGAACTTGGGTCCTCTGCAATAGCAAGACAACAACTGAACCATCTCTCCATCTTCCAGATTTTTAATTATACAATTTTAGATATGCATAATTTTCCTAAATACTAGCATAATCAACTAGAGTACTACTATTTACATAACACAAATCATAGCTCATTTGTATTCACAAGTGTTGCATTATAAAATATACCATGTTAAAGAGCAGAGCCAAGAGTCAGCATCTAATATAGAGTGCCCATAAATAAATATCTAATTCCTCCAATCCTGTCTTCCCGTATCTGGCTACTTGGGTGTTTGGGATCAGATATCTGCAACAAAGGGCCTGCTTTTCTTCAGTCTTGTAAGACATCTATCAGAACCCGCCCAGTTTCCACCTAAAGCCAGTTCTCTACTCCAGTGTCACTGCAGAAAGTTCCTGGTTCTTTCCTTAAGCTGAAAATGAGAGAGCATTTTACATTCCTAGCACCCTCTCTAGAATGTTCCTCTGGTGGACATTTATCTGTTAGTCTGTCAACCTAAAACAAAACAATTTATGTGAAAACTATACCACTACTTCCTTAGAGGATAAAAGCCTGGTGTCTGAAACATGACACAGAAAGGTCTGCCCATCTTCACAAATGTGTCAGCTCATAATAGTATTCTAGAGTCCTCAGGGTAGAGGTGGAAGTTCAGAAGAGTCAATCTTAGGTTTACAGTTCAAACTGAGGGGTAACTTGGTATCAACTCCCACAGCCTTAGACAGTACCTAAATGCTACTAACAGAACTAAGACTGGCAGCCAGTACTTATGCTCCCAGTTCTGACTGACACTAGGCCCAGTGCATCTGCCCACATTTCCTCCTACAGGTTAACTCGCACTGGGGAGGCAGAAGCAGATGGACTTCTGTGTGTTAGGAGTCAGTCTGGTCTACACGGTGACCTCCAGGCCGGCTGGGAGCGCACAATGACAATGTCCTGCCATCAATTATCAATTCACAGATAAACCCTGTTCAAACAGAACAGGGTTTACTCAACTTATACACTTGAAAAAGACAAATAAGCTTCCATACTGGAGGGGAAAAGTGAGAACGGCCCACCATTAGCTCCTACAGGTTATTTACTACAGTGCAGGCACTGGGAAAAATTAGTCATTCTGGTTGTGATAGAATTTATTTTACATTCTAGAAGTGAAAAGATAAAATGAGCCAAAGGAAACAAATGAAAATTTCCCCTATTTAAAACAAAATTATGGGGCTTGGGACAGAGCATGTGCTTAGAATGTGTAAATGCCTGGATGCCACTCCAAGTATCGCCAAATGGGATTACAGACAGCAACCAGAAGCTGCAAGTATACAGGTTCATAGGGAGAGGAGTGTAGAACTGAGACCTCAGCCATGAAATGCTAGCTGTGGGCAATCTGAAGGAAGAACATCTCAGATTGAAGAAATTATGAATTTGAGGCCTTGAAATGGAATCCATCTGATGAAAGAGGAACCTAGGGGCCAGAGGACATGAAAAGTAGTTACAGAACACAGAGGCAGGTGATCTGCTCCAAGTCATGTAGAGTCTTGTGCAGTCCAACTAAAGAATGCTGATGTAAACCAGGCATGGCGGTGCACATCTTTAGTCCTAGCACTCAGAAGACAAAGCAGATCTCTCTGAGTTCTCTGCAGCCAGGTCTACAAAGTGAGTTCTGGGTCAGTCACAGCTACATAGTGAGATCTTGTCTCAAAAGAGAAAAAAAAAAAGGTTGGGGATAAGAGTAGAAATGGAAACCAATTAGTAGTGACCCTAGCAATACAAGAAATCCAGAGTGGAAAGAGACAGCAAGATTTAGACAGGGCAGGTCTGAGTACACCTGGTAAGTCGTTTTGGCAAATGCAGAGTAGAGAAGACCGGGAAGAAAAAAAGAAAGAAAACAAACAAACAAACAAAAACTCTACTGTGGCATGAACTGAGAGTTCATCATCTGCTAAGTTACATTTGGAGGTGCCCATTAAGACATTCAAAGGCATATGGTATACGTAACTCCAGCACTCAAGACCCAGGAGGAACACAAGTTCGAGGCCAAGCTAGTCTATGTAGTGAGACCATCTCAGGAAAAGGGGGAAAAAGTTGGATAAGTAGATGCTTCCAACAAGGTAATATTAAGTCAAAAAAAAAAAGAAAGAAAGAAAGAATGATCTTCCTTGTTCCCTGAACCCACTGTAGGAATAGTTCTCAGGGTATGGGAGGGCTGTCTACCCTTGCTAAAAACAGAAGAGTAAGAGGAATGTTTCTAAATACGCCTTTTTAGGTCTGGGGAGATGGTTAATGAGTAAAAGCACTGTTTGGCAAGCACGAGGACCCAAGTTCAAATCCCCAGCACTCGTGTAAAAATCCAGGCATGGTGCAGACAAGCAGACCCTAGGTATTTACTGGCCTGCCAGCTTAGCTAGTGCAGCAGGACTCAGGTTCAGCGAGCGGTCCCATCTCAAGGGAACAGAGCAGGACACTGGATGTGATTGTCTTTGGTTTCAGTAGGTATGTACTGTATACACACAGGCAAATAAAAGGCCATAAACATGCCCTTTTAAATCTCAGGAAGCAACTTCTCCCCCAGAGAGGCTGGCTACATCGTCCATCTGCCTAAGCCTAATCCTACAAGGCAAGAATATCCGGCTACTGACTATGACAATTTATGCCTGGCTGACCCTGGAAAATGTGGACTTCTGATCACAACAGACGTGCACAGGCAGCACGCCCACTGGCCACAGCCGTCAGTCGTCAGTCAGAGGACACCGTGCTGACCCTTCCTGTCCGTGAGGACAGCGAGCCGCGCTCCAGCACAAAGGATATTCTGTACTCCTTCAGCTCCTCCAGCTCTTCTTCTCGCCGCTGCTTTTCTATCAGTTCCTGCTGACGAGAGACCTCATCAAGGAAGTTGGTCTCATCTTCATCTAAACCTCTTACCATATTTTCTGAGGAAACAATTGAACAAGGGATACTGAGAAGACTAAGAGAAAACAGTCATCTCTGACTTTTCCTTTCCTACATTAAAAGAAAAAAAATTATTATGATGTGTGTACATGCGTGCCATGGTACACACATGAAGGCCAGGGGACAGCCCTCAGGAGTCAACTCTCTCCTTCCAGCTGCGGGACCCAGGGATCAACTGGCACAGCAAGCACTTGTACCACTGGCAACACTGGGCAACACTGCCCCTTTTCCTTTTAAAATAAGCAGCAGATTCTTCGGACAATTAAAAAAAATAACTGTTAAACACCATGGCTTTTTTTATAAATAGCATGGCACAAAGTCAAAGCATTTCTCCCATTACTAGATATCAGCACAGAATTCAAATGGTATCTTAAACTCTAAGTAAAAATGTTCAATGTGGTTTAGAAGGCAGAAGATGGTCTTTTTTCTACTGGACGAGCTTCTGAAGACTGGATTATTAAGATAATTCTATTGCTAGTAATAAAGACAGTTTCATGAGGTCAAAGCACATCAGAAGGCCCAGTGAGCCCTTCAGAATGTGAACTGTATGAAGCTTACTGAATTTGAACTGCTCCTCATACTCCTGCTGCTTCCTGTCTTTCTGCTCCTGGAGCCGTTCGTACAGAGACCGGGGGTCATAGGCCTCCTCTGGACATTCTGAAAGGAAGACGGCATAAAGGAGACACAGAATTTAGGCTGTTTCATATTATTTTGGAATCACAAGGAGCTAGAAAAATAGCTAAGTGTCTATATTGTCTGAAGATGAAAATATCAAAAATAGCAAAGTCTACAGCATCTTTTGCCCCTCAGTCAGAAAGTGGCAGGTGGTTTGCAAAGGCAGCTATTAATGTTACACTGCTAACTGGATGAGCAGCTGGTCAAACCTATTAGCAGCATCCTCAGTTCAAACTGTGCCTCCTCCACCTGTGACAATGGAAGAGACTAGCAGACTCTCCTGGAAGGCATGGTGGTGGGCAGAAGAAGGCAAACATGGAGCACTCTAGCCCTGCTGTGGAGACTTCACATGGGTAACTTCGCCCTGTTCCTAAACTCTAACAAGGACAATTAGCACCTTCTTGGCAGAGTTTTATGAGGATTAAAGAATTAAACAAGGAGCTGGAGAATTGGTTCAGCAGTTAAGAGCACTGGCTACTCTTCCAGAGGACCCCAGTTCAATTCCCAGCACCCACATGGTAGCTCACAATTGCTAACTCCAGTTCCAGGGGACGCAGCACCTTCATCCAGACATACACCAATGCACATAAAAACAAACAAACAAACAAACAAACAAACAAACAGATCGTTAGAAAAGAGTTAAATGAGTGTCCAGCTCTAGGTCTATATACCTTGTGGATCTTCTGGTTTTCGAACCTTTTCCCACTCTTCTTGCCTCCTTTTGCGCCGCTCATCTAGCTCTGCCTCGGACACAAACCTCTTTTTGATGACAAGGTTACCATCATCTCCTCCATCCATAATGGAACAGTCTGCAGGGGGGAAATCTACAATATTTTGAAGAATTACAACTAAAATTCTGAAGAGAAGGGCTGGGGGTGTAGCTTAGTTGGTAGAGTGCTTGCCTATTATGCATGAAGCCCTGGGCTCAATCCTAGCACCTCATGTCCTGGGTGTAGTGGAACACGTCTGTACTCCTCATGTACTGGGTAGAGTAGTACACGTCTGTACTCCTTGCACATGAGACGTGCAGTCTTTCAGGTGTAGGCTATCCTGGCTTATCAGGCAGAAAACATCTGTGTTTTCCAGTCCGTGAGCAGTTCTGGAATCACTCTTTTGCCACGATGTTCCACAATGTGTCACAGTGAAGGTGTTTCTCTGTGCCACCACTCCAGACAAAGGTGGGCACCCACCTGTTCTCAGCGCCCACCCTGCTTTCTAGCTGTAGTATTCATCACCGCGCCCTCTTTCAGCTGCTACTTCAAGAGCGCAACACTATCTTGGTTTGCCTGTTCTTACCTCCAAAGCAGATTCTAATGGAGAATCTCAGGGACTCAAGGAGTCTTAGTCAAGTCCAGTCTAACAGCAGGGAGGTGACAGACCTAGACATAAAAACCATGAGGGAAGGAGTAAGACAAGGAGACCAGGCTCTCCTAACTCTCAGCTCAACACTCTCTGCTGTCTACCCTGCCCTTCCTCCCTGTAAATTAGTGGCCACATCTGTGACACTCAGGACTCTGACTTCAGGTTTCTCTTTTTTGTTGTTTTGTTTTTTGAAACAGGGTTTCTCTGTATAGTGCTGGCTGTCCTGGAACTTGCTCTGTAAACCAGGCTGGCCTCAAACTCAGAGGTCTGCCTGCCTCTGCCTCCTGAGTGCTGGGACTAAAAAAGCGTGCACCACTGAACAGGAGACGGCAGGTCTTTTTGACTCCTACAACCCAAGCCCTTTATGCACATGCTTGTGTAAACTATATCACACTTCCTTTCTACTCTTTCCTGAACTCTTTGGAGAAGGAAATAAAGATAGGAAAGTCTTACTCCTTTTCAAAGTAAACATTTTAAAACTGGGATGTAGCTCAGTGGTACAGAACTTGCCTGGCATGTGCAAGCCTTGGATTTCTTTTTTCCCTGAGGAATTATGGTAATTAACCATCTACTTTGACATGTTTTGTGTTACATACGATACAATTATCTACCAAAGATGCAAAAACTCAACCCAGTGTCTATTCCAAGATGATCTTTGACAACAACCAAATAATAGTTCACTGGAAAATAAGTCTGGGCCCAAAGAGATGGCAGTAATTAAGAGCACTGACTGCTGTTCCAGAGGTTCAGGGTTCAATTCTCAGTCCCTACATTCTGGCTTACAACTGTCTGTTCCAGGGGATCTGACACCTTCTTATGGCTTCTTTGGGAATCAGGTATACATGCGGAACACAGACATATATGTAAGCAAACACCCATACACATAAAATAAATAAAAACTTAGAAAGTAAGTCTACTGCTATGGTATAATTCTTTTGTATACTCTAAAGATTTGTGCCGGGCAGTGGTGGTGCACATCTTTAATCCCAGCACTCGGGAGGCAGAGGCAGGCCTGGTCTACAAGAGCTAGTTCCAAGACAGGCTTCAAAACTACAGAGAAACCCTGTTTTGAAAAAAAAGATTTGTCACTTGTATTGATTTAATAAAACACTGGTTGGCCAATAGCCAGGCATGAGGTATAGGTGGGGCTGCAGAGGAGGCAAGATAAGAAGGCCTTACTGATAAAAGGTACCAAGCCACACGGCTAAACATAGACAAGAATTATGGGTTAATTTAAGTTGTAAGAGCTAGTTAATAAACCTGAGCTAATAGGCCAATCAGTTTACATATTAATATAAATCTCTGTATGCTTCTTTGGGACAGTATGGCTGGGCTGCAAGACCGGGCAGGACAAAAATTTCCATCTACAGTCTGAAAACAGCAACAATTTTGCAGCTTTTACCACGTGTTATATGCTTTTGATGTGCATTATCAAATTTATATGCACACAGAACCTATGAGAAATACTCTCTTTATAAAGTTGAAGCCCAAGTTGTCATTTGTTTAGATTATACACATACCATGCAATAGAGTTGAGAATCA
Organism: Arvicola amphibius; assembly: GCF_903992535.2. NCBI lineage: Eukaryota > Metazoa > Chordata > Mammalia > Rodentia > Cricetidae > Arvicola > Arvicola amphibius. The sequence goes on along the minus strand of NC_052061.1, from coordinate 5,194,639 downwards.
GATCCAAGCCCGACATCTTTTTATATTCTAACATATGTGGTGGCACATGATTGTAACCCCAATACTCAAGAAGACTGAGGCAGGAGGATCATGAGTTTAAGATGAGCCTGGAATACACAGCAAGTTAAGGCCAGCCTGAGCTATCTAAGGACCTGTCACAAATTTTTTTTCTCATCCTTACCTACTTCATCATACTCCTCCCCAGAAACCACATAATCTCGGTTAAAACAAAGACACGGCTGGACATGCTGACCAATACCTGTAATGTCAACACTCAAAGGTAAGGGCAGAAAGATGGGCTAGAGGTCAATCTGTATTACAGTGAGACCTTGTTTCAAAAAACTAAGGGCTGGTATCTTAGTTACAATTCTGTTGTTGTGAAACAAACAAAAACCCAAAACACCATGATCAAACAACCTATAGAAAAGCTTTTCATTTGGGACATTGGACTCCTGGGGGTGCGAGCACATGGCCATCAGGCAGGGACCATGGCAGCAGGCAGGCAGCAATGGTGCTGGGGCAGCAGCTAGAGAACTTACATCTTGATCCACAAGAACGAGGCAGAAAAAGAGCTAACTGGGAATGGAGAGGGGCTTTTAAAACCTCAATGCTCAATCCTGGTCACCCACCTCCTAATCCTTCCCAAACAGTTACCAACTGGGGACCAAGCGTTCAAATATATGAGTCTGTGGAAACCATTCTCATTCAAACCACCGCAGCTGGGAATGCAGCTCAGTGTACTAGGCGCTGGGTTCATCATCAGCATTGGGGGACATGAGCAAGAGGGGCATGTTCATTTCATTTTTTCTATGTCAAATCTGAGTGCTGAGAATGCAATGTTTTCGTTTAGTAAAGATAAAAATTGGAACTGGGCAATAAACCCAAACATTCAAAACAGGAGAAATCATCTCAGCTTGAATCCTACTGTTGGGGTTTAGTTCGATACAAAAATGAGAATTGTGAAAACTACTAGAAAGAAAACCGAGTCAGCTGAGGGAAACTTTGACCCCCACCTGGCCCACAACGCAGCTTTTTCTGATGCACTCAAAGCCTCCACTCAGATGCTTAGGACAATAGCAGGACTGCCCTGTCTCTGTGACGTTGCAAATTTCCTCAAGCTTTTCAGAGCAATCTCTTAGGAAACAAGAGCCAAAAGCTTACAAAATGTCCCCAGCAGAGACTGTCCCAGCAGGCACTGGTGGAATGGGAGTCATGCTGAGCCCTGGCTTCCCTCTGCTTTCCCTTCTCTACTGTTTGCTGAAGCTTCCCTTCCCACCCTGTATTAGCTGTCTGCTTTCCTCCCTGCTCCTATTTCCTAGAGAATAACTCACCACAGAAACGGTTCTTCCAGCCTTCACCTGGCATCAGAATCCATCACACACACCAAGGAGAGAAGCAGCAATTCCTATTTTCAACCTTCAAGGTGGGCCACTGCACACCCTTTCCAGGCAGCCAACTCCCTCTCAACCTTACAGTTTTGCTCTAAAATCTGTTCTATGAGTTCCACACATAAATTTAACCCATCAAGATGAATCTTCCAACAGGACAATGCTTCAATTATAGGAAGGTAACTCCTACTCTCCCCTTAGCTTGCTACTTTTCTAAGGCAAACGTTCGGTATTTTAATCCTACAAGACAGACAGAAATGTGTTTCAAAGCAGTGAACTTGCCTGGCCTGGTGGCACATATGCCTGTAATCCCAGCACTTGAGGCAGGTACAAGAAGATCAAGAGTTCAAGGCCAGCCTAGGATACATGAGACATACCTCAAAATCCAGGTTAGTCAAATGCCTCAGAGAGTAAAGGTGTCTGCTGCCAAGCCTGATGACCTGAGTTCAATTCCTAAAATCCACAGGGTGGAACTAAAATTGGGCTCCACGTGAGTGTGTGTACACAGACAAACATTAAAAAAAAATAATGAATAGCCAAATTCTGCATATTCTGTATAATAGTCAGAATATTTCTTCTCCAAAAAAACATTCAGATCTCTCAAGGATTACAACTGTCTTACGGTCAATAACTACAACCATGTAGCTCACACCTGTAAGTCCAGCACTGGGAGCCTGAAGCAGAAAGATCCTAAGTTCCAGGTTTAATACTGCAAGGCAAGCCACTTAAGTTTAGACAGTTTTCAATATAACCTACTCAATTCCAACCAATCAACAGCAAGTGCTTTCTGCTGTGCTCTTCTTATCAAAGGGACACAGGCAATGACAAAGACCATGGACTCTGACAGCAGGAGACTTAAGTTCAAACCTTGGTTCTGCCAGGATGAGAACCTGGGATGACACTGAGTCAGTCACTTAACTCCGCTGAGCCTTGACGTCCTTATCTCCATGTCACACTCACCAAAGGTGACACATAAAGTCTGGGTGGGAAAACCAGACAACTCATGCAAAGTCCTCGGCACGGTTTCTGGCACATTTCAAGATGATTTGAAAGGTTTCCTGTTACCCAAAAGAATTGTGTCAAGCTCTGGGCAAGGCACAGTAGTGAGAGAAACTGTGTGTACTCAAGAATGGGAAGAAATTAGTCATAAACAAATACAACCTTTACATGGAAAAGGAGCTCCATCAAACTGAGAAAACATGGAACTTTAATGTGCACATATCCAATTCTCTCTACATGTAAGCTTTTGCTATTTGTCCAACACTGGACTAACTTTATGAAGTACACAAAAAGAAGTTAAGGTCAATAATCTTGCACTTAAACTGTATAATATGGTACAAAATAAACCACCAAAGTGAAGAGTACAGGCACAGTTAGGTACTTCAGGAGACACACATGGATGGATGTCCCCAGGCTCAAGCCTTGGACATGCACCTTGATTCTTTTCCATTCTTTATGCCCCAATATCCCACTTGTCACCTAGTTCTGCTTTTACCTCATAATAATCTCATCTCAATCCATTCTATCCTTTTATGGGAGGTGGGCCCCTTCCTTTCTAATTCTTTTCCAGGACTCCATCTTGCATGGACTACTTTCCAAGTATTCCATAGGTCGTTTCTGTTCTAGCCTCCTCTCAATTCATTCTTCCCGTTATCAATCTAATGGCCCTTCTAAAAGGTAAACTTGCCTGCTACTACTGTCCGCCTGAAATGCGATTTATCATCACCACCGGCCCCACACACACTAGCATGAAAATCAAAACGTTGAATGACATTGCCACAAATAACGCTTGTGGGTGAAATTACCTTGTGGGGGAAGCACTTATATCAGAGTAAAGTCCATTTTCACCTGTGTGATCCCCTCAACTGTCTCACTCCCCCATCTTCCTAACTTAATTACAATAATCCCTCCACATAGGGCACCGAGAGCCACTCTGTACATCTCACAACCTGTCTTCTCTGCGAAGTTTGCCCAGGCTGTTGCCTCTACCTTGCTTTATCTTTGGACCTCACATGAACTTCGCTGCTCAGGCTCAGAATGAAGATCCCCACCTCTAAGAAGCTTTCCGTGTCCTTCTAGAGTAGTGGATGCATATTTCTTTCCTGAGTCCCTACCATATACATTTAAAACTCTAGATAGCACCCATTAACTATGCTTTACCACTGCTGAATGTTCCAACAGCTCTTTACCCACTATCAGCACAGTGTGGAGCATGTCAGGTGTATAATAAATATTTACTAAATAAACCAACCACTAGGAGGAGCTAAAGGATCTGAGCAGGGAAAAAAATGCATTCGACGAATATTCCCAAATACTGTCCAATGTTAACCAGGCAACAGTGGCCATTACTCAAGGACTTACTGCAGTTTCAATGTCTCAAGGAATTCTGCTCAAACATCAGTCAACTTTGAGCAACAGGAAACACAAAACCAAAACTAAAACAACTTTCTTTGTTACACAATCGAGCCATTTTTAAAAAATAACTCTTGCTAGCTTCCTTTTACTCAGTGGTTCTCAACCTGTGGGTTACCTCCCCTTTGGCAAACTTCTGTCTCCAAAAATATTTAATTATAGTTCCTAACAGTAGCAAAATTAGTTATAAAGTGGTAACGAAAATAATTTTATGGTGGGGGGTTACCAGAACTTGAGGAACTGTATTAAAAGGCCGCAGCATTAGGCAGGTTGAGAACCACAGCACCTGATTAAAAATACTTGTATCGGGCCTAGTGAGATGGCTTAGTGGGTAGAAGAGCTTGCTGTGCAAGCCTGGTAACCTGAGCTTGACTCCTGGAATTCAGACGGAAAGAAAACTCCTGGAGCTGCCTCCTGACCGCCACACAAGTTCTATGGCATCTGCATCCTTACACTCACACATATGTCTCTCTCCCTTTCTCGCCCCTCCACACACAATTAATTGACAATATTTAAAGTTTTTTATATAAAAAGCTTGCACTGAGAAATGGACCTTTTTCTTCAGATTTCATACTAGCTGTTGATTCTGCAGTACAGAAGTGGCCCATACCCTCTGCTGAAGTACAGAATTTAGGGATTTAGACTGCATTGACTTCTAAGTCCTATTCCTTAGCCAAATTTTCACAAGTTATACTTTTCCCCTTTTGCTTGCTAAAATAAATAAAGGTAAAATACAAGCAGACAAGAGCCCAGGATTATGGAGACCTAACTATCAAGATCAACCTAGGAATGCAGAGGATTTACTGGAAGGGCTTATTTTGTTGAGCCTTCTGTATTTAGTTTTAGGAAGACTAAATATTTAGTGCACACCTTTAATGCCAGTGTACACTCAGAAGGCAGAAGGATCTCTTTGAGTTCCAGGTTAGCCTTGTCTACATGATGAATTATTCTAGGACAGTCAAGGCTATCCAGAAAGATCCTATCTCAAGGAAAGAGAGACTGACTGATTATAAATACAGTCAACTTTTCTTTACTTACCCAGCTTTTGTTTTTCAGGGTAATTGAAGTTAAACTATGAAATTAAATATTTTTCACAGTGCAGATTAAACCTAGAACATCTTACAAGCTAGGCAAAGTGCACCACCACTGAACTACAGACTCAGCCCAACATTATTTTTAAGAGAAATATTCAATGTTCTTCAATATGGATTTTGTAGAAAATCAAAATCACTTTCTTTAAACTTTAAAAAAAATAGAGGATTGAAATATTTGAGGCCAACCTGGTTTGTTATATAGTGAGACTTCTATCTCCAAAAACAGCCATGCCTTACAAATTTGTTTAACAGCCAAAAAACAAAGATGTTTCAAGGCAGGGTAACTGTTACACACTGCACTACTGTATTTCTACTGGAGAAGTATTTAATTTCCAGGCTTGTGAGACAAAATAAGTGGTGTCTTAAATAGCATATTCTGCAAGTTCTAAAATACACAACTTACAAAGTAATTGCTATCCTAGAACCGAAAAAATTAGTCTGTTTAACTAGTGCCATGATGCAAGTTAATGAGATTTATTTTCCTATGGAATTAAATTTTGTGATGGCAGACTAAGTTTACAACAGGCTGACCATCACACCCTTCTAAAATTAAACCCTACATGTAGAAATATACTCAGGGAGCCAGGTGGTGGTGACACATGCCTTTAATCTCAGCACTCGGGAGGCAGAGGCAGGCGGATCTCTATGAGTTCGAGGCCAGCCTGGTCTATTAAGAGCTAGTTCCAGGACAGGCTCCAAAACTACAGAGAAACCTTGTCTCAAAAAGAAAAAAAAAAAAAAAGAAAAGAGAAAAGAAGAAAAAAGACAGAAAAAAGAAATGAAATATACTCAGGGAATCAGAATTCTTCTGTGTTATAAGGCTTTAGTTAAGGTAGCAAAAATAAGCCAACCCATTTTCTTTTGTCAGTTGACTGCTTTCCAATTAACATGTTAGTCTTCCTAAGCTTCAAAACATCAAGGAGATAGAGGAGATGACTCAGTGGTTGGGAGCATTTGTGTGGTCATCAGGACCACAGTTTGGATCCCATCTTTCAAGTAACAAGCTTCATGAGTCAGGCATACTCATACTCATATATCATACTATAATCCAAGCTCTGACAGGGTGGAGACAAAAGGGCTAGCTGAGACTTGCTGGTTTGCAACCAATCTGCAAACACCTAAGTCCCAGGTTCAGAGAGACTCTGCCTCAAAGGAATAGACAAGAAAGCAACAGATGATACCCAGAACACTCCTGTACCCTCCATGTTCATGGAAAGACAAGAATGAGGGCCTGAGTGAGCATGTGTGCACACACAAACCTAGATTATTTTATTTATTTTTAAAGAAAAACACACGGTGGATCTAAGAGCAAGTTACTTGCAGAGACAGCCTAACTAAATTGCTGAAAAGACTACTCTCCGGCCAGAAGACACTGTTACCAAGCAATAGTAATTTAGATCAGGCCAACTTTTCCTTATTATAAAACTTCTTTAGAGAATGACAATTACTTAACAAAGAACTCTGCTAATACCTATTACTGGACAAAACAGTCAGTGGGGAAGTAACACCAATCTTCTAACATTTAAGCTTATAATATACTACAGTAGCAAGAGAGCTAATGAATCAAAATGAGATTACAGCATAAGCATTTTAATCTATATTTAAGATATGTATTATACAGGGCAGTTTGTAATAAATTTCGAGGCAAAGAAACATGCAATTATATGTCAAGTAGTTAATGTATTTACATATGCACACAGAATCTTTCCACAGCACCAGGTCGCAATCTCCTCTTATATACATCTAATTCATCTCCTTACACTCAAGGAAAAAGGAAAACTAATGGAATATTTGCCCTTTAGCTGGTGTTCAGCACTCTACTTCACACTTAACTCTCAGAATAAAAACAATCCCATGTGCGAGTCTCATTTTTCGTGTATTTAGCTACATGCTGTGACAAGTGAATGCAAAGCAACCGCTCCTCTGGAACTCAGGGAAATCAAAACACCAGTATCTTTTGGTCCTGTCACCCCAGCCCAGCTCCCCCCCCCCCGCCCCATTGGGAAGAAGACACAACTACATTAAAATTTTTCAGCATTAGTCTTCAACATGGTGCCTTTCTAAGAAATGATCATGGGTAGCTTTTTTCTAAACTATTTTGGCATCTGGGTTGTCTTTAGACCCAACCCAACCCCATCCTCTGCATGCCCATCCTTAAAACTACAATCAAACTAAAAAAAGAATTGGCCTGTGCGATAATGATGGCAAAGCTAACCAAGCCAGCTTTTAAGGGCTGTTTTGTGTTTTGTTTTGTTTTTTTGAGACAGATTCTCACTATGTAACCTTGGCTGGCCTAGAACTTGATAAACAGTCCAGACTGGCTTCAAACTCAGAGATCTCCCTACCTCTGAATAAAGCCCACCACTCTCCCTGCAAGCCAGTTTTTTCCTAACAGCAAATCTTCTCAAGTCACTAACGTAACAAGTGTGGCACACAACAATTTAAGGAAAAGTAGGACACAGTTACTGCCATAGGAATAGAAGCTAAGCAGTAGGTATTCCCCTCCCCTCTTTGCTGTTTTGAGACAGGGTTTCTCTGTGTAGCCCTGGCTGTCCTGGAACTCATTCTGTAGAACAAGTTGGCCTCGAACTTTCAGATCCGCCTGCCTCTGCCTCCTGAGTACTGGGATCAAAGGAGTGTGCCACCATGCCGAGCTTAAGCACTAAGCTCTCTCAGGTAGACTAGAATGAGGCACCAGGGAAGCCTAACTCCTAGAGCTGCTGTGATACCGAGTAGTGAAAATACTGAACATTTTATCTAGAATAGCATCTTTCACTCAAGAGTACAGGAAATCACAAACTTCACATTCCAATATGAGATCCAGTCGGTGAAAGGCTTTCATCTCTGGAGAAGATGGACTAAATAATATAACCTGTCCTCTACTTTTACACTTAAAACGCTGGGAATGCAATAATGATGATAATGATAATGATGATGATGATGATAATAATAATAATAATAATAATGGCTGAAAGATGGTTCAGTGGATAAAATGTTTGTCAAGTAAGCATGAAAATTAAAGTTTGAAGCTCTAGAACCCCCATAAATGCAGGACACTGTAGGACACATGCCTACAATCCCAGTGTTCCTTCCTGGATATAGGAAGCAGAGACAGGAAAATCCCTGGGAGCTGTGGGCCAGCAAGCCAGATAAATGCAGTAGTAAACAACTAGAGACCACATAGCCAACAAGATGGAAGTCAAGGTCAGGAGAGATGGCTCAGCAGTTAATAGAGCATGCTGCTGCTTTTCCACAGGATGAGTTCAGTTCCAGGCACAACACAGGCTCATGATTGTTACAACGCGAACACCAGGGGATCTCATGCCTCCTCTTTGGCTTCCTCATGCACCTGCACACACATGGTACACATACATACATAACTATACACACATACACACAAATCTAAATCTTAGAATCAAAATAAAAGGTAGGAGGACCAACACCCAAAGCTGCCCTCTAACATGCAATGTGGCGTGTAAATCAACACATACACAAACACATGCACACACATACATATCAAACACATCACATACAAAAGTAAACAATAGTTAAATCAAAAAGCCAAAAAGAAGGCAAAGACTTTGGACAAAGTCTGTAAGGTGAAAACCAGAAATTAAACCCAAGACTCAAGAAGTTCCTTCAGTCTGAGGATTTCTCTGACCTCAATGACTGACTACAGTCGCACTGTGATGAGGCAAAGAATAGCCAAAGCCTGTTCCTGGGTCTGATAACCATTTCCCGCCCCATCTTAATCCGGTACCCAAAGAATTACACCTTGAAAGGAAAGGGAAAGAGAAAAGAAAACAGCAAGAGAAACAGATCCATGGAAATTAAATACACGGATCACACAACAAATATGCTTATAATATTTAAAATAAAAATCATGCGGGGTGGTGATGGTGCACGCCTTAATCCCAGCACTTAGGAGACAGAGGCAGGCGGATCTCTGTGAGTTCGAGGCCAGCCTGGTGTATAGAGCAAGTTCCAGGACAGGCTCCAAAGCTACACAGAAAAACCCTGTCTTGAAAGCCCCCCCACCCCAAAATCGAGCCTTGAAATTAATAACAAAAAATATGAAACTTTCTTTAAAATGACAAAATAAAAACTTCAGGAACTAAAAACAGCAATTGGGCTGGAGAGGTGGCTCAGCGGTCAAGAGCACTGACTGTTCTTCCAGAGGTCCTGAGTTCAATTCCCAGCAACCATATCATGGCTCACAAGCACCTGTTATGAGGTCTGGTACCATCTTCTGGAACACTGGATACATAATACATAAGTAAATCTTTAAAACAAACCAACAAATAAATAAAAACTGCAATTATGGAAATTAGTGTGTAAGAGGGGCACAGTGGTGCGCTCATTTATTCCCAGCAGTAGGGAGGCACAGGCAGGAGAATCTTTATGAGTTCCTGGCCCACTTGATTTATATAGCCAGTTACAGGACAGCATGGACTGAATAAGGAAACCCTGTTTCAAAAACCAAAACCAAACAAACAAAACAAAATGAAAAGGATACAAGTGCTTAATATAAGTGTAGGAACGGAAGAGAATCAATGAAGAAATTACCCCTCTAGGAGAATCAGGCAGAAAGATCTTGAGTTCTAGGCCAGCCTGGGCCACAGAGCAAGATCCTGACTTAAAAAAAAAAAAAAAAAAAAAAAAAAAAGCAAACAAACAAAAACTGCTTGATGGGGATACAGGGTGAAAATGACTAGAACTTTACAGACTAAATCACTATTCCAAGGTCAAAGGGCTACTTAACACTGCCAAATGTAAAAGCATACACCTGTAATTTCAACACTTGACAGATAAAAATCAGGAGATCAAGATCATCTTTCCATCCATTTCAAATCCAAGCCTGGCTACATGACAACAATCAAAAGAGTCAGATACGAAGACAAGTGAAAGTAGACAACTCGCAGTTTGAAGCATGATACCCAAAAACACAAAGCAAGGACAAACACTCTTAAAAGCACTTCTGGGCCAAAGGGATCACAATTAAGAGTGAAGACAAGTTTGTCAAAAAGGTGAACGCACTAGAATTGCTTAAGCTTGCTGCCCTAAAGACACGTTACACTGTAACCAGGCTTACAGTTGAACCATGCTGTTAAATTACTTCACTGTCAAAATAGGGGTAGTTTTCAATTTCTGAGGCAGAAGACTGCCTCTAAGCAAACTTTCAGATCCCTGGATGGTGACAATGAAGGGTGACAGCCGGGTAAATGGTGTTCACATAATTCTTCCTTTTTAGAAACCAGAATTTCAGCCAGGCGGTGGTGGCCAGCACTAGGGAGGCAGAGACAGGTGGATCTCTGTGAGTTCAAGGCCAGCCTGGTGTACAAGAGCTAGTTTCAGGACAGCCAGGGCAGTTACACAGAGCAACCCTGTCTCAAAAAAAAACAAAAATAAAAAAGAAACCAGAATTTCCTCTTAAAGGCATTAAGACTTCAACTTCAAAAGGTAATTGGGCTGTCCTACTTTCAAACCCGTAGGTATTATTCACAGCTCATCTTAGGATCAAATCGAAATACACAAGCTGCCTTTATTTCAACTCAATTCCTTCTAACAAGGAAAGCTAACCAGATTCCTTTCAAATATTTCTGAAGCAGTACCCTCCAAACCATTTTATTAGTTTGTTCGTTTATCCTGCTTTGGTTTCTGACAGTCTTGATGCAGGCCAGGCTAGACTCCAACTGACAGACTCCCAACCTCCCTCCTCCAACGTTCATGGACATGATTTCAGGATTGCCATGCTGAGCTTCTCCAAATGGTGTTTCTGGGGACACATCAATAAATCAATTAACGTTACCAACCAAACCTGTCTCACAGGTTTACATACAAGAAGTCACGGTAAATCCTAAACCACAGATTCATATTAGGCTTTCGTGGCTCCTACTCTAGACTTAACCAATCAGACTAAGGGGTAAGGTACAAGATCTGTATTTTAAAATCTTGTTTTCCTCTAAGAAGCACTTCCACGAACAATAGGTCTCCCCTTCCCTCTCCGTGGACTGACATTCCAAGGGGCACCAACTCTCAAATAAGACATCCCAACTATCGGTCTTAGTCCTAACAGGCACACCGCCTTGTTTCCTATCAGAAGAGAATGTGCGGGGCACAGCGATTGGGGACATAGCAACAACACGTAACAAATGTGCTTCCCATCCCGCAACTACACTCTGGGATTCAACGATTCTCAATCGAGCATGCCACGTTTTCTAAGACGCGTGGAGCGGTTCCGAGTACAACACAGGCGGCTGCTTACTTGAGGCCCGGATAACTTCAGCTAACAGAAAAGGGCTGAAAGCAGCAAGAGGCCCGGCGAGGAAGAGAGGGCCGGAACCTCCCACCTCTACCCCCACGTCGTCCGCAGGCTCCCGCGGATCCGCTCAGGGTGGCCACCGCAAACTCCCAGCCCAGGAGCTTCAGGATACCGGGCACGGACAAGAAAGCGGGCTGAAGACGAGTCTGGGCCCTAACCCTAATTCCGGCCATAGTTCACCCTCGCCTCGGCCAAAAAGCCTGGTTTCGCCTCCCGGCACGGACCCAGGCCGCACTCACCTCCCAGAGCGCGGGAGGAGAGCCTCCCTCACCTCCGCGGCGTCTAACCCAAACCGCCGCCGCCAAGGCCGCTCGCTCTTAAAAAAATAGGACAGAAAGACAGAAAGGACAACGGTTTAAAGCAAGCGAGCAGACTTTGCTTTTGTATTCCTTTTGACCCTTCGGGGCTTCCTCTTCCTCACCGCCACAACAAATTTCCTCCCCGCTTCCGGCAGCGCAGCCCAATCAACGGCGGCCTCCCGCCCCCGAGCGCCTCGTGGAAATCCGGTGCTCCAACACCGGATGGAGAGATTTGATTGGGCCGTTCGCCCTTCGGCAAGGCGATTAGCCGGTTCATTCCAGGGTGGCGGGCCGAACCGCGGGCTCACGTGACACGATCCGTGGCCGATGATTGGCTGCCTGAGAGAGAGGGCTTGCCACCGAGGAAGGGGCGTTTCCTAGGGGACTGAGGGAGGGCCCGGGCGGTGCGAAGCGGGGGTGGGCCCTGCGCGTAATGGCTGTGCCGTGTCCTCGCGTCCATCTTTACCGCTCTCTTGGACCTGTCACAAAGGAGTCGCGCCGCTGTCGCTGTCCCCTCCCTCCGGTGGGCCCGGGAGCTAGTGAAAGTCAGTGCCACAGCCCAACCTCGCTGCTCTGGGAAGCCCCTGAGGGACGTGGCCGGGGAGGGAGCCTACGGGCTAGGGACGTCTGTGAGGGAAGGGAGCAGCCGCTAGAGCCTGGGTCGGAGAGAGCGGACTGGGGCCGCGACCGGCTCGGGGCTGGGGTCTGGGAGAGGGTGACGCCTGGCAGAACCTGGGAAGCAGCCGGCACGTTCTCCGCCGAGGCCCGCGCTGGAGGCGCCTGAAGCGGTTCCTGGAAGAGGGTGTTTCCCTTTGGGGGATCTTGCCTGGAGGAGGTCCTGGGGTCACCCTTCCGACGAGACTGCGGCTGAGCGGGCCCAGGTGAGAGGCAGGTACCCCCTGGCGAGGCTCCCGACGTGGGGGAACGCACCGTCCGGGCTGCTCGGAGCGGAAGGGGTCGAGGGGCGCACGCCGTGGGCGGGGGATCCCTTTTGGGGAGTTTGCGTTTCAGCGGGGAGCGGACTTCCCCTGGGGAGGTCTGGCGGTGCCTGGGGTGGAGGGTTCTACGTGGTGGAGAGAGGCTGGGGAGAGTTCTGCGCCGTTCCGAGAGGCTGGAGGCGGGAGCCAGACCTAGCGGATTCTCCAGTTCTCGAGGCCTGAGCTAAAATTTGGGTAAAAGCCCGGGGAGGCAAGATTTCTGGGCAGCTCTTTCCATTGGAAAGCCCGAGTTCGGGATAGTAAGCGGAAACGGGAATAGGCACGGTTCTTCCCTCTCTCCGGAGACTGACCAGGTGTCCTAGACGAAGGATTCTTCTGCCTCTGGGCTCAGCGCCAGAGTGGGACGCGGGAGTCGTCCACCAGCACCCCCTGCGAGCCTCCAGATTTGGCATCGCTTCCTGTCTGCTGTCTGCCTCGCTCTCCCCGTTCTCACAGGAGACCTAGGTAGAGCTGCCGGGCTGAACCGCTGAGGAAGTCCTGTGTAGACGTCGTCTGAGTGAGGCTGTGTCCCCTGGAGTGTTGTACTTTGAACTTTTCAAAGTTGGCAGTGTCTGTTATTGCCTGGAGTAGTGTCCTGTAGTCTCCCAGGTCCCTCACTTATCATCTGCTTGTCCTTGGTTGAAGTGACTTAACAGCTTAAATAATCAACGCTGTGTGTGAAAGTCTGGTAACGCGACGGATTGCTGTTGAGAAATAAAGTGTTTTCTAATCTGTAAGATCGTTGGTGTGAGAGTTTGCATAAATGCAGGTGTCGACTTCCTAGAGCGCTCTGAGAACCACACCTTACAGAATGCTTCAAGGGTTACAACTTAGGTGATGTTAGTCTAAGTCCTGATTTCAAGCCCTGCTTCCTTGCCATGAAGAGGTTTCCAGGTTTTGTTTGCGGAGTTTTAATTTACTTTCAACTTTTCTTGGTGCTGGTAGGAGCTAGCACTTCCTTCAGGAAGTTTTTCTCCAAGAAATTTGTTCTCCATATTGAAGGCCCACTTCGTGTCTGTATTTCTGGCTTTAGGATGGCTACAGGTAGTTAACGCTATGCTGGCTCCCTTGATTGTAATTTGTAAATAAGCCTGCGGTTTGCCTTCCATGAATTCTGCCTGTGGTACCTACAGAGTATAGATTACAAGGCTCTTTTGATTTTTCACTTTCTGTAGAGTTTGCACTTCTTGGGGTGATAACTTGCTTTGTAGGTTCCTGTTATTATGGGTTACAATAATAAGATAAGAACCTATGCCAGTATGTGACACTTCACTAACCTTGGTTTTGTGGTACTTGTTAGAGCTGTTTTGTTAGGGCTGGTGTCCCAGAATTTAGGGATTTATTTGTGTTTTTGTTGTTGTTGTTGTTGCCTTTTAAAAATAGGCTTTAAAAGAAAAGTTGGCCAGAATTCCCTGCTTTTAATCTTACATTTCACATTTGTTGTTTTGTTTACTGAGGTGATTTTTGTGGAGCATCCTGATTTCCCAGGATACATAGTGTGTGGGGCTTCTGCTTAGTATCCTTGTAAGTTCTGCTTTTTGCTTTTTTTTTTTTTACAGGACTTTCATTTTTTTTTTTTAGACTCAGTGTTTTTAAGCTATTGATTATATAAAGTATTCCATCATGGCTTATGTAGATTTTTATGCTTAGTCAGCTAAATAGCTTCTTTTAGCATCAAGGGGAACAAAAAGCTTAGCATTGTACATAATAGTGTGTTTTTCTGTACTGAATAGGGAACAAGCAATTCTCTCAGCTCTGAAGTATGATTAGCAAGGTTAGCAATAGTAGCTGTGTTTCTGAAGTGTACTTACAACAATCTGTTTAAACTCATGGAGATTAAATTCATGTTCAAGGATTATATAATTTTTTTCTAACTTTTTTCTGATAATGAAATTTTTTTTTTTTTGAGACAAGGTCTTACTACGTATTCTTAAACTGACCTGAAACCGGTGGTCGTCCTGCCTCAGCCTCCTGTGTGCTGGGACTGCAGGTGTATACCATACCTAGGTTTTTTGTTTGTTTGTTTGTTTGTTTTGAGACAAGGTCTCCTTATGTAACTCTGGCTGGCCTGGAACTCAAAGAGATCACCTGCCTCTGCCTTCAGAGTGCTGGGACTAAAGGTGTGCAACACCTTATCCAATGAACTTGAATTTATGATGGAGAATCACCTTGAAGGTTTTAGAATACAACTTTCTTTGATACTCTAAAATCTGTGTAGCTTTAAAATATTATTAAGAATTGTTTAGAAAATTTAGTAAACAAAATTTAAAAGGATTTTATTTTTAAAGTTTGTAATTATGTGTATGTGGAAGAGAAATAAGACATGTGTGCGGGTGCTTCTGGAGCTACAGGTGCTGATCCTCTGGAGCTGGAGTTTTATTAGGCAGTTGTGAGCCTGTCTCTGTTAGGAACAAAACTTGGGCGCTCTTAAGCACTGAACTATCTCTCCAGGCCTGTTAGGAATTCTTGAAAATGGTGATCTTTATTATAAAATATTAAATGGGAATTTTTCTGTATTTTAGGGTCAGATCCTTGTAAAGTAAAACTTAATATTAATCATGAGATTCTAAGTGTAAGGGGGAAGTAAGCAGGCACCACCAATGACCAAATGAACCAGTAATCAATTTCAATCATTTGGGTGGGAGTGGGGGTGGTTGTTTTCTTCTTTTTTTTAAATTTTTATAAAAATACTATTTATTATGTATACAATATTCTATTTGTGTATATCTCTGAAGACCAGAAGAGGGCACCAGACCTCATTACAGATGGTTGTAAGCCACCTTGTGGTTGCTGGGAATTGAACTCAGGACCTTTGGAAAGGCAGGCAATGCTCTTAACCACTGAGCCATCTCTCCAGCTCCCCTCCTTCTCCTTCTCCTCCTCCTCCTCCTTCTCCTACTCCTCCTCCTTCTCCTTCTTTTCATCCCTTTCCTTCCTTCCTTCCTCCTCCTTCCTCCTCCTTGCTTTTGGCATTTTCAAGGCATTTGCCAAGTTGAATGCATTTTTTTTTTCTGGTACTCAAATTTAAAAATTGAAAAGCTGAATAGTCAGGAAGTGGTGAATGCCAAAACCTGGGCCACAGCCCTTAGGAAACTTTTAGTGGAGCAAAAGAGTGTGTATTTTCCTCCTAGAGCTGGAGTTACAGGCACTGGTGAGCCAAGCAACATGGGTGCTGGGTCTTCTGCAAGAGCAGTGTGTGATCTACTGCGGAGCCACCTCTCCACACCCTGTTTGCCTGCCTTTTTTGTATGAGCTTTTGAGAAATAGAAAATATTTAAATAGCAAGAAGTTGATGTAAAGAATTCAGTAAGGAATGACCTCTGCATGCAGCTTTCCCCCTGCTTGAAATTACAGCATCCAGGCATAATTTCACAGGTCCTGTACACTTCAATTAGAAGGTTTAACATTTCTTACTCAGCAAGTGTATTACTCCTCTGTAGTTTATGTTTCAAAGTTGGTTTTTTCTTACTTCTACCTCCTAAAGAATTAAGTTTCCTCTCCTTTGTTCACTGAATGCAGTATCCTCAAAATATGACCCCAACTCCACCCTTCCTCATGGGAAATAGAGCTCCTTTATTCAGTCCTTACTGCTTCGTCATTGTTCGTAGCTACAGATGCCTATGAACTTCATATTAATAACCTTCCAAGGCATGGTTTTTTGGGGGGGGGGGGTGTTTTGGGGTTTTTTTTTTTTTGTCTCTTTTTTGGTTTTTTGAAACAGGGTTTCACTGTGTAACAGTCCTGGCTGTCCTGGAACTTGTTTTGTAGACCAGGCTGGCCTCAAACTCACTGAGATCTGCCTGTCTCTGCTTCCGAAGTGCTGGGATTAAAGGTGTGTGACACCATGGCCCAGCTCAAAGTCAGTTTTTAAAGCTCGCTAAGATACTGTATTTGTTAACTCAGACTAAAGCAATTAGAATTTACTGCAATTGGACTGGGGATATGATTCAATGGGCAAAAGCATTTGCCATAGAAGCTTGAGGACCTAAATTCTACTCTCCATAACCCATGTAAAGCCATGTGCAGTGGGGTGAATCTATAATCCCAGTGCTCTTACATGGAGGTAGGAGGCAGAATTGGTAGGATTTTCAGAAGCTGTCAAACTTGGTGTTCATGGCAAAACAAGAGACTGCCTCAAACAAGATAGACTGCCTCAAACAAGATAAGAGGCAAGGACCAAGGCCTAAGGTTGTCCTGATGTCCACATATATTCTGTGGTGCATGTGCCTCTAATCACATGTGAACATGAACACAGATTTTTTTTTTCCAAAAGATTTTTATTGTAGTCTGTAGTACCTTTTTTCTCTTAGGTGGTCTGTCCTGGGACACTTGGCACCAATACAAAACTTCTCACCTATGAGGTACATAATGTGGATTCCTACAGAGGATTCTTTCAGAAAGGATATTGGGGTGCAACATCTTCTGTCTCAAAATAATTTGCTTTTCCATTGGTTTTCTGATCCTTGTTGTTTTCATTAAACTTACTGTTTATAGCTTTATCAATTTAATTTTTAAGTCCTGTTAA
Source organism: Arvicola amphibius (assembly GCF_903992535.2). Classification (NCBI taxonomy): domain Eukaryota; kingdom Metazoa; phylum Chordata; class Mammalia; order Rodentia; family Cricetidae; genus Arvicola; species Arvicola amphibius. The sequence continues at coordinate 5,177,622 of NC_052061.1, read as the reverse complement.
CCTTTCACTGTGTGGTTTTTAATTTCTGAATTTTTAAAAATTTATTTTTGTGCTGGGCGGTGGTGGTGGATGCCTTTAATCCCAGCACTCTCGGGGAGGCAGAGGCAGGTGGGTCTCTGAGTTCGAGGCCACCCTGGTCTACAAAAGCTAGTTCCAGGACAGGCTCCAAAGTTACAAAGAAACCTTATCTCGAAAACCCAAAATAAAAATTTATTTTTGTTCTCTGAGTGTGCATATATGTGTGGAGATCAGAGAGCGACTTTTTTTTCTCTTTCCACTCTTATATGGATTCCAGGGATTAAACTCAGGTGACCAGGCCTGTGTGGGAAAGTGTGCATCTTTAGCCACTGAGCCATCTCACTGGTCTGCACGGGGATCCTGTGAGAGTGTGTTGCAATGCAGTTGCTAGTGCTGTTTTATAGTCTTCTAAGAACTTGCCCATACAGAGATACTTCAGTATGATTAAGTTCCTTTTCAACTAGAAAACTGGTGGGACCAACAGTCTCCTTCTAGTGGCACTCTAGTTTTATCCATAGGCTCTGTTAGGGCGTTAAGTGTATTATGTATTGCTGTCCTTCATCCCTAACTCCTGCTCCCTTTGACAAGAGTATACAGACATTTTTCATCTTTGTTCAATACCTGGTATATTGAATGGTGACATCACAGTTTTTAAAACTTTATTTTGTAAATGTTTTCTGTTTTTAAAAATATTTTACTACTTTCTAGTTTTACAAATTTTAGAATAAATTCACCTAGGTATTTATAACTCCACCTATTAGATCTGATGGGTATACAGCTGTGTGTACAGTCAGGAGTTTTAGAGACCATTTTAAACAGGTATTATTAAGGAAATTTTTGCCACTTGTGCCACTTATATCTTTATTTACTTTTCTTAATAACATTGGGTTTTTTCAATAAAAAATATTTTCCTTAAAACTTTGGATAAAATAGCAATATTCTTCCTATTATTAGGTCTTCTGGGGTGAAACCTTCAAGTAATCAAGAATATTAAATTTGAGCCGGGTAGTGGTAGGTAGCACATGCCTTTAATCTCAGCTCTTGGGAGGCAGAGGGAGGCAGATCTTTGTGAGTTTGAGGCCAGCCTGAGCTACAGAGTGAATTCCAGGACAGACTCCAAAGCTTCACAGAGACACCCTGTCTCGAAAAACCAAAAAGAAAAGGAATATTAAATTTGTTTTTCTCTCTTCTTCTGCAGCCATCATTAGCACTTACCTTAGTTTTTACTTGGAATTTCCTTTTTACATTTAAGGCAGATATTTTTCATCCTTAAGACTTAATCGAAGGATATTTCCTGTTTGTTTTTTCTATTCTGAAAAGTCCTTGTTCTAGTCAAGACCTAAATTTTATTTTTATTATTTACTTAAATGGGTTTTTTTTGCCTTTGTATATGTGTGTAGTGTGCATGCATATGTGTATTATTATCTGGCCATGTGTGTTTGCGCATGCATGTGGAAACCAGAGGTTGACATTGTCTTAATTATTTAAGGCAGAGTCTCTGGCTGAGCCCAGAGCTCATCTCTTCAGCTAGTCTAGCTAGCCAGCTTGCTGTGGGGATCCCATCTGCCTCCCAAGTGCTGGTGGTCCTCCATGTCTGTCCAGCATTTATGTGGGTCTTCAGGATTCAACTCCAGTCCTCACACTTATACAACAAGCTTTCTACCCATTGAGCCACCGTCCCAGCCAGTTTGTTGTTTTTTTATTCATTTTTTGATTTTTCAAGATAAAGTGTCTCTTGGTAGCCCTGGCTATCCTAGAACTTGCTCTATAGACCAGGCTGGCCTCAAACTCAGAGATCTGCCTGCCTCTGCCTCCCAAGTGCTGGGATTAAAGGCATCACCACTACATCCAGCCAGTTTTCTTTTTTAACTCATGTTTTGCATGCTAAAAGGTTTTGTCTTTTTTCCTTGGTGATGGTCAGGCCGGGATTGAGCTCTGTTATTCTTTCTGCCGTAGTCTCACCCTTCTCATACGAGTTTTTGACACCAAATGTTACTGCCGTTGGATTAGACACTTTCCATGTTTTAGCTGAAAAATTTTCCAGGTACTCCTTCAATTCAGCCAGAGAGATGACCTGATTTTCTCCAAAGATGTCCTTTCTTACACCAACCTCAGCACACAAGGGAAGAATCATCTTGTGCTTGTCCCAGCCTCTTGAAGGTTATAGTCTATGGGATAATAGTCCCCTGTGTAACTCAAGCCTCAGATGCTCTCATCAGCACTACTGCTGACATAGTTTTGGATACTTGAGTGACATATAAAAATACCTTATCGATGCTGCCTTTCCCATTGGGTGTAAAGTGAAATTCCAACAAAATTCAATCTACAGCTCTTGATATTGAGATTGACTCCCCAGGTCTCCTATAGATACCAAAATTTATAGATATTAAAACTCCCTTATCTAAGATGACATGTTTGCCTATAACCTACATGTCCCCTCCTCTCAACTTTAAGCCATGTCCATATTACTTATAATACCTCATAAAATATATATGCTGCATAAATAGTTGTTAATCACATATTGTTTAAGGAATAATAGCCTATGAGCAACCAATACATGGTTATCACATTTGATTATTAGATTTAATTGTCAATTCGACACAACCTAGAACCACTCCAGTGTCAATGAGGGATTGTCCAGATCAAGTAGGTCAGTGGGAATGACTGTAGGGTAGTGACTTTTTTATGTTGATTTATGTGGGAAGACCCAGTCTGAAAGTGGGTGACACCGTTTGCGGGGCTTGGGGGAGCTGATCATGCTATTCATGCATTCATTGCTCTGTGCTCCTGGTTATCGGATGTCATAGGACCAGTTCCCTCAAGCTCCTGTCTCTGTGACGTCCTTACTATAATGAACTCCCGCCTGTGAGCTGGACCTGTGAGCCTAAAGAAATCCCCCCTCCCAGTTTGCTTTTGTTGGGGTCCTTTTTATCACAGCAACAGAAAAGAAATTCAAGCCTTTTTTTCTTTCAAATATCTATAGTTAGTGGACTATGGAGATGGAGGACTATTTCAGACTCCCCTTTTCTCCTCCAACAGCATAACAAATGCTCTAGAGCTTTAATACTATAAGTAATTTTTTTAAAAAAATCTTTAGGAGACCTGGAGAGATAGCTCAGTGGTTAAGAGCATCATTGGCTGTTCTTGCAGAGGATATGGGTTCAATTCTCAGCACCCCCATAGTGGCTCACAGCCATCTGGAACTCCAGTTCTAAGGGATCTGACTCCTGGCTGGGCACAGACACATGCAGGCAAAATACCCTTACACATAAAATAAAGCAAAAAAGGCAAAAACTTTGGGTACTTTCTATTTCAACTGGCATGTGTGATCTTAAAATATATATGCATTTATCTTATTGCAGTACTAAATTTGTTTTCCTCCATCTAACCTCAATAATTAAAGAAATTATGTTCTTTGGGTATCCTAAAAGATATTTTCAAAGGAAACTTATTTCTGTGTAATGTATCCTGTATTTTTCTTTTCTTCCTCTGTGGTTTCTGCAAGTGCCCTGCTGGAGATGTAGTGTTCAAAAAAACTCAGCATTGAAATAGTTAAGGTTTGCATGACACATATAAATTTAGCTCCTAAAAATATTGGTCTGACTAGTGACAGGTATGCTGAATTATTGGGGGTTTTCTAAAGTATGTAATTTTTTTCAAAACATTTTTAAAAATGAAGTGTGGTGGATATAATGATGGACAAATTTGTGGTAAAGCAAACACAAAACGCTACTGGTAGACTGTGTGGTAAGTACATAGATGCTGTTTACAGTGCACTAGTCCCCCTTGCTGTATGCTTGAAAGTGTTCATCATAAAATAAGATGTTGCCAGAAGCCATTGCTTGAGACACACTATACTGAGAGAATCTAAAAACATCTTCTAATGAGAGAAAATCGCTGAAGCAGCATATAATATGACCTTTCATGCTGCTTGGTTTAGCCTTGAGGGGTGAAGGGCTGGAAAACATCCTGTGTCTTGTAACACTGTTTTGGAATGGTGGGGTAAAGATCACATTAGTTGGCATTTTGTTTTCTGTCCTTATGATCATTCATTTAACCAGCTTCTCCATTCTGGACAGTGTTGGAAAAGTTCTTTCTGTCATGTGCTTAATAACTAAATGCAAGCAAATATTTGAAAAGATGAATCACTAATTCCTGGACCATTTGTTAGAGAGGGTTAGACCAGCTGGCCAGAACTTCCGTGGTGAGCTGGCTTTAAGAGTAGAGTCTTATGTTTTTTACTGACTGTGAGACAGAAGCTCACTGATTTAACACAAAATTTACGATTTATTAAGATCTACTGAGCTTGTTGGTTTTCTTTTCTCCTCATAGGAATATTGAATACCTTAACTGTATAAAGGTCTGACTAGTGACAGGTATGCTGAATTATTGGGGGGTTTTTAAAGTATAAAAAAATCTTCACTTTAAAGATATGCATTTGCAAATGCCATATTGTCTATAATTATCGTCTTGCAGCAAAACAGTATAAAGTGGTTAATGGTTCAAATTCTTGTCATTAAGATGGTGAGAAAAATATACTAAGCATTGATACTCAGTGATAAGAATCCTCTCTGACTCAGTTGAGGATTGCCCAGTCACAGTTATAATAGTTGTGCATACTTAAATAATGATCAGGGTTTTGTCCTTATTTTTTGTTTATGTTTGGTCTTAAAGTTGACTTTTTGAGCTAATGGTGGAAAGATAATGTTGGCCAGGTGGCGGCCGTGGCGCACGCCTTCAATCCCACCACTTGGGAGGCAGACGCAGGAGGATATCTGTGAGTTCGAGGCCAGCCTGATCTATAAGAGCTAGTTCCAAGAGAGTCTCCAAAACTACTGAGAAACTCTGCCTCGAAAAACCAAAAAGAAAAAAAAAGATAATGTTGAAGTTTATAGTGTTAAAAGTGTATTGCTTTTATATAAACTGTAGTTTTCTCAAACTCTGGGTAATAGTACCCATAAACAGGATACCATCTACTTTCTTTATGATGTTTTACAGGGTAGAGCTGATGAAAAATACTATATGGAGCTGTTTTTATTGTTTTTCACTAATTAAAATGTTTTATTATGAAATTTTTATACATTCGTATTGGAGCTCTCCTTCACCCCCACCATTTTATAGGTATGACTATTTCCTAATGGCTATTTTGGCCGTCATCTCCAAGCATTTAAAAATAATCTTTATTTTTCTGGAAGGAATATTGATATATTTGACCTCACAAGAATCACTACTTAGTATTTCAGTCTGCCCCATAATTCTTTCAGTAGATGCCAGGTTCTGTGCCAGGAACTAACAGTGATTTCCAGACTTGGCTGGCATCAGAATCACCTAGGGAGCTTTTCAGTAGTCACAGGCTTGGGCCACATCCTAGAAATGTGAATTCTGACTCTTTGGAGTTACTGTGAGGTAAGAATTATTACTGTCTTCCTCTTTGTAAAGTGTATCATTGTCAGATTCATTAGAGTGCCTGACAGTAAGCAGAGCAGAGCTGGGACTTGTATCCAGGACTGTCTGACTGTGATGTCCATGTACTGTGCTTGTGCTTCAAGTGGCCTTTGGTATCCTGTGCAAAAGCTGTAGCTGGAGATACTGTCCTGAAACAGTGGTCCTTGGCAATGGAACACATACTGCCTCTTTCCTTTAGAGACAAAGCAAAGTTGTTTGAAGTGTAATTGTTTACCTTCTCACCGAATAACCAGTAGTCTTTCCAATGAAAGCATGTCATGGTAGCTCCCACTTCTAAGGATGAAGCTATGCATTTGTAGTACTGAATGAAACTGAAGGAGTTTATACATTGTACATATGTGTGCCGTGGCTGTAAGCCTAAAGAATATGGCCATTTCACAAACTCTTTAAAGATAGTTTTTTCTTTGTATGTTTTTGCTCTAATTTTTTCTTTATGTTTCATAAGTGATCTTCTGTGTAACATTTCATGGCTTCTACCACCTACACCACACCTGGTCACTATAGCTTTTTGTTTAAAAAAAGAAGAAGTCTCTAGTGGGCATAGTGCTGCACATATTTAATTATAGCAATTGGGAGGCAGCGACAGGAGGGTCTCTGTGAGTTCAAGGCCAGCCTGAGTTCCAGAACAGCTAGAGCTACATAGTGAAACCCTGTCTAGATAAAACAAAACAATAAATTAATTAAAGCAAAGGAAGAAAAAGTCTCTCTACTGTTAAAATAATTGAAAACTTTAAAAAATCTGTTTAACTAGGCTGGTAGCATTATGCCAATATTCATAGCTTGGGGGACTGAGTCGGAGAATCACACAAGTCAGGAATTCAATGCCAAACTGGGTCTGGACAGCTTAGTGAGATTATTTATAAACAAATCACACCACCCTTCCCAACAAAATACACTCCATATCCTTCCTAAGAAATTTATAGTGGACACTGTTTTCTGAATTATTGAAGGCAGTGACTCAAAATGCACTTGACCTCAATTTAGAAATAGAAAAAAAAAACTTTTAATTTTTCCCTTCTTACTTCAAACTTAGTCGGGCTTTAAAAATGCCTGCATGTATGTAGTATCTTCACATCACTTTGAAATTATACTAAATAAAAAAATCTACACTAAGGAATTAATTATTCTAAACATATACAAGCCTTAGGAAAATAATTTAGATAGAATGAAGTCTTAAGTTGTTGAGACCCAACAAGCTGCCTTCTTCATGGGTACTTTTAACATTGTTCTTTTCTCTTTTTAAAGATATATTTATTATCTATGTTAGATGTGTTTACCTGCATGAGTTTATGTGCACCATATTGCTTGCAAGAACCCTTGGAAACCAGCCTTCTGAGTGCTGGGATTGAAGGCGTGCACCACTACCTCCTGGCTACAATAGGGCTGTTAACCTCTGACCTGCCTCTCCTGCCCCTCAGTATTGTTTCTTGTAAATGATGCTTAATAACTTTATATCTTTTGTTATTAAAGTATAATGTCTCCCCCCCACTCCCACCCCGGACTTAAACTACTTTAACATTCTGAGATCATTATGTGTTATTTTTAGTACCAGATTGTTTCCCTTGCTCAGGTGTGCCTTCCTAGTTTAATGTTTCTGGTTAGACTAAAGCTGTTTGTATCTTGTGTCCCATTCTGTTTTCCATGCCAATGATGTGTAAAGACTTTAGAGCATTAGAGAAGCCAGTGAAATCTTTTCTGCTCTGCTGACATTGAGCTTGGCCATGGGCTCTGACTGTTGTGAGAAGGCAGTTTAAATTAGCATTTCTGTGGGGGACTGTGTTTCCTTAAAGAACCCCCTGTGTTGGATCTTGGACCATGCCTTCCAGCAACCCCAAAATGTTAGTAAATTTAGCCACAGATGTTTATACCATAATGTGTCAGAAACAAGAGTAAACTGAAGTATATTTCTATAAATGGTAAGATAGCTCTGTGTACACTGCACAGGCAGTTGCTGAACGCCGTGTCTTATACTAGTAACCCAGCATTCAGGGGGCACATGAGGATCTCTGTGAGTCCAGGTCAGCCTGAGCTGTATGCTGAGTTCAGACTAGCCTGGGCTTCAGAGATGCTGTCTCAAAAAATAAAACGTCAAAGAATAGTTATTTGTGGCCTCAGATAAAAGAGAAAAACTAATTTGCAATGCCTAATAATTGATATCAAAGTAGGAGATTATAACAAGGATTATTGGACAGGAAGGGCCAAAGCATGAGCTCACATATATAACAGTGTCTTGCTATATAACCCATGCTGGCTTTTAAAACTCACATGTCCTTATTCCTAACGCATGGGGTTGCAGAGGCAGGCAGATCTTGAGTTCTATGAATTCGAAGCCAGCCTGGTCTAAAGCAAATTTCAGGACAGTTACAGAGAAACCCTGTCTCAAAACCCAAAAAACAAACACAAACCTCACAATCCTCTTGCCTCAGCCTCCTAAGGGCTAGAAGTGCAGTCATGTGCTTGCTGATAGGCCTGGCTTAGAGCATGTATTCTTAAAGGTCACTTGGTCTTTTTCAGAAATCAGCCTAATTTATAAAACCCCTTTAACTTAGTAAAGTTATTTCTAGTTTCTTTCTTCTTTGTCTGTTAAGCATTGAAAACTCTTGATTATCTACTCTCGAGAGGGAATTTTACCCTGGCCTTCATAGTAATAGGAATGTAATACAGCTTTTGTGAGTTTAGTGTATGTTTTGTGTTAAAAACCTATTTGCAGCTGAGTCCTTATGTTATTTTCTTACCTATATATTCAGTTACTTCCTTGTAATTATGTATGTATGTGTGTACATGTGTGTACGATGTGGGGGGGGGGGTAAACATTTGGCCTTCTCTACAAGCTGCCGTGAGGTTCTGTTGGGTCTGCCCACCTTTCTGAATGATACACCTTCTTTTTTCTGACTCTTCTGGACACTGGCGAGAGCCAGTGCTTTCTGGTAGTTTAAGTTTTCTTAGTCTTTCTCAAAGTCTCTCTTCCCACTGTGTAGTTGATTTCCATGTCAATATAACTCATATGGCATGGGTATTTTTCCTTCTCCATTCTTTTCTCCCTTGAAGTAGCCACTGAGATTTACAGGTTGTCTGCCCTAGGTTTTTTCTTTTAAACTCTAATAAAATTTTCCTCAAACCTTAAAGAAAAAATTCTCATCTCCATTTTTTGTTTGTTTTTTGTTGGTTTTTTTTTGGGGGGGGGGGGGGACTTTATTTTGTTTCTCTGTGTGGTCCTGGCTGTTCTGGACCTCGCTCTATAGACCAGGCTGGCCTCGAACTCAGTGATCCACCTGCCCTCTGCTCCTAAGTGCTGGGATTAAAGGCATACTCTACCACACCTGGCCTGTTGTTGGAGTTTTTTATTGTTTTGGTTTTAGTTTTACTTACCATCATTTTTTCTATCTCCTACTTCCAAGACTTCGTTCCAGAACCTAGTCACATGTTTTCAGATCAATGAAGAGCTGTTGCCATCATGTATGATGGTCAGCACATTGTGTGGGATGAGACTAGCCATCCATGGAGTGCAGGGACTTTGCCTTCCCTGTTTTTAGCCTCCTAGTCTCTCCCTAATGCTTGGCAGAAGGTGCTTGGATTCTTTAACTTTTTAGCAACAGACTAATCATTGTGAAGAACATAACTTTTCTTCATGAATTCACAATTTTTCTAAACAATCTTCCCTATGTAACAGAAAAACTTTGTGTGTAACCGTTTGCATGATTTCTATACATTTTCCCTCCACACCTCCTTCCTCCACTTCTTTCCTCTCCTCCCCTCCTCTCTGTGGTTGGGTAGTGCATGTACACATGTCCTCTGTGGATATGTAGAGGCCAGAACAGAATATGGAAGGTCTTCCTCTATTGCTCTCTGCCTTACTGTCTTGAAGTATAATCTTTCACTGAACTGGAGGCTGACCATTTTAGCTAGACTAGTTACTTGGGATCGACAAGGATCCAGTTCCCAGTGCTAAGTTTACAAGCACATACTGCCATGCCCAATCTTTTATGGGGTGCTGGTGTTTTGAACTTGGATCCTCAGGCTTCTAGAGCAAAGCACTCTTGCCAGTGAGCTATTTCCACAGCCCTGATTTCTGTTAAATTCTTGAGTGATCCTCCTTTGGGAAATAAGTGTAGCTTCCTTCACTCTTTTATTATTAATTAGATAGGAGTTATGATATTTGTATCATAACTTTTTCATCAATAGACATCTGTAATTAGATATTTTATTTGAAACATTAAATTTTCCCATATTTTTACATAAAGGACATGATGCATTTTTTTTTAAATCACAGAAGGAGCATTTGAAAGTATAGCACAATACTGGGCGGTGGTTGCACACGCCTTTAATCCTAGCTTTCAGGGGGCAGAAGCAGGCCAATCTCTGTGAGTTCAAGGCCAGCCTTGTTCTCCAGAACAAGTTCCAGGATAGGCTCCAGAGCTACACAGAGAAACCCTGTCTCACCCCGCCCAAAAAAATGTTGCGTAAGTTTGTGAAATGTATTTCTGTAAGGATAGGAACTACATATATGGTTTTTAAACATTGAGTAGAAGTCCTGTGGCTTACAAGGATATGGTTTAGCCATCAATCAATTTTAAATTTAATGAATGATAGAAAGGAGTTATTGGTGCTGGTGAGATGACTTAATGGTTGAAAGCATTTTCTGTGTAAGTGTGATAAGCTGATTTGTTCGCCAGGACCCACATGGTAGGAGAGAACTGACTTCTGAACATTGTCCTGTGGCCTTCTTATATGTGCTGTGACGGGCACTTTTTTACACCCACATATATCACATGCATACAAAACAATCATGTTTGTTTTTTAATTTAAAAGGAATTGTTGATTGTTCTGTTATCCAAAGATATCTTTATAATGGGAACCTGTAAAAATAACCAAGGTGATACTTCATTGTAATCTATGCTATTAAAACCACACTAGCAAAATTTGAGTAATTAAGTAACCACGATCTTCTGTTAATTTTCTTTCTCTTTTCCTCTCTTGTAGAACTGCCAGTGCATGGCCAGCATTCCTGGTGGTTGATAATGTTGGAAGTCAGCTGTCCGACCTTCTCCAGCACGCAGTTGTTAAAAATGAATAGAATGCGAGTTCAACTCCACATCATGGAAACAGTACCTGGGAAATTGAAAACTATCTAAATGATTGTCTTTGGTTGGGCTGTGTTCTTAGCAAGCAGAAGCCTTGGCCAGGGTCTGCTATTGACTCTCGAGGAGCACATAGCCTACCTGTTGGGGACTACAGGTGCCACCACTACTATGGGTAATTCCTGTATCTGCCGAGATGACAGTGGAGCAGAAGACAGTGTTGACACCCACCAGCAGCAGGCTGAAAACAGTGCAGTCCCTACTGCTGACACTAGGAGTCAACCTCGGGACCCCGTTCGGCCTCCGAGGAGAGGCCGAGGACCACATGAACCGAGGAGAAAGAAACAGAATGTGGATGGGTTAGTGCTGGACACACTGGCGGTAATACGGACTCTCGTAGATAAGTAAGTATCGACCTACTGTCGCACCAGTGCCAGGGAAGTGTTCTGCCAGCAACCACCACTGGTGGACTCCTTCCATTCATTTATGTCTGCCAAGCCTTGTGCTCCTAGGCCAAGAGAGAATGCTTATTTCTCCTCTGACAGAGTAAAGAAGGTTGGATGCTTTCACTGCTGTCATCTACTCCTGTCTGGAAAAGTTTGAATGCTTCTGTACAGAAAACTCTTACTGAAAACATGATCTTTATAAGGGAGTACAGTAACCTCAGAGTGAGTTTGTGTTACTTGCTGAAGTAGGAAATGAGGAAATGCTTTCTTGAAGATCCGTTACTGTGCTTGCCAATCTGTTCATATATTCAAGATAAGTAGTCTTACCAAGAATATGGCTGCATGCAACTTCTGTGGGTAAAGAGTTTTATCTGTCTCTGTCTCTCTCTCTCTCTCTCTCTCTCTCTCTCTCTCTTTATCTCTCTCCTGCTTTATTAATTCTTATTGAGCCTGTTAGAGCCATTTGAAGAAATTGTAAGTTGAAACTGCAGGGCACACCTGGGCCTGTGTTCTTCTCCTGCTTTGTCTAAAAACAAAATCTAATGGCAGTGAAATTAAAGGATATTGTTCAAATTGACAAAAGTTCGAAGTTATTTAGTAAGTGCCTAAGTTAGACCACGAAGGGCCTAGATTCAGATTCTAGCTCATTACTAACTTTATGACATTGAGCAAGGTACTTCTCTAATCTTTTTTTTTTTTTTTAATTATTATTCTTTGGCTGGAGAGATGGCTCAGTTGTTAAGAGTACTGACTGTTCTTCCTAAGGACCCAGGTTCAAATCCCAGCACCCACATTGCAGCTCACAACTGTCTGTCTGTAACTCCAGTTCTAGGGGATCTAGCACCTTCACACAGATATGCATGTAGGCAAAACACAAATGCACATTAAATAAATCTTTTTTTTTTATTGTTTGAGACAGAGTTTCCCTGTGTAACAATCCTACCTGTCCTGGAACTAGCTCTTGTAGACCAGGCTGGCCTCGAACTCACAGGGGTTCATCTGCCTCTGCCTCCCGAGTGCTGGGATTAAAGGCGTGCATCACCAGAGTCCGGCAAATAAATCTTTTTTTTTTAAAACTCAGTAATATTAGAAAAAAAGAAAAAGAAGTGCTCAAAAGACAGCAGTCATTTTCAGTTTTTGCTTTAGGTTTTGCTAGAAAATTCCTAAGTATTTAATAATCATACTAATAAAAGCAGTTTTGTTTAATTTAAAAAATGATAAAGAAAAAACACTGTGCACCTAAAATATACAAACAAATCCTTAGAGCTATATTAGAGTCTTCCACACAGTACTGAAGTATTTGTTGATCTACAAGAATAATAATTTGGGGGGAGTGTTAGGGATATTAGTTCAAGTTAGAACACTTAACTAATATCCATTAAGCTCTTAACTAGATTCAACACACACAAAAGAATATTTCTTTTAAAAGTTATCCTTCATATTCTATGACTATAATGGAAAATTATCCTTTCCAAATAAGGAAGTAAACCACAACAATGTTAATTAAGCACATTGAGAAACAGGTGCAGAGTAGGTTTTGCTGTATTTTAAAGGCAAGTATAAAGGATATAGAAGCAAGCTTTAGTTCCAAGTTCCAAGCAAACATTACAAATTTTAAGTCTTCTTGTTAATCAAGCTCATAATAATTCACATAGGAGAAGCAAGTGTGCCTTTAATCCCAGCAGTGGTAAGCAAATCTCTTTAATCCCAGAAAGGGCAGGCAGATCTCAGAGTTCGAGTTCCAGGACAACCGAGGCTACACAGAGAAACTCTTATCTCCAAAAAAAAAAAAGGAGGGGGGGAGGCAAGTACTATATGCTCGAGTAACAAGGTGACTTCTACTTAAATTTGTCTCTATAGAATGATAAGTATAATTTCTGAGACTGGAAAAATAAAGCAGGTCTTAAACTTGCAATCCTCTTGCCTTGCCTCCAGAGTACCTGGGATTACAGAGATAAACCCAGCTTTATAGTTTAATTATATTTTTATTATTGTGTGTGTGTGCACACATGCACACAAAGCCGTGTGAGTGCAGGCACGTGCTTGCCATGGGTGTGGAGGTCAGAGAACAGCCTGGATGTCTGCCCTCACCCTCTGTCTGTTTGAGACCTGCTTCTTTTGTTGTGCACTGGCCTGCAGACTTGGAGGACTTCTGTCTCTGCCTGTTGTCTCTGTGATTGCTGCACCAGACTCTTATGTGGGCACTAGGGACTCAAACTGAGGTCCTCACACTTGTGCTTTACCTGCAGAACCATCTCCCCAGAAATCAAGTTCCTGACTTGATTTCAGAAGATACTGAAGGGTAATTTTATAACTTGGTTCTTGAGGTTGTCAAGATGAAATGTCAAGGAGAACTACAAAGGACAGGACAAAGGGATGTAGCAAGAATATATCTAAATCTGTTACAGATGTAGATGTGGCAGTTACCAAGTAGTCTCTTGGTTAGATTTTCTTGTTGTTTACATAGGAAGAAATGCTGATGTGAGAAGACAGCAGGTCCCAGTGCCTTGGCAGAGAGGCTGTGGAGCAAAGTTTTTATGCTGTTCTTTCTAGTTCTCCACAACTTCATTTTGAAATAAATGGCCTAATCACAGCATGCCTTCATACTCGGCTTTCTTCTTGTTGTGGCTGCCTGATTTTAATCCTTTGTGTTTGTTCTTCAGTTCTGGAAATTCTCAGCTATTACATCTTTGAATATTTCTGGTATTCAAAGTGAATCCTTCAGTATTTTTCCCTGTATGTATATGCCTCTGTCCCCTTGGTTTAGCTGACCTCAAGCTCAGGATTTTCTCCCTGCCTCAGCCTCCTGAATGGCAGAGTACAGGCATGTTCTCTTCAGATTCACTCAGTTTCTCTTTCTGGCATATCTGAATTCCATCTTCTTTTCTTTTTAATGTCTGCTTCTTGGTTTTTGCTTGGCCATTTTGTTTTCATGCACTTCTTATAGTTGTTGTTCCTGCAAATAAGCTTATTTTAAAATCATTTTAAAAATCTTTGCTTATTTTGAATAGTGACTCAGATTGTTATGATCTTAATGCTAGGGTTTTGAATTTTTTTTAAACATGTCTGGAATTTAATTTACAGACTCCTTTTTCCCCTCTCTCTCTGAGACAAGGTCTCACTGTGTAGGTGGGGCAGGCCACAGTGGCATTTGCCATCATACCCAGCTGCAGGTTTCCTCCTGGGTTCTTCCTCACTATGCCATGCTAATATGCTCCCCCAGTCTCCAAGTAAACCTAATTAAAATCGGTAGTTCTGGGTTTCCAAGTCTGTAAAAAGATAAGACCTGTAGCATGAATTTTATTTTGCCTTCTAAAAAAAAAATTGTCACTGGAGACTTGTACTTTACAGCACTTGTATCTCTGATTGTCCTTCCTGGAGAAGGATCCATGCTCCAGACTACTTTGTGCAGCTTTCCTGTCCTACCATAGATGAAGCTTTCAACCTGTAACCTAGCAGGCTGATACCCTCAGTCCTCTGTCCATTTCACAGCCCACAGCTCAGTAATCCTCTGGCATACCGTCCGCCATCAGAAATGTCTGCTCTTTCTGCCTCATTGGACATGCGTCTTCTTTGAACAGAGGGATGTGTTTGTGTCCTTTATGTATCTCCATATAGACAAGCAATATTTCTTTACCTTATTGGCTGCTGGCTCTGTTGCATTTTATTGTTTTTCTCTGAATTTTACTTTTTTCAGCACCCACCTCCACATATCAGTAGGTAATTATACTAGTGTTCCAGCTTCAAGCTTACATTTACTTGCATCTATATCCGAAGAATATCTATAGAAAGGGGTTGGGGTGGGTTTTAAAAAGTACATTATTAATTTAATTATAGAAAACATTTTAAAAAATTTTTTTCTCATTATTATGTTTGAGACCTGTATTGCTATATGTAAATCTTCACCTGCTTCTGGCTGCTATAGAGAATTCCTTTGTATGCTTGAAAGTCCTTTTTGTTTTGTTTTTAGAGACAGGGTTTCTCTTTGTAGCCCTGGCTGTCCTGGAACTCCCTTTGTAGATCAGGCTGTCCTTGAACTCACCGAGATCCACCTGCCTCTGTCTTCCAAGTGCTGGGATTAAAAGCATGCGCCACCACTACCCAACTGACAAAATAAGTACCATATTTTGTCATGTATTTTCATATGGTAATAGTTACTTAGGCAAATGCAAAATTCTTATTGCAAATACCCTGAGATAAATAGCAAAAATATACATTTATGTGTAGACCTATGTAACTTTCTCTAAAGATGTTAGGTATGTGCATATTTGACTTTATTATTGATATGCTGTCCTTTGGGAATGTGTGCAATAGTTATATTTTTAAGTTTTTTTTTCTTTTGAGACAAGAACTCCTATCTCAACCTCCTGAGTACTGAGATTACAGGCATGTGCTACTGTGCCCCACCTAAAACATTTATTTGTGTTGGGGGTGGGGGGCATGGGTGCTCCTGGGGTATGCTGTATATGTGGAAGACAGAGGATAACTTTTGGGAGTCTCCTACTGTAAGATCGGGGGTAGAACCCAGGTTATCAGGTTTGCTCGGCAGACACCTTCACCCTCTGAGTCATCTCACTGGCCCTCAAACACCTTTTAAATAATAATTAACCCATCTTGTGAAAAGACACAGGTTTGCCAAGTAACAAGCACCTAATGAACATCTGAGCTAAATGTAGTAATCTCCTTATCTCAAAGTTGTTCTGAGGATTAAATGACTTAAGACAATAGTTTTTATGTTTGTTTGCTGTGTTTCCCATAGTAGGAAACAGAAAGCCAGGGCTGACGAGATGGCTCAGTGAGTAAACTGCTTGCTGTACAGCATGAGGACCATTCATTACCTGGCAAGCTGAGCAACCTGAGCTCTGGATCCCCAGCACCTGCGTAAAAGCTGGGTGCATCTATAGCCCTGGCACTGGGAGAGTGGAGACAGGTGGATCCAGGGGTGCTCACTGGCCATCCGGTCTAGCTGAAATGGTGAGCTTCAGGTGAGGAGAGTAAGGTGGAGAGTGATGGAGCATGACGTCAGCCTCTGCCTCCACACGTGCACGCACACACAAACGCACACACCCACACACACAAACGCACATCTCACACCCACACACACAAACCAGAAATCCAGAACCTGTAAGCAAAAGGTGAGTTCTTAAGCAATTCGAATTATCATTGTTTGGTGGAAAACGTTTCAGCACTGATGCTCCCCTAAAACACCTCTCTAGAATTCCTGGGGAGACAGTGTGAAAACCCATTGAGACATTTAATTCCATTTTAGAGAGGTATCTAAGTTATTAAATAAGTCCTCTTGCTTTCGTTTTTGGATTCATCTGTCACCATTTTATGAAGCTTAAACAAACAGTGGTATTTTTTCAGAATAAGTCTTGTAAGTGCAATATATCTGTAGGCCCTTGATTCCTAAGTCCTCGGTGGAATTACCACCTCCCATCCTAACAGCTGTTTAAGGTAAGTGTGATGAAGATGCTGATGACCTTTCTGGCACGTGTCAGCTGGCACTGGGCCTTGAAAAATAAAGCTGAGAACTCGTGTCCCAAGTTTTAGTATGTGATCACAGAGGGGAGTTGTGTGTCCCAACCTGCTCCTTTTCTTGGGCGCCATCCCATGACTGGAAGCGAGCACCTATGGCCTACACTTGTTCTTACAGTCATCTCTTCCGTCTCTTGCCTAACATCCATTCATGTTAATTTCTTGTCTCTGTTTTGGCCCCATGCTTCCAGTTTGAATTTTATTTGGAATTAAATTCAAGTCTAATGTCTGGAATATTTGTTTTTCAGTGATCAGGAACCTCCCTATTCAATGATTACATTACATGAAATGGCAGAAACAGGTATTTTAAAGTTTTTATTTTTAATGCTTCCTATTAAAAATATTGAAAGATGTATGACTACCTTTTTAAAGATAAAAGATTGTAAAAATGCCATATGTAACATAGAAAAGGTTCTGGGTGTATGGAAGTCTCCTGTAAAAGTATATTAAGGACCATACATTGCATCCTCAATATTGAGCTACTCGTCTCAGTGATGACTGTATCTCATTTGAAATTGAGATTAAAAAAATTTATTGGTGGGTCTTTGTACTTGTCCTATTGTTTGTCTTTCAGTATCCTAAGTATTATTCTAATATCGAGCCAAGTGCTGTTTACATAGTTCAGTCCTGTTCAACAGTGAGTTGCTTAAAGCTATTTTAATCATAATCTGAGAATCAAGGCCATAGCTTAAATTTTCTACAATTAAAAATGCCCTTGAGTCACAAGATACCTGTAATAGGGTTTTGGTTCCATCATGGCAACTAGGGATTTATGATAGTACCCAGGCCAGCTTCTGGCTTTTTAAAGCCACTGCATAAAGGCCAAAAACGTTGCTTTGTTAATGTGAAGTCCTTTTGTATATTCTCATGTTTCCAAAATAGTGACTCCTTTATATAATCTTCTTGGTTTGCCCTTAGATGAAGGATGGTTGGATGTTGTCCAGTCTTTAATTAGAGTTATTCCATTGGAAGATCCATTGGGACCAGCTGTTATAACCTTGTTACTAGACGAATGTCCATTGCCCACTAAAGTAAGTTAAACTAATCTTCATGGAATTGTCATCTGTGCCATCTGTACACAGCATGAGTAATCTCACAGAAGCATTTGATAGACTTTATATATTTGAGGTATATTACTGGGTAGGTATGAAAAGTTTTATTATTAATGAAGTGCTATATCCTCTTTGAGTAGTTTTAGTTCAGCATTTTTTTAATGTTTAAAGATTTGTATCTTCAAGGACAGTCTAAAAACTAGAAGAAAATGAGCTTTTATCTGCCTCTGAGAAACTTCCTCATAACCAAGATTTTCTATTTAAGAGGAAAAGTACAGTACCAAAAGCTCTTCTGAGTCTTACTTAAGCACATTAGAGGTTTGCAAAGCCCGGCTCATAATCTAACTAGGACACAAATGTTAAATTTTTATTGCTTTGGCCTTTACCTTCTACAGACTGCCTCCATGCACACATTTTGTTTTATTTGAGACAGGGTCTTATGTAGCCTTTACAGTCCTAAAACTCACTTTGTAGACCAAACTGGCCTCAAACTTAGAAATCTGTCTGCGTGCTGAGATTAAAGGCATGCACCACCATGCCCATGCATACTTTTAAAAATTTGGATTCTGATATATTTTAATTGTGTGTTGAAGCCTCAGACACTTGAGTAGGAAAGCATGAAAAGGAATGTCTTTAGCCTAGTCATTGTCAGGTTGGTCATTGCCTATGCTAATTTTTCCATTTTTAATTTGCCTAAAAAGTTGGTGGGATTTGTTCTTGCCTGATAGAGCCTTTTGTAAACCCAAGCATTGTAGTACATCCCTATAATTTTAGCACTCAGTGGGGAGAAGTAGGAATTTAGGAGTCCAAGGAAAGCCTTGATGCCTTGGTTACACAGCAGGTTTAAGGACAGCTTGGACTACATGAGACCCTCTCTTTAAAAAAAAAGTACCCCAGCCTGATGGTGGTGGCACACGCCTTTAATCCCGGCATTCAGGAGGCAGAAGTACTTGGATTTCTGAGTTCAAGACCAGCCTGGTCTGCAGAACAAGTTCTAGGACAGGCTTCAAAGCTATACAGAGTGAGGTGGCTCATGCCTGTAATCTCAGCATTTGGAAAGCTGGCATAGGGATTACATGACCTCAAGGCTAGCCTGGACTATATTAGGAATTGCAGGCCAGCCTGGGCTAGACTACTGTGAGCCCTTGTCTTGGGGGGGGGGGGAAGTAACTTTTTATTTAAACATCACTAGGTCATAATTATTTTTGGTTTTATGTTTTTGGATTTGTTGTTTTAAGTCAGGGTCTTACTATGTGTGTTTGGTTTCTTTTTGAGACAGTATCTTGCTCTGTAACATAGGCCGGTTTGGGTAGCCCAGTTTAGCCTTGATGCTACAATTTTCATGCCTCAGCCTCCAGAGTCCCAAGATTTTAGGTATGTTCCACCATGACCAAGTTACTGTAATTAATCATATTAACATTTAAATGGGTTTAGTGTGGTTAATGATTCAAGAGTATGTATATTGTAAAATGGATGTGGTAATTCATACCTGTAATTCCAGCATTCGGGAAGTTGAGACAGGAAGATTACCACAAGTTCAAGACCATCCTGGGCTATAGTGAGTTTCAGGATAGCCTTGGTATATATAGCTATATGTATATACCAAGACTCCATCTCAAAAAAACAAAAGTATAAAACATGTACTGTCTATAACTGCTACATTTTGGATAAAATGAAATATGGTATTGAGAAAACTTAAGGTTGATCAGATATTTCAACCTTATTATTTATTATTTCAATAATAATACCATTGGAGTTATTTTATAATTTTATGTGATCATTCCAAGTTCATTGAATACCTTTTTATGGTTTTGTTTCTAGAATTCCCATGGGACAATAACGTACAGAGTAAATATTCATCAAATCTATTTGTAACTTTTTTTATAGGATGCACTCCAGAAATTGACTGAAATTCTCAATTTAAATGGAGAGGTAGCATGCCAGGACTCAGGCCACCCTGCCAAACATAGGAACACATCTGCAGTCCTTGGCTGCTTGGCTGAGAAACTAGCAGGTAACTCTAGCACACGCCACCCAAGATCCTTACTTGCTTGACATTGAGACATCTGTGCTGCAGACCTTTGGGCTGTTTGTTGTAGCAGAAGGAAGTTGAGTGTGGTGGCTCACACCTGTAACCATAGCACCGTGAGACAAAGGGCTGAGAGCTCAAGCCTCCCCTGCGTAGTTAGAGGCTAACCATACCTCTGGGAGATCTTAAACAAAAAACAAAAAAGGAATGAACAGAAATGAAATAAAAGGAAGAAAATTACTCAAATGACAGTTAAATGTAATCTAATTTAGCTTTATTTTTTTCAGAGAAATTTAAGATAAATTTGTCATTTTTTGCTTAAGACAGGGAAAAGGCACAATATAGTATAACAAATAAATATTATATACATTTATAGTAATGAATATTACCCATTTTAGGAATATTAACAGCAAATTGCATGAGAATATCTCAGCCAGTTACTTTATATATGTTGGAAGAAATAATGGATTGAAAATCAGAACACGTGGGTGCTGGTCTAGAGTCTCATGGCTCTCTTTGGTGGACTCAGTTGCTAAGCTGTGAAATGGAGATGGTAGTAGGAACAGCCTGAGAGAGGAGGCCTGGGGAATGTGCATCAGAGAACAGAACTGAAGCAAAATAATTTTGTTATTATTTACTGGTTTAAAATAGCATGGCACTTTTAATTATATCCAGTATTTGCTGTGTTTTTCTAGGTCCTGCAAGCATAGGTTTACTTAGCCCAGGGATACTGGAATATTTGCTACAGTGTCTGGTAAGTAAGACATCAAAGATGATTATTCTCATCATACAGATTGTCTGTTTTTCTGAAATCACCAACATAGTTCCTGGTGCAGAGGATAGGGTGGGTTATAAATTTTATGTACAGGTGTTCCCTGGGTTTTTGTTTATCACCTCCTATGATTAGAGACAGAAAGGAGAGCGAGAAAGAGGGGGAATTTATTACAAGCAAATAATAATTGAATTGATCTAGTTTTAAATTTAGTCATAATATAGCTGCTAGGACTTCTTGTGTGTTCTTACAGTCTACAAAATAGTAATGGAGAATACTGCCCCACCAGTCCACTACACCTCCCCACACACAGTGGAAACAGAATTACATGGCATTCCAACAGCAGGCCTAGTTCCCAGTGTATAACAATCTCTAGTCCTGCCCACCCTTCCCTTTACAGTGAAAATGTCATTGGTGGAATGATAGATGTATCACCCATGAAGTTGGTGGTTTGTTGAAGCTCTGTCTCCCTATTGCTCATAGCTCTTGACTGCAGTATTGACTAGCCTGTGTTTCTAAGTTATTTTTGCAAGCCTAGTGAGCACTGGCCTTTTTAAAAATCTCTATCCTAAAAGAATTTATTTGTTGGTGCCTACACAATAAGTGATTAAAATAACCCTTATACAGCTCTGTGTGAGCGCTGGTAGGTACCAAAGTAGTGGGAGGGTCATTTTCCTTCACAAAGCTCACTATAATGTAAAGAAATAGAACCATTCAGACAGCAGTTAAATTACACTTTATGACAGGATGTGATCTAGGGCAAAATTACTTCCTCCAGACTGGTGCTGTAAGAGTTCTGAGAAGGTGAAGGGATGGGTGGGTGACAAGGGGCCTGTAGTAATCGTGGAAGACAGACTTCCTGATGTGGTGGGGCTTAGCTAGTTCATGAGAAGGTTAAGATTAGGAACTCACAGTGAGTTTCCAGGCTAAAGCAGCAGGGCAGAAGCCAAGTGACAGAGTTATCTGATCAGAGAAGACAGTGTTCAGAGGGAGGAGGATGTGAATTGGAAAATTTGGGACTGGAAAAACCAGGCAAGAGAGTTAAGGAAGTGGCAAGGATAAAGATGCTGAAGAGGTTTTATAGCAGGGAGAACAGTGCTTCTCTAAACCGTGCTAAACTGGCGTGCGCCGCCGCCGCCACCACCACCCGGCTATGTAGGCCTCTCTTTAGGTGGGTGATGTAAATTCAAATATAAGTTAAGTACATATCTTATCTCTCCTGTCAGCAGCAGCAACTGTAGAATTCCCTGCAGGAACTAGATTAAAACTAAGATATTGCCAGGTGTGGTGCTGCATGCCTTTAATTCTAGCACTAGGGGACAGAGGCAGGAGGATCTCCGTGAGTTTGAGGCCAGCCTGTTCTACAGAGCGAGTTCCAGGACAACCAGAGCTACGTAAAAGACCCTGTCTCACATAAAAAACTTAAGATGTTAATTGATAATATCATTATTTATAGTTCTAGAGATGGTATTTCTTTGTGGTTCCTAAAGGTTATTTTTTAGGTATAATTCTGCTTTTCTTTTTGGCTTATTTTAATGAGTATTCTTTTAGCTAACAAAGCCATAATACAAATGTTACTAAGTTTAATAGCATAATGCATTTAATAAGATACTGCTGAAATGTCCATATCTATAAATTAACCCAATGATTTTTGAAAAATAGATTAAGAGATTCTATCTTGGTCTCCATTAGCCAAGTGGACAATTGAAAGTTTGAATGAGGGAGACTTTTCTGCCTGTATTTAAGGAAGAATATGAAGTTGATGCCTTACTGCCTCTGCAGAGGTGACTTTTGCTTTTATCTTTTGTTGTCTTTCAGAAGCTACAGTCACACCCTACAGTCATGCTTTTTGCACTGATTGCACTGGAAAAGTTTGCCCAGACAAGTAGGTATAGTGACTTCTTGCACTAGTGATCTTTGTTGGTTGTAAAAAATGAGCCTACGCTTTTAACTCCATCAAATGTACATACATTCTGGTTAGAAAACCATCAAAGTATATCAAAAACAAAAACAAAGATTGTTCTCAGCTAAGATTCTAAGCATGGTGACTATAATTTTATAGCTAAAACTTCAATGATAAGGGGATGGCGAGATGTGGCAACAGTTAAGAGCGCTTGCTTTGCAAGCATGAAGACCTGAGTTTGGATCCCAATGCTCATTAACAAACCTGGCACCTCATGCACACCTCTGAGGTGAACAAAGACCAAACAATTGCTGAGGCTTGCTGGCTTCCAGCCCAGTTATAAAAATTCAAGCCCCCAATTCAAGGAGTGATCCTGCCTCAAAAGGAATGGTGGAGCATGTAGACGAGGACACCCAGTGCTCTCTTCTGGCTTCCATGCATGCCTCGCACGTGTGCATATATTCACACAGACAAACACATACATAAACCACACACAGAGAATTTAAAGGAATAATTTCAGTGACATGATGAGGCTGGAAAGATGGCTCAGCAATTAAGAGCACTTGATGCTTTTCCAGCGGGTTGGAGTTTGGTTCCCAGCACCGACATTGTTGGGCAGCTCACAGCCACCTGTAGCTCCACTCCAGGGAATCTGAAACCCTCTTCTGATCTCTACAGGCACTCAGACACACATGACATACACATTCACAGACTCTTATGGATATACATAAATAAAAAGTAAATCTTAAACTGTGTGTTATGGTACATGCCTTTAATCACAGCACTTAGGGCACAGAGGTAGGCGGCTCTCCATTACAGGCCAACCTTGTCTACATAGGGAGTTCCAGGACAACCAGAGCTACATAGAGAGACCCTATTTTAAAGACAATAATAATAATAATAATAATAATAATAATAACCAAATAAATATTTTAAAAGAGTGATGAAAAGGTAGAAAGTCACAAGTTTTTTGCTTGTGTCATCCCTAGAGGGAAGTGTTAATGAAAACTGTTCCAGTCTCCAAATTCTGTATTGTCTCCCTCATTCCTTACCACCACTAATCTGCCCAGTATATCCTCCTCTTCTGCCATTGTTATTTAAAGATCTCATCCTTCTAAACAGGTGAAAATAAATTGACTATCTCTGAATCCAGTATTAGTGACCGACTGGTCACCTTGGAGTTGTGGGCTGATGATCCTGATTATCTGAAACGTCAAGTTGGCTTCTGTGCCCAGTGGAGCTTAGACAATCTCTGTGAGTGGGGGTTGTCCTTTATTAAAATGTGTTTCTGCTTCTCTATATTGATATTTTCGTTTTGTTTATGTTGCGTTGGGGTGGATGTACACATTTGTAGCAGTTAAAGGATAAATTTTAGGAGTTGGTTCTCTTTCCACCATGTGGGTTCCATGTCATCAGGCAACTGCCTGTACCTGCTGGGCCATCTCACCAGTCAAAATTTGTTTACGTTTCTAAACCCCTGTCTTCAGTAGGATCAATAGCCTTCCTTTTGCTGTAATGAGTGGGAGTTCTTAATAAGCGTCTCCACTGCAGGGTGGATGTACTCTGATAGAAAAGTATCCTAGGCACCTGTCAGGAGAGTTAAGTGGAACGCTTCCTTTCTAGCATTCTTTGGGTCACAGACCTTTACTGACAGCAGCTGAATCAGATGTCTTAATTATATAGCTCTGGCTAAGCTTGTCAGCACACACTTTCCTCACTGCCCACCAGCTAGGTCCAGCTAACTCCACCCCTGGGCCTGTTCACACTTGTACTTTCTTCTTTGTCTTTCCTTGTGTATATGTGCGTGTGTGTGTTTTATTGTCATGTGATGGAATATGTGACATGAAAAACCTAATGGGAAGAATTACTTATTTTGGTTCATAGTTTCAGAGCTTTCAGTTTACCGTGGCAGGAAGGTGGGAAGAACAGCCCAGTCAGGGAGGCCAGGAAACAAAAAGACAGAATTTAATTTTCAGTGCAAGGATGGGTTCTAGAACCTTGTTCATGCTAGGAAAGCATCTACCACTGAGCTATAGCCCCAGCCCTTTTACCTTCTTTGTTCTCTTCTTCTTATCTCAGATGGTCTCCTCAAACCCAAATTAATTCTTTCTTACACAGTGTCAGTTTTTTTAACTTTTTCTCCTCCAAAGGCTACTAGAATACAAACCAAATTGCTGTACCATTACCTGTCTCTATTGCTAGCACTGTACTAATGTACAGTTAAACACATAACCTCTAATTCTTGCTCTAACATGGAGTACAGTCTATGTAGTGCTAGTTAAAGGTAATTCTGAGTAAATGCAATTTGGAAGATGGGAATGATTGTATAGCTATAATTTTAGCATTTGAGAAGCAAAGGCAGGAGAAATGAGTTCAAAGTCATCCTCAGCTACATAGTGAATTTAAACCCAAACCAAGCCACATTAGACCCTGCCTCTAAAAAACAGAACTGAACAAAACAAAAACCCACTATCCCGAGATTACACACTTAATCCTGTACTTCGGAGATAGAGACAGGTAGATCTCTGTCAGTTGATAAGTTCTAGGCCAGTCAGGGCTACACAGTGAGACCTGTTATTTAGATTTTGTTTCATGCACTCTAATAGGTACAGAGACTGGAAACCCCACGCTTGCAGTGTTGCCTTTTCTGGCCTTTGCTAATTAGTTCATGTAACAGCACAGCTAAGATGCTAGGTCCAACCAGTTCTCCATTCTTTGACAACTAGAGATGACAGTTTTTCCTTTCTTCTAAACCATTACAGTCTGCCCTAGGAAACATGACCACCTTTTCTTTTGCAGTTTTAAAAGAAGGTAGACAACTAACCTATGAGAAAGTGGACTTGAAAAACATTAGGGCCATGCTGAACAGCAATGATGTCAGCGAGTACTTGAAGATCTCACCTCATGGCTTGGAGGTAAAGCTTTCACAGACCTTTTGAGGGCTAAAACTACTTTTCCCCCATTTTTTATGCCCTGCTTCAGGACAATGGTTAAGAGAACAGGTAGAGGCTTTCCTTCTATCTGAAGAGTGGCTAGAGGTAGAAGTGGTAAGGATAGAGACTGCTTCGGGATGCCGCTTACTCAGTTACACCCCACAGAGCTGCTCCATCGTAGCGCTGCAGTGCTTGTTGACTGGTTCACATAGGTCTGAATTGTTTGTTTGTGGTACTCAGTTCCTAAGTAAGTGTTCTACTACTGAGTTACAGCCCTAGCTAAATGTTTTTAAACACTTCAAAATATTTTATGTATATGGATATTTTGCCTGCATGTATGTCTATGTACCATTTCCCTGCCTGGTGCCTGTGGAGGCCAGAAGTCATCGGATCCCCTGGATCTGGAGTTACAGAAGTTTGTGAGCCACCATGTGGGTGCTGGGGCTCAAACCCACATCCTTTATAATCAGTGATCTTAACTGCTGAGCCATCTCTTTTAGCTCTATATCTGTTTTTAATCTTTGTCATTTTATTCAACTAAAAGTATGAAGACAGATGTTTCCCAAAGAAGCCTCTCCTTCTGCAAATGCCCACATAGCCAATTGTGCTAGACCTGGTGCTTCCCTTTCTTGTGTTGGATATTGCCAATTTTATACTGCAGGTGATAGAAGAGCTGCTTATATACAGGAAAGTACCAAGGACGAGGCATTTCAGAATTGAACAGTGGTTGCCAAGTCCCTTTTGTCATTTTGTCTTTGAATTCTATGTAGACACCCTGTCTTTACCTTTCTCCTTCTTCATCTGATGAAGACAGTGTTTGCACTTATAAATATGCCGATCCTAAAGCAAGCTCTCTAAGTACTGAAAAACAAAACCAGCAGCTTTAACTATTTGCAGTTGCAGCTATCTTTGAAATCCTAGAAGTCACTCAGTTTGATGCTTTTTAAAATCACTGAAGATGAACAGTGTAGCATTGATAAGGAAAACTCTGTCCTGTCTTCCAGTTACTGATGGATTGATTTGTACCCCTTGGTTCTGCCAGGCTCGCTGTGATGCCTCCTCCTTTGAGAGTGTCCGCTGCACTTTTTGTGTGGACACTGGGGTGTGGTACTACGAAGTAACAGTGATCACTTCTGGTGTCATGCAGATTGGCTGGGCTACTCGAGACAGCAAGTTTCTCAACCACGTGAGTACCAGGGGAATGCGAATGAAACGGCGGCAGCTTGCTTTTCTGGTGGACAGGTGGATATGTTTATCTTCAGACAGGCTTGTTCAATAGCTAGGTGGTGCCAGACTCCTAACAGAGGCTTGCTGTGCTGATGTAGAACTAGGAAACAAGTGGAGATGCCTCTCAGCCTCTGGGCTTTTCCCTTTTTTTGCTTGTTTGTTTTTGTTTCTGTTTTTCGAGACAGGGTTTCTCTGTGTAACAGCCTGGAACTCGTTTTTTAGACCAGGCTGGCCTCCAACTCACAGAGATCAGCTTGCCTCTTTCTCCCGAGTGCTGGAATTAAAGGCATGCGCCACCACCCCTCGACTAGAGATGTCTTTATGGCTCTCCTGTAGTCCCAGCCATATCTGGGACCTGGTTATTGAACTGTAACAGGGGACATCTATTTTTCCATTTTGTTTTTTGTTATTTTTGAGATGGTGCTTCTCTGTGTAGCCCTGACTGTCCTGGAACTTGCTGACCTCAAACTCAGAAATCCACCTGCCTCTGCCTTCCGAGTCCTAGTTGTAAAAGTGTACGCCACCACAGCCTGGTTGGCAATGGATGATTTTTACCTTGAGATTAAATTTTGGAAACCTTGTAGGGTTTGGAAACCTTATAAGGTTGCCAGAGAGATGATTCAGTAGTTAAGAGTGCTTTCTGCTCATCCCAGAGGACCTGAATTTGGTTCCTAGTACCCACGTGAAGCTACTAACAACCACTTGTAAATCCAGCTTCAGGAGATCCAACAACCCTTTCTGACCTCTTTGGGTGCCCACATACATATTGTACACACACACTAACATACACATAAATAAAAAATAAAAATGCATCTTTAAATAAAGGAATCTTTTGACTGGGCAGTGTTGGTGCATGCCTTTAATCCCAGCACTTAGGAGGCAGAGGCAGAGGCAGGTGAGTCTCTGAATTAAAGGCCAGTCTGGTCTACAGAATGAGTTTCAGGACAATCAAAACTATTCGTAGAAACTATTTCGAAAAAACTGAAAGAGAAAACAAAAACAAAAAAATTTTTAGCTGGGCGGTGGTGGTACACACTTTAAATCCCAGCACTTGGAAGGTACAGGCAGGCAACCTCTATTGAGTGCAAGACCAACGTATCTACAGAGTGAGTTCCAGGGGTGCCAGAACTGTTAAGCAGAGAAACCTTGTCTCGGGGGATGGGGAGTCCTGGGTCCTGTCTCAAAGGAAAAAGGGCACCATGTATAAATTCTCTTTCCATAGCATTAAATATTGGCTAACTTTTCTTATTTGATTTTTACCTTGTAATTAATAGGCACATTTACTTTCAATATTTATCTTTTGTTTTAGAAAGTGCTGAAGTAAAGGGAAATCTAAATCTGCTATAGTAAGTAGGCCTGGGATACCACTGATGTGGGAGTGTCACGGGTCCTTCAGGTGGATACTTTTCCTTTTGGAAATAAGGTCTTGCTAACCTAGATCATTATATGGCCCAAACCTGAAACTCATGGTGCTCCTCTTCAGCCTCCCAAGGGTAGGGATATAGACCTGTACCACCACACCTGACTAGACATACACCCTTCAACACCTAACCCAACTGACTTTTCTGTTAGTCAAATTTTATGATACATGAGCTTTTTTTTGGAGAAAACATCAATGACAGGTGATGCTGGTGCAACAGGAAGGGTCCTCAGTCCTTGGGAGGCCTAGCTAGGTTGAGTCATGGTCAAGACTGAAGGGCTTGTGAAGGTAAAGCCAAAGACAAGGAGTGGATCCCTGTCACCAGGCTGGGCCAGTGCCTGGTCAAGGACATGAAGATCTAGTCCCTGGAGGAGATCTGCCCATTCTCCATGCCCACTAAGAAATCTGAGATTATTGATTCTTCCTGGGTGTATCCCTAAAGGATGAGGTTCTAAAAGACAGAAGCAGACGCTGCTGGTCAGTGGACCAAGTTCAAGGCTTTTGTTGCTTTGGGGACTAAAATGGCCATGTTGGTCTTGATGTTTAATACTCCAAACAGGTAAGCACTGCCCTCCAAGCGGTCATCACCTTAGCCAAGCTTTCCATTATCCTTGTGTGGAGATGCTACAAGATCATCAAGCCCCACATCAGCCCACACGAGATGGTAGGCCACTGTGGCTCTGTGCTGGTGTGCCTCATCTGGGGCAGAGGCACTGGCATTATATCTGCTCCTGTGCCCAAGAAGCTGCTACTGACAGCCTCTTTTGATAACAGCTGCACATCAGCCAAGGGCTGTACTGCCCTCCTGGGCAACTTTGCCACCTTTGATGTCATCTCATAGCTAACCAACCCCTGATCTCATCAAGTCTCCTTATCAGGAATTCATTGACCATCTTGTGAAAATGCATACCAGAGTCTGCATTCAGGGAACTTGAGTTTTTGTACCAGAAAGATAAAGTGAATTAAGTGTAGGGGGGAAAAAAAGTTATTTGAAATCAATTCAGCTTTGTCCAAGGTTATTTTGTAAAACTCCTAGACTAGAAAGAGGAAACTCAAGTTGCCAGGCTTGACAACCAGTGCCTTTATTCACTGAACCATCTCCCTGTCCCTGTTTATTTTTCTTGTTTGTTTGTTTGTTTATGGGCAAGCACTGAAAATATGATCTCACTCACAACCACTCCTGGGCAGCACACTTGTGCAGGTGAGGTGCAGGGCCTTCTCTCCCAGTAAGGGTAAATGAGGGCAGGTATCAGAGTCAGCAGGATATCCAAGAGGAGCCCCAGTGAGAGCCCATTATCAGTAATCTAGCAGAAGCCAGAAGCCTGGAACCAGACCAATGACTATTAGCAATGAACTCTTACAAGTAAAGATGAATGGACTAAAGGATAAACTGTGTGGCTCACAAAGGAACATGACAGCTGCCACAATGATACTCTTTTTGTCTTGTTTGGTTTGGTTTGGTTTTTGGTTTTTCTTTTAAATTTTGCTTTGTTTTTAGTGGTGAGATTGCAAGGGCAAAGGGTAGATGCAAGGGTATGGGGAGATGAGTAGGATCAGGTGCATGATGTGAAATTGACAAAGAATCAATAAAAGTTAAAATAATAATAAAAATAAAGACCTCACTCTTTTCATTTGTTGATACAAGGTCTCATGAACCCTCCTAGCCCTGCCTCTGCCTCCTAAGTCCTGTTATTTATAGGTATGCCTGGCTCCCATTCACCCTTGTATATTAATTCTGGGCAATAATTGAAAGGTAACAAGCAAAGCCTGGCGGTGGTGGCACAAACCTTTAATCCCAGCACTTGGAGGCAGAGGCAGGTGGATCTCTGTGAGTTTGAGGCCAACCTGGTCTGCAGAGCAAGTTCCAGGACAAAAAAAGTTAGAAAGTAATAAAAGAAATTGATTGTTTAGAACCTATAAAATTTTCAAATTGGACTGTTATCAGAATAGTTTTGAGCTAAGTACCATTCATAAAATCTGAGGATGTGGGCATTTTTGAATCTACCACGTTCAGGAAAGTTCGCTTGGCCACAGGGAAGTGGCAGGTCTACAGATCGTGTAAGTTTAAATTCAAACTAAAATTTGCTTTTCTTAGAACTAGTCTACTAGGAAGCTGACTACCCTTCAGGAGGCTGTTTCCTTTTTCAGGAATGGTCTAGAAACTAACCTGGCTTAGGTGTGCGAGTGCCTGCAGCAAATGAAGCACTGGGCAGATCTGTGTTGGTGGAGCTGGTATCTGTTTACTTGGAACTAGGCTTCTCTGTTAATTTGATATCTTCCAAGTACCATAGGCTTTCTCTTCATTCAGAAAAGCTTAGGATGCTACCTACTAGGTCTCCCCATGTTAGAGTAGGTAGAGTCTTGTTAATCTTCTGGGCCTTGTCTCTATTCAGGAAGGATACGGCATTGGGGACGATGAATATTCCTGTGCCTATGATGGCTGCCGACAGCTGATTTGGTACAATGCCAGAAGTAAGCCTCATGTGCACCCGTGCTGGAAGGAAGGTATTCATTCTTCACCTTGAATTTGTCACCTGGGTTGGGACAGCTAGTTTTCAGCAGGCATTCACTGTGGTAGGCTATAAATATCTTCATAGGAGACTTAGAGTCAGTATCACTGTCATGACTGTGAAAGGCATTCCCCTATAGGCTTTACCTGTTGTGGCAACCCTTCTGAAGCAAAAGTATTTCAGAATATTAAATTCTTAGGAGCTGTAGAAATAGCTCACATGTAGAAACATGTGCTGCTTTTCCAGAGGATCTGAGGTCAGTTTCCAGCACCCTGCCTGTAACTCCAGCTCCAGGAGAATCTAATACTTTCTTGCATCCATGGGCACGTGCACTTGTGTGCACATAAAATACATGCACTTCCGTCTTCATCCGTGTTCTATTGCTGTGAAGAGACAACCATGTGCTGGGAGGTGGTGGCGCACGCCTTTAATACCAGCACTCGGGAGGCAGAGGCAGGTGGATTTCTGTGAGTTTGAGGTCAGCCTGGACTGCAGAGTACGTTCCAAAACAGGCTCCAAAGCCAAGAGAAACCCTGTCTCGAAAAACCAAAGAGAAGGGGGGCGGGGGGAGACCATGACCATAGCAACTCTTATAAAGGAAAACATTTAATTGGGACTGACTTTCAGGTTCAGAGGTTTACTATATTACTGTCATGGTGGGAAGCATGGTGAGCCACAGGCAGACATGTGCTGGAGAAGGAGCTAGGAGTTCTATATCTGGAAGGACAGGCAGCAAGAAGAGAGAATGACAGCTGGCCTGGCTTGAGCTTCTGAAACCTCAAAGCCCACCCCCAGTTACATACTTCCTCTAACAAGGCAACATCTATTTCAATAAGACCACACCTACAATAATACCACACCCTCTGAGTCTATGGAGGCCCTTTTCATTCAGACCTCCACAGCATAATTTAAAACAATAAAACTAAATCTTGAAAAAAAGTTGGCTTTTTTTTTTTTCACAAGGCAGAGACAAGCGGATCACTGTGAGTTCAAGCCCCACCTGGCCTCCCTATATAGCTAGTTCGAGGCCAGCCAGAACCAATAGTGAGATGCTGCCCGAACATAAATGAATAAATAAATAGTGGTTCAACGCTTAGGAACACTTACTGTTATTTCAGAGAAGCTGAGTTCATTTCCTAGCAGACACATCAGGAGACTTAAAACCTCCAGTAACTCCAGCTCTGAAGGATTTGACTTTCTCTTCTGGCTTCTACTGAAGCCTATATTCATGTGTCTTATGGTCACACAAATGCACACGCAGACACATGAAATAATATTTTAAAAAATTTAGCCCGGCAGTGGTAGCACACACCTTTAATCCCAGCACTTGGGAGGCAGAGGCAAGTGAATCTTTGTGAGACCAGCCTGGTCTATAGAGCGAGTGCCAAGACAGGCTCCAAAGCTGAGAAACCCTGTCTCAAAAAAACAAAAAACAACAGCAAAAATCTCTTAAAAAATAATACAAAATTAGAAAAAAGATATGTAATTCTTACTGGAAAAAAAAACCCACCCTCCCTATAGTCAGTCAGTTTTTAGATAGTTTCACTCTGCTGTGCATGTAGCCCTAGAAGTCACTCTGTCATGGTCTGGCCTCAGCCTCCCAAGTGCTAGATTACAGGTGTGAATCACTATTACCACATACTCTTACAGTAAAGAAAGTGGTTTATAACTCAATGTAGAACAATTGCCTACTAATCATGAGGCCCTGTGTTTGCTGCCCCGTAACACACACACACACACACACACACACACACATTACTGGGATGTCTAGTTTCCTCTTTGTGTTTGCATTTTGAAATAAAGGGACTGTGGATATGTTAAGGACACTGGAATTGTTGCGACACTAACATGAGGATATTCTCAGAGATTATGTGGCTATAGATAGGTTTTTGGTAGTCAGAGGCCATGCTGTAAGTAGGGTCATAGGAAATTATGTTTCATACGTAAGTAAGGAATAGAGCCTATTTATTCTCAGTATTGGAGCTAGTTAAGAAAAATAGCCTACCTCTTTCTCCATGCATCCTTTTCTCATTTTCGTGCACTAATCAACATTATAAACTGAAATGTCAAGCATGCTAAGAAAGCAGGGATTTGACCACTCACGTAGAACTAAGTTGATAGTGTGGGAAAGGGAATGAATGAATCTGAAAAACCAGAAGGACACCCAGGGTTTTTTTGTTTTGTCTTGGTTTTTTGTTTGTTTGCTTTTTGAGAAGTCTCTCTACATAGCCCTGGCTGTCCTGGAACTTGTTCCGGAGACCAGGTTGGCCTCAAATTCACAGAGATCTGACTGCCTCTGCCTCCTGAGTGCTGGATTTAAAGTGTGCACTACCATACTTAGCCTAGGCACCTAGATTTTTGAAGGCATGTATAGCTTATGCGTTTGATAGAGGCACTGTCTTCAGAACTTTTTTTTTTCAAGGTAGGGCTCACTGTTTAGTTCTTCTTGGCCTGGCATTTGAACCTGGAGCAGTCCTCCTGCTTTCGCTTCCCAAATGCCGGGGTTAAAGGTGTGTGCCACTATGCCTGGCTTCTTAAAAGCTGCCTTTCTTTATTAAGGAAATATTTCTGAATGCATTTATTATTTTAAAATTTGAAAACTAGAAAAGTGTAAAGCAATTTTAATTCCTCTCTTCATCACCCTCTCCTTTTCCCTCTACACACACACGCATGCACGCACGTTTTAATTAGGGTTTCTATTGCTGTGATAGAATACCATGGCCAAAATCAAAATTAACTTGGGGAGGAAAGGGTTTATTTCATCTTCTCCTTCCAGCATACAGTCCACCACTGAGGAGCCTGGAAATAGAACTAAAGCAAAAGCCATGGAGGAATGCTGCTTACTGGTTTGCTCAGTAGCTTTCCTATACACCCCTTACCACCACTCACAAAGGCCCTCCTCCATTAAAGAAAATGCCCTATAGACCTGCCTACAGACAAGTCCAATGTGGGCTGCTTTCTCTAATGAGGTTCTGCTTCCCAGATAATTCCTAGTTTGTGTCAAGTTGACAGAATATAAACCAACTAGGACATATACATACATAAAAATGTGTGTAAACATATAAATGTATGTGGGTGTTTTGCATGCATGTATGTTTGTACACATATGTATTGCTGGTGCCCTCGGAGGTCAGAAGGGAACTGGAATTACAGATGGCCATGAACTACCATGTGGGTGCTGATTCAAACTCAGGTCCTTTGGAAGAACATCCAGTGCTCTTAACTGCTGAGCCATCTCTACAGCTCTAGAGTTGTTGTTTTTTTCAGCACTAAAAATTGGTATGTATTTATTTTCCACTGTTATGCTTCATTTCCTGAACACGTTTCTAGGTTATGAAAAATAACACTACTAGTGCTGGAGATGTAGCTCAGGTGGTAAAGAGCTTGTCTGCCATGAATGGAGGCCCTAGGTTCAGTCTCTAGCACTGAGATATCTGGGTACAGTGTTATAACCAGTAATCCCCAGGACTCATGAAGTAGAGGCAGTAGGATCAAAAGTTCAAGATTATTCTCAGCTACATACCAAATTCAAGGCCAGAAGAACACAAAGCATAATTGGCTTATCATGGTGGGATGTACCCATAATCCTAGCATTCAGGAGGCTGAAGCAGGAGGATTTCACATTTGAGACCATCTTGGGCTACATAGCCAGTTTGAGACTAGCTAAGGCTGCATACAAAGATCCTGTCTCAGAAAAATCCAAAAACAAACAATAAAATAATGTTTAATGTTTTCAATATTTTATTATAAACTAGAACAAAAAATGAGCTCTCACTTTAAAAGAATATATGCTTCAAAACAAAGACATTTTTGTAGTTGTTATCTAGGGCATTTTAAATCTTGCCCAAGAGACAAATCAGCACATAATTTTATCTTACCCAGCATGTACTTTTTTTCACATTTTAGCCTCTTGAAATTGGGATGCATCTTATACAGTTGATGGCTTGTCATGGTTTAGTGGAAGCTTTTTTCCTTTAACGCACAGGAAACAAAGATAAGCATGTTGAATATGTGGCGGCTTAGTACAGAGCCATTGATACTCTTGAGGGATCTGGGTAGCACAAGCCTAACAGTGTTTGGTTTATCTTCTAGGCGACACAGTAGGGTTTCTGTTAGACTTGAATGAAAAGCAAATGATCTTCTTTCTAAATGGCAACCAGCTGCCTCCTGAGAAGCAAGTCTTTTCATCCACTGTGTAAGTAGCTCTTTCCAGTCAAAGATTGAGTAGATTCATGGAATGTACTTTTCTCAAGAATAAAAAAATGAACACCTTTGTTCGTTTATCTAAGCAATTATTAGATAAATAATTGCTTATTTATTAAATATTATTAGATAATAATAAAATGGATTTATTTTAATTATTTAGAGCTACATTTGATATGCCCTCCGTGTCCAAGAGTTTGATACAGAAAGATAAAGGTGTCTCCCCTGGCTCACAGGCTGGTCCTGCTTCCCTTCTCCCAGAATGACTGACTCACTGACTTTCTCAAAGTGACTCTGTATATTAACTTGGTCTTATAAATTCTGTTGACCTCTGTGCTCATTTTTATTTGTAGATCTGGATTTTTTGCTGCAGCTAGTTTCATGTCATATCAACAATGTGAGTTCAATTTTGGAGCAAAACCATTCAAATACCCACCATCTATGAAATTTAGCACTTTTAATGATTACGCCTTCCTAACAGCTGAAGAAAAGATCATTTTGCCAAGGTAAGAGTCTGCCCAGGCTCTTTCCAGACTGTCTTGTGCTTCTCAATGAAAATCATAACAGCTTATGGGAGATTTTTTTCAGCATAGTAACTTTGAACAAATAATCTCACTGAAAAGGTTAACTTTCTGAGAAATATAAATTAGTTAAACAGGTCCTAGGAAGTTACATATAAACAATTACTGACCAGAAGACAGTGTAAAATTTATTTGAAAACAAAAAATTAAAAGCTTTGTCTGACAAAAGCAGGTGGTTTCACAAGAGCTCTCACTATCAAATTGTAAATGATAGCTTCATTATTATTTAAAGCAGCTGTTCTCAATCTGGGTGTCAAATGATCCTTTTATAGGAGTTACCTAACACCCATAAAACATAGGTATTTACTTTACAGTTCATAACAATAGCAAAATTACAGGTATGAAGTAGCATTGAAAATAATTTTATAGTTGAGGGTCATCACAACATGAACTGTGTTAAAGGGTCGAAGCTTTAGGAAGGTTGAAAACCACTGATTTAAAGTATTATAGAGCCCAAAGAAAAAGAAGGAACATGTCCACATTCTTTTTATGAGTTAAATAATGTTGATGTAAAAGTCAGAAAAGGACTGGTATGGTGGCCCCTACTTTTAGTCTCACCACTGGGGAGGCAGAGGTAGGAGAATCATTGTGAGGTTGAAGCCTCACAATGGTAGCATGGTCTCAGAAAAGAGAGAGCCTGTCTCAAAAATATACAAACAAACAAATAAATAAATAAAAATAAAAATCAGAAAAATAGAACACATTCACACACATACACAAAAATGCCAACTAACTTCACTGGAATATCTGTATAAACATCCTTAATATTGGAAAATCAGTACATCTATTAAAGATTTGATTTATTGAAAGCCACTTCTTTGGGGTGTAAACTGCATAACAAACATGCTAATACTGTTCTACAGCCGTGAGCACACAAAAAGCCATCTGAGGTAACATTGGCCTTATTTGACAGAAACTGACATTGGCCTTATCTCCTGAATGAATGCCTGCTTATCTTCCTTATAAAATGATTGTAGTCTGTTCCTTCAGCTAGGGAGATATTCCAGCTGCTTCCTGGTAATTACTGCTTATTGAAGCCTGTTATACAGTGTGAGCCAAAGTTTATCATTTTTTTAAACAGGGCAGCTATCTGGGTCAGTATGAGGCAGGGGACTCATATTACTAGTGTTATATCAATAAGATAGTCTCTCAGCAGTCAAGGAGACTATACTGGCCAGGACATAGCTTGTGTTAAACCATATGCAATACCCATAAATATAACTGTAATGCAGTGAGATCCTGGCTTCTGTCTTGAAGCACAACATAGCTGTAAGCAGCCTCTTTCTTTACCTTACACCCCATCTCAGTGACCCAGCAGTTTCAGGTGAATAGAACTAGTCTCAGTATGGGCAGCAAAGCCTTGGCAGTATTCTAAGAATACTTATGTGTATTCAGGCATCTGAGGTTTTTGTCCCTTAGAGCTTCTGTGCAGTTTGTCTTGATGCGACAGAGTTTGTGAACTTTAGTTGTTCTCGGTGAAAATCTGAGGTGACACCTCCCTCCTGACATACCTCAGTCCTTTGCCTGCTTTTCCTGGAGTGAGGCTCATCATTCACCTGAAGGGCACAGCTGATCCATCTATGAATTCCCCTGCTTCTTCAGGGTTAAACTTCCCAGAATAGGGGTGGGAAGTCATCTTTTATGGCTGGTTTATGCTTATCAACTTGGCAGCTGAATATTCATATAACACTCAGAGTTTCTCTTATCTTGAATAAGAACAACAGGTTACAAGTTAGGTCATTTTCATTCTGAATCTAGACTTTGTTGTCTCTGACAATGACACAAAGTTTTTGACACAGGCTTTGCCGTGTAGACCTATACTCCGATTTACTACAGAAGCTGAAACAGGAGGATGGCAACTACCACCTGGAATTTTGTTGTTTATATTATGTTTATTCTCTATTCTCCTCGTGTATTTTATTAACCTCTTTATTATGCTAAATTTAAATACATACAAAATAGTAAAAGAATCGCGTAGTGAAGCCCTTGCTTTTCCTGTGCTCTTCCCTCATCTGTTAGTAACGCCATTTCCATTCCAGCTTCTGTCACTACTCACTGTCCAGACAGTGAGGCTCAATTCCCC
The DNA here is from genome assembly GCF_903992535.2 of Arvicola amphibius. Classification (NCBI taxonomy): domain Eukaryota; kingdom Metazoa; phylum Chordata; class Mammalia; order Rodentia; family Cricetidae; genus Arvicola; species Arvicola amphibius. The sequence continues at coordinate 5,140,363 of NC_052061.1, read as the reverse complement.
CATGCCCTCACATGTCTGCTAAGATTTGCTTAATGAGGCCCTCTTTGACTGCCATCATTCTCACCCCTATGTCTCTCATACCTTGTAAGCATTCTTTTTCCTCTTTCCCAGTTTATTTTCTGTCATGCTATTCATCAGCATTTAACATAGTTTTTAGTTGTCTCCCCCACTGCCACTCTAGAGCATGGACTCCATAGAATCAGTTACTTCTTTTTGTATTTGTGGTTGCTATTTTTTTCACCCTGTATGCTCTAGAGCCCAGGCTTCCCAAATGCTGATTCTAGCTGTGTGCCACCATGCCTAGCTAAGGATACTTATTTGATCTCCTGCTCACTGCTGAATTGTCATGGCTTGGGTTAGTGACAGGCACATAGCAAGCCCATAAGTGAACTTGAGGAGTTCTTCCTGTCTGCTTTCCTGTCCATGCTGAATGGAAGTATACTGGAAGAGTTCAAATCTAAGGTGTCTAAACTTGCAGGGAGTTTACATGTCATAAATCCCTTGTGCAAAAACTGTGGATGTTTTCCCTGAGAAAGGTGTGTGCTTTTCACCAAATTCTCAATATATGTTACTTAAACCATTGAAATTTGCTGGTAAAAGAACACTGGACTTAGAACCAAAGGATTTGAATTTGGTTTGGTTTGGTTTGGTTTGGTTTTTCAAGACAAGGTTTCTCTGTGTTATAGTCCTAGCTCTTGTAGATCAGAGTGGCCTCGAACACACAGATTCGCCTGCCTCTACCTCCTGAGTTCTGGGATTAAAGGCATGCGCCACCACCACCCAGCCAAATTTGATTTCTGTTTATTAAGTTTTATGTAAATCATCTCATAGAACTTTATTTTTTTTATCTGTAAAATGGCACACTCTAGCCTCCTTCACTCTGCTAAGGCTGAGATGTGTGGAAACTTTACTGAAAAATTGTGGAGTATATTTTCCCTGGGTAAGGCTTTTTGTGAGCATTTCATGTGGTCCATGCTGACTGACTCCTTGTTAACAAAATGAATTTCATATTGCTTTATCTGCTCAGGCACAGGCGTCTCGCTCTGCTGAAACAAGTCAGTATTCGAGAGAACTGCTGCTCACTCTGTTGTGATGAGGTAGCAGACACACAGCTGAAGCCGTGTGGACACAGGTGAGAGGGCTGCTGCTTGGGTCTTTCCCTCACCATACTCAGCAGCGCTTCATACAGCTCTTGAGTGACTTAGATTATCAGGACTGTAGTGAACTGAGTGAGGCTGTTTGATATGAAAGTTATTCAGATAAACACATACACAAATAGATTGGGTGGCGAGGGAGAGGGGTGTTCAAGACAGGGTTTCTTTGTGTAGCTTTGGCTGTCTTGGAACTTGCTCTGTAGACCAGGCTGACCTTGAACTCACAGAGATCCTCCTACCTAATCCCTAATCCAAGTACTGGGATTAAAGGCATCTGCTACTAAGTCTGGTTTAAGTTTTTTATGTAATTTTAGCATTACAACATGTGAAAGGGTAATGTTGTCTACGAGCTTCTTGGGACATCACTTAGAGGTTACCTCCAGCTTTTTACACTCCTAGCCATTAAAAAAGCGCAGCTCCCATGCCATCTCAGCCAATCATCTCTGTAAAAAGAATTTACAGGACACCTGGCTCCTGTAGGGCAGTGTCTTAGCATCACCAGAGCAGCAGTGAGCTGGTCTTTCCTGATAAAGTCATCCCGACTGATATCAGGAAGATGTGAGTAGTACACTCAGCCTGTGGGCAGCACTCATGCTGACAATACACACTGCTTGTGTCCATCACAATTCGACACCTGGTGTTTTTGACAAATCTGTAGTCATCTTTTTGCCCAGGTGTCTTGACCCTAGAATTATGGACCACAGTTTGCCGTCACAGGAGTGACTCAGCCTGGATCGTTGACCAGGGTCTTCTGAAGCATGTTGTTACCTAATAGGCTGTTAGAATGCATGCATTGTGTTTCTTTTCACCCTTAGCTATGAAGTTTCTCTGCTGTTGCCCAGAATTTCTAAGATTGAATACCTCTGCAGGATTTAGTTATCAGGGCCTTACAGGCAGATACAGAATTTAAAGGTCTGATACCCTTTTCCATCTTTGTTTCCAAATAGAAGGATCTGATCTTCATCTGTGAGCCCTTTGACCCTTCCTGTGGCTTCTTTTCTTTTCTTTTCTTTTCTTTTCTTTTCTTTTTTTTTTTTTTTTTTTTTTTTTTTTTTTGTTTGGTTTGGTTTGGTTTTGGTTTTTCGAGGCAGGGTTTTTCTGTAGCTTTGGAGCCTGTCCTGCAACTGGTTCTTGTAAACCAGGCTGGCCTCAAACTCACAGAGTTCCGCCTGCCTCTGCCTCCCGAGTGCTGGGATTAAAGGCATGAGCCACCACCGCACAGCAAACACAGATTTTTTTGTTTCTATTTTTGAGACAGGGTTTCTCTGTAGTTTTGGAGCCTGTCCTGGAACTAGCTCTTGTAGACCAGGCTGGCCTCGAACTCAGAGACCTGCCTGTTTCTGCCTCCCAAGCGCTGGGATTAAAGGCATGCACCACCACCACGCAGCAAACACAGATTTTTTTGTTTCTATTTTTGAGACAGGGTTTCTCTGTATTTTTGGAGCCTGTCCTGAAACTAGCTCTTGTAGACCAGGCTGGCCTCGAACTCAGAGACCTGCCTGTTTCTGCCTCCCAAGCGCTGGGATTAAAGGCTTTCCTATGGTGTCTTAAACACAACTAAGGACTCATTGATGAGGACTAGTGTGTAAAGACTTAGAACTAATTACCCTGAATATGTGGTCATAGTTTCTACAATATCCCAAACAGAGTTGGAAAGAAATTTAGAAGAATTTCAAGAATACTATATCTTAGAGTTTTTTGAGGGCGATGGTGAAGAAAAGAAATCAGGATAAAATAAATGATGAGACCTTGGAGAGGCTGAAAATGAAATCATTCCTCTTATTGTAGCAAATGGTGTAGTTATGGAGTTGGCCTTTGCCTTCCTCCCAAAGGCACTAAACCTGGATAGTTTTACTAGTGAGTTTTTTATAATTTTCAGGGCAGAGTAGTTCAGATCTATCTAAACTTCTCTCAATCACAGGTAAAATAAATCTACTACTATTTTTACAAAATCTGCATGGCAAACACTAAAAATAAAAAAAGCAAACACATGGTGGCTCACAAGCACCTACAGTTCCAGAAGATCCTATGCCTTCTGACCTCTGAGGGCACCAGTGGTGCACAGAAATATGGACATGCAAGTGAAACACTCAAAAAATAAGTAAATCAAAAATTAGTAAAATAAGAATAGATAAAATTTTTTAGATATTCTGAAATATGTTTTTTTTTTTTTACTAAATGCTAACTTAGCACCTTTTAATGTTAATGTTTAGACAGTGCAAGGATAGAACTCAGACCCTCACACATGCTAGGCAGGTGCTATACTATACCACTGAGCAACGTCTAACATTTTTCTTTATTTCTTTTTTCTTTTGAAAATTGTGTTTGATTTTGAGATGAGGTCTTGCTGTAGAGCCCAAGCTGCTCTGCCTCAGCTTCACAAGTGCTGGCACTGTAGATAAAAACACACACTAACTAGCACCTTTTTAATGGTGACATCATGGAAGCATTCTAAGATGTTGGGGACAAGACAGAGATACTTGTTGCTACTACTTTGATTTACCACATAATCCAGCACCTCTTCTTGCTCTGTGCATAAGTACCAACCTGTTTGTAGATCCATTTGAAAGTACTTCTTATATTGGCTTGGGAAACAAGCAGAAAACTAAGAATGCAGCCAAGAAGTGTGTCATGCTTCTATAAAGAAAAGCTAGGAGGGCTGGAGCTCTAAAGGGTCCAGGTTCAATTTCCAGCTCCCACATGCAAGCTCATAACCATATGTAACTCTAATTCCAGGGGATCCAATGCCTTCTTCTGGCCTCTTTAGGTGCTGCACACAGTACACATACACAAAACATTTTTGTTTAATTTTTTTTTATTGAGCTATACATTTTTCTCTGCTTCCCTCCCGTCCTCTCCCCTCCCACACAAAATATTTTTAAAAACTGAAAATCTAGGGGCTAGAGATGGTTCAATGATTAAGAGCACTGACTGCTCTTCAGAGGTCCTGAGTTCAAGTCCCTAAACCATATAGTGGTTCACAACCATCTGTAATGAGATCTAGTACCCTTTTCGAGCCTTCAGGCAGACTTACAGGCAGAACATTGTATGCGTAATAAACAAATAAATAAATCTTTAAAAAAAAAGACACATTTTAAAAAATCTTTTAAAAAAACTGAAAATCTAACTGTGTAATGGTGGTGCACTCCTTTAATTCCAGCACTTGGGAAGCAGAAGCAGGCGGATCTCTGAGTTTGAGGCCAGCCTGGTTCCAGGACAGCCAGGGCTGTTAGAGAAACTCTCGCTTGCCTCGCCCAGTCTTGATATGAGGGTTTATGTCTAGTCTTATTTTAACTTCTTAGTTAAATAATGATCAGTTGATAGCCCTAGGAGACCTGTTTTTTTGTTTTGGTTTTTGGCTTTTGGATTTTGGATTTTTTTTTTGGAAGGGAAATGGAGGAGGTTTGGTTCTAGGGGAGAGGAAAGATGGGAGGGAGGGAGGGACGGAGGGTGAACTGCAGTCGGAATGTACTATATGAAAAATAAACTGAAAACCTAATATATACTAAAGCATTTATTAGTCATATTAATTAGTCACATGTTATTATATAACAAGGTCACATCTGTGATGGAAGAAGTAACTATTACTGGGATAAATGACTAGCTGATAGGGGATAAATAGCATATATTTCTGAACATACATACACACACATAACACACACAAATGTGTGTGTGTTTGTGTAATTTGTACATATAGATTTTCTTGAGAAAGATGAGCTTTTTATTTAACTCACAGAGGAGAAAAATGGAGGATCAAAAAATAGGAGGGAGATTTAATTTTTATTTATAAATTCTCTTCATGTTATTTTCCAAACTATGCATGATTGCATGATATGTACACTTTCTCCAACAGACTTGTTAACATTTCAGATTTAGCTAGCAGGTAGAGTTTGACATTTGAAAGCATTAATTTAACTGGCATTTGTATCTTTTCCTTTAGCGACCTGTGCATGGATTGTGCCTTGCAACTGGAGACCTGCCCATTGTGTCGTAAAGAAATAGTGTCTAGAATCAGACAGATTTCTCATATTTCATGACACATGTGAAGAGATACCATGGACATATTTCTACTCGATTCCAACAATGTTGAAATGGAAAGAAAAAAAACACACGAACATCTCTAACCAGTTGTACGCACATTGAAACTTATAGCCATGGTCAGATTTTATGCTAAAATTGGTAGTTTGTCAAAGACAAATTCTCTTAGAATCTAATCCAACTTGCCAGCCCTGAATTTCTTTTGAGGCCTAGGAGGCCGGATGTCAGCAGCTGGGCCTGTGGTACTTCCATGAAAAACAGCAGGTGACAAGGGTCTCCTGAATGCTGAAGCCACGCCGGAATTCATGTTCATTTGGTTGTTTACACAAGGTGTTTGCGTCTTAGTCCACAGTTTATATTTTGGGGTGAAGTCATTTTGGAGAAATAATTGACAGCGTGTCTGGGTTAAGCATCATTGATCAGAGAAACCCGGTGTGTTAAGCATGGATATTGCACTGCAAGACTTGAATCTATAAACGTAGCATCACGCAGGTCATTACTTCAAGCAACATGGAGATCTGGAAAGAAGGTGCACAGACTGTAGGAAAAAACAAATAAACAAAAAAAAAAAACCCAAATTTTTTTTTATATTTCTGTGATTCCAAAGAACATTCTAGTTTTTTTAAACTACAGAAAATTGGTGGTATTTTCACATTCATGGTGTTTCTATCCAGTTTCAGTACCCACATTTTGTGAGGAAAAATGTTTTACCGATGCAGGAGGCACTAACTCTTAACCCAATTGCAATGTTAGACTGGAAAAAATTTGGTAGTTAGTGTATCTTTGAGGTACCATCAAATCAGGTTTTTTTTATTTTTAAAAATTTTTTAATCAGTATTGTTTTTGGAAATCATATACTTTAAAACGCTTGAATTAATAGTCTCTAGAGGACAGTCTGAGAACACATATCCTGTTGTTTAAATAAATACATGTTTTTGAGTAGCAAGTTCAATCATGAATTGTTGACTCTGTCTTCATCAAGTGTTTTTATCCCTCTCAGGGTCTCTGGTGAAGGCCTCAAGAGATTGCTTTTTTTTCTCCCAGAAAATTGGAAGGTAGAATTGTAAATTTTTTAAGACTTATTTCATAATGGTGTACCTCAGCAACTGCCTTTCAATTTATGCCAAGTCCTTACTGAGTTTATACTTGAACAGTAGATGTCTTCTGAGTTTTACGGTGTCTTAAATTCACTGCACATTCTTTTCCTTCCTTTTCCCTCTTTGTTGTTTGTAGTTCATTAAACCTGTCCTACCACGGAGGTGACTGCCTTCCTGGCTGTACTTGCTGGGGTGCTGGATTTTTCCATGTCTCACTGGTCTTCCATAAATCCAAATATATATATACATATATATATAAGTCTATATACAGATAGAGTTATGTGTCCTTCAGCTTGTGGTGAATGCAGTAATTTGCATCAAAGAATAAAATATCTGTTGCATTTTTACTCTAACACGTCATAGCTCTCGTTGGTGTCTTCTCCTAAAGCTCCTACTCTCAGGGTAGGAGAGAACCAAGTGTAAGAACTAAGGAAGAAAGTCGGACCTGTGATACCAGCACTCAGAAGGCTGAGACTGGAAGATTGACAAGAGTTTGCAGGCAGCCAGACTGCTCCACAGTGAGTTCCAGTTAGGGCTGGATAGCACTGGATCATTAGGTCAGTGGTAGAGTACTTCCTGGCATGTGTTCCTTCCCTGGAACCTCAGAGAAAAAGAAAACTAAGAATTAAGTTTAGCCGGGCATGATGCATGCCTTTTGTTCCAGCACCTGGGAGGCGGAGACAGACCAATCTAGGAGTTCCAGGCCAGCCAGGACTACATGAGTGAGGTCTTGTTAATTACATATCCATCAGGTAGCTCTTCACTGATAGGCTTCAATAGGTGCTGGCACTGTGCCTGTGTGGCTTGTCAGATATCCACTTACGGGGCAGCAGCAGGAAGAAGCAGTATAATTTCTGTGTACTGTGATAATTTTATAGTGCCATGAAGGATAAGAATATGCCACCCAGAAGTACGTAGTTATTGTGAGAATTAGGCAGAACAACTTTAGATATTTGGTTAACATGGGTAAGGGAAGTTGTCAGAAGAAAACTAAGGGAGACGTAAGGATGTAGCCAGGCAGAGGGATGAGGACAGATTTCTAGGAGTGGGTGTCTAAGTGGGCATAACACTGTGGTAAAGGTCCTCACTAAGAAGGAAAGCTGGTGCAGGGGAGATAGGACGTGGTGGGAATAGTGTGCTCTGCCACAGGAGCTGTGCATGAAGCCGTGGTAAGGAGTTTGTGTTTCCTCCTAAATACAACAAAAAGGCAATTGTTTATTAAGCTTGGAAGTGCCTGTATAGAGAATGGTTCTGTCCTCTGCTTGGGAATAGAATAGAAGAGTAGGTGGGGCAGAGCTAGGGGAGCAGAAAATCTAATATAACAGGGGCTAATGGATTGCAGGAACCTGCCAGCTTTCTAGAAGTTTCCCCTTGAACTTTGTTCCTAAGGTGGCCTGCTCTTCCAATTTTTAACTTTGAGACTATAGAACAGAAGAGCTTCAGTAGGGAATCGATTAACCATTCAGAGTGGAAGCACATTTATCGTGGAGTCACTTTAAAAAGATACATACTGCACATAGAGGAGAAAGAAATGGATTGGTAAGACACATGCAGACTCAAACAGTCACTAAGTCAGAGGGAGAAAAGAACTTGTTAGGACATTTCCACAGTGATTCATTGGGGGAAATCTAGAGTTTCAGCCAGAAAAAAAAAATAGTGCATTGCCATCTTGTTTTGTATGATGTAAAACAGGAAAATATCATGGTGCCATTTGCAGAGTTCCAGAAAATAATGATTGTGCCACAGAAACTGAAACCATGTTGGTCAGCAATAGAAAATGAATTTTATGATTTGAACCATCTGTAATATGTATCCTTGAAAACAAACCAGCTCTTTGCAGTGTTGTCCGCTCTTATCTCGTGCTACTGCTTATTCACTTAGGAAATATATGTGTAATTTTTTAATGAATATATATATATATGTATATATATATATATGCTTTTGAGGCAGGATCTCACTGTGTACCTTTCACTGGTCTGGCCTAGGACCAGCTGTGTAGACCAGTCTAGCATGGAACTCAAAGATCCCGCTGCCTCTGCCTCCCAGTGCTGGAATTAAAAGGCTTGTGCCACCCCCCTGGACAGGAATAGTTTTTTTGTGTGTATGTTTGTTTTTTTGTTGGGTTTGGTTTGTTTTGGTTTGGTTTGGTTGTTTGTTTTTTTTGACAGGGTATATTACCATGTAGCTTTGGATGTCCTAGAACTCACTATGTAGACCAGACTGACCTCAAACTTAGAGATCTGCCTGCCTCTGCCTCCCAGGTGCTGGGACTAAAGGTGTGTGCCACTACGCCCAGCAGAAATAGTTTTAATGTAGCTAGTTATGGTGGCTGATACCTATAATGCCAGCATTTTACGGGCAGGTGGTTTGCCAGGAATTTGAAGATAGCCTAGATTACACTGTGAGTTCCAGGTCAGCTACAGAGTAAGAGCCCATCTCAAAAATTTGAAGACTGGGCATGGAGAGATGGATCAGCAATTAAGAGCACTGGCTGTTCAAGAGGACTCAGGTTTGATTTACGTGGTATTGGTGTCTCACAACCATCTGTAACTCCACTTCCAAGTGATCAACACCCTCTTCTGGCATCCTCAGCCAACAGGCATGCATGTGGTGCAAAGACATATATGCAAGCAGAATATCCATTCACATAGAATAAATATTTGAAAGGGTTTTTGTTTTGTTTTGATGTTTTTTTCCTAATGAAAAAGTGCTGGCAAGATGATGATTCAGCAGGCAAGAACACTTGCCACCAAGCTAATGACCTGAGTTTGATCCCTGGCCCCCATATTGTAGGAGAGAACCAACTCCTGCAAGTTGTCCTGACCTCATGCACTGTGCACTGCCATGTGTATGCGTACATATACAAATAAAATGTATTATTTTTTTTTAAATTAAAAGAAAACATGTATTTTTGTTTTCTGTTTTTTGTTTGTTTTAGACGAAGTCTAACTATGTAACCCTGACAGACCTTGTACTTGTACTCAAAGAGATCCTCCCCAGCTTTTTTTTTTTTTTTAAGAAGAGGATGTTGAATCCCAGAGCTAGAGTGAAATGCAGTAAGCAGAACTGCCTGATACGGGTGCTGGGAACTGAACCCTGGAAGAGCATAAAGTACTCAACCCATGAGTCATCTCTCTAGCCGGAAAGACTTTACGCCAGGAGGTATTGATGCATGTCTTTAATCCCAGCACTTGGAAGGCAGAGGCCGGCGGATCTCTGTGAGTTCAAAGCCAGCCTGGTCTACAGAGGGAACAGCCAGGGTGCACAAACTCCCGAGTGTTTTGCTCAAAGCTTCTGCTTCCTTGGAATATATGTGTGGGGGGGGGGGCTGTTTGTTGTTATGTTGTTTTTGGTTTTTGGCAGGATCTCTTATAGTCCTGGCTGGTCTAGAACTCCCTGTATAGACCAGACTGGCCTCAAACAGAGACCTGCCTGCCTCCGCCTCCCAAGTGATGGAATTAGTGATATGCTTCACCATGCCCAACAGGAATACTACTTGCTCTTCAGCCGAATTGCTGTTGTGTGAGAAAACCTAGACATCTCCAGAAAGCCTACCCGCTCCCCGCCCAACTCCTAGCCGTGGCCCACCACTAGGTTGCTTCCTACCTGAGCTCTCTGAGAGGCTTCTCAGACTCCACTGCGGCCCTACCAGATGACTCCAAATGGAACAAAGGCGAGCTGTCCTTGCCAAGCCTTCCCAAAACACAGATTAATGAGTGAAATATTTGTTTTAGTCCACTAGGTTTCTTGGGGAGGAGGGGTTGTAAATAGCAATAGGTAACTAGCAGGGGCAAAATTCCATTCCTTTCCTTTTTGGTCCATGAAACAGCAGGCTAGTTCATGTAGCACAGAAGGAAGTGGGATATAGAAAGAGTGTGTAATAGAATCTTAAGAGAGTTTGCTCTGAACTGTCTGACCAGTGCTTGACCGTATCGAGACTTTTTCTGTTCCACCAGCCAGCTCCCAAATAATGACAGAGGCTTATTATGAAAGCTCAACCTTAGCTTAGGTTTGTCCCACTAGCACTTATAATTTAAATTAACCCATTTATATAATTACATTTTGCATCATGACTTTTTAACCTTATTTCTGTACTACCCATCCTGCTTCCTCGTGTCTCATCTCTGGAGTGCCTAGATTCTTTCTCCTCTTTCTCTGCCCAGAAATCCCACCTATTCCTCCTGCCTAGCTATTGGCCATTCAGCTCTTTATTAAACCAGTCACAACAATATATCTCACACAGTGTACAAATATCCCACAACAGCTTGATGGAACATCAGTTTTAGATGCTTGTCATCCTAAATATGCTTTTCAGAGCTGTGACAAATACTGACCAAAACTAATTTTGGGGGTAAAAGGGGTTTGTTTGCTTCCACAACCATGCTGTAGTCCATCATTGAGGGGAATTGGGACAGGAACTCTGCAGGATCCTGAAGGCAGGAACTGAAGTAGAGACAAAGGCCGCATATGGTTTGTTCTCCATAGCTCGCTCAGCTTCCTTATATAGCTCACACCTGCCCAAAGGTGACACCACCGCAGGGAACTAGGCCCCATTAAGAAAATTATCCACAAGCAAAGTCGGGGATAATGGCACACACCTTTAATCCCAGCACTTGGAAACCAGAGGCAGGCAGATCTCTGAGTTCAAGGCCAGCCTGGTGTACAGAACAAGTTCAGGACTACACACAGAAACCCTGTCTCCAAAAAACAAAAAGCAATGGTAGTTCCCTTCTTCCCAGGTGACTCAGATCAATTTGACAGAAGCCAACCAGCAAGCACATTTGTCTTCACGTGTTGCTAACCAGAGTACTCTGGAGACTGAACTTGCAGTGTGTTTGAAGTCTTGATTCCAGATGCCGTAAGATCCATAGACACCGTTTTGTATTCAAAAATGTCTACTGATTAATTCAGTTTAGCCATGTGACCCTCAATTCATTCCCTAAGTTTTCTAGTTATATACTACACATTTGGCTAAAAGGTATCAGACCACCAAAGAGATACTTAGTGAGCCACTGAGATAAATCCATTCTAACCAGGGCATGGTGGTGCACACTATTAAATCTGAGTGAGGAGGATCTCATCAGTTTGAGGCCATCTTGATCTACATAGTGAGCTCCTGGCTAACCAAGGCTACATACTGAGTTCCTGTCTCAAAAATAATAGTAATATGGAGTCCCAGTAAAGCCACTTTCACAGTATGAAAGTTTTTGAGGGGACTTTTCCCAGAGCAAAGTTATTTAATTCCTGATTACTTCAAGTTGTCAACTTTTTTTTGTACTGCATAATTATCCAAGAAACCATTTAATGTCTAATAATTTGTTTTCTCGTTTTCTTGTGTTTATCAAGACAGAAGTCTCACTAGGTAAGCGGGCAGCAAACTGTAGCTGAAGCAGGTCTTGAATGCCTTGAACCTCTTGCCTCCACCTTCCAAATGCTGGGACTACATACTCATGCACGCCCTGCTCTTGCTTTTAATTTGAAGATTACAAGTTAAATTACAAGACATCTACTAATGCCATGGAATCTTCCATGTTTCCAAGAAGTAACTTTCGGATAAATCAGATGTCTGTATTATCTAGGACAAAATATGAGCGACTGACTTTCGAGCAATTTTTTGATTTGTTTTTCGAGACAGGGTTTCTCTGCCCTGGAACTCGCTCTGTAGACCAGACTGGCCTCGAACTCAGAGATCCACCTGCCTGTGCCTCCAGAGTGCTGGGATTAAAGGTGTGCGCCACCACTGCCCGGCCAACTACATAATCTTTACTACCCCTAAATTACAAGTGAAGAAATTGAGGCTCTTGGCTCCCACTGCTTCATCTGCAAGCCTGGAATGGCAAGCGTTGACACACAGAACGCCACCATTTCGCAGACCTCTGCGTGAACCCCGAGAACCTGAAGCTGTGATTGGCTGCGGGGGTAACCATGGTGACGGGAGGCGGGGCTGCGGCGGACCGCGGGCCCTAACAGACTGTAGCGGGGGTGTCCCCCGCGAGAGGCCGGTGGGCGCAGGGCCCAGCCGGGAGCCTCAGCCCGGCCTCGCGCGATCGCCGGGCGGGGCGCGGCCTCCTGCGGGCCCTTGATGCGGTTGAGGCGGCGCGGGCCAGAGCGGAGCCGGGCCCGGCGGCGGGCACGGTAGGAGGCTGCGGCGGGGCCGCGGGCCCGGGCCGGTGACTGGGGCGCCCGGACCATGGACGCCATCGAAGAAGAGAGCTTCGCTCTGTCCTTGTGAGTGACGCCTGCGGGGTCGGGCGCGGGCCAGGCGGGCCTGGCGGGCCTGGGCCGGGGCTCCGCTCCAGCGGGGCGTTTCCCACCCGCGGCCTCCGTGGGGCTGTGTCACTGATTACCAGCGCTTCCATCACAATCCTCTGGCCTCAATCTTAGCGGTCAGTAAAACCTAGAGGGCTTGAGCTGCCCAGGGCTGGCGGCGGCCTCACCGCCCGTCTCAGGCCACTCCTGATCGAGTTACCCTCTGGGCCCGTGCTCCTCCGGTGGTCACACTCACCAGCAGATACACCTGTCTGGTGTTAAGAGCCAGTATGCGGTGAGTAGATCCCGCGGGTAATACATGCGGAAGTCAGAGGATGTGCCACGCCAGCCTCAGCTCCCCATATCCATATTGTTTGCTGTTTTTGTGATCGCCTTACCTAGGGTTTGGTCACGGATGTTTTCCTGTATTTGGGATTTCTAGACTAGACAGTAATCCTCGACTGGTGAAATTGAGTGACATGAGGTTCACCTTTATGCACGTTGGAAATTTGACATTAAAAAAAAAAAAATGTGTCGGGCTTTGTTGTTGTGATTGCCTAGTATGCTCAAGGCCTTGGGTTCGATCCCCAACCCCACAGAAAACAAAAATTCAACTTCAAAAATAATTATTTGGTTCAGCACCTATTCCTCATGTGTTTTTCAGCTCCTCCGCCTCTGATGCAGAATTTGATGCTGTAGTTGGGTGTTTGGAAGACATTATTATGGGTAAGTTTCTACACCTCTAAGCGATCCCTCTAGTCCCTTAATTCTTATGTAGCTAGAGCCTTGCTTTAAAACAGTTTTTTAAATGTATTCATTTATGGTGATTGGGGGAAGGGGGTGTTCCTAGGCCACTGTGCACCAGTGGAGGTCAGAGGAAAACTTTGTAGTGTTGATTCTCTCCTTCCGCCTTGATGTGGCTTCTGAGGGTTGAGGTCAGGTCACCAGGCTTGTATAGCGGTGCCCTTAGCCCCTGAACCACCTCAACAGCCCAGACCTTTGCTTATCAGAGCATGCAAAGAAATATGTTTGAGGAGTTAATTTTTAAAACATAGAGAACATCCAGGTACACCAAAATTTTAACACAGCAACAGTAAGCTGGCCATACTAAGACTTGTTGTCTTACATGGGCCTCAGTCAACAGCGTGTGTGTAGCAGGGTAAAGGTTGTGACATGGGCCTCAGTCAACAGCGTGTGTGTAGCAGGGTAAAGGTTGTGACATGGGCCTCAGTCAACGGTATGTGTATAGCAGGCTGGGAGCTGGGGTCTCTGCACGCCCCTCCAGGGCCTAGTGAGTTTAGCTGGACCGAGAAGGGGCAGGAGGTGAATGATCCACCGTCGGTTGTGGAGGTATGGATGTGGCCCCCAAGCCTTGTGTGCTGGACATTGGTACCAAGTATGGTAGGTGATGGGAGCACTAAGAGGTGGGGCCTGGTAGGAGGTGGGTGGACATGCTTGCTGCCATGGCCTAGATCTCGTGGGACCTTGGTTCTCCATAGAAGGTTGTTATGGAAGAGTAAGCCCAGTCCCTTCCAGCTCTCAGGCTTCCTGTCTTGCTGTGTGAACTCTGTAGTGTCATCAGCCAGAGCTGGTGGCATGCTGTGGGGACTTTCAGCCTCTAGACCTGTGGGCTAAATAAATATCCTTTCCTTATCAAAAAACAAAAAACAATTGTCTTAGAAACAAGTAGGGTCAGCGGGTAGAGGCTCTCACCAGCAGGCCTGACAATGCTAGTTTAATCCCCGGGATCTACAAAATAGAACTGGCTCCCAAAGGCAGTCTTCAGACATCCATACACAGGCTGTAGCAGGCATGTGCCCATGCGCAAACTAAGTAAATAGAAATATAGTTAAAAAATAAGAAACCTGAAACCTGGTATGTGGCACGCCTCTATAATCTCAGCACAGGCAGGCAGAGGCAAGGGGTTGGGGGAGTTCAGGTCCTCGCTTTGCTCGGTAAGATCCAGTGCTTTCTTCAGTAACGGCCATTGATGGACTCAAGGCCTCAGAGGAGACAAATTCAGAAAAATCAGTCACCTAGTGGGTAGGACAGAGCTCTTGGCAAAACTTCAGGTAATACTGGCCAACTTTATCTTACATATACAGTAAGAGCGATTTTGAATCATTTTGAGCTTTAACATTTTCTTTCTTTTTTAGACAGGGTTTCTCTGTGGCTTTGGAGTCTGTCCTGGAACTAGCTCTTGTAGACCAGGCTGGCCTGGAACTCACAGAGATCGCCTGCCTCTGCCTCCCGAGTGCTGGGATTAAAGGCAGGCGCCACGACGGCCTGGCCCTCTCAGGCTTTCCTCGTTTAAAAGAACTATTGATGACTTGGATCCCTCTATTTTCTTGATGTGATTTTTGGTTGGTTCTGTGTTGAGAGTGGTGTTTTTAGGGTCTCATGTACAGGCCAGCCTTGCTCTTCCCTCTTCCTGTCTCAGCCTCCCTGGTGCTAGGGTTGCAAGCAGGAGCCAATGTACCCTCCTATTTCCTATTTCCTTGCATTCTTGGTTCCTATTTCTAGATCCCTTTAGGCATCTGTCTATTCTACTAAGTAACCAGAAGGCAGTAATAAATCCCAAATTGAAGAAAACTAGGAAGAAACTAAGTTGGACAAAGTTTTGATAGTTTATCAGTTTTTCCCACAATTAAGAGAAGACCCTGCTGTCTGAATTTTGGTGTGTGTCTTAACCCAGATTAGTCTGGAAAACCAGGGACAACACTTTTGAACCTTCTCATCCCATGTCTCAGCAGAAGCAAACTCCTGAGGAGTTTTGAGTTGTTTTGCCCACTGTGGACATCTTCCTACTGTGGGGAAACGGGCTTCTTCAGGTCGGGGTCACTTTTGAAGGCTTCGCTGTTACAGAAAGGCTAGTCAGTTCCATTGTCAGAATCCCTACACCCTGACCTCAGGTGTTTGCTGTGAATCTGTACCTGGACTTTCCTGAATTCCACCCCACGAGCCCCTGTGACAGACAGTTGAGGAGATTAGGGTCTGCAGAAATAAGGCTACTAAGATCACACAGAGGCTGAGGTAGGGTTTGAACCCAAGCAGTGGCCTCTTGCAGGCCCCAGCATTTAACCCACTGTATGGTCTTCACTACTACTTCTAAAATGAGGGTAAAATAGGAGAAGGGGGCAGCAAAATGGCTTTCAAGCCTACAGTCCAGGTTCAGTCTGAGAAGGAGAATTAACACCCAATCTCTAGGTGGGTGTCATGGCACATGCCATCAATTCCAGTACTCAGGAGGCAGAGGCAGGTAGATTGTTGTGAGTTCCAGGCCAGTCAGGGCTACTCAGTGAGGCCCTGTTTCAAAATAAATATGTAGCTTAAAATTTTTTTTTTAAATTTAAAAAACGAGGGCCAATAAGATGGCAGCACTTGCTGCCAAGCCTGATGAGCCGAGTTCAGTTCCCAAGACTAGTGGTGGGTGGTAGAAGGGAAGAGCTGTCTCCTACGGGCTTTTCTCTGACCTCCTCCCTTACACCATGAAAAGCCTGTGCACATGCACACATAAAAATAAATAAAAATGTCACTTAATAGTAAAAAATTTAAATAGAAGAGATGGAGCTTCTTGCCATTAAAGTCTCCCAATTTGAGAACTGACCTTTTGTTTACACAATAAATTTACATGTGAAAGAGAGTTACCAGGTAGTTCTTGGTGAGCATTTAGTATGAGGGGCATTCACAAGTTATTCTGTTAGGATATATTAGGGCATATACCTGTTTTTTATTTTTTTAATATTTATTTTTGTTTATGTATATGAATGTTCTGTTTGTATAGCCCTCTGCTCAACAGATGAGGGCATTGGACCCCATTGTAAACCACCATGTGGTAGCTGGGAATTGAACTCAGGACCTCTGGAAGAAGTTAAGAGGTTAAGAGACATTCTTCCTAACTACTGAGCCATCTCTCCAGCACGGTTTTTTGTTTTGGTTTGGTTTGTTTTGGTTTTGGTTTGGTTTTGGTTTTATGTTTTGTTTCTCCAGACAGGGTTTGTATAGTCATGGCTACCCTGGAACTCGCTCTGTAGACTAGGCTGGCTTAGGACTCAGAGATTTGCCTGCCTTTGCCACCCAAGTGCTGGGATTAAAGGTGTGTGCCAATACTGCCCAGCTTTGATTGTGGATAATTTTCTTGATTTGTGACCCCAGCACTCAGAGTCATGAGGATGGCTACAAGTTCCAGACCAGCCTGTCTACATAGTGAATTCCAGGCCAGCCAAGAATATATATCTATGGAGACCTTATCTCAGAAAGCTAAAAAAAAAAATAAAATATTGCAAAGCAATGTGAGCACACTTACAAGCCAGCAAATTGCGTATTTTGAAAAGGTTGAAGTTTTAAATTTTAGGTATACCTTAAATTTTTAATTAGATTTTTTTATTTATTTATTTTATTATTTTATTATGTTTCTGAGTGTTTTGCTTGAATGAATGTGTGTGCCTGATGCCTGTGGAGGGCAGACAAGGGCATCAGACCTCTTGGGACCTGAGTTTGGTTGTGAGCTGCAATGCGGCTGCTGGCAAAGCAGCTGTAGCCTTGCACCTCATTACAAAGAATGAACTTCCCTGTGTCAGATGACGAGTTCCAGTTACTGCAGAGGAACTTCATGGACAAGTACTACCAGGAGTTTGAAGACACAGAAGAGAATAAACTCACCTATACCCCCATTTTTAATGAATATGTAAGTAGATCTGTCTCTCCTACCAGAAGATTAGGGCTTCTTTAAAATTTGAACTTAGATCCATTATGTATAATTAATTTATATCTTCAAGAAGCTTGAATTGGTATCAAAAGGTGTTATAAAGCTTGGTGGAACATGTAAATCAGCACTAAGGAGGCTGAGACAGGAGAATGGCTGCAAGCTATAAGCCTGCCTGGGCTACCTAGTGAATTTTAAGTCAGCTTAGATTGTTTAGCAAGATTATTTATTTAAAAGAAAAAAAAAGTTGGAATTGGTTTACTTTTTATATATGCCAGCACTGCCAAGAGCAGTGCTGATCACAGTCCAGTTTAGATCATAGTCCTTTTGCCAGATCTTGGAGCTATTTTCTAAAAGGCATTCAAGAAGTATTTGATGAGCTTGCAACTTCTTGATTAAAACAAATTTGCCTTTACCATAATTTTGTCTTCAGTTGGGATACTTTGCATCTGTGTGCTGTGAAAAATAAGCCAGCAAGAGGTGGGGGGAGAGAACTGATTCCATCGAAATTGACCTTTGATGTCCTCATGCACACTGTAGCACATGCATGCTCCCTCACACATACATCATACACCCAATAATGATAAATTAAATTAAAAAACACGGGGCTGGACAGATGGCTTTCAGAGGACTGCAGATTGATTCCAGCAGCTCATCCAGTGGCTAACAACTACCTATAACTCTAGTTCTAGAAGATCCGACACCTTCCTCTGGCTTCTGCAGCCATTTGCACTGATGTCATATATGCAGTCACACCTCACACGCTCACATGCACACATGATCTCAAGTGATGACTGCCAAGGACAGATCTAGGCTCTGCAAAGTTTCCCTTCTTCCTAGAGGGCCCACACATTGCTGTTTCCACCGTTGCAGATTTCCCTGGTAGAAAAGTACATTGAAGAGCAGCTGCTGGAGCGTATCCCAGGCTTCAACATGGCGGCTTTCACAACCACACTGCAGTGAGTTGAGCTCGTCTCTGGTTCTGTGCTCCCCCTCTTCCTCCCAAGACTGAAGGAAACCCACTCTCCTTTTCTTCACTGAGACCTCTGGGTGGCTGGGACCTGAGTGGGAGGCCCTCTACGCCTTTGCAAGGCATTTTTTTTAAAGAGATTAATGTATTCATTTTTAAAATTATGTATGTGTGTGAGCCTGCGTGAGTTTATGGGCACCATGTGTGTGCAGGAGCATACAGAAGCCAGAAGAGGCTTTTAGATCCTCTAGAGCTGGAAATTCAGGTAATTGTGAGTGACCACATGCATCCTGGCAACAATCCTGGGTTCTCTGCAAGAGCAGCAAGTGCTGTTAACCACTGAGCCATCTCTCCTGCCCCTACTATCTACCTATCTACCTACCTATCTATCTATCTATCTATCTATCTATCTATCTATCTATCTATCTATCTATCTATCTATCTATGGTTTTTATTTGCTTTGAGATAGGGTCTTTTATAGCCAAGGCTGATTACAAGCCTCATCCTTCTGCCTCCGCCCAGGTGCTGACAGGCATGCCCCACTGTGCCTGACTTGTGTACCTTGAAAGGAATCTGTCTTCCTGTTGATTCACAAAGCCAACACTCTGTCCTTTTCAGACACCATAAGGATGAAGTGGCTGGTGACATCTTTGACATGCTGCTCACATTCACGGACTTTCTGGCTTTCAAGGAGATGTTCCTGTACTACAGAGCAGTAAGTTATGAGTGCTCCCCTACTTAGCCTCAGCGAGCCACACGGAAATCAAGAGGTAGAGCTACACGCAGAGACAACCTGCCCTGTGCCTTCTATTTTTTGTCCCCTGCTTAAAATGGCTAGTATTAGTTTGTTCATTAGCTTTTGAGGAATAAATAGAAGTTGCTGCTCCATGCCAGCCAGGACCTCTCTATGTCTTGATGAAACTCAGTGTTCCCAACAAAGAGTAAATCTCATTCTGTCACTTTACTGTACAGACTCCTTTAAATAAGAAGAAAACAGTTTCAAGCAATGAGCAGCTTCCATACTTGCTTGTGTATGTACTGAGACAGAGTCTCACTGTATAGCCTGGAATTTGCCATGTAGACCAAGCTGGCCAAATTCGAGATCCTCCTGCCTCAGTCTCCTGAGTACTAGAATTAAAGGCATGGCACTATGCCCATTCCCACTTAGAGTCTTTTGTTTCTTTTTTTAAAACAGGGTTTCTCTGTGTATTCCTAGTTGTCCTGGAATTCACTCTGTAGACCAGGCTGACCTTGAACTTACAGAGATCCACCTCCCTCTACCTCCCAAGTTCTGGAATTAAAGGTGTGCACCACCACTACCCAGCTGGTCAATAATTTTTAAACTTTATTTTTTTTTTATGTATATAAGTGTCTGCCTGCCTGAATCTCGGCACACCACATGTATACCTGGTGCCCATGGAAATCAGAAGATGGGGTAGGATCCCCGGGACAGGAGTTATAGACAGTTATGTGCTAAGATGGTGGGAATCAAATCGAGGTCCTCTGGAAGAGCAGCCAGTGCTTTTCACCACCAAGCCATTTCTCCAGCCCCAAGAAAGTCTTTTTTCCCCCCAGCATATCAAAGGCCATAATTGAGAGAAACTGGAAATAACCTGTTGCCTTGTCCTCCCTGTGTGCTCCTTGGGAGCTCACACGCCTACCCTGCTGTCCCCACTACTTCCCAACTACTTCCCAACCCTGGGGACTCCTGGGTTAGGAGAGCTCTTTCCATTGCTGGCACCTTGAAGTTCTCTGCTTCTGCCTGTAGGAAAAGGAAGGCCGAGGACTGGACTTAAGCAGTGGCTTGGTCGTGACTTCTCTGTGCAAGTCGTCTACAGCAGCTTCCCAGAACAACCTGCGGCACTAGGTTCCACCTTCAGACGTGGGTGTGACCGCTGTGAGGTCACCAGCCCAGCCAGCTCAGAAATGGAAAGACCAACTGTGCCACAGCTCTTCATTCCTATGAAGTATTGAGTCCTGGGAAACATGACTGACCCTCCTGGCCATTGTCCAGAAACAACTTGTAGTCAGTAACCTCATGTTCATCTTCCTGTCCCAATGCAGGCCCCTCCAGGCCCTTCACCAGCAATGTGGTAGTGTAGTGTGTCAGCAGTGTGGACAACACACCATCGTGAGCCCTTCATCCCAGCAAGCTTTACACGAGTCCTTGTGCACCCACAACTGTTTTTACATGGGTCATTCTGTCCTCCTCGTCATTGGGGTTTTTATTTGGGAGTGTTTATCTAGGAGTTACTGGGGCCAGCTGCCTGTCTGGGCTTCTGGATCTCCTGTGATCGCAGCTTGAGCGGCTGCAGGAATCGACTGAGAGAGATGTCCTCTACCCACAAGTGAAAAGGAGCTCCCTGTTTTACATTAGCAGTCCTTTCAGCAGCAAATGCTGCTCTTGCTGTAGTCCCACTGTTTCTCTTAAGTCTCTAAGCATTATTTTCAAGAAACATATTTTTATAGATGAAAACTCAGGCTAACCTAGTGAGTATGATCTTGGAATGCCCAAGATCAACCACTTAAAAGATCAGAGTATTATATGCTGTGTGCTTTTTAGTTATGAGTGCAAATCTGCTTTCCGATTAGTGCCCCTCTTGGGCACCATTGCAAGCAGGTTGTATGCTAGAAATAGGCTGCAGCTGTCAGGACAGCATGCTAGGTGTGCCCATGCATGCTTGTCTGCAGTCCCATCACAACAGTGTACTAGGTGTGCCTGTGCATGCTTGTCTGCAGTCCTGTCACGACAGCATGCTAGGTGTGCCCATGCATGCTTGTCTGCAGTCCCATCGCGACAGTGTGTTAAGTGTTTGTGCATGCTTGTCTGCAGTCCCATCACGACAGTGTGCTAAGTGTGCTTGCGCATGCTTGTCTGCAGTCCCATCATGACAGTGTACTAGTTGTGCTTGCGCGTGCTTGTCTGCGGTCCCATCATGACAGTGTGCTAGTTGTGCTTGCGCGTGCTTGTCTGCGGTCCCATCATGACAGTGTGCTAGTTGTGCTTGTGCGTGCTTGTCTGCAGTCCATTGTGTATGCCAATGAGCTGGTTTTCTGTTGGGAGAGTAGGGACTCTGCAATTTGTTCCCAACAATCTCTCCTGCCAAGTTGATGCTCCCCTGATCCAGCTCAGCCTGGGGGAAGGGGCAGTGCAGTAGACAGTTTTTGTGGTCACCTTTGGTTTACTGTCACCAACCAGAAAACGTGTGTCACATCTCTAGAAAGAAGAAAGCAGTTTGATTCCTAATGTATGCTTTTGTCTTTAACTTTTATAGTAAAAATAAGAATCCACACTGACTTTCCATGTGACCATTTTGACTTTATAGGATGTAAACTATAAGCGCTGTGTTTTTTCTGTAGCAATGTGTCACTTAGTGCTTTTGTAAAAGGAGTAAAATTTGAGGTGTTTGGCAAGAGTAATCATTCTACGTGCATTGTCCACTTTAATGTAACTACTGTCATCCGGTTATTGTTGCTTTGGTCTTCTGACATCAAAGGCCCTTGTGGGGCCAGCTCTGTAAATGTCACCATGTCTCAGGCTAGCTTTCCCTTCCTGTTCCTTTTGGGAGCAGAATTGCTCACCGCAGGCAGCATGCTGAAAGCACTTGGTGAGGTTTGTTGGCCAGCCTGCCTGGTTGAAAAAAGCAATTGAACAAATATAGGCAAATTACTGAAGGGACTCGGTGAAGAGCACTTGCTGTTCTTACAGAGGACCCTGGTTTGTTCCATATGGCAGCTCACACTAAGTCCAGATTGAGGTAATCCAGTGCCCTCTTCTGGCCTCCTCAGGCACCCATATGGTACTCATACATACACATATACTCATATATGAAATGAAATAAAAATAATAAATCTTTAAAAAAAAAAAAAAAAAAAGGAAGATCCAGAAGGCAGGCAGAATGCAAGCTTGCTGGTTTTGTGTCTCGGTCCACGAACTTGGGCAGATGCTGGATGCTTCCTTGAAAGATGCTGGTTCTGGCCGAGGGCAGGGAAGCTCATGTCTGGCTCTTTCTAGCCCAGCATGGGAGGCTGCCTTCTTCCTCACTCATCCACAGGAAGTAGTGCCTCCCTGAGCAGCAGAACCTAGAATGTCTCCCCTACATAGGCTGTGTTGGGCTATGAGATACCCGATAGGACAGTGAGCTCTCTGACTTGCTAGGATTTCACTTTTCTCTAAGCCTCAAATGGGCAGCTCCTCTTTCAATCCAGGCTTTCCTTGGGGCTTACTCTTGGAACAGGGGGACCTGTTAATGCTGGAGAGTGAAGTGGACACTGAATCTGTAGAGTGACCATGACAACAAGTGTGAGTTGGGACTAAGAGCCAGACTTGATCCCCTGTAGCAGTAACCAAGCCCCAAGTACTTGATTCTAATTATATCTTAGTTGTTGCCGTTTTTTTCTTAAAGGACCAAAAAGTCAAATGTTAATAAACAGCTAAGGCCATGAATAACACCTCTCCAAACAGACAATTATATTTTTATTTAAATTGTAAAAAATAGTAATTCCAAACAAGAGTCTCCACCAACCCCGTGACAACTCACCAGAGAAGGCCCTGCTTCCTCCTCCTCCTCTTTGAAGTCCCCTGTGCCTAATCAACAGCCCGGGGCAGCACCCTTCACTGCTGCTAGCTTTTCCAAAGAGGGGGAACAGGGCAAGGCTCACCACCATTGGAAATTGCCTGAGACCAACTGAAAGAGTCCAGTCTGAAATCCCAACTCTTCCTATGAAAGTCCCTCTACTGGTGACGCGTTGGCTTGGGGCGAGGAAGCTGGGACCAGAACAGCCTGTGGGCTCACTTAGCTTCTCCCGCAAACAAAGACAATCTGTGCTTGTTAGGCTTATATTGTGGCAGGTTGGAGGCTGAAGGTCTGTTAGTGCATTTAGTGCTGGGTGAGAAGGGTGGCCCAGCCTGGGATACTGAAGTCCTCTGATGGCAAGGCAGAGCCATGAGAGCCCACATCCCCCGTCACTTTCTGCTGAATAAGGGGGGTGGGGAGGATGTCCCCACTGCTGGTTCTTGGCAGCCCTCTGTACCTGCTTGGGCCTGTTCCTCAGGGGTACTGGAGAGCTTGAGTCTAGTAAGACTGGGGGTGACTCTGTACTAAGACCCAGCTGCAGCTCAGGCCCGAGCATGGCTGGTCTAAGAGTAGCCCCCGGCCATCTGACTCGTAGCCGCATTGCTGCCCACTCCTCGCCAGGCCTGGAAGCTGAAGAAAGCACTCACTCCATAGGCAATCATCACCAGGCAAGCAAAAAACTGGCAGGAAAGAAGAAAAGGGGCAAGGTGGTCAGTCAGAGCAAGGGCACCATATGGGGACAGCAACAGCAGACCAGGTGGGTCTCCTTAGATGGACTTGAGCGACAGCCCCTCCCTGAGTCAGTCAATCAGAACCATTTGTTCTGCAGCCACACCCCTTATGCCCAGCCACACACACCACACAGCTGGCATTATGTTCTAAGGGTCAGGGCAACAGAACCACGCAGGCCAGACACGTCAGGTGGTACCAGGGGCGACCAAGAGTGTCCCAACTGCTCAGTGTAATAGGAGTGACCATGGGGCAACTTCACAGGGACTTAACGTCCACAGGTAACATTCAGGGCTGGGGCAAGTGGAGCTCTGTGAGTTCGAGGCCAGCCTGGTCTATAAGAGCTAGTTCCAGGACAGGCACCAAAGCTATAGAGAAACCTCTTCTGGCGGGGTAGGGGGGACATTCAGTGCTGGGGCTCAGAAGTAGAGTGTTTGCCCAGCCTCACAAAGCCCTGTGGTTCTAGGCCCAGAATTGAAAACAAAATAAAACAAAAACAAAAAACAAAAAAAAACCCAGTAACAATACTCAAAAGTATTTTTCTGAACCAGTTCATACTCTGTTTGCTGACCTGTGTTTTCTGCAGCTTAGGTCTCAGTTCCCAAGAGTGAGTTCACTAAATTTTTTTTTTTGGGGGGGGGGGGGAGTGGGTTTTGAGACACGGATTCTCTGTAGCTTTGGAGCCTGTCCTAGAACTTGCTCTTGTAGATCAGGCTGGCCTCGAACTCGCAGAGATCTGCCTGCTTCTGCCTCCCAAGTGCTGGAATTAAAGACATGTACCACCAGTGCCCAGCGAGTTCACTAATTTTAAAACCTCTCTTAACCGGGAAGAGGGAAGACAACAAGGGCTGCCCTGTCCTGGACATGACCACAACTCCGATTTCCTTGTCTGAAAAAGAACCCATGGGCTCCGACTCTAGGGCAATGTTCAGGGCCTTGTGGGCAGAGTGCGAACGGCCATCTGACACAGCCCGAGTCTAGTCTGTAAGAGAATACAAGTCAAAACTGCAGACAGAATGTAGTGATTAACAGCCACCCCAGGTGACGTGAAGCAAAACGAGTGTGGCTCAGCAGAGGTCCACAATGATCCCAAGTGTCCAGGTCCCTAAGGAAAACTGAGGGACACTGAGCATCCGGGCAGTGACCACTCATACGGGAACCTGTGAGCACACAGGCCTGGGCTGGTGGATCCCCTGCAGAAGGCTGGAGCCTCAGCCTCGGGAGCATACTTACAGAGGCAGCCGAGCGCTGGTTATACGGCCGGGAGCCCTTCAGGGACGTCAGATCGACCGCTGAGGCACAAGTGATAAAGGCGGTAATATAGAGAACCGTGGCGGCAACGAAAAAGACCATCAACTGTGGGGCAAGGGAAAGCAGTCATAAAACATCCACAGGGAGTATCCCCACCCCAGGACAGTGCCAGGCTACCAGGCAACTCCTCTGCCATGGCAACAAGCCACTCACCTCTAACCAGCTAAAGAAAGGCAGGCCACTCAATACGTGGCACGTGGCCATACCCACACCCTCCCCGTGACCACATCAGCACTTGGCCTTGCGGCTGGCCCTAGGATAAAGTCTCGCATCCCTCTCGCCACGAATGCGAGAGATCCATGACTCTCTTTGGCACTATCCTCAATTCAGGGAGTCTGTATAGAACACCAAGGACACTGGGCGTGAGTCTCACTGGTCCCACCTTTGTGAGGTCCTGAATTTGACCCCTACCACCACCAAAACAACAAACAAAATACCTCCCCTTAAGGCTGATGCTGGACAGTGGCAGCTCCCCAGGATCAGGTATGTGTGAGGTTTCTGGAACCTGCCTGGCCCTTTCAAGGATTGGTGGTCTCTATACCAGAGTTGTGGGATCATCACCCAGCTCCTCCCCCAGCTCAGCCCTCCCTGCCTGGCACAGAAACAAAACCCAACTGGCCTCCTTCATGGAGCGCTGTATTGGAGCCCCATTCTGGCCTCAGAGACAAGCCTCCCGCCGTGCAGGTTTCTTCTTTTGGGGCCCAGGGATATTCAGAGGGAGTCTGACCCTCAGTCAGGAATCCAGCCACCGCCACCTCAGTCCCAAATCATGTCCCCAAGTACAGTGACCACACTGCACACCCTGCCTGGCCCTGGCCAGTGATACAAGATCTAACAAACCCATTCTGTCTCAGCATGACTCACGTTTCCTCTGATTAAACAGGCATTGAATTGTAAACAATCGCTGCCTAGTCCCAGCCTCGCTTGCCTTACAATCATGTGCCTCTGTGCTCACTGAAAGCCTCAGACCCAGCTGCATGGGTTTTCCGGGTTCCACAAAGAAAAAGAAAAAAAAAAAAAAAAAAAAACGAACCATTTTCTGTGTCTGGCCAGGGTGCTTCCTCCAGTCAGAGGAAACTGGCCTGAGACAAACCTGAGGCACCCATCCTCTCCAGGGCTGTAAGGCCTCCTGGAGCTACTCTGACCACCCTCAAGAAAGTACAGTATCTGCAAGGGCATCTTGCGAACCTGCTCAACAGCCCCTTGCTGCTGGTCCCTTCCCAGGGCCAAGCCAAGTCAGGCATCTACTTCGATCAAAAACGGGCCTTTCCATGCCAGCTCTTCAGGTAGTGAAGAGGCAGGAGAACTGCTACCAGCCCCCCTCCACTTCACATATATGGAAGGTCATTCACAGGCAAGAGGGCTTAGCCTGGAGCCAGACTCACCACCAACGGCCAGGGCACCATGTACAACTTCATGTGCAGCTGAAACAGGTAGATGATGAAGAAGACGATTGTCATCAGCCAGAGGAAGACAGCGACAAACATGACCCAGCCATAGGCAGGGTACAGGTGGTACGGCGTATCAGCAATCAGGGCCCACACCAACAAACCCAGCACCTGTGGAAAAAACAGGGGCGTCTCAGAGCCCCACAGCTCCGGCCAGAGGCCTAGGCCTCCTTTCTTGTTAACTCAAATAAATCTTGGGCTGCTAGCAAGATGGCTCAAACGGTAAAATGCTTGCCACGAGCCTGGCAACCAAAGCTCAGTGCCTAGAACTCAAGGGCGTAAGGAGAGAACTGGCTACTAAAAGTTGCCCATTACCCTCCACTCGCGTGATAAAAAAGCTTTTTTCAAAGAAACCTTGACTTACCTCCTGCTCTACACCTCTGTGCTGGGGATCTTGTCTGGCCACTCCTCTGCTTCCTCAATTGCCACTGTGCTGTGACAGAAGGCCCTTCCAAGTCCCCAGACACTATTATCCACGGTGGGAACAGTGTTTCCCATAGAGTGTGTGGTCTTTTACACCATTGCTGACCACAACAGTACAGGACCTCTGCTTTGTAACAAACACCGGCACGGAGGTCAATACCTATTACCAACACTGCAGGAAAATGCAGGAGACTTGAGTTCAAGGCCAACATCTACCTAGTGAGTTATAGGCCAGCCTGAGTCATGTGAACCCAGCTTAAAACAAAACCTCTGTCTAAGAAGGGGGGTGGGGAGCTTCGAGAAGGCTCAG
Source organism: Arvicola amphibius (assembly GCF_903992535.2). Taxonomy (NCBI): domain Eukaryota; kingdom Metazoa; phylum Chordata; class Mammalia; order Rodentia; family Cricetidae; genus Arvicola; species Arvicola amphibius. The sequence goes on along the minus strand of NC_052061.1, from coordinate 5,113,352 downwards.
CAGGAAACTGTAGCTGAGCTCACCCCCACAACCCACAGTGGAAGGGGAGAGCTCACTCGTTCCCAAAGGTTGTCCTCTGGGGGCCAATGAGATGGATAAATTTGCCTACTGCCGGGCTTGACAGCCTAAGGTAAACTCTCAGCTTCCATGCTCACACACGCATACACACTAAAACGTTAAATTTTAAAAACTTTGGGGGTTTTCTTTTGATTTTGTTTTGTTTTGTTTTTGTTTTTGAGACAGGACCTTATTCTATATCCCTGGCTGGCCTGGAACTCACCAATCTCCTCCTGCCACTGCCTCCTGAATGCTGGGGTTAAAGGCATAAGCTACCAGGCCTGGCTTTAAATAAACTTTTAAACGAGAAAAGCCTGAGAGGGCCAGGCTGTCGTGGCACACACCTTTAATCCCAGCACTCAAGAGGCAGAGGCAGGTGAGTTCCCTGTGAGTTCGAGGCCAGCCTGGTCTACAAGAGCTAGTTCCAGGACAGCTAGGACTGATACACAGGGAAACCCTGTCTCCAAAAGCCAAAAGAAAAAAGAAAAAAAGAAAAGGAAGGAAGGAAGGAAGGAAGGAAGGAAGGAAGGAAGGAAGGAAGGAAGGAAGGAGCGTGAGAGATGGCCTGGGGGGATAAAGGCACTTGCCACCAAGCCTATGTTTGAATCCTGGGACCCACATGGTAGAGAGAACCAAACCCTACAAGTTGTCATCTGATACAAGCACGTGTACATAAGTGTGTGCACATACGATAAATAGTGTGTGCACATACGTTAAATAAATAATTGTAATAAAAATTAGTCTCTGGACAAAGAAAAAAACTCCCATTCCCAGGACATCCTCCACACCAATGGGAACATTCTCTGTGTGCTTTTCTTGGCTCAGCAGAGCAGAGACTGTCTCCAGGGTTCTGAGTCCTCCAGCCTAATGCTCCTCCCCCTCCACCGGCCCTAACTCCCAGTTGTCTCTCCTTCAGGTGTTGCCATCCTGCCTCACAAAGGAAGGCCAAGCGACTGCCTGTTACACTGTTCCCCCATAGCACGATGGCTGGACATCCCTGACTGTGCATGCTGAAGCTAACAGAATGGACTTTGTTTCCCTTCCCGCCTGTGTAACTTTCCCCCCACAGCTGCTCTGGGCTTCCTCACCTCATTTGATTTCTTTTTGTTTTGTTTTAGGTTTTTTTTTTTACTTGTTTGTTTGTTTAACAGTCTCGAACTCACAGAGAGATCCACCTGCCTCTGCCTCCCGAATGCTGGATTAAAGGTGTGCCACCACCGCCCAGCCTAATTAATTTATTTTCATGTGCATGCATTCGCCTGTGTGAAGGTGTTAGATCACCTGAAACTGGAGTTACAGGCAGTTATGAGCTGCCGTGTGGGTGCTAGGAGTTGAAAATGGGCCCTCTGGAAGAGCAGCCTATGCTCTTAACTGCTTAGCCATCTCTCCACCCCCTTCATTTATAACAGTGCAGGGACCACGCCCACCTCAGGCAGCTCCTCAAAGCTGTAAATTCAGTTTTACCCAGGAGCCTGTGTTTCCTTCCCCTGGAGTCCCTACATAGGCACCAAACCCAGAGAGGTCCACACACAGACCTTTTTTTTTTTTTTTTTTTTTTTTTTTTTTTTTTTCGAGACAGGGTTTCTCTGTGGCTTTGGATCCTGTCCTGGAACTAGCTCTTGTAGACCAGGCTGGTCTCGAACTCACAGAGATCTGCCTGCCTCTGCCTCCCGAGTGCTGGGATTAAAGGTGTGTGCCACCACTGCCTGGCTCACACACACAGACTTTTTGTAGGGCACAATCCAAAGAGCCTGGGGGAGGCCCAAGGGAAGTACCACGCCATGGCTGTCCTCGGCCTCCCCAGCCCCTCTGCTGGCCGAGGATCTCTAGGTTGGGGAACATGCATTCCTGTCTGGAACTCTGCCGCTATGGGTATAGAAGTCTACTGTGGCTCTGGAGAAAGAGGCTCCTTTGCTAAGACACAGGAGGGTTGTTCCTCCTTCTGCCTGCACACACGGAAACTAGTGGCTCCGGTCCAAGGACAAGACCACTTTTGGCCAGATATTAGGAGCAACACTATACTCTGGAGGCTGGTCTTTGGGAACAAGTCCCTGCCCCTGGCTGCCCACTTTGCTGATAGGCCACCTTGCAAGTTCCCAGGCACCTAAAGAGAGGTCCTCACCAGAGAGCTCAGGACCCAAAGCTGGGGCCCTGCCAGCCACCTTCTTCTAAAATACTCCAAAGATCTCTGGGAAGTTTCTTTTTTGTTTGGAATATGTGATTTCAGGGTAAGGACAGATTCGGCTTGTAGCTGAGCAGGCCGAAGCAGGCTCTGTACCTGCTCTCCCGGCTGGTGTGAGCCCCGGACACCCCATGTCACAGAGCATCCTCCCAGTTCTTGCTTCTGACCCTCACAAGCAGGCCCAGGTGTTGGCCCCTATGCCCGCTCTACAGCAAGAAAATGGGACAGAGTAGCAGGGCCTTCCTAGCCTGTGGTCACCTGCCAAACTGACAACAAAGTCCTCGTTGAACTACAGGGCCAGAGAAAGAGCTCAGGAGCCGAAGGCACTTGCCACCAAATCCAACGACCTGAGTTAGATCTCCAGAACCCACATGGTGGGGGAGAACTGACCCCTGAAAGTTGTCCTCTGACCTCTACATATGCACTTGGGTGTGCCCACACACATACACACACACCACACTCAGGATGAGATATCATAGAATAGGCTCCACACACAACTTCTTCCCTCTCTTCCTTCCTGTTTCTCCCCCCAACCCCGCTTCTCTCTTTCTTGGCAAGCTCTCATTAGTCCAGATAGACCTTGAACCCCTACTTCTGCTTCCCAAGCACTGATATCACAAGCATGTGGCACCTCACCTGGCTCCCACACACCCTTTACCCCCCAACCCCCACCCCAAATCACTGTGCCTGAAACAGATACACTAGAAAGGCCACAAAGCCCCAGAGCTGGGTGAAGTCATTCCCATCAGGAGAATAAAGACTCCTTGGAATACCAGCTCAGGCAGCTTCCAGGGTAAGAAGCAGGCAGGAAGGTGAGCCTGCTAGGGGCTGTCCGCTCTTATATGAAGTAGGTTCTAGGTCCCTCACCCTGCCACTGGGTTATCTGGTTCCTACTATCTGAAAGGAAGTTAGAGAAGGCATCCGAGTGACAATCCAGAAAAGGCCATATTTACATGTGTGCCCTCCTCTCTCCAAGCCATCTTGCCACGTTCCCCACAAGTGATCAGGAGACATACTGCGCTCTGTAGGTAAAGGGTGGGTGAGCCTGGGAACCCGCTCTGCCTTGCCAGAGCTATGACAAAGGCGTTGCTGGGGTGGGGGGGGGGGATAGAGCAAAATGTGTCAGCCCCTACCAAGGGCAGGGATGTAGGAACCCACAAGTCCCCACCCTGTTCGACTCCACCCCTCTTTTCCAGATAGATAGATAGGAGAATTTGTGAACCTTTGGGCTGTTGTGCCTGGCCCCGAGCCCTGGCAGCAGACTTGGTTTCTGCCCTAGAACAAGGAAGGTCCATTCCTCTTTTAGAACCCAACAAACTAGTTTCTCTTAAGCCAACAGCCTGGGTATTTCACTGACCCCTTGACTGATGTGGGTGGTCCTGCCAAGGAGGTTCCAGAAGCTGCAGGACCCCCTGGGACTCACTGAAACGCCACCTGGTGCAGAACCCACTCTACCCGAAGCACCAGAGGCCTTGCCGCAGCATGGGCTCCACTCTTCAGGGATAGCAAAAAGCAGCAGGTCGCTGGGAGCAGAGAATCAAGAGTCCCCAGTTCTACTCCCTGACCCTGTGACCTCTCCCAGAACTCTGGGTCCAGCACAGGTCTCCTGTAGCTCAGACATCCCTCTAGTGTGACCTGTCCCTGGGTGCCTCTCTTCACAACCCTCTTCTGCTGCACTTCTGTGTCAGGGTGCCCCACCCTCAGGGTGCTCCCACACCAGCAAGCTGTGCCAGATCAAAAACATAAACCGCTCAAATACGCATGCTCACAGGGTAGGTGTGTGGGAACCAATGCAGGTGGGGAAGGGGAAGCAGAAGGAAGATCAGTTTTAGATATAGGGCAGAGGAATTCCCCACTGGCAAAGTAACCTGTGATAAGGTTTAGGGAAGTGGGGGACAAAGAGAATCACGGGAGACTCCAGAAGAGAATGCAATTCTACCTCTGGCAGTCTGGGTCACCTTGACCTCTGTGTCCCTCTACCCCCTACTTTCTAGACAGCGTCAGACCCAAGCCAACTCACTGTGTGGCCTTGGGAGACTCACAGAAGCTTTCTGTCCTCATCCAGGGCACAGGAAGGAGTTTTCTATTGGCTGAGAGGTTCAGGGACAACAATGCCTACCCTGATGCCTGGCAGGTGGACTCTGGGGCCATAGCGGAGGTGGGAGTCCGGGGGGTGTGGTTATGTGGTTTAATTAAACCACAGGAAAGCGAGGGCAGAGTGAGGGAGCTTCCAGTAGGGGAAGCAACTAAACCTGGAGGCTGACACTAGGTCCCAAGGGCTGAGAGAGGCTTCTGGAGCAGGAAAGCATGTTACTGGTGGACACGCAGCCCTGGGGAGCTAAGGGCTGCTGAGCGACGCTAGACGCTAGTCTCTGTCCAGAGCCACTCCCATCAGAGCTGCTGAGTCTTCAGGGAATGTTAGAAATTGCTTGCTTGTTTTTAATTATGTGGCATCTCCAGTGTTTAAATGTTAGCAATTAAGCCAAATGTTTCAGGAAGAGCAAGGGCCAACTCTCCGAAGGTGATTAGTGGTGCCAAGTCTTTCACAGGCCTCAGTGGCTGCTCCTCACTGCACTACCAGGAAACTGAGGCCCAGGGTGGCCGCAAGACCCTTCTTGGGGTCCCCCCTCACTCAGGGCACAGCTAGGCAGCTGAGGACACGCAGAACTTAGCCTAGACTGGCCTGGCCTAGCCCAACCTCCACCCCCATCCTGGCCCTTCTTCCCTACACTGAAAGGGACTTTATGGGAACAAAAAGTCACCCATTGTGTCCCAGGAGACAAAGGGGCAAGAGACAGAGGCTCCAGGCGCCTGGGCAGGCCACACCACTACCACACACCACCCCCTCTGTGTCAAAGGAGGGCTGGGGGAGGCACCTTGGAATTCCTGCCCTGGATATAAAGCATTCTAGAACGCGGGGGCCATTCAGATCCCAAGGAAGACCAGGAACCACCCAGCTGTTTCTCTCTCTATCTGAAGCAGACACACAAGGAATTCCACTGAGTCACTCAGCCAGGGCACACTCTCCCAGGGCCAGTTCTGTGCCAGGCTGTTCCAGGTGCACAAAAGGCAGCAGGGTCATGGGCAGCTGGGCCTGGCCTGCAGGAGCCCACCTGGGTCTTGACTAGCATCGCGGGATTCCAGATGCAGCCTTCTCTATGCAACCTGATATTGGCAAGTCCTTGATCTAAAAGAGAGTGGTTTTTTTTTTGTTGTTGTTGTTGTTGTTGTGGTTTTTCAAGACAGGATTTCTCTGTAGCTTTGGAGCCTATTCGGGAACTAGCTCTTGTAGACCAGGCTGGCTTCGAACTCACAGAGATCTGCCTGCCTCTGCCTCCCGAGTGCTGGGATTAAAGGCGTGTGACTGGCCAAGAGAGTGTTTAAAATTCGGAGGTATAAGGGTACACACACACACACATGCACGCACGCGTGCACACGCACACATGCCAATGCTGAGTCATATGGACCTGAAATATATTCAACTACATGATCATCCTTGAGAGGTAGAGGCAGGAGGGTTGCCACAAGTCTGAAACCAGCCGGAACTTCACAAGATCCTGTCCTGTTTCAATAATAACAGCAATAATAATAAATAATTAAACATATTATTGTTATTATTATTTAATAGAAAAATCTACCCAACATGAACTCAGACTACTGCCCTCTGCAAGAGGCTCTGAAGGTCTCCTGGTCCCATTCAGGTATACTTCCCAGCAAGAAGCAATGTGCCCAAAAGGGTTTCAGAAATTCACAGCACCCAGTCTATGTCCCACTCCTCCCTCTTCCCCAGGGGTTTGCATAATGCCTGTCTGGGTCTTCCCAACACTAGAATCCCTCTGGCCATGAGGGCATCTTAGGGAGTTCTCATTCTGCTTGAGAAGGCCCAGGTAGAGCCCTTGTATGCACTGCCTCAACTATGCTCCAGCATCCAACTAGCCAGGCCCTTTGCTTCCTGGGCCTTCCTCTCTCTGGGATCAACTTTCTCCCCAGAGAAACACTCAGCCCATTTCACAGAAGGAAAACTGAGGCTCTTTTAGAAGATGAGGATCTGGCCTAAGGGACATGAATATGAGGGGTTGCTAGACAGCCCAGGGATAGACTTCCTTTCTCTTGTACTGACTCCTGGGAGGTAGGGACATTGTCTTGGAAACTAGTGCCTGGAAGAATTGTCACTGCCGGGAATGTCAGAGCTCTGGAGCTAGCACAGCCTGTGAATATCTCAGCCTGGTGAAGTCTGTACAGATCTGGCTGAGCAGACAGGGGCAAGGCCTTCCTCTTTTCCTGGGGTGGCCCGAGCATATCTCTCTGGACTCCATTTCTAGGAGGGGCTGGTGCCAGGCACGCTCCACACACCTCAGGCTGACAAAAGTTCATCTAGTGTCAGACACCACCCAGCCCCATCACAGCTGAGCTTCAGAGCCTGCCTGAGACCAGGTCCCGCCTAACCTTCAGCCCAGTCCTCCCTCGGAGACCCTGGTGTGCCACCCTGCCTCTCCTCCCTGAGCAAACAGGAGGAGCTGACCCTACCCAGCAGCAAAAGCCAGAGCCCCATACTGTCAGACCCAGGGCTGGGTCAGCGGCCGCCAAGGAAAACAGCCCCCACCTAGGCTCACAGCAGCCACAGAGACAGCGGTCAACACAGTCCAGCCACCGCAGCCCGATGGCAATTGCCGACCACACAGGATGACTTTGCAAATGTGAGCTGGTCTCTTCCTGAAGCATTGGTCACTTTCTGCTTATAGACAACTTGGGAAAACACCCAGGTAGTCCTGAACTCACTGTGTGACCCTGAGGGTAGTGCCTTCCCTCTCTGGCCCTGACATCCACACCCCTCACAACTTTTGACATAGCCACAAACTATGTATCATTCCCAACTTACTAACATTTTCATTTTTTTAGAAAGTTTTTTTTCCCCAGTTTTTCAAGATAGGGTTTCTCTGTTTAACAGTACTGGCTACCCTGGAACTCACTTTGTAGAGCAGGCTGGACTTGAACTCAGATCTGCCTGCCTCTGCCACCTGAGTGTGGAATAATTAAAGGTGCCACTACCAACCAAGGGAAAGAATTCTTAATGGTTGTTCATTTGTTAATTTTGGGGGTTTTTTTGTTAATTTTTTTTAATTAACAAAAATTTTGTTAATTTTTGGTGAGTAATAGACAGGGTCCTATTACTTAGCTCATATGGCTGGTATGCCCTAGGTAGCCCAGGATGACCTTGAACTCACAAATCTCCTTCCTTAGGCTCCTGACAGCTGGGACCACAGGCATGTGCCAACACGCTCCACTTGCTATATAATTTTTAAATAAGTATTACAGGGCTGGCAAGATGGCTCTGGGTAAAGGTGCCTGCAACCCACTCTAATGACCTGAGCTCTAGACTTGAGGCCCACATTGTAAAAAGAGAACCAACACCCACAAGTTGTCCTCTGGCCTCTTGATTCATAGAGTAGCTTGCCTGTAACTTACACACACACACACACAGAGAGAGAGAGAGAGAGAGAGAGAGAGAGAGAGAGAGAGAGAGAGAGAGAGAGAAAGAGAGAGAGTAATCTTTAATTTAAATAATAACTCATTTTATTTAGATAGTTTTTGTTTTCTGAAACAGGGCTCACTATGTAGTCTTGTGTGGTCTGGAGATCACTATGTAGGCCAAGCTGTCTTCAAACTTAGAGAGATCCGCCCGCCTCTGCCTCCTCAGTGCAGTGCTGGGATTAAAGTAGTAGGCCCCATGCCTGGTCCAATTTATAAGTTTTAAAAACCTTTCCTAAAACTGTGTTGCTACAATGATTATTGCTAATTTCTTGTTGTGTTAACTGATAAACTAAACTTTACCACAGCCGTGTCTGTGCAGAGCCGTCCCTAGGGCTCAGCCCAGCCTCAGAATGTGTCCTTATGGGAAAAGGTGACTATTGCAGGTTAGTCCACTGGACAACTGTGGAGGCCGGCTCCTCAGCATGCTCTCTGGCTATGATTAATGCAGATGGCCAAGCTCAACACAGACCTTATTAATGACATTGAATTGGGGAAAGGTCTCAGCTTGACTCAATTTTCAGACACCGGAAAGAAATAAAGGCGGAGGGGACAGAATGTCCCCACACCCGGACCTGCCACCTCTGCCTATCAGATTGGAGTGTGTCCAGAGTGTGTCATATCACCAGCCAGGGTGACCACGGGGCAGGCACCTATTGGAGAGGACACAGCTGTGACCTCCATGGAGGACACTCTCCATCACACTCCCAAATGCAGGGGTGGTGACACAGGCCTGTCTTCTCAACTGCAAGAGAAGTTAAGGATAGAGGATCCTAGTTCAGGTCCATCCTAAGCTACAAAGTGAGTTCAGGGCCAGCCTGGGCAACTTAGGGACACTTTATCTCAAGACTAAAAAGAGTAAAAAGAAGGGTGGGTGGGTGTTAAAATGAAGCACAACAAACACATAGTGTAAAAGCTGCATGTGGACAACCCGATCGCTACTTTTCACCGCCTGGGTGGGGTGCAAACACACTTGCACATACCGTCTGACCCTGGGATCCCTGGGGTCCCACTTATAGAAAATGCCACACAGACACCAGTGGCATGTGCAAAGTCACGCGTGACAGAGGCGTGGAAATAACAAAGGAATGGGAATTCAAGTGTGTCAGGGCCCAGCTGCACCACGAGTTGCTACAGTCAGGTGAGTGTGCTCCCTGCTAAGAAGAGACCTGGAGCCTACATCTCTTAGGTGTGCTCCTGAGCCCCTATTTTAGAAAGAAAGACTCTAGGCTGGGCAGTGGTGGCACACGCCTTTAATCCCAGCACTCGGGAGGCAGAGACAGGCTGGTCTTAGTGAATTCAAGGCCAGCCTGGTCTTGTAGTAAACTCCAGGACAGACAAGGCTACACAGAAAAACCCTGTCTCAGAAAACAAACAAACAAGACTCTAGACAGGAAAGATGACTGAGTGGGTAGGAGCAGTGGCTGCTCTTCCAGAGGACCAGGGTTTGAATCCCAGAACCCACATAGCAGCTCACAACTGTCTGTAGTTACAGTCCAAAGGAATGCAACGATCTCTTCTGGCCTCCCTGGGTACCAGGCACAGAGATGGCACAGAGACACACATGCAGGCAAAATACGCATACACATAAACATAAATAATAAAATGTAAATGTTAAAAGAATCTGTGGCCTGGCCCTCAGCGGTAAAGCAATAGCTTAGCATCTTTAGTTCCCAACACCATAACAAAATGAAAACTATGAAAATAAAGGTTTGAAAAAACCCAAAGTACACACAGCTTCCTGTGACCTGATGTAGGATCTTGGTGGGATGGGGGTGTGGGTAGGCATGGTGCCTGCGCTGTGACACTCATCACACTCCTAAGGGCTTTTCAATGAGGCGGGAGTTCTGTGCAGTCACACACACACACACACACACATTCCCCCTCAGCCCTCCTGCCCCAGTACGCACGCACTGGTGAGAACAGTTGGGGCTTGGCCGGATATGGAAAAGATCACATCTTATTAATTTCTCTTTGTACCATTGGGATGTTAGGCTGTGAGTCTGATTTTGTTGTTGCTGTTTTCAAAGAAATTTGCTTGTTTTTGTTGTTTTTGAAATAGGGTTATCTCTCCCTACCTGTCCCGGAATTCTCTGTAGACCAGGCTGGCCTTGAATTCACAGAGGTCTGTGTGCCGCTGCCTCCCTAGTGCTTGGGTTAAAGGCGTGCAACACCACCGCCCAGCAGAACAAAACATTTTTAAAATGCAATGGTTGGCTGCCATGTAGAAAAATTGAGACATAGCCAAATGAACAGAGGCCACAAAGACACTGTAACCACTCCACAGCAGCTACAGAGGCATTGTGTCACAGCGACCCACACACAACAGACACACTGTAACACCATGGCTGGTGTTCTAACTCTACGCTTTTGTTCATTTTATTGTGTGTGCACTTGTATATACACATGGGCATTCTCAGAGCCCTTAGGGAGGTCGGAGGGCAAACTGCCAGTCTGCTCTTCTACCAAGTGGGCCGCCAGACTTGGAAACAAGCTTTTGCCTGCTGAGCCGTCTCTCCCCCACCCCTCCCCCGATCAGTGTTCTTTAAATGCATAGAAAAGGGACTGAAAATGTTCTAAAACAGTTGCCCTCATGGGGGAGGGGCTGGATCCAAGAACAACTTTAGCTCTGTGGGCACCTTTATGTATTTACTTTTTTTTTTTTTTTTTTGAGATAGGGTCTATGTAGCCCAGGCTGGCCTTGAGCTGCCTTGGGTTTCTTCAGTCTCCTGAATGTTGGGTTACACACACACACACACACACACACACACACACCTGGCTAGGATTTTTCTTTGTTTGTTTATGTTTTTGTTTTTCAAGACAGGGTTTCTGTGTGTAACAGTGCTAGCTGTCCTAGCACTCGCTCTGTAGACAGGCCTGCCTCTATCTCCCTGGTGGTTCTGGGATTAGCGCGCATCCCACACCTGGCCTTGCTTAAGTCTTTTTAAAGGAGGATATTTCCATACGCTCATTAGGTAATTACAAAGAAATTCCCAAAGTTATCACACTCTTGCCCACCAGCGAGGAGGAGTGTGGCAGGAACTAACCACGCAGGGCACTGTGGCTTCATCACGGGAACCTGCAGGCTCCACTCAGACTACCAAAGAACCTCAGGTCAATCAGTACTAAGGGAGCCCCCAGAACTGTCACCCCAACTCCACCTGCCACTGCTCGCATCTGCTCAGCAACACAGCAGGCCCTTCTCAGAAGTCAGAACTCTTGGGCCTTATCCTGTCCCTCCACGGAGAAAAGAGCCTGCCTGCTGGGACTGCCAGACAGCCAAAATCACCAAGAAGAGCTTCCTCATGTCCCCAAGAGTGGAAGGATGAAGGAAGCCTTGAGCACTGACCTCCTTGTCCCCAGAAACAGTTAAGCTTGCCTAAGGGCCCTAGCATCTAGGACCCAGTGAATTCTGCCTTCACTCCGTCACGTGCCAGGCTAAGTCCTTGGTGGGCGTTACTTCTCCACCAACACCGTTTTACAGACAAGGGTATAGGAGGGTGGGGAATTAAGTTCCCTAAGATCCCAAATTGAAGGAGGCAGAGTCTGAATTTGAACCCCAAGACCTCGGCTTCCAGGTCTACCATCAGTCAGTGTTCTCAATGATACCCTGGAGCACTATGGTGGCAGAGGAGGTCTCTAATCTGTTTGTTTACTTAAAAACAGACCCTTATGGCTGCTCCCAATCTTAGGAGGAAGGCTAGGAAGTGCTCACTGCCCACTCCCCCATTCCCTCAAGGCATCACATAGTCCCCATGTCCTGAGCACCAGGGCTTAATCCATGGTCTCCCCTAAATCACCTTCATTCCCCTCTCCCCTAAAACAGGGTTTACTTAACTCAGGCTGGCCCCAAATCCATGATCCGAGTAGCACCAGAGTTATAAACCTCGCTAGAACCTTCTTCTGAAACCCCATCCATCTAGACATTCTTAAGTGCTTACCTCTGCCAGAAGCCCTCCCCAAAAGCCTGGGCAGAGTCTTCCTTCCTGAAGTAGTCATCCTTCTCTCAGAACCCTCTAGGAACCCAGACCCCCAAATAAAGGCAACACGAAACATAGCTGGAGCCAGGCTTCAGATGGCCAGATCTGAGTGCAAATCCTACCTGTGTGCAGCGGCCTTGCCAAATGCCACTTCCCCACCCCACCCCTGTGTGACTTTGCTCAAGTGCCTCTGTGCTTATCACCGAGTCCCAGGTAAGACCATTCTTTGTCCCAAAGCTGGAGTTGGGGGAGGGGGGAGCGGTGTTAAAATTAGCAAAAAGATGGGCACTTTATCCCCACGTTTTTCAATTTTTCTGAAGTGGTTAGGGTGTACCATGGGCACCTTCCGGCCACGCACACAGCATCCTTCCACTCGCTTGCCACACAAAGAGCGGTAGCACACAGCACTCTGGTGCTTCATGACTAGAAGAGTTGTCTCTAGGTCATGCTTGCCTGCCTACTTAGAAGCGAGCTATGAAGATTCGAGTTTCTCCTTTTGCTTACGTTACTATGAAGGTCAGCCATGAAGATTTTACATTTGCAGGCTTCTCCAAACCATCAGGTTTTAGAAATACACTAACTCTTCTGTTTTAACCATTAATAGCGCCATCTGATATTTGCTCTGGGGCTAGAGGGGGATGGGCAGGTTACAGAGTATAAAGACCACCATCTGTACACTGAGGCAGGATCACAGGTGAAGAACAATGTTTTGCTCGAGTAGCTTGGACTTCCTCCTCGCCCACCTTTCCAGCGCTGCAGGACACCTTGGGGTACAGAGCAACCTGGGGAGCAAGGAGTACCATCTCCTCAGTTACTGCCCCCTCCAAGCGGCCTTCCCTGATCCCCAGGGGCAGGCACTAGGCAGGGAGCCTCTCCCACATCCTCTAAAGTGCCACACCCACATGTTATAAGAGCAAAGCAAAATACTAGAAGTCAGAAAAACCACTCCCAGCAGGTGAGTGATTAGAAAGAAGTCTCTGAGCCTGTTTTTATCCGTTGAGAGGAGAAAAATCCAGCCAGATGTAGTGGCACACGCATTTAATCCCAGCGTTCAGGAGGTAGAAGCAGGTGGATCTCTGTGAGTTCGAGGCCAACCTGATCTACAGAGTGGGTTCCAGGACAGATAGGGCTGTTAGATAAACCCTGTTCGGAAAAACAAAACAACAACAAAAAAAAGATGCCTAGCCAAAAGGTCTAGGCTAGCCTCCAGTGTGCTATTGTGGCTTCCCAGCAGATATGGTGCCTGTCTCTGCCCCTCCCCCATCTGGGCCCCAGCGGAGTAGTAGGTTGCCACAGAAACATCTGAGGAAACAGCGTCTCAGACAAACAGACTGGTACAGTCTCCAAGTGAGGTCTGTGGAACCAATATGGGAAAGGAGCTAGGGAGTAAAAGGTACCTATCACTTCCCACCCTGATGTCTCAATGCTCCCAAACCTCCAAGGGTCACCAACACAACCAAGACCCAAGTTCTGGTCCTAAACGCATAAGATGTAGACCAGATGCTGATGCTTCAACTGCTTAGCCTGTGAGCTCCTTTCCTGACCTCCACTCAACTCTGCCACCTGCAGTTCCTCCACCATTCCCTGAACTACGCCAGGCTCCCATTCCAGGGACAGCTCAGCTGGAAAGCAAAATCTCTAACTCCCAGAGAAGCCTTCTAGACTAGACCTGTCTCCTCTTTGTCCCTTCCACAAGCTACTTAGCTCATCTCAAGCTAATCTAAAACTGACCCTCAGGGGTGGGGTTAAAAGAGTCCAGATAGAAACTCCTGGCATGGTAGTGCCAGGGAATAATTGAAACCCTTGGAAAAATCTAGTTCAAGGCTAGCTTCAGCTACACAAGGAGTTTTGAAGGCAGCTTCAGCTACAGAGAGAATGCAAGATCAATCTGGGCTATATGCGACCCTGTCTCAAAACAAAAACAAAACTGAATAAAACAAACCAAACAAACAAATCACCAAGAACCCAACTGGTCCCATCATGCCACCCCTCCCCAACCTCATCAAAACCAAACAATATCCAAAATGCATTCCGGGAGAATGGGGTTTTTTTGTTTGTTTGTTTTTGTTTTCTTAAATGCAAGTTTCTTGTTGCACTTCCGGAGATTCAAAGAGCAATTTCACATTTTTTTTCCCGGGGGTGGGGCCTGGGAATCTGAATTTTAAACAAACCCAGGCAGGAGATAGGGGAGGCTGGAGGAGATGGGTGAGGGCTCACAAGGAAGATCAGAAATCCGAAACCAAGACAGAGGCCCAAGGTGGAGGTGGCCGCTCCCCTGGAGAGTAGGCAAGACCTAATCTCTGCGGAGGGCCTCTCGACTCCCCAGCCTGGCCCTGGCAGCCTGGTTCGATGTGCCTACTGGAGGGACGGCGACAGGTAACAAATCCCACTTCCAGAGCCACCCTATCCCTCTGCCAGTGGACCTCGATTTTTGGAGACCGCTCCCCAGGGCAGTCACAGGCCTCCAGACCCTCACAGGAGTGTACCGTGAAAAGACCGCTTACACCTCAGATTGCACCCGGTGGGAAGGGGCAATCCCTGAGTCCTTAGTTGGGGTCTGCACAGAGATCCCGGGGTGGCAGGCACGTGACTTCTGACCTCCCGCGAATCTCCACAGCCCAGAGCAGGAGATTCGATCCGCAGGCCCTGGGCAAGTGCCCCGGAGGGAGCGCACGCGTCGGGGCCACCAATGCGCTGTCCTTCCCTGTCCCGGACAGCCGTCCGGCTGCCTCACTGGCCGGCTGGAGCCGGTGGGCAGTGGACTTTGCTCGGCCGAGAAGGCCTGGGCCGGGTCCCAGAGGAAAGGGGGCAGGGCAGAAGGAGAGGAACAGACTGGCGGACAGTTGTGCGCGGCGATCTCAGCCGCGGCTTCACCTCGGGAACCACCAGGTAGGGTGTTGGGTCTCCTCCACAGGAGTCTTACTGCGCTCTCAGGGATGCCACACGGGCGTCCTGAGGTGCGAGGTTCCAGGCGATCTCGGGGGACGCGTCCTGGCGGCCCTGGAGAATACCCCATCCCGTCACCGAGCTACCCGGCTCACCAGCTGCAGCAGCGCAAGCACCCCGAGGGCGGAGCGCACGAAGCCCAGGTCGGGGCGCAGCGCAGACACCGACGCTCCCACGCCCTGCGCGGGGCTGCTGGTCCTCGTGCTAACTTTCGACGGGAACTCGGCCATGGCGTTCGGGAGCCCACGACGCTCCGGCCGCGCTCCCGGCGCTGCTCCGGGGCTGCTACTGTGGCTCCCGCTGCTGGCTCTGCCTGGGATCCCTGGGCAGATCCTACAGGTGCGCGACGCCCCGCCCCGCGACGCCCTAGGCCTCGCCCCTCTCTGAGACCCCGCCCCTTAACCCTCGGCTCGCCTGGTATCTCTGGACAATGATCTTGAAGTCCTGATCGGCATACCCATCTACCCGCGACCGAAGCGACCTCGCTCTTTCCCACATAGTCCTAGGGTGTTGTGTGTCCTTGGGCAGCCTGCTGCACCCCCTTAGGAGGAAAGCGGGTCGCTGTGAATCAGCGTCCGGGAAAAGTCTATCCAGATTAGGGGTATGCAGTGGAGGACCGTCCTTCCTAGTCTGCAGGCAGGTTCCTTTCTAAACAGATAAAGCAAACCAGGGAGGTGACTCACACCTGTAATCTCAGCACTCAGGAGGAGTGGAGGAGAGGGCATCACGGAAAATTCAAGTCTAACCTGGCTGTATAATGAATTCCAGGCTTGTCTAGGCTACAGGTGAGAGCCTGTCTCTAAACAAACTAACTAACCAACTAAATAACTACTAACACTACCTAAGGCAGAGAGGCATAGGATTAATCCCAGTACTGAGAGGTCAGGAGATCAATTCTGGATTATTTTGGGTTACAGAGTGCATTTCAGGAGAGCCTGGGAATACACAGTATCTTGTCAAAAAAAAAAAAAAAAAAAAAAAAAAGAACAAAAAGTCAACAACAGCTACAAAAGTCTAGTCTATTTGCACACACTAATCCCAGATACTAGGGCCCCAAGGCAAGAGTATAGAAAGTTCAGACCCTGCCTGGGCTATAGAGCAAGCTCAAAGCTAGGCTGGGCAACTTCCTGGGCTGCTGTTTCAAATTCTTATTTTTTTTTCCAAGACAGGGTTTTTCTGCGTAAAAGAGAACTCACTCTGTAGACCAGGCTGGCCTCCAACTCATAGAGATTCACTTGCCTCTGCTTCCCAAGTGCTGGGATTAAAGATGTACGTCAAATTTTTAAAATACAGAAAAGATTAGGGATGGAGCTACATGGCAGAATGCTTTCTCTAGTGTAGCACTGCCGCCGCAAGTCCCTGGGTTCGATCCTCAGCTTGTCAGAACTGACTATCTAGGACTTGGAGATGGCTGGACCGTGGCTCCTTCTCTGTCCTAGAGGGTGCCCTGTGGAAACCTGCGACTGTGTCAGGGAGGGTTGCCCTGGAGATGGGAGGTGATGCTGGATTTCACTGCTGTGATGTGCACAGACACATCGGCTCACATTCTTCACCATTGACAGCTAGACCAGCTCTTCTTGGGTCCCACTGTCTATGTGGGTGGGACAAGCAATAGGAGATAAGGTGGTAGATGGGGTTGGGGAATCAGATAGAGACAGCTGATGCTGTGACCGAAACAGACAGGGACGAGACAGAGTGGCCAGGAGGAGGTTTTTAGATAGGATGGCAGTCTTTTTTGAATTAATTAATAATTAATTAGTTAATTTTTACATACCAATCTCAGTTCCCCCTCCCTCCTCTCCTTCCATTCTCCATGCCTCCCCCCTCCACCGCTCCTCAGAGGGGGTAAGGTCTCTGCTGGGAAGTCAGCTAAGTCAACCATCGCCTCATTGAGGCAGGACCAAGCCCCGGCTCTCCCTGTGCCTAGGCTGAGCAAGGTGTCTTTCCATAGAGAACAGGTTCCACAAAGTCAGTTCATGCATTAGGGTTAGATCCTGGTCCCACCGCCAGTGGCCCCACATACTGCCCAAACCACACCTTTGTCACCTGCATTCAGGAGGTCTAGTTCAGTCCTGTGCAGGTTACCCATGGGATAACTGTCTTAAGTAGGGTTTCTATTGCTGTGATGAACGCCATGGTCAAAGCAACTTGGAAAAGGTTTATTTGGCTTATGTGTCTTACATCACTGCTCATGCTTGAAGGAATTCAGGACAGGAACTCAAACGGTGCAGGAACCTGAAGACAGGAGCTGATGCAGAGGCTGTGGAGGGGTGCTGCTTACTGGCTTTCTCTCTCTGGCTTGCTTATCCTGATTTCTTATAGAACCCAGCAACAAGCCCAGGGATAGAAGCACCCACAGTAGGCTGGACCCCCTCCCCCATCAATCACTAAGAAAATGCCCTACAGGCTTTCCTATAGCCGGATCCTATGAAGTCATTTTCTCAATCCAGGGTCCCTCATCTCAGATGACTATAGTTTGTATTGAGTTGACATAAAATTGGTCAGCACGACGATCAAAAAAGACCTGTTTCTTGAAATCAGTGAGACTTGAAGAGGCCTGAGTAGGAGGAGACCTTGGAAGGATTTAATGAGGAGCTTAGTCTGTGCAAGGGCCTGATGGCAGTTGGAGAAATTGAAAGCAGGTCCCCAGGGAGACTGGAACAGAGCACATGGGTAAGACTGGCCCTGTGGGTAGGGCCCAGATCATAGAGGCTGTGTAGCTGACTCTGCTAGCCTGTGTCTGCCGTGACAACTTCCCACAAGCTCAACATCTTAAAGCAACAAAAGTTCCTTCTTAGTTATGGAGGCTAGCTACACAAAGACAGTGTCCTAGAGCCGCAGTCGGGGTGGCCCGGGCCAGGCAGCCTCTGGGGTTTCTACCTTGTTTTCCTTCTTTGTTTTGAGACAGGGTTATTGCTCTGGAGCCCAGACTGACTTCATGCTTTTGACATCCCTCCTACCTCAGGTCCCCACATGCTGGGATTACAGATGAGCCATCAGTGGGATTCTGGTACCCTACCTAGTTCTCTCTCTCTCTCTCTCTCTCTCTCTCTCTCTCCCTCTCTCTGTGTGTGTGTGTGTGTGTGTGTGTGTGTTTTAGAAGAATATAATCATGAGCCATCAAATCATATGGACCTTAATTATTTATTCACCAGTCACTTAACCATTTGCAAAGATCCATTTTCTTTTGTCTTTTCTCTTCTCCCCTTTCCTCTCCTCTCTTCTTTTCTCTTCTTTAAGACAAAGTCTCCTGTAGCCCAAGCCAGACCTGAGCTTGATATGTGGTCAAGGACGGATTTCTGGCCTGCTTCTACCTCCCAAGTGCTGGGATTCTACATTCCAATTTATGCTGTGCTGAGGATAGCACCAGGGCCTTGAACATGCTAAACAAATATTCTAATGCCCAACACACTACACCAGTGACCCTTTAATTTCTTGAAAATTTGTTTGGAACAGTGGTCCTCAATCTTCCTAATCTTCCTTTAATACGGCGCCTCATGTTGTGGTGACCACCCAGCCATAACATTTGTTGCAACTTCATAGCTGTAATTTTGCCACTGTTATGAATTTATAATGCAAACATCTGGCATGCAGGATATCTGATGTGCGACCTCTGAAGGGGTCGCGACCCACAGGCTGAGGTTCTAGTTTTTGGTTCCAGTTTGGAGGTTCTAGTAGCAGGGTGCAGCTGCACAGAGACCCACAGGGGAGGGCAGTCCTTAGGGAACGGTTGTTCTCTTCCACTGAGTGTGCAGCGGCGGGGGGGGGGGGCATACATGGAGCCCTGAGGGAAGAAGAGGGCACCTGCCCAGCCAGCCACATCAGCTGAGTCTATCCTGGAGACCATTGGCAAACCACATTTTCTCTTTCTTTCTTTCTTTCTTTCTTTCTTTCTTTCTTTCTTTCTTTCTTTCTTTCTTTCTTTCTTTCTTTCTTTGTGTTTCTCAAGACAGAGTTCCTCTGTATGGCCTTGGCACACTTTATTCCGTTTGATTTTTTTGAGTAAAGAGTGTCTTGTAAGATTTCCCAGGTTGGCCTCAAATGTGCAGCAGATTAAATCTCTTCTCTGTATTTCTGGGAGCGCTACCACACCTGGGGGTTTCTTTCTTCTTCCCTTCCTTTCCTTCCCAGACACTAAAGTCCAGCTAGCTTTGAACTCACAATGTAGTTGAGCCCTATCCTTTTTTTTCTTTTCTTTTTCTTTCTTTCTTTTTTTTTTTTTCTTTTTGGATTTTTGAGTTAGGGTTTCTCTGAAGCTTTGGAGCCTGTCCTGGCCTCGAACTCACAGAGATCCCCCTGCCTCTGCGAATGCTGGGATTAAAGGTGTGTGCCACCACTGCTTGATTCTAAACTGGTGTGGTGGTGTGAGCCTGTAATCTCCACCTGGGGTCAGCAGTTCAAGGTCCTTCTCACTTGCCTAGTGAGACCCTGTCTCAAAAAGACAAGACAGGAGGGTTTTAACATCTTGGGACTTTGATAGAATGTGTAGGTAATGTGGTAATGTTGGCTTAACCCTTTATCCACTCAACCCTTCTCCCCAGTGCACTGGGACCCTTGGGTGCACTCATGCACACACACACACACACACACACACACACACACACACACACACACCATCTAAAACAGCTACTTTGCAAATGAAAAGTGCATTTCAGTACTGCAAGACTGGAACCCAGAGACCAGTCCAGGCTCAGAACAAAGCTGGACTGCGCCCTTAATTTTATTATGACACAGAGAACAATAAGGGACTTGTTCATGAAGCAGATTCTAAAACAGTAGTGTGTTTTTGTTTTGCCTTTGGTTTTGCATTCTGTCGTTTTGGTTAATCCCACTTTCATTCCTTTCAAATGGCATTGTGGAGCAGGCTGGGCCAACTGCAGCCACCTCCATCAGAAGACGTGGGAGGGGACCTGAGCAAGGCTGGAACCAGCTGCCCACCCAGGGCCACACTGATGCAGTGACATTCTGGATTGTTGGAATACATAGCAGGACAGACAGACAGCTGGGGGTGGGAGTCAGCTCGACCCCTTTCTAGGGGCGGCCAGCCACTTGCTCCCTGTGCAGAACTGAACAGGGTTCTATTCTGGCAAAACTCTGGGCCTGCTAGGGTGGGAGAGACACTGGGATTCTTCACAGAGCAGTTGGACCTCAGTCCAGGGGCCAGGCCAAATCCTGGAAGGCCTGGATTCCCATCTACATGATAGACCAAGGCAGGGGAGCAACCTAAGTGCCAGGCCAGCCTGGCTATATAGAAAGACATTGTCTCAAAAAAAAAAAAAAGCAGGGTGTTAGTGGTGCACTCAGGAGGCAGAGACAGGAGGATCTCTGTGAGTTCGAGGCCAGCCTGGTCTACAGAGTGAGTTCCAGAACAGGCTCCAAAGCGACAGAGAAACCCTGTCTTGAAAAACCTAAATAAGCCGGGCGGTGGTGGCGCACGCCTTTAATCCCAGCACTCGGGAGGCAGAGGCAAGCGGATCTCTGTGAGTTTGAGGCCAGCCTCGTCTACAAGAGCTAGTTCTAGGACAGGCTCCAAAGCCACAGAGAAACCCTGTCTCGAAAAACCAAAAAAAAAAAAAAAAAAAAAAAAACCAAATAAATAAATACATACATAAATACATAAATAAAGTCAACAGGCCCAGGAACAGTGGCCCATGCCTTTGATTCCAGCGGTCAGATGGCAGAGGCAGGGTGAGCCTGAGGTCAACCTGGTCTCCATAGTGAGTTAGAGGTCAGTCACTGCTACCTAGAGAGATTACAACAACAAAATCTGTTAATTAAAATAGAAAAACTATTTTTAAAAAAATCAGCAAGGGCTGGGAATATGACTCAGTGGGTAAGTTTGTGCAAGTGTGAGGAGCGAGATTCGCATCCAGATAAAAAGCTGGCCACAGCCGTGCGGGGACTGTGGCTTCAGCTCTTGTGGTTGCAGACAGGCAGATCCCTAGAGCTCTGGCCCAGCTCAGAAACTGGCTTCGGGTTCAGCGAGAGATCTGGTCTTAAAGCAACAAGGCAGAGAGCAGTAGTAAAGGAAACCGACGTCCTCCTCTGGGCTCCCCGCATGGCCCATGGTGGGGTCACCTGCACCGTCCAGTGTCTGTACTATAACAAGAAACTAAGCCAGGCGGTGGTTGCACAGGTCTTTAATCCCAGTACTTGGGGGGCAGAGGCAGGCGGATCTCTGTGAGTTCGAGGTCAACCTGGTCTACAAGAGCTAGTTCCAGGACGGGTTCCAAAACTACAGAGAGACCCTGTCTCGAAAAACAAAACAAAACAAAACAAAAGAAAGAACAAGAAACTAATAGCGTTGAGAGACCCTGCAAGAAAAAAAAAATACACAAAGCAGGTCACCGAAGGTCGATCGCGTGCCACAGCACGTGTCTGGAGGTCAGAGAACAGCCTCGGGTGTTTGGTCTCGCCTTTCACCTTAAGGTTCTGAGACTGCTGAATGTTCCAGGCTAGCTGGCCCCAAAGCTACTTACTAGGCATTCTCCTGCCTCTCCTCCCCTCTCACTGCGGGGACGCTGGGATTGCCGACACAGGCTTCTGTGTTCAGCTTTACGTCCACTCTGGCTATTAAACCTCAGCTCCCCACACTTGCACATCAAATATTTTTTACCCACTGAGCTGAGTCCCCAGCACCTCCACAGTGAAATTTGGAGAGGAGAGGCGCTACACTCTCTTTGACCTCCTGCCCTAGCTAGTCCTTTTCTGGTCCTACCACAGGCTGACACTGACTTCCAGCCAGGCTGGTTAACCTTAAACTCACTAGTAACTGAGGATGGCCTTGAATTCGGGATCCTCCTTTCTTTACCTCTCAACGTCTAGGATTATGGGTATGTGTCATATCACATCTGCCTTATGGCTTGACATTTTTTTTTTTCGAGACAGGGTTTCTCTGTGTAGCGTTGGAGCCTGTCCTGGAACTCACTCTGTAGACCAGGCTGGCCTCGAATGAGTGCTGGGATTAAAGGCCTGAGTCCCCCAACCCCAGGGTTTGACATTTTAAATTGAGAAACAATTCTAGTTACTTTTTTGAGAGACAAGGTTTCCTCATGTAGCCCAGGCTGGCCTAGAAATTTCAATCCTCCTGCTTCAGTATCCCAAGTGCTAAGATGACATATACACCATTACACCTTGAATGTATTGAACTTAAACATCCATTTACAAACAAAAAATAGAAAAAACAATAATGTACTTACAGGAGAAGGGTGTAGCTAAGTTGGTAGAATGTTTGCCTGCAGCCCTGGTGCCGTGAGTCTTCAATTACCTGAGGGAATTAGACATTCAGTTTCAAGGTCATCGTCGGCTACAGTTCAATTTTGAGGTCATCACATACAAAGCCTACAACACCACAACCCAAATCAAAAACCAAAAGGCAAAAATTCACAAACACCAGAGCTGGAAGGGTAGGAGCTCTTGTTCACTGGTGGAGGAAATAGCAAGGAGGTGAGGCTGGCGGTCTTTCCTTGAAAAAAATTAAGACTAAACCAGGTGTATTGGCTTATATTCCTGTTTGTAGTCGTAGAGTTCAGAAGGCTGAGGCAGGAGGACAGGGAGGTAGGTTAATCCAAGCTACGTAGCAAGATCCTGGTCCAAAGACAACCAACCAACCAGTCACACAAACAAGGAAACCGTGTGGTTTTAAACTCCTGGGTTTGTAGTCATTTGTTACAACAGCAGTAAGACACCTCCACTGGGTGACTGTCCAGCCTTGTCGTGAATGCTTCTGGCACCCGGGGCCATCTGCTCGGACCAAACTCTCCTACAGACCGTCCATCCGCCTTGCGGCTCAGGCCGAGGAACAAGGGCTGAGGACACCTTCAGGTCTTTGGTCTCGGAGGGTTTCCGAGGGCAGATGACAATTCTCTGAAGTTCTCCAGTTGCACAGAAGCTCCTGCGGCTGGCCATCCTCAGCCCCGCCGCCCTCTTGAGAAGTCACCAAGCCCTGTGTCTAGAATTAAGGTACTCGTCCTTGTGTTTACGTCTAAAGTTCTTTTCTCTAGAACGTAAGAGAAACAGGTTTTCCGTGTTGTATCCAGCGAAAACAACTACGTGGCAGTTTGCGAAGAGGAGGAGCCTTGGCAACTGGGTGTGTGATCGCGTTTTGTTTATTTAGCTTTTTGGTGGTTTTTTGTTTATTTTTATTTTTGAGATGGTGTCTAATTCCATAGCCCGGGCTGCTATGGAAACTCGAGGCAACTCAGCTTTACATCACTGCGAGCTAGAACTACAGGTGAGGGCCATCGCCCTGCTACCGGTGGTTTTTAACCCAATGTGGGCCCGACTTTAGAAGTCGCACAGAGCGGAAGAAACGCTGGCTGAAGGTATCAAGCTAGTTCGTGTGGCAGCCGGGGGTGAAGGCTACAGTGTAGAAACGAACAGGAATAGAAAATGTAGGGGACAAGTTAGTGTCACCAAGTGCCAATAACTAAACTGAACAAGGAAAGGCAGCATGAGCATGTCAGGATGGCCGAGCGGTCTAAGGCGCTGCGTTCAGGTCGCAGTCTCCCCTGGAGGCGTGGGTTCGAATCCCACTTCTGACAAAAGCAGTCATTTTGCCTGTAACCCCCTCCGAAAATCGGAAGTGAAGGTGGAAACGAGATTTCCACTGACTGGAGCAGAGTGGGGGTTTATTATTATTTTTTTCCTTCTCCTGAATTAGTTTTACACTTTCAAATCAAAGAAATACGTATTAAGAAGATAGTTTTAAAAAGTATACGGTGGCATTTAGCAAAACGAAGACGAGAATATTATGAAAAGTTCATAAGTGATTGCCTACTTAATTTATGAATTAATTGTGAACAAAGGAAAAACATGAATTTGTCAGAAGTGGGATTCGAACCCACGCCTCCAGGGGAGACTGCGACCTGAACGCAGCGCCTTAGACCGCTCGGCCATCCTGACAACTGAATACTCAGTTTGCGTCAAGCCTCTTTGTAAGATTCTCAATGTGCGCATGCGTACTGAGTAGCAGTTTACGTCTGGATCTCCGTACGGGGCGGAGCAAGTGCCCTGTGCAGTGCGGCTAAATGGCCAGGCGAGGGCGCTCGCCTCCCGCTGGAAAATCCGAAAGATACCAAATCTGCTGTTGTTCTATTCTGATTGGTGCAGAAGCTGTGCCGTTCAGCTTTTTCTGCCGATCTATCAGCGCCTTGCATTTTTTGTTAGTTTAAGTAAGCCGCAACACATAGACAAACACAGAAAACACCAAAGAACGAAGAAATAAAAGAAGATAGAAAGAAGAGCAACAACAAAAACAAAAAGAAAACATGAAAAAGAAAAAGAAAAAAGAAGAAAACCGAAACATAAGAAACAACCCCCGACCTCAAACCTCACCTCCACCTCCTCCTCCCCCTCCCCCTCCTCCTCCTCCTTCCCCTCCTCCTTTTTTGCGTGTCTCTTTGGCACGTGGCAATCAATTCCATAAACACAGTACTTAACCTCTGCTTCCCAGACCCGGTGACGTCCTAAAGTCCAGGCTCTGTTGCTCAACTGTAGTCAAAACCGCAGCTTCCCATTTGCAGAGAAACTGGTTTGTTTCAGAGTCTAGTTTAGACGAAGCTTGCGGAGGTACTGTCTGATCCTGGTTCTGGCCGTGTCCCCAGTGCCCACACAGTGCCTAGCACACAGTAGGTGTGCAGGACAGGCCTTCCCCCTTACCCCCGCGCCGTCTCGCGTCCGGTGATTTTGTGACTCATCATCACCTTCTGGTTCCTTCTTGCCTCCTTCTTCCCAAACCTCAAACTTGCTCACGGGCACTAGAAAATCTCAGCCCTGGATTTCTAAAGGCATAAGGGCACATTCCTCCTTCCGGGATCTCAGACGTCTGGGGCTCTAGGCTCCTTGGCGGCTCCAGATGCACAGGCAGGGAGACCGGAGGCCTTACTGAACTGATATGCTGTGGTTCTCTCTGTGCTGAGGGTCTGGAAGAGGATCTGAAATGAGTTCTATTTGGAGTCCAGGGATCAAGGCCGGAAGACGTGGTTACTAAGATTCTGTTGGACTCTTGGAGCCCTCACATATGTCTGAGATTGTGTAGAGAAGCCCGAGGAAGAAGACAGTTTCGCCCGCCCCTGCCTCGGGATCCTCAGGGTTTGGGAAGTGTAATCCAGGTGTGTAAACAGAGACCCTGGTTATTATTCCAGACGTGACCAGACTCCCACGCCCCTTTCTCTGTCCCCAAAGTCCCTCCAGAATCGGTTTGCAATGGCCTTTCCTGAAATGCAGAGTGCCCCGACAATGTAACCAAACCTAGTTAACAAATATTTATCGAGCCCTTGATGTGTGCCAGGTTCTTCCGGATGCTGTGAGTAAAAGTGGATGCCCTCAGCCAAGGATGCTTCATGGGAGGAAGGTTCGACATTAGACGGATAAGCTCAAGGATGGAAGAGGGTGTTGGAGAGTCTGATGCAGGAGAAAAAATATACAGTGTCCTCTTGGGCATACCATGCAGCTAACTTTTCCATTTGTTTTAAATAAATTTATTTATTCATTTTTTGTATGTCACCTTCACATGGGCTCAAACCCAGGCTGTCAGGCTTACACTGAGCCATCTTACCGTTTCCTTTGTTTTTTTTTGTGGTTTTATTATTATTATTATTTTTTTTTTGGTTTGTTTTTGTTTTTGTTTTCCAGACAGGGCCTCTCTATGTAGCTCAGGCTGGCCTTGAGACTCAAAATTCTCTCTTCCACATGCTGGGTTAGCAGGGGTTCTAATTTGTTCTTCTGTAGCTATGATAAACAACCACGACCAAAAGCAACGTGGTGGGGGGAGTATTATTCATCTAAACAGACATCTAAAATGTCATCACTGACAGAAGCCAGGGCAGGAACTTGAAGCAGAAACCACAGAGGAAGGGCTCGCTGGCTGGCTCCCAGGTTCTAGATCAGCTGCCTTTCTTAGACAGATCAGGCCTACGCAGGAATGGTACTGTCCACAGCAGGCTGGGCCTTCACACATCAAATTAGTGATAGGTCAGTCTTACCTGAATTCAATTCCTGGAGCCCATGTAAAGGTGGAAGGAAGGAACCAACTCCTTTAATCTGTACACACACACACACACACAACACACACCAATAATAATAAATAATAATCGTTATGTGATGGAGGTAATCCTTCATTTGAGGTCCCCTCTTCCCAGGTGGGTCAGGTTGAGACCCAAAGTCAATCGTCACAAGAGCTGTGCCCCCCCACGAGGCCCTGCTTTAGTGGCTGAGAGCATAAAGGAATCCTGCCTTTCAGGCCTATTTCGTCAGTGTGGGATGCACTGCCTATTGCCCTGTGGACCCTAGGCAGATCTCTACCCCACACATTCACCTCAGTCTTCTCAAGTCAGCGCGCATGGCTTCCACTTCTCCTTTAAACTTGAACATTGCACTGGTTCCCATACTGACCAGTAAGACAGAAAGTCAGTTAGTTAGTGTGCGGGGGATGGGGCCCAGGGCCTTGACACACTGGGCAAGGATCCTACCCAAGCTGTGCCACACAGAGGTGAAATTTGTTTAACTATCTCTGTTTCCTACCTGTGTGTGATTGTGGGGCGTAGGTGTGCACACAATCATGGCAGCCAGAGAATAAGCTCAGGGCTGCTCCTCAGGCCTGGGCCATCTGCGTTTTGAGACAGGATCTTTAACTTGCCAGTTATGCTGTGCTGACTGGTAGGTGAGCCCCCTTCCCCACCAGGGATCCTCCTGTCTCCACCTCCCCAGGGCAGAGATTACAAGCATGCATGGCCACTATGACATCTACTAAAGGGATCACACACATCATGACATACAGCCAGTCTCCACAATAGTAATGATAAAATTTAACAAATGAACACACAAACAAGTGATTGGGAGCCGTGTCTGGTGGTGTATGCCTTTAAAACCACCATTCAGGAGATAGAGGCCAGTTGGTCTGTGTGAGTTCAGGTCTACATAGTGAGTTCTAGGCTTTCCAAGGCTAGACAGTGAGACCATGTATCCAACCAAAACCCAAACAAAAGCAGTGATTAAGAATGGTTAGGTCCATTTTCATTCTTCTACATGTTGATATCCAGTTATGCCAGCACCATTTGTTAAATATGCTTTCTTTTTTCCATTTGATATTTTTTGCTTCTTTGTCAAAAATCAGGTGTTCGGAGGTATGTGGATTAATATCCGGGTCTTTGATTCAGTTTCATTGGTCCTCCTGTTTGTTCTTATGCCAATATCAGGCTGTTTTCAGTACTGTAGCTCTGTAGTAGAGTTTGAAGTTAGGGATTGTGATGCCTCCAGAAGTTCTTTTATTGTACAGGATTGTTTTGGTTATCCTGGGATTTTTGCTTTTCCATATGAAGTTGAGTACCGTTCTTTGAAGGTCTGTGAAGAATTTTGCTGGGATTTTGATGGGCATTGTGTTGAATCTGTAGATTGCTTTTGGTAAGATGTGGTAACAATGGAATACTACACAGCAGAAAAAAATAACAACATCTTGAACTTTGCAGGCAAATGAATGGAGCTAGAAAACATCATTTTGAGTGAGGTAACCCAGACCCAGAAAGACAATTATCACATGTACTCAGTCATAAGTGGGTTTTAAACATAAATCAAAGAAAACCAGCCAACAAATCACAATCCCAGAGAACCTGGACAACAATGAGGACCCTAAGAGAGACATACATAGATCTAATCTATATGGGAAGTAGAAAAAAAAAAAAGATCTCCTGAGTAAATTGGGATCATGGAGACCTTGGTGAAGGGTTGAAGGGGAGGGGAGAGGCAGGGAGTGGAGCAGAATAAAATGTAAAGCTCAATTAAAAAATATATGAAAAGAATGGTTAGGGGCTTTTATGAATAGTGGGTAGAGAAGGCCTGATAAGGTTTCAGTGAGCTCAAAAGGAGAGACACAAAGTCAATGTTGGTGGGGAGGGCAGTGACATCCTAGATGGGGGATGATGTTGAGGAGGGGGGGATGGCATGTCAAGGTCAGCGCCAAGGTCAGCGCCAAGGTCAGCGAGATTCTGGAATCAGGGTGGAGGAGGCTCAGGTTTGTGTTACACCAGGCTGGGTCCTAGGAAAAAGGACTTTAGCTTTTTCTGTCACAGATGATGAATACCAGAGTGTTCTAGGTGGGATGTGATGGGTCCTGGTGGCTCTTAAAAATGATCCCTTAGCTGTACTTGGAAAAATAGGTGGGAGTTAGAGAGGAACCTGGGAAACTTGGCTGGAAAGGTCAGACAGGCTGAAGGACAGATGACCCGTGGATGACGTCAGGATACAAAGAGAGGCTGCTTGGCCTGTGTGGAGGATGTCAGGGTGCAGACAGACTGCCACAGGAAGCCACCAGGACCACAGAGAGGCCGAGTTCTCACCCCACCTTGAGGCAGGTGCTTACAGTAGACAGGAAGCTGTACTTTTAACCACATTTCTCAAAGTCCCCCTTGGCCCTGGATCACCTCATCGTCAGTATCCCCAGCTTTCCTGAGGGCGCATTCGACCTTCAGACAGAGAAGGCAGGTCCAGGGGCACAGGTGGCCTGCAGCCACCTCCCCAGTCTGTAGAAATGAACACCACTGCTACCATTTAGGTGACCACTTTCTGGTCCAGAGATGGCTTCTCACAGCCCATTCCAACCTGAACTCCCCAAAGCCAACAGTAGATCGGCACCCCGAACAGCCACAACAGCCTGAAGGAGGGACAGGCCTCAGCTCTCCCTCCTGATCAGGCAATTGTCCAGCTTGGGGGAGGAAAGTCCCCGGGCTGACCTGGAAAGTCCACCAGCAGCAGGGGAAGTCCCCGTGTGGCTCCTGAGGTGCTGGGCTCTGGTCACCGATGGAGCCAAGTGGTCACGCGGGGATATCTAAGAAGTAGACTCCTAACATTCCCATGACGGAGTCTTGTCACACCCTCTTCCAGGGGAAAGGGTGTCAGGAAGTCAACTTCTAGCAAACGGCGTCCTTTTCTCCACTGCGTACCTCGCGGTCCTAACAGAGCCGCAGTGATGTATATATCCTTATTTGACGGATGAAAAGAAAAAAGCTCCGAGAGGCACGTAACTCGCTGATAGACAGACAGCTAATAAATGTGCTTAACTTACCTGCATCAAACCTCCCTCCTGCGGGGTTGGGGCTGGAAAGATGGCTCAGTGCTTGCTGTTATTTATTCCAGAGGATCTGAGTTCTGTTCCCAACACCCATGCCTGCAACTCCGGGGGATCCCACACCCTATTCTGGCCTCTAAGGGCACCTACATGTGCATATATACGAGAGAGAGAGAGAGAGAGAGAGAGAGAGAGAGAGAGAGAGAGAGGCTTCTCCAGGAGTACTCTCTAGGCTAGGTGTCTTAAGGAGACTCTTCAAGGCCTTAACTGCTGAGCCATCTCTCCAGCCCCTCCAGTTTTATAAGTAACACTGAGATGCAGAATCAGCTTTTTTTTTTTTTTTTTTTTTTTGAGGTTTTTCAAGACAGGGTTTCTTTGTAGCTTTGGAGCCTGTCCTAGAACTAGCTCTTGTAGACGAGGCTGGACTCAAACTCACAGAGATCCGCTTGCCTCTGCCTCCCGAGTGCTGGGATTAAAGGCATGCGCCACCACCGCCCGGCTGAAACAGATTTTCTTTAGCTTAACAATGCTGTCTTTAAATTTTTTTTTTTTTTGACAGAGATCTCATTCTGTAATTCGGGCTGGCCCCCAATTCGTGGCAATCCTCCTGCCTCAGTCTAGCACACTGAGATTACATGCATGAACCACCAGACCCATCTTCCAAGGCAGACCCTTGAGTCTTTACCCTCCAATTTTATTGTGCTTCTTGACTCTGCCTTGTTCTGGTCTCATCTCATTGCCTCCTTAGGAGGGAGAAGAAAATGTCAAACTAGGAGAGCTTGTTGAGTTAGGTGCAGGTCAGACCCGGAAGGGCTGTTTTTAGCATTGTTTTCATTATTGGAGGAGACTAGAAGAATGGGTAGGTTTTTCCCAGCACGGCCATCCGAGAGGTACAGCCAAGCTTTTGTGTTCCAGGTTGTGCTTTCCTTGGCCGAAGGAGGAGGGCAGATGCCATCAGGCGCCAGGGATGAACTTGTGCCAAGGCTCCAGACTGGCATCTCGGCCACTGTGAGGAAGCAGGACACCCCAGGGGGCAGGAAGTATGACAATGAAGTGGATGAGGTAGGCACGGTCTTTAAGCCAAGAGGTGAGGCCTATCAAAGACCTCCGAGGTTACTTGCCACCTCACAAACTCTCTGTGGCCCAGTTTTCCACTTTGAATAGGTCACATGGACCATGGGTGTTTCTGTGTGACCAGAATGGCATCAAAGCCGGGAGTTTACTTTCAGGTTCTCTGGAATGCTTAGCACAGCCTAGAAGCCTTTGATCACCCTAGAAATAGATGCGCAGAACAGTGGAGACTCTCTTGTTTGCCACCCTGCAGGGGCAGGAGCATGGGGCCAGTTTTAGTCAGAAGCATCAGGAGTAGAGAGAGCATGTGGGCTGGGCATACCGGGCTCACACCTGCCTCTGCTGGATGTCAGCTCTGTGACCTTAGGGTGAAGAGACTCGGCCACACTTTACCCACCTTTAAAGGTGGGTAGGTTAGGACAAGCTGGGCACTGGGTGGCCTGGCACATAGTGCTGCCTGTGAGGGGGACTTCAGCAACACAAACAAGGCTGCCTTTCTCACCCGGCGAATACCGTGGGGCGAGTTCTGACTGCCAATCTGAGCTCACAGAGAGACTTTCTAAAGTGCTACCTACCCAGCCCCATCTGAGGCACCCCGAAATCTGTCTAGCATCTCTCCCACCTCCTTCTCATCTCCAAACCCTGCCCCTCCTTGCCCCTCCCCTTTCCACTTCCCACCTTCTCTTTCCCTTCCTCCTTGTTCCCTTCCTCCCTTACTTTTCCTTCCCTTTCCTTTCCTTTCCCTCACTTCCTTCTTGGTGCTGAGGATCAAACCAGGGCCTTGCTCATGCTAGGTAAATGCTCTGTCAGAGAACTACACCACTAGTCCCAGCTACACCACCACCTCTTTCTTCTTCTTGTTGTTGTTTGGGACAGAATCTCACTGTTTAGCCAAGACGGGCAACCGACTCATGATCCTCTTGCCTCAGCTCCCGAGTCCTAGGCCTGTGCCACCACACTCACCCGCTCCCCTCTTTTCTGATCTCCCACACACAAAGTGTGTTTGCTCGTTGTGGCCTGTCTCGAGCCATCGTTCCCCAGATCACACAAGACAGGTTCTGAATGTCATGTCTCCTGTGCCAGTTCAAATGTGTCCTTGTTGTGCCCTGGCTAATGTGGTCCTACCCTCTTCTCATTCATTATCGAGCTTCCTTGATTCAGGTCTAATTTACTTGTTGATTATGTTTCTTTCCTGCCAGGCTCAGTGATGGGAAGCCAGGGACCTTGCCATGGGCTCTACACCAGGAAGTGCTGGCCTAGAGGCTTGGACAGGATCATAGATGAACAGGCAGATGGGTGGGCTGATGGGTGGACAGACAGACAGGCAGACAGACAGACAGACAGACAGACAGACAGACAGACAAATGAACGGGCACTGCCCAGTAAGTTGAGGGCCACTCTGCTGAAGCCTCCTGCTGTTTTCCTTCTCTTAGACCCTTTATTCCTGATTCCCCATCCACACACCAGTCCTTCCCCTTTCCGGGCTGGGAACCTTTAGCCTTCCTGTTTACATCAATTTGTTTTATTTATTTATTCATGTTCAAGAGCTATTAAAACTAACATGTTCTTTATGAGTACTGTTTTGTTTTTCCCTCCAGACTCTCTTGAAGGCTTATGCACTCTGCCTCTCTGATCTAGCAGATTTAATTAATTTATTTATTTGTGTGTGCATGTGCGTGTGTGTGTGTGTGTGACAATATGCCACATGTGTGCAGCCCCCACAGCAGCCAGAGGAGGGCGTTGGGTCCCCTGGAGCCTATTGTGGGTGCTGGGAGAGGACTGGCTTCTTCCTAGCCCCTGTAGTGGGCTTTCCTTACTTCAGAGCTTTCTCGGGAGGCTGTGTCCTTAGTATGTGGCACAAGGACATGTCTAAGTCCCCATGGGGACATGTCTAAGTCTACAACACCTGGGCATTTGCCTTGATACTTGTTTCCTGATCTAAAACCATTTAGACAGAGACAACATGGCTACACTACATGGGAAGGAGCCTTCTGTTCCCAGCTGCCACATCTCTGCCACCCCCACCTGTTAGGTTATGTGAAAGCAGCTGTGGAGAGATGGAAGTTGGAAAGAGAGACTTGGTCTGACTTTAGGCAGGACCGCGTTTATTCCCAGGGAGCGGGGCATTTCCTGTCACTCATGTGTGCAAATGGCTAAAATGCCTACGGAAGATGGGGAGTGGCTCCTTATAGGGGCAGAACAGACTTACGTTGTCTGCAAGGGAAGTTGGGAAGTGTAGTCTTTTGGCAGGAAACTATCTTTGCTCTTACCTCTAGCCCCTACGCTGTCTTTGGTTCTGCTCAATCTACTCTTAGGCCTTCCTTTGTACAAAGGCTGTGATTATATATTTTCGTTAGCATGTGCAGTGCAAGTTGTCTTAGTTAGGGTTTCTATTGCTGTGATGAAACACCGTGACCAAAAGCAAGTTGGAAAGGAAGAGGTTTATTCAGCTCACACTTCTATATCATTGTTCATCATTGAAGGAAGTCAGGACAGGAACTCAAACAGGGCAGGAACCTGGAGGCAGGAGCTGATGCAGAGGCCAAAGAAGGGTGTTGCTTACTGGCGTGTTCCTCAAGGCTTGTTCAGCCTGCTTTCTTATAGAACCTAATGC
This sequence comes from Arvicola amphibius, assembly GCF_903992535.2. Classification (NCBI taxonomy): domain Eukaryota; kingdom Metazoa; phylum Chordata; class Mammalia; order Rodentia; family Cricetidae; genus Arvicola; species Arvicola amphibius. The sequence continues at coordinate 5,080,911 of NC_052061.1, read as the reverse complement.
CACCAAACCAGGTTGGCACCACCCACAATGGGCTGGGCCTTCCCCTATCAATCACTAATTAAGAAAATGCCTTGCCGCTGGATCTTATGATGGCTTCTTCTCAATTAAGGCTCCCTCCTTTCAGACAACTCTAGCTTGTGTCAAGTCAAACTAGCCAGAATACTAGTCACATCTTTTTGATAATTCGGCCACACTAGAGTACGTCACCTGTTTCTGTTGCTATGGGGAGGAAAAGGTTGTTGCCTCTATGGTGGGTGTTTTATTTCTCCTGGACAGTGATGAGCTGGCCGGCTCACCCACTTAAAATGTCAGGAAATGAAAGATTAGATCCCCCTGTCAATGAGAATCACCAAAGATGCAGAGAGGAGAAAAAGGAGGCGGCAGTGGAGAAGCCTGCGGTATGTGCTGAGAGAAAGGGAAGGCACTTCAGGTGGGGACCCCAGAGTGATCAAAAAAGTCCTGGGGTAGGGACAAAGAACAGTGTCAGGAGATCCCCGGATGGCCAGAGAAGCCTGAGAGTCGAGATGGGGCTTGCCTTTCCTCTGGGGAGCTGCGGTTCTGGGGATACAGAGACCTTATCCCTTCGCACTTTGCATGTGCACCATGAGGCCCCTGGTAGGTAGCTGCTTCCTCAGCCTTTCAGGGTTCTAGACCTAACAAGTCTAGTGTCACCAGCTCTCTGAGGTCCAACCCCTCAGAGCCTAAGCAGGACTTCTAAGGAGAGAGAAGGGCTGAGGCTCCTGGAGGGAGAGAGCAGGAACCAATCACACAAACCCTTTCCTGTGAGCTCTGAGACTTCGAGGACCTGACCGGTTCCTCTTTAACCAGCCATCGACACAGGAGTCCCTGGGCTGGCAAAGAATGGGATTTGATCTTGTGGGGGAACGTTCAAAGAGCCAAATGAGTAGAAGGGAAGCTCTCCTCCTCAACAGCCAGACCTTAACTGGGGAGAGTCCAGTCCCAAGATGCAATCCCAAGACAGGAACACAGAGAGATCCAGTCCTCAGCTGCGAACGCACGTGAAAGAGTCTGAATTTAAGTGTTCTCATCCGCTCAGCCAGAACTTTCCTAGGATGCCTACAAGGTCCGATGGGATGGGGGAAGTCCCAGCGGGCTCTGCCATGTGTGTGTGGGGTTTATGGTGGCAACATCTGTAGCCAGGGCTGTAAACAGAGGTTTCTCTGTCTCACCCATCCCGCAATCACTTTTAAATAATCACTCAGAGGCTTAATATTAGTTACAGAATGTTTGGCCGATAACTCTGGCTTACTGCTAACTAACTCTGACATTTAAATGAACCCGTTTCTATTAATCTATGTATCGCCACATGGCTCCTTGGCTTTACTGGTCTGCTGGTATCTTGTTTCTTGAGTGGCTGGCTCAAGTCTCTCCCGCCCCCCGCCCCCCCATTCTTTCTCCCTGTATCTCCCTTTGGCTTTCCCACCTGGCTTTATTCTGCCTGGTTATAGACGAAATCAGCTTTTATTATCAACCAATGAGAACAACACTATTCACAGCGTAGAGAAGGATCATCTCATGCACAGGGTGTCACAGAAATAGCACAAGTATACTGAACGGCCTGGTTCATTAACCTGGAGGCCAGGGATGGCTTCTGATGCCTCCCCCTCTCTCTCTCTGTCTGTCTCTGTCTGTCTGTCTGTCTCTCTCTCTCTCTCTCTCTCTCTCTCTCTCTCTCTCTCTCTCTTAGTGTGTGTGTATGTGTGTGTGTGTGTAGGGTAGGATAGTGAACCACTTTTACACTGAATGTAGTGAGTCATGTTTGTGGGCCCAGCTACTCAGAGGGTGAGGTGGTGAGATTGCTCTAGCTCAGGAGTTCAAAACGACTCTGAGAAACCAAGCAAGACCAAAAAAAAAAAAAAGGAAAAAAAAGAAAAAAAAAAAGCTGGGTCTATAATCCCAGCACTGGAGATGCTTGAGAAGGCAGGAGGACCTCAAGTTGGAGACTTGCCTAAGCACTATTCTATATATAATATGATATAGCAAGACCTTATCTCAAAGAAACAAAACCAACAACAAAAGAAGCTGAAAAAAACATTTGGATTTTGGGACAGCTTGTTGCTTTTTTTTTTAATTGTTTAACTTTATTCATATTCATGCTTTGGTCTGAAAATGTCAGATCCCCTGGAACTGGAGTTACAGGTTAGTTGTCAGCTGCCACGTGGCCATGTGCCATGTGGGTGCTGGGAATTGAACTCAGGACCTCTGGTCAAGCAGTCAGTGCTCTTCACTGCTGAGCTATCTCTCCAGCCCCCATCCATTGCTTTTCTCAGGATGACTGGGGAGATGTTTGGGGTCCTAGGAAGAAAACCAGAATCATTGTGGCTGCAGCCAGGGTGTGAGGCTAGCCGCTGGCAGGGACTTCAGGCTGGGCGGGCTCTGGTGAGGCAGTCTGGGATGTCCCTGCCTGGCACGGGCTAAGACAAGCATGGGTTTGGACACCAGCCTGGAGCCTGGAGCCCAGCAAGCAACCCGAGAGGACAGTTACCTGCAGAAATGACTGTCACTTGCCAAAAGCTAGGGAGATGGGACTTTGGCACCTGCAGCCTGTTCTCCTTTCCCTCTTTCCATTTAAGGGCATGCAATTCTTCCTCCCGGAGAATAACAGAATAACTCACCGTTCTGGCTTCTGTCTTATTTCCTTCCTTGGGGGTGGGGTGGGGACAGAGGGAGCGGAGGCTGGAGGCTTTCACTTTCCTTTTAGACTGTCACCACAAGGGGACTTGAATTTTCCTTTTCTTCTCTCCTCTCTCTCTCTGAGATTTTAAAAATATTTTAGTTTTAATTGTGTGCATGTGTGTTTGTGTACATGAATGCGGGTGTCCCAGGAGGCCAGAGGTATAGGATTTCCCTGGAGCGGAAGTTATAGGCAAATGTAAGGCCCCTGATTATTGGTGCTTGGAACTGGGCTAGGGATACTCTTTACTGAGGAGCCACCTCTCAATCCTCCCTTCCCTCCCTCCCTTCTGATTTTATTTATTTATTTATTTATATTTATTTATTTTGAGGCAGGGTTTCTCTGTAACTTTGGAACCTGTCCTGTCCTGGAACTTGCTCTGTAGGTGCAAACCAGGCTGCCTTCAAACTCACAGAGATCCAACTCTCTCTGCCACCTGAGTGCTGGGATTAAAGGAGTCTGCCACCACCAACAGGCTCCCCTCTGGATTTTACTGGGGGCAGGGGTTGGTGTAGCCTTGGCATAGAACTTACTATGGAGACCAGGTTGAATTCATAGAGAGCCTATCGTTCTTGACACAGCGCCTTACTTCGTAGACCAGGCTAGCCTAGAACTCTTCATGATCGCCTCTACGTCTCAAGTACTGAGATGATAGGTGTGTGCCACACAGCATGCCTGGCAAGATTTGAATTTTGTAAGCGTCCATGTCTCTTCTCTTTCTGCTGGTCTTTCCCCCTTTCTGGTCAGAGATCCTGCTGTGGGAGACCAGAGGTACATGGAGGGATGTGCATCCTTGTGTTAAAGGAAACTCCAGCTGCTATAAATCAGCTTTGTAATTAGCAAAACTTGGTCAGTGATTGGCACACAGTGCAGCAAACAATGCAGAACCCGACGTGGTGCTGCTCTGAGCCAGATGGCAGCCAACATCTGGCCTAGACCACAGGTTCCCCAAGCATTGAGCAGCAGCTGCATGTCCTACACGGCTGGCTGGCATACTTTGAAAGCATCCAGGCAGGGAAAGTGCCCTGGTTCCACCTTACAAATGAGGAAGCTGAGAGTGGGAGAAGCCAGGCTCCAGCCTGTTGTCTTTGTCTCCCTCCCTTGGGGAGGGCACAGTGTGACTGACAGGGTAAGTCTATAAACAGTGTTGATTCTTCCCCATGCCCGGCAGGTAAAGTGTTTGGATACTAACCTTTTATGATCCACAGCAGGGACGTGACTCAAACATTCCTACAGGACAGACTTGAGATCCTGGAAAGTCCCAGCTGCCCAACTAGCAGCTCCCAAGTCACTTGGCACAGAGCCATCCGCTAGGGGATGGTCCCAGGGGATTCCCCTGTGGGTAGAGGGGACTTCCGGCTACCAGGATTGTGTTGGCTAATATTGGCTAATATAGGGTTAGATCAATTTGATAAACTCTACAGTCACCTTGGAGACTGTACAGGTACATCTATGAAGGAGTTTGTAGATTACATTAATCGTAAGCGGTAAGACCTATTCCAAATGTGGGTGGTACGGTGCCAAGCCTGAATTAAAAAGAGCCAGTTAGTCTGGCACTCCTCCCTCTACTTCCTGACCTGGGAAATAGAAACTAAACCCCTGGCTTTCCTATAAAGGGTTAAAGGGAACAAGGGAAGTTTCCTCTTTAAAGTATAAATAGGTTTTAGTAAGCCCTGGTCTGCTTCTTATCTCAGGTCCTGGGGGTAACTCTTCCTGAGGTCTACCTATGGCTTTGTCTTCTCAGCAGGGGCCTGCCCAAGCTCTAAGACCAGAGCTTGACCTCCAAATTTAAAGGGCCAGGCCCGTTACCTAACATCAACTGGTAAAGGGACACATTTGGGGTGGGGGTGGGGATCCCTTTTCCGGTTAGCATTTGTCCAAGATCAAAGCATGGGCACAAAGACGCATCCTGTTCTGGAAAAAAAAAAATAATACCCTTTGCTTATCAGCTGCACACTTTTAAGTTAGCAGATTGGGGGTAAGAGTGTGAAGCCAGCCCTGACCGGCCACAGTGAGGGGACAGCGCCCCTTGGCATTAGAAATACAAAGCTATCTGAACTCCTGGTGGGTGGGCTTGCCTGCTTCCAATGCACCCGCGTACCCTTCTGCAGAAGTACAGCGTTTTGCTTTGCTGAAGTGCCTTGGATTATATGGTCATTTTCCTAAGATGTCCCCAGTCTCATTTTATTAAACACTGACTATATGTGCAAGGTGACCAGCTACCTCACACTCCCGCCGCCATGGCATGGTGTGACTGTACCCTTGAACTTGTATAAATCCTAATAAGCCCTCCCTTCCTTAAGTTGCTTTTGTTAGATACTTTGCCACAGAGTCAAAACAAGCAACAAGGACCAAGCTGAGAAAAACCTCCCTTCTAGAGCCCCAGGGAAGGGGAAGCGAGGAGAGAGCCCAGTGTGTACCCAAAGCCATTGCCTACAGCCATTCAGAGTAGCAAGCCCCAACCTGGCACCCTGAATTCATTTGGTACTGGCTGCAGCATGCTGGAAGCTGAGACTGCCAAGGTGGACCTGGCCCAAGGTCTTCCTGGAAATGCTCCTGGCCCCATGGGGAGTGAGGTCAAACTGGACGATACAGAGTGTCCTGGAATTCTGTCTCTGTGTGTGCTTTTACTGGGGATACAGCAGGGAAGGCTCTTGGGTCAAGACAAAAAAATGTTTTGCTTGGAGGAGAAGGAAGGACAACACTGTGACAGAAAAAAGAACAAGACGTGAGGCTCAGAGGCAGGGGTTTGCCCAGTTTGTGAGAGGCAGTAGGATGTCTGATGGGAGGGCCTTGCTGCTGCATACAGACAGGATTGTGGGCTTTTGCAAACATGCTAACAGTCTGGCACCCCCATTCCTTCTCCGGAAAACAGACAGAAGACGGATAATCACCACCAAAGACGTTCAAGAGGATTCAATACTTCCACGAACAGGCTTGGAGAGAGGTGGGCACGTGGCCACCCAGGAGACGTTCGTGTGGCCACAACTGAGTCTGGACTCTGGTTTCATGTTCTGCTGTTGTTGGCTCCAGGGAACCCTCTCCCCAACCTCAGCCAGTGTGGAAGACCCCCCACCCCCACCCCCACACACACACAAAGAGTGAGGAGAGGGGAGATCCAGGGGCAACTGATGGAACTTCAAGAGAATTCCCAGCTACAAAGCAGGGAGGGAGAACATGGCAGGGGAGCTGCAACACACAGTGGACCCCCTGCCCTACAGAGGCCCCCATGTCCTACAGAGGCCCCCATGTCCTACAGAGACCCCCATGTCCTACAGAGACCTCCATGTCCTGCAGAGGCCCCCATGTTCTATAGAGGCCCCTTGAAGTACTGGTCTGTTGGAGAGGGAGGCACGGATTTATGGTCAAGACAAAATTCTGCTTGAGTCTCTAAGGAAGAACAGGGAATGTTCTGGAATGGCTGGGGTGGGATGGGGGAGAGCAGGGTGGCCAAGAGTCACCTGGGGCCCTGTGAGCAGCAGTTTCCTCCTCCAGCTTGAGAATTCTCTGTCCCCTGGGGCAGGACCTCTGCTCCCTGCAGCAGAGCTCCGCTTCTCTGGGGTGGCCTTTATCCATTTCATGACAAATGCTGCCATCACTCTAATCTGCCATGGCTCCCCCTTGCCCACATCCTTTGTTCAGACACTGATGGTAACAGGAAGCCTTGGGGGTTCTCTTTGGGGGGCTCTTAGTCTCCTTATAAAAAAAATTAAAAACAGACTCAGAAGGACACTTGAGGACAATTTTATTTGGGTTTGAGAGGAAAAACAACAGGGCAGGCTCTAAACCTTGGCAGCTGTTAGGAGAGGGAATGGGGCAGAGAAAGACAGAAACCCTGCCTTTTACTAAGGAGGTCAGTAAGCGTCAGAAGCTGCAGCTGCGTGGCAGAAGGGAAGCAGGGGTTCAAGGGACAAGTGAGGAAGCTCCAAGTGTCCAGGAAAGCTTTCGGTCAGTCAGTATTTTAAAGAAAAAGCCGGGTGGTGGTGGCTGCACGCCTTTAAACCCAGGTTAAAGGAGAGGCGGAGGCAGGCGGATCTCTGTGAGTTCAAGGTCAGCCCGGTCTACGAGAAAAGTAAAGAAAAAGAAAGAAGTGACAGGCTGGAGGAGTGGTTCAGTGGGTAAGAACTCTTGCTGTTCTTGCAGAGCTGATGGAGTTCGGTTCCCTGCATTCACGGGGTGGTTCACAACCGTCCTTAACTCCAGTTCCAGACACTGGTGCATTCTGCCCTCAGTGGGCACCAGGCACACTCGCGATCCACAGACATACACACAGGCAGAACACTTACGCAATGAAATAAAAATAATTTTTTTTTTTTTAAAGAAAAAGAGTGATAAAGGAGGTTCTACAAGAGTCTGTTGAAGGCGGGAGGCCGCGGAGACTTGAGACACGCCCCTAATTTCCTAGGTAACGCCAGCAAAGGTAAACACCAGCTTTGCGCTTGCTTGGTATCCGTTTCCTTCCCGTTGCTGTGATAGAACACTCTGACCAAAAACAATTTAAGGTAGGGAAGGGTTTTTATTTCCCCTTCCGGGTGACAGTCCATCGCTGAAGGAAGTCGGAGCAGAAACTCAAGACAGGAACCTTGTTAGAAACAAGTTCGAGGTCTCAAAGAAGAGACCGCCACTCCAGCTGACTCGATCCTTGATCGGGAGGGTGTGCTCCCAAGATGGAACACACAGAGACAGGAAGTGCGTTTGGTTTTTATCCTGACACAGGTGGTAACTATATCGTCCCCCTTTGGTGGGGGTCCACATCGCATCCTAATTTCCTTAGCTAGTCTGAAAAGATTTGACCCACAGGAAATGAAGGGAAGGGAAGGGAAGGGGTCACTACTCCGGGTCACCACATTCCTGGAATACACCAGTGGAAGACAAGGTTTGTTTAATCTCGCAATTCTCCATCTCCGCGGAGTCAGGGCAAGCGCCTCGAGGCGGGACTGAAGCCACGGAGGGGTGCTGCTCACTAGCTTGTTCCTCATGACTTGCTCAGTTTATGTTCCTATACAACCGGGAACAACCTGCCCAGGGATGGCCCCGCCCACATGGGCCAGGCCTCCCCCCCCACCCCCACATCCATCATTAATCAAGACAATACCCCACAGGTTTGCCTACAGACCAATCTATGAAGGCCTTTTCTCTTTTAAGATTTCCTTTTTCCAGGTGTGCCTAGGTTTGTGCCAAGTTGCAAAATACCAACTAGCACAAAACTACACATAAATAATAAAGATTGAAAATATTTTAATTCTGGAAACTGAGGCCGAGGAAAAGAAATGAAGAAGATTCATACAAGATACCTGTAAATACTGTTTTTAGAGTGATAACATCTAAAATACTAACAGCATAAATTGTTTATTTAAAATTACATTTACTGCAGATGTGAGATAAAAGTTCTGTTAAGCTACAAAGTCTCATATTGGCCACTTAGATTTTGATATTTGCAGATGATATGGTTGCACACATAAATGACCCCAAAACCCACCAGGAAACTTCTGTGACTGATAAAAACTTTCAGGAAAGGAGCAGGATACAAAGTTAGCCCAAAAATGTGAGCCTTTCTATGTACAAATGATAAATGGGTTGAGAAAGAAGTCAGGAAAACCTTTTCACACAAAAAAAGTAGCTGCAAAAAAAAAAAATCTTGTGGTAATTCTAACCAAAGAAGCAAAAGGCTTGCATAGAAAAAAACTTTAACATATTAAAGAAAGAAATTGAAGAAGATATCAGAAGATGGAAAGATCCCCCATGCTCATGGATCAGTAGGATTAGCATAGTGAAAATGACCATCCTAACCAAATGAAACCTTCTAGATTCAATGCAATCCTCATCAAAATTTCAACACAATTCTTCACAGAAATTAAAGGAATAACTTTCAGCTTCATATGGAAACACACACAAACACACACACACACACACACACACACACACAAACCAACCCAGGATAGCTAAAACAATCCGAAGCAAAGAACTTTCGAAGGTGGTATCACCATCCCCAACCCCAAACTCTACTACAGAACTATAGTGATAAAAATAGTATGATATTGGCATAAAAATGGATGCATTGATCAATGGAATAGGATTTAAGACCCAGACATAAGTCTACACACCTATGGACATTTGATCTTTTTTTTTTGTTTTTGCTTGTTTGTTTTTGTTTTTCGAGATAGGGTTTCTCTGTAGCTTTGGAGCCTGTCCTGGAACTAGCTCTTGTAGACCAGGCTGGTCTCGAACTCACAGAGATCCGCCTGCCTCTGCCTCCCGAGTGCTGGGATTAAAGGCGTGCGCCACCGCCGCCCGGCTTGGACATTTGATCTTTAATAAAAATGGTGATGGTGATGACTCATGCCTTTAATCCAAGAACTCGGGAGGCAGAGGCAGACAGATCTCTGAGTTCAAGGCAAGTCTGGTCTATGGTGTGAGTTCCAAGACAGCCAGGACTAAGCAGAGAAACCCTATCTTGAAAAACCAAAGAAATAAAAAGATAAAGCGGCCAGAAATACACACTGGAGAAAAGAGAGCATCTTCCACAAATTGTGCTGTCGAACAGGATGGTTACATGTAGAAGTATGCTAATATAACCATGCTTATCAACCTGCGCAAAACTCAGCTCCAAATGGATCATGGCCCTCAATATAAGGCTCCCACTCAGATACTCTGACTCTGAAAGAAGAAACTTGGGAATAGGATTGAATTTGCTGGCAGAGGAAGACCTTCTGAACAGAACACCGATATCACAGGCACTAAGATCAACAATTAATAATGGGACGTCATGAAACTGAGAAGCTCCTTCATGGCAAAGGACACCATTATTTAGACAAAGAGGCAGACAACAGAATGGAAAAGACCTTTAGCAATTACACATCTGTTAGGGGGTTGATACCTAAAAAGTACAAAGAACTCAAAAAACTAGACATCAAGAAAACAAATAACCCAATAAAAAAAATGGGCATGTGTCTAAGCAGAGATTTCAAAAGATGAGACACAAATGACTGAGAGACACTTGAAGAAATGTTCAACACTCTTAGCTATCAGGAAAACACAAATTAAAACCACTTTGAGATTTCATCTTATATCAGTCAGAATGGCCAAAATCACTAAAACAAATGACAGTTCATGCTAGCAAGGGCGTGTAGTAAACAGAAAATTCATCTATTGCTTGTGGGAGGGCAAGCTTGCACAGCTACTCTAGAAATCAGGGTGATGGGAATAGATCTACCTCAAGATCCAGTTATACCACTCTTCCACCCCTCCCCTGGAGACAGGGTTTCTCTGTGAAATTGTTCTGGCTGTCCTGGAACTTGCTTTGCAGACCAGGCTGGCATTGAACTCACAGAGATCCAACTGTCTCTGCCTTCTGAGTGCTGGGATTAAAGGCATCTACCATCATCCGGCTCCCACTCTTGAGCATATATCTAAAGGAATCTACATCCTTCTACAGAGACAATTGCTCATCCATGTTCATTGCTGCTCTATTCACAATAGCCGGAAATTGAAACCAACCTACATGTCTGTGGATAGAAGAGTCAGTAAAGAAAAATGAGTCAGAATATTACTCAACTGTTAAAGAAATGAAATAATGCTGGGTAGTGGTGGCACACACCTTTAATCCCAGCACTCAGGAAGCAGAGGCAGGCAGATCTCTGTGAGTTTTCAAGGCCAACCTGGTCTACAGAGTGAGTTCCAGGACAGTCAAGGTTACACCTCAGAGAAACACTGTCTTAAAAAACAAAACAAAACAAAAACACAACAACAACAACAACAAAAAACAAAGTCATGAAAGTTGCAGGTAAATGGATAATTACAAAACTCATCTTGAGTGAGGTAACCTAGACCCTAAAAGACAAATATGGTATGTATTTGTTTATATGTGGATCTTAGCTTTTAAGCCTTTGATAGGTATGCTACAGTTTATATAACCACAGAGATTAGGTATAGAGTAAGGGACTAGCTAGGAGGGAAGGCTTCCCTGAGGAAGGTGAAATAGACTTTATAGTTATCAAGAGACAGGGCAGGTGGAGGCTGGAATGGGAATATTAAATGGAGGGAGTGGTAAGGAGAAAATTCAGGGAGGGCCATCTGAAGTTAAGAGCCATTTGGAGAGGCATATGTAAATCTAGTACAGTCAAAGTTTCTTCTTATATATAGATATATGAAAAATCTAAGTGGGAGACAAAGCCCCAGCTAGACATCTCTTAGCCCCAAATGCAATTTCCAGGAGTGGGTTACATCTAATTGAGTTGTTGGCCAAAGGGCCCCATGGCAACCCCCAAACAATTCAGACTATAGTCAAGGTTATTAGCTTCTCTCCATCAAACGGCTGGTAAGGCCTTCTTGCTGATGACAACTTAGACAACTCATTGGACATGGAGAAGTTGAGCTGGTGCCCGACTGGAGCCTGCATCCCTACTGAACAGTATCCACAGTACTCTGCATGCTACCAGAGGGGAAATGCAACACCAGCTCCCTTCAGTCTACAATGGTGATCTGCCTATGTGATCAGTCTACAGTAGTGATCTGCCTGTATGATACGCTAGGCACAGTTGTGGGAGTACACAGCTATTACTCTCTGATTGGATTTAAGGCTCGCTTCATGAGATGGACCTATACTTGTCATAGCTTGGGTAACCAAGAACCTGGAATTAGATAGGCCATGGACCTAGGGGAAAACCAAATACTATTGTTCTTCTGAAGGAACACAGCAACATAGAGACTCCTAACAACGTTCCACTATATCTGCAGATCAGTGTCTTACTCAACCATCATCAAAGAATCTTCCACCTGCAGGAGATGGAGACAGATACAGAGACCCAAGACTGGATGCGTGCAGAGAGTGAGAGACCTTGGAATACCCAGTCCTGACTGGGATGTGACCATCAAACATCTTTCCTCAGGGCTCAGGGAACTTTGTGGCAGAGGAGTCAGAAAGAGTGTAAGAACCAGTGGGAACGCAAAACAAACAAACAAGGTAACAATGCCTTCCGGAAACAAGACTGATGCTCTTGTGAACTCACAGAGACTGTGGCAGCTTGCACAGGGCCTGCACAGGTCCAAGCCAGATGGGGTCCCAGCACTGAAATGGGCAAGTGGACATGATCGCCCATCCCTACCTGAGATGCTACCTCCAGCTGACAACTGCTCACAGAGGAAAATCCATTTTCTCCAATGGAGTCTTATACATGTCACACTCAAGGGTAGGCCCCATGCCGTGCAATAGATGGCTAACTCAGAATGAACCCAACAGTATTTGAGAGGTTTTTTTTTTTGTTCCATATGCTTTGTCCGGGCAATCTTTTTAAAACTTACTCACCTTTAGCTTACAGATTATGGTTTCCAAGTCTATGTTTTTTATGGGTCATGTGTATATATCTGATTTTTCCCTCTGTTTGCTTTGCTCCATTCTGATTTATTTACTTACTTATATTTCATTTTATTTTGCCTGCTTGCTTTCTAGAGAGAAAGAAGGCATGGAGTTGGGTAGGTGAGGATGTGGGGAGTATCTAGGAGGAGATGAGTGAGTGGAAACCATGATCAGAATATACTGTGTGGAAAAAATTATTTACAAATTTGTTTTTAACCTTCAGTTTTATGTGTATGGGCGTTTTGCTTCTGCATCACGTGTGTGCAGTGCCAGTGGAGGCCAGAACATGCTGTTGGTTCCCCAGCATGGACATGGAACCTCAAACCTCTGGAAAGCAGCTATTGCATTTCTTTTTTTTTTTCTTTCTTCCTTCTTTTTTTTTTTTTTCCTCGAGACAGGTTTCTCTGTAGCTTTGGAACCTGTCCTGGAACCCTCTCTGTAGACCAGGCTGGCCTCAAACTCACAGAGATCTGTCTGCCTCTGCCACCTGAGTACTAGGATAAAAAGCATGCATCACTACTGTTGGCTTCTTTTTCTTCTTCTTCCTCCTCTTCCTCCTCCTCCTCCTCCTCTTCCTCTTCCTCCTCTTCCTCCTCTTCCTCCTCCTCCTCTTCCTCCTCCTCCTCTTCCTCCTCCTCCTCCTTCTCCTCCTTCTTCTTGACAGAGTCTCACTGTTTGATATGTATTCCTGGTAGCTGGCTGGCCTCAAATTCAGAGACCTGTCTGCCTCTGCCTTCCAAGTGGTGGATTAAAGGAATGCACACCACACCTATCAGGACAGCTTAATTTTGCTAGTGGAATAATTGTTAACAGGTAACGTATTTTGTTGTAAAAATGATATGGAATTAGAATTAATTTTTCATTCTTTTTACTGTTATTATTAATATTGTGTGTGTTTGCTATGTATTGTGTGGGCCATGGTGTGTATGTGGAGGTCAGAGGACAACTTTGTAGAGTTGGTTCTCTTCTTCCACCTTTAAGACCGGATTCAGGGCTCCAGGATTGTGCAGCGAGTGCCTTTACCCACTGTGCGGTCTCACCAGTCCCCAAATTAGCTATCTTAATATATACGTTAGTGTGTATGCACACTGTAGAGTTAGCGAGAGAGAAATAGCTTCATTCACAGAAAGGCAATGTTGACTTGGGGTCTTGGTTTTTTGTCGCTCAACTCCATTTGCTCACAACAGAGCATGTTCTTAGCATATACGCGACGCAACCCTGACAGACACAACCACCAAATGCAATTAGAAGTTTTGTTCCTATTTTTAGTTTTCAGACTTGTTTTGAATGAAACACAGTGGCCATAGGTGTGTGTGTATTTAGAGTCTCCAGCATTCTGTGCCAATTTCAACATCAATCGTGCACCAAGGAACTTGTTATTTCTGCTGTTGGAGAAAGATGTCTCAATCCTTCCTCACGTATAACAGGATGTCTGCACCCCTTCTCTGTCTGAACACATTTTCCAATTTTCTTTTGCTGTTTCCTTGGTTTTTTGAGGTTTGTGCCCGACTGTTGGGAGCCTTGGTCTGCAGCTGAACTATGTTTTTTGTATGTTGAAACCATGATGCCATGTCCTCTTCTCCTGGTGTGTTCTGTGTGCTTCTGAAGGGCTTGGGTGAACTTGGATGCAAACCTTTACTAGGAGACTAATACTTTATTTACTTATTTTTAACTTGTTGAACATTATTATTATTATTATTATTATGTGTGTACATGCTCACAAGTACATGATAGCATATATACAGACATCAGACATCAGAGGACATGAGTCAGCTGTCTCCTCTTACCATATGGGTCCCAAAGAAGGCACTCAGGTCACTGGACTTGGTGGCAAGCACTTTCACATGGTAAGTCATTTCACGGGCCCTTCTTTATTTAAAATTTAATTTTTTTTTATTTTGTATGTATTGTATGTTTGCCTTCATGTATGTCTGTGCACCACATGCATGCCTGGTCCACCCAGAGGCCAGAAGAGAGTGTTGGGGTCCCTGAAATTGTAAATATGATATCTGTGAACTGTCCTGTGGGTGCTGGGAGCCAAACCTAGGTCGTCTACCAGAGCAAGTGCTCTCAACCGCTGAGCCATCTCTCCAGCCGCAAGACATATTTAAAGGGAATTTCTACACATGGTTTATTTTAATTACCCATGTCCTTTCTTTTTACTTAAAACTCTGAAGCTTAATTCACACTCATCAGTTGTCCTTTAAACTAGAGCACCTGGCAGACCTAGAAACAGCTGTGGTTTCCTCTTCCCTATGTGCCCTGTTTCCCTTTAGGAACTAGAGTGAACCATGCTGCCCAGGTGTGGTTTATCTGGGTATGAGACAGCTTCTAAAAGAAAAGCAAGTTTCTACAAATCCAGCATCTGTGATGCTTTCTCTGTGGGCCAAGCTATCTACCGTGTGTGTATTTTAATACAGGGTCTCTCTTTGTGGCCATGGCTGGCCTGGAACGCACGCTGTAGACCAGCCTGGCTTTGAACTCACAGAGATTCACTTGTCTCTGCCTCCTAAGTGCAGGGATTAAAGGTACCATCACACCTGATTTATAGTATCTACTTTTGGTCATCCTTCCTAAGACTAGACATTTTAAGGATTTAGACCTCTCACATGGTTTATGAGTGTTTCTGTGCTGCACACGGGGTCTTCATCTCAATGTGTATATGTTAGCATTTCAGTAGAGATTACAACTATATCAATTATAGTTATATATAGTGTATATATATAATTATAACTAATCACAAATCTCATAGGTTTTCATTTTGCCAAACTGTAGGAAGATTATCACTTAATTAAGATTTCTATAGAAGCTGGGCATGGTGGCAAACACTTTTTTAATCCCAATCCTTGGGAGGAAGAGGCAGGCGGATCTCTGAGAATTAGAAAGGTCAGCCTGGTCTACATAGTGAATTCCAGGATAGCCAGGACTACATAGACTCTATGTAGCTCTCTAGGAAAGACCCTGTCTACAAACAGACAGACTAATAAATCAAAACACCCCTCCTCAATTATCATTATTATTTATTTATTTTGTATGCTGTGGTGGTTTAAATGAGAGTGGTCCCCACGGGCTCATACATTTGAATGTTTGGTTCCATTTGGTAGAATTGTTTAGGAAGGATTAGGAGGTGTGGCCTTGTTGGAGAAGGTTGTCACTAGAGGTGGGCTTTGAGGTTTCCAAAACCCACACAGGTTTGGCACAAGGCTTGGCCGAGACATCTTTCTAACCCAATAGTGTTTGTTTTTGCTTTTGTTTCCCCATGAGACTTAAGAATACTGGTGGGTTAGAAATTGAATGTAGAGGCTGGAGAGATGATCCAGTGTAGAGATCATCTATTGTTCTTGCTGAGGATTGCAGTTTGGTTCCAAACACCTGCATTGAACAGCTCATAATTACCTGTAACTCCAGCTCTAGGGGATCTAACACTCTCTTCTGGTTCCCAAGGATACCCACATGTGCACACACACCTGCATTGAACAGCTCATAATTACCTGTAACTCCAGCTCTAGGGGATCTAACACTCTCTTCTGGTTCCCAAGGATACCCACATGTGCACACACAAATAAACAAGTAAAAATAAAACAAATGTTTTTAGAGATCAAATGTGTCTTAGTTAGAGTTTCTCGTGCTGTGTAAGACAAGAAGACCATGACAACTCCCATAAAGGAAGACATTTAATTGAGTGGCTGACATTCGGTCTATTATCATCATGGTGGGACATGGCAGCACGCAGGCAGACATGGTGATGGAAAGGAGCTGAGAGTCCTTCATCTTGCAGGCGACAGGAAGTGAACTATAACACTGGGTAGTATCTTGAGTATATATGAGACCTCAAAGCCCGTCTCCACAGTGACACACTTCCTCTAACAAGGCCACACCTACATCAACAAGGCCACACCTCCTAGTAGTGCCACTCTCTTTGGGGCCATTTTCTTTCAAACCACCACAGGAGAGAAAGTAACTCATTCTTTCAAAAATTCAAAATGTAAGTGATGGATGCCCGGATTATGCTTAAGATTTGATTATTCTTTCTCCATTATTCATAAACTATTTCATCAACTGTGGGAAATTGCAGGACTGCTGAGAAAGATGATGTCAGGTGTTTGCTGTAAAAGCCCACAGTGAGCAGGTACGCATGACTGTGTGAGGGTAGATTTGTGTATTGGCATTGTATAGGGATGGCTGTTCTGACATTTTGAAGCTTAAATGTATCCTCTACCTGATGCTCTTGGATCTTTATGTACTTACCTGAGAAAATTAATTTCTTTACCATAAATTCAGACTATGGCTTAAAATAAAACAAGAGAGAAATAGTACCTCTCCCCGATTATAGAAAACCTACAGTTTGGAAATTAATAAACCAAGATTCACTAATAAAAAATGTTGGTGTTCCCCTATCGTGGCACTAATAAAAAACTAAAACCTAAATCTCATGTCTAACACAAGACATCCTTAAAGATATTGTTCTGCTCTTTTACCTTACTTCTAAAATTTGTGTGTATGTGTGTGCCTGCATGAGTTTGTGTGCCCTACAATATGCAGGTGCACACAAAGGCCAGAAGAGGGTGCTGGGTCCCCTGGAACTGGAATTGCAGGAGGTTGTGTGTGGCCCCAGGTGGGTACTGGGAACTGAACCTAAGCCCCTTGGTGGAACAGTAAGTGCTCTTTAACCAACAAACCATTTCTCTAGAACCTGTTGACTGAGGTTTCTGTCCCACACGGTCCCGTAGCCGTTCAGTTCCAAAGAAACACACAGAGGTCAACATTAATCATAAACTGCTTGGCCTATTAGCTCATGCTTCTTAATAACTAATTCTTATACCTCAAATTAGCCCATTATTCTTATCTGTGTTAGCCACGTGGCTTGGTACCTTTTATCAGCAAGGCAGTCACATCTTGCTTCCTCTGTGTCTGGAGAATGACTGCAGACTATGTCTTTCCACCTCCCAGGATTCTTCTATTCTCGTTGCCCTGTCTCTACTTCCTGCCTGGTGGCCCCACCCATACTTCCTGCCTGGCTACTGGCCAATCAGCATTTTATTAAAATACAAGTAACAAATCTTTACGGGGTACAAGACCATTGTCCTACAGCAAGAACCTTCTACCCTTACTAACATTCTGTAATTGATTTAAAAGGCAATATTCTATGTTTTGTTTTTAAATTTTTTGTGCTTTTTGCTATTTATGCTTCAGGCTTTTGACTACACAAAGACTCTTCATGTGTATTTATGTATCTGTGAGTTTATGAGCACAGGATACATGGAGACCAGAAAAAGGTGTTGTGTGTCCTCCACCCCATTCTGCCAATATCTTAAAAATGTATTTCTTTTTAAATCATTCATTTATTAATTGTGTGTGTGGTGGTTTGAATAAGAATGCCTTTCGTGGGGCCTGGAGAGATGGCTCAGTGGTTAAGAGCACTGACTTCATTCTAGAGGACCTGGGTTCAATTCCCAGTACCCACATAACAGCTCACAAATGCCTGTAACCCTAGTTCTTGGGGAATCTGACACCTTCACACCAATGTACATAAAATAAAGTTAAATAAATTATAAAGAAAATAATACAAAAAAAGAATGGCTCTCATAGTTTCAAATAGGAGATGTGGCCTTGTTGGAGGAAGTGTGTCACTGGGAATGGGCTTTGAGGCCTAGTCTCTCTCTTCCTGTTGCCTGCAGATCCAGATATAGAACTCTCATCTACTGCTCCAGCACCGTGTCTGCCTATGTGCTGCCACACTTTCTGCCATGATGATAATGGACTAACCCTCTGAAGCTGTAAACAAGCCCCAGTTAAATGCTTCCTTTTATGAGCTGCCTTGGTAATGATCTCTCTTCACAGCAATAATTATCCTTTCTCAGACAGTGCGAGCATGGGTGTATGCTACAGAGAGGGTAGATGTCAGAGGACTAATGTCAAGAGGCAATTCTCTTCCAGCATATGGTTCCTGGGAATAAGACACAGGTGTCAAGCTTTCCAGCAAGTGCCTTTACCCTTGGAGTCATCTCATTGGCCCTGACTATTCCTTTTAAGGCAGGGTCACCTCCCAAACAGGTACTCTGGTTTATCAACTAGGCTGAACAAGCCCCAGCAACCCTCATGCTCTGTCCTATTTGGATCTGGAATTATGGGCATTTGTGGAATCTGTTCATATAGTATCAAAGACTCGCCATATACAAATTTATCACACATGTCTTGTCTTGTAGAGCAGAAGAACATGGCACATGGCCATACTTCCATCCTGCACCCTTAGAAAGGCTGTGCCCAGTGTCATGGCGCGGACATACTGCTTGACGTGCAGGAATAGGGGAATATGTGTGCCTACAAACCCAGGACCTGTCCATTCTGGGGGAAGGTGTGATGTACACAAACCCCCCATGGAAAGAAAGAAGATGGCTCATTCTCTGCGTTCCAGCAGGGCTCCTCAGTAGCTTATAATTTTCACCACAGTGGTATTTTACCTTTTTAGTTTGGTCTATTCCTAAGCGTTTGTTTATTTAGGCTGCTATCAGAGGCACCATTCTACCCATTTTCTTTCCTTGTAAGTTGTTGGTCTATAGGAAAGATACTTATCTTTGTAGCTTGACTTCCTAACCTGATGAAAGTTTTGCCAGAGCTAGGTATTTTCTTTGAAGCTGTCAGGGTATTTCCCCTACAGAATCAGTGGTTTGCAGATGGAGACAGACGGACTTCTTCACTTCCTATCTATAAACCCTTTTATTTCTTTCCGATTGATTCAACTAATACTTGAAGTACTATATTAAATAAGAGGAGTGAGAGGGGCTTCTCTGTCTGACTCCTGATCTTAGAAAAAAAAAAACTGCCCTGGGTCATGCCCGGTCATGAGTGCTGGCTATAGTTTCCGTGAATGGGACCTTGATCAAGCCGGGGTGTGTTCCTCCGGTTCCTCGTTTATTCAGAGCTTTTATTATGAAGAAATGTGGGATTTTGTTGGCCTTTTCTGCACTTACACAAATGATTGTGCCTCTTCTGTCCCTACATGTTATTCATGTATGTCTAGCCAGGACAGCCCATGCTAGCAGGCTATGGAAAGAACCCTGAGCCAAGTGATGAATGTCCGGGGCTTTCTTTCTTCCCCTCATTTAGCCTTTCCCTACTTCCCTTTTTCTACTTCCCTTCCAGAAGGATGTCATCTCTTGACCTAGTTTTAGGCAGTACCCCTTGTCTGGATACTATGAGCTGGGGCTTCCCTGGGCCCAGCATCGCTGCCTCTCCAGTATGGTTCTTTCCAAGGGTTATCCACACACTTCTAACACCAGTGACTACTGTAAATTGTATGAGATAGAGAGCACAGAAGTCCTCGATCCTCAAAACAACTTGGCAGCAGCAAGGGTCACACTCACTGCTAGCTGCTAGAGAGACCAGACAGCTATATCTCTGGGACTTGGGTCATTAGCACACAGGTTACATCCTACAGGCTCTAACATACCAGACATTGTTATGCCACATTGAAAACCCAAATCAGCATCCATTCAATGCACCAAATTGTACAAGGGGCAGGGTGAGTGTGGAGGGCTGCTGGGTTTCCAAAGGGGCTCAGACAAATGCACTCAGGATTTTACAGTGGGTCTTGCTTTAGGGAGCACAATGTCCAACTCTGGACAAGGTCCTGAAATATGTGTTGTTTTACCCTGGTCTCATCACCAGTCACTGTGGAGATGGTATGGCACTCACCAAACCACCTTCCTCTTTGGGTCCCTTCCTAGACTCTTGTGCATGGACAGAAGGTCACGTGACTGAATGCGATCAGGGCAGATGGCCTCAGCTTCCAGTCCTGGATCAGAAGAGCCATCCATGCTCTGGAGTACAACACAGCACACACAAAACCAAGCTGTTTTCCTGCCCTGTCTCAGCAGATGAGAACAGGAAAGCCGCTTTTTAGACTCAGCCCCTGGAAGAACCTGCACTTACTTGGCTAGGAACACCCACCTCAAATTTCCTGTGAAAATAAGCCCCGCATCTGACTGGGAGGCAGGTGGGTTGGGGAAATGTGATAAGGGTGAGGGCAGCACTAAGGATGAAGGGACTCTGTGGTCTGGACCAGCAGTTGGCAAGATTGATCAGTTCTTCCCTAGCTCTGCTTGGTTGCACCAGGGCAAGCACAAAGCTGGTGGGGAGGGGGTCTTCACTGGGGTCCCGGATTCTCTGGGAGACAGCAGGAGAAACAGGAGTAGGAGATATCAGGCATGAGCATGCGTATTGAGGGTATAGGCAACGGCTGCTTGCAGCAGGGAGACTGAAGTAAGGATGCAGTAATGAACACGGCAAGGAGACAGGTCAAGGGACCAGTGCAGCTCCTTGGGGCTGGACGGTTGGAGTCCAATGGACCCGGTGAGATGGGGATGGGTGACTGTGGAGTATTTGGAGTTGAGATCATGTTGGAGCAGTTACCAGTGCCGACATGGTCAAGTGCCTGACCGTGGGCAGGAGAGGCAGAGGAGTTGAGACACGAGTTCTTTGGAAGAGAGGGGACCGTGGAACCGAGAGAAACGATAATTAAAAGTACTATTATAGAGAACCTTGTTGAAGAGAGTGACCACGAACTGGCAGCTATTATTGTCACCAAGGAAGAAAGTTGGTGCAGAAGGGAGAGTGTGTGGAGTGCGTAGCATCGAAGCAAGGGCTTTCAGGGAGGAGCCGGCTCAGAAGAAGCCGAGAAGAGCAAGGGGGGTGCCTCTCCTAGCCCCAGCCCTGTAGGGGACAGCTGTGCAGGAACAGCAGCCACCTCACAGAAGGCTACGGAAAAGCAGAATCCTTAGAGAGCAAGTTCAGAGCCAAAGAATGAAAAGCCAAACACAGTGCAGCGTGCCTGCAATTCCTGCACTCAAGGAGAGCCAGGCGGGAAAATGGTAGGTCTGAGGCCAACGAGAGCGACATAAAACCTGAAAAGGAGAAAAGAGTGAGCAAAGAGATGCAGGGAGAAGGAACGCACGCAGAGGAACGCCCCAGCATTGTGGAAGAGCCGTCAGTAAGGAAAATCTGGAAACACCAAGATGCCCAGTGCTGAGGGGATTCAGGGACAACTGGGGAGCCCACAGCAGGACTTGTGCCATGAAAATCTAAGTGTAGAGCACCGGGGATCACCAGGACAGCCAAAGAGCAGGTGCAAATATCCTCTTTAAAAAAAAGCTATGGGGCTGGAGAGATGGCTCATAGGTTAAGAGCAGTGCCTGCTCTTCCAAAGGTCCTGAGTTCAATTCCCAGCAACCACATGGTGGCTCACAACCATCTGTAATGGGATCTGGTGCCCTCTTCTGGCCTGCAGGCATACACACAGGCAGAATATTGTATACTTAATAAATAAATATTTTTTTAAAAAGCTATGGAACACAAAACAATGCTGAGTGTAATTTGTAAAGCTACCAAATTATAAACATATACTTAGGGAAGAATCCCCAGTGACTTCAGGGTCCTGGTTTTGTGGTTACACACAGAAAAAGGGAGGGGCAATGGGTGAAGCAGGCCAGCTTTGGTTGCATCAAAAATATTTAACTTCCCAATGACCAAAAAAAGAAATGTAAATGATAAACCAACATACAGTAAAATGTTATCTCCTGCATAGCCTGGGCAGTGGGTCCTAAAACTCTCACCTCTAAGTTTGAAAGATTTGTAGATTTAAACAATAAGGCCAGGCTGGTGGGGGACGCTTGTAGTCCAGCACTTGAGAGTCTGAAGGGAAAAGATTGTTAAATGAAAGTTATACACCACGGGACTCTTCCTCAGAACAGAAGAAGAAATTAAATGGGAAAGAAAAAAAAAAGGAAAGGAAGGGGGCAGAGAATAGAAGGAAAAAATTGAAAGGGAAGAGAAAAAGTCAGGCCAGAGAATTACAGCCCAGCACAGCAGTCAAGACACTGCAGTCAGGGGCTGGAGAGATGGCTCAGAGGTTAAGAGCACTGGTTGCTCTTCCAGAGGTCCTGAGTTCAATTCCCAGCAACCACATGGTGGCTCACAACCATCTGTACTGAGATCTGGCACCCTCCTCTGGCGTGCAGGCATACATAGAGGCAGAATGTTGTATACATAATAAATAAATAAATCTTTAAAAAAAAAAAAGACACTGCAGTCAGTCTGTGAGTCTACAGCCAAGTCCACACAGTGAAGGCACCTGCCAAGGCAGTTTAATGGGGGAAACCGTCTTTTCAGTAAGCAATTCTGAGACTGGAGAGACGGTTCCCGTTAAGGACACTTGCTGCTCTCGTAGAGGACCTGGATTCAGTTTCCAGCACCACATGGTGCCTCTAGATCCAGGGGATCCAACGCTTTCTTCTGCCCTCCCTCGGCTTCTGCATAGGGGCGGTACACAAACATACACCCAGGCACACTTGGATACAAGTCAAATAAAGTAACACATGTTTAAAAAACAAATCTTAAAAAGAAGTAGTTCTAAAAGCTGGGTGTGCAGACATGTACACATTTTATCAACCCAGATGGGTTAAAGGGCTGACCAGAGGAGCTAACACTAATGCCTAGAAGAAAACATGGGAGATGATGCTATGTCTTGTTTATAGGAAACCTGCATGGCGATGGATTTGGCAATGGTTTGGTATGGCATGCAAGCACAGGAACCAAATAAGCGGACGAATTAGAGGGTATCACAGTGGGGATTCCCAGCAAGCAAAGAGATAGTACAAAGACAGGAAGGAACCTCTTTCTGATCATTTGCACGATGGAGATCTAATACCCACATCAAACTCTTCAAAGAGCCTGACTTCAAAATGGGCAAAGGACACAGATTTTTTTTTTTTTTTTTTTTTTTTTGTCGAAGAAGATGAACAAATTCCCAATAAGCACATAATAAGATGCTCAATGCCGGTAATCAAAAACCACCGGACACCCCTTCAAACCCTCTATGCTGTCCATAATCAAGACAGCCAAGGAGGAGTAATAGCAAGTTAGAACTGTCATGCGTTACTGGAGGGGATGGAAAATGGCAGGTCTCCCTGGAAACAATTCTGCAGGTCCTCAAGAAATCAAATATGGCTAGCATATAATCTTGAAATATCATCCCTTCCTATATCTAACCCCCCAAAGAATCAAAAACATGCTCACGTGGAAACTAGTACGCGATATTCATTCAGTATTCATACAACAGTCCCCAGAGGGCACAACTCCCATCTGTTGACTGAAGAAAAAGAAATGTGGTATGCCCATAAAAGGAATATTATTCAGCAATGAAAACAAACGAAATGCTGATATGAACTCTAATACAGATGAGTTCTGAAAGCATTATATTAAAAGAAAGAAGTCAGACTCAAAGAAAGTCCCATATTTTATGATCCTATTTACATGAAATGCCCATAAAAGGGAAACTAGACATGGTGGTGCACATTTTGTTTGTTTGTTTGTTTGTTTGTTTCCGAGACAGGGTTTCTCTGAGTCGCTTTGGAGTCTGCCCTGGAACTGGCACATATGTGGAATTTGTTGGAATGACTTACAGGCTGTCGTCCAACAATGGCTAGCTGTGAACTGAAAGTCCAAGAACTCAGTAGTTGCTCAGTCCCACGGCACTGGGTGTCTCAGCTGGTCCTCGGCAGACGCTGGAATCCCAAAGAAATAGACTCCAGTGCCAGTGAAGGAATGGGTGTCCTGACAGGGCGAGGGCGAGCAGGCAAAGCCGAACACACCCACTTCCTTCTTCTGTTGTCCTCAGACAGACTTCCAGTAGAAGGTGTGGCCCAGATTAAAGGTGTGTCTTCCAGCCTCAAGATCTGGATCAAAAGCGTGCTGTCTTCTTGCCGCAAGATCCGGATCACAGGTGTGGCCCCCCCATTTCTAGATTGCAGTTCATTCCGCGTACAGGCACAGTGACAGCCAAGAATAGTCGTCACACTCTGTCTCAGAAGAGAGGGTGAAGAACAGAGAAAACAGACTGCTTGTTGCCAAGGGTGGAGGATAGAGACTACGTTTTCTTTCTGTAGTAATGATGAATGTCTTAGAATTAGAGAGTGGTGCATCAAAAACCACTGAATTTTATGCTGTAAAAGGATGAATTTAGGAGTTTATAAATTAAATCTCAAGGTTGGAGAGATGGTTCAGTGGGTGAACACACTTCCCGCCAAGCCTAAGGATCTGAGTTCAATCCCCAGGACTGACACTGTGGAAGGGGAGAATTGACTGAAGGAGATGGACCTCTGAGCTCCACACAGACACACACACACACACACACACTCACACACACACACACACACCACACACACACACACACACCACACACACACACACACTCACACACACACACACACTCACACACACACACACACACACACACTCACTCACACTAGACATGCTTTTGAAAGACCAAATACCTATGATCTGAAGAGATGGATCAATAGTTGGATGTACGTACGACTCTTCCAGAGGACCTGAGTTCAGTTCCCAGTACCCACGTTATCAGGTAGCTCATAACTACCTATAACCCCAGCTCTGGGGATCCAGTGTTTCTGACTTCTGTGGGCACCCATGCTAAAGCGCTTACACAGGACATGCATACATACACATAATTAAAAATAAGAATAAGGAGACTGTGTAGATGATTCAGTGGTTAAGGGCTCTGGCTTGTCTTCAAGGGGTCCTGAGTTCAATTCTCAGCAACCACATGGTGGCTCACAACCATCTGTAATGAGATTTGGCGCTTTCTTCTGGCCTGCAGGAATACATGCAGGCAGAA
Source organism: Arvicola amphibius (assembly GCF_903992535.2). NCBI lineage: Eukaryota > Metazoa > Chordata > Mammalia > Rodentia > Cricetidae > Arvicola > Arvicola amphibius. The sequence goes on along the minus strand of NC_052061.1, from coordinate 5,056,170 downwards.
CACTATAATAATGATAGATAGATGATAGATAGATACATAGATAGATAGATAGGTGATAGATAGATTAGATAGATAGATAGATATAGATAGATCTTAAAAAATAAATCTTAAAACAAACAAAAGACATATATCAATTTTTTAAAAACCTGGCGTCAAATCTAGGTATATAAGAGTGACCTTGGCAAATGCTTCTCACCGCTTCCCTGAGCCTCAGTTTCTCTTGGGGGTCAGGGTGCGGTATTCAGGTGGACCTCTGGCTGAGCTGGGCTCCACATGCGGCTTGTTACTGTCGCCATTGCTGCTGTGACCTCAGCCTGTGGCAGTGAACAGTTTAGGGGGCCGTAGAACCTAGTGTCTAAACTGTGCACTCACTGGGACCGTGCTGCTGGAGTCTCTGTTTCTTCATCTGAGCCACATGAACAATGCTGGCCCTTTCAACCGAATGTTGCAGTAGAAATAATGAGATAACGGATGTAAAGCAAGGGCAAGCTTAGGCTGGCACTGGTAAGTATCCAGTAAGTATCCATTGTTGTTAACCAGCTTCTGTTACTGTAACGCAAACCCAGGTAACCAATTTATAAAGAAGAAAGGTTTGGTTCAGCTCACCACTTTGGATGCTTGGCCTTTGTAGCTTTGGGCCTGTGTTGAGACATCACATACTGATGGGAGCGTGTGCTACACAGCTCGTCCACCTCCCATCAATCAGGTCTTGTCTCTTAAGGGTGGAGTATGCTGTAGCGAGGTGCCAGTGGCTGGAGACCATGCACATGAACACAGGGACCTTTGGAGAATATTCTAGATCCAAACTGTATCACAGCTAGTCCTACTATTAAATATTGTTATGGTAATGACATTTTGGGGCCAGTTAGCTTCGAAAGGTTTCTACTTCTCCATCCCAGCCCTCTATTCTAGAGTTTCCTGTCTGCTTCATTCTCCTGGTTTGGCCCGTGTGGTGTCTAGGCTCAGCTTCAATGCTTTGAAGTTTGCCTCCTCACTGGCTCTTATTGCTCTTTTGTTCACAGGGCCTCAGCTTGGCCAGAACCTGGCTTTGCTCCTGTCTCTTTGCAAAGTGTGCCTTCCTTCCCCACTCTTGAATCAAACTGGGAAGCGCATCTCCTCCCAGACAAGGAGAGGCACATGCTGGGGAGGGAGGTTCAGGACAGAGCTCCCTCACAGTCCCCTGCATGCATGGGGACCCTCACCGGGGGCACACTCCCCCCCCCCCCCCCCCCGGCTCAACTGAAATGAGGAAGTTCCTGCGGCTGCCCAGGTCAGAGAGTTTCTTTCTGAGTTGCAATCAAAGCAAAAGCCCAGACACCCTACTTCTAGGAATTATCTCCCCCGCATCTTCCCCCTGGAAATTCGCTCAAGAAACATTGGACATTTTTATGTAAAGGCACAAGATTAGAAAACCCCCAATTTGTCTACCAGTGGGACAATGACCACGGGCCTGTGTACACAGCAGAGAACCATGGGACTATGAGAGACAATGGGGCACAGGGGACTGCAGGCAAGGTGTATTTTAGGTGACAAAAAGCAAGGTGCATGTTGAGTGACTCTTCCTCCTTTCATCTCTCCCCTCCTTCCTCTCTACTCCCTTCCTCTTTCCTTTCCTTCCTTCCCTCCTTCCTTGTTCCCTCTCTCCTTCCCTCCTCTCTTCCCTCTTATTCCCCCTTCCTTCTTCTTTTGGTGGGTGTATGTATGTGTGCGTGGGCATACATGTGTGTACATGTGCATGTAGAGTCTGAAAGTCATCTCAGGTGACTTCCGTTAATCATTATCCATCTTATTTTTTTAAAATGTAACTGGTTTTGGTTTTTAAGACAGGGTTTTCTGTGTAACAACCCTGACTGTTTTGGAACTCACTTTATAGTAAGGTTGGCCTCAAAGTCACAGAGATCCTCCTGCCTCTGCCTCCTGAGTATTAATCCTGGGATTAAAGGTGTGTGCCACCATGCCCAGCCTTAGATATAATTTTTAGTTTTTAGATAATGTGCGTGTTTATGTGTGGGTATATGCATGTGAGTGCAGTGCCCCAAAAGGCCAGAAGAGGGCATCTGATCTCCTGGACCTGGAGTTACAGGTGGTTATGAAGTGACCTGGTGAGAATGCTGGGAGCTGAACTCAGGTCTCCTGCATCAGAGCTGAGCCATCGTCTTTCTAGCCCTCTCCTTATTTTTGGAGTTATGGTCTATCACTGAACCTGGAGTTTATGGATTTCCCTAGATTGTACCAGCTGGCCAGCAAGCTCCAAGGAGCCTCCCATCTCTATGTCCCTAGCCACTGTAGTTAGTTGGTTTTTTACTTGGGTGTTGGGGATTTGAACTTAGGTCCTCATGTTTGTGCATAAGTATTTTACTAAGTTATCTCCCCAAACCCCCTCCCCCACTCTGGAGTCTTGCTAAAATTCCCAGGTAGATCCTTAACCCCTAGGGTTCAAGCAATCCTCTTGCCTCAGGCTCCTAAGAACCTGGGGTAACAGGTATGTGCCATCAGGTTCTGCTTTACCATTTTGATGTTGTTATTGTTTGTTTTTAAGATAGGATAGCCTTTGCTGCCCTGGGAATCAATACGTAGACCAGACTGACCGCAAAGTCACAGAGATCCACCTGTCACTGTCTCTCCTGTGCTGGGATTAAAGACGTGTGCCACCACAACCCACTCCTGCTTTAAGTTTTTAATAAATAAAAATTAATTCAGGGGGCCAAAGAGATGACTCAGTAGTTAAGAGCACCAAGTGCTCTTTCAGAGTTGGGTTCAAGTCCTAGCAAACACATGGCAGTTCACAACTGTCTGTAACTCCAAGGTCTGACACCCTAATACACACACACACACACACACACACACACACACACACGCACGCAGCAAAACATCAATGCAAATAAAATAAAAATAAGCCAAGCTCTGGTGGCACATGCCTTTAATCCCAGTAATCAGGAGGCAGAGGCAGGTGGATCTCTGTGAGTTTGAATCCAGCCTGGTCTAACAGGGTGAGTTCCAGGACAGGCTCCAAAGTAAAAGAGAAACTCTGTCTTGAAAAAGAAACAACAACAACAACAACAAAAATAATAAAAGAAAATAAATAAAAGTAGTTCAGATCTTGAAATGGTGGCACATGACTATAATCCCAATACTCTGGAGGCAGAGAAAGGAGGATCAATGCATGTTTGAGGTCAATCTGATCTACATAGTGTCTAGTCTGCCTAGGCCAGCTCAGGCTACATAGTGGAGACACTTTCTTCAAAACAAACAAATATTAATTTAAACAAAGAAAGGGAGGTTGGAACAAGAGGATTGTCTAGGAGATTCTATACCTTTCAAGGTACAAGGTGAGACAGAGTGACAACCAGGGAGAGGAAAGATCGGCCCCTTCATCATTAGCACACCATCCCTATCCCTACTGCCACTCTAGGTCCTGGGGCTTCACCATCTGCAGTCCCAAGAATTCCCCCCGAGTCCCTTGAAAGCTCATCACCATGCCCGGTGCTCTGACTGGGCATCAGGGCTCCTTTAACTTCATATCTGCCCCTCCTCCAATGAGGGAGGCCAAGAGCCCTGGTAGTGCAGAAGTCATCAGGTTGCAGGTGTGCCCAGGGCAGGGGGAAGGGACACTAAGCTCAAAGGCTGGGCCAGGATGAGATCCCTGGGGCCTGCCAAGTCTCTGGGGACCCAGGTGTTCTCCAGGGGAAGACCCCCAGGCCCACCATGGAGGCCCTGGGCCCTAAGAGGCCCTTAAGAAAGCCCCAAGGCTTACTTGCTTATGGCGCTCTCGTGGTAGCCGTTGGCTCACAGAGGAGTTTCACATGCAAAAATAATTCTTGGGCCGGTGATATGGCTCAGAGGGCAGAGGTGCTTGCTGCTGAACTTGATGACTAGAGATTAATTCCCAGAAACTACATGATGGAAGCCTGGCTCCTGCTCCCATATCGCCCGAAAAGTAAATAAATAAATAGATGCAAAAGTCTTTTAAATAAATATTGCTTGGTTGAGGCAGGAGGATCACTTGAGTTCAGAAGTTTGAGATCAGTTTGGACAACATAATGAGATTCTTACACACACACACACACACACACACACACACACACACACACACCTACCTTTCTTTTTGGTGTGAACCGTGGTGAAACACACCTTTAATCCCAGCACTCAGGAGGCAGAGGCAGGAGAATGGCTGCAAGGGAGAGGCCAGCCTGGCTTCACAGTAAGCCCCTGCCTCAAAACAAGACATAAACAAGTTCTTTGTTTTTTTCACTTGTTTTTGACACAGGTCTTATCATGTAGCCCTGGCTATCTTCAAACTCTTGATCCTTCTGCCTCAGCCTCCCAAGTGCTGGGGTTATAGGAGTGTACCACCAAGCTTAATTAGATACACGTTCAATGGTCAAGTGTGCTGTTTGTTAGATCAGTTCATCACGTGACCAAGTCCCACCACTGTTAGCAACTTTGTCTTGCACTTTTGGCTTTGCTTCCCCTTCTAGACACATTTAAATATACATCGCACACACATACATATCTTGCACATGCATCTATGTCTATAAATACACATACACAATTCTCTATATATATCAATAGATGTACACACATCTAATAGATGCATTTGATACCACAGCTAAAGGTGTCATATACACCTATTACATTTGCCCCAACTCTGAAATCATGATTCTCCCTCCTAAATACCTCAGTGTGCCTCCTTTGGGAGCAAGACCATCTCTTACACACACTGAAGTCTTCAATGCATAAAGCAAATCTACTCTAAGACACAATAGCATCTAATACCAGGCTGTATTCACACTTACCCATTTATTTATGGAAAGTCTTTAGCTTTATTTTTTTTTTTTTTTGAGGCAGGGTCTAAATCTAACCCATGCTTCTCTCAAACTCGCTGCATAACCCAGCCTGGCTTCAGACTCCTGGTGATCTTTTTGTCTCACACCCAGGTGTTGAGATTGTGAGTTACCATGCCAGGCTTCAGGAGGTCTTTGTTAGAAGTCAGTGTCAGGTGTGGCCTTCTACCTTGTTTGAGACAGGGTTTCTTGCTCATCACTTCGTGAGTCTGTGTAGCTTTCAGGGATCCTCTTGGCTCCACTTCCCATCTCATCATGGAGCCCTGGGATTACAGCCATGTGTCTGCCCTTTGTGGGCCCAGGGAGTCAAAACTCAAGTCTTCATACACGCAAAACAGGAGCCTTGTCTACTGAACCGTCTCTGCAACCCCGGCTTTGCATTATAGGGTCATTGACTGGTCTCAAACTCACAGGGATCCTCCTGTCTCAGCCTCCTGAGTGCTAGAATTATAGGTATATGCCATCATGATCAGCCCTAATTTTTGAAGCACATGTGTGTGTGTGTGTATGTGTTGTGTGTGTGTGTGTGTGTGCGTGTATGTGTGTAAAATCTGGAACAGATTTGAAAGTCTGAAGGTCCTTTGGGGTTTGGCAAATTGCTTTTGTGGGGTAACCTATTTTCTTCCAGCTTTTATTGTTATTTTGCTAAAGACTGGAACTCACTATACAGCCCGGATTGTTTTGAACTCATGGGCCTAAGCAACCCTTTTCTCTACCCTCCTCAGCAGCTGAGAATACACGTGTGAGAATACAACCACATCCAATGCCTGTGTTTTCTCTAACTAGAAATTAGTAATGGAAGCTTGGTTTACCTTGGGGAGGGCCACATTTCTGGCATACATTTACACAACACGTACTTAGTACTTCAAACCATGTGGCGTACGCTCAGCAGCATTAAGGCGTGTTCAGATGTTTGCGACTCTGACTGCCATCTGTTTTGCTGAATGTTATGTGACTAGTCTCACAGGGAGATGTAACATTCACAGCTACTCACACTCCTGGTAGGGAGCCCAAACACAGGCCAAAGTATGGATACCGCTAAGGTCCAACTTGGTGAACAATGAGTTTTTTGGGAGGTTGCTTATAGGAATACGGGTGAGGGGTTACTTACAGGAGTAAAAATGATTAAAAGACAACCTGCACCACCAAAGCCCACCCCAGCACAGGTGACAGCTCACGGAGCTGGGAACCTGGAGCCTGGAGCTCAGCAGGTTGAAGACTGGGAATGGTAAGAGATCAGCCCTCCAGTGCTTGTATGAGTCTCGCTCTGGCTTCTCTTGGGCCACATTCCAGGACACTTGGAGAGTGTGACGTTCTGAGTAGGTGGGCTGACCAAAAAAGTGACATTTCAGACAGCTCTTGACGTCTGAGTAGGTGTTCCTTCAGCAGAGAAGTAGAGAGTGTGAACAGAGTCAGGGTCAGGCCACAGACCTCTTTGAGGAACTGTTAGTGACGTGTGATCTCTCGGACTGTGTGTGGAGAGTGGTTTTGAAAAGGTAGTCCTGAATGTCGTAGCCCGGAGTCTGGGTTCAGCCCTCAGGTGACTGGGGGACCCCCAGTAGGATTTTAACAACGTCAGAAAGGGCCGCACTCCCGCAAGCCGCGGCATGGGGAGGGGAATCTGCTGGTGTCCACGCAGACGGTGCGGTTGGACAGGACTGGGGATGAGGGACTGTGTCTAAAGCAAGTAGAATCAGTGGGATGGGGCAAGAGGGGGAGATGAAGCGGGCGAGAAAAGCCCAAGAAGATGCCGGTTCTGTGCAAGTTGAGGAGCAGCCCTCTCTGAACCGGGGGAGGCTGAGGCGTCTGAGAAGGCCTAGAAAAGTCAGGTTATGGGGCCAAAAGCCTGACCCAAAGGGCTCGTGGGCCTCCACCCTTGCAGAGAGACTCTGATGCCCGGCCTTGAGGCATGAAGAAGGCTGCAACATTCCATCTTTGTCTAAGAGGCCCCAATAGTCTGTCCTTGTCTGCTGTCCGTGTGCCAACAGCCACTGAGGTGGGCAGCGGGGTTTTGGTCTGGCTCCCAGTCTCTGCCAGGAGAAGTTTCTCCCCAAGACCCCTACTGGCATGACTGAGGTCATAGGGCAAACAGCCCCTGGAGATCACCACTGAGGGGACTTTACAGGTCTCTGGGGACCCGTAATTTCAGTCCCCTCTGAGTACTTCCCCACCTTTGGATCCTCCCGTCTGGGGAAGTAGGACTTCTTCTTTTAGGGCATGAATATTAGGCTCGGTGGTGACTAAGAGATGTTTGAACCAGTGGGTGGTGAGAGTGTTTAAATATCAGGCCTCCTTGTCCTCTGGTCATTAGACACCTGGCAAGGACAGATTCAGCATGGCCAGCCTGCGGACTGTGCTCCTCGTAGCTCTCGTTCTTCTCGCTGTGGTCGTTCAGACGCCTGATGCAGGTGAGACTGGGGAGCAGAAGAGCGGACCCTAGAGTGTCGGGAAACAGTCTCAGAGTGGTTCTGCCATGGAGTCTTGTAATTTTGGGCTAGCTCTGGCACTCTCCTGGGCTAGCGCTATTACTTCTAAATGGGTAATACCGTGTAAAAACTGGTATTACCCATTTATAAACTGGATGGTCAGGAAGGATTGTATTAGGACCTGCCTCAGTTGGTTTGGTGGTTGTAGTATGCAAGGCCTAGGGACCCTGTTGCCTAGACAGCTCAAGTGTAGGGTGATTTTGAAGCGGATACAGGGCCTACAAGGTATCAGGTTTGAGTTGGGGAAGGCAGAGACTCACTCCGAAAGCTGTCCCTGCCCTCACAACACCCAAGGTTTGCTCTGGAGCCTGTGGTCGACACAGGGTCGTGATCCCTCTTTCCCCTCGCACTATCATCACCCCTGCTTTGGGCAGGGCAGGAGAAGAGTCTCTGTGGTCGGAATGAGGCAACTACAACCAACCAATTGTTGTTCACGGAGCCTCCACGACACAAAGTCCTATGAGATTGGTATTCTTCCACGGGCCTCGGAGATGACAAATGATTAGGGCCATTCAGGGGCAGAGTGGGACTTGACCCAGGTCTGCCCTGTGACTGTCATCTCTCTGAGCCTTGATTCCGATACCGCTACAGTCTCACTGTGATCTTCCATGCTTGCCTCTGCTCTGCGCCTCACCAGGGCACAGAGACAAGGAAGATGTTTCTAATTCTGCACTGCACACATGAGGGTTGGTGGGTCAGGAGTAGGGCTGGGCATCCATCCGCCAAGCTCCTGGGAAGCTGGTACTGGTGTCCACACACTAAGCCAAGATGAGCACCGGGGCTCCCTCTGGGTCAGAGGTGCAGGACCCCATTTAGAAGCCGGGTGGTGCTCAGCTGTTCTGAATCCATTTCCTGGAGCTGGCTGTCCCAGAGTGTAGACACTGGGCCCTGAGTGACAGCTCTGGATGAGGCCTAGAAAAGATCTTTATCTGGGTAGGATAGAACCTATAGGTCAGTCCGCAATCAGGGCTGGGGCTGGCCTCTTTGCACTCCAGCTAACGAGCCCTGGGTACCCTTCCACCAGCTCCCTACGGTACCAACGTGGAAGACAGCATCTGCTGCCAGGACTACATGCGTCACCCCCTGCCAACACGTGTAGTGAAGGAGTACTTCTGGACCTCCAAGTCATGCCGCAAGCCTGGCGTTGTGTGAGTAGAGAGCTGGGCCGCAGGGCTCGGGAGGAGGGGCCTGACAGATGTGGTCCAAGGGTGGGCAGGATGTAGCAAGTTCCAATGCAAAGAGGCTTGGCTGGATGGGATGGTTCCGCCAGGCGTGGGTGTTCTGAATTCCAAAATGATGGTACCATTCAACAGATATTGTTGGACGTCTGTAACGTGACAGAGCTGAGAATGGCTGCTGAATCAACGGGTACCACCCCAGCGTGGTACGCACATGTGGGCAGTAGTAGTCACAGGCTATTGGTGATGGGGAAGCAGCGTGGGTGCAGGGTACAAGCAGCATGTCTAGAGTTGCTCCCTGCTGAGACAGTCTGTGCCCTCCTAGCCCCCTAGAATTCTTCCAGGTAACCATTTTGGCCAGAGACATACTATGAAGTGCAGACACCTAGAGATGGCTGCCCATGTGCCCGGGCTATTCTGAGCACTGCGTGTGTGACTCACTCAGTCTTGGAAGCGATCCTACAAGGAGGTTAGCCTATTTCATAGGTGAGACCCAGGCTCAGCAAAGGGAAGGGATCCAGGCTCAGCAAAGAGAAAAGGACCCAGGTTCAGGAGAGGGAAGAGGACTTAGGCTTAGCAGAAGGAATGGAAAGCAGGCTCAGTAAAGAAGAGCAGGGGTCGAGGTTTCCTAGGCTGTAGCAGGAGCTCCCGTATTCCTGGGAGAAGTTTCCTCTTGTGATTCTCCCCTCGACACCCCAGTTTTCTCTACATGGCAGGAAGTCTGCCCTTTTTTTTCTGGTAGTCCCCTGAATGCTTCTAATCCCTTAGAGCCAGTTTCCAGCCACGTCACCATTTGGACAGTTCTTGGATTTGGGGTCACAACCCCACCCCTTGGGCTCTATATCTTCTCTCCCTCCTCCCACAGCCAACTCCATCTCTTAGAGATGTCTGCTGGAGAAGGACAAAGAAGGGTGGAGCAGGAGCCCTCCCAAGGTTCTGGCTCCTTCAGCCCTGAGTCTGTTTCCCATCACTCCAGCAGAACCATAGCCCCATCTCCTGAATGCAGAACAATTCTGTGCTAAGCCTAAGGCACATAACCCTTAGCTAGAAGCAACCCTGTGCAGCAATCCCAGTCCGTCTGGTTCCCTTGCACACTGAGGAGGTAATGCCAGCTTAAGGGTCTCTTTAGCATCACAGGGCAGCAAATGGAAGTCACAGAGCTCTGGCCTGTAATACAAGAGATGCTCAGTGAAGGACAAACACTACTGATCCTTGGTCTATGAGCCCAAAGGGAGACTAGAAAGAAAACGGCTTGACAGGTGGGGAGATGGGCTCACAGAGAGGGACCAGCCTCACATAAGATGCCTAAGAAGCCACACTCAGGCTGGCCGTGGTGGCCCACAGCTTTAATCCCAGCACTCAGGAGATAGAGGCAGGTGGACCTCTGTGAATTCAGGACCAACCTGAATTCTAGTGAGTTCTAAGACAGCCAGGGCTACACAGAGGAAACCCTGTCTAAAAAAAGAAAGCAAGAAAGGAAAAGAAAAAGAAAAGATCCAAGCTTGGGGTTGCTATTGTCCTCAGACGCTGTTTATTAGTGGTCTATGATGCAAAAATCAGGGATGTGGGGAGTCAGCAGCTCTCAGCTGTATGGCAGGACTATTGGGATGCAGCTATGGAACCAGAGCAGTGGCCCCAGCATCGGCCAGCCTGTACCCACCTTGCCCAACACAGCTTCAGTGCCCAGGCCTGGCCTGGTACTTGCTGCAGCTATGCAGGGCAGAAGCCTTGGGCCACACTTGTTGGAAAGGGGGGAAAGGGTGGGTTTTAGCCCACAGTTCAAGGTGCAGGCCTTTGGGCAGGGCAATCGAGGCAGCAGGAGCTGGAAGCAGCTGGTCACATCTTGTCCACAGTCAGGAAGGAAACAGATGAATGCAAATGCGTAGCGTGTGTCACCACAGCTACTGCCCTGAACCAGCCTCACCCACAATTCAGAGGGGTTTTCTCACAGTACTTAAAATAAGATATCCCGTAGGCGTGCCCAGAGGTCTCCGAGGCATTCCTAGATGAGTCAAATGACAGTAACTTTTCCATCACCGCAGGGCAAACCTATTTCTCCCCGAAATGCTCTAGGACTCTCAAAGAGGCCCGGAGGGGATTTCTTCAAAGTCACAGACCTGCCCCCACCCCAGACATATTTTACTCCTTATATTTGGTCAAATTTCTTTATAACGTGGAGTTATTGCAAGAATCAAGGAAGCCATTATAAAAGAGGTTGAGGAAATTGCTCAGTCACTAAAGTGCTTGCTGAGCAAGCATGAGGACCCAAGTTCGGATCCTTAGCACTCATGCAAAAGAGCCAAACAAGGCAGCCTGTGCCTGTAATCCAGTGCCGGGGAGGCAAAGATAGGACTAACCTAGGCTTTGTGGGCCAGCCTGTCTATTTGAACTGGAACCTCAAGTTCAGTAAACTGCATTTAAAAATAAGATAGAGAGCAAGTGAGGGAGACACTATGTTAACCTCTGGTCTCTACACATCTGTGTGCATGCATACACGTGTGTGTGTGTGTGTGTGTGTGTGTGTACACGCGCACGCACGCACGCGCACACGTACACACACACACACAAAAGAAAACCAATGTAATGTAAAGCGTTGGGGCCATCTTCTGACACAATGACAAAGCACCTACTATGTACTTCGACAGCTTCATTGAAATCTCATGTAGCTGGGCAGGACTGTCACCCCATCTTACAGATGTGGAAACCTGGTCCCAGAGAAGTTACCTGACTTGTGAACAAGGAGCTAAACTAGAATCCAATCCAGATAGGCCACTCCCAAGTCCACACTTCCGTCCAGTAGCCCATTACTGCTATAACTCACTCCCTGGTATCTCTTCCAGTTTGATAACCATCAAGAACCGGGACATCTGTGCCGACCCCAGGATGCCCTGGGTGAAGAGACTTCTCCATAAGCTGGCCTAGTGAGGAGGGCCTGATGACCATGGGCGTGGCCACTCCCGCTGCCATTTCTGCAAGAAAGCTGCTAACAACGCTGCCCTCACTCACCTCTGTGTCCTGGACTGTCACCCTGTCAGGCCTCTGGTCCCCTCCACCTCCCCTGTAGCCCCTCTAACCCATCCTCTTCACATGGCAGCTGAGGGAGCACGTTCAGGCCAGCCCTTTCCCAGCATCCCCTCCCCATTGCTTTAGATGAGACCACACCCTTGCTTTGGTACCCTGGTCCTGCAGATCTGGCTGCCTCCCCTCTCCCCAGCCTAGGGAAGACCCAAAATGCTTCGGGTCTGTGCTGCTCAGGTTCACTGCCTGGAAGGCTGCTGCTATTCAGAACGCTATTCCTCCGCTTGCACTGGTCCAGTGCTAATGGCCTCCAAGGCTTCAATCAATCCCGGTGGGCACCCGCCAAGCACCGTTCTTCAGACTTCTGTGGTCTCTGCCTTCTCTCCATAGAACTCTCAGGGTTTCAGGCTGGTCTACCAAAGCTCCTCCTGTCTCTTGGTCTCCAGCATGGGGCAGGGAACACAGGAGCATGGGACAGGGAGCACAGGGCATGGGACGGGGTGCACACGGGCAGGCTCAGAATCAGGATTCTGAAAGGAGCTGCAGACTCCATCAGTAAAAGTCATATTTCCCCATCCCTGGGTACAGGGCAGTCTCCTGTCACCACAAAGACTCGGGCTGTTAGAAAGTCAACCGTGAAACTCTAACTTTACCGAGAATCGCCTTCCATACCCTCTTTAACCATTTCTTCCTCACCCTGCTTCTCCTGACTGCTTGACTGAATCGCTGGTCCTCACATTCATGCTATGGTGTTAGTGACTGCCATGGCTTGGTATTATAAGCTCTAGTTATATTTATATAGGAAAAGAGGATAAATATTTATATAGGAAAAGAGGCCAAATAGATGAACTGGAGAGTCTTAGGAACTGGGGTCAGGGAAGGCCATACGTTCTCATCCCCAGAAAGCAGCTGGCTATGGTGACTGCAGTGGGTGGCATAGATAAGCTGAAGAGTTTAGTTGGGAATTATTTTTGGGTGGTTGGGGCAAGCTAGGACACGGATTTAGGATTCATCTGTGCTTCCATGGGGACAGCAGTGTCCTGGGGGAGGGGATAAATCTGCTTGCTCCTCTGAAGGGAAAGTGGCTTGGCTTAGCAGAGTGGCTGGATTGTGTGACCCTGAGAACCTTGCCTCACCTTTCTGAGCTGACAGATGGGGACTGTGGAGGGTTCGATCCAAACCGTGGGGACAGACACTGGCAGCCACAGCTGTGTCCACGGCTCATGTCCCTCCAGAACCCAGCAGGAACATCTGCCAACCAGGAACACCATTAGTGCTAACCTGCCCACTTGCCCATGCACGGAGCCTCAAGTGCCCTGAGACCCATCCGCCTCCTCTCCTACTTCTGGGAAAATAAATGTTTACCAACAGTGTCTGCCTTGGTCCCTTGTCATCTGTGTCACCGGGAAATAGGATGGGACACCAGGATCTGTGCCACTTACTGGAGAAGATCTGACATTCAAATATAAAGAGAGTTGTATAAGGTTACAAGGCTTGGGATACAAGCTTGGGATACAAGGCTTGGGACGCAGCTACATAAATACCAAGAGAAAAGCCAGGAATTTGTCCCCAAGCTCCCACTGACCTGGCTTGGCCATGCATAAGATCACCGCTTGTCCCCAGGTCCAGAGCTAGGTATAGAATGTTCATTCAATAGAAGAATTCTCTCTCATATAGGTGTATCAAACATTCTGATCAATGGACAGCCTCCAGGTGGATATCCAGGAACCTAATGCCTTCCTTCTCCTGGTTATGCCCTCTTCCAGGGTCTGAACCCCTCTGTGGAAGGGAAGGGAGGTTTGTGGGATGGTGGGAAAGAGTCTGCCCCCATTGTGCCATGTGTCCTTGGCAGGACTCAGTCACATTGTCCTCCTGACTGCATGGGTAGCTGGGAAACAGAAAGAGGTTGTGTGGGGCTGGGCTGGTGTTAGGCTCCTCAGTTCTTCACAGGCCCAGCCCCTTTCTTGGGTCCTCACACTGTCTTAGGGTTTCTGTTGCTGTGAAGAGACACCACAACTCTTAATAAGGAAACACTTAAGGTCTGGCTTACAGTTCAAAGGTTTCGTCCATTAGTGTCAAGGAGGGAAGCAGGGTAGCATGAGGCAGACATGGTGCTGGAGAGGTAGCTGGGAGTTCTACCTCTGAATAGGCAGATAGCAGGAAGAGGGCAACACATTGGGTGTGGCTTGAGCCTCTGAAACCTCAAAACCCACCCCAAATGACACAGTTCCTCCAACAAGGCCATGCTTTCTAATAATATCACTCCTTATGAGTCTATGGGGATATTTTCATTCAAACCATTACGTTCCACTCCTTGGCCCCCATAGACTTATAGCTGTATCATAATGCAAAATGCATTTAGTTCGCCGGGCGGTGGTGGCGCACGCCTTTAATCCCAGCACTCGGGAGGCAGAGGCAGGTGGATCTCTGTGAGTTCGAGGCCAGCCTGGTCTACAAGAGCTAGTTCCAGGACAGGCTCTAAAAAAGCTACAGAGAAACCCTGTCTCGAAAAACCAAAAAAAGAAAAAAGAAAAAAAATGCATTTAGTTCAACTTAAAAATCTTCCTAGTTGTTCGAGACCAGCCTGGTCTACAAGAGCTAGTTCCAGGACAGGCTCTAAAAAAAGCTGCAGAGAAACCCTGACTCGAAAAACCAAAAAAAAAAAAAAAAATCTTCCTAGTTTTTAACAGTCTTCACACTATCTAAAAATCTAAATTCAAAGTCTCTCTCTCTCTCTCTCTCTCTCTCTCTCTCTCTCTCTTCTTTTTTGAGACAGGGTTTCTCTGTAGCTTTGGAGCCTCTTCTAGAACTAGCTTTTTGTTTTTTATTATTTTTTTTAAAATTTGGTTGATTTTTATTGAGCTCTACATTTTTCTCTGCTCCCCTCCCTGCCTCTCCCCTTCCCTTCAACCCCAAAGTCCCCATGCTCCCATTTTACTCAGGAGACCTTGTCTTTTTTTACTTCCTATGTAGATTAGATATATGTATGTCTCTCTCAATGTAGTCCTCATTGTTGTCTAGGTTCTCTGGGAATGTGATTTGTAGGCTGGTTTTCTTTGATTTAGGTTTAAAAATCACTTATGAGTGAGTACATGTGATAATTGTCTTTATGGGTCTGGATTACCTCACTCAAAATGATGTTTTCTAACTCCATTCATTTGCCTGCAAAGTTCAAGCTGTCAGTACTACTGCTGTGTAGTACTCCATTGTGTAAATGTACCACATTTTCCTTATCTGTTCTTCAGTCGAGGGGCAGTTAGGTTGTTTCCAGGTTCTGGCTATGACAAACAATGCTGCTATGTACATAGTTGAGCACATGTCTTTGTGACACTATTGAGCATCCTTTGGGTATATACCCAAAAGTGGTATTACTGGGTCTTGAGGAAGTTTGTTTCCTAATTTTCTGAGAAATTGCAACACTGACATCCAAAGGGGCTGTACAAGCTTACATTCCCACCAGCAATACAGAAGTGTTCCCTTTTCCCCACAACCTCTCCAGCATAAGTTGTCATCAGTGTTTTTGATCATGGCCATTTTTACAGGTGTAAGATGGAAGCTCAGAGTTGTTTTGATTTGCATTTCTCTGATGACTAAGGATAACTGAGCATTTCCTTAAGTGTCTTTCAGCCATTTTAAATTCCTCTGTTGAGAGTTCTCTGTTTAGGTCTGTACTCCTTTTTTTTATATATTTGATTATTTGTTCTTTTGATGTGAGGTTGGTGAAGATCTTTTCCTATTCTGTAGGCTGTCATTTTGTCTTGTTGACCATGTCCTTTGCTTTACAGAAGCTTTCTAGAGCTAGCTCTTATAGACCAGGCTGGCCTCGAACTCACAGAGATCCACCTGCCTCTACCTCTCGAGTTCTGGGATTAAAGGCATGCACCACCATCACCCAGCTCAAAGTCTCTTGTTAGACTCAAACAATCTCTTAATTATAACACCCTGTAAAATCAAAATAAGAAATAGATTACATACTTTCAACATGTAATGGCACAGAATATACATTATCATTCAAAAATGAAGAAAAGGGAGAAAGGCTATAGAACCAGACCAAAGCAAGACCAAAACCCAAAATTCCAGACTCTGCATCTCCATGTGTGATGTCAAAACGTTCTTCAGATTTTCAGCTCCTTTCAGCTTTATTAACAGCAACACATTTTTTTCTCCCAGGCTGGTTCCAGCCCTGTTAGCAGTTCTCCTCGGAGGTATCCAACTCTGGCATCTCTAACATCTTGTGTTCTCCAATGAAATCCAAGGTTCACCTTTACAGCTTCACACAAGGGCCTTTCTTGGTCTCCATGCAGGGACACCTCTGACATATTCTTGGCCTCGATGGCTTTCCTTAGTCAAAGACAGAGATTCCATAACCCCTTTCTTGTATCCTTGACTCTAAAACCAGAACCATATACCCAAAGCTGCCAAGCTCTGCTGCTTGCTGGGGCTGCAACATGGCCCCCTCATTCAAATACATCTTAACTGACTTTCTGTTTCCCATGGTCTCCTTCACTGTCTGAGCTTGGCTGTCCTGAAACTGGATCTGTAGACCAGGCTGGCCTCAGACTCAGAGATCTCCCTGCCTCTGACTCTGGATTGCTGGTATTAAAGATGTGCATCACCACCCCCAGCTCTAAACTTTTCTTTAATTCCTTTTCACAAGTTGGAAGCTTATTTGGGTGAGATCTTGCTCTGATCTTGCTCCCTTTTTTTTCCATTTAACATCAGGATTTTCTTTAATCTGTTTATCTCCTTGAATACAGGACTTGGCTCCATCCCATTTCCCGGCGTCCCCTTTCTCCTTAAACTGTACATTTTGCATTTTTCCTTGCTCAGTTTGCTTGTTTTCATTATAGATCTGCATATGAGTGAATACTAATAACCACATGACAGAGTCTATACTAGATTGTTT
The DNA here is from genome assembly GCF_903992535.2 of Arvicola amphibius. NCBI lineage: Eukaryota > Metazoa > Chordata > Mammalia > Rodentia > Cricetidae > Arvicola > Arvicola amphibius. The sequence continues at coordinate 5,039,738 of NC_052061.1, read as the reverse complement.
TGAAATTTCCTCTGCTAGCTCAATTAACCAAAAACTCTTCAATTTAGCCTCAGACAGATTTTTCTAGACATGGGCAGAAACAACCACATTCTTAGCCAAAATATCACAAGAATGGTCTCTACACCACATGCTACAATACTAATATTCTTGTCTGAGAACTCTAGAACCAGGCCCCCACAGTTCATATCACCCTTAGCACCACTGTCTTCCACGCTCCTACTAGGATGACCCATTAAGCCCCCCTTAAAGCACTCAACTGCTTTTCTAATTCAAAGTTCCAAAGTTTCATCTAAACAAAACCATTGTCAGGCCTGTTGCAACAATATCCCAGTTCCTGGTACCAACTTCTGTCTTGGTCAGGGTTTTTATTGCTGTGAAGAGACACCATGACCATGGCAACTCTTATAAAGGAAAACACATTTAATTGGAGGGTTCACTTACAGTTCAGAGGTTTAGTTCATTATTGTCATGGTGGGAAGCAAGGTTACATGCAGGCGGACATGGTGCTGGAGAGGTAGCTGAGAGTTCTACATCTGGATAAGCAGGCAGTAGGAAGAGACTGAGACACTGGGTGTTGCTTGAGAATCTGAGACCTCAAAGCCCACTCCTAGTGATACACTTCCTCCAATAAGACCACACCTCCAATAATCACACCCTATGAGTCTATGGGGGGGTCATTTTTATTCAAACCACCACACACACACAGAGAGAGAGAAAGAGAGAGAGAGAGAGAGAGAGAGAGAGAGAGAGGAGAGAGAGAGAGAGAGAGGCACACACACACACACACACACCTCACACTGCCCAGGCAACAAAGAAGAACCTTTCAAGCTCAATGTCTTTTGATTTCTTAAGGGTAAGCACCAACCACAGGCTTCCTGAAAGGCTCTAGAAGGCCCAAGGTTGGCAGACATGGATGGCTCTGGCAGGTCTTGCCTCCCTCCCATTCCCTCTTCCTTCCTAAACTGTTAGATTACAGTCCTAAATTCAGCCACTTCCTTCTCCTGAGGCTTACCACCAACGACCAGCTATCAAAGTATTGTAGCCCAGCAATCAAAAGCCCCCTTTGGTTCATGTAATTAACATGGCCAATTAAAGGAAAACAACTCATCCTAATATGGAGTTTCCCCCTTTCCCTTTATAAATTGCCATTTGCCTATGGGAGGACTCTGTCCAGAGGTGGTCCTTTGTCCCTCCAGGGCAAATATCCTTTTACTCCTCCCTTTTTCTGTTTTCTGTCTTTTTTTTTTGTCCCGTCTCCTGTCTTTGTCTCTTATTCCCTGCCCTTTGTCTCTCTGGGACAAATCCATCTCCTTGTGCTGAGAACGTGGTCTCGGGGGGGGGGGGGGGGGCGGTTTCTGCACCGACTCCAGTCCCTTCACATGCTATCAACAAGGGTTCCCTTCATGTCTGCTTCGTTGGACTCTGCAGGCAGTAGCTGCAGATGCAGGGCTCTTGCCTCCATGCAGCATCTGGAAAGGTTCACATCAACAATTCAGACAGATCCAGGGCTTCTGAGGATGTACCAAGGTGCTCTGCCCTGGAGGCTCAGTTCCCTCCGTGTGAGCAAGGAAGAAAACAGCATGCATCTGTCAGAATCTGACAAGATGATCCCAGCCATCAACTCTGTAACAAAATAGATGAGGAGGTGTCAGCAGTGACAGGAATGGAGACATAGCTCCACTCTGGTGCCTACAGCAGTCTGTAGGGTTCTTCTCAGAGACCTGTTCACTCGGGTGAACCCAGGTCCTTGCCTTTGTCACAGAAGAGGATTCCAGGACAAGTCAATATGAAACAGACTTGGCATTTACTCAAAGGTGGTTTTTAAATGGATTTTGAAGTAGGGGTTAATAGAGAGGAACTCAGGAGGAAAGATGAAGCTGATTGCATGAGCTGGGGGCAACTCAAAGGCAGCCCTGCCATGCTGTCTTTCACTGTCTACGTATCTGATGAATTCTGAGGCTTTGTCCTCGAAAGTTTGCCAAGGAATCCATATGAGATCCCAGAGTGGTTCCTGAGGGGCATCCAGCAGGACCGCAATTGATAAGTCTCCTCTCAATCACCGTGAACAAAATTAATGTCTGGGATTTCCCAAGGATGTCTGGGAGAGGAATAGACACTTCCCCAGGTCATAGGCATAGCCTCATGCCTGTTTGCTGCTAAGCTACCATACAATGTCAGAAAGAGATAGTATTTCTATGTTGGCTCCTTGTGCCAGTGTTAACTGTGCTGGCTAGAGGCTTCAACTAGATTCTAGATGGAGGGGCTCCTTCCTCTTCCTATGACTGTTCATAGTCTTCCCTGCCTTCTTTCCTGTCTCAGAAGAACTTGAAGAGACCCTTCTCCACAGAAGATACTCAGGTGGCCAAGAAAACATGAAAATATGCATAACACCACCAATCACTGGAGAAATGAGAAGAAAACCCACAGAAAATACAACAGGAAACCCAAAAGACATCAAGTATTGGCTAGAATGTGAACTTTGAACTTCTGGGCACAGATGCTTGGAGTATAGAACACTGGCTGTTCTTCCAGAAATCGAGTGATGCAGTCATGTGACTCCACAGTTTCACCTGTGGGTAATATGTATACACCCAAAAAACTGAAAGTAAGGTGTCTATGAGACAGCTGTGCATTCATGTTCATTGCAACATTTTTGCAGTTCTCTAAAGGCAGACAGTATCCAAGTGCCCACCAGCAGGGGAGTCGGTCTGCACAGCCTTGGTGGAATATTACTCAGCACTTAAAGAGGGGAATTCTGACACACGCTATCACACACGTGCATGACCTTTGAGGACATTATACTAAGGGCAATGAAACGATCCAGTTACAAAGGGATGACGATTGCATTTTTCTGTTTGTAAGGGGATTTTTGCTGCTGTTCATTCTCTTTTCTTTTGACACCCCTCACCCATCCCCTCCCCTGATGGTGACTGAACCACGGACCTCATTCTTGCAAGGTGTGTGATGAGCTCCACAGACCTAGATCGCCCTAAGAAGAGTCAAAAGCTCAAGAGGTGCTTGAGATCCTGGCAGAAATTAATGAAATAAATACAAGGAATCAATGAAGCAAAGAGTTGGTTCTTTAAAAAGACAAGACGGGCAAACCCTCGGCCAAATTAACCAGAAGAAAGGTGGGAAAGCCCCAAATGTACAAAGTCAGAGAAGAGAAAGGAGGCATCACATGACAGAGGGGATCAGAAAACCACAAGGGCGTGTTTTAAGATTTAAAGTGGAAGAGCTGACTGAAGCGTACGACTTTCCAAAGTAGTGGTTCTCAAACTTCCTAACTCTGTGACTCTTTAAGTGGAAGACCACTTCCTCCTGTGGTGGCACCCAGCCATAGAATTATGACATTGCTACTTCATAACTGCAATTGTGTCACTACTGTGGATCATAGTTAAAACATCTGATACGCAGGAGGTCTTATATGCGATCCCCATGAAAGAGTTGCTTGAACCCCAAAGGGGTCATGACTCATAGTTGAGGACCACTGTTGTAGATGATTATGACTGGGACAGTTTGGAAGAAAGCGGCCCCCATAGGCCCATAGGGAGCGGCACTCCTAGGAGGTATGGCCTTGCTGGAGCAGGGGTAGCCATGTTGGAGGAAGTGTGTCATTGTCAGAGTGGGCTTTGAGGTCTCATATATGCTCAAGCCATGCCCAGTGTGGCACACGTTCTTCTTCTGCTGCCTGTGGATCAAGATGTAGAACTCACAGTTCGTTCTCCATAACCATGTCTATTGCACGCTGACATGCTTCCTACCGTTATGATAATGGACTAAACCTCTGGAACTGTAAGCTGGCCCCTCCCCAATTAAATGTTTTCCTTATAAGAGTTGCTGCTGTCTCTTCACAGCGACAGAAACTCTAAGACAATGGCATACCTAAGATAAACAGATTTCTGACAAGCCAGGTGATTGCAGCAATAATTTAAAAAAAAATCTCCCAACTAATAAAAGGCCTGGGCAAGACAAACTCTATACAAAATTCTACCAGATCTTCAGAAAGAAGAATGAATACCAATATCAAGTTATTTCATGAAACTGAAAAGGAAGAGGACCAGTAAATGACTCACCAGGCAAAGGTCCTTGCTGTGTAAGCCTGGCAGCCCAAGTTTGATTTCTGGAGTCTACATAAAGGTGGAGAAAACCTAAAAAGTTGTTCTCTGGCTTCTATGTACACCCACACCCCATACAAATAAGTAAATAAAATTTAAATTTTAAAAATAGGAAAGGAACACTTTCAAATTGTTTTTAGGAAGCCAGTTTTATTCAGATATGAAAACCAGATAAATATATAACACAAAGAAATAGGCCAATATTTCCAATGAATATAGATTCAAAACTTCTCAATAAGACCTCTGTGGGACTGGCCTGAGCCAGCAACCTCCGTGGGAGCAGGTTCAAGGGGGCAACCTCCGTGGGAGCAGGCCTGAGTCAACCACTTCCTTGGAACCAGGCCTGAGCCAGCAACCTCTGCAGGAGCAGGCCTGAGCCAGCAACCTTATGGGGAACAGGCCCAAGCAAGTGACCTCCCTAGAAGAAGGCACGACTGACCCCTGGGATTGCAGAGTGACCTCCCCAGGAGTATTGAGCCACCTCCAGGAATGTCTGGGGTGACTGGAACTGTGGCCCTGACTGCACCATAAGGAGCAACCATCTGAGACTTGGATCCACTGGCACCTAGAAGATTGTTCACCAGAGACACAGCCCCAACTACACCAATCAGAGGAGAAGATGGGTAGACAAGGTAAGAACACAATCAACATCACAAAAAGCAACACAATACCAAGAGAAACAGTGACTCTAAAACAGCGAGACTTGAACACCCCAATACAGATGAAGCAGAAGAAAATGACCTAAAAAATAACTTTAGGAGAATGTTTGAAACCCTTAAAGAAGAAATGAACAATTCTGTCAAAGAAATGGAGAAAAAGGCAAACAAAAAAAATGGAAGAGATCGACAAACTCCTTAAAGAAAACCAAGAAAAGCAATCAAATAGGTGAAAGAAACAAATCAAGACTTGAAAACCGAAATATACACAATAAAGAAAAGATAAACGGATGGATTCTGAAAACAGAAATTATGAAAAAACAATCAGGAACCACAAGTGTAAGCATAAACCACAGAATACAAGAGATGGAAGAGAGAATCTCGAGCATTGAAGATACAATAGAGGAAGTAGACTCATCTGTCAAAGAAAACATTAAATCTAACGATGTTTAACACAAAATATTCAGGAAGTATGGGACACCATGAAAAGACTAAACCTAAGAATAATAGGGTAGAAGAAGGAGAAGAAGTTCAACTCAAAAACACAGAAAATATATTCAACAAAATCATAGAAGAAAACTTTCCCAACCTAAAGAAAGATATGAATATGAAGATACATGAAGCTTACAGAACACCAAATAGACTGAATAAAAAAGTCTCTTCACCACATAATAATCAAAACACTAAACATTCAGAATAAAGAAAGAATATTAAGAGCTACAAAGGAAAAAGGTCAAGTAACATTTTAAGGTAGTCCTCTAAGAATTACACCCGACTTCTCAATGGAAACAGTGAAAGCCAGAAGTTCTTGGTCAAGCATTATGCAGACATTAAGAGACCATGGATGCAATTCAGACTACTATACCAGCAAACTTTCTATCATCATAGAGAGACAAAACATGATATTTCATGACAGAACAAGAGTTAACCAACACCTATCCACAAACCCAGTCCCACACAAACTACTAGAAGGAAAACTCTAACCAAGGAAGTTAGTTATATTCACAAAAACATGACAATAGATGATCCCACAGCAACAAATCCCACAAAAGGGGAAAATGCACACAATAGCATCACCAACAATGAAAACTAAAATAATAGGAATTGGCAATCACTGGTCATTAATATCCCTTAATATAAATGGACTCAACTTACCTATAAAAAGACACAGGCTAGGCAAGTGGTGGTGGCTGCACTCGCCTTTAAACCCAACACTCGGGAGGCAGAGGCAGATGGATCTCTGTGAGTTTGAGGCCAGCCTGGTCTACAAGAGCTAGTTCCAGGACAGGCTCCAAAGCAACACAGAGAAACCCTGTCTCAAAAAGACAAAAAACAAACAAAAGACACAGGCTAACAGATTGGATACAAAAACAGAATCCATCCTTCTGCTGCATACAAGAAACACACCTCAACCTCAAAGACAGACATCACCACAACATAAAGGGTTGGGAAAAATTTTCCAATCAAATGGACCTAAGAAACAAGCTGATGTAGCTATCCTACTATGTAACAAAATAGACTTCAAACTAAAATCAATCAAAAGAGACAAAGAAGGACATTTCATATTAGCCACAGGGAAAAAAATCCATCATGAGGAAATCTCAATAGTGAACATCTATTCCCCAAATACAAGGGCACCCTCATATGTAAAAGAAACACTACTAAAGCTTGAATCACACTTTAAACCCCAAACAGCAATAGTGGGAGACTTCAGCATACCACTCTCACCACTGGACAGGAAATTAACAGAGAAATAAGGGAACTAACAAATGTTATGACTGAAATGGATTTAACAGACATCTATAGAACATTCCATCCAAACATAAAAGAATATACCTTCTTCTCAGCACCATGTGTAACCTTCTCAAAAACTGACCACATCCTAGGTAACAAAACAAACCTCAACAGATACAAAAAAAAATGGAAAAACCCATGTATCTTATTGGATCACCATGGCTTAAAATTAGAATTCAACAGCACCACTAATTCCAGAAATCCCACAAACACATAAATTTAAAAATGCTCACCTGAAGGATCAATGGGTTGAGGAAGAAATAAAGTCTTCCTAAAACTCAGTGGGTCAAGGATCAACGGGTCAAGGAAGAATTCAAGACTTCCTAAAACTCAACAAAAATGACCACACAACATACTCAAATTTATGGGACACAATGAAGGCAGTGTTAATAGGAAAGTGCACAGCACTAAACGCCTACATAAAGAAGCTAAAAATTCCACACTGGTGAGTTGACAGAACAACTGAAAACACTAGAACAAAAGGAGCAAACTCACCCAAGAAGACTACAAGACAGGAAATAATCAAAATGAGAGCTGAAATCAATAAAATAGAAACAAAGGAAACAATACAAAGAATCAATCAACTAAGAGTTGGCTCTTCAAGAAAATCAACAAAATAGAGAAACTTTTATCCAAACTAATCAAAAGGCAGAGAAAGAATATCCAAATTAACAAAATCATAAATGAAAACAGGGACATAACAACAGACACGGAGGAAATCCAGGGAATCATTAGGTCATATTTTAAAAAATTTGTATTCACAAAATTGAAAAACCTTACTGGGATAAATATCACTTACCAAAATGAAACCAAGACCAGATAAGCAAATTTAATATACCCATAACTGCTAAAGAAATAGAAACAGTCATCAAAAGTCTCCCAACCAAAAAAAAATCAAGACCAGATGGTTTCAGTGCAGAATTCTAAAAGATTTTCAAAGAAGAACTAATACCAATACTCCTCAAATTGTTCCACACAATAGAAACAGAAGGAACATCACCAAACTCTTTTTATGAGGTTATAATTACCCTGATACCCAAACCACACAAAAACATTAATAAGAAAGAGAATTACAGATTAATCTCACTCATAAACATCAATGCAAAAATACTCAATAAAATACTGGCAAACTGAATCCAAGAACACATCAGAAACATCATCCACCATGACCAAGTTGGCTTCATCCCAGAGATGCAGGGATGATTCAACATATGAAAATCCATCAATATAATCCACTAAATAAACAAACTGAAAAAAAAACATAGTCATCTCATTAGATGCTGAAAACCCTTCTACAAAATACAACATCCCTTCATGATAAAGGTCTTGGAGAGATCAGGGATATAAGGAACATACCTAAACATAATAAAGGCAATGTACAGCAAGCCAACAGTCAATATCAAACTAAATGGAGAAAAACTCAAAGCGATCTCACTGGAATCAGGAACAAGACAAAGGTTTTCCACTCTCTCCATATCTATTCAATATAGTACTTGAGGTTCTAGCTAGAGCAATAAGACAACAAAAGGAGATCAAGGGTGCCACGGACCGGCTCAGGAGAGCCACTCAGACCATGGGAGATGCAGGATCTTGGTAACAGGAAGGCACAAGTTCGGCGAATGACTGACAGACACAACACACAAGAGAGTGGTTGGAATCTGCTGCAATTTTACTAAATTCATGTTTTCATTATATAGTGTTCAAACAAAGAACAAATCAGAAGGTCATGTGTCATCAGTTGGCACAGTATGAAAGCTTCTCTTAGTCACATTATCAGAGACAGGTGTTAGACATAAAACATCCTTAGAGCCGGGCGGTGGTGGCGCACGCCTTTAATCCCAGCACTCGGGAGGCAGAGGCAGGCGGATCTCTGTGAGTTCGAGGCCAGCCTGGTCTACAAAAAAAAGGTTCTAAAAAAGCTGCAGAGAAACCCTGCCTCAAAAAAAAAAAAAAAAAAAAAAAAAAAAAAAAAAAAACCAAAAAAAAAAACATCCTTAGAAAAGGAAATCTTGTCCTTGGGAACGTAACCTCAGTCAAGTGGTTTCATCTTAAGAATAGAAAGTTTCTGTCTCATTATCGCTATCATGGCCTTTCCTCTTTCTAACCCTTTCTTTATATCATCTAGTGACCAAATATGCCTAATCAGTTCTCTGCACCTGTGGAGATATACTTTTTAGTACCTTCTTATGCAGGAGACACTGTGGGGGTTGGGATCTAGCAAGCCTATCCATAAAGTTCAAAATATAACATAACAGTCTTTGTCCATCAACATTAACCCATCTATTCCCTTGTTCATCATACTCCCCGTAGATGAACAAAGGTTCTGCTGTAGTCTTATACATTCCCATATTGTGCTTCCCTATCTCAAAGCTGTTCCTGAAGAGAATGATCCTTGTCTTGTATATATAAAGACTATCATTATTATGAAAGAAATTGTGCAAATCTCATATCCCACATAGTCAGCTAATCGAGAAACCTGTCTATGCTCCAAGGGCAGCCAATACCAGGCTGTCTGCCATTGACCTCCAGGAAGCCTAGTCCCATGGGACACGTAGCTCCCATCCGGCATAATGACATATGTCATGTCATACAGATGACACTGGAGTTGGTGTGGCACAAGGGGATACAAATTGGAAAAGAAGAATTCAAACTCTCAATATTTGCTGAGGATATGATAGTTTGCATAAGTGACCCAAAAAAATCTACCAAGGAACTTCTACAAAGTGTTCATAAACACCTTCGGTAATAGAGCAGGATATAAGATTAACTAAAAAAAAAAGTAGCCCTTCTTTTATAAATGGGCTGAGAAAAAAATCAGAGAAGCATCACCCTTTACAATAGCCACAAATAACATAAAATATCTTGGAGTAACTCTAACCAAACAAATGAAAGACCTGTATGATAAGAATTTTAAGTCTGTGAAGAAAGAAATTGAAGAAAATACCAGAAAATGGAAAGATCACCCATGCTCTTGGGTGAACAGAATTAAAACAGTAATAATTTAAACGTAAATGTAGAGAGCACTCTACAGATTCTATGTAGTGTGCATCAATATCCAGCAAAATTCTTCAAAGATCTTAAAAGAACTATACTCAGCTTCATATGGAAAACCAAAAAACTCAGGATAGCCAAAAGAATCCTGTACAATAAAGAAACTCCTGGAGTCATCACAATTCCTGACATTAAACTCTACTACAGAGCTACCGTACTGAAAACAGCCTGGTATTGGCATAAAAACAGACAGGACAGCCAATGGAAACGAATAAAAGACCCAGATATTAATCCACACACCTTTGAACACCTGATTTTTGACAAAGAAGCATAAAATATAAAATGGTAAAAAGAAAGCATATTCAACAAATGGCATAACTGGATATCAACATGTAGAAGAATGAAAATAGATCCATATCTATCACCATGCACAAAATTCAAGTCCAGATGGATCAAAGACATCAACATAAAGCCAGCCACACTGAACCTCAGAGAAGAGAAAGTGTGAAGTACACTTGAACACATTGACACAGGAGACCACTTCCTAAATATAACCCCAGCAGCTCAGATACTGAAAGAAACAATTAATAAATGGGACCTCCTGAAACTTAAAAGCTTCTGTAAAGCAAACAACATGGTCAACAAGACAAAATAATAGCCTACAGAATGGAAAAAGATCTTCACCAGCCTCACATCAGACAGGGGTCTGATCTCCAAAATATACAAAGAACTCAAGAAGTTGGTCATCAAAAGAACAAATAATCCAATTTAAAAAAAAAAGTAGTTCAGACCTAAACAGAGAACTCTCAACAGAAGAATCTAAAATGGCTGAAAGACACTTAAGGAAATGCTCAATATCCTTAGCCACCAGAGAAATGCAAATCAAAACAACTCTGAGCTTCCATCTTACACCTTTAAGAATGGCCAAGATCAAACACTGATGACATCTTCTGCTGGAGAGGTTGTGGGGTAAAGGGAACACTTGTGCATTGCTGGTGGGAATGCAAGCTGGTACAGTCCCTTTGGATGTCAGTGTGGCAATTTCTCAGAAAATTAGGAAATAACTACCTTCCTCAAGACCCAGTAATACCACTTTTGGGTATATACCCAAAGGATGCTCAATTCTACCACAAGGACATGTGTTCAGCTATGTTCATAGCAGCATTACTTGTCATAGCCAGGACTTGGAAACAACCTAAATGCCCCTCGACTGAAGAATGGATAAGGAAAATGTGGTACTTTAACACAATGGAGTACTACACAGCAGAAAAAAATAATGGTATCTTGAAATTTGCAGGCAAATGGATGGATCTTGAAAACATCATATTGAGTGAGGTAAGCCAGACCCAGAAATACAAATATAATATTTACTCACTCATAAGTGGCTTTTAGCCATAAAACTAAGAAAAACCAGCCTACAATTCACAATCCCAGAGAACCTAGACAATAAAGAGGACCCTTAGAGAGACATGCATGGATCTAACTAATCTACATGGGAAGTAGAAAAAGACAAGATCTCCTGAGTAAATTGGGAGCATGGGGATCATGGGAGAGGGCAGAAGGAGACAGGGGAGGAAAGGAGGGAAGCTAAGAAAAATATATAGCTGAATATAAACAATAAAAAAGCATAAAAAGAAAAAGAGAAAATGTCTCTATAAGATTCAGCTGTAAGGAAGCCTATTGGATGTTTTCTTAATTAGTGATTGATGGGTGAGGGCCCAGGTGTGAGTGGTGCCATCCCTGGGCTGGTGTAACAGTTCTTGCCTCCAGGTTCCTACCATGCTTAAGTTCTTTTCCTGACTTCCCTTGCTGATAAACTGTGATGTAGAAGTGTAAGTTAAATAAATGCCTTTCGTCCCTCAAAAAAAAATTATCAATAAAATACAAACCAAATTCAACATCACATCAAAAAGATCAAGGTGATCAAAGCGGCTTCATTCCAGACATGCAAGGATGATTCTACACACAGCAATCAATAAATATAAATCACTACATTAATGGACTAAAGATGAGAATCACATGGTTATCCCAACAGATGCAGAAAAGGCCTTTAATGAACTCCAACATCCCTTCAAAATAAAAGTTCCAAAGGAACTAGGGATAGAGAAAACATATTTTAAAATGATAGACTATATATGGCACACCTACATCCACTACCATGACAAATAGAAAGGAAAAAACCCCAAAGCATTACCCACTAAGGTCAGGAGCAAGTAAAAGGTGTCCACACTCACTTCTATCAATATAGTCCTTTAAGTCTTAGCTACAGCAGTAAAACAAGACAAAGAAATAAAAAGGACACAAACAGGACAGAAAAAGTTCAAGTCCAGATGATATAATTCTGTATATGAGAGACCCCAAAGATTCCACAGAAAAATCTTAGATTTTATAAACACTTTCAAAGAAATGGAAGCTTACAAAATTAACATGCCCAAATCACTAGCCTTCCTAAATACCAAAGACAAACACACTGAACAATTAGGGAACCAATTCTGTCCACAATCACCTTTAAGAGGGAAGGAGAGGGGAGATGGAGAGATGGCTTAGAGGTTAAGAGCACTTGTTGCATCTTCAGAGGACCAAAATTTGAGAAGAACATGGCAAACATGGCGCTGCCCAGTCTTGCCCTTCCCCCATTCCCTCTTCCTTGCTAAAAACCATTAGATTACATTCTTAAAGCTAGCCAAGGTCTACTCCCTTATTTTGTAACTTCCCGAGGCTAATCACCATGGTCCAGCTATCAAAGTATTGAAGTCCACAATTGCTGTGAGAATGGCCTCTAGTGAATGGCCTTTGGGAAGTTGGCTCACTTTGGGTGTGGTCTTGGGTATTATATATGCAGATGCAGGGGTGTACACAAATTCCTAGGCTGCTAGATTCAGTCCCAGTTCCTAGAGCATGCAGTGGACTGCAGATCACTGTTATGAGTTTACCCCTGATAAATAAACCTTTATTATACTCCAATTTGGGTTAGTGTTAAGCTATTTTAAATTACAACAGATTAAAAACTTGATTGGAAAGGATAATAGGCACATTAGTGTGAGCTTACTCACACTAATAATAATAGTGAGTAATAGTGAGAATACTTGTGAGCTATTATTTATAGACAATTTACATTGGTATATTTTCTTGTATATTGATACAAATTCAAATTATATTTGTTATATTAAATATGCTTCTATTTCTGTTTACAGTATTTGTGCACCTATGCAAAGTTATTTCATCATATTATATGCATGCATGTTTCTACCTCTACTTAAGTTATTTTGTATACTGATGCAATTTTAGGATATATTTATCATACTGCATTATACATTTCTACCTTTAATCAAGATACTTATACATTGTTTACATTTCAAGTTCATTGTCCTCATTGACTGCACAGTTATTTAAAGATTGTTTAGTATTTTAATATGAAGCCTTCGTCTTTAAGCTATCTCAGTATTAAGAATTATAGGCCAATAGTTATTCATGTTTTTCATACTTATACTTAGATTAATCAGGTTCTTTAGATGCATAGAGATTGTATTCCACATAGATAGGTGGTGTGGGAAGTTCTTCTGTATATGTGTTGCTTTTATTGGTTAATGAATAAAGAAGTTGGCTTTGCCTGTGATAGATAAGGCAGAGTAGAGCTAGGTGGAGAAAACTAAACTGAATGCTGGGAGAAAGAAGGCAGAGTCATGAGACACTATGCAGCCACCAGAGGGGAAAAATGCGAGCTGTCAGCTGGAACCTTAAGTAGGGCATGAGCCCCATTGTAAAATATAAAATAATGGAAATGGGTTAATTCTAGATGTAAGAGCTAGCTAGTAATACACTTAAGCTTTTGGCCAAACAGTATTGCAAATAGAATAGTTTCTGTGTGATTATTTTGGGAGTCTGGGCAGCCAGAAAATGAACAAGTGCCCTCATACAGCAGATAGGTAATCTTCAACCACTTCAAAGAACTGTTGAATATGGCATTTAAATAACTTAGGATTCTGTTGATGTGAGACAAAATTGCTCCTGGAAACACCAATCTATTCCCAAGAGAATATTGGGCACCAAAGACACACTCTACATGGAGCTTGTTTTCTTCTTGGCAAAACTGGTCTTTGGGCAAAGAGCTGCCCCTGCCTTAAAGGACAAAATGCACGCTGTCCAAACTGGAGAAGCAGGATACAAGCAAAAAGACTGCTAAGCCTTGCCAAGACTGGGTAAGACAGTTTTGAAAATTTTCCTGCCTTTGAAAATGGTCTGTCAGTTACTCTAGACATTAGCCAAAGTTGGTTGTCCCAACATTTCAAATGAGACTTTGGGTGATTGCCCAGGTAGTTGTCTCTTTCATTTCTCGCACCTTTTGGAAGTTGCTTGATTGTGCTTCCTGTTTACTCAAGTAATATTATTTTCCTTCTTAGGTCTTTGATGGGGTTGAAGACTAAATAGTCATAGTTACTTTTCTCTCATGACTTAGCCAAGCCATTTCTAATACAAAACTTACAATTCTTAGGATAGGATAATAATTAAAACATTTAACATATGCCTCTTGCTTAATATTGTTTATTCTGGTTGTAATTCTAATTTTTATACTTGATATTTGTTCTTATTGTATATAGTTTTGTATTAGGCTTAGAACTCTCTTATTTAGACAAAAGGGGGAGGTGCTGTGGAAACTCCTTCAGCCAATGGCCTTCGGGATGCTGACACACTTAGGGCAAGGTGTTGAGTACTATATATGCAGACATAAGGGTGTGCATGAGCCCCTTAGCTGCTAGATTTGGTCCCAGTTCCTAGACTACACAGAGGAGTGCAGATGACTATTCTGTGAGTTTACCCACTGATAAATAAACCTTTATTAATACTCCACTCTGGGCTAGTGTAGAACTATTTTGAATCACAACACACAATCAAAAGACCCTTTTGACTACCCTAATTAACATGTCCAATCAAAATTAAACAGCTTATCCCAACAGGGATTTTCCCCTTATTTCTTTTTAAACTGCCATTTGCCCACAGGTTGCATCTGTCTCCTGTCTGTACAGAGGCAGTTCTTTGTCTCTCCAGGGCAAATATTCCTTTTCCTACCTCCCTTGTTTCTTTTCCCTTTTCTCTTGTCCATTATCTCCTGTCCTGTCCTTTATTACCTGCACTTTGTACCTCTGGAGAAAATAAATCTCCTTTGGTCTAGGAACTTGGTCTTGGTGCATCTTGTGCTGAATTCATGGTCCTTTTAAGTCCCAGCATCTATGTTGGGTGGCTAGTTCTGGGGGCCCTGATATCCTCTTATCTACATAAAGAATTGATTTTTAAAAAATTAAGAAGAATCAAGGAATAATTAACCTGGTAATCACCAGAGCCTTGACCCTGACTGCTCCTGAAAAGCACCAGAAACCCTAGAGCAGCCTCCCCACATTCACAACCATCCCCCACCACATCTGTGACCACTAGAGCCTTGGCTCTGACTGCACCTGGAGAGGAGCCCCCAGAGATGCATCCACAACCATCAGAGAAAGAGCAACCATCTAAGACATAGGTCCCACCTGTACTAATTGGAGGAAGAGGTACCTTCTGAAACAGAAGCCCTACCTGCAGCCATTAGAGATGGGTAGATGACAGTGTAAGAATACATTCAACAACATATAGAGCAATAAGGCACCACCAGAAACTAGTGGCTCTACATCAACAAGACTCAAACATTCCAGTGCAGAAGAAGTAGAAGAAAATGATCTTAAAAATAATTTTATGAAGGTCATAGAGGCAGTTAAAGAGGAAATGAAAATTTTCCTTAAAGAAATGGAGGAAAAGACAAAGAAAAAATAGAACAAATCAATAAATCCCTCAAAGAAAGTTAAAGAAAGAAAGAAAGAAAGAAAGAAAGCAAGAAAGCAAGCAAGCAAGAAAGAAAGACAATCAAAAAAACAGCTCAAGACTTGAAAACTGAAATAGAGGCAATAAAGAAAACACAAACTGAGGGAATTCTGGAGATGAAAAATCTGGTTAAATGATAAGGAACTACAGATGCAAGCATAAACAACAGAATACAAGAGATGGAAGAAAGACTCTCAGGTGCTGAAGATACAATAAAGGAAATAGATTCATTTGTCAAAGAAAATGTTAAATCCAACCATTCTTTTTTTTTTTTTTTTTTTTTTTTGGTTTTTCGAGACAGGGTTTCTCTGTAGCTTTGCAGCCTGTCCTGGAACTAGCTCTTGTAGACCAGGCTGGTCTCGAACTCACAGAGATCCGCCTGCCTCTGCCTCCCGAGTGCTGGAATTAAAGGCGTGCGCCACCGCCGCCCGGCAAATCCAACCATTCTTAACACAAAATATCTAGTAAATCTGGGACACCATGAGAAGACCAAACCTAAGAATAATAGGGATAGAAAAAGAAGTCCAGCTCAAAGGCATGGAAAATATATTCAACAAAATCATAGAAGAAAACTTTCTCAACCTAAAAAAGAACATGCCTATGAAAATGCAAGAAGCTAACAGAACACCAAATAAACAGGACTAAAAAAACAAAAAAAGCAACAAAGTCCCCTCACCACATAATAAATAAAACACTAAACATACAGAAGAAAGAAAGAATATTAAAAGCTGCAAAGGAAAAAGGCCAAGTAACATATAAAGATAGACTTATCAGAATTACAACTGAATTCTCAATAGGAAAAGTGAAAGCCAGAAGGTCCTGGCCAAGCATTATGCAGACATTAAGAGACTATGGATTCCTGCCCAAACTACTATACCCAGCAAAGTTTTCATTTACCATAGATGGAGGAAAAAAGATATTCCACGACAAAACCAGATTTAAGCAATACTTATCTACAAATCCAGCCCTACAGAAAGTACTAGAAGGAAAACTCCAACCCAAGGAAGTTAGCTATTGTAGGGTAATTAAAGGAAAATCACAAAAGTCTGTAATAAAAGATAACAAATACCCAAATTTATGGAACACAATGAAAGCAGTGTTAAGAGGAAAGTTCATAGCACTAAATGAACTTAAAGAAGCTGGAAAAATCACACACTAGTAAATTAACAGAACATTTTAAAACTTTAGAACAAAAAGAAGCAAACTTACCCAAGAGATGGCAGGAAATAATCAAATTGAGAGCTGAAATCAACAAAACAGAAACAAAGAAAACAATACAAAGAGTCAATGAGACAAAGAGTTGGTTCTTTGAGAAAATCAACAAGATAGACAAACCTTTATCCAAACTAAACAAAAGGCAGAGAGAGAATATCCAAATTAACAAAATCAGAAATGAAAAGGGGGATATAACAACAGACACAGAGGAAATACAGATAATCATCAGGTCATATTTCAAGAACCTATACAAAATTGGAAAACTCAAGGAAAATGGACAACTTTCTGAATAAATATCACTTACCAAAATTAAAACAAGACCAGATAAGCAAATTAAACAGACCTAGAAATAGAAACAGTCATCAAAAGTCTCCCAACCAAAAAAAGCCCAGGAACAAATGGTTTCAGCTCAGAATTCTACAAGACTTTCAAAGAAGAACTAATACCAATACTCCTCAAATTGTTCCACACAATAGAAACAGAAGAAACATTGCCAAACTCTTTTTTTTTTTTTTGAGGCTACAATTACCCTGATACCCAAACCACATAAAGACATTACTAAGAAAGAGAATTACAGACCAATGTCATTCATGAACATTGATGCAAAAATACTAAATAAAATGCTGGCAAATCAAATCCAAGAACACATCAGAACCATCATCCACCATGATCAAGTCAGCTTCATCCCAGAGATGCAGAAATGGTTCAACATATGAAAATTTGTCAACATAATCCAGCATATAAACAAACTGAAAAATAAAAACCACATGATCATCTCATTAATGCCAAAAAACTTTTGATAAAATACAACATCAATTCATAAAAAAAGGTCTTGGAGAGATCAGGGATATAAGGAATATATCTAAACATGATAAAGGCAATATACAGCAAGCCAACAGCCAACATCAAATTACATGGAGAGAAACTTCCAGCTAAAAATCAGGAACAAAACAAGATTGTCCACTCTCTCCATATCTATTCAATAGAGGTCTTGAGGTCCTAGCTAGAGCAATAAGATAACAAAAGGAGATCAAGGGGATACAAATCAGAAAAGAAAAAGTCAAATTCTCACTATTTGCTGATGATATGATAGTTTACATAAGCAACCCCAAAAATTCTACAATTCATAAACGCTTTCAATAATGTAGCAGGATACAAGATTAACTAAAAAAAATCAGAAACCCTCTTGTACACAGATGATAAGTGGGCTGAGAAAGAAAGCAGAGAAACATCACCCTTTACAATAGTCGCAGCCCCTTTGGATGTCAGTGTGGCAATTTCTGAGAAAATTAGGAAACAATCTTCCTCAAGACCCAGTAATACCACTTTTGGGTATATATCCAAAGGGTGCTCAATTGTGCTACAAGGACATGTGCTCAACTATGTTCACAGCAGCATTGTTTGTCATATCCAGAACCTGGAAACAACCTAAATGCCCTTTGACCGAAGAATGGATAAGGAAAATGTGGTATATTTACACAACAGAGTACTACACAAAAAACAATAATGACAGCTTAAATTTTGCAGGCAAATGGATGGAGCTAGAAAACATTATTTTGAGTGAGGTAACTCAGACACAGAAAGACAATTATCACATGTACTCACTCATAGGTGATTTTTAAACATAAAGCAAAGAAAACCAGCCTCCAAATCACAATCCCAGAGAGCCTAGACAACAGTGAGGACACTAAGAGAGACTTACATAGATCTAATCTACATAGGAAGTAGAAAAAGACAAGATCTCCTGAGTCAGTTGTGAGCATGGGCACCTTGGGAGAGGGTTGAAGGGGAGAGGAGAGTCAAGGAAGGGAGTAGAGAAAAATGTAGAGCACAATAAAAATCAATAAAATAAAACTAACTAACTAAATAACCAATGTTTATTGGGGGAACACACACAATAAGAGAGCTGCTGCATTTCTCTGTTCTGTGGGTGCTGGGACCTGTGAACTGGACTTCAACCATCAACCAAGAAAAAAGAAAAAGGCACAATTCCTGTCTGTGCTTCTTGTACCTCAGACAATGCCTTAATCCAAAAGGCTATTGGCTGAATGAATTCCTACAACACCTCACCTTTTGTCTAAGTAAGAGGGTTCTGAACCTAAAATAAAACTATATACAATAAGAACAGATATCAAGTATTGTCCAGGAAAAAGAAAAGGCAAAAATACAAAAATAGAATGAAAACCAACATGATTAACTTCATGCAAAAAACACATGTTAAATATTCAGTGTAAGATAATTAGCAAATAACAGAGATTGTTTCAATAGCTGTTCTATCCTGAGGAGACTAAGTCTTATCTTAGCTAAATATGAAAAGAAAGTAGCTATAACTATCTAGTCTTCAGCCTCATCAAGTCCTGAGAAGGAAAATAATATTACCTGCATAAGCAGAAAGTGTAAGCAAGTGACTCCTAAAAGGTATGAGAAACAACAGAGACAGCTGGCTACCTGGCCAATCACCCAAAGTCTCACTTACAACATTGGGGCAACCAACTTTTACTAAGGCCTAGAGTATCTGACAGTCCATTTTCAGAGGCAAGAAAATTCAAAAGACTAGCCTACCCTGCCTTGGCAAGGTTTGGCAGTTGTTTTTGCTTGGATCCTGCTTGTCCAGTTTGGACAGAGTGCATACTGTCAAGGCAGGGACAGTTCTTAGCCCAATGGTCAGTTTTGCTGAAAAGAAAACAATCTCCAAGTTGAGTGTTGTTGGTACCAAACATTCTCTTGGGAATAGATTGGTGCTGCCAGGAGCAATCATGTCTCATGTCAGCAGAATTCTGAATTATTTAAATGCCATATTCAGAAGTTTTTTGAAATGGTTGAAAATTATCTGTCCATGTGGAGTACAAGCTCTAGACAACCTGACCAGCCTAACTATAACTGTGATAAACATGGGTGGCTATTGATTTGTAATTCTTAATATCTATATAGCTTAAAGACTAAGGTTTTACATTATAAAATTAAACAATCTTTAAACAGATGTGTAACATATGAGGACAATGACCTCAAAATATAAACAATAAATATAAGTATCTATAGTAGGAAGGAGGCCACTTGTTTGTTCCTGGCTGCACAGACCTAAAATAATCACTCAGAAACTATATTATTTGCAATACTGTTTGGCCAATAGCTTAAGCATATTTCTGGCTTACTCTTCTATCTTAAATTAACCCATTTCTATTATTTTATGTTTTACCATGAGGCTCATGGTCTACTGGCAGGGTTCCAACTGGCTGCTTGTGTCTTTTTCCTCTGGCAGCCACATGGTGTCTCTCTGACTCCTCCTTCTTTCTCCTAGCATTCAGTTTAGTTTTCCTCACCTATCTCTATTCTGCCATGTGCAGATCCAAGACAGCTTCTTTACTTATTAACAAATAAAAGCAACACAGATACAGAAGAACTTCCCACACCAAGTATCTTAATAGAAGGTATAAATTTATAATGCAATATGATAAATAAATAGAAATGTATACTAAAATTGTATCAATATACAAAATATCTTAAGCAGAGGTAGAAACATGCACCCATAAAATATGAGAAAATTACTTTGTGTAGGTGCACAAATATTGTAAACAGACTAGAACCTATACCAATATAACTAATAGTTTACAAGTAGATACACTAATCTACATATCATCCCATTCCATCCATTCCCCCATTTTTTTCAAGAGATCCCTGAGCCTACTCCATTTCCACCCCCAACCCTATATAACTTATAACAAACCCCTAATAGATGACAACCATCCCTAACACTGAAGACCATTTCTGTTGTGAGAGGGCATGCCATTTTCTAGAATTACTTCCAGTTGTCATGGGGTGATGTAGTTTCTATGGAATCCTATAAAAACTAAAATGATGATTGAGTCTCAAAACTGTCTAGTACAATTGTAGACAGTCTCTAAGTAGTTCATAGGGTTTTTCTGAAGTTATTATTTGAAGTTTCTGACCAGAATGCTGAATTCCCACAACAAGCTACACCCACAGAATACAGGCAATAGATAATCCCATACTAGAAAAACCAAAAAAAGGGAAACAAACACATAATACCACCACCACCAGCAACCAAAACAAAACTAACAGGAACTAACAACTACTGGTCATTAACATCTGTTAATATCAATGGTCTCAATTCACCTATAAAAAGACACAGGCTAACAGAATGGATACAAAATAGGATCTATCCTGCTGCTGCATACAAGAAACATTCCTCAACTTCAAACACAGACATTACCTTAGAGTAAAGCGTTGGGAAAATATTTTCAATCATCCATCAAGATGATGTCTCAATTCTGAATATCTTTGCCCTAAATTCAAGGGTGCCCTCATTTGTAAAAGAACTATTACTAAAACAAATCACACATTAAACCCCAACACTAACAGTGGGGTGCTGTGTGACAATGGAAGGGAGTATAGGTAGGGCAGCCAGAAGTGGAGAATTCTGGAAAGAGGAATGATCCAATCTGCAGTCATAACCCACAAGCAGAGGAAGCAAGATAAGAATGCCTCACTGATAAAAGGTATCAAACCATGTGACTGACACAGACAAGGATTATGGGTTAATGTAGGATGTTAATAAGAAGAGTTAATAAGAAGCCTGAGCTAATAGACCAAGCAGTTTATGATTAATGTAGACCTCTGTGTGTTTCTTTGGGACTGAATGGCTGCAGGACCTGGCAAGACAGAAACCTCTGTCAACAAATGGTACCAATAAGGGGCTGGAGAGATGGCTGAGCAAATAAGAGCATTGCATGCTCTTCCAAAGGACCCGAGTTCGATTCCCAGCAGCCACATGGCAACTCACAACCATCTGTAATGAGATCTGGTGTCCTCTTCTAGTCTGCAGGCATATATGCAAACAGAATATTGTATCCATAATGAATAAATAAATATTTTTTTAAAAAAACAAACAAACAAAAACAAATGGTGCCAACATGGACAGCTAAATCCACTTAAAGCCTGAGAGAGTTTGGGAAGTAATTCTAGACCCAAAAGAACACAGTTAAACACAGCTTCTTGATAGCAGCATTTTCTTGGGTGGGCTCTACTTGCTAGAGGCAAGCTCGTCTCATTTAAGAGAGGCTTTCTGACTCAGCTTTAGCTGCAAAAATTTTATAAACCTTTTAAGAGGCCCCCACCACAAAACATTTAAATGGTGTTTATGAATAGCCAACAGCATGCTTCTTGGTAGCAGCATGGACCTTGAAACTCCATAAAGTTGTGGCAATAAACATGGCCCTGGTCAGTACCTCTGACATGAAGCTAGACTCTCAGAAATCTAAGGAATGGGGTGGATCCACTTGTCAAAGCTATGGCTTTAATCCTAGCCATACCACTTAGCAAATTAAAGACTCATGTGGTCAGGAAAAAAAATACACAGTAAAGATAGATTCAGACAAATAAAACTTCTAAATGGTTTAGACTGTGTTTAAAAATATATATGTAGGTTTGGGAAAGAAAAGAAAAAGGATAAAGTTCTTAAAATAAGAAAGAAAGTAGTTAATCCCAACACTTGGGAGGCAGAGGCAGGTGGATCTCTGTGAGTTCAAGGACAGCCTGGTCTACAGAGTGAGGGCCAGGAACAGCTAAAGGTACACAGAGAAATCTGGTCTCAAAAAG
Source organism: Arvicola amphibius (assembly GCF_903992535.2). Taxonomy (NCBI): domain Eukaryota; kingdom Metazoa; phylum Chordata; class Mammalia; order Rodentia; family Cricetidae; genus Arvicola; species Arvicola amphibius. The sequence goes on along the minus strand of NC_052061.1, from coordinate 5,017,498 downwards.
AAAAAGGAAAAGAAAAAGAAAAGAAATAGAGTTTAAAGAAAGCCATGTAAAGATGGAAAATACACAGAGAGTCTGGATACTGTATTTTATTGTATTGTCTTTGAATTGTTTGAATGCTGAGGAAGGAGCAACAGTTGCTAAAAGACATTTGATTATAAATGCTGCTGGATTAATCCAACATATATATTTTGAAAATATATTTTTAAAATGCCTTGACTTTAAAATATAAGTCAAAAGATATGTTACTTTGGAGAAGAGGTTTTGCTTTTGTTTTCACAGGAAATGAAAGGCTGTAGATTCATTCTGGGCTAAGAAAAATCAGATTTGATCAAGGAAGACCCCCTGAGAAATCTCTGATAAAAGCAGATCGCTCAGATGTCTGAGTTCTACATCCAGAACAGTTTCAAGACTGCTGGCTGAGATGATCAAGCTTCACAGGATACTCCAGTCAGGACTTGATCATAATTCTAAATTTTCTTTAGGTCCCCATAAGATTATCAGCACCCCCAATCAGCAGGAAGTAGCCTGGAAAATTATGCCTGCATTCCCAAAAAATGAATTATGGATATTTTTCTTGTTTAGAGTGTTGGTAATAAGTTGTTATGGATAATGGTCAGGAAGAAAGCTAAAGAAAGGAGATTAGATTCAGAGCTCTTGTTTTGGAAATAAAAGGGGATAGAGTGCTGTGGGACAATAATCTTGTATCCTGTAAAGAGTTGTCAGTTGTATTGTTTTAATAAAATACTAATTGGCCAGTAGACAGGCAGAAAGTATAGGCAGGGTGACCAGGCAGGAAGTAGAGGTGGGCTGATGAGAACAGGAGAATTCTGGGAAGAGGAAAGAGTCAGTCTGTAGTCGTCACAGAGGAAGCCAGACACAGAGGAAGCAAGATAAGAACACATCTACAAACACCTAATTTTTGACAAAGGAGCTAAAATTATACAATGGAAAAAAGAAATCATCTTCAACAAATGGTTCTGGTTTAACTGGATGTTGGCATGTAGAAGAATGCAAATGCATCCGTATCTATCCCCATGCACAAAACTCAGGTCCAAATGGATCAAAGACCTCAACATAAATCCAGCCACACTGAACCTTCATCCAGTAACTGATGGAAGCAGATGCAGAGATCCACAGCTAAGCACTGGGATAAACTCCTGGAGTCCAGTCATAGAGAGGGAGGAGTGATATTATGAGCAAAGGGGGTCAAGTTCACGATGGGGACACCCACAGAAACAGCTGGCTCAAGCTTGGGAGCTCACAGACTCTGGACTGACAGCTGAGGAACATACACTGGACCAAACTAGGCCCTCTGAATGTGGATGACAATTGTGTGGTTTGGGCAGTTTGTGTGGCAACTGGTCATAGAACCAATATTTATCCTTAGTGCATGAACTGACTTTTTGGAGTCCATTCCCTATGGAGGGATAGATACAGCTTAGGTACAGAGAGAAGAGCTGGTCCTGCCTCAACTGATGTGTCAGACTTTGTTGATTCCCCATGGGAGGCCTCACCCTCTCTGAGGAATGGATGGGTAGTGGGGTGGGGGGAAAGTAGGGCATGGGAAGAGGGGAGAAAAAGAGAACTGGGATTGGTATGTAAAATAAAAAAGATTGTTTAAAATTAAATTAAAAGCAAGCAACAAACAAATAAAAAGAAACCATCAACCTAAGCTGGGTGTGGGAGTTCATGCCCTTAATGCCAGCACTTAGGAAGCAGAGGCAGGTGGACCCCTGAGTTCAAGGTCATCCAGGTCTACAGAGTAAGTTCCAGGGCAGACAGAACTACACAGAGAACACTGTATTGAAAAACTAAATAGAAGCAGACAACTACCAGGCATGGTGTGGCACGCGTCTTTAATCTCAGCACTCAGGAGGCAGAGGCAGGCAGGTTTCTATGAGTTTGAGGCCAGCCTAGTCTACATTGTGACTCACAAGCCAGTCAAAGCTTCATAGGAAGACCCTACCTCAAAATAAATATATAAAAATAAAGAATCCCTTTTGTCCGGGCGGTGTCCCTGGGCTGCCTGGAATCCCTGATCCTGTGCACTGACATTCCATCTGAACTGAACCTCCACCTGGCGATAGATGAAGAAAATGACATAGCCCCACATTGGAGCACCGGACTGAGCTCCCAAGGTCCTTAGGAGCAGAAGGAGAGAGAACATGAGAAAGAAAGTCAGGAACGTGAGGGGTGCGTTCACTCATGGAGACGGTGGGACAGAACTAATGGGAGATCACCAACTCCAGTTGGAATGGGACCGATGGATCATGCGACCAAACCCATCTCTCGGAATGTGGCCAAAAGTGGGGGCTGACTGAGAAGCAAAGGACAATGGCGCTGGGCTCTGATTCTTCTGCATGGATGAGCTCTGTGGGAGCCTTCTCAGCTTGGTCGATCACCTTCCTGGACCTGGGGGGAGTTGGGAGGACCTTGGTCTTAGCATAGAGTAGGGAACCCTGATGGCTCCTTGGCCTTGAGAGGGAGGGAGGGGAGGTATGGGTGGAGGGGAGGGGAGGGAAGGGGAAGAAGGACGGGAGGGAAGGGGGAGGAGGAGGGGAGGGAAGGGGGGGAGGAGGGGAGGAGATGGAAATTTTTAAATATAAAAAAATAAACCATGAAAAAAAAAAGAAAAAAAAATAAAGAATGAACAAATCCAGCTAGAAAGCAGGTATGGAACTGAAAAGAGAGCTCCCCAAATAACTGCAAATGGCAAAGGAGGGCCAATAAGAGTGCTCAGAAGGTAAAGGTGCTTGCTGCACAAACATGGTGATGTGTAGAACCTGTGAACCTGTGTAAAAGTGGAAGGCAGTAACTGGCTATTGCTGAGACAATAGGTTGCTCTCCACAAACTGACAACAGGCCTCATGGCTGAAGGCAACACCTTCACAGCTCATTGAGCATGGAGAAGTCAAGCTGGTGCCTACAGAGAGCCTTCACCCCTATGTTCTGGTGTCTTTGGTACAGGAAGTTACTCTGCAGGCTACTAGAAGAGAAACATTCATATCAAGCCAACCACAGACCTTTGATCCACAATTGTATCTTGCCCGCAAGGTCTGCTAGAGCAATGGTGGCCACAAAGCTTGTGGAGTAACCAAGCAATACTTATTTGACTTAAGGCCAGATCCATGAAATGGAACTCATACCTGACATTGCTTGGTTTAACAAGAACCAAAGACTAGATACCCCAAGGACCTAGGGTAAAACCAAATACTATTGGTCAAAAAAATGGAAGGGGAGGAAGATGTAGGGATAAAATCAGTGCCTTGTTCAGCCCTCCTCAGAGAAGCAGCCTCCTGCAGCAGAGACCACAGCCAGGCATTACACAGAGATGGAGAGATCTTGGAACAGTCAGCCATAAATGGGATGTCTCCATCAAACCCCTCCCTTCAGAGTTCAGGGAACCCAGAAGAGGAGGTGGAAAGGGAATAAGAGCCAGAGAGGGTGGAGGACACTGAGAAACAAGACCCTCATCAACATGGACAAAACTCATGAGAACTCAGTGACTACACTAGCAAGCACAGGGCCACTCCAGGTCCTCTGTGTATATATCACGGCTTTCAGTTTGGTCTTTTTATGGGATTCCTGAGTATGCAAATGAGTCTGTGATTCTTGTGCTCTCTCTTGGGCTCTTTTCCTTCTGTTGACTTGTCCTGCCTAAATCTGATGTGATAGCTTTTATCTTACTATATTGTGCTATACTGTAATATTATTATCTCTTCAAAGCCTGCTCTCTTCTAATAAGAGACAGAAAGGAAGTGGATGCTGATACAAGGGGAGGTGGGGAGGAACTCGGAGGGGTAGAGGGAGTGGAAACCCTATCTGGATATATTATATGAGAAAAGAAAACTCTATTTCCAATAAAAACAAAGGCAGGCTGAGAAAGCCAGAGAGAACAATCCAGTAAGCAGCTCCCCTCCATGGCCTTGGCATCAGCTCCTGCCTCCAGGTTCCTGATCTTTTGAGTTCCTGTCCTGACTTCCTTCAGGAATGGACTGCAGATGTGGAGGTGTAGCCAAATAAACCCAATCCTTCCTGCTTCACCGAGAGAGAGAGAGAGAGAGAGAGAGAGAGAGAGAGAGAGAGAGAGAGAGAGCCAGAGCCCATGGCAGTCCCTGAGTCAGTGATGTAGCTTTGTCCCTGGTTTGTGTTTTTTCTTTTGTCTCACATCACAGATTGCTGTTTCACAGCAATGCGGCACAGTGGCAGGAAAAAGATTCAGAAGGAAAGCAGCCACACCCATGTTACAGTGGCCATGAAGGCTTGGTCAAGATCCTCCTCCCCCTTTGCTGAGCAGTGAGCCTTCCAGCACCCTCCCCCTGCACCTGTCTTCATGGTCTAGCTTCTGCTCTTACCTTGGGTTTCCTGGGAAGTTGGAGGAAAGTTTGTAGTCATGTGACACTACCCATCCTACCCCTCCTGTCACAGACTTGTCCAGAGAGGTACATGTCCCGTGCTTGGACCGTCAGTTGGTTATCTGTGTGTGAAGCAACGTGCAAATCAGGGTTTGAAAATAATGATCTCAGATTTCCTAAACTGAAATGTAAACAACTTGATTTTTTTGTTTCTTGTAACCCAGGCTAGCCTCAAACTCACAGAGATCCACCTGCCTCTGCCTCCCAAGTGCTGGGATTAAAGACTGTGCCACCACCGCCCGGCTGGGTGGGTTTATTCTTAGAACTGCACGCTGTAGACATGCTCGGGGGGTGCACACAGGACTCAGTTCCCAGACACTCTTTTCCTTCACGTCCTACCAGCAGTGGCTTTGTCCTTTCCTGTTGTTGCTCTGCACACATCTTGGAATTAGCAAGGTCTTTACAAGCTTGAGTAATGATAAGTCATTGGTTTTTTTTTTTTTTTTTTTTTTTTTTTTGCTTAAAAAAAAGAAAGAAAACGAAAACGAAATGAAATAGTTCTGTTGGGAATGATTGCTGTTGCTGTTGGCCTCATGGGGCAGAAGGGGGCGGGGGAGACAGCTGCTGTCTTTGTCTCTTCCTGGAAGCCTGCCTCCGTGAAATAGCGTCTTGCAGCATGTGAGGAAGACTACTTTCACACCGTGCAGATCTTCGTGGTTTTCATTTTGAGCCATGTTCAGCAGCAGCGTTTGGATGACAATGTTCTGTGGTCCCTCCCCTCCCCCTGTATTTGACAGGCCTCCCTCTCTCTCTCTCTCTCTCTCTCTCTCTCTCTCTCTCTCTCTCTCTCTCTCTCTCTCTCGCACGCGCACGCACACGCACGCGTACACACACACACGCACACGCACGCGCACGCGCACGCACACGCACACGCACACACCAGCCCGGAGCAGCAGCAGTGGTCCTCATCATTCTGCTTTCTATGGCAGAAATCCTGGGTTTGGTTTTGTGTACTTGTTTCTGAAGTGGTATCGTGTACAAAGCTGTGCTGTGGCTGTGCAGGAGGCCTGGCCTGGGATACAGTGGGGCCCTTTCCCTTCCCACCAAACAAGTGCAGAACTCTCTACATCTGCACCCTTTCCAACTTTTGCACTTGATTTTAAAGTCATTATACTGCAAGGAGGCTGGATGCTGGATACTATATTAAACCGTACTGGTAATTAAGACGTAATAAAATGGTTTGACATAGAAAAAGGAAAGATGCCATTTCTCAGAGTGATGTGACTTTGTTGTATTTAGTCACATATTTACTGGGAGGCAATCAGGTGTGGGTTGGGTGGGGCTACTGTAAACAAAAATTCTAAGAAGTTTCTTATGGTCTTCTGGGCAAAGGAATGTTTTTTTTTTCCTTCCAAATTACAGGGTTTGGATGGGCACCTAGTGGCCTAAAATATGCTTTCTATTTTTGTGTACAACAGGGTCTTGCTGTGTATCCAAGGCTGGTCTTGAACTCCTCTGCGGCAGCCCCCTAAGGGCTGAGATTATTAGTGTGAACCACCACACACCCACTCCACCTCTTGTGGTCTTCAGTTTAGAATTCTGTAGACACTTTGTGTTTTGTCTTGAGTTTTTCTATGAGCTGAGATTCTGTATCCTGTATGTCTGTGTTCACTAAAGCCGGGAACCTGAACACCATTGTCGTTCATGCTTCTCAAAGCTTGTTACAGCTCCAAGGGATGGCATTCGCTGTAGATTTCCACTCTTCCCAGGTTTCCACATTAATAAAGGATTAGGGATGGCACTTCGTCTACTGTCGATGAAAAACCATTAAGAGTTCATCGGTATGGTGCTGAGGATGTGATTTTAAGGAGAAAAATATGTGACAAACTCTCATCTGTGGATTGCAAGTAGCTTTACCTAAGAGCACAGCCAATTTGATACCTCAGATTCAATTTTATATTTATACTTGAGTTTATCTGCACTTGCTTGCTAGATAGAGAAGCAGTGGGCTTATGGACGGGACATGTAGCTTCATTTCCCTAGATCTTACATAGGCTTTCTTACCTTGAAGCACCATATAAGCATAAAATAGAAATGAAACACTTCCTTTTTCCTAAGCACACATAGTGAAGGTGAATGCCACACCACCCAGGGGTTTTTTGAATCTGGCTATTTGTTCTTCTTATCAGGGAAGCTGTTAAGTCATACCCATGGCTAAGATCCCACAGATAATGGTTTTGGAGACCTTCAGGGAATTCTAATGTCTTCTTATAGTTTTTTTTGAGGGGGGGAGGGCAGGGGACTCCACCCCCTCTATCTGCAAATCCAGTCTCTCTCTGGATCCTGTGTCTCTGGTTTCCCTGAGAATTCAGTAGGCTCTCAGAGGTCTCTCAGAGATAGGATCCCTTTCTTCAGTATCCCCCGCACTCACCGTCTCTCCATGCAGTGGTCAGTCTCCTCTCACTAACTCCACAGCCCCGCGACCCATCATGTTGTCTATGGCTAACATAGGCTAACATAGGTGCCATACAGACTTCCCTTCCACGTTCCTGAAACTGCATGACAATTTTACCAATGCATCTTCATGCATCGTAAATGTAATAAAGCAGTAACAATGAATGACCTTCTCTGTTGTCTACCATTTGGGGTAACACTGCATGGTCCTGGGGTTTGGCTCAGTGGGTAGAGTGCATGCCTAGCATGTCCACAGTCCTGGGCCACCTCTCCCATAAAAACCTGGGGCCTGGTGGAATATGCCTTGCATTTTAACACACATGAGAGAGAGGCAGGAGGCTCTGGAGTTCAAAGGCCGCCCGGGCTCTATAACAATCTGCTCCCCAACTCAGACAATACCTGCTGTGTAATGATAGGGAATAAAACTCACATTTTATGCTAGTAAATCAATAAGTAAGGTGAAAATAAGAATAGGCCATGAGGCAATTCATAGGCACGGACAGCCAACGGCCTCCTGAACATCTAAGTCTAGGGACTGAGCTGGAGGAAGGGGTTGGGGAGTGTGTTTGTATCCTCCTGATTAAGAACTGAGGGAGGGCTGGGAGCCTGAAAAGCCTGTGACACCCCCCCACCAGGTGGCCTCAGAGTCACCCTCAGTGTGACTAGAGGAAGCTCCCTTCTTCATGCTGCACAATTTCACATTGCTTCCCTGGTCATTCCTTCACTCAAAGTCCCTCCCCCTCATCCCCTAGCTTCCTGTAATTTCTTTGTTGTGGTCCAGCTGCAGCCTCCCTAGAACCCCTTCCTCAGGGCCACTGGCATAAACATCCCCCTTGTTATGAAGGGGCCTGCACCTTCATCTGGGTTAGGCTCTTCCTTGCCTGGAGAGTTGGCTCAAGCACTGCCCATAAGCCTGGTGTCACTACACACTTGGGATATGCAGATGGAGGATTTCAAACTCAAGGCTAGCCTAGATTAGATAGTAAATTCTAGACCAGCCTGGACTACACAAGAGAAAGATGAATGAACAAATAAACAAACAAGCAAGCCTGCCTGTATGCATTTGGTAGGGCTAGGGCGTGCCCCAAAGTCTGTGAGTTGCAAGACAATAGTACTTAATAGTACTTCTGCGATGAAGTCAATTCATTCGCTGGCCAATCTATCTATTCCATCAAAAGGAAAAGTGCGAGCATCCTACTTCTACGTACCTCCCAGTATTACTCAAGCCAGTGTTTTGCCTTGAAATGTGTATTTTGGATCTCATCCAACATGCTGGTTAAAGTTCTGGTTTATAGGAAGCACACAGGATAAGGGAAAATTAGATGATTCATAAGGAAGTAACTTGATAAGTTAGAATGAGAACATTGTACAAACATAGTCTTGACTCTGAAAGGTCGATGTCATAAAAATAAAAACATGCACGTGATCTCCGAGGCCTAACAGAAAGTAACTGTATGCAATGCACACACCTAGCCGATTGCCTAATTCAAGAAACAAAAGCAGGAGTTGCCAACTGTGACTCAAGCTTGGATATTCCCAGAGCAGGTGGATTTTGAGTTCAAGGCCTCCTTGGGCTATGTATTAAGACCTGTGAAAGAGAAAGGGAAGGGGGAGAGAGGAGAGGAAGAAGGAGAGGTGAAAACCATCTGGAGAGAAGGCTCGGCAGTTAAATCACTTACTGCTCCTGCAGAGGACGCTGGTTCAGTTCCCAGCACCTACCTCAATCGTCTCCCTGATGCCTGCCACTCCCTCTCCCTAGGATCTCATGCTCTTTTCTGTCCTCAGCAGGCTCTGCACACAGGTGGCACACACACACACACACACACACACACACACACAAGCATGCACATAAGCAAAAATTAAGAAAGATTTTAAAAAAAAACAAGAAAAAGATTTGAGGTAGGGCAGGAGAAAGACGACCTACATTTGGGGCAAATTTGAACGTGAACTGGGTATTGGACGGCACAGAGGAGCTACTATTAATTCTGTATTACACTCATGAACGAAGATGGAGGTGCACACTGGTCTATCAGGAGCAAAATGTCAAGCTTCCAGACTTTACTTTGCAGTTGTTTGGCCAAGAAAAAAAAATGAAACAAGTATGAAAAATGTTGAGCATTCGATCTTGGGGTTAAAATATGAAAACCCTGGTGCCATTCTTCCGTTTTGTTTGAAACTTTTCAAAGAATGGCTGAGGAACCAAATCTCCTTTGCTTATCATTGGGGTAAGAATTTATTTCGCTCTCCTTCCTTTCTCTTTTCCTTCTCCTCCTCCTCCTTCTGGGTCTCATGTATCACAGGTTGTGTAGCTGATGATGATCTTGAATTCTGATCCTCCTGCCTCAACCTCCCAAGTACTGGGATTAGGGATGTGAACCAGCACACCTGACCTGGTTGTGTGTGGTGTGTTTGTGTGGTGTGTGTGTGTGTATGTTGTGGTTCTGGTGATGAAACCTAGGGCTTTGGACAAACTAGCCACATACTTTACTAAATAAGCTAGCTGCACCTCAGCCCCATCTTTTCCTTTCTTCCTTTCTTTCTTTATTTACTTTTACAGCCTAGGGATGGAGCCCAGGCCCTCACATATGCCAGCCAAACGCCCTAACACTGAGCTACACCCTGTCGGTCGTACTGCTTTCTTACTTCCTGCTTCAGTCCCACAGCCTGAGAGTCGTTGGGAGGCCTGGTATCTCCCTCCTGATATTGAGCTGGGGCTCACTGAGGCCGAGGATTGAAGCTCATTTGTTTGCCCCTGAGTCTCTTTGTCTTACCACAGTTCCGGACACACGCAAGGGCTTTGCAAATACCACTGCTCTTTCATGCCGTGCACCAAGAACATCTTTAGCTTCATTCACTCCCCAGAGACTTGCTGGGGTGGCCATTAGTGTCCCATTGTAAAGATGGGGATACTGCACCCTGCCCTAGTGAGACCTTTAGGAATGGCAGAGCTGAACTTGCACTGGGTCGGGTGGGCCCGAAAGCCTGGCTACTGTGTCCAAACTGCATCTCTGCAATTTACTCCTTGATGCCTGGGTGAGATGGGTTTCAACGACCATCTGTAAGTGAGAAGCTGAACCTGTAGGGAGCACGGACTGTCTCTGGAACTGAGCAAATTAGAGCAAAGCTGTTTTTGTCTTTTCACCCCTGTGTGGACATTCAGACGCTTGCTTGTTAAACGGTTCCTTGCCAAGGGATGGAGACTCACACCCAAGAGACAGCTAGATGGGCCAAGCTGTCTTTTCACTTCCTGTCTTCAGCTACCCCATCATAAAGTGAGCCACCACGGTGATAGATGTCAGTCTTACACCCTGGGTTGGTTGCCGTGACTGCATGAGTTAGTTGTGGAGAGCTCTGAAGTTTTGTGGTATTGGGGTTTCTGCATGCTAGGTGAGCGCTGTGCAGCTGAGCTGAGCTGGCCTCCAGCACCGTGGGAAACCTCATTAGAAAGTGCCTGGCTCACGGTAAGTTAATAATTCCTTCCCAGTTTTACAGAACGAACACTGCGCAGCACTGCAGAGCCAGACTTGGCTCCGCAGGTCCTCTTCTCTGCCTCCAGATTCTCCTCTGGAGCACACCCTGGAGTCAGGGATTCCAGGTTTCCATTTCCCACATCCTTCTCCTTTAAAAATGCAAGCACTATTTTCCCATAGTGCTCCCTGGTTTTCCCCCACCCTCCTTTTTCTTCTCTCTCTCCTCTCACCTCTTTTTCTCCTATCTTCTGCTCTTAACATAACAAAAAGGAGGCTAGGTCTCTGGATTTGTGTGTGTGTGTGTGTGTGTGTGTGTGTGTGTGTGTGTGTGTGTGTGGACTGAACTGGAAGTAACTATGTAGCTCAGGCTAGCTTTGAACTTCAGGCAATCCTCCCCTGGCCCCTTCAATGTTGGGATTCCAAGTATGAGCTACCATACCTGACCTGGGCCTCCATTTTTATCAAGCCTTGCTAAGTCTCTCCAGCTGTAAAATGAGGCTTCCTAGCTTCTTATCTGGCCAGGTAAGGGCAAGTCATTTGGGCCCCAGTGGACACTGACCCCTGCCAGGGAAGCTGTCCCCAACTCTGTAAGTATAAGTATCCAGCTGCCCCACACCCACCCAGGGGGAGCAGGAGAGAAGAGAGGTCCTGTCGTGTGGCAGCTGCAGCCTCTCTGCCTGGCCAAGTCTGGACCAGAGGCTGGCTATGATCCAGCTGGCTCCATAGCTTGGGACACTTTTCTAGACAAACTGGTTTTTCCCCTGGCAGGCATCCCAAAAAGAGTAGCACTATTCGCTTCTGGCCCCAGACCCAGCTCTAGAAGCTGACTGTTCTAGACTCCCAGGAGTGTACCCCCTGTCTTAGAGAAGCCTGCTGTGAAAGTAGGAAGTGGGTTATGTGCGGTACCCCAAGTCTTGCTGCTAGGTCTTGCCTGGCCTCTGCGAGAAAGCTTCTAGAAGATCAGAGCCCTATTAGCCAGACTTGCCTTGTACAGTGGTGGGAGGCGGGGCTTCTCCAAGGCTCTGCGCTAGGGTCCAGGGAGAGCCAATAGGCCCAGGCTCCCATAATAAGTTCGTAGTTGTGCTATCCTGGATGCCGGAAGAAAGCAGAGCTGGCAAAGGGTAGGGGAAAAGGCAAGAGAGACCAAACAACAGCTGAGGAGGCCTGGGTTCCCTCCATGTCCTAAGCAGTCCCCGACTGTGGTCTCCTCCGTTGGTCCTGATAAGTTTATTCTGCACAGTGAAGCTCTATATGGTTTGGAATGGTCCCTCCCCTCTCTGGGCCTCAGTGTCCCTCTCTGTCCACAGGAGGCAGGACTGGATCATTTGCCAGGCTCTGTGCTGAGCCGTGTAGATGCACTGGCGGTGCGGAGGGTCTAAGGAGTGAGGGTTGGGGGTTCTGCATCACATGGTCAAAAGACCCCGACTACCTCCTGATAAGAAAGGGCTTGGCAGATCCGCCATGGCGGGCCCAGCGCTCTGCATGTCCCTGGCTCAGGGTTCCACTTAGACCAGACCTAGGTTATCCAGTGACCCCCTGGGTTTTCACCGCACCGCTCCCAGAGCAGAGCTCAGCTCGAAAGGTTCCTTGGCAACCTGGGAGGAATCCAGCCGCAACCACAGGCTCTTCCTTTCCCCTCCCACCGCCTCCTACTGCGGGCGCCGGGGGCGGAGGCTGCCAGCCCATTATAAAAAGCTACCGAAGCTGGTGGCGGAGGGACTTGGAGCTGCGACGCTGCCCAGTATCCGAGCCCACCGGATTCCTACACTCCAGCCATGGTTCCCTCGCCGCTCGCGTGGCTGCTGCGCCTGGCCGCGTTCTACCATCTGTGCACCCCGCTGGCGGGTGAGTGGGTCTGGACCCTACCTGGGGAAGAAGGGAGGAGTGTGTTGGGGTACAGACTGCATTTCTCTGGTGTGTGGTGGGGGGAGTCGACCCCCGCTAGTCTGGTCATTCCAGTGGCTACTGGGGCGGGGGGGGGGGGGGGGGGGAGGGGCACAAGGTGTGTGGGGAAGAGAGTGAGGGCTGGGAGAAGCTGAGCAGTCCCCTGACTGGCGGACTAGGTTAGTTCTTCCTACCGCGGTTAACTACCTAGCCTGTATACGCCCTGGCCGGAGGCCAAAAAAGACACCAGACTTCCCTTTGCCCTGTTTTTCAAGGCCCTTAGGAGTAGTTACGGTCAAGGTCACCACAGCTTACTAGGCTTGCCTCTGTTGGGGCGTACAGATCGTCCCTCTGTCTGTGCCCCATCATCCTGGCCACCTCCTCCAAACCCAGATTATTAAATATTTTATCTCCACGGACCTGCCTACTGGACTCCACTACCTGGCAGTACAAGGTGTAGACATACCTAGGGAATGTAGGGAAGATGGAGACCTCAGAGATGGTTAGAGAACCAGCTAGCAAGCCAGGAAAGGGTGATGCCTTTTGGCAGGTTGATGCTCAGAGAAGGTTATTCTTTGCCTTGGGGCACACAGTGAAACTGGGAGAATGTGAACCAACCCCCAGCTTCCAGAATATCTCCATGGAACTAAATCACCAGTGCCACAGGGAGCTGGCAATGAGTGGGTGGGGAGTGGGGGTAGAGTGAAATAAAATTGTGCCTGGCTTTCTGCTGTCTGAGCTCTGGCCACAGGCCTGGGATATCTGGGGACAGTGAACACTGGGAAGTGGGAATCGGGTGGACGACGGTTTGCCATCACCTTGCTGTGTGTCCCTGACCTGGGTCTTGACTTCTCTGGTCTCAACTGCTACACTTGTCAATGCAGCCACTGCCTGGCTGGGGAAAAGGCTTCAGTGTCTAAGGAGGCATTATGGGAGGTGTGCATGGTGGTAATGGGATATCACTTTTCCTAAGCTCGTGGGGAAATCCTAGGCAAGGCTGGACAGGAGACCCTGAATGTTTGAGGTCTGAGGACCCTAATCACATCTGCTGGCTTTGCTAGGAGATGGTGGGCATGATGCAATCCTGGTGAGCCTCAGCTCCTTCTCCCCTTAGATGAGGTTTTCAGCTAGGTCCACCCTGGAGCTCCCAGCGGGGGGGGGGGGGGGGTTCTCGGGCTTTTGGGCTGCTGCTGGCAAGTGCATGGCTGGTGCAGGGCATCTGCGTCAGTCCCCAAATGTGGGTCTACAGGGCTGTGCCAGCCGATCACTCCGTGCTTTATGTAACGAACCTGCAAACCAACAAGGCTGCTCCCCAGCACTGACGCATCCCCTCCCACTCAAGTCTCGGCAAGAAAGAGAAAAGAAAAGATCTGTTTTCAGCTGTTGCAGCCTGCTTCCCCCACCCTCCGTGGGGGTGGAGGAGGGTAGGGGCGCACAGCCTCAGGGTCAGACCCAGGGCCCTGTGGGTTTAATCAAGAGCTCCCCCACTTCTCTGTCGGTGAAGGTTTTATGTGCTGCTAAGCACTTCTGCATGCATCTTGTCCATTCGTTTGGCACACACGAGCAGGACACCTGCTGTGTGACAGGCACATTTCTGGGTGCTGGGACCACAGCACTGAATAAAGAGGCCAACGAGCCCAGCTGAAGTTTGACTGCAGTACACAAAAATAAACCAACGAGCCGTTCTGTCTATTAGAAAGAAAAAACATTGAAGGGGGCGGGAGGAAGGTGGCAGGGGGGGACTTAGCTTGTTTTATTTGCTTGTTTCTTTTTTGTTTCTGAGACAGGGTCTTTCCATGTAGACTACGCTGATCTCACATTCATGCTCTTCCTGTCTCAGCCTCCTGGGCTGGGGTAGGAAATGCGTTGCTCCTTGCCTATCATGTTGGCATTAACTATGGAAAGAAGATTAGGGAACAGGTGAGCTTGCTCTAGGGTGATAGTCCCTGCAGGTGATATTTGGCAATTTCCAGAGGCATTTTTTAAAATTATTATTACAGATGTCCAGATACTTTTGGCTCCTGGCATAGAGTCCACAGCATCAGCCTCCACAATAAAGAGTGGGCAGGTTCAAAACGTGAACAGTATGGCCACCGAGAACAGCTTCCCCAAGGGCAGAATGCACCAGTCATTAAAAAACATCTAGTCTCAAGTCACTCCATACTGTCATGTCCATTTTAAAGATGAGAAAATTAAGGACCCAGATAAGAAAAGGCTCAAGTCCTCTCTATTGGTGCACCCAGAACCCAGTGTGTCTTCACAGTCCTTAAGGGACAACCTAGTACATATTTCTTCCAGGAAGCCTCCCCTGATTACTGACGTTTGAAAGTTATCTCACATTCCTGTAAAGCCTAGTATGTGTGTGTCTGACCAGAACGTTCAATCCTTTACCAGGACTAAACTAGCTCTGTCACGAAGTAGACTGTGTTCTGGGCAAGGGGCTGAACCTCTCGGATGTTCAGCTTCTGCATCTATAAGAAGGCGATAACAACCTGCCCTCTGCAGAGACTGAGGGCTAATAGGAGCCGATAACACAGGATCTGATGCTAGGTGCAAGCAGAGAGGTTCTCATCCCCATCCTCTTACCTGCCTGTGGATCTGGGACCCTTCTGAAGAAAGAGACGGGCCCCATTTACCTGCCCACCCCCACAATGTCTCATAGCACCCAGCTGAGGACCCCCACAAGAGGGAGGAGCCAGCATTTGTTGGTTGCCTCAGTAAACAGTGATCATTACAAACAGCTTCAGTATCTGTAGTTCAAAGCACTCAGGGTGAAAGACCAGAGGGCTCCCTCCAGGCTGTGTATAGACTGAGACGTAATTCAAGCCAGTGCTGGCTGATTCAGGAAATGGATGGATGGGTGGATGGGTGGGTGGATGGATGGATGGATGGATGGATGGATGGATGGATGGGTGGATGGGTGGGTGGGTGGATGGATGGATGAATGGATGGATAGATGGATATAGATGGATGGATGGATGGATGGATGACTGGTGAGCGGATTGGTGGCAGGCACTGGGTGAAAAGAAATCGATGAGGAGGCTGGGACTTTAAAAGAGTGGCAGATGGACAGGTGGGTGAGTAGGGTAGATGGATGGATGGGGATGATGGGGATGAGTAGAAGTAGCGAGGAGGACGGAGGAAGTAGGAGGATAGAAAGATGGGTGGATGACGGATGGATAAGTAAATGGGTGGATTGGTGGGCGGATATATCTAAAGCAGCGACAAGTAGACTGAGGTCTTACTTTATTGTATGAATATTCCTGAGTACCCGTGTTGTGGTCAGTGCAGAGATACGTGGTGACAACGAGATAGACACAGTCCCTGAGTCCCTGACGACTCGCTTGGCGTACAGTTAGATCGCTAGCCGCACAGGAGCACTGCCTCCTTTTTCTAGGAATGAGAATTTTGTTCTGAAGAAAGGAAAGGCCACCCCGAGTCAGTTACATAGCTGTCCTAGTAGATCCCAGCCAAGTGGCTGACTTTGTGGCTCTGTGCCAGCTCTGCTGGTGGCTATGGTCTTCTCTATCCTAATCTGGGGTCTTCCCTGTCACACATCCTCCCTTCCCTCCTCCTATTGCAGGTCACCCCAGGGCTCAGGAAGGTATCTGCCAGACCCATGCAGGAGTGGCCACCAAGCTGCGGTCACAGGGACTTGGGGTCAGGGGCATGCAGCATGCAGCTAAATTATTCTTAAGTCTACTGGGGATGGAGGAGGGTTACAAATCTGTACTGTAATTTGGGTAGGGGACTGTGTATGTGTCTGTGTGTGTGTAGGCCAGAGATCAACCCCTGTGTTGTTCCTCAGGAATTACCCACTATCTACCTTGTTTTTGAGATGGTCTCTTCCCCGGGGTCTGGAGCACACTGATTGGTCTCTACTGCCTAGCCAGTGAACCCAGCTATCTGCTTGTCTTTGCTTCTCCAGTACTGGGATTACAAGCACACACGGCCATGCCTGGTTTTCTACACGGCTTCTGGGGCATCAAACCCAGGTTCTCAAGCTTGTGTGGCTAACGCTTTACCTACTGAACCATTTCCCCAGGCCTAAACTGTGACTTTCACATCCTGGTTCTTGGGGAGAGAGGACAGTACTATGACTCAGCCAGTGAGTTCAGGACCTCCTAGCCCTGGCCTTTGATGATCCAGCTCAGACCCACAGCCCAGGCTTCCTTTCCCACAATGTGCAGTGAGTGGCCCATGGCTCGGGAGCAATGCAGAGGTGAATTGGTTAGGAAGTCCGGGTGTGTACTTGCCTTTGGCTAGTTTTTCTAGGGGTTGTGTAGAGGGCAACCAGCCTCATGCATACCAGGCAAGGACTATATCCCCAAACTTTGCCTCCAGTCTCCTGTGTCCCTTCTTGGCAAGATGGAGTGTGTTTGCACATCTGTGTGTGTGTAAGTATTTGTGCACAAGTTTTAGTGGAAGCCGGGGAACAACTAGGCTCCCACGTTGTAAAGACCAAGCCAGATCAGCTTGCACACTCCACACACTGCTTCTTGGGGAATCTTGGGTTCTAGATGTTCGACATGACCTTTACTCAGATCTAGAAACCTAACTCTTCTTCGTTTTTCTTCCCATTTTCCATGAGTATACACTGGGAAGATGACAGGACACTCTGCTGGACATTGAGGGCAGTGGTTCTCAACCTGTGGGTCGCGACCCGTTGGGGGTTGTCTAATGACCTTTTCACAGGGATCGCATAAGATCATCCGCATATTAGATATTTACATTATGATTCATAATCACAGCAAAATTATAGTTGTGAAGTAGCAATGAAAGTGATTTTATGGTTGGGGTCCCCATGATGCAAGGAGCTGTATTAAGGGGTTGCAACATTAGGAAGATTGAGAACCACTGATTTAGAAGGGGTTTGAAATAGAATGAAAAAAAATGTCAAATGTTTATATCAGATAATTGGGTTTATCTATTAACAGAAACCTCTGCTCAGGGGCTTTTGCTGTGTAGCTATCTCCATGCCCTTGACCCCTATTCTGCCCCTGCCTTTTCTCCTGAACTTATCTCAAACTCATTCTGCAAAGCACAGGGGCACCTGCTCAGCAGACCCCCACTCCCTCAGTTCCAGGCAGGTAAGCTTACCTGTTCCATGTACCTGATTCCTGTGTGAGGAGGAGGAGGAGTAAGGCTAATACATGCTTTATTATGCCAAAGGCAGTGATGGGCAGTTCAGGGAAGGCCATGGGCCAGGGACCAGGACTGGGCAGGGCCACTCTCTCACCTTGCAGGCCAGGTAACCGTAGGCAGGTCTGTGTCTCGCTTAGAGTCCTCTCCCCTGCTATGACTTCATTTTAAAAATTAGCCCTTCCAGGCTGGGCACCATGGCCCACACCTTTAATCCCAGCACTCAGGAGGCAGAAACAAGTGGATATTGGTGAGTTTGAGGCCAGCCTGGTCTAATTAATGAGTTCCAGGACAGCCAGAGCTATGTAGAAAGACCCTGTCTGGAAAAAAAATTAAATGCTTCCTGCATGCCAAGCAAAAGGAACTTTTTGAATAAAGCTTTGTTTTTATAAGTCCAAAACAACCACAGAGCAGACTCTTGCTGTCTAGCAGGTTATCAAGGGGTGAGTCAGATGTGGGTCAAGGGCTTTGGCTTGCGGGTATAGGGAGAGGCTGAAATGGGGTGGATACCAGATATCCAAGGGTCCTACTGACTGGGGGCCTCTGTGGACTCAGGTCAACACCTCGGCGTGACGAAATGCAACATCACATGCCACAAGATGACCTCACCAATCCCTGTGGCTCTGCTCATCCACTATCGGCCGAATCAGGAATCCTGCGGCAAGCATGCCATCATGTACGTATTACGTATCACTTTCTCTCTCGGGTCTTCAGACGGACCTGGGACCTCCCAGCCCTCCCCTGCCCGCCTCACCCTGGGCTTCCTGCCAAAGGCCTTGGCAAGTGCGCCCTTGTTGCAGGCCCACAAGCTACCTCACTGACAAACAACAGAGGTGAGGAATGTCCACTGTGGTCCAGGGCAGTACCCAGGGTGGTGCTTCCTTTCAGGCCTGAGTCCTGTCTATACAGCCCTCAGCCCGTTAGATCCCATGGGGAGGTTGAGCCAGGTGGTCTACCAGAGGCAGGATCCAGACTCCAGCAGGTCAACCAGAGGCCCTGATCACTTCCTACCTCTGTGCCTCAGTTTCCTCACCTGGGAGATGGGTGGCAGGAGGGGCAGAGGAGGTGGAGGAACTAAAGTGGGTGGCTGAGCCCTTGGAAGGCACGTGGATGGCTGTCACCAAGTGGCAAAAGACCAGAGCCCTCAGGGCCACCGGGGAGGAAACAGGCCCGGTCAGTAGTCATTTTCTCCCTGGCCAGTTTGGTCCCTTGTTCTGTCTGGGGCACACGGTGAGTTTTGCCCATTTGCTCAGTCTGAATCTTCCCTAGGACTGATGGAGGCCCCTGAGCAACCTCAGCCATGCAGGAAATGCCCAGAGTCCTTCTTAACTCGGGCTCTGCTAGCGGAAGTCCAGTACTTCCTGTCCCCTAGACAGCTCCCCCAAGGAGTGAGGTTCAAAATGCCTTCCTGCCTGCCCTCTCTGCTTCCCCACCACAGACTGCTTTTTTCAGATACCCCCCCAAATAGTTGCTTCTGTCTTCTAAGGAAAGTGGAAGAGGGGAACATGGCACCCTTGCAGTTGGGCACACCTCATCTTCCTGCTGGTTAAACGTGGTTAGCGTGGCGGCTGCGACGCGTGCAGGCTGTATGACCTGCAGAGGTTGTAGCGTGGACTGCTAATCAACTCTGAGCTGCTGTCGGGGCAAAGCAGCCATACACAGCCTCACAGGAGGCTCCAGATTTAGACCACACTCAAGATCCCAGTGAGGATACTGAACGGCTTTGGCTCTGAAAAGTTGCTTCAGCCTGAGGAGAAAACCTAGAAGAGGAAGTTGGGGGCCAGAGGGCAGCCATCACCATGGGACACGGAGCTTATGCACAGGATCTTTCTAGAGTGAGGAAACCCGCCTTGTCACGTAGCTGGTGTCAGAGAACACCTATGGCATCCCCAGATCAAAGTCCAGAGCTGCTGGCCTTTATGGCAGTGATGTGGTTATTAATGCTGAAATTGTTATGATGCCTGCTCTGTTTTTCTCTAGGTTCATTACCCTTTATTTTGCTTAACAATAATACAGAAGTAGGGTTCCCATTTGCCTGGGACTTTCCTGGTTTTGAAAGGGGAAGTCCCTCAGGCTGAAAATGCCTGTTCCGAGGTGGTGGTGGTCCCCTCCAGACCACAGACATATCATGTCTCTTCCAAGGGCTAGGAGACATAGGGGATGGAGTAGCCCAATGCCTCACACTAGTAAGTCAGGACAGCTTGCCTGCTGGGCATGTGGGCAGTGCCCCGCACCGCTCCAGTCTGGCTGTCTAGAATCTGGGCATCACCAGCCACTGTCTTCCTTATAGCTTGGAGACGAGACAGCACAGACACTTCTGTGCTGATCCAAAGGAGAAATGGGTCCAAGACGCCATGAAGCACCTTGACCGCCAGGCCGCTGCCCAGCCTCAGAATAGTGGCAAGTTTGAGAAGTTGGTCAATGTGACACCTGGGATCACCCTGGCCGCCAGGGGACTGTCCCCATCTGCACTGGCAGAGCCTGAAGTCACAGTGGAAGGCCTTACTTTGGAGCTGACTACTATTGCCCAAGAGGCCCAGAGGCCCATGGGGACTTCCCAGGAGCCGCCAGCAGCAGTGACTGGATCTTCTCCCTCTACTTCCAAGGCACAGGATGCAGGGCTTTCGGCCAAGCCTCAAACTACTGGGATTTTTGGGGAGTCTGCTGTCTCTACCACCATTTGGCAGAGTTCTGCTGTCTACCAATCTGAATCTAGGCTCAGGGCTGAGGAGAAGGCTACTGAGCCCCCATCCACTACAGCCCCTTCTACCCAGGCACCCACCAGTTCACAGTCAACCCTGGAGGAGAATGTTGGGCCTAAAAGCCAGCCCCCGTGGGTCCAGGGACAGAGCCCCAGTACAGAGAAGTCTCTAGGGACTGAGGAAACAAATCAAGCTCATACTGATGATTTCCAGGAGAGGGGGCCTGGCAATATAGTCCATTCCTCAGTGGCCCCCGTCTCCTCTGAAGGGACCCCCAGCCGGGACCTGGTGACTTCAGGCAGTTGGCCTCCCAAGGCAGAAGAGCCCATTCATGCCACTGCAGACCCCCAGAAACTAAGCGTACTTATCACTCCTGTCCCTGACACCCAGGAAGCCACCCGGAGGCAGGCAGTAGGTCTGCTGGCCTTCCTGGGCCTGCTCTTCTGTCTAGGGGTGGCCATGTTTGCCTACCAGAGCCTCCAGGGCTGTCCCCGCAAAATGGCGGGAGAGATGGTGGAAGGCCTCCGCTATGTCCCCCGTAGCTGCGGCAGTAACTCATATGTCCTGGTGCCAGTGTGAGTTGCCTGCCTGCCTGTGTCCATAGTTCGATTCAGACAGCTGCCTGGGGACCCCCATCCTCATACCCACCCAAGGTGAGGCAGTGGGAATGGGGAGGTTGGGTCCTCCAGGAGCTACGTGCTCCAAGCCCCCAGTTGAGGCCCTGGAGGCCACCTTTTACCATTACCCCCTTATCAGAGACAGCCGGTGACCTTCCAGCTCACCTATATTTGAAAGACTCCTCTGCTGCTGGCTGGTTGGAGGGGCCTTTGACACCCCAACCCTAGTGAACTATTATTTATTGAATTCCCAGGCCCCGTGTCTCCTGTGAGCACCGTAGTCCACCCATCTCACAAGCAGCAGGTCAGGCCCATTTGCCTGTCCCTCTGACCTCTTCACATCTTCTGGGTTTGCTGCGCTTGCCAGCCCCTTCCCCTCCCTGGCCAGCTGCGGTGCTATCTCTCCTATCTCTCCCTGTCCCCTGTACAGAGCACACTACTGTCACCACCAATGCCCTGTCATGTCCTTTCTTGCATGAGGTTACCGCTGTGTCTCCTGGGGTTCTCTGGGAAGGGAGATGAGCTAGCGTGGGGTTTTGCTGCACTCCTCCACAGATTGTGCAGTGATGGCATGCTGCATCTGAAGGCTGGGTCTAAACCCCACTCAGCTATCTGCAGAACAAGGTGCCCCATCTGTAACAGAAAAGAAGCGTGGCCCAGAGATGGCAATACCCCATGGCCCTGACGTCGTCACTTCCTCTGAGATCCTTGTCCCCATCCCTGGATGCAGCCCCCAGCCCTTCTCCACGCTGACGGTCACTGCCATCCCACTGGACTGACACCCTGTGACTCTGAGGACGGGCAAGGGTGACTTGAGGGTTCAGGTCGTACCCTGTGGGCCCCCACATGGGGGCTGAGTTGGGGACCTGCAAGAACAGAGGCCAACTCAGAAGGTCCCTCTGTGTCCTCACTAGGCACCCTACTCCACGCACCAAGATGACAGCCACAGGTCCGCCCTGCCTGAAAGACAAGCCACAGAAGAGGATGACGAGCCCTTGGGAGGCAGAGGATCCAGGGTAAGCACCAGGAGCGGCCACACACTTGACTTAAGTTTAGGGACTTGAGCGTGTATGTGCCCAGCCCTCATGGTTAGGAGGCTGGGTCCTCTCTCAGCTCTGAAAGCACAGTCTTACCTTTGCCCCACTACAGGCAGGGCCAGAACTCCCATAACATTCTCCAAGAGTCCTGTGAAATTTTCTAGAAGGGACTCTGCCCTGGGCACAAAGTGACTGCTAAAGCCTCCGGCATGTCCAACAGGGAACAGCTAGGCAATACCTGTACTCCAATAGCTGGAGCTGGACCTGCAGACCTTGCCCCCACCAGGGTCCCTGGTGGCAGCTCTCCCAACCCTGCTCCTAACAGCCCCAACCCTCCACCTTCGGAGCCTCCCGTGGGCAGGTTTCACCCAGAAGTGACTCACTCCTTGGTAGGTAGAAACTCAGGACAGTTGGCTCTGTTCCAGAGTGAGGAAACCAGCCCCTCGATGACCCTCCCTCCTGGAAAGCTTGTGGGAGGCTGTGGGCTGGAGGAACAGCAGCCTGAGTGCACTTTGTCCGGGCTCCTTTAGTGTAGAGCCTTCAAGGGTTGGGGCACCCACTTCCCTATTGAGAAAGCTGCTGGGGCGTGTGTCCCCTTGTTAGACTTTGTGAGTTCTCCTCAACAGGATGTGTTGCTAAGGCAATCTGGGGAGGACTTCGGAAGGAGTTGGTCAGTCCTTTGGCTTTTTCAAGCATCATTACCAATGTCTGTGCCATTTTGTATTTTACTAATAAAATATAAAAGTCTTGTGAATCAAATAAGAATGCTTTTCTCTGGGGCAGGCCCAGGGAGGGCCAGGAGAGGGGACAATGGCGGGGGCGGGGGGAATAGGAGACGGGGCAAATTCTAAGACCCTGTCTCTAGCTCATTTGCACCAGGGCAGGAATTTTACAAAGGGCAATGCAGATGGGAATAAGGAGAACTGGGCCCTGGGCTGGCTCGGGGCTGCCTTGCTGCGCAATGGTGAGCCAATGCCTTCACCTCTCTGTGCCTCTATGCATGTGGGTATGTCTGGTCTGTTGGTCTAATAAGATTCAGGATCCCTGTGGGTCCTACTCAGATTTCCAGGAACCACCACCTAAGTACCCCAGATATTACTGCCACTTGCCTGGTGTCCACATTTTCCTCTACAGTGTCTGCTCATCCCTGGTTCATATGAAGATGAGAGAAGGGACCGGCTCTTCTAAAGAAACCAGGAAACTCATTTGTAGGACCCCACTGTGAGCTGTCGTGCACACTGAGAACAGCGCAGGCTCAAGTCCAGGAGCCTATGGGTATCGTTCGTGAACTCTCAGATGGACATCTTTTAAAGCAGGATCCTTCCTCTCTTTATATATTTATTTACTTATTTTTACTTTTTGGAGTAGTGCTAAGACCCAGGGCCTCAAGCATGCTAAGCAAGTGCGGTGCTCCTGATCTTTTCCCGGTGTTTTGAGACATCGTCGGACTGGCCTTGAACTCGTTCTGTAGCCCGGGCAGGTCTTATAATCCTCCCGCCTCAACCTCTTGAGCAGCTAGGATGACATATTCTGTAGTTATTAATTATCAAGGCGTGTTTCCGTCAATAACATCTTAGACTCAGTGTCTGTCTTAAATTAGAGGCAGCATAGGGCTGGGGAGGTAGCTAAGCAATCATGAGCGCTTGCTACTCTTGTAGAAGGCACAGGTTTGCTTCCCAGCACTCCCATCAAGCAACTCACCGGGGATCTGATACTCTCACCTGGCCTCCACAGGCACCTAACATACGCATGCAGACACCCATACATACACATTGATTTTTCTATAGTTTCTCAGTGACCCGAAGCATCCAACACCATAGGCCTGTGTTCCCAGCAGGTGACAGGTGGGGGTTAAGAGTGGGACTTAGAGCCTGTGCATCCGCTGTCCTTTGCTTTTCAATCGTCCCCCACTCTCTGCGCTCCAGGTTCACTGGGCTCCATCAGTTGCTGGTTGCCATCATCGTCCTCTTGGTTTTCCTATGGTAAGGATGTTTTTCCTGGTGCTCCTGTCTCTATCAAAAACACATCAATGAAAGGCAGACCATGACTTCGCTTCCCTCACTTCTAGGGCCTCCCTCCTACCCATTTGCATCCGGAGCAGGGACTTGCAGTTCCTGAAGGATGGGGGCTACCTCCCCCCACTCCCTGCAAGCCACAGTTAGCTCATCCACTGTGGCGGGAGCTCTTCAGACCTTCATCCTACTGACCTGATTCCCACAGCCAAGAAGGAACCACTACAGCCTGTTGTCCTAGGATCTTCCCACCCTGCAGGATGTGGCCACAGGCTTTTGGTTGGCATTGCTGCAGGTACTAGTAACATCCTATGAAGATTCAGGAAGAGGAAGGGAGTGGGGAAACTTGGATCCCGGTTCAGGGCTCCCCAGGGGCTTTGCAGCGCTGTGGCCTCTCATTTTTATTTTCAGTTAGCAAGCTAGACTTAGCCAAAGCAGCTCCTACCACCGATGCCAAGTTTGAAAGGGCAGTTATTCTAAAAAAAAAAAACCCATGCAATCATGCTAATAGCGACCATTCTTTCTTCATGGTTTCCACATGCCAGGCTGGGTGCCAAACTCTTTCCAGCAGTGAGCTTTACCATGCAAGTAAAGTTTGCCAAGGACATGTGAACTCGGGCTGAGGGTGCAGCTCAGTGGTAGAGAACCTGACCCTGTGTGCCATCCCCAGGGCAAGATATGGAGGTGTGTGACTTGCTCCAGTCCACAGGTACTGCAGAGCTGGCGCGTGACCAAGCCTTTCTCCAAATCTTGAGGAGTATGTATTAGCCTTTGAGGGCTTTTGTTTTGGATGGTGAGACCAGCTCACCCTGTTTGGCCCAGGTTGACTTCGATGCTCTCTCCCCTGGCCTCTCCCTACTTAACTACCCTGCAAGGAGTCCAGCAGGTATAGAGGAGCAGAGCCACCTGCCGAGCAGAGCCTGGATAGTCTACCCTCCCACTCACCCCTCCAAGTGCTGGGATGTGTGCCACCATGCCCGACTTGGCACTGTTTCTGAAAACATGAGCCCCAGATTCATAAATGCGCAAAGTCCTGAGGTCTTTCAGACCCCCTGCACTCACCCCCTACGGGTGAGGGCCTGGGACTATAGCCATCAAGCCGTACCCCCTCTTCTTCCTTTGCCTCCTTCTCACACTTAGACTTGGTTACATGGCCAGAGTTTTAGAGTCCACCTCAGCAGGTGCATCCCTCGCTGCAAAACATCAGGGACGCTAGATAGTAGCCAGCCTCAACTCTCCCACCTTAGGCCCTTACATTCACTTTCGTCTGTGGCTCCGATGTGCATTCCACAGAAGGGCGAGGCCAGACCAAAAGAAAAAAAAAACACATAAATGAATAACTGGGAATTTCCAACTTTGAGCTGAATAATAGTTGTTTTGGGGAGGGTGTGTGTGTGCGCTCGCGCACGTGCGTACGAGCGAGCAAGCATGCACATGTAGAGTATATATGTTCAAGTGTGGTATGCACATGCATACAGCTGCTCTGAGCGGTGGGGACTCAGGACTCAAGGGTCCATGCACATGTGCTCGGTAAAAAAATGTTTCAACTCCAAGGACTTGAAAACCTAGTTCCAGGATGGCTTGCCCGAAACCAGTAGCCACGTTCAGCAGCTAGGACCTCCGAGGGACCTCTGTAATGTCAACATACTGCAGTCAGTGCAGCCCCCACAGCCGGAGAATTCCAGAGCAGATGCCCTTCCTCAACCTCCAGGGGACTCTGCTGCCCCTAGGGAGCAGAACAGAACTGTCTCTGACAGTACAGGGACGCAATGCAACATGGGGCTTGCTGACTGTGTGACTCTGGCTGAGTTCCTTAACCTCCCTGCACCTTGTTTTTCTCCCATATAAAAGAGGAATAATAACTAGAGTAAAAACAGTCATAACATAATCCTCACCAAACATCTAAGAAAAGTGATATGTCCCAGTGGGTTCCCAGGAAGTAAACAGAACCTCTGATCCACCTTTCCAAATGGTTTGATTCCCCCCACTCCCACACAAACTCACTTTTAAGACATGATTTTAAGGGCTGAAGAGATGGCTCAGTGGTTAAAATCCTTGCTGCTCTTCCCAAGAATCTGAGTTCAGCTCTCCCACCCACAGCAGGCAGTGCGGAACTGCTTGTGACTATAGTTCTAGGGGATCTGATGCCCTCTTCTGGCTTCCACAGGCACCATATCATGTACTCATATTCATACATACCCATACATCATGTGTGCATACTCGTACATACTCATACATCATGTGTGCATATTCGTACATACTCATACATCATGTATGCATATCATGTATGCATACTCAGACACAGACATACACATAACAAATAAATAATGAAAAAAGGCAAGATCTCACATAGACCAGATGGGCCTTGAACTCACCTTGTAGCCAAGGGTGACCATGAATTTCTAATCTTCCTGCCTCTTCATCCCAAGTACTGGGATTGCCACCATGCCTAATTGGGGGAATAGGGAACAGGATATCATCTGTTACCCAGGCTGACCTCAAACTATTGGGCACAGGATCCTCTCAACCTCAGCCTCCCAAGTATCCGGGAATACACAGTGTTATTGGGTATTCAATAAGAACATAGAAACACAGTGACCATAAATAAATACAGTCTTCCCAGTCTTCAGTGAAGAAATATGTCACCAGAGCCAGACATAGTTCATATTCGCTTGTGCCTGTAATCCCATCACTAGAGAGGCAGAGGCAGGATCATTGTGGAGAGTTCAAGGCCAGCCAGGGCTATAGTGTGAGACCTGTCTCAAGAAAAGGAAGAGGAGGAAGAAGCAGCAGGGGAGAATAAGGGGAAGGAGGGGAAGGAGGGGAAAGAGGGGAAGGAGGGAAAAGAGAGGAAGGAGGGGAAGGAGGGGAAAATTATGGTATTATTAAGCAGATGAAAATAATCTGTAATTTGGGGCTGGTGAGATGGCTCGGTGGTTGGGAGCCCTGGTTGCTCTCCCAGAGATTCTGGGTTTGGTTTCCAGCAACCACATGGTGATTCATAAGCATTTTGACCTCCAGTTCCAGACTTTCAGGGAATCAGACGCCATCTTCTGGCCTCCTCAAGCACTGCAGACACATGGATACACATCCATACACATAAAACAAAAATACATAAAATGTCAAAAAAAAAAAAAAGAAGAAGAATCTGCAATTTGCAGTATTTCCCCCTAAACTGTTTCTTGCTATTCAAGTTGATAGGGGTTTTCTCCTCTATTGTTTTGGACTTAATGAAGTAAAATTATTGAATCACAAATGATTCAAACCAGACTATTAAGATGCTTGAACAGAAAGGGAAGTTTTTAAGTTTTCAGGTCCTTGGAGACTGGGGTTGCTATGGATGCTCCTGGCTTGCTGCCGCTCAGGCACATGACCTGGCATTCCTCTTGGACTGGTGGGCCTGAGCCAGAAGCTCTGGTGGGAGAGATGGGAGGAGGGTGTGGATCTCAACTTGGCAGTCTGTAGCGGCTAATTAGATGGGCACTCATCAGAGCCTCTGTGGCACACGGAGCAAATGGGCTCTTAAGTGAGTTCATGCTGTGAACACGGCTATGGGCGTGACAAGGACCCAAACGCCTCAGCTCCAGGTAAGACTCAGAGGGACGGCAAAGCCTTCCTTGGGTCCAAGTGAAAGTACTGACCGAGTGTGCAGAAAATGTCTCCGGAGCTTTCTCTCCCCCGACTTCCACAGCTACCCCTCCGCAGAGCCTGCTCCCTCTGCGATTGGTGAAACCTGCCTCCTTGTCCAGCTGTGTGCAATCACCCTGCCTCTTCGTTTATCCGTCTGTAACAGCTCTGCCTCCCTGTTCAATGGTACATATAAGCAGACCAAGTGTCTGGAGTTCTGGGGCTTCTCCATCAGATGTTCCTGTCATTTCTTCATTGCCTCTAGTTACGGTACCACTGACTCAGCCCAGGAAGGACCTGGGTCCCTGGGTACATGGGACATGGAGCTTCTGGCTCTGGAAAGAGCCCAGCTGATCCACATAAATATTCAGGGTTAGAACAAATCTTTGTGGTTTTAATCTGGGATGGTTGAAGGTTACTCATGAGTCAGCATTATCAGTCCATCCAGTTGGCTCTGATACCACTGAGAAAAGACAAGCTTGGAGGGAGGCTGGGCATGATGCCCTTCGAAGGCTGGAGCACTTCTGATTCAGACATAGACTTCCCAGCTGGCCTTGAACTTGCTAAATAGCAAAGGATGACCTTGAACTCCTGATCCTCTTATCTCTAGGTTCCAAGAGCCAGGAATACAGGCGCACACCACCATAACCAGCTAAATACTGTCTCTTAATGGGCATAAATACGCTGCCCACATGCTGGTTCCTTCTCTTTACCCACCCTCATTGAAAATGGCACGGGCATCTGCATGGGCCTTCGGCTGCCTTTGGCTCTCATCAAATGTGTTCTAGTGACCTTGTTGAGCACACAAGACAAGGGAGTAAACAGAGAGAATGATAACACCATCAGGTCCAGCTTTGCCAACTGCTCTGGTCAATCTAATGCTTTTCAAGGACATTCTGAGTCCAAAAGTGGAAACCTGGGCTCTCTGGATCTCA
Source organism: Arvicola amphibius (assembly GCF_903992535.2). Classification (NCBI taxonomy): domain Eukaryota; kingdom Metazoa; phylum Chordata; class Mammalia; order Rodentia; family Cricetidae; genus Arvicola; species Arvicola amphibius. The sequence goes on along the minus strand of NC_052061.1, from coordinate 4,989,263 downwards.
GGGTGCATTTCCACAGTGCTGAGGATTGACAAAGGCTCTTTCAGTATCTGTACTCTACAAAGATCCCCATTGGTCAGCTGAGCCCCAGGTTCCTGCAGCCTTGGCCCTGCCATGATGGCTATTCTTGGTTGTCAACCTGACTACATCTGGGATTAACTAAATCCCCAAGCTGGGCACACCTGTGAGGGGTTTTTCTTGACTGGATCGTCTGAGGATGGAGCACCCATCCTCTATCTGGGCCATACCAGGCATGGCAGCTCATATAGAGGATGCAGAAGGAAGAAGCTGTGGAAAGCCAGGCTAACTGTTCTTGTTAACTGAAGTGTCAACCCAGGGCATGGTCTGTGTGCTTACAAGATTGCCCTGAGAAAGTCTTGGGGCTATGCTGGGATCCAGAACACCCGGTGTAGTTGCTGGCCAGCTAATAAAGACTTTCTATTGACCTAAACCCACTCCAAGCAGTCTTGGCTGGCGAATACCCCACAACTCTGATGAAAGGATTTTAAGGCTCAGAGGAGCCACAATGCTAGAGTGAATCCTTGTGTAAAACCCAATCCACAATGGGAAAGCCCAGGAGACACCCTTCACTAATCCCATGAGATGAAAAATGGCGAGAGGGACCCTAGCATATTCGATAGAGCTTGGATTGTCATCCTCTCCTTTTGCCAGAACTTGGGGTCAGAGATGCTATTGGATGATTGAATTCCATGAGTTTAACTGGGCCCCAAAGTAGCATAGGCCGGGGGGGGGGGGCAACACTGAGTGCCAAAGGCAGGATGATTATGGTTATTGTAATGGACCGCATAGGCAAAGCGATGTCCGTAACGACCTGACCTGTAACAAGCAGCACACAAAAAAGCGATATATATATAGCGGCATGACCTGTGTGGACCTTTGGTAGTGGCTAATCATTCATGGTGTTCCCATGCATGAAATAAATAAGAAACCTGCTGCGTTTTTGCTTGATCTGTATAAGTGGGGGGGAAAAATCTTGAACAAATGAAAGAAAGACTACACTGGATCATGGTGAAAGAGGATCCTGGCCTGTGGGTTGATTTTCAGTTTTCAGACCCAGAACCCCTTGAATGAAGGGAAGCCAGGTTCCCCTGAGGAAGGACCTTGATAAAATACCCGAGAGTTTTACTGTCTGCCTTTTCCAGTCGTTCAGGACCGATGGTCTTTTAGACAAGTAACTGTACAATGGGGGGAAGAAAACAGTCAGACTTTCTGGGTCTGTTGGATGCTGGTTCTGAATTTATTCTAATTTCAGGAGACCCCCAAGAAACTTGTGGCCCTCCAGTTAAAGTAGGAGCTTGCAGAGGTCAGGTGACTAAAGGAGTTTTGGGCTGAAGGCCGACTCCCAGTAGGTGCCAGTGGGTCACAGAACTCATTCTGTGATTATTTCACCGGGATCAGAAAGTATAATTGGGACAAATATACTTAGAAATTAGCGGAATTTCCACTCTAGTTTCCTGACCTGAGGAGTGAGGGTTATTATGCCTAGAAAGTTAAATGGAAGCCTTTGGAGTTCTCTTTACCAGGGAAAATAGGGAACCCAAAGCAGCATCACATCCTGGAGATTAGTGAAGACTTGAAAGATGCAGGACAGGGGTTCACCTCCCCCTCTAAACTTCCCATTTGGCCTGAGCCGGAGACAAACGAATGACGGAGGATCACAGCTGACTACTGCAAACTTTAATCCATCACCCCTAGTGAGTCACTAGGAAAATTTTTGCTTCCAGTTCCAGAGATCTTAAATTCTGCTAAATTTTGATTCCAGAATAGGGAGTGCTACCGCCTGGAGACAAAACAAACATTCTACTGAACTAGAACCTCAGACTTCCCGCTGGCCACTTTGGGCCTTAAGCCAACAGGCTAAGGAAGGGATAACAGTGTCGGGGGGCGGGGGGGGGGTTATAGATGCAAATTAGCATGGGGAAATTGGGTTGCTTTTCAATGGGGATGAGGAAAATTACGTCTGAAGTGCAGGAGATGCTCTAGGGCATCTTTTGGTTAAAGCGCAACCACCCAGTACAGTCCGGATGACAGGCCCTTCAGAAAGGAAGGTATGAATCGCTCCTCTAGGAAAAGAACCAAGACCTGGGGAGGTGCTTGTTGAGGGTGGAGGACGTGCAGAATGGATAGTAGAGGAGGGTAGAGATAAATACCAACTAAGGCCACGTGACCAGCTGCAGAACCAAGGATCAAATTTACATGCGTGTTTCTGTAGTGTTGTGTTAAGCATGTGGATGTGCAGATGTCTGTTTTCTTTCCTTGATTGCTTTATCATGTGACGTAACATCAATTGAGGCACTATCGGTGGTTATCATATTTAAGTTATGAGACGCTAAAAAAAAAAAATGTCCCTCAAGCAACATTGCGGCCTGTTCTAAAATGCATAGAGTGTTTTGTGGTTGTACGTGGGGTAGTTACCTTCTATTAGGCATAATTAGGGCCTGACTATTGTTTTCAATTGGAAATTAAGCATGACATAAGGAGATACGAGTGTGTGTCAAGGGTGGACCTGTGATGGCTATTCTTGGTTGTCAGTTTGACTGCATCTTGAACTAACTAGAAACCCACACAGCTGGGTTTCCTGTAAGGGATTTTTCTTGGTCAGATCACTTGAGGTAGGAATCTGGTCCACACCTTCTCATGGCACCCCATATATAGGACATGGAAGAAGCAAACATTGTTCTTTGCTTGCTTGCCCTTGCTCTCACTAGCAAGTCCATTCTTTCACCGGCATTAGAGCCTGCTTCTTTGGGATTGCAACGTATACTGAAGACCAACCGAGACCTCCAACCCCTTGGCCAGAGCAGCTACGGTTTCCTTGGACTTTCTGTTGAGAGACAGCCATTGTTGGACCAGCTGGACCACAGCCTGTAAGTCTTTTTCATTGTTGTTGTTTTGAGACAAGATTTCTCTGTGAAACAGTCCTGGCTGTCCTGAAACTTACTGTGTAGGCCAGGCTGGCCTCGAACTCACAAAGATCTGTCTGTCTCTGCCTTTTAAGTGCTGGGATTAAAGGTGTGCGCCACTACCGACGAGCCACAAGTCTAATGTATCCTCTTTATATGTATGCAGATCTTTCTGACAGTTCCCTTCCTCTACAGAACCCTGACTGGTATGCCTACCTACCCTTTGTTCACACATCTTGTAGCTCCTCTTGCCTGGGATCAGCTTGTCCACCTTCGTTCCCCTACTCGCTCCCAGTCACTTTCGAGCCTAGCTTGGGTGTCACTTCTTTCAAAGGCCTTTTCTTTCTTTCTTTTTAAAAAAAAGTTTTTATTGATTCTTTATGGATTTCTCATCATGCATCCAGATCCCTCTCTTCTCTTTGTCTTCTCACTTCTGCCCTCTGCCCTTGCAACCTCCTCCAAAACAAAACAAAATTTAAAAGCAAAAACAAATAAACAACAATTGGCAACTAAAAAAAAATCTGGGCATGGAAGCTGTAGTGTGGCCCAGTGAACAACACAGTTAGTCCATACATCTTTACTTGTAAGTGTTCATTGCAATGAGTCGTTGGTCTGGTTCAATGCCTCTGGCTTCTGCTACAAAATCAATAGTGAGCTCTCACTGGGACTCCTCTTGGATATCCTGTTGTTGCCTGCGTCCTGGAAATCCTGTAACTTTGGATCTGCAGGTCCGGCCCCTTCACATGCTCCACAGTTCACAGATAAGGTGGGTGTTGTCGTGGGCTAATTCATAGCCCTGGTTCTAGGCCTGGGTGGTAGATGGGTTGGTCAGCCTGCCAGCTTTCCCTCGTGGTCACCATCAGGGCAAACTCTCCAGTACTGGCCCACCCAGCTTGCTCACCCAGGGCAGCAGGCAGCAAGGATCAGGGCCAGTTCTCCTGCTCTCGTGCCCTCAGGTCCCGCTCACCCATACTCACACCACCAGGGTCAGCGCTACTGTTTGGCCCAGGCAAGGTGCAAGGCCCACTCTCCTGATTACTGCAGTGGATGAGGGGCCGGGCCATCTCTTCCCTTCTCAGGTCCCAGAGTAGGCCAGCTCTCCTATTGGCCGCAGGTGGCAAGGTGTTGGGGAGAGGGCATATTTCCCTCACCCATGGCCACAAAGGCAGGGCCAGTTCTCCCACTCTTGGGGCCTCAGGCCAGCTCTCCCTCCTGCCACGGGTGGTAACATCTTTGCCTCACCCACTCCAACAATACAGCAGGTGATCTCCCAAGCACATCCTAGGCACTGGATCACCTGCGCCTCCATCAGCAGGGTCAGCTCAGCTCTATCAGAGGTTTAGGACCCGATCCTGCAGGAGCCGGTGAGGGTAGGACCAGCTCTCCCACCCTCATGACCCCAGAACCAGTCCCGCCCCCCACCCCTCCCCCGCTTGCAGTAGGTGGCAAGGAACCAGGGGTGAGGGATGAGCCCTCCCTTCACCTCATCAAAGTGATAGTTTCCCTCTGTGTTTCCAGCTGAAGCTGCTGCTTCTCTGTGAATGACAAAAAAGAAAGAAAAAGAAAAAAAAATAGATGGGCGGTGGTGGCACTTTAATCCCAGCACTCAGGAGGCAGCAGAGATAGGCGGATCTCCGTGAGTTCAAGGCCAGCCTGGTCTCAAGAGCTAGTTCTGGGACAGGCACCAAAGCTACAGAGAAACCTTGTCTCAAAAAACAAACCAAAAAAAAAAAAAAACCAAAAAGAAGAAGGAGGAAGAGGAGGAGGGAGAGGAGTGAGAGAAGAGGAGAAGGAGAAGGAGACGGAGAAGGGAGCAGGAGGAAAGTCCAGACGAGACGAACGACGCAGAAGAGCAGAGACCGACAGAAGACGAAGAAGCAGAAGCAGAAGGACACGAGCCGAAAGAACGAAAGAACCGAAATCCGAACGCAAGAAATCAGACAGAGGAAAGAAAAGGACAACAATCTGTCCCTATGTCGGGGAGGAGAACATTTCCTTATAGATAGGTGGGAAAGCATAGCCAGCGGCCAGGAACATCTAGGAGAGTACAGAGTGGGTTCACGACCAGACAGAGCTCTGTCCATGTGAGAGGAGTGGGGGGAGGGGAAAAGGGAGAGGGGAGCCAGGTGCAACAACTAGGAGGCCCAAAAGAGAGTAGATGAAAGGACCAGGTAATCAAAATGGTTTGGATTATATAGGGAAGGGCAGCCCAGCCCCTGGCCTGGAGAACTTTAGGGTTAGGGGGTGGGGAATGCCAGCCAGGAGGGCCCTGTAACTGGTAGGGACTGAGGATGCGGGGAGAACCTGGCGGCCAGGCCCACTTTGGTCTGTCAAATAGGCACCCCAGCCTTTTGTCCCAGGTTTGAAACACTGTACTTCTATAAGATCCCTGGGGGAGGGGCTCTGGCTCCCCTCTCTGTGGCAGTCCGTGGATACAGGAAGTAGTGACAAGAGGAAGAGACAGAGCCCCACCTGTGTCCCTTGGCACTCTCTAGCCTGATGTCTGTGCTGTACCCCTGATAACCAGTCTGTCTGTGGGGAGCTGCCTATCTGGTGCCTCCACGAGGCGTGAGGCGTTGGTGACTGCCAGTGCAACGCACCCACATCCCTGGTGACTGGTGAGCCTCCACCCAGCATCACATCCTGTCAGGATATTGCTCCTCAGGCCCGGCCAGGACTCCCAGGAAGCCTGGGCTTGGACGGTGCCCTGTATGTCCTCCAGCCTCCTTAGACCAGTGGCTGAGGAGCCCAGCAGGCCTGAGCTCTGGGCAATCTGAGAACCTAAACTCGTCCCTAACCAGTTTCTTGGTCCATATGGCACTCTGCTGTATGCATGGAACCTCTTTCCAGTAGCCTCTGTATTATCATGACCACCATCAGATACTTAGGGTTGGAGTGCCACCCACACGGCCCAGGGTTCTTGTTCCTGAGTAGGATGGCTAAGAAGGGGGTGGGGGGAAGAGCCGTTGTCAGTTACCAGAGGTGCTGATCTCACTGACTTCTTCCGAGAGGTGTGCTTAAGCAAAAGCCATGGACTTCCGTGTGTGGAGGTGTTGCTGTTGCTGCTGCTGCTGCTGTTGTTAAGGGCAACCAGAACCTCATGCGTGCCAACTGCCAAGTCAGATCCCCATCCCTGCTGCGAGCCTTCCGACACGTGTTCTCACATAACTCCTGCTCTCAGAAGAGTTCATGCTTAAAGGAGCTACCTTTTCCAGAGAAGGTTCCAAATAGACCCAAAGTCACACTGGTCGTGAGTGACTGAGCCAACGCTCTGCCTCTCGAAAACTCAACTTGCTTTCTGTCGTCTGTACTGTACTTACTATGTAGAATAACATACAGCCATGGGAAGAAACACAAAGTGTCCATCAACACAAAGGGTTAATGGGCAGTGCTGGGGATGTGAAGCACAGACACAATGTGATACTGTTCGTGCAAAATTAAGTGTGCTCTCAGAATTCCACATAGTCAACCTATACCCCAGGGTCCACACAAAAAAAATCAACCAGCCATGGGCCCAAAACATCAGGTACAGATTTACAACCTGGTGTGGGTGGCAGCACACACCTTTAATCCCAACAGTAGAGAAGCACAGTCGGGCTCTGTGAGATCAAGGCCAGCCTGGGCTGCATAATGAGTTCCAGGCCAGCCAGTTCTATTTAGTCAGACCCTGTCTTTTTTTTTTTTTTTTTTTGGTTTTTCGAGACAGGGTACCCCTGAGGTACCGAGAAACAACTGGACACTAAGGGTGTACACAGTGCTTAGAAAAGTACAAAGGAACATGTGGGGCCAGCAGGTGCCGGACTCTGCTCTCCCTCGTACATGAGGATGTGACTGGAGAAGAACCTGAACATTCAGGGGCATGGCTACCACATCTGAGCGCCTGGAAGGACACATGGGCATGGCTCACGGTGCTGGTACGCGTCTGGCCTGGTTCTCTTTGCTTGGTCTGATTTCTCATACTCCTGAGCAACCTGGGGCAGCATGCTGAAATCACCCTTCTGCTCATTAAGTTACTCTACCCCCTCCTTCTTATTCTATGACTCCCTCGCCATTTCCTTCCCCCACCGTATGCTGTTTTTCGGTGTTTTGTTTTATCTGTTTGTGGTTGAACCTCGGGCCTCATATATATATCCAGCAAAGGCTATACTACTCATTCACATTCCCATCTCTCTTCTAAAAATACTTCAGTTGTTTCTTTTATGTATTTGGATATTTCGCCTGCATGTATGTCTGTGTACCACTAGTGTGCCGGCAGCAGCCAGAAGTAGGTGTCAGATCCCTTGGAATTAGAGTTACAGACAGCTGTGAGCCACCACATGTGTGTGGAGACTTGAACTCAGGTCCTCTGAAAGAGCAGCCAGTGTTCTTAACCGCTGAGCCATCTCCCCAGCAGCAGCTCTCCGGTGTTACTTTTACTTTTGTATTTTGAGACAGGGTCTCACTATGTATCCCAGGCTTGCCTTAAACTTGTGATCCTCCTGCCTCAGCCTCCCAAATAGCTGGATTATAGGCCTGTACCACCAGGATTTGCCTATAAATCCTTAAAGACTCACCTAAGAGCCCCATGGTGCTAGTAGGGCACACTTTTAATCCCAGCACTCAGAAGGCAGAGGCAGGCAAATCTCTGAGTTCAAGGGCCAACCTGGTCTACAGGGCTAGTTCCAGGATGGCCAAGGCTACACAGAGAGGAAGGAGTCCCACCTTCCCACTCCTGGGCGAAAGAAGACATGAAAAATCTGGCTGGGGGTGGGGGGGTGGGGAGGGCGGCTAGGGGAGTAGAGAATATGAATGGGGCTGACGTCCATCTTTCCTAAGTAATCTGTAAAGTCATTGCAGCCTCCAGTTTTCTGTGGAGGTGGATTAAGATCTGCTGGTTTCATTTAAAAATAGAAGCAGCAGCACTCAGCTGAGAGCTGGAAGGAGCCCAGGCGTGGCAGAAAGGTGGGGCTGTGCAGCAAGCAAGACAGGGAGGAAGCTGCTGCCCCTGCTGGCTGGGGCAGAGGCTGTGGGATGCCAGCTTCTCTGGAAAGAGGTCTCCAGGGTCACATTTCCTGGGTCTGGATGGACCCTGCTCAGAAGGGCCCACACCCCTTCCTAATCCTGCCTACTAAGAAAGGGGTGAAGTGGTTGGGGTGGTCAAGCCACCAAGTGTTGCTGGGGCTTGGCCCCGCTTCCTGATGGCCTTTGGCTCTGGCTGGGATTGGATAAAGTTGCAGGGGGAATCCTTCAACACAAACCTTTCAACCAGGAGGGATCGTGTAGGTTCCTTAGAATCCAGACTCCACCTCCTAGACCTGGGTGCCTAGCGCTGGCCCTGGTGCTGAACCAAGAGGGATTGACTGGGCAGGAAAGAGCCCCTAGCAGCCCAAATAAACAAGCTGTCACCCTATGAACAGCACACTGCTGACTTCTCAATGAATTCCTTCATTGTCTCCATCATTTGGGCCTTGAACTGTTCTTACCAAGGACTTACCTTGGAAATAATTTGACAACTGGAATAAGAGCTCCTTGGGAGGAGCTGGCCCTTAGCGATGGGCAGAAAGAACGGATGTACATGTTAGAGGGGAGTTCAGTATCCTGAGGCCCAGACATCAGAGGTGTTGAGACAGGCTCATCATCAGGAGTGAGGGCTTGTGTAAAAGCTTATGCACTCTGCCTCGGGAGGGACACCAGGCTAGCCTAGCGCTCTCTCTCTCTCTCTCTCTCTCTCTCTCTCTCTCTCTCTCTCCTTTCCATTCTCTCTCTCAGCTGACTTTGGGCCAGGGGATAAACAGCACTGAACAAAAGACACATTTCGACCCAGTGGGAACGTGGCTGGGGTGCAGCTGGGAAATGGGCGGCAAGTAGCAGACCTGAGAAGGAGTCCATAGCAGAATGCCAGTAGACAAGGAAAAAGTGGTGCCAAGGAGGTGTGGGATGCCAGCTGAAACATGGCACCTCATGGGGCATCCGAATAAGGATCTTGAGGTTGTGCAGAGGTCTTTGGACTGTTCTTCCTGGAGAGAATGTGTCCAGCATGTGAGGTTAGTGAGGAAGCCAGAGTAGGAAGACTTGTGAAGGCCGGAAGTGGCCCAGGAGGGCTGTGGGCTTGTTCCTTGAGTGAACACAGAGCCTCAGGGAATTCCTAAGCACAGGAGACCTGTGACTTTGGGGCTACTGTGCTGTGGACAGAGTTCAGAGCAAGTGTAGCAGAAGAGGCCAGGAGGTGGGTGAAGGAATCCAGAGGAGAGAGAATGGATTCTGAGGCTCTGAAAGCCACACCGAGCTCTCCGGCAGATGGAATGTAGGGAGAGAGGAAGAGGCGGTAAGACAGCACCCAGGCTCCTGGCCCATGCAACCGGAAGGAAGGGGCTGGTGGAGAATGGGGGTGTGTGGAGTAGGAGTGGGGGTGAGGGAAAAAGGAACTCAGTTTTGGACATGGGGGTTGAAGATGCCTATTTGGTGTGTTGAGTAGGAAGCTGGATATTTGAGTCTGCAGTTTCTGAAAGTCGGAGTCACGGGCATATAGATGGCATTTAAAATCAGGAACACGCTCAATTTGCCAGTTATAGTTACAAAAAGGCACCGTAGATTTCTGATGTCATTGCTATTATTAATTTCATCTTGCAGATGTAGAAACTAAGTCTCAGAGGGAGGTGACTTGGAGCCCAAAGTGCCGCCACCCACTAATGGTAGGCTGGAGTCCCAACCAGGTACCTAGTGTACCATTTGCTCCTAACCCCACTGCTGCCTGGGGCGCTGGCTTTGCATCTTCCAATGTGTTATGCTCAAGAAGCAGACAGATTTGGAGGCATCCTCCGGGACTGAAAGGGACGGTCCCAGCCACCAGAGATGGAAGGACACAGGGAGCCTGCGTCGTCAGCTTTATTAACCCTGTGACAAGTACCCAGGACAGCAGGTCCCAGGAGGAAGGACTTGGCTTATGTTTTTAGTGTTGAGTCAGAAAAGCGTGACAGAGGAACATGGTGGAGCAAGGTTGTTTGTCACAATGAGGTCAGAACACAGAGGAAGTGATCCAGAATATTTTTACAAGGCACAGCCACCCCCCCGCCCAGTGATCTACTTCCTTTATGTATGCCCCATTTTCTCACAGCCCATTTAGTGCAAATTCATCCGTGGATAAACCAAAGAAAGATTCAGCACCCTCATGAGCTAATCATCTTTCTCTTTAATTTTTAAAAAATTACTATAAAAATGATTGTGCCTGTGGGTGGCATGTGCCACCGTGTGCCTGTGTAGGTCAGAGGACAGCTCGCTGGAATTCATTCTCATCTTCTACCATGTGGGTTCCTAGGATCAAACTCAGAGCTAATCAGGCTTGGCAGCAAGTGCCTTTAGCCACTGAGCCAAATGGCCATGTTTGTTTATTATTTTATGTATATGAATGCTTTTCCTGTGTGTGTATATGTGTAACATATATATTCCTGGTGCCCAGAAGGAAATGTCTGGTCCCCTGGAACTAGAGTTACAGGCGGTTGTTGTGAGCTAATGTGTGGGTGCTGGGAACCAAACCCGAGGTCCTCTGGAAGAGCAGTAAATGCTCTCAACAGCTGAGCCATCTCTCCAGCATGAATATATAAGCCTTCATATATCCAAACCACAACCACACAGAGCCATTTATGGCTACTTTGGGGTGGGGGAGTGATTCTCTATTTAATCCTGGCTTTCCTGGAGCTTACTATGTAGACGAGGCTAGCGTCGAACTCACAGAGATCCACCTGTCTTCACTTCCTGGCTGCTGAGATTAAAGGCGTGTGCTACCACCCCAAGCAATGCTTTTTGAGAGAGAACAGCATCTAACTTTGTAACCTAAGTTGGTCTCAAGCTTCCAATCCTCCTTCCTCAGTCTCCCGAAGACTGGGATTATAGGCATACATCACCGTACCTGTTCCGCCGCTAGTGAGACAGTCCACAGTGAAAGTGGGCTTGTGCAAAAGTCACCAGGTATGCAGGCTAGTTGGCAGTAGAAGAAAGTTCCCAGGAGGAAGCGGGCCCCGTGGGCTATGTTGTGTGGGTGGTAGGGAGGAGAATGAGGTGGTGGAGCAAAGAGGAGGCGAGGCTGACTGGCAGAGCAGAGCCCCCGACTGATGAGGTATGGGGGCTGGAGGCCAGGAATGAGTCAAGGGCAAAGCTTCAGACTGCATGGGGAGGATAGGGAGGTGAGGATGATGCTGGTTTGAGCAGAAAAGGGGAAGCTGGTTGCAATGGCAACTTGGTCCTGAGGCTGAGCGAATCTGGAGAGGATGATGCTCTGCCCTCCAGGAGCATATCCGTTATTGGGACTTCACGGACCTGGCAGACTACAAGACAAAGGGTTGAGAGATTTCAGACAGACAAGTGAGAGAGCCAGAAGGAGCAGGGGCCCAGCGGTCAGTGTCTGGAGTAATAGGTGTAGATTAAGGAAGTGTATGTCCAGAGGACAGAAGCTTGGAGAAGGTGACATAAGGAGGGGCAGTGGGGTACTTGGAATAAAAGCAAAGTCTAGAGCAGAGGCCTAGGTGTGCTCCAGCCACTTGCTGGCCCTGTGCTCCTGGATAAGTTTCTAAATCTCTCTGAAGGGTTCCATTCTCTTGTCTGAAAATACAGAGGATCCTGTAGCTGCCCTGAGGACTACTTAACCATGAGCTATCATTGCTGAGTGCCTACTGGCCCATTGTGGGAATACAGGAATGGTCCTGAAAAAGGAGCCCCAGGGAGCCCCAGGGAATCCTGTCCAACATCCCAGAGGGATGGAGTACCTGGAAAGGAGTGGGCTTTCAGTAGGTGCTGGGAACAAGAAGGTTCACACACTCACTTCAGCTCATTCACCTGTAGTACCGTGATGGAGAGTCCAGCATCACGCCCATGGCGCGATGTGAAAGGTGTGAGGGTTACAAAAATGTCCTTGGCTATACCTATACGGACAGATGGAAGAGACAGAGGACCCAGGAACGGCGATGCTGATCCCAGGATGTCTGCTGAGTGGCTACGCATCCTTGGAGGAGTCGTCTTGGAAGACTTGGAGGCCTGTGGAGAGCCGCTTCCCTCTAATCCCACTGTCAGGGAACAATGACCTCACGGCTGCGTGGAGAGGAAGTCTTGGCGGGAAGGGTGGGCCGCGCGAAGGAGAAGGCAGTGCCATCAGCGAAAGAAGAAGTAAAAAGGCATTGAAAAGGGCGTGGGTCAAGCAGAGTCCTTCACGAAGCAGAAGGATGGGTGGGTATCGTTATCAGTCACTGTTGTGGCCAAGGTTTATTCCCCCTCACCTGCTCCTGGAAGATTTTTCTGCTGGAAGTTGAGTCAACACTAAAGCCGTGGCGCCTCTGGGATGAAGGCAGGTGGTGTGGTCCCAGCTATCTCAGAAGCCATTCAGCTTGTCAGGCATGGCCACAACCCACAGGAAGCTGTGAACTAGGCAAAGGGTCATGTCTACACCCTAACTACCCTGAATATGCCCGATCTCCTCACGTAAGAGGCATTTAGCTCAATTCTCACCCTCATTGAGGACAGAGGGACTCCAGAGACCCATGAGTAGTGGGAAAAGTAAAGTGAGACCCCCATATGGGGGCTCACACCTAGGATCCCAATACTTGGGAAGCTGGGGCAGGAGAATTGTGACTTCAAGGCCAGCAGAGCTACTTCAGTGAAACTTTGTCTAATAATAACAATAATAATTACAGTAATTTGTTAAACTGGGCATGGTGTTGTATCCCTCTAGTCCTGGTACTCAGGAAGCTAAGGCTAGACAGAGGGTTATGAGTTTGAGACAGCCTGCACTACATAGTACTTGTTCTGACATGAAGGAGCTGAGCATGAATTTGCCCGCGGCTCAGAAACTGGTAAGTGGCCATGCATATGTCTGTACATCTGTCTATATGGTCATCTCTCTGTCTGTCTGTACGTCCATCCATCCTCATATCCACCCATCCAGTCACTGACCCATCCATCTGTCATCCATTCCCCCGTCCATCCAACCACACGCGTCTCCCATTCATTAGCAGACACGTTTTGCTAAGCACCTGCTAGGTTCTCCGGGTGCCACCGTGTCCTTGGTTCTTGTGGATTCCAGTCTTTTGAGTGTCAGACGGCACACAATGCAGGGTGAAGACAAGCATAGTAGGACTTGAGTGACCTCTGAACACACAGTAGGTTAGGAGTCAAAGGAGTCCCAGTTATGATCTGAAGAAGACGGGAGTGGAAAGGAGGTGGGGGTGCATCCTGTGGACAGGAGGAGCACCCCTGGGTGTCAGTGAACTGAAAGTCGAGCCACTGGAGGGGTGGGCTGCAGGGGGGGCCGAGGTCCAGGAAAGTAAGGAGGGAGGTAACCTCATGAGGGTTGTAGGAATGTGGAGTGGCCTTCCTCAGATAATTCCAGGAAAGATGGCTGGGTTTTAGGATTGAGGACTTAATGGGCAAGGCCCTGGGATGACATTTCTGCCCCCAAGCCATTGAAGATGACAAAGAGCTTCCAGCTCAGCTACCTGCTCTGTGACCTAGGGAATCCTAATTTTGACTCAAACCTTAGGAACAGGCTTTCTCTAAGCCTAGGAAGAGTCTGAGACAGGAACAGGGACTTTTCCTACCTTTCAGTAGGAATGGACCCAGAATTCCACTGGTTCAGTTCCTTCTGGCCCAAACAGAGAGAGTTCCCAATGCCTCTAGCAACTAGAGTCTAGACGTTGTCACCCCAAGGACTCCCTTGAGGCAGGAGCTCAGAGTTGGAGGCAGGAGAGGGAGCCAGAGTCATGAGTCTGGCACCTTTAGGTGGAGGGGCTCTGAATATGGCCTGCCCAAAGGTGCTAGGACATCCTAGCACCTGATCCCTGTAAGGAAATCCCCTCATAAATGTCTCTTCATGTGGCTTCCCCAGCAGTGTTGGCCTGTGTTCACCTCTTCTTCCTTGTCTGCATTCGCCAGTTAAGGAATGTCACACTGCGCACTTCTGACCTAATAGCTGGGCGGCTTCCTTCGGGGTTCCATGCTAGTCTCCCAGCCTATCTCTGCATGTGTTCCCCTCTGTATCTATGTTCTGGGTATGAATGTCCCTTCCCACTGCTAGGACTTCCACCTGCAAAGACTTACAAATTGCTACTTCTCCACAATGCCTATCTCACCTGCAGTACCCTCCCACTTTCCAGGGAACTTCCCCAGGAGCAGGGAATGGGCTGCCCCGGGCCTGAGGGCACAGCCAGGGACTGTCTCTGCTGCTCTGCCACTCCTCTTGTCAGGAGGTGACAGCTCAGGGCCTTCTGTTCCTGCTGCCCTGACTGCTTCCCTAAAAGAACAGGGAATCTGGGTCTTCTGGAGAAGAGATCTGAGTGGGCCGTAGAGCAGGGGCCTTGAACCCACACGGCTGGGGAGTTTCCAAAGCTGAACTCTGGATATGTCCCGGGTAACAGACTTGTTGATTGCAACATAATCATCCCTTCCTGTGCTCTAGCACAGAGCAGGCTGTGCTGGCCTCTGCCACACGAGGCTGGGCAGGAGCCAGGGCAAAGAGGGGCCTGGAAGTGAGGTGCAATGTGGCTTGGAGCAGATCAGCAGACAGCTCCTTCCCGCCTCTTCCTCAAGCTGGGCTCCTGTTGCCAGGTCACAAACTCCTGCCTTCTGGTTCACAGACTAGCACAGACTTAACTGAGACACCACAAAGCATGGGCACTCTTCTCTGTGGCCATAATGCCCTGCACCCTCCCCTGCCACTCTCTCAGAAGCACTGGAAGTCTGGCCTGGGGAGCAAGGGCCCAGTAGACAAGCTAAGGCAAAGCCCCTGCTCAGCTATGGCAGCAGCTGCGGGGCTCTACGGGAAACAGAGCTGCTAGGATGAGGCCTACCGAAGGGAGACACCCATCTTTGCCACTTCTACCGTTTTTAGTAGGCTCCTGGAAACAGTCTAGACTTTCCTCTACAGAGGATAAAATTGAAACTCTGAGAGCATTTGTGGGATGCCCCAGGTCACACAATGAAGCAGCGGCAGGGGACCCCGCCCGCAAGGAAGTTTGATCAAAGTAGAGAAAGGTCCAGACCTCAGACCTGTAGCAGCACAGCCTCCTGCAGTGGGGAGCAGAGCCTGGACTTTCTCTCTTGAGCCCAGGGTGTAGTTCCAGGAAGTCTGGTGTCACAAGTGTGGATGTGCACTGTCGCAGGGGGTCTGGTGTCACAGGGGTGTCTGTGCACCGTTCCGGGGAGTCTGGTGTCACGGGGGTGTCCGCGTGCCGTTCCTGGGGGTCTGGTGTCACTGGGGTGTCTGTGCACCGTTCTGGGGAGTCTGGTGTCACGGGGGTGTCCGCGTGCCGTTCCTGGGGGTCTGGTGTCACTGGGGTGTCTGTGCACTGTTCCAGGGAGTCTGGTGTCACTGGGGTGTCTGTGCACCATTCCGGGGAGTCTGGTGTCACGGGGGTATCTGTGCACTGTTCCGGGGAGTCTGGTGTCACTAGGGTGTCTGTGCACCGTTCCTGGGAGTCTGGTGTCACAGACGGTGGTGGCTGCTGCTGTGGTCCCGTCCCTAGAATCACTTCTAACGGCAGTTCAGTGATATTACAAAGCCAGACCTGACTGCATGAGAGGGTCTGAGAAGGCATAGAGTATTATTGCAAACTGCCTCTGGTCACTTGCAGGCCCAAAACTCAGGTCAGAATCAAAGCCACGGCACCTACAGGCCTCCCCCATCCGAAGAGGATGGGAGGCCTCGACCTGGGAAGGCCTTAGTCTGGGAGACTGTCCGGATTCAGTGATGCTGTGACCATCGGGCAGGGTAGAAGGAAAATGAAGGAGAGTGGAAAGGGAAAGAGCCCCCCACCCTAGGTTTGTTTCTCACTGGCTGAGAGCCAAGAGTTCCAACACAAATTGCTGGGTGGGGCTGCGGTGTGGCTCAGTTAGCAGAGTTGCCTGCCGGAGTGTTATACATGCAGAACACCTGCACACATAAAAATAAGTGAAATTTAAAGATTAAAAACAAACACCCACCAGCCATGGCCATGCAAGCCTTATCTGTGTGATGGTGGGATACCCTAAGTTACACAGCATTGTGGGATACCCTAGGTTACACTGCATTGTGGGATACCCTAGGTTACACTGCATTGTGGGATACCCTAGGTTACACAGCATTGTGGGATACCCTAGGTTACACTGCATTATGGGATACCCTAGATTACACAGCATTGTGGGATACCCTAGGTTACACAGCAAGGCGGTGGCCTTCCCTTTTATTTTGTGATAGGTCCTCGCTAATACCCATGAACTCTAGTAGCCCAGGCTGGCCTCAAAACTGAAACCTCCCTCTCAACCTCCCAAGTAACTCAGATGCCAGGCCTAAGTTACTAGGCCTGATTATTTTTCTCAATAAACCCTGACTTTGCTTCATAGTGACTGGTCCTGAAATTCTTCTCTGGGAACTGAGGTGTCGGCCTCAGGCTATACTGGACATTCCACATAATTCTAACAAGTGTGCTTGGGGCCTGAGAAAACTGACCAGGGTTCCAGGGCAGCCTCTGGCGTGAGGCTCCCATAGAGGTGGGCATCGCCATCCTTCAGGCTCTTCATTCCTCTTAAGCAGAGGCAAGGAGCCCCATTCAGGGATCCAGGCTTCCCAATCCCCTCAAGCACACATGTGCATCCACAGTGATTAAAACCCCCACTCGGCTTAGCCCCCTGGGATCAGGGCCAGCCTGGGCAATGATGCGACACAGTCTCTCAGCCTCGCCTGAGCCTCTGACGTCCTCAGACTAGGATGGAGTTAGGTCTTTCACAGAGCAGCACTGTAACCTCTCACCCTCCCGTGGGCCTTCTGGACCCCGCAGCCCTGACTGGCATAGCCCTTGAGAGCTCTGTTGATCCTCCATCCTGCCTCCAGGACACCAGGCACAAAGGAAGTTCACCAGCGCTAGAACAAGGGTTGCAACGAGTTGAAGCTGAGGCCCTGGGTTCTGCTAATAGAGGAACCAAGAAATGTCCCCTTTGAAAAGAGAGAAGTATGTCACTGTTGTGGCCCCTGACACACCGACTCCCACCGATGTCCTGAGTGGAGCATCCATTCTCTGGAAAGCCGCAAACATTCCTAAGTTGGACTTCTACTGAATTATCTCAAATTCTTTGAATTTCTCTAGTCTGCAGGGATTGAAGGAGGGGACAGGAGGCGGGGAATGACCTCCAAGGAGGTTAAATAGGTCACCTCAACACTGGGCACCAAGACAAGCAGAGGGACCTTTGAAGATCTTCACCTGCGCTTCTGGCATGATGACGTCACTCCGGACGCTGCTCCTGGCTGCCCTGCTTCTGGGGACTTTGCTGCAGCATGCCAGTGCTGGTAAGAGCTGGTCATAGATGGGAGAGGGCAGGGAAGGGGACCCTCGATCACACAGACCACAACAGAAACACAAGCTGTGCCATTTATACCCTGTCTGTTCTTACAAAGGTCAGGGCTGGCAACAAGAGCACTGGAAGGAGAATAATGGTGCTGGGGATGGGATGATTGGCGGTGCTCAGCACCTGACCTGGACACCTACCTGGTAGAGAGCCACGGGCAGCACATCTTATCCTGAGACATTAGGACATAGTGGCCTTGACTGAGGGCTTATGCTGCAGAATGAACGATTCTCAGAACTGCTATCTTTTTCCCATTAATGGGCTCCACGTATCACCAGGGAACAACATAAAGGTGGAGAACTGGTTCCAAGAATGTACGAAAAGAGATTTTTATATTTAGTTTAGAAAGGGAAGTTGAAATAAGGTTCCTAGACACAGGCAGCTGCGCACGCAATCGCACACAGATGAACGTGCAAACGTGCAAACACAAAGAGCCTGTGCTATGCTAGCAAAGCTCCCCCTCACCATGGTAACGCGCGCACACACACACACACAAACACACCAGGACAAGACAGAACATAGACAAAGAGAGGCACACGCAGTTATCCATAGTCCATAGGTTCACACAGGCACACGTGGGGCCACTCCATGGGTCCTCGGGCACACGTGCAGACCCTCACGACACCTGCTTCCCATTGTTCTTCTAGCTCGAGCCACCAATGTAGGCCGAGAGTGCTGCCTGAATTACTTCAAGGGGGCCATCCCCATCAGGAGAGTGGTGACGTGGTACAGGACCTCAGTTGAGTGTCGAAGAGATGCCATTGTGTGAGTCCCCCTTGGTCCCACTCTTACACTTCAGGGGGCAGCATGGAGTGCCTAGGAAGGCCACTGGGAAAGAGGGAAGAAGAACACAGCCTTCTTCCCCCCGGCCAGCAGCTCTGGGAACTCAGGGGAACTCTTATACCAAACACAGTGGAGAAGGATGAAACAGAAGCCCCAAAATGGATAGACATCGTAGGTAATGGAGCCAGCAGGCCGCAGTTCAGGCATGTCCCCACTCTGGGTCTGAGCTGAGTAGAGAATAACATGCAACCCAAGCCTCTTTGTGTCGCTCCTCTTGTCAGGCCTGGGTGTTCTGGGGGCCAGGCATGAAGTCCTGTAAGCCTGGCCCTAGGGAGGCTAGAATGGAGTCAGGACCCCAGTAGTAAAGACTTGCTAATAGCATATGTGACTTCATCCCGTTCTTGCCCCCGGACCTCTGAGTTCAGGTCAATGCCGGTGCGGCTGGTTGCGGAGCTCCGGAAGGACTTGCCGTTCTCACACCCACTGGCTTCCCCTGTGTAGGTTTGTGACTGTCCAGGGCAAGAACATCTGTTCAGACCCCAAAGACAAACATGTGAAGAAGGCCCTCAGATACCTCGGAAGCCTAGAGCCATAGCCTGTGATCGTCCCCCCGGGAGCATTTGGAGACTTCAGTGTGGGTGTCTGTGATCTCAACCCAAAGCTGCTTGCATCCAGTGGAGGCCGTACAAGAGAAGTCATGGAGTGGGAGTCCCTGTCCCCTTTTATGGACTCAAGTTACAGACCCCCAAAACTCCCATTAAAGTCCTCCTCTTTTAGTCTGGGTCGGTGTGTTCTGTCTCCACAGTGCAGAACCCTTTCCAGTTTGGCTCTTCACACTGGAAGCATCCTCATAGGGCAGTTGGTCCTGCCCTGCCCAGGTCAGAAAGGGTTAACTGAGGCTAAGGGAGAGACACAGTCCCATACAAGTGAGAGGTGGAAATGTGGAGACACGGGGTGGGGGCAGGGCAGAGCAGAGCAGAGGTGGCCCCTCCTCCCTCTGTATTCCAGGAAAAGTGTCCAAAGGAGTCCCAAGGAGGGCCTGTCTTCTCTGCACCCCAGGTCTCCCAAGACCAGCCCCTATCCTAGCCCCTCTAGCTTCATATGAAGCTAAAGTTGTCCTTCCTGTGTTGGAACCTGTTGCAAACATAGCCATACCCTTCTGCATGTACTTGTCTTCCTGCTGCCCATGTTCCTTCCCTTTCATTCCTGAGTCCCCTCCCTGCAGCCTGTCTGACTCTGGGAAATTGTCCACGATTCCCTTTCCGAGCCTTGGCTGCCTCCCTACCTGAAACTTAGTTCTGCGGTTAAACTGACTTCATGGGGCCCTGGGTCCTCATGGGTTTTCAGTAGCCTGATCACCTACACCTCCCCTGGCCTCTTTCATCTCCTTTGCCCCCAGCTCCAGCCTGCCCCTGGCCCCTGATCTCTCCTGAGTTCCTGCTGTGCCGGGGGGGGGGGGGCACAGTCCCTGGGGTTTCCTCTCAAGCTCTTAGGGGTTGTCTTGACATTGGCCTCTGCTGCTGGTTTTCCAAACTATGCCTGTGTGTACTTGTAGACCTGGCTCTGCCTCCACTGGGGACTCTATGAGTTCTCTGGGATCACCCTGAGTCACTGAAAGATTGGCCCAGAAGTCTGGGAGACCCCTCTGTCCAAGCCTGGTCAGAGCTGGAGCCACAACAGGCTGTGGGAAGAGTTATGGTCTTGGTATTCCAGGTCAACTTTGCCTATCCAGCAGGCCTTTCTTTCTGGGTCAGGTTATAGCACAAGCCAAAATCTTCTCTTCTGTGTATTCTGCCAGGCTGAAGGCAGTCTGATCTGGGCTGCATTAACGAGTTACCTGGAAAAAGGGGTTTTTTTTTAACTTGTTGCTGTCGCCTTGTGGCCAGTTTTGGCATTGCAGAACAAATGCCAAGGGGGCGGGAATAAGATCAATCTGGAGGCTGGTGGCCATGAAATGCTTCCTAACAAACCCAAGATTCCTTCTACCATAGTGGGCTTCTCTTTCTTGAGGATCAGGAGTGTCCCATAGTCCTGAGGCAGCCTCAGCTTAGTCCTTGTGAAAAAAAAATAGCCTCTGGATCTAGGAGCTAGAGAAAAGATGACCAGTTTGGCAAAGAGGAGGCCCTACTGAGGGAGGAAGAGCAAAGGCTGGAGCCTAAAGGCCTGTATCCTGTATTCCAGAACCCGGATGCCCTCAGGGTATGTTCAGTCCTGCTCGCTTGGCTTTCCTTGGCTGTTGAAGTCTTCAGCGGCAACCCTTTGGGTGAACTCAGATGGGAAGGGCAGACCACAGAGACCTTTGAGAGGTTTCCTATTGACCTTGGAGGGAATAAAGGGATTGTCTCAAGGCCACTGGGCAGGAAATGTGTGGGGCCACAACGGACAACAAAATCAGGGTTCTGAACCCAAATGGTCAGGAGAGGGAGGGTGAAGGTGTGTGGCAAAGTGCCACCACATTCCTGGGGCATTGTGAGGAACTGTGGCTTTGAGACTCTAGTGACTAATAAGAGAGGAACAGGACGGGAAGGGCGGGTGGACAGTGAGGAGGGGCGAGGCGTACTTTGCTCCTTCTGACTTGAATGTGCCTCCTCTGTCCATTTCTGAAATACAGGTTCCTTTCAGTGCTAAGGGCCAATACCAGCACCCCATGCGGCCTTCCAAAGTCTCCTTAACTTCGTAGAACACCCCCAGACCAACATACACATGCCTAATCTTGGCCAAATGTCACCTGTCACTTGGTGGGGGGAACATAGATTCCCCCAATAAGTTTATAGTCTCTGGTAGCTTGGGTCAGCTAACTCAGTAAATTAATTATTTATATAGCGGACATTCGATGATAAATTTTGTCAGCCGTGACTTGATAGATTCCTAAAGAAACACCTATAGGGAAAGGAATTGCCAGAGAATCGCTTACACTGGGACTTGAAGCACCACTGAAAATGTGGAAATTGAAATTGGGCAGTTCTCCAATTTGCCAGTAGGGGGCGCGCTGGCACTATAATAGAGGGTCAAGACTAACGGGGGGGGGGGGGGGAGGGGCGGGTGCACCTAGATTAAAGCTACAGAAGGCCCCTAGGCAGGGGTGTCTGGTTGGATGGTCCTCTGTCAGAGTTAGCAGGAATGGGGGAAGGGGGACAGCACAGGTGCTTGGAAGGCCACCAAGAGCACCGGGCAGTGCTTCTACTTCCTTCATCTGTAATTGTCTATTTGACATCCATTTATCCCAAGGCCGCAAATACCAAACAGTGTTTAGATATCTGTGATCCAGCTTTTGTGAGGTTTTAAAACTCATTATAAACTAAGCATGTTGGCTCAAGCTTGTAATCCCAGTACCTGGGAGGTAGAGGCAAGAGGATCAGGAGTTCAAAGCCAGCTTCTGTAGTTTAGTAGATTTGAGGATAGCCTGGGGTGTATGAGAACCTGTCTCCAAAACCAAACAAAACAAAATAGGCATTATAAAGCCAGCGGCAGTGGCGCACAGCAGACTGAGGCAGGAGGATTGCTAGCACCCAAGAGCAGCTGGGAAACGTATGGAGAACCCCTTCGTCTTAGTTCCTTTTCTCTACTGCTGTGATAAGAACACAATGACTAATACAATTATAAGAATCCACATCTTTTTGGGTTTCTTTTTTTTTTTTCGAGACAGGATTTCTCTGTGTAGGCTGTTTTAGAACTCACTCTGTAGACCAGGCTGACCTCAAACTCTGAGATCCGCCTGCCTCTGCTTCCTGAGAGCTAGGATTAAAGGCTTGTACCCACCACAGTCAGGCTCTGAGGTCTTTCCGAAGACCTCCATCAGGGTTCTTAACTTTTCCACCAAAAAAAAAAAAAGCCAGTATGCAGCAGATTTGGTAGAAGTGGCTTAGTGATTAAGAGCACTGGCTGTTCTTTCAAAGGACCCCAGTTTGATTCCCAGCACCCACCCAGTGGTCCACCACTGTCTGTAACTTCAGTCCCAGGGTTTTAGAAGCCTTCTTCTGGCCTCCAAAGGTACCAGGCATGCTCATGATACACAGACATACATGCAGACAAAACACCCATACAGAGAAAATACATTTTCAAAAAGTATCTTAATATAGATTTAAGCGTGGGAATTAAGGAGGCACTTAGGGAATGGGCAGGAAAACACTTGAGATGTGGTGTGTCCCCAGAGTTAGCAAGAGCCGTGTGGGTACAGACTTAGAGACTTCTGAAGTCAAACCCTCTAAGGGTCTCTAGGATTCTCCCTCTCTCCTTCCCTCCTCACCTCCCTCCCCCCCCCCCCCTTTTAGCCTGGGTGTTACTATGTAGCCCTGGCTGTCCTAGAACTCAGACATCTACTTGCCTGTGCCTTTGGAGTACTGGGATTAAAGGCATGAGTCACCGTGCTAAACTGAGGAAATTTCAAAATGAGATCACAGGGTGGTTTCTTGGGTGCCCTGGAGCATAGCCCAGGCTGAGGCGATAAAGACACAGATCCCAGGAATTAAAGAAGGCCTTACTATCCTAGGTCACAAGGGAGCTAATACATGTTTTGACTACAAAAGAAATTCACAATCATGTTTGTGAGATTCTCAAAGAAGACACGCCTTTCCTTCTGTAAACCAGTCAGGACTTTTGAGGTTAAAGGTCACACACGCTCTGGCCTGCAGCATGACTCGTGCTGTTCTAACAGCTGCATTTGAATCATTTCTAGTAAAAGGAAGTATGTCTCTGTGTAGGCAATTTCGTGGCAAGTTTTGTTATCCCTGCTGACATTATGGGGCTCTCGGTAGGCAAATCCTTCAACCAGACTCAGGTGCGAGGATCCTTTTCCTTGCCACATCCTCTCCACACGCCCCGCCCCGCCTCTCTCTCCTGCCTCCAGTCTCTACCGCGACCTAGCTGTGGGCTCTCAGACACTCGTTTCCCCTCCCTCCCACTTCTCCACAACAGCGGAAATTGGACCTCCACTGACCTCTTGAGGGTGGACCTTGTTAAGTCCCTGCCTTCCTGCCTCTCAGCTGCCCTTACAGAAACCCGGCTGTGGCCCCGTGGTCCCTTTGCCAGGATGTGGGATTGCATTGGTTGGTTGGTTTGTCAACTCCATAAATCTAGATTGATCTGAGAAGAGGGAGCTCAACTGAGGAAATGCCTTCCTCTGATTAGCCTGCAGGCAGGTCTATGGGACCTTTGGATTAGTGATTGACGTGGAAGGGCCCAGCCCACGGTGGGCAGGACCACCCTGGGGCAGGTGGTCCTAGGCTGTAGAAGGCTGAGGGAGCCATCAGGTGCAGCCAGGAAGCGGTGCTTTTCTATGGCCTCTTTGTCATTTTCCGCCCCCGTGTTCCTGCCTTACTTTCTCTCCATGGTGAACTGTGGCTTGAGATACGCGGGCCGACAAACCCGTTCCTCTCCAAGCTGACTTAGGTCACCGCGTCTATCCCAGCAACAGGGACTAAGACACCAGCAATGCCGTTGTTCAAAGCCAACACAGCCACTGCAGGGATGAAATACTCAGGACTTTGTCTGGACGTGAGACCTGCTGGCGTGATGAAGTTAGGAAGATGCAAATTTGAGGGAAGCCTAGAGTACACGTAAAACTTCAATGGGGGGGAAAAGCCGGGCAGCAATGCACACGCCTTTAATCCCAGCACTCAGGAGGCAAAGGCAGGCAGAACTTTGTGAGTTCAAGGCCAACCTGGTCTACAAGAGCTCGGTCCAGGACAGCCAGGGCTGTTACACAGAGAAAACCCTTTCTCTCTCTCTCTCTCTCTCTCTCTCTCTCTCTCTCTCTCTCTCTCTCTCTCTCTCTCTCTCTCTCTCTCTCTGTCTCTCTCTCTCTCTCATACACACACACCCAAAAAAAAGGAGGAAGGGACTTCTGAGCACTTTGGAGCCTGTGGTTTCTGAACGTCACAGGGTCTGCAGACATAAAGGACTCCTGCCACAGGCCACCAGCTGTCAGGCCCCTAGAAAGGAGCACACGGGATGAAGCCCGAAGTCCCTGAGGGCCAAGGGGCAGCTTCCCTCCCCGGAGTGAAGGAATCCCTGCCAGGAGAGCATCACTGTCCCCTCCCGACATATGTCACCGTGGCAAGACAGCAAAGGAAACAGGAGGGCAAGGCTGTAAGCACAATTCAGACTGCTCTAGACCGTTTTAGCTCACTCACGGGGTCCTATAGGGGGTGGCGGGTTGATTGTATGAGGTAGGAGAGTTTCCTATGTACTCCAGGCTCACTTGGAACTCAGTCCTGCCTCAGCCGCCTGATTGCCAGGGTTGCATACGTGAACAACAGCCGACCACAGCATGCCTTTAAGGCAAGGGCTGAGTGCCCGACTCTGGCTCCAGCAGGGTTCGGGTCCCAAAAAGGAGGTGTGGAGTCAGTGAGGGAAGGAGACTAACACCATCTGAGGGTGAATCAGAGTGGCTGCCCGTTTATTGAAAGTAGGCTGCAGCTTTGGACTCTGAAATTGCCCTACAGTTTAACCACAAGCAGTGCTGAAAGCAGACTTACTGATCCCGGGGTGAAAGCGGCCATTGACGTCATTACAGGCCTTTTTCTGGAAGCAAAAAACCACTACGTTTAGCAAGACTCGAAACACCCCTCGTGCTCTAGGTTTCAGCCACCCCGACAGGTGCCCTCTTACGATTCCTCTTGCACGGTGTCTGCCTCTGTGGTCAGGAGGTGTCAGACACTGAGTCCTGAGAAACAAACCCAAGAGCAATTTTCATTCCTCAAGGGGCTTGGTGCAGCGTTTGTGCCATGTAGCACAGCAAGCATTGAGCTATCTCCTAATTGCATTCCTGTGTGCCTTAGTCTTACGCTATGGGCCTGCTCCCCTCATAAGTTCCCACAGGGGAGGGTCCTGAGGGCTTACTCTTTTTTCCATTATACCATAGCATTCTGAGTCCTTCAGGGTATACTCCTGTATATGGCAGAGGGGGATCAAACCAATCTAATTGCTTAACAGAATCTGTCCCTCACCCTCATGGGGCAGACCAGATCTTGCCATTCATCCAGTAAACCACTAATCCTGGGCAGTATTCTTTACTAAACTCTTGCCCTTAATGGCCTCAGGCTCTGAATCTGGGCCCATTGCTTCTCTTGACTGTGTTTTTCATCCCTGGGACTAGGTAGGCCCCGTTAGTAAATCCTTAGCTTTTCTATTCTTGGCGTAATCAGGGGGTCACAATGGGGAGTCTTGTGTGGAAGTAGGCAGAGTTATCACGCCACATGGTTCCACAGTGGCGGGGATGTTTTCTAAAGAATTATTTTGTTTTAAAGAGACTGCCACTGTATGTGTTCTCATCCTTCACCAAAGCCCACAAAATTTCCCAAAGGAAGAGGCATAAGGAACTCCCACAACACATAGTGAGAGCCGTTAAAATGAAAGTAAAATGGTGGTGGGGAGCTGTGGCGGCAGTGTCGAAATGCCGGGACTTTGTCAAGCGACAGCTGCTGCCATGCGGGCCAGGCGGGTTGAGAACAATGCACGGTACACTGTGTACAGGGTTCCCAGGAACTAAGGATGGTTTTGAATAAAATTATTATTTTCCATGTGAAACACCACCACCTTTAAAAA
The DNA here is from genome assembly GCF_903992535.2 of Arvicola amphibius. NCBI lineage: Eukaryota > Metazoa > Chordata > Mammalia > Rodentia > Cricetidae > Arvicola > Arvicola amphibius. The sequence continues at coordinate 4,963,674 of NC_052061.1, read as the reverse complement.
AATAAAAATCTATAGATTGATTTCTCTTTCTTTCTTTCTTCCTTCTTTCTTTCTTTCTTTCTTTCTTTCTTTTCCTTTCTTTCTTTTTTGAGACAGAGTTTTTCTATGTATTCCTGACTGTTCCAGAACTCACTATGTAGACTATACTTACACTTGCCTAGAGCTCAGAGATCCACCTGCCTCCTGAGTGCTTGGATTAAAGCCATGGGCTCGCTCTCCCTTTCTTCCTGTCTCTTATAGATGACATTTTTCTTTGAAGATTTTTGTGTATGTGTGTGTCAGTTTGTATCGCTGCCAAGAGGCCAGAAGGTGTCAGATCCCCTGAAGCTGGATTCACAGGCTGCTGTGACCCACCTGACCTGGGTGCTGGGAACTGAACTCAGTCCTCAGGAAAAGCAGTGAGTTCTTAGCTTCTGAGCTCTCTCTCCAGATCAACTCTTAATTTCTGGATAATTATTAAATTGCATCTCTAAGTAATTATTTTTGATATTTTGCGGGTTTTTCCTTTTCCAGTTCAATTTGTGTTTTTATTGCCTACATCTATATAGCTCTTGATGATTTTCCAAAGCTCTTAAGTTTTAAAATTTAAGGTTGGAGAGATGGCTCAGCAGTTAAGAGCACCAGCCACTCTTCCAGAGGACTGGTTTCAGTTCCCTGCACCCACACGGCCACTAACCATCATCTGTAACTCCAGTTCCAGGGGATCCCATGCCCTCTCATAGCCTCTATGGGTACTGCATACCATGGTGCACATTTATAGATGCTGACAGAAACACATTTCAAAAAAATTTAATTGCTAAGTGACTCATAAAACTGTATATGCATGTATGCATGTATGCATGTGTAGCAAGAGTTCCCCCCAATATGACGTTCTAATACAAGTAATTTGGGCTGATTCTGTTCTATTCCATTTCAGCATTCTCTTCTCCCTTGTGACATTCCCAGCACCCAGAATTGTCTGTCCTCGGGTGACCTTTGCCGGTGAGCATCTTCATGCTCTCATATTTTATATAGCTATGTAATTTTTAGCAGAAATTTTGCCAAGGGCCAGTGAGATGGCACAGCAGGTAATGGCACTTGCCACCAAGCCTAACAACTCCCTAGGCTTGATCTCGGAAAAGACCTATTAAAGGAGAGACCCAGCTCCAAGTTGTCCTCTGAACTCCTCACACAAACTGTGGCAAACACATGCATTCACACACAAATAAATGAAAAAAATGTACGGTTTTTGTCAGTATTCACCTGCTCTGTGGGGACATTCTCCATATTATTGCTATTTTATGTCTTAACTTTTTTTTTTTTTTTTTTTTTTTTGGTTTTTCGAGACAGGGTTTCTCTGTGGTTTTTGGAGCCTGTCCTGGAACTAGCTCTTGTAGACCAGGCTGGTCTCGAACTCACAGAGATCCGCCTGCCTCTGCCTCCCAAGTGCTGGGATTAAAGGCGTGCGCCACTACCGCCCGGCTTTATTTCTTAACTTTTATTTTCCAGATAGAATCTTGCTATCAGATTGGCCTTGATCCCTCAGCCTCCTGCCTTTGCTTCCTGCCTGCTGGGGTTTCCAGGCTGTGTGGACTCTGTGTATCTGCTGTGCTGCCCCACACATGGGACAGTCCCTGAAGGTCCGTGGCAGGGGGTTCAGGACTTTGTTTTGGTCTAGTGGAACTTTTCTTAAGGCCCAGTGTTTACATTTCCTCAGTTATATAAATAAAGTATCCCAAAATGCAAAACACATACATGTGTTAGGTACATTAGTCAATCATAAAAATCTAGATCCCTCATTCCAGCTCAAGGGAGACAACCATGAGTGGCTGGAGCCTGTGGTTAGGTGTGCTGAGTTTGTGGAGAGGCCTTGGGTTGACTCTCCACCACTACAAAAATAAACAGCCGGGCTGGAGAGATGGCTCAGAGGTTACGATCACTGACTGCTCTTCCAGAGGTCCTGAGTTCAATTCCCAACAACCACATGGTGGCTCACAATCATCTGTAATGAGATCTGGTGCCCTCTTCTGGCCTGCAGGTATACATGCAAGCAGAACACTGTATATGTAATAAATAAATAAATCTTTAAAAAATAAATAAATAAACATCCTTGCTAGTGGATGTGGTGGCTCACGCCTATCTAATACTCGGAAGGCCAAGGCAGGAGGATTCTTTTGGAGGTTAGTCTAAGCTACAAAGTCCAGCCTAGGCTATATGTATGAGACCCAACATTCAACTAACCAACCAGCCAACTTTCCTACTACACTAAACACCTACTTCTTATCTCATTTCCATCCAGAACATGCCTGGTCCTGGGTGTGCTCACCAATCTTCTAGAACTTTTTTTTTTGTTTGTTTTTGTTTTTGTTTTTTCGAGACAGGGTTTTTCTGTAGCTTTGGAGCCTGTCCTGGAACTAGCTCTTGTAGACCAGGCTGGCCTCGAACTCACAGAGATCTGCCTGCCTCTGCCTCCCGAGTGCACCACCATGGCCCGGCTTCTGGAACGTCTTGCCACATGAACTCGTTGAGTGTAGATGTGTGTATCCTTTCACCCCCGTCTCTCTCTCCTGTGTGCGCTCATGCACACACACAGAGCACCTGCAGCTCCTCCACGGCTATAGCTCACCCCTACCACTCACCCCTACTGCTCTACCTACCACTCACCCCTACCGCTCTAAGTCCCGTGGTGTGGCCCTATAACTCACTCCTCCATTGTTTTAATGGCTACCTGAATCTATCCTAGGTTCTTGTTCTTCAAATAGAGCTCCTTGAGATTTGGGTTTGTTTTTTGTTTGTTGGTTGGTTGGTTGGTTGGTTGGCTTTTTCAGACAGGGTTTCTTTGTGTAGCCCTGGCTATCTCGGCTCACTTTGTAGACCAGGCTGGCCTCGAACTCACAGAGATCCGCCTGCCTCTACCTCCCAACTGCTGGGATTAAAGGTGTGCGCTACCACTGGTATTGGGCTTGGTTTTTTTTTTTTTTTTTTGACATAGTTTCATTTTGTAGCCTAGCCTGACCTAGAACTGTTGCCTAGGCTAGCTTCAAACTTTCAATCTTTGTGCCTCAACCTCCCGAGTGCTGGTATTACAGGTGTTCACTGCAATGCCCGGTTGGGGAATTTTTTTAGCTTGTTTTCTGCTGTATGAAATTTTTTCTCTAGTTCAGATTACTTTAGAATCACCTGGGAAAGCCTTGCAAAGCACTGCTGCCCCAGGCCCACTGCAGAAGATTCTGATTTAACTGCTCTTTGTTAATAAAACCCAGGCATAGGAGGTTTGTCTTTATTTCTGGAAGCTGCCCAGTGATTCTAATGGACAGCAGGTATCGAACTGTTGGAGCTAATCCTGCTGTGTTCCCACCTGGCCACACCTCCACCCTTAGCTGTTAGGGTTTCTGCTTAGCCTTCCTCATCTCCATCCCCACATACTGGCTGAAGCAACACTGTTCCCTATCAGCAGAGAGCTATGAGCCAGGTGCTTCGAGCCATGGTCGGCTTCCCTGCAAACCCCTCCCAACCAGAAGCACCTGCAAACACCTAGGGGGTACCTTCACCTCTGCAGCCTGCCTCACTCGTTCCCCCTCACACCTCAGCTCCAAGCCCCTTAAGTCCCAGCTGTCACCAAAGTCCAGAGAAGATGTGGCTTGTCTCTGCTGCCTATGCCAATGCCAAGCGAATGATTTCAGCACGAGGGGAGACTTGGCGCCACACTACCAGATTCTAAGCCAGAAACCTTAGAGAGTCAAGAAGCCAGGCAGTGGTCTTGTACACCTTAATCCCAGCACTTGGGAGGCAGAGGCAGGAGGATCTCTTGTGATTTCAAGGCCAGCCTGGAATACAGAGTGAGTTCCAGGACAGGCTCCAAAGCAACACAGAAAAAAACCCTATCTTAAAAACAAAAACAAAACAAAAAAGAACTTGGCTGCTTTTGCAGAGGACCTGGGTTGGATTCCCAGCACCCACACAGTGGCTGACAGCTCTAACTCCGGTCCCAGGGCTCTGATATCCTCTGCTGGCCTCTATGGGCACTGAAAAACCTGGTGCATAGACATATACACAAAAAAAATGGAAAAAAAAAACAAATTTTAAGACCAGGTTTGGTATGATGGCACAATTCTTGCAATGCCAATATTTGGAAGGCTGAGGAGGATCACTGTGAGTTCCAGGCTAGGGTAGCCAGACCTTGTTTCAGACAAGGGGAAGAGAAGGGGAGGGGTGGAGATGGAGGACAGCTTGGCCTACTTGTAACCCAGTCTCAAAAGAAAACAAGGGTCAGTGAAATAGTTCAGTGGATAAAGATGATGGCTGCCAGGCCTGATGACCTGAACTTGATCCCTGGGACCCGGACCCACGTGATGGAAGAACCAGCCCCTCCGGCCCCCATGTGTGCACCATGGCTTGTATGCCCTCACACACATAAACAAATCATTACAAAGGCTCCCAGGCCCACACCTGTAGTCATGGAAACTCAAGCTGAATTCAGAGTGACAGCTGACAGTTTCTGGATTCTCTACCCTAAGCTTACAAACAGCTAAACTTCCCCTTAAGCAGGCATCACAGAATCAAGACTCCGCTCAGCGACAAACTGCGCTACCAGCCCTGGTGTCCAGCTGTGATCTGGGCAGGGGCGCTCTCCGCCATCCCAGGACTGCCACCGGGGCCTGTCCATGGCACCAGCACCGTTGTCCTCGGTGCCAGCCTTCGCTGGAAATCAAGAAGCAGGTCTCAAGGGCTTGTGGTCTTTACTAAGCTCACCAGGAAGCTCTGGCCCAGGAGCTCCTCCTCAACCCAGAGGCCAAAATGTTTGTCCACCACCTTGGCAACTGCAGAAGCAATCAACAGTCTGTGGCTGTCAGTTTTCGTTGCTGGGTGATAAACCAGTCAGCCACATACCCACTTATTATCTCAGTCATTGGCTCCAGCCAGAGAAAAGCTTTCTTGGTTTTGGTACTGGGAATCAAAACCAAGGCCCTGTGCATAGCAAGTGCTCTATCCACGGACCCAGGCATTGCCTCAGGTGCAGGCTGTGCTCTCATTAGAAATCCTTTAAGTCCTCTTCCAAGATGACACAGTGCTGGCAGAACCTAGCTCCTTGTAGTTGTGGGGATGCATCCCCCATTTTCTTGGGGGCTGTGCATTGGGGTACGCTGTTTACTTCTCAAAACCTCACAACAAAACCTGGAGAGAGGGCTCGGCAGTTAGGAGCGCTGGCTGCTCTTCCAGAGGACCTGGGTTTGATTCCCAGCACCCACATGGCAGCTCACAACTGTCTGTAACTCTGGTTCCAGAGGATCTGAAACATTCATGCCAGCGTACAAAAATAACATGAAATTAAAAATATAAACGAACAACAAAACCCTTTCACAGCTAGCTTCTGCTGGGTAGTAAGGACAAACGCTTTGTTTTCTAGATCTTTTAAAGGATCAACAGCCTGGGCCATACTCACTCAGGATAATCTCTCTTGTAACTAACAGTAAGAGCGGCAGGGACTGTGAGTCTACCTACAAAACCTTTCACTTTATTGGAGTTCTCCACTCAGGCCCAGAAGAGAAACTCCAATGTCATCCAGGTCTTGCTGTAATTGGAGGAGAGGCAACACAAGGCAATGGTCACCGGGGCCAATGGAGATTCTGCCTTCTCAAAGGGACTTTTTACTACATCCATAGCTAAACAGCAGGGACCAGCAGAAAGCAGCTAGAATTTGTTGGACCCTAGAGTCCAAACACCGAGGAGGAGTTTGCCCCCCAGAGACCACCCCTCACACCACAGCTGATGCAAAACCATGAGGATTTTATTAATTCTGTCATGACAGGGTCCCTCAGCATTCGGAAAGCCGAGACCTCGAATAGCTGTACAAGCTACTTTTAAAGGAGAAGGCCACAGAAGCAAGGGGGGTTGTTCTTTGACTATTTATGATTGGCTTATTCAAAAGAGCTATACAATAATTGGCTGGAGAGCTGTTGCCAGATCAGATGAGGTAAGAGGTCATTTTGACCCCGTTTCCCAGGGACTGAGTCAAAACACGTATATGGGTAATGTTCAGGAACTGAGTACGTGCATGTGTAGCTGTTAGGTCCTTGGTTCCCAGGGGAGGGAGAAGGGAAGCACTAAGGTACGGAGCTGAGAGGGTTCAGAATTGTCAGAAATGGCTTCAGAATTGTCTTAAAGTTTTACAAATTAAGTTTCAAGGACAGGTTAACAGTGGTATTTTTATTTCAAACAGAAAAGACCAGGCACAATGGATTACAGGCAGCAGAGAGAATAAAGGGGTCTCCTGTTCTGACATTTACTGCTGCTGGCCTGGCCTGCTCTGCTTCTCCCCATCTCAACCTGGACTCTCCTACAGGAGATGGAGAAAGGCCCCACTCTATAAAGGCAGCTTTGGCCCCACTCCATGTGACTTCAGCTTCTTCACAAGCAAGTTTCATAGTCCAAGTTGAATGTGATGACTGTGGCAGACCCCACGCATATACACACATCACAAGGGACACAGAAACATAGAAGTTTACTATCTATTGCTTAACAGAGATGACATCAGGACACAGATACAACACTACAGCAAAATGGGGTGATGTGGGAAGGACAGAGGGACACAGATGGATCACAGCAACTGGGGAGCGATTTTCTTTGGTGCCCCTGAGGCCCTTTGACAGCTGACCCCATGGCTCCAAGAATTACACGTTGAAGAAGATCAGTAGGCGGCAGCATCACCGAGAGGAGCCTGGAGCTTCTACAGCATAAATACTCAAGGGTGGAGAGGTCAGCACGGTCCCACCAGGAGCGGAGTTCCTTAGGGTGCACCTTCTCCTAACACTATCAAGAGGTAGGTCCCTTACACCTTGTCTTTCGAGACATAGCAGCACCGCACAGCACCGCACCACCGCGGCTTCACTCTGCTACAGCCTCTCCCTGCGGATGTTCTCAGAGTGGGAGGAGGCAGTGGTGGGGCTGAGGGTCAGGAGTTGGCCGGAGGAGGTGTGTGCCTGGGGCTCCTCCTAGGCATCCTGGAGATTGCTGTTGTTCAGAAGCACCTGTTCTCCAGGCTTGAAGGCTGGCATCCCAAGGTAGGGGCAGTTGGCGCATCGGAAAGCGTCCCCCAGGTAGCACTGTGGAGAGAGCGAGAGTCACCCAGAGAGGCTAAGGGCCAAAGGACATCTTAGTATGCCCACAGGTCTCGTTTTATGAAAAGTCAGTCAGTAAGGGTTCCAGCCAGGTGAGGTGATGTACACCTGTAACTGCTGTGCTTGGGAGGCTGAGACAAGTTTACAGCCTGCCTGAGAACAGGGCAAGCGCTGTCTGAAGGAGGCAAGAGGGCTGGTATCTCAGGCAGCCCTGAGGATCACTATAGGATCACAGCAAGGTCAGCCAAATCGCTGAGTTAACTACATCCCACACCAAGGAAGAGATTTGGGTTAGCAAAATAAATAAATAACATGGACACGGGCTCGAGAATGCTGACCCTTCTCAGGACAGCCTCTCTCATCGTAGCTACATACATGGCCTTTCACACTGGCCTATGAGAAAACCTGATACAAATCCCTTGAGTTCAGCTAGTCTGTGTCCTGATGTCACAGGAGTGGACGCACGATGGTGAGGGGCAGGTACGTACATTTCCACAGGCTGACTTGGGCTGGGTGCCCTGCTCCTTTGACTTCTCTCTTTCCAGTTCTTCTGCAAGGCCACAGGTGCTGGGGGGGAACCAACGGCTGATGAATAGACTTGCCACCGCTCAGAAACTTCCAGTCTCTAACAGCGCTATATACATTTCAAGACTTTCCAAGTTAATGCTATAGAACCAGCAGGCTCGGGGTGAGGCTGCTAGGGAAGACAGCAAAGTCGCCAGTTTCCAAACTCAAGAGCAGACGGAAACTGAGATGCAGTTCTGCGGCAGAGCACATGCCTGGCATGTACAGGATCCTGGGCTTAATCCCTAACACCACAAATATACAAAAGCAATAAACAGAAGAAAATCTGAGTTTTCTCTTGCAATCCTCTCATTTGTAAATGTTGGGAAATTGGAACACCTGGAGGCTGATGAGGGTTGCACGTGGTAGTCAGGCCTGAAATCCCAGCGCTGGGGAGGTAGACGAAGAACAACTCCAAGTTTAAGGTCTGCCTGAACTATATTGAAAGACTATCTCAAAAAACAAACAAATGAAAAATATAATAATAATTAAAAAAAAAAAACAGTGGATGAATAAACAAGCCAGGCCTGCCCCACAACTAGTACAAATACCAACACAAAGCTTCCATGTCAGGACAGAATGACACAGGTACCTACAACTTCACCTCTCTCAAAGCTCCAGAACTACAGAAACGATACTGTTGGAGAATCAGCTCAACAGATAAACTATCACTCCTACTGCCCTCTGAAACCTCAAGGTGCCAAAGGGCCGGTAGCATACATTGGAGGACTCCCTGAGCAATCCAGCCAATCTGAGTATAGACACAGGGTGCTGGGATTCCGGGCCTCCAAACATCCACCTAGGTTGATTAAAAGTGAACCAAAGCCGGGTGGGGTGGTGGTGGCGCACACCTTTAATCCCAGCACTCAGGAGGGCAGAGGGCAGGTGGATCTCTGAAAACTACAGGGAAACCCTGTCTCGAAAAACCAAAAAAAAAAAAAAAAAAAAAAAGTGAACCAATCAATCCACCTAGATGCTCAGTTAATATGATCAGCGTGTTCTTGTTTGTTAAGAAGTTTTTGAGAGTCTTGTTATATAGTCCAAGCTAATTTTGAACTTGCAAACCCTGCCTCAGCCTCCTGCATGCTGGGATTCTAACTATGCACCACCACACCTGACTCTGTCCTTCACTTTTAAATTATGAAGGCTATGACCACCAAACATCCTAGGAAATCCTCTAACCAGGGAGCAGGAGGCCAACAAGAAGAAAAAGGCATCTTGGAGGGAACAGAAAAGGAGAGAAAGGGCTGACGAGATGGACCAGCAGTTAACAAGTGCACACTGCTCTTGCAGAGGACTCAAGTCTGGTTCCCTTCATGGGTATCAGGGTACAAAAACAATTAAATAACAAAAATAAAATAAAATAGCTGGGCAGTAGAGGCGCCCAGGAGACAGAGGCAGGCGAATCTCTAAGTTCAAGGCCAGCCTGGTCTACAGAGCTAGTTCCAGGAGAGCCAAGGACAGAAACCCTGCTTTGAAAAATCAAAAACAAAATGAAATGAATAAATAAACGAACAAAAAACCCAGCAACATAAAAAGCCGAGTAGGGAATGATGGCCCATACTTTTAATCTCAGCACTGAGAGGCAGATGCAGAAGAAGCTCGGTGAATTCGAAGCCAGTCTGGTCTACACAGTGAGTTCCAGGACAGTCAGGGATATAGAGAGCCCCGTCTCAAAAAGTCAGGGGAGGATATTAGCTTCTTTATATCCAAATAAAAAAACGATGATCAACATATTGGGGGGAGGGCACGATAGCAAAGAGAAAACTACAAACTAAAATCATGATAGGAGGAAGAAAGAAACAATAACTAAAGGTTTAGAAGATTGATAATCTCCCAGAAAGGAACAAAAGGAAAAACCTGGAAAATGTAAATGAGGGGGGAAAAAATGACAGGAGCAGCAAGATGTGGTTGAGCACACCTCTAAAGTCAACACTCAGTCTCTGTGATCCAAGGCCACCCTGCTCTACAAAGCAAGTTCCAGGCCAGCTAGGGCTTCACAGTAAAACCCCCATCTCAAAAATAAGCAAACAGAAAGAACCAAAGAAGCTCAACATCTAAGTCACATGCTACTCAGACAAAAACTCATAAACAAAATAAACACTTCACCCAGGACCACAGACTTGGCTTTTTAAGACTGCCAAAGATGCACTGGATGAGCCAGGCAGTGGTGGCACACGCCTTTAATCCCAGCACTCGGGAGGCAGAGGCAGGTGGATCTCTGAGTTTGAGGCCAGCCTGGGCTACAAGAGCTAGTTCCAGGACAAGCCTCCAAAGCTACAGAGAAACCCTGTCTTGGAAAAAAAAAAAAAAAAAAAGGATTGCAACTGGGTGGTCAGTGTACAAGAGAGCAGATTGACACCTGACACACGACAAACCACCCAAAATGGTATCAAGAAACGAGGGCCCCGGGGCTGGAGAGATGGCTCAGTGGTTAAGAGCACTGACTGCTCTTCCCGAGGACCCAGGTTTCAATTCCCAGCACCCACATGGCAGCTCACAACTGTCTGAAATCCAGTTCCAGGGTATCTGACCACCTTCATACCAATTGCACATAAGTTAAATAAATCATTTAAAAAAAAATTTAAAAAAAAAAGAAAGAAAGAAACGAGGGCCCCCAAGGACTTTGCTCTTTTACCAAAATGAGAGGAAGGAAAGTGACCTTACTTGGATCAAGGTTTAAAGGATTAAGGACAGGTGGCCCCTGTCATTTATTTCAGGGTCAATCTGAAGACAGGAAAAACAGCAGGGACAGTCTCTGAGGGCTTAAATGAATTCTGACCTGGGCAAATGGGAATACTATGATACTTTCTCTTCTCTTCTTTTCTCTTCTTTACTCCTTTGGTTGTTTTGAGGCAGGGTTCACTGTGGAGGCCTTGCTGGCATGGTACTCTCTATGTAAATCAGGGTAGCTGGAACTCAAGAGAGATCTGCCTGCTTCGGCCTTTTGAGTACTGGGATTGCCCGGCCAGGACACTTCTGTTTCTTATTCTATCTAGTTCTCTATGCACCTCACATCTCACAGGAAAACGCGTTCTCAGGAGAAGAGGCACAGAACAGACGACCACTGAGAGGAAGCTGCAGCCCCAGACCTGCCCCCAGCACTCACCAGTTCTTACAGGCCTTCCTCTTTTTCCCTTCCCCACATGAAGGGGCCTTCAGGGAGGCTGGATCAGGCTTCTTCAAATCTTCTGGATCTAGCAATTCATCTGAGTCAATGAAGATCCTGGAGAGTGAACACACACTTAAGAACACAGCCACGGTCTTCTTGATGAAAAGCTGAGGTAAGCACAGGCCGAAAGCATGCACGTACAAGACAAAGTCAAAGCTACACCCACTGTGAACTATGCCATATGCTGAAGAGGCCGATGGTTCATGGGAAACTGCATGAAGCCAGAAACAGCTGCAAAACTGCTGATACAATGTAGAGAACATGTGTGCATGTACATGTACACGCATACGTGTGCATAGTGAGGGTGGGAACAGGTGAAATAAAGAGATACGCTTGTATTATTTCAAACATATGGAAAATCATGGGAATAAAGTCAAATGGAAGCAAACATTTTCCATAAAATTTCAGAGGAATAAAAGCCAATAATTATACATATAAAAATCACACATATATTTGTGTAACTTTTTTGTAAATGTGAAGAGTTATATCTATAAATTCTGAGAGCATCAACCATGGTTATATTTTGCTCATCACTCTTACCTCAATAGTAAAAAGGTGTTTAAACAATTTTCTCTCTCTCTGTTTTTTTTTTTTTTTTTTTTTTTTTTGGTTTTCAAGACAGGGTTTCTGTGTAGCCGTAGCTGGCCGGGGAACCAAGCTGACCTCAAACTCAGTAATTCATCTGCTTGTGCCTCTCGAGTTCTGGGATTAAAGGTATTTGCCACCATGGCCCAGCTTAAATTTCTTAGAGATATGACAGATCAAGGTGCGAACACTAAGTTCAAGACAGTGAGTATTCAACGACTTCCACTGAATTTATTTAGTTAGTATTCAATTGCCTAGACAGAAGCCAATAAAATAACTCAGCTGCTAAATCCTTTCCTGGTTTAAGTCTACAAGAATCTTTACTATTTAATGTAAAGGGGAAGACGAGAAAACCTGAAGGGGAAAATGCTCTTAAACACTGCAAAAGATTTGTCATTCATATTTGATTTCATAAAATGCTGACTGGCCAGTAATCAGGCAAGGAGTGTGATGGGGAAAGGCAGAGTCAGTCGTAATCCAGAAAGAGAGAAAACAAGAGGTGAATACCTTACTAAAAAGAGGTACCAAAGCCACGTGGCTAAACTTAGTAAGAATTATGTGTTAATTTAAGTTTAAGAGTTAGTTAGCAATAAGCCTCAGCAACAGGCCAAACAGTTATAATTAATATAAACCTTTGTGTGTTTCTTTGGAACTGAATGGCTATGGGACTAGGCGGAACAGAAACTTCCATCTACATGAAAAAGATACTATAAAAATAAATTTAAAACACTACCACAAAAGACACCCAAACTCAGGGCACTGCTCTATCTGTGTCTTAAACACATTCACACTTACAAATCTAAAGGCCACTCTCAGAGCTGGAGACATGGCTCAGAGGTTAAAAAGTATTGCTGCTCTTGCAGAGCATGTGGGTATGGTTTCTAGTACCCCACTCAGCAGCTAATAACTAACCTGTAACTTGACTCCAGTCAGGGCATCCAATACCCTCTTCTGGGCTTCGGGGGTACCAGGCATGCATACCGTGTACATAATACATACAGATAAGCAGACAGACACTCATACACACAAAATTAAAACAAAACAAAAATTTAAGGCCACTTTTCACTACAGCTGTTCACACTTAATGTGAAGCCCAAGAGGAAGGCAGTCCAGGTGACTTTCAGGGGCCAACTCACCATGTCATCCTCCATGTCATTGGCTGAGAGAGTCCAGAGCTTGGCAGCAGCAGGATCCACAACGGGCTTCACTGAATCCAACATAAAAGAGAAAAAGAACTCTTTAAACAGTGAGAAGCAAACTACAAGCAAGCCTTAGCACCCGTGGAGACTAGAAGAGAAAGACGGAACAGACAGAGGGGAGGCTCACACTCAGCTCCAACAGTCAAGTCTGCACTCGCTGCATGCCTGCTCTGTGCTGGGCAGGTCCACCAGCGCTTCCATCATCGCACCTAAGCCTACTTAGCAGAACTCTGCGAGGTGCCTGCCACCTAGTTTTACAGCTGAGGGTGGATGAGGCTACAACCTCCATTCCATGCTGCCTTTTCCTTTTGTTACCCTCAGTTATACCCCCTGTAACATAGGTTTTGGCACTCCCCCTGTCTACTGTAGATAATTTAAGAATCAAATGAGAGAAGTATCAGCAACTTCAAAAATAGCAAAGATTTAGCCTTGTGTGAGCCTGTTATATAAGAAAACAGAATGTAGGCTGCTGGTGGCCAGGTAAGGCCAGTGACAGCATTCTGCATCTGGGTCAGGACACCAGAAACGATCTAAGAGCGTCAGGGCTGGGGATTTAGAGGGGCAAATCCTCAGTAAGGCCTTTAGGGTCCGTACACCACCAGGGGTCATCACTGCCACAGCTGGGTGCTCAGAACATCCACAAGGTCAACTGCTGACCTAAGCCGTCCCAACCTTCCAGGAACCATGAAATCAAAGGTCCAAATATTTCCTGAGACCAAGTTTGAGAACACAGGCCTCTAATTCCTGCCACTCAAAAGACAGAGAAGTGGGGACCAGAAATTGAAGTCAAAGTATTTTATACAATGATTGGGGCTAGCTGGTAGGAGTAGTGCACACCTTTAATCCTAATACTTGAGAGGCAGATGCAGGAGGATCTCTGTAAGTTCAAAGCCAGCCTGGTCCACAGAGTCAGTCCTAGGACAGTCAAGATTATACAAAGAAACCCTGTCTCAAAAAAATAGAAAAAAAATACTGGAGGCTAGATAGCAGAAGAATGCAGTACAGACATGGCTATGCCGCAAACATCTGTTAAATCTCTGCATTCCTCATTGCCAAGAAACAACTGAGACAAGAGAAAGCAGTCACAGCAAGGATGAGAGACAAGCAATGCATGCACACAAACGTGATGTAACTTCTGAGCAGAAGAAACATGAGTTTTGTTTTTAAGCATTTCGACAGGATGCATCCTGGAGGATGTTTCATCAAAATCAATCCAACAACGCTGTGATTACAGCTTCTGACAAAAACATTAAAATAGTATCTACAAGGGGATGGTAGGAGCAAGGTACAATGATGCATATGAAAATGTCAAGACAAAAGACATTTTTCTGTGTGACTATGCTGTGTATAAAAAACATTAACTCAAAAAGGCATGTTAAAAAATGGCTGTTGCACATACAAAAAAATTAAAACAATTTTAAAATTCTAAAATATACAAAACATGCACAAACCAAATTAGCAAGCAATCTTTAGAAATAAGTTTGTGACTTTACAGGCACAGAAAAAAGCTCTAGCCAGGAGGTGGTAGCGCACCGCCTTCAATCCCAGCGCTCAGGAGACAGAGGCAAATGATCTCTCTGAATGAGGTTTGAGGTCAGTCTGGTCTACACAGAGCAAGTTCCAGGACAGTCAGGGATACATAGAGCAAGTCTATTTCAATCCCTCCCTGCCAAGAAAGAAAAAGAAAAAAAGTCCTGGAAATGGAAGAGACCCTGTGCACCATTATCATCATAGTGATGTCTCCTGAGAATCGACCCATCCTCCCAGAGCCTGAAGAAACAGCATCAACTGAACAAGAGACTCAGGCCTCCAAGATGAGGGGGCCTCAGCACACTAGGAAACAGCTACATATTATTACAGGTTTGAATACTAATAAGTCTAAGATAAAAGCACAGGGAACATTCTGCAATTGGCAAATGACAGAAATGAAAGGACTAATTTAAGAATATTTAGATCATGGTTCAATTTCTAACATGCTCCTCAGGCCCACCCATATAGGATGTCCCCAGGCTAGCCTTACCTGAAGAAGTCTTCTTGTTGGTTAAAAGCTTAAGCTGGCTGGAAGAGCCCACTTCAAAGTTTGGCTTCTTGCCAGTGATATGAACTGAGAGCAGGCTGTCACTGTGGTAGCCCAGGTGTTCCTGGACAGACTGCACCTCCCCCGAGCTTAAGGACTCCCGTTGCAACTACAATTGAAGATACCCATCGCATCAGTTCACGCTTCTCCAGCCACTGTCTCGCCAAGCCAGCCTTGTGGCCAGCCTGGACAACATCCAACAGTGAGTCTGTCTCAGAAAAGAACTTAAGGCCCTGAGTCGCATTTTAAAACATCAGAAATATAACAATAACAGTTATCATGGAATAACACCTCTCCAAAACCAAGGAAATGCTAATATTTTTATGTTTAGCTTCTGGAGAAGAATACGGAACTATAAATGCCTCTGCTTAACTCAATTGCTATAAACGCACAACACCCATCCGCAGTCTAGATGCCCACCAGGGTCTAAGGGATAGTATTCCATCTAGGCCTAAGGGTTGTGTATGCTGAGACGGGGAGAAGCAGCAAACCTTCCGTCCCCCTGAAGCACAGCCACCACTGTTAAACAGTTCCCGAAGACCAGTACCAGCCACTCAGAGTCTTCAGAAGAGATCTGCTCCCAAGGGTTTCTTCTTCAAGGCATCTCATATTTATCTCTCAGGTAGCAAGCTTCAAATTACCTTCTAATTCTGTGCTGCACCTCTAAACTTACTTGCCCCCAGCTATACGGACAAACTCCGTCAATCAGGTTTACATACCTAACAAGGACGGCCATCTCTACACACCTACCTCTTTTACTTCCACAAGGCCAGAAAGAGTCAGGGTGGAACACAGCTTAGAGGCCGTCTTCATTTTGTCATTGTTAACTGTCAAGGAAAACCCCCATTAATGGCGTCGTATGTCAAAGTTGGGGAAAACTACTACAGGAATGCTTATCTCCAAGTGGTCCCTCTGGCTCGGGAGGCAGCGTGCACATGTAAAGACTCGGCTGTGCTAAACGTCCACCTTCTGAGTAAAGACATCCTTACCTACAGTTGTCTCCACTGGTTCTTTCAGAAAAAGGCATCCCCCTGGCCGAAGGATTCGGGCCATCTCAGCCAGAACCTCAGCACTGTGCACAGAGGTGCTTCCTGGGACTACACCCGACAGAATAACATCAAAGCTGGATTCTTTATGGGCAGCTGAAAAGAATAAGGAACAGTTGCCTTCCCGGGGAGCCACCTCCCAACCCTCCCACAGACCTCCCACAGAGAGTACGGTATCACCCTAGGAGAATGAAGCCCCCGATAGCAGCAGAAGGGGGCCAAGACTCTGTTCTGCCCCATCACACTAATTCCTCAACCTCCATAAGAGCAGGGTAAGAAGTAAAAAAGGAGATTTTTTAGAACGAGGAACAGCCACCAAAGAAAAGAACACACAGAAGTTACCAACAACATGCCCAAGTGTGCCCAAAAAAATGGGGTGACCAACAAAACTCAAGTATGAGGAAGAGAGGAAAAGGCAGGAGGCACTCACACTGCAGCAGCTGGCTGAGGTTCTCCGTGAACACTTGGCCCTCGCTGCCAGTTAACCCTTGAAGATTATCCACCAGTGTTTTTAGGGCCTCCTCAGGAGATGACTTGTCCCAGAACACTGCCACAAGCTGGCCAGGGGAGATCCCAAACTCTGCCATTCCTGCAGTGCAGCTGTACCTAAAAACTACTGGCAAGAGAAATCAAGACAACAGTGGAATTTAATCCCTGGGTTATCATCAAGGGTGATTAGAATCATAACCTACGTCGAACAACCTCTGGCTGAGGATGCATTATAGCTTGGTGTAAACCCTAGGATTCTGACTAAATGAACCTCAGTCTCAAGGTTTCATGATTCCAACATCCCCTGACAGGACAGGTAGACAGACGGATATAGCAACGTCAAGAAAAGGGGATTAGAATCAAGTAAAAAGGCTGGAGAGTCTGAGCTGACTATAAAACAAACAGGGCATTCATTAGGCAGAGGTGATTCATAGAGGAAGGCAATACATTGGCAGCTAGCCTAACCATAGTTATAGTTTTAAAATGGGATATTTAAAATTTGCAAATTAAACACTTTTCATTACTTATATTTCTTGACATTACTTCTAAAAATTCAATTGCACAAAATCTACAGTGGCCAACACTACTTTCAACATTTAACATTAGCCAGCCTCTTTGAAACACACCTTATACACACATTATCTCAAATGACCCTCAGAATAGCTGATATTAGGTTACTCCCAATGTACAGCCAACACTGTACACAACCAATATCATGTGGGTAAAACAAAAGCTGAGACTCAAATCCAAGCCTGTGTAACTATGAAAGCATTCCACCCAGGTTAGCTTTCTCTTCCACCTGATACGCAAGTTTGCCCACTGTGAAGGCCAAGGGGTATCTGTTAGCTCCTCCTCACTTAAACATTAATGCACCATGTTTCTGGCTTCAAATACGGGAAACAAAGAAGCAGTGGTAGCAGGCTCATGCTCAACACTTCTGACTTCTGCAGAGATGGCCAACTCTGTAAGAGTGACACCCCACACTCCCAGGCTGTATTTAGGTCACATGCCCTTACACTTCCCTTCTATAAAAACATCCAGGGACAGCAGATGCAACAGCTGGTAAAAACATGTGTGGCCAAGCTTGATGATTGGAGCTCAGTCTTCATGTACCACATAGAAAGAACTGACTTCTACAGGTTGTCCTGTGACCTCCACATGTGCAGGTGGGGGTACAAATGGCCACACACAAAAAAATAAAACATACCTTATTTCATTTTCCTGTTCCTTTTTTTGGGGTGGGGGGTCTCATCTAGCCCAGGCTGGCCTTGAACTTCTGATCCTGCCTCCTCTAATTCCCAATACTAGGATTATAGGTATGCAACATCATGCTTGGCTTGAAAACTGTTCACGTTTATATCTAAAAACTATGACCTTTAACCAGCGTCACCTTTGATTACACAGTGCTTTGTCATTTTAGAAATACTACTAATGGTTTTAATGTCTACAGCAACATTGAAATCCTCGCTGGCTAGATCTGACTTCCACTCCAAAGTGACTCCCTCCCTATTGTATTCTCGCTCCACCACAGCTTTTTGGCTACTTTCTTCCTGAACACCAGCTCTGTACTATCCTGACTCAGCACAAAGCTCAAGAGGATGCCACGTGGTTATCAGACAGGCAGGAGTCTTTGGTTCTTTGGTGTAGGATTTTAAATCCCTAAAAAGCACACCATCAAGAATGAACAGCTTCTAATTGCCACACGACTTTGAGAAAGAAACCTTGCAAATCTTTCAATTGGGTAACATGGGATCAATCTCATATTTAAGAGTCTGCAGGGAAGACAAGAGTACTTAACTGTTGGGTAGCAAGTTATTAAAAATGAGTAGCACGGACATCTGTCCACTACTTGTTTCATTAGGGACAGGACTATGGCAAGTCAGCCTTTCCGAGTCTTCTTGTCAATAAACAACCTCCTGTTTTTAAGACTGGTAAGAAACCCTGGAACAGTAAGCTATGTAAAGCGCTCGGCAGATGCTGGTCCACAGAGCTCAATGAAATAATCTGCAGTTTGTCTTTGTTTCCAATAGTCTGGTAAAACCTCTCTCCTTACAGATGCTTGTGAGGGGAGAATGCAAAGCTTCCTTTCCATTCTTAGAACCCACAGAGAGCCTCGCCTTTGACATCCAGTACCAGTGGGACTGTGCCAGTAAGTTAGCGGAGTGTAAACAGAACATTCTTCTTCCCATAACAAGAGGGACCTCATGAGTAGATTAAACCTTAAACCTCCCCACACACACACACACACACACACACCCCTACGGCTTTCAGTCAACCTTTCCTGAAAAGACAAAATTTTTTTAAGCTGTAGAGCCAAAGTGTGACAATTTTAATCATATTTTTTGTTAGTGTGGCAAATCTGTTTAAAAACAAAACCAGAACTATAAATATAAAAAAGTCCAGCGCCTAAGCCAACACACGCAGGAGCTGACTCAGGGCTGTTTCACAACTTCAGAGAGGTGAAGTGTACGACAACGTCACATAATTGACCTTGCTTGTTAGATGCTTCTCCAGCTGACAGCAGCCACCCAAGGCTTTCCAAAAATGTTCCTAGCGGACCCGTGTGGTGGTGTTCACCTTTAGTACCAGAACTTCCTAGACAAAGGCAGGCAGATCTCTGGGAGTTTAAGGCCAGTCTGGCCTACACATCAAGTTCAGCTAACCGTAGTGAGACCCTGTTTTAAAAAAAAGTTACCAGCAGGCAGTAACATCTGATGGCTGGAGATGGGCATATTTATCTTTAAGGCACCCAACAAGCAGATTCTTAGGTTTGTGGTCCCATTTAAGAGGGCTGGATGTGACACAATGCATTGTTGCAGGTGTCACTCATTAGGGATGGGGGTACAGTTCAGTGGTGTGTACTTAACTAGCATGTATACGGTCCTGAGTTCAGACTTCAATACCACAAAAATCAAACAAACACCAATTTAATAGCCGAGAATGGTGCTTGCCTGTAATCTCAGCCTTCTTAGGATACTGAAGAGGGATTCCCAAGTTCTGAGGACAGCTTGGACCCTTCAGTGAAACTCTTGTCTCAAGACCATCATCAGGGCTCTGGGGACGGCTAGGTGGGTAGAGCTGACGCTTTGTGAGCACAAGGCCTTGAGTTCGAGCCCCAGAACCCACAGAAAAGCTGGATGTGTGAGCCATCGAGATGATTCAATGGGTAAGGGCACTTGCTATACAAGCCTGACAACCTGAGTTCAATCCTCAGAACCCAAGGAAGTAGAGGATTAACTCCTGAAAGTTATCCTGACTTCCATTCTACACATGTCATCCCCCCATAAAACAATACGAAATAGAATATATGTATTTTTTAAAAAGCTTATTTGGCCGGGTAAGTAATCCAGCTGGAGGAAGGCGGACTGGCCAGCCGGTCCAGCCTTAACTA
Organism: Arvicola amphibius; assembly: GCF_903992535.2. Classification (NCBI taxonomy): domain Eukaryota; kingdom Metazoa; phylum Chordata; class Mammalia; order Rodentia; family Cricetidae; genus Arvicola; species Arvicola amphibius. Next base: position 4,944,054 of record NC_052061.1, on the reverse strand, counting down.
GTGAGCTTCAGGCCACTAGAGACCCTGTCACAAGGGAGATGGCCACAGTCTGATGAAAAACAAACTTGTCCTCTGGCCTCCACATAAATGCTCCCTCCATGATCATGACAATAAATACACACAGTTTGCTCCTTCCCAGGGGCGAGCAGCGAGTCGCTCAGCTTCCCTCTGAAGAATGCAACCTGGACTCAGGTACGCCAGACGCTAAGAAGCAAGCCTCTCCCAAATTTACAAATGGTTTGTTAAAGCTAGATCCCTGGACCACAGGGTCAACTCTCCGGACAAAAGCCTGGGTTCGTTTTATAAACAAGGATCCTAGATAAGTCGAAAATAAGTGCCAGGCTCAAAGGGACAACCTGTGACTCCAGGTTCTCCCCAGCTTTCGTGCTTTCCGCCAGATGCCCTGAAGGAGACCCAAGGTCACCACAGATGGCTAGGAGTAAACTGGCGATCCCGATGCCAGCTCCGGGTTTCATGAGAAAAAGAGGCGGCAGAAAAGCCCCGGAGACAGGAATGCTGCCGCATGCAGGGCCATGATGGTCACCGTGATCCCTCACACCGGCTTCCCCCAGGCAAGCCAATGACGGCGCGGGGAGCGGAAACGAGAGGACGGAGGATGAGAGTGGGCCCGAGGAGGCCCGTTAGGCCCGGTCGGGTGCTCGAGCCGCCCAGAACGAGCTCACCTTCCTCCTACCCGGAATACCCGCTCCGCAGACGCCGGCTTCTCGTTTCCAGTCTCTCGCGGGAAGACGCGGCGGAGCACCCAGTCCTAGAAGGTAGACGCGCCCCCCCCCCGACGGCGTGACGCTGCCCGGCACGTCGCCGCCGTCGGCGTGCGTGCCCACTTCCAAGATGGCGGCGACGGCAGCAGTGTCTGGCGTCCTCGGCCGGGTAGGCTGGAGGCTCCTGCAGTTGCGGTGCCTGCCCGGTGAGGTGACGACCGAGGCCGGGCGCGGGGGAGAGCGGGGAAGGAGAAGCGGCGCGGGCCTGGGGTTGGCATAGGGAGAGAAAGGCCATGGTTGGGGATAGCAAGGTAAAGGTGAAGGGCATCGGCGTGGAGCCCGTGGAGTCTCGAGTTTGGGGAAAAAACCAAATCACTTAGTGGGTTTCGATCTCCAGACAGGAGCTGTGAGGGGCAAAAGCAGCGGAGCAGGCCTGTCACCCCGGTTCCTCAGAGGTAATGGAGCTTCAGAGGGCTCGGTGTACCCAAGGTCACCGAGCTCGTCCGTTGGAGAAGCGTTCTCAGTTCCGTTGCCATGGGCACTGGGCCAGCCTCGCTGGAGTGGAACCGCCAGAGAGCGCCCAGCCCGGTCTTTCCCCAGAGTCAGTCTTTGCCACACCACGTCACTAAGTTGGTGACATTCTCTTACTATCCATTGCTGCCGAATGTTCAGTATTTTTACGTCCACATTAATCTAGACTTTTACTTTAAAAAGAAAACTTTGTACGCTGTCATTCAGTGGAAATGCAAAAATCACTGTCCATAAATAGAATATTTCCACACTAACACATTAACATAAATATGCAACTAAAATTTCCGACCTGCAGAGATTTCACAGCCATACTTTGGGAAACCTCTCACTTCAAATTTTGTGGGTATTTGCTCTATTTTCTGTGCATATAACAAAATGCTGGTTTTTATGAATGGTGTTCTATGTTTCCATATTATTGTTTTCAATGGCTTCCTTTTTGTCAACTTTATGTTAAGTTTCAGACAAGGTGTGTTTAGTAAAAATAATACCAGGGTTCAAGAAACTCAATCTTGGGTATTTAATCAAGAAACTGTGTCCACAAAACATTGAAGTGCATTCGCAGCAACTTTATAATGGCTGGACCTTGAAAAGCCAAACATTCGTCTTTTGTAGCTCTATGCAAGCACTCTGCAACAGGGGCCTCCAAAGCACCCTCCCTTTCTAAAATTTTTGAGACAAGGTCTCACTCTGTGTTCTTGACTGACCTGGAACTTGCTATGACTGACCTTAAATTCAGAGAGACTGGCTTGTCCGTCCTTGCTTCCTGAATGCTTAAAAGAGTGTACCGTCATGATTTATCTATATATTGATGAGTGCTCTGCCTGCATGCATGTCTGCAGGCCAGAAAAGGGCATCAGATCCTATTATGGATGGTTGTGATCCACCACGTAGTTACTGGGAATTGAACTCAGGTCTTCTGGAAGAGCAGCCAGTACCCTTAACCTCTGAGCCATCTCTCCAGCCTCATACTTTTCCTTTTTATTATTTTTTTCTTTTTAAAATATGTGTAGTCCTGTCTCAGCCTGCGCTATTTGGAAGACTGTCTCAAAATAATATAAGCTGATATTTTGATATTTTGTGTGTGTGTGTTTAAAACAGGGTTTAACGAAGAGATTTTAATGTAGGCTTGAGCACAAGGGTTAAGAGAAAAGAGGCACTCAAAAGAAAGACAGATCCAGGAACATGGGTTTTCAGAGAGTCACAGAAAGTAAAACATTCCTAAGTGTTCTTGTAGACTTCTCAAAGAGTTGCATAGGATGATCTTTTTAAAAATATACTGATCTGGGAAGCTAGAGAGATGGCCCAGCAGTTAAGAGTTCATATTGCTCTTGAGAGGACCCAAGTTGGATTCCCAGCACACATGTTGGCCAGCTCAAAACCACCTGTAACTCCAGCTCCAGGGCATCTCATGCCTTCTTCATCCCCACACACAAACTGACATCAATATATATAATTAAAAACTAAATAATGTCCTGGAGAGAAGGCTCAGTGGTTAAGAGCACTGGCAGATCTTCCAGAGGACACAAGTTCAGTTTCTACCAGTCATGGATCCGATATTCTCTTCTGGCCTCCATGGACACAGGCATTCACATGGTGCAGATACACACATGCAGGCAAAAGACTCATTAAAAAAAAAAAGAAATGCATCTTAGAAAGAAATATACTAAGCAGGGCTTGAGAAATGGCTCATCATTAAGAGTGTGTGCTGTTTTTGCAGATGCCCAGGGTTCACTTCCCAATCCCCTCTTCTCTCCTTTTGGTCATCAGGCAGACATGGGGTACATATACATACATGCAGGCAAAACACTTATACATATAAATAAATCTTTAAAAATTAGCCAAACGGTGGTGGTGCACACCTTTAATCCAAGCAAGTCTCTAAATTTGAGGCCAGCCTAGATTACAGAGTGAGTTCCAGGACATTCAGGGCCTATCTTGACAAACAAAAAATTTAAAATATATATGAAATTAAAGAAACTTCAGAGAAAAAAATTAAAACATGTAGATTAAAAAAAAAAATCCCAGGACAAGGAAAAACTAACCTAGAGTGTAAGTTTCAGAACAGAGGTGTGGGACCTGAAAGGGTGGGAGGGAATTTTCTGGGGTGATAGTAATGTCTACATAGGATTCGTATTATACAGGTGTGTTTCTTTACATCGCTCACGGAATGGTATGTTTAAGATTTGTATGTTTCATCATATATGAACAATCCATAGAGGGACAGTAATCAGTGAGCTCTGGTGATACATGGACTGAAGTGCTGGAGATGCAGAACCCTTGAGATCTGCACCAAATAATCAGAAATATGCTGGTGAAGAGCGTATCCGCAGAAACTGAGTAGACATACAGATGTTCGCAACTTCTTCAGCTGGTATTCTGATGATAAAATGTTGGGGAAGAGAAAATTAGTAAGGATTTTTACACAGGAGACACTGCTGATATTTCCTAAAGTAAGGGGCTGCAAGGGCTGAGGGGCTGGCTCGGAGGTTAGGGTGTTTGAGTGTGAGAACCAGAATTTTGGTCTTTAGAACCCACATAAAACACACCTTTAAAACATAAAAACGTGGTGGTACACGCCTTTAATCCAGCACTGTCAGAGAAGCGTATTTCTGGGTGTTTGAGGCCAACGTGGTCTGAATAGTGAGTTCAGGCTAGCCTGGTCTTCGTAGTGTCAGTCCAGTCAGGACTCCATAGTGAGATCTTGTCTCAGAAACAAAACAAACAGAAAAATAAAAACTGAAAGAAAGAAAAGCCCAGAGGTGGAGACCGGAGACCTCTAGTTGAAGCAGGCCAGCAAGACTACCCATATCAGTAAGCTCTGATTCTGTTGCAGAGACCCTATCAATCAGTAAAGTGGAAGAACAGATTGAGAATGATTCCCAAAACTGACCTCAAGCCTCCACATACTTGTGCATGCTCACCTACGTACATACAAACATGCACATGCATACAGTATACAAAAACATGATAAAGAAGGAAAAGAAATGCCATGTAAACATTTTGAATGTAGGTTGTTATGTAATAGGTATAGCATTTCACGTTTGAAGGGTACCTTAACATTGCCACTGGACAAGTTGAGATTAACACTCTTAATCTGTGGGGTTTTAAAAGCTGAATATTATGGGCCCAGCAAGATGGTTCAGTGGGTAAAGGTGTTTGACACATAAACCTGGCAACCTGAGTTCCATTCCCAGAATGGATGTAAGGGTTAAAAAAGAAAACCAACTCCACAAAAGAACCCTCTGAGCTCCAAGCGTGTGTCATTGAATGACTATCCATGTATGTCATGCACACACGGTAATAATTAAGACAATTATTTTAATCTGTATACTGAGGGAAATGTTTTATAGAGCCATACAGCTGACCGGTGCTACAGACAGGCTGGTGAGACAGCTAGGTCTTCGGTTAACTGGTTTACGTGTCTCGGGGCTTCTGTTAACAAGGTATCTGTTGGGGACGCAGCACTGGAATGAGTGCCTGCAGAGTGTTCCTGCCGTGTACTTCCTCCTCATTTTTATCACCACTCTGGGTCTCAGACGGTGCTCCACGGTGAATGTCCCTGAACAGTCTTGTTTGTGTTTCAGTGGCCCGCTGCCGATCTCCTCTGATGCCGCATGCCCTCCACACTTCTGTGGGCTTGAGGTCTTCAGAAGAGCAGAAGCAGCAGCCTCCTCAGTCTTTTCCTCAGCAACATTCGGAGACACCAGGGCCAGAAACACCCGGCTCAGAGTTTTCTCGTCAGCCCCCCCGGTAAGCATTAGTGTCCAGATCTACCCATTGCTGGCCACTGGCATGCTTCAGAATGCAGCTTCCTCCTCACCAGCCCCTCCTTCTTCTATTCCCTTCCCCTTCCTCTCCTCCCTCCCCTCCCCTCCCCTCTTTCCTTTCTGCTAGGGTCTTGTGGAACTGTCGGGTCTTTAACTCTGGCCTCGAGCTCTGGGAATCCTCCAGCCCCAGTCTCCAAAGTGCTGGGATTGCAGGAGTCTGCTACTGTGCTTCGCTGCTTTCTGTTGTTTTTAGAAAATCTAAACACAGTGGAGAGAATACTTGAAGTCATACACAGAGATAACTCGTCTGACATAAAATTGCCTTTTAGAAGTTTCTATAAGCATTTTTTTTTAAATGAGGTCTCTGTAGCCTAGGCAGATTGAGTTCAGCGATCTTTCTGACTGAGTCTTCCAAGTGCTAGGATTATAGATGTCTGCCGTAGCCTGTTCAACAGTAGATTCTTAGTGTCTTTCCACAGTTTGTGTTATTTTAGTTCTTTTAATGAATGAACCAAAATGTATTTAGCCCGTGTTATTGATGACCATTTAGATTCCATTGTTTGATAGGAGACATAATATGAAAAAACATGTATATCCTCTCTGTAGAGATGGGAACTTTGAAGTGAAGAACTTTGAAGTAATCCCAACGACAAAAGTGTCTTAGTTAGGGTTTCTATTGCTATAAGAAAACACCATGAGCAAAAGCAAGTTGGGGGGTTTATTTGGCTTATACTTCCACGTCGTAGTCTATCATGGAAGAAAGTCCTACTCCAACAGGGCAGGATCCTGGAGGCAGGAGCCAATGCAGAGGCCATGGAGGAGTGTTGCTTACTGGCTTGCTCAGCCTTGTTCATTATAGAATCCAGGACCACCAGCCCAGGGATAGCACCACCCACAGTGGGCTAGGCCCTCCCCCATCAATCACTAGTTAAGAAAATGCCTCCCTACAGCTGGAACTTATGAAGGTATTTCCTCAATTGAGGTTCCCCCCTCTCTAGCTTGTATCAAGTTGACATAAAACCGGCCAGCACTGGAGTCTGGAGGAGGATCTCAGGTTCAAGGCTTGCCTGGGATACAGAACTGTTGGAAGCATAGAGGCAAAAGAAAAACACATTTAAAATGTCATTGCCTGTGTAGGGCAGACTTAGCTTTTACAAGGTAATAATAACTACATTTCCATTAGATCTGGGTTTTTTGTTTGTTTGGTTTTGTTCTTTTAAGACAGGGTCTCTCTGTATAGTTCTGACTGTCCTAGAACTGGTTATATAGAGCAGGCTGGCCTCGTACTCACAGAGATCCTCCTGCCTCTGTCTCCCGAGTGCGTCTATAGCAGATCTGTTTTTCTTGTTAATCCTGCCACTGAAAATTGAACTTTCCACAATAGGAGATTAGAGTGTTCAATTTTCCTACCAAGTTTTGTTTGCTTGTTTTGAGACAAGGTCTCACTATGTAACCCTGGCTGAGCTGGAGCTCTCCTTGTAGACTATGCTGGCCTACAACTCACAGAGATCCCCTGCCTCTGCCGTCCTGAGTGCTAAATTAAAGGTATGTATATCCATGCCTAGCCCAGTTTTACTAGATTTTGTAAAGTACTTTATTTTTTATTTTATTTTATTTTGGTTTCTCTAGATAGGGTTTCTCTGTATAACAGCCCTAGCTGTCCTGGAACTAGCTCTTGTAGACCAGGCTGGCCTCGAACTCAGAGATCCACCTGTCTCTGCCTCCCAAGTGCTGGCACTACCACCACCTGGCTTTTAAAGTGCTCTTTTAAAAAAATGTGTGTTGCGTGTCTATTGTATGTGCACATGGGTGGGTACTGATACCAAAAAGTGTGTGTGTGTCTGTCTTTTGTGGTATGTGCACATGGGTGCTGGTGCCAAAAAGGCCAGAACTGGGCATCAGACCCCCTAGTGCAGTGGTTCTCAACCTTCCTAATGCTGTGATCCTTTAATACAGTTCCTCATGTTGTAGTGACCCCCAACCATAAAATTACTTTCATTGCTACTTAGTAACTGTAATTTTGCTGCTGTTATTAATCATAATGTAAATATCTGTTTTCTGATGGTCTTGAGCAACCCCTGTGAAAGGGTCGCTCAACCCTCAAGGGGTTGAGACCCACAGATTGAGAACTGCTGCTCTAGAGCTAAGTTACTGACAGTTGTGAGCTGCCCGGTGTGGGTTCTGGGAACTGAGCTCAGAAGCGGTAGTCAGTGCTCTTAACTGCTGAGATATTTTCCAGCCCTGTTATTTGATTGATCGATCAATTGATTGATGACTGAGCGATTGATTTGAGACATGTTCTTCTGTAGCTGAGACTGGCCTTAAACTCCAGAACTTCCTCCTGTCTCAACCTGCCATGTGCTGGAATTGCTGGCAGATATCTAGCTAAATACTTGCAACTCAATAAATACCTTTTGAGGATTTATACCTATGAATAAAATAACCATTCTTCTTGCTTTTTTGAAGTACTAGCCCAGTACAAACAGAAGAAAAACCTTTAAACACCATGTTCTAGCAGGAGTGGCCAACCTATGACTCTGCAACATAACTATGTCATCTATAAATACATTTAGGCATAGGCATAGCTCTCCTGGGGCACAGGTAGCCTATGGGCCACAGGTTGGACCACTTGTCTGAGGATGATAAGCAGAAACCTAGGCTGGGACAGGGCCATTGTCTTCTTATCATAAGAACTCAAATTCCTGGACACTTTCTTCCTGTGGGAGGAGGGCAAGGATGAGAGGATTTGAACCTTGTTGGTATTAAAACATCCATACTAATGCAGAAGCCCCTCCTAACATGCCTGTAGGAGACCCATCTTTGGTTTCCGGCTGGGCTCATTCTGATGCCAGGCTGTAGATAGTGAGGTGATGTGTGCTGGGCTCTGTATCAGGTACACAGACCAGAGTGGAGAGGAGGAAGAGGACCACGAGAGTGAGGAGCAGCTGCAGCATCGCATCTTGACAGCAGCCCTGGAGTTTGTGCCTGCGCATGGCTGGACTGCAGAGGCCATTGCGGAAGGAGCCCAGGTGGGTAGAGGTGAGGGTGGGGCAGCAGACCCAGGTGAACCCAGAGTCAGAACCACAGACGTTCTGCTTTCTTCCAGTCTAGCTCACAGCTTCACAGGCACAGGATTGGCTGGTTTATCTTTGACTTTCTTTCTTCCCCTTATGATAGAAATGAATTGCTTTGTAGACCAGGCTGGCCCGGAACTCACAGAATATAGATAGAAGTTAGAGGAGGAGGGTCTTGTCTTCTGTCATGTGGGTCTCAGTGATTGAATTCAGGTGGTCCAGCCTTGGCAACCTGGGGCCTTTCTGTGCTAAGCCATCTTGATAGCTATTTTTTCTTTTCTTTCTTTTTTTTTTTTTTTTTTAAATTTAGAGACAGGGTCTTACTGTGTAGCCTGGGCCAGTCTGGAACTCACTAAATAGACGAGGCCAGCCTCAGACTTGCAGTGGCCCTTTTGACTCTGCCTTCAAAATACTAGGATTGCATAATTAAGCAATGCAGCATAAACAAATGTAACAAACCTTTACATGGTTAAAGTAATATTCTGCAGCATAAACAAATGTAACACACCTTTACGTAGTTAAAGTAATATTCTGCAGCATAAACAAATGTAACACACCTTTACGTGGTTAAAGTAATATTCTGCAGCATAAACAAATGTAACACACCTTAACGTGGTTAAAGTAATATTCTGCAGCATAAACAAATGTAACACACCTTTACATAGTTAAAGTAATATTCTGCAGCATAAACAAATGTAACACACCTTTACGTGGTTAAAGTAATATTCTGCAGCATAAACAAATGTAACACACCTTAACGTGGTTAAAGTAATATTCTGCGGCATAAACAAATGTAACACACCTTTACATGGTTAAAGTAATATTCTGCAGCATAAACAAATGTAACACATCTTTGCCTAGTTAAAATAATATTCCACAACAATTTCCCTCTTTACATCTCAATATAATTCTTTTGTATATAATTAACAGAATTCTTTATCCATCCATCTGTTAATGGGCAGATCAGGACTAGATCCATATCCTGACTACTGAGAGTAATATAGAAATAAACATAAATGTGTAAGTTTCTCTGTGAACACTATCTTAGACTCCTTGAGGTATACACCAATGTGTAGTATAGCTAGATCACATAGCAGTTCTTTTCTAGTTTATTTCCACAGTGCCTATACTAGTTTACATTGCCACCAGCAGTGTCTGAAGTCCCCACCTTCTTTATCGACAGGCACAATGGCTCATGCCTGTAATCCCAGGACTTGAAAGGCAGAGGCAGGGATATCACCACAAGGCTGAGGCCAGTGAACTACACAGTTCCAGGCCAGCCACAGTTTCATAATGAAGTCCTCCCCAAATTTCTCTTGCATATCCTTGACATTTCTTGTCACCTGTTTTCTTGAAGCTAGGCATCTTGACCAGGGTAGGGTGGACTCTCAAAGCAATTTTTTGTTTGTTTGTTTTAAAGTAGTCTGATGTTGGATAGACTGGCCTCAGAGTTGTATATATCTTAGGTTGGCCTTGAACTCCAAACTACTGCTCTTCCTACATCTTCCAAGAACTCAGATTGTAGATTTGTGCATGCCCAGCCCTCAAAGCAGTTTTGTTTTAAATAAAAATATATTATTATTATGAGAGTGAGTGTGTGTGTGTGTGTGTCTATGTGTATATATGCCACTTGGAGGGCATTGGTTCTCTTGGAGCCAGAGGCAGAGGAGATTGTGAGCCGAGCAGTGTGTATGCTGGGAACTGAACTGGAGAAAAGAACAAACACTCTTACTAGGCATCTCACCAGCCCTCAAAACACTTCTATGCTTCTCCGGTGGTTAAGAATATTTTTCAAGTATTTATTGATTGTCTGTGTTTTTCTCATGAGGACTTTGTGTTCAGTTCATTAATGTATTTGCTGATTGCATGGTTTGTTTTTATTTAATGGGGGGTGGGGGTTGTTTCATTTCGTCTTGTTTGTGCCGGTTTTGTGTTTATTGCCGCAGCTCCGCCCAGGCCCCACAGAGGGGCTCTGCGCACCTGCTGCTGTCTCCAGCTTCTTGCCTGGGAGCCTTGGTACATGGCGCCTTGTCTTTCTGTCCCAGCTTCCCATGTTTGAGAGCCTGGAGCACAGAATATGACTCATACCTTCTTGAGCCCAGGTCCAGAGGCTTGTCCTTGAAGAATTTTGTAAGGTTTTCTTTCTCCTCTGCCTTGTGTGCTGGGATTGAGGGTCTGCGCTACCACACCCTGATCATTCAGACTGTAGTTGATGACTGTGACAGATTTTCAGGCAACTTAGAGAGTTTGATGAGCCAGGATTTTGTGCCGTTTGTCACGTCACCTTAGTGACATGTAGCTGTGACAGCCCTATCTTCCGATGTCCCAGCATTTCATCAGCGCCTCCTTGCCAAGAAGGCACCAGTCCTTCCTCGTAGCCATGGCTGAATTGGCGGTAATGTTACTGCCTGCTCGAGTGAAGGAGCTGGAGTTCTTTAGAGATGCTAAGTATTATTGGTTGCATGTACTTAGCAAAGATTTCCTCGCAGACTGTCTCTTCACTCTGATGATTGTTTCCTTTGCTAGTACAAAGTCTTTTGAATTTGATATAATCCTGTCTGTCAATTCTGATTGTCTCCTGTGTTGTTGGTCCTTTTTAGAAAGTCCTTGCCTATGCCTGTGTCTCTAAGTGCCTTGTCTGTCTTCATTACCCAGTAAACATTATTCACTGTCCTGGACAGATGAAGCTGTATAGTAGTGAACTTTAAGGTGGATAAATAGCTCCAGAGATTGGTCCATCCACTGGCCTTAGGCTTAATGTTCAGTTTGAGAGCTGTTCTGATTCTATACAGAAACTAGGGGTGGGAATATGCTTCTTCCCGTGCTTCACTATCTGGGCCTAGCATTTTGTCTTCTGTACTGTTTGGTCTGTTTCCATCCGGCCCTCCTCCAGGCTGGAGGTGTCGAGCCTGTATACTGGGTCTGCACCAGAGGAGCTAGGAGGGCTGCAGATGGCTGTCTGAGTATTGTAGCGTGTGTGGATGTGAGTGTATGCAAGAGGATAAAGCGCAGAGAATCCCACTTTGTGTGGTGCCTTACACCTCTTAACCCCAGCACGTGGGACTTTGAGGGCTTCCTGGGCTATGTATTGAGAGCCCATCAAGAGAAGGGCTGGGGAGGAAGGAGGGTATAGGAGTAGCTCTGGGTTAGAGCGTCTCGGTACTGGAGAGAGAAGAAAAGATCTCTTCCATAGCTAGCAATCAGCTATTACAGTGATTGTTATTGGGGTCCTGACACTGAGGAAGTAGAGAACCATTAGGCTGAGAAGACTGTGTCAAGCACAGAAGCAGGATGGAAGCTAAGCATGGGGAAAAACAAAACACAAGAGAGGGTGAAGGTAATAGAAGAAGGCGCCAAAATCAAAACCATGGGATTCCTAAGGCAAGAGTTCAAGATCTGGAAAACGGGTGAAAGGACTGGCCGTACACACATTGGAGAAGACAGCTTTGCATTTTTTCTTTTTCTTTTCCCCCTCTCCCCCTCCCCCTCTCTCTCTCGCTCTCTCTCTCTCTCCCTCTCCCTCTCGTGTGTGTGTGACATGGTCTCTCCATATAGCCTGACTATCCTGGAATTCATTATGTAGACTAGACTAGTCTCAAACTCACTGGGTTTAGTTTCTAAACATTAAGGGAATTCCCACAGGGTGGCTTTTGATTTCTTTTCAGAGTACATGAGATAGCTTGGGGAACCTAAGGTTAGTAAGGAGTAGGAGGAAGCAGAAATTTCTGGGGGAGGGAAGAAATTGATAGAGATTTCACAAATGTGAGAGAAATTAATAGGATTGTTTGGGAAAATTGAACAAAACGGTACCCTCTGTTAACTTGCATTTCCTCTTACCCTCTTTCATACTGAGTACATGATAACTATAGACCGCCGACTCAGTTTGCGGGTGAGAACTGTAAGCTTCAGTTTCCTGGTTTGTGAAATATAGCCACAACCTGCGCACCGAGTGGAGCTAGTACGCGGGGCGTTGAGATGGCGTGTGTACTGTGCTGAGAGGCCTGCAGTCATTGATGTCAGCCCTGCTCACCTACAGAAGAGAGGCAGTTCCCCTGCCCTGCAGGAGGAAGTCACAGTCGTGTACTTTTGTTCCTTTCCTGCTGTCCGTTCCTGTTACTGTCTCCAGTAGATACTCAACAATCAATATGGATCAGGAAAACAAAGGCCGTCTCTGGCTTGTTTAGCTCCTCAATGGTTCTAATGGAAAGAAGTATGTTTAAACATCTGACAGAAGCTTGGGCTATATCAGTGGTGGAATGCTTGTGTTCTGTGCACAGACCCTAGGTTTGATCCCCACCCTACAAAAGTAATTGAATGATTGAAAGACAGAACCTGTCAGGCCCACTGTACTGGAGCTCTAGGTGAAGGGAGCATGTCAGGAAGGGAGTATTCGCTCTGAGCAGAGTTGGTTAGAGCCCCAGGTTCAGTGCTACAGCTCAGCTCTAACTGGCCTATGATAGAGAGGGATATTTTGACTTTGTAATGAAGGAAAGTCCAGAAGGAGCCTACTCCAGTGTCGTAGTTGGTGTTGCTAGAATGTGTTCACCATGAGGATCATCACATGGTTCATTTTGGGCTCCTTTGAAGGGGCTCCCATGCGGGGCTGAAGTGGAGCAGCAGTCCAGTAGAAAGAAGACTGTCCCTCCCATGATGCTTGGTTTTTAGTTGCCAACTTTCCACAACCTAGAGTCACCTAGGAATCCTTGACTGAGAAATTGATCTAAATCAGGTTGGCCTGTGGGCATGCCTCTTGGGGATTGTCTGGATTATTAATTGAGGTGAATGTGGATGGCACCATTTCATGAGATGAGCTCTTCACTGTAAGTGCAGAGAAAGCTCTCTGGGCACTAAGCAACATCAAACAAGCAACCAGGGTGGGTAGACTTGTCTCTCTCTGCTCTGGACTGTAGATATGAAAAGACTAGCTGCTTGAGTTCTTGTATATAAAACCTGGAATAGGGGCTGGAGAGATGCCTCAGAGGTTAAGAGTACTGGCTGCTCTTCCAGAGGTCCTGAGTTCAATTCCCGGCAACCACATGGTGGCTCACAACCCTCTGTAATGAGATCTGGCGCCCTCTTCTGGGCCCCCCTCTGGCGTGTGGGCATACATCGAGGCAGTATGTTGTATACATAATAAATAAATAAATCTTAAAATAAATAAAAGTCCCCTACACTGCACTCAAATATCTAAAAAATAAAAAAAAAAATAAAAACCTGGATAGGAAGCCAAATAAACTCTTCCCGTGTTGCTCTGGGTTTTTTTGTTTTGTTTGTTTTTTACGGACAAGATTTCTCTGTGTAGCCCTGCCTGTCCTGGAACTTTATCTGTAGACCAGGCTGGCCTCAAACTCAGAGACCCACCTGTCTTTGCCTCCAGAGTGCTGGGGTGTTGTCACAGCAACAAAAATGAAACTAGAACCTTTCCATACTGAGCAAAATTCCTAAGGTAGATTCCTGAGTTCTGTATTTGGTCATGCACCCACCCCCGAGCCAGCCACTGAACTCCAGCATGCAGGCCTGGAGCCATGCTCTGCATAAACTAAAGGGTACGGTGGACCAGTGCTGGTCCCTAAAATCACATGAGCTCAGAGCGAGAGCCAGGGGTCTCCACTGAAAATCCAGTCTCTGTTAAGGAAAGAGGTGTTTGTGATAATTGTGCTTTCAGCCCCAATATGCTTACTCACTTTTCTGCTATCTCTCCTATAGTCCTTGGGTCTCTCCAGCGCAGCAGCCAGCATGTTTGGGAGTGACGGCAGTGAGCTGATTCTGCATTTTGTTACCCAGTGCAATGCTCGCCTTACCCACATACTGGAAGAGGAGCAAAAGCTGGTGCAATTGGGCCAGGCAGAGTAAGTCGCAGCATGGAGCGGGCCTCTTGCCCTAGCAGCTGTCCCCCAGGAAGCGGATACAAGAAACACCAAGAGAGCAGTGCTAATTCCCCGCAGCTTAGATGGGTCTGCAATCAGCATCCTGAGTGACAGTTTTCCTCAGGCGCTGCTGGGACTGAGTAGGCAGTGTTGCCCCTGCTTTTGAGCTAGTGACACACTGTTTTCTTTCCCTCTTCCAGGAAGAGGAAGACAGACCAGTTCCTGAGGGATGCAGTGGAAACCAGACTGAGAATGCTGATCCCCTACATTGAACACTGGCCCCGGGTACACAGTCCATGTTAAAGTTCCAGAGCAACAGTGATGATATCCCACCCCCACCCCCTCACCGTGCACACTGCTGAGAAGCTAGTTCTTGAGTCTTTACCATAGGGCCAGGAAAGCCTAGCACACCTGGCAGAGCTCGGTTCTTACTAGGGCGCACCATAGGGAGCGACTTCAAGCCTTCTGAGTCAAGCTCCTGGACTTGTGAGTGGCCCTGCAGAGTTCATATCAGGTGGACCCAGTAGCCTGAGTGTGCCACCAGGTCTTCAAGGAGGAGCAGTCTTCCTTGAGAAAGGTCAGAACAGTCGGGCTTGTACCAGCCATCTTTACTCAATGAGTGCCCTGTTGTGTTTCAGGTTTTGAATACTAGGCTTCTTGGTGTGTTGCCAGGGGAAGGCCTCCATTTTCCTCCTTTCTGAAGCAGGTCACAGTGTGGCCTTTTTCTGAGTTAAAAATTACATCAGCAACGAGGATGACTCAAGCACCCAGTATCCTCTGTCCAGCTGGAAGACTTGAGTGCGTGACCTTGGTCAGCCAGCTGACGGACTTTGACCACCTAGAGCTCATAATCCCTGGGCAGAACAGTACTGGGTGTCAGCTGCCCGCCTGAGTCAGCACACTGCTGCCTTCTGGGCACTTTGCAAGGGAACACTTTCCAGCTAGTGAAGGACCTCTTGCCAGCCCAGAGGATTATAGAGTTGGTAAAGCATCGAGAGCTTGTTCTGTCGGGCCTGGAGAAGCTGGTATTTGCTAAGGGAGACTCTCAGATTTTTTCTGGCACTGTCAACTGGGAAGATTTGTTTTTGTGGGAACAGGGATCTACTGTGACTGAATGGGGTGCCCTTTCCATCCTTGCTTCCAGGACTCTGGTACAGGAGTGACCCCTTTAGCTGTCAGTATTCCCAGTTTCAAATGTTGGCCCAGAGACTCTGATTAGGTCATCTTAGGACAAAACCATGCCCCTGGCCCCATCACCTCTAGTCCGGGTTTCTTGCTGCTACCTCCACCCATAATGGGTTTCAAAGAGCAAGAACTAGACTGTCCCCTGTGACATCCCCCCTATGTGAGCCCTGTGTATGCTGCCGTTCCCTGCATGCAGTGCCTCCTCTGTCATTTGTTCTTCAGGCCCTCAGCATCCTCCTGCTTCCTCACAACATCCCTCCCAGCCTGAACTTGCTCACCACCATGGTGGATGACATGTGGCATTATGCTGGGGACCAGTCCACTGATGTGAGTATTTTCTGTAGGCCCATAGCTTGCTAGCAAAGGCTTGGGCCAGGCATTTCTTGAAGTTTGTGAAATGTCTTTGATGGAAAGTCTGGAAGGGCAGCGGTGTCATTCCCATCTCAGGGGGAAAGGTCTTGCATGAGCCAGAGTGGCATGTGGATCATTGTCATCGGTGACCAGCATTTGAGCATGGACCATTGTGGAGGGGCACAGACCTTGGGGCCTTATTACAGGGCTGCTCTATCATAACCATTCCCCTCAGTCTCCTGAGACATAGATTCTATTCTGCAGCAGATTCTCCCATGTCTGCCTTTGCTGAGACTGACTTTGAGACATTGCTTTACAAAGAAACTCCTCCCCCATCTTGACCCATTTTGCTGAGAGATCAATAAGCCCCTATACGGAGGCACCAGGAAGAACATGACTTGTTAAATGCTTCCATATTTCTGGTGGGATATTAAAATATATATACACCTTCATAAAGGAAATTAAAATGTGATAGTACTTTGAGGTCTCGGGGATGGCAAGGTGCACAGATACATCCTCCCTCCATACTTGTAACGAAGTGCTTTAATAAACCTTCTCTGTGTGGGAATACACCACCAACAGAGATGGTGGGAAACAAAATTAGAGAACAAAGAAATTAAAGGAATAAAACACTGAGTAGCTGAGCTGGTCCTCTGAAGAGCAATTACCAGAGCTGGCAGAAGTCACTGGGGACTTGAACCCTCAGCTTCATCCAGATGTTATAACCTGTCCCTGATCCTGCGGCAGCCCTCCCCATGTGGTTTAGTCATGACTGTTGGATTGTAGAACCTCCCCAGGACTCAGGGCACTCCACCAGTCAAATCACCTTGGCTGCTGGCTAAACCTCCTGGCTCCTAGTGTTTAATTCAGACTCTCTGACTCTCAGCCTAGGAGGTTGGAACCAGGAGCTTACAGTTTTCATATCACAGACAGCTTTGGTGCCCAGCCAAATTCAGAGCAGTAGTGGTGTCCAGAGGGCCATGTGTGTCAGAGAGAGAGAGGAAATGAGGGAGCCTGGGAGTCCCTAAGATCTTGAGTGAGAAAAACCCAGGACTTCCTTTGCGCACAGAGCAGTGATTTCCTGCCTGCTGGGTGGGTCTCTCTGCAGTTTAACTGGTACACCCGCCGTGCAGTGCTGGCTGGCATCTACAACACAACAGAGCTGGTGATGATGCAGGACTCCTCCCCGGACTTTGAAGATACTTGGCGTTTCCTGGAAAACCGGATTAATGATGCAATGAACATGGGCCACACAGCTAAGCAGGTAGTTGGGGACTGGACATTTGGAAACCCTTTTCAGTAGGCACACCTGTTGTCCTCAAACCACACATGATCACTTGGCTGTTCTCTTGCTTCCTGTTCTTAACTGACAGTCCCAAAGGCCTTCCCGAGGAGGCTGGCTGTTTCTTCCTCATGCTAGCCCTTAAAACTCTACCGTCTGCCAGGTGGTGGTGGTGGTGGTGGTGGTGCACGCCTTTAATTCCAGCACTCAGAGGCAGAGGCAGGTGGATCTCTGTGAGTTTGAGGCTGTCCACTCTGTCTGTGCCCGAGTTGTCCATAGGCTCCTTTCCAGTACATTAATCCATCTTAACTCCACTGTCGGGCTCATAGGCTTCCTCAGTTGTCCTTTCTGTTTCCCCTTTGAGCTCAATCAGGGGCTTAACAGAATCTGACCCGGACCCCTCTTAGGTGAAGTCCACTGGAGAAGCACTGGTGCAAGGACTGATGGGTGCAGCGGTCACGGTAAGTCCTGCCTGGTTCACCACTGCCTGCCTCCCGCTCCACTCTGGTCCTGGGCTGTTTGTAACATGTCACCAACCCAAACAGCTTTGGCTTGCAAGCTGCATAAAGCTGATCTTGGTTTAGTCTCAGTATCTTACTCTCAAATGAATACCCCACCCCTTCTTTGCCGGCATCAAGAAACAACTGCTAGAGCTTGGTGGGAGGGGCAGTAAAACCAGTATTCCATCACTCATTGTGCTGAGGCAGGAGGATAAAAAGTGTCATGATTGTACCTGCTACCTTGAATTCCCATTGTAGTCTTAGAGGTAAGATAAGCCTCAGCACTCTCTCTGCTTCTGTCCCTGTGTTAGCTCAAGAACCTAACAGGACTAAACCAGCGCCGGTGAGAGAACGGGGAACCCACGTACCTGGAAGGAGCAGCAGTGCATATGAAGGGCTTTGAAAAGAGGCACCATCCATCACACCAGATGTTAACGAGAACACAGGGGAGAACTTGGAGTTACTATGGCAGCCACGAGGCTGGAAATCACAGTACACTTGCTTCTGTTCTAATCTGGAATCAGGCCACTTCTTCAGTTCCTAATACCAGGCCTGGCCCCCGATGCCTTTCTGCATTTCAACTGTGTGACTGAAAAATGAGACTTAAATCCAAGCTTTCAAGCCACAGAAACTTGTCATGACTCTGACATGGTCTCAGGCATTTTGATCATGCCTTGACCTTAGAACTGCTCTCTGGGAGCTGGGCATGGTGGCCTATATTCTCACCACTCAGGGGACTGCCACAGCAGGATTCAGAGTTCAAAGCCAGGCTTGTCTCAACCAAAATCTCCTGAGAAGAGTTCTTAGGAGCTCACAGCCAGGGTCAGAAACCACCACACAGCAGCAGCTCCTCCCCAGTGCAGGACAGACAGTGTGCTCACAGAGGTATTTGCTACTGACCATTGCTCCTCTGGGTCCCCTCAGAAAGCTGCCTCCCCCGAGACAGGTGCCTTCTGGACAGTCATGCTGGGCCTGGCCAGAAGTGTGATCCCAGGCCTGGCATCACCGACACCAGCGTGCATCACAGGTCACTAGTGTATTTAGAATCTGTAAAAATAATAAATATGTTTGGAACAATTTCCTGTTGTCCACTTTCCATCTAGACTGTTAAGTATCCTAGACCCCAGCAGTAGACAGTAGTGTGTGGAACAGGCCTGAGTTCCGGCCTCGGCACCGCCTCATACCTTCAGGGTCACTGTGACAACTCTGCATTCTGGACCTAGGTATTGTATTCTCTAAGTCAAGGATAAAAAACTCTCCACAGGCCATGAGCTCCCTGTCTACACTTGGTCTCTAAGGGCAGTCCTTCGCTTTCATAGTCCTCTATGCTGGCTGTCTTCTGTTGTGCTTTCCTTTTTTCTTTTTAATATTTATTTATTATGTATACAATATTCTGTCTGTGTATGCCTCTAGGCCAGAAGAGGGCACCAGACCCCATTACAGATGGTTGTGAGCCACCATGTGGTTGCTGGGAATTGAACTCAGGACCTTTGGAAGAGCTTTTCTGTTTAAGTCAACTGATAGGGAAAGTCAAGCTTCAGATTTTGTCTCATAGGCTTTCTGTCAGGCTCTTTCTGTACCTCTGATTTTTTTTCATTTTTTGCCTCTTGCCATCCCATAAAATTACTGCCATAGCCTTTACACTTTTATCTTTTATACCATCCCTCTCTCACTCAGCAGACCAACGTGATTCATAGCTCACGGGGATGGTGTGTGCTATGGAGCAGGCCTTCCTCTATCTGCAAACTCTTCTCTGGTTACTTCTGCCCTCTGAGTGTAGTTCCCTCGGGGTTCTGTTTAAGGGCCTCTTTTCTCAGTGTGAGCAGCTGCCACTTTTGTGAGGCCCGTTTAAACTCCTCAGGTGCAACTACACAGATCTGTAGACGTGGAGAGCATTGTATCTTTGCTTCAGAAGAACATCGGACGAGCAAGAGTAGAAAGGAAGTGTGTGTATCATTGCTGAAGCATACTTTGGGGACCTTTGAGGCGTCTCAGTGGGTAAGAGCACTAGCAATCAGGCCTGACGTCCTAAGTTCAGTCCCAGGGACCCACCTGGTGGAAGGAGCGGATTGATTCCCACATTGTCCTTTGATTCCACATACATCATGTGCTGGCACCATCATGTACATACACATACATAGTAAAGTACAGTGGTCTAGCTGAAGTGTGTGTGTGCATGCGATTGTGTGTGTGTGTGTGTGTGTTAGTACTTCAACTGGCCTGAGAACTTCCTTTGTACGGGATCTAACTGGTTGAGCACTTCCAGGAGCTTCCTCTCCACCTTCCATCTGAAAGCACAAGGACTGCTGCCCTGGATTGCCATGCCTTGGATTGCCATGCCCTGGATTGCCGTGCTCTGCTTCCCATGAGCTCTGAGGATTGGAACTTGGGTCCTTATTCTCGCACGTAAATCGTCTTACACACTTGGGTCAGCCCTCTTTTTATTTTATTTATTTATTATGTATACAATATTTTGTCTGTGTGTATGCCTCCAGGCCAGAAGAGGACACCAGACCCCATTACAGATGGTTGTGAGCCACCATGTGGTTGCTGGGAATTGAACTCAGGCAGGACCTTTGGAAAAGGAGGCAATGCTCTTAACCTCTGAGCCATCTCTCCAGCCCTGAAACCTTTTTTTAAAAATGAAGTTGTACACAGATAAACAAGAGGGCTGACCCAAGGGGCCGGAGAGATGGCTCAGAGGTTAAGAGCATTGCCTGCTCTTCCAAAGGTCCTGAGTTCAACTCCCAGCAACCACATGGTGGCTCACAACCATCTGTAATGGGGTCTGGTGCCCTCTTCTGGCCTGCAGACATATGTGCAGACAGAATATTGTATACACAATAAATAAATAAATAAATAAATAAAGGTTTTGTTGTATTCCTATCCATTGCATTTTTATTTTTATAATTTTTATTTTTAAAATTGTGATATAGTCACATCATTTCCCCTTTCCCTTTGTTCCCTCCCACTCCTTCCGTACACCTCTCAAACTCATGTCCTGTTTTGTTATATTGTCACACCCACACATTCCTAATACATAAATACAACCTGCTCAGGCCTTGTAATGTTATTTATATGATCTCAGGGTGTTTGATACTGTATTGGATAACCCACTGCAGGGCCCTTCCCTGAGGAAGGTTATTTCTCCCACTTGTAGCACCCCGGGTCTGTGTAGAGTTGAGCTCCCTCCCCTTCCGTGTTAGAATGTCCATTGGTGTCATTGTTCATGTCTCCTTTAGGCAGTCGTGTTGGTGGGACTTCATCATGTGTGGCGTTTCTAACTTTTCTAGAAGACTTTATCTCATGGCAAACTTAATGTTCCTCTGGCTCTTACAAGTTTTCCACTCCCTCTTCCACAATGATCCCTGGGCCTCAGGTGTTGAATTAGTTGTAGATATAGCAGTTGAGACTGGGCACCCAACAATCTCTTGTTCTCTGTGGTTTTTTTGTTTGTTTTGGGTTTTTTTTTTCTGGTTTTTCGGGACAGGGTCTCTCTATAGCTTTGGAGCCTGTCCTGGAACTAGCTCTTGTAGACCAGGCTGGTCTTGAATCCACAGAGGTCCACCTGCCTCTGCTTCCTGAGTGATGGGATTAAAGGCATGCACCACCACCACCTGGCTTCTTCTCTGCATTTTAATTGGTTGTGGAAGGTTTTTGTTTCTTTTGGGGGGGGGGGAGGTTGTTTTGTTTTTTTGTAATGGTCTCCATCTTTTGCAAAGAGAAGTTTCTTTAATGAGGTGAGACCTACACGAATCTTCACATGGCCCCTCTGAGAACCTTCCGAGCCTTGATCCCTCTTTCAGAAACCAGCAGATCTTCCCTGCAAACAAATGTGTCAAATTTTCACATTAGTAAGTGAAGCCCTCACACACTAGTCAAATGTCTCCTTGCTTCATATAGTTTCAGAGACTTAGTTCCTTATCGTCATGGTGGGGAGCATGGCGGCATGCATGGTGCTGGAGAAGTAGCTGAAAGTTTTACAAACAGATCCAAGGACAGTAGGCAGAGTATTTTTAAAAATTATTTATGTATATGGGTGTTTTGCTTGGGTCGAGTTAAGACGTTAGTCGCCATGTGGGTGCTGGGAATCCAAGTCCGTTATTTTTAGCAATTACAAATAATACTGGCACGAATAACCTCGTACATGTAGTTTTGTGCTATATATCTTGGGGATTTCAAGAGCTTAGGGCCTGGTGCATTTTGGAGAGAGTAGTTAGAAAACGCAGGCCATGAGAGTTCCGGCCTCCAGTCAGCAGGTGGCGCTGTGCGCACGTCTAGCCGGAAGCTCCGGGGACCTCGCCGACAAATTGCTGGTGGCCGCGCAGGCGCTCCGCGGGACCGGCGCGGGAGGCTGGCAGCAGGTCGCGATGCCGTACGCCAACCAGCCCACCGTGCGGATCACGGAACTCACCGAAGAGAACGTCAAGTTCATTATCGAGAACACGGACCTGGCGTAAGGCGGCGAGGGGAGAGGCGGGCGGACGGGTGCTCGGGCCTCCTGCGGGGCTGTGGCTTCAGGGCCGCTCACACTGCCTGACTTTCCTCCTGCAGGGTGGCCAATTCCATTCGGAGGGTCTTCATCGCCGAGGTGCCCATAATAGGTATGCGACCCTCCAGGTGGGGGGCTGAGAACACCACGGTGCTGCCCGGTGACCTGGGGCCGCCTAGGCCAGCCTCGGTGCGTGCCGTGCTCAGCAGCCTGGCTTCCAGCGCTGTTCCGTCTACCCAAAAGCAACGGAAATTAGGACCGAACACTGTTAAACAGCTGAGAGCTGCGGCCTCCTCCGTAGAGTGTAGACGATAGGAGTCGTTAGCAGGTGATACCCGGGATTACCGAAGTCGAATAGATACCGCGCCTTGATTTTTAAGTCAGTGTTGGGGTACTAATGGGTGTCTTTTGAAAATGTATGTTAATTGCACAAAATAATGGGTTTCGTCGTGACATTTTCCTGCGCGCGCGCGCGCGCGCACACACACGCACACGCACACGCACACACACACACACACACACACACACACTACTTGGATTGTTATTCCCCAATCCCTTCCTTTTATTCCCCTCCCACTGGTCTCCCCCGTCTTTCCTGAATAGTACCTTGCTATACTTTCTTGTCTCTCCCTCCCTCTTCTTTAAAACGTTGTATTTATTTATGTGTGTTTATATGTCCCTGGGCACAAGAGTGTCACAGTGCATGTGAGGAGGTCACAGTACAGTTTGTGGATGGATTCTCTTCTTCTACCATATGGGTCCTAGAGATCTTGACAAGTAAGTGCCTTTACTCGGCTGATCGGCTGATCCATCTCGCAGGCCC